>NC_140129.1:27708356-29058195 GCF_964035555.1 Netta rufina
GGGGGGGAAATAAAAAAAAAGTAAAACAAACAAACAGAACCATATCCCACAGTATACCACCACCAGTTTCTTGTGTTGAATGGCACTGGATTTGTGCTGAATTAGATGTGGCTTATTCTTCCCTCCAAAGCCCTGGTACAGCATAGGACAAGGTCCTCTGTTGGCCTTGCTTGCCACTGGAACATACTCCTTTCATTCGGACCTTCTTAGTCTGAGGAGAGGTTTTGTAAGTGGATAGATGTTTGGAATTTCCTTATTCCACTTGACTCACAGCATTTAGTCAGATTAATAAATTTAGCAGGCTAAGCTCACTCTGCAGATTTTGGTGAAAAAGAGAAGGCAGTACAAAACATACAATGAAGTTCCCGCTCTAAGTCATTCTCTGGACAAACTCTGAGACTGACTGAGTCACTCCTAATTTGAGTGAATTTTATTTAGTAGGCTCTGTAGCTGAATTATAGAAAATGTAAATTGTAAGAGTGTGTGTCCCTGGATTCTTCTACACATATTAGATATGAAGGTTTTGATTATCCCTGGCATAGTAGGAGTTCAATAATTAATATTAATAAGAAGAACCCAATGCCACTGAACCGTATGTGGCTACTATCCATTGGCCTGTTACAAATGCACCTGATCTTTATGAAATTCCTAGGAAGAGGCACAAAAAAAACAAACAAACAAACAACAACAAAAAAAAACCACAAGTGTTTATTTGCAAATGAATGTAGATACAAAGAACAGTAAGATGGAAAAAATAAGCCAGGTTGCAAAAGTTACTCATAACGAGGTACACATTGAAATTAAGGTGAGTGGTGTCACATGAGTCATGTTGCAGGAAACATCTCACAATCAGTGTCAATGCACTTATGTTTAAATTTATACATTAAATTTATACGTTTACGTGTACTTGAAAATAAAACTATAACATACTCAAATACATGAAGGATTGTTGACTTAATTTTTTAACCAGCTGACGCCAAGTGTAGTCAACAGTTATTGTTATAATAAATGCTACCAGACTGTTTTCTTTTTTCTTTAAAAAGGAAATGCAAAAACACACAATGCCATGGTCAGATGTCAGTTGTGTGATCTCCAGAGCCAGCTATTTGTACTCTTGTGCTTTTTCACTGGCATCCTGTCTGAATACCTTGGTTGTGCTTGCTATGCCTGTGACAAGATAATTGTTTTAATTAACAAATATAAGGTCAGGTTTATTTAATTCATTTTCTATTGCTGTCAGAGGGAAGCTCATTGTATCTGGTATATCTTAATTTATGTACTATATCAGATGTAACTTGCATGCTTTTTATCGTGTTAAGCATTGGCATTCTGGTCAACAAATATCCCGTAAGAGGGAGAAAGTCTGATCAATGGTGCTGGCAGTTCTCACCTTTTAATTTCCATGTTGCAGGAGCAACCAACCAGGACATTTGTTCTCAGTTTAAAATAGTCACAGAATGATGCCCAGTATACTAACATGGCTCATTATCTCTTCACTTACTGGCAGCATGGAAACCTTTTTCACTCATGTAGATTGTACTGTACTAGAAAATATAACAAGTCCTTCATTAGAATAGGAGTAATTATCCTTGAAAAATATTGACTTACTGCTGGAGGATAAATATTTGGAAATTACATTCTCTTTGCTCATACCATAGAGCACTACTATTTTTGGCAGGTTTTTTGGTTATGGTGGGCTGTTTATTTGCTTACTGAAAAGAGAAAACAGACTATCTGCCACTTCCAAAACACCACCACTGCTTTCAGGATGCCATTAGTTACTTCAAAGGTTCAAACATCTGTAGTTTTATAATACACAGTCAGTGTTTGCAGGAATCAAACCATCTCTATCTCTGCTTAGTGTTTTTCAATCAGAGGGACTAATTTCCCATTAAAATGTATGAAAGCCATGGAATCATCTTATTGTACACATCTTGTTTTCAAGTGTTGGGTGCTAATTGATATTAATAATCAGACATCCCCATTGACTTGGGGAGAGAGCTAAGTTTTTAATTCAAGTTTGGAAATGAGGAGGAAACGTTGGGTTGCAAAAATACAAGCTACAATTGAATATGCTTTTCCATATACTTTTCTTGAAGTTTGTTCTATTTATGAACCAAAATGGTAAAGGATGTCTTAATGACAATTTATTTAGCATGTAGCGATGTGCATTTGGTTTAAAGAAATTGGATTTTGGAGATAGGTAAATGAAACAATGCTTCAGAGAAAATGCAGAAACCTTTGTATATGAATATATAACGATTTTGTGTTGATAACAGAGAACTTTTATGTTTTTGTATATTTTAAAATTACAAAAAATATATAATAAAACAATTGACAACAACAAAACCCAACCAAACACCCCCCCCAAAACAAACAAACAAACAAACAAACAAAAAACAATCAAATCAATCAAAAACAAACTCAGAACTACCATCCAGTTTCTAGGAAAAATATACAACAATTATTGTCACTGCAGAATTTATAAGGTCAACATCAGGAGTCATCAGAAACACCAAGTAATCTGCCATCTGCCTACCTTTTCCACAGAGGTAGCCTAAACCTTTTAGGCTTACTGCTTAATGGAAGTGTGCAAATTTTGTAATGCATATAATGGCTGCATCTCATTCTCAGATCCATGGGATTTTAGGTTATCCACACAGTGTCTGTGTTCATCTCTGTTGTGTCCTGGTTTGTTGTACAGCCACAGGTAACCATCAAACTCATGTTTTCTTTATTTTTGCAAAGAGGAAAAATTGGAGGATGAGAGAGGCTTGCTTTTAACAGCAAGGGAGGATATGCAGATGTGGAAAAAAGAAGAGAGTAGATTTAAGATGTTTATACAGCAGTTGGTCTGGCTCTGAGGAGAGTTAGAAAATGGTAGGATGATGCATAGGTGTCATACAGTAAAAGGAAGTGACAAAAGAGAATTATTTTAAAAACAGGAAATCTGCGGTTTGATTTCATGAGTTGCACATTTAAGCCATCAGAGAAATATTAAGCATCAAACGTTTTGCTTTCTTTAAAAATTGGTATGCTTTGCTTCAACTTGTTAGTCATACTTATGAACCCTACAGTCCCTAGTCTAATGTAATAAGGTGGAATTTAACAAAAAAAATAAAATAAAATAGAGTCTTTAATCAAAACCAAGGGGAAGTAATGTCCTTCCATGTTCCTTGGCCAAGGTAAGCCAAGGAAAGAAGCAGCCCTAGTTGTCAGGTCAGCCTTGGACAAAGGACAGTTTGAGAAAATTACCCTGTTGTCTCACCTGGATCTCAGGGAGGGTGGGTCTTAGAAGGACTCTAAATCTCAGTGTTTTCCATAAAAATCTACAAAGGAAATAAGTTTATTAAATTAAGAGACGACTTCTGGATTAAAACTAAAAAAATGGTGACAGGTTATCAGCAATGTAATCTAAAGCAATCCCTTAAAGGCATAGCTTTAATGATAATTACACTGGAAGCCTAAGAGATTCCACTCCTCAGGTAATTCCTGAATTCCTCTGAATTTCTGTGTATTGAGAAGACACTTAAGATTCTGGTCAGGTCTGATGCAATTGGTGCTCTGTGTGGAAGAATGCTTTCCCTGCTCCCCCATTTTGGGCTGTCAGTAACATGAGTCCTTCTTCACATCTTCTAGGGTTTGGTAAATTGCAGCTCTGGATTCATGCTGCTAATGAGCTACTATCACATTCTACATTTGAACTTCCTTTTTAAGGCTGGAGAAACAGAAAATTTATTAATACTAGACAGATATTCAGGGCTCGGAATTAATTATGATTTTTTTTTTCTTTTTTTCTTTCCTTTTATTTATTTTTTCTTTAAGGCCTGAGGAGAAGGAGCTTTGCTACAGCTACAGTTTCTTACCTGTTTTATCAGGATATCCACTGGGCTTTTTGGAATAGTCATACTGTGGAGAGGAAAATTCTAGTTCATCATTTTTGATATACTGGAAGAATCTATCACATAACTAAACAGGAGAATCTTTCAGGGTCCAGAGTAATGCAGCTTTTGCTGTAAGAATTACTTGCAATTCTCTTCCGTCTAATACAGTCTTAGAAACTGAAAGGAAATAGGCAGCAAGTCTTGAGGTACCTTATCATAACCAAAACAAATAATCTCTAGAAAGAAAAGATTGTCTTCTCATAATATAGTGATTTATGATTGACAGTTACATAGAAAATATGATAATACTGTTGATCAGTTCCAATTCAAAGCTAAGCCTCTGCTGCATTTTAAAACTACTAGGCCAGGTAGGAATTATGGCAGCATTGCTTTCTAGCATCAAAAAAAGTAGTTTAAAATGTTGTCAACTGCCTTGATGTAAAAATGTACAACCGTATCGGAATATACACTCAAGCCTTCTGTTCCAAAGCCAGCAGTCAGCTTCTTTTGCCCTTGAAAGTTGCTCTGGCATATGTATCTCTTGATCTTAAGGCTTATCTTCATGACAGAGAAAATTCATATTTGAAGTAGAGTATAAACTTCTGGTTTTTTGCTTTGAAAACTGAGACAGAGAAATTTTAAGAAGCCTTACAGAATTACAGAAAGGTTCTAGCAAGGTTTAATTTTGTTTAGTGCCTAGCAATTTAATCATAACACAATATTTGCATTATGATTTGCATTATATGGGCCAAGAATTTGTTCAAGCCAACTAAATGGTCCAACAAGGACATAACTATATGCACTATGGTTTTGTTTACCACCAAGTATATCAGCTGTTTGAAGCCAAACATGTTGAGTTAGCTGGGGTCCATATTAACCTTATGTATGGCATCATAACCACAGTTTTGTATATAAAGAACTACTTGTCCATGTCTTCATGATACATACTTCATGATACAGTCTTCACCTCATTGTAGTCAAGTCATGCAAGAAGTTTTCATGACAGAAATTTTAACCTGTTTACAGGTTAAAAACCTGATGAAAGGTTTTTCTGTCATCAAGCTAGGGCTCTTGCCACTGAGATACCTTTCCACTTGAGAAAAAGACTTCTTGAATAGATAATTGAAAATGATTTTGTATATTGTTGAGCTAGAAAGAAAGCAATAGAAACATGCATTCACAAAATTATTTTTTCCCTCTTAATGACCACTTTCTTCTCAAATCAGCCTGTAGTTCCATGCACAAAACTATCTTTATCTAAAAAAAGTCTATGATCACTAGCCTAGAAAGATGAATGTGTTTTTATTTTTCCTGAAAAGTATAGATGTGGTAATTATGAGAAATGAATTGATGTTGGACTTATTGTTTACTTTCTTTACATGATACTGATGATCGTAGGACATCATTTTCTTTTGTAAAAAAAAAAAATAAATATGTCTGCTGTTATGCCTCAAGAACAAATAAATCCCTTAAGTAAATGATTCACAATTAAAGAGGTGAATAATATAATGAATATTATAAATATCATGGAAGCTAGTTTATTGGGTTTCTATTTTTTTTTCATCTTAACAAATCATGGCTTCCACATTAAGGAAGACCAGACTCTGCTTAGGTTTGAGGGCTTGGCTGTTCCACCTCCCAGTGTTAAAGGCGGAAAGTTGAATGATGTTTTAGCAGCCCCATTGACAACACAGACAGAACTATAAATGGTAAAAGATAATTAACAGGAGATGGTTTAGCAAAATTCATCTCAGGCAAGTCTAAGCCGTGACATTTAAAACTGGTAGACATAAAGATAAAATCAACTGCATGTATTAGCTATAGAACTATTCATTAACATTTAAATGTAGCCAGGAGGCAGCAATGAGATGTCCTGCTGGTAAGAGCCACAGGACATATATAATCCTCAGGAGTGAAAGCTGTTAATTGGCAGGAAAGTAATATAGACTAAGGGGACTGAGAAGTTAAAATTATCCCCACCTGATACTCACATGCAGGTCTGCCAGACAGTCCATTGCAGTAAGGTAACATCCACTCTAGCTGTATGGTTAAGCTTCTGTAAAGATTGCTGCTTACAGTCACTTGGGCTGTTGGTGTCACCTAGACGGTGTGCAGGTGGGGAATGCTTCCTTTAAAAACTGCACAGGGAAACAAAAAAGGCATACATATGTGTCATCACAGTCCCTGCACATCTGCATTTCACAGTCTCTGCATTTGTCTTCTTGTTCTTTTCCAGGCATCTTTTGGGCATATCATCTTCATTTGCTTCTCCTTGCTACTGTTATAAAAAGGTCATGCCAGCTACCACATTCCTAGTCTACAATCATCCTGATAGTTGCAAATGGTTGGCAGAGCATTTTATGATGTAAATCATTGTCTTACACATATTTGTGTAAGGAAAAACATGGGTTACTAGATCCTCTTGACTTGACAATATAGTTGTGTTTCTAGGCTAGTAATTTACATCCCTTTGCTGTGTCAAGGCCAGTGTATGTTAAGAAGGTGCAATAAGATCTTTCAGGGAGGAACACTGTAGTAGTAAATTACACCTGTGGTAGAGACAAGGCCATGTTCCTAGAACAGTAAGGGTTCTGCTTTTGGCAAGCTTTCCTAAAGCATGAGACACATTAATTCTATTTTCTATCAAGAGATGCCTGTCCAGATTAGAGCCTAGTGTCTGGGACTTATTCTGATTTCAGTTAATTCAGAATTTAATTAGTTCTTTAAGTTCTTAGACAGAAGGGTAATACAGCCATGAAATTAGACTGACATGTAATTTTCTGATGATTAAATTTATCACCAAATCTGAAGTCAAAAATTACTTTTTATGACTTGCTAAAGCTGCTATGTACAATGGCTGAATCACAGTGAGAGAACAGGGCAGTTTGAATAGAACAGGTGAAATTTAAATGAGTTGCTTCACTTTAAACACCTTGTTAATATTTACTTTGTAGTTCCACAGAGGAAAATGACAAACATCTGAAATAACATTTAATTTTACTTGATAGATGTTAATAGATCTATCCATAAATTCTTTTTTTTTTTTTTTTTTTTTTTTTTTTTAATCAGACCTTCCATGCATATTAATTCTAAGTTTTAAAACATTAAGCCAGTGTGAACGTTCATTTGATTTTTGGTTGTCAAAGTTTATATGGAACCGGAGTAAGCTGGTTTGCAGATGCACTTTTATGAATGACAGATTGAATATAGTTGTAGAATGGTAAAGAGGGTTAACTGAGTCCCTAAGCCCCTGATTCTGCTGGGAATGAAAGAATGTTGCCATTTACTAGTATTAAAATTTATTATCTTGTTATTGAAAAGCACATGTGATCATTCTACAAGTCTTCTCACCTCCCTAGAATTAGGAGGTAGAGTTTGCTACTTGAGGTCAATTAGTACTGGCAATATGTATATTTGTGTGTGTGTATATACTACATATGCAGTGGATTTTAATAGTTGTCCTTCACAACACAGAAAAGCACTTACTGTCTAAAGGTCCTGAAACATGCAATAAAACTTGATTCAATTAGGTCTTCCTTCAAAGATTTTATTGTAACTGCATTTGAATAGCTGGGCATGTCTCCGTCCCTCTCTACTCAAATCCCATGTAGTGTATAGCAGAACCAAAAACCTGCAACATATGCTGTTGCTATTTTCTTTTCTTTTGACAAGAATTTTTATATATTCCTTTTATATATTCCTGAGTCGGAGCTAATAGGGACCATTTGTTCTGCCTGCCAAGTGAGTCAGCAATATAACTCTGCATTTGTAAGTGAGGTCATAAATCAAAAATAAAAAAATAAAAAAAAACACACTGTGAGTCCTTTTGTGGAGCACTTACTAACACAGATGATTTTTTGACTGCTTTAAAATATATTTGATGCCATCAACATAAATTTGTGGCATTTATTTAAGCTACATTTATAGAATACATTTTTTTTTCACAGTATTTATCCAATTTATCTCTTTAGCATTATTTCTCACATTTTCAAACTAGTAAGTGATTTACGAAGAGGTCAAGTGACTTGTCTGAGGTGAGAAAGGAAATGTGTGGGACAACTGGGAGTAGACCTCAAGTCTACTCCTTACACCTACTTTTGTATTGTTCCCTGAAGACCAATGTTTCCAGGCTGGAAAAATTTTCCTGCATTCTGATTCCTTGAGGTACGTGTAGTAAATGCTGTGTCTGTTAGAATTACAACAGAAAAGAAGAGGGAACTGTAATTAAATAAAAAATATACACAGAAAACTAGACTAATTATGGTATATTCTCTGGAAATGCCTGAGAAGAGGAAAAGAATGGAAGATGTAGATAAGCATGATATATATATTTAAATTTATTTTTTAAAATGAGGTAGGTTTATTAGTTTAGACAGAAGCATAAAATAAACACTATGCAAAACTAATTCTTTATGAGCTTCTTTTTCGGTATGCCTATAGCCGTCTTCCAAGATGGTTCATAAAAAAGCTAAAGTATAATTCACTACAGCCATAAGGAATTTTTGTGCTTAAGTGGGCTCCCACTGCAGAAATGACAATAAAGATATTCCATTAAATTGTTGTTACAGCACTTTAGCTGAGATAGGTGACTAGGTCTCAACTGATGCAAATCATCACACATCACGCTTGTGAGGACATCACTGGAGTTATATCCATTTACAGCTGCTGGTTGTTTAGCATGTGGTGTGCATTCTGTGGACCATACCAAGCAATGTTCCTTCTCATAAAAATACTGCATGAGTATTAAGATCTAGATCTTAAATAATAAATCAGCTCTTGGACCAGTAGGAAATGGATTGTTGTGTATTCATCATTCTAGACTCTGTTTTTTGGGCGGGAATGCCACCCACTAGATCAGGTTGGGCAAAGCCCCATCCAGCCTGGCCTTGGACACCTGCAGGGATGGGGAATTTTAATCATCTTCTTTACAGTACATCATCTCTGTTACTCTGACATGGCCCATTTGTCATCTTTTTTGACATTGTTCAAAAGTTGGTATGGTAGTGTCTAGATGCTAAGAGCAGCAAGCTCTTCACAGAGACAGAGGAGGTCACATAGCAATGGCTTTCAGATACCTGCCGTGAATAAATGACATCTTGATATAATGACAGGATTTAGGTTCATCATTCCTGTAAGTGAAATTATTGTTTAGAAAAGCATAAATAATAATTGCAATCAAGAGTTCTAAAACCTTCAATAATAGTTATAGATGCATTGTATTTATATATGTATTTATTAGAGATCTTTGTTAGTGATTTTTGTATTACAGGTATATTTGTTCTGAGTACACAACACAGTTCAGAAAATTCTCTTCTTAAAACTGTTTGCCCTCACTTACGAGGCTGTTGATATTGGTAAACTTACACATCCTAATGGGACAGTTAATTGAGTCAACCAAGAAAGAGCAAAATATCCCCAAATTCTCAAATATTGTGCTAATTACCAAAATATTTAGTGGCTAAACCTGACAAAAATATCTTTTTGTTTGCCTTTTGGAGACCTTATCTTGTTGGATGTGTGATTGTGATTGGATATGTGGTCTGATTGTGACACTAATATAAAAAGTTTTATGTCTTATAATACCACTCTGTAGCCCAATCAAAATCATTGCCTTATTGTTTTAGGTAAAGAGGTAGTAATTACCTTCACAACTGAGACAAGTCATTTCCCTCTTCCTGGTGCCTCCAGCCAGCTTTACCTTGCAGAACAGAAAGTAAGCAAAAACTTTACTTGCAATGCTGTGCTTTATTTATGTACTTCCGCAGATACATGAATAAATTCTCAGTCTTGAATTGTTACATTGAAGATCCTTTCAGACTTGAAGTATGTCAGTCAACAACACTTTAAGCTAACAATGTTAGAAGTAAATAATAAAAACTGTTATATGTGATATTTTATAAAGTAACCAAATATCAGAATTCTTGTTTTGCAAGAGATTCCCTGGTTCTCAAGATTTCATTTTGTTTTGTCTTAGCTACAAAACCACCGGTTGGAGAGTAACTGAAAAATAAATCTAATTTTTCCTTAAAAATTGAAAATTCTGGAAAAAATATCGCACTATCCTTTTCAAACTATCTTATTATAAGAATAACAAAATACATTCCACTATACCTTATATCTCTACTTTGACGACTTTGTATATTTTGTTGAGAATTTCCCAAGAAACTTACCACAAACATAAATTAAAACACAGTAAAAAAAGCTATCATTTTATTAGTATTTTCCAAGGGAAAACTGCTTCATTAGGAAATGTCCAAGTACTTCTACTATTTTGTTTCAGTTTTATGCTTTCTGAATTGAGCAGTTAAATCAGTCAAACAAAGTAATTATACAGTCTGTGATCTATCTGTATGAAAGAGTTGTCTCAGATTCTCTTCATTATTTTTGAGGTTATTATTACATATGCTTTGCAGTTAAGCTTTTAGGTAGGGTCAAGCCTTCTACAGCCATGGAGTAGAATAAAACCAATTTCTAAACTAATGTGATGTGGAACCCCTTCGGATATGAACAATTTTCCTTTTACATTGCATGAATCGTCTCATATACTATCCTATTAATAATTCAAGCCAAGCCTGCCTTATTTACTGCATGACTTCCTTAATGACATGTTCATAAAGTGTGCAGATAAACACACTGCACAAAGGACAGCTCATATAAAAGCTCTATTTCCCCCCAAAATGTTTAAGAGTGGTCAAATTTAGGGGGATCCAAATAATTAAAATACAACCACCTTCTTCTATCCAGAGATTTTTTTTTCTCTGCTCAAATTAAATGGTGTAATAATAATCTGTGTTTGTATCTATATACATCACCACAAGGCTGTAGTGTCCTTGTGTGGCTTCATATATTTTTTTATTGTCAAAGACCTGCTACTGACTGTGATCTTTACAAGGGACAATGGACAATGTTACAGCCCCTGATGAGAATCTAGCTGTTCTTTGCTGAGCAGATTCAAACTCCTTAGCATAGGTATAGAAAACTAAGAAGAAATATATGAGAAAATATGCACACTGTTGCAGGAAACAGTGTCAGCAGCAGTGTCTTGATTCAGTGGTGGAAAATCAAAATCCTTAAAAGTCCTTAAAAATTCCTTGCAAGAATATCACAATGATGGACTTCTGGCACTTGTCATATCCTGCAGAAGGCTAAGTAAGAACATCAATTTTGAAGATGATCATTAGGAACAAAATACATTATGATTTGAGATTATGCCTTTTTTATTGCATAACTACTGAAAAAATATGTGTTTGTATGTGTGTGTATATATATATATATATATATAGAATTTGATGCACTTTAAGACATTAAGATATTTAGTCAGACCAGTACAGAGACTTTTTCATTTATTAAGTCATTACTACCCTGGTAGGACTCATTGTATATTTTTTTTTTTTATTTTTTTTTTAAAGTGTAGCTAAGAGATTTAATGTGTAGTAGAACTGATTTTCTTTTACAATGCCAAGGAATTCTGTTTAGTCTTGACTTTTGTTTTCTTTCTTTCTTTTTTTTTTTGTTTGTTTTTAATGAATATTTTTTTTTCTGTAAGTGCTTACTGAAAACAGGTTTCTGCCATAGTTGAATTATCATGAGATCAGACAGAATAACAAAATGAGAAGCTTAACAGAGACATTTTTAAATTGTATTTTAAAATGTATGTGTAGTTATTATAAACCTGTATGGCATGACTTCAAAGTCAGGAACATATAAGCAAATGGGGAGTTTAGGCAAAAATATTTCTGGATTAAGATTTTCAAGGAATGGAAGGCATTGTATTCTATATATATAATATATATATTCTCTATCTATATATTCTCTCTCTCTCTATATATATATAATTCTGTGGCCAAATGCCACAGAATTTCTGAACAAGCTTAAATAATTATAGCCTCAAAAAAAAAAATCTATCAATTTGTGGTTAAAATATATTATGTTTCTCAACTGAAGGTGAAACTTCTGATCTAATTCACCCAAACAGTAAAGATTCCTGAGATTCAGAATTGATGTGTTTTCTCAACCTGTCTGCATGCTGCCATCATACCCTAAAATGCGCTGTTGCCTTTTGGTGCCTCAGCGAAGACTCAGTGCTTACACATCTGGGCACTGTGAGAGTAAATGGCTTCCAGCAAGGCACAGGGGAGGCAGAGAAAGAAGTGCTAAGGCAAGAAAAAAGTAAAAGAAATGCATTTTCTAGTTAGTCTTGGTGTGTGTATGTGTGTTTGTTTGTTTGTTCTGTCATGTCATTCTAATCAGCCAGTGCTAAAACTTAAAAAACAACAACAACAACAAAAAAAACATTCTTTAGGCAAGACCCACTACCCTCCACTCCTGTTTTGGCAGACAGCTCCTCAGCCTTCTACTGTGACAAGCCCTGACCCGGATATCCCAAAGCCCTGTGCTAGTGGTGGCCTGGGGCATTTTGTGGTGCCTATAAACATTTGTTTGGCAAAATATCCCTGTGACTTAATGTTGTAACCACTTTGTGCTGTGCACAGTAGCTGTTTAAGCTGTTTCTCATTAAGGTCATCCTAACACAATAGTACCCTTCATTATTTTACAAACTTTTTATTTTAAAGGGAACATAGATATTTAACCATAAGACTGTCAAGATATTTACATACCTAAATACATTTGAAGGTCAGGGTTTACCAAGATTTCCACCAACGGCCCAAGTGACTTAGTTTCCTAATCCCCAAGATACTTTTGAAGATGTAATTTAAATTTCATAATACGAAGCAGAAAAAATTTTTGTTTTCACAGTTGCTTATTAAAACCGAAGTCTAGTACTGTGGCTAAAACAAGGCTAGTTTTATAAAGGCATCCAGATAATTTTGTAAATTTTGTTCTTTGCTAATTTATGAAAATGGGTCTCAAGATTCCACATTAAGTAGACATATTGGAAAATATAGCTAACTTATTATTTATCCAATTTATAAGTGTCTAAGCATCTATGTCTCTACTTTTAACATATTTCTACAATGGATTCTCTTATATCCAAAACAAAAAAGCTGGAACTTTATTATTTGTGCACCATGGCATGATGAGCAGTTCAGTGGATAAAGTTTACATCTTACAGCTTATCCAATAATATGTGTTTTGGGACAACACTACCAAGGCACAGAAATCACATTAGTTCTAGCATGTTTGTTTCAGCTCAGATAAACTCTTGCCTATTCTTGGCACATTGTTTCCAAGAGAAGTTAGGCTTCAATGCTGCTAAATTTTCAGCTCTAACTAATTTTTCATTGTTCAGATAGTTAAACCTTCGGAGTTTCAGCAGAGCTGCAACTAACAGGTATCTTGGGATGCAGTGAATCCAAATGTTGACATTTTGTAGCAAAGCTTGTTAGGGCATTTGCCAGAGAACTAAATTCTGTAGCATTTTAAAGTGTCTGACTGCTCTTAAACACCTTTGGCAGTTATGTTATTCCTTGCAAACATTTTCAGAGTTGGATGGGGATCATACTGCAGTGGCCAGACAATCTGTTCACCAAACACCCCTGTTTCGAAGATGCTGGAGAGCTGTTTTCACTCTCCATTTACTAACAGTCAAGTACATGGGTGACTGAATAGTTTTCTCAGTGCCAATTAAAGTGAATGAAAGTCACATAGCTAGAACCGAATAAAATAATCTGAATGACAGTATGGCAGCATTTTGCATTTCCTTGGTATTTTTCATTTCCTAATCTTAAAATAATTGGTAGGTTAACCAGAGGTCATTTCCAATTGTATAGTATTTTGAACAGGCAGAAATACATTCTTCTTTTTTACCATTATTCATATTATAGTGACATCCACATCAAGTATGATCGCAGTTACAGTTGGAGAATGTAACAATCCAAGTCTAAAATTATAAAATTAGTATATTTGATATAGAACACTTTTTTTTTTTTTTTTTTTTGAATAAAAGCACATTTTTATAAATATCTATCACTTCAAACTGCTCAGAAAATAATTTACATCTCAGGGGAATACCTGGTATCTTGATACATGTTTTCATGAAATATAATGTTTATTTTTAATATAAAAATTGTTAATGATCAAAGCTTACATAAATAAATAGATAAATGAAATACAAGGTGGCTCATATTGTTTTGGGAACTCCCTCAGCTAAAATTATGTATTTCAATGTTAAAAGTGGAGATTTGGACAAAAAAAAAGATGCTTTTTTTTTTCTTTTTTTTTTTTTTCTCTCCCATAAATGGTAATTAGTGATCAAATGTTTCATTTCACTTGAGTTAACATATTAAAATAGATTTCTGTTAATGCCTTGTTTCATTTTGAAATGTCATTTTGAGTTTTGTAATGTTGCTTTGAAAAATCCTGATTTCAGCATAAGCATGTATGACTTTACTAGTGTTCATCAGTAGTTATTAGGAAAATCCCAGAGAGAAGTTCAAATGCAAAATTTAGAAGAAATGAAAGAGTGATCCTTAAAAAGAGACAGGTATGGGAGACAGTAAAATGAGGTAGAGTAAAGTAATATTGGAAGCACAGACCTTCCACATTTGGAGTTTTCTTTTTAATTCAGTGACTTCAAGAGAAATCTGTTTGAAAATGTTATTTTTTTTTCCCCACTCATTCAACACATCTTTCACTTCATTTCACATAAATGAGTTCACTCATGTTTATTTCTTTTAGAGTCACTTAGGTAGAAGAGGACTCTGGAGGTCATGTAGGCTAATCTCTTGCTAAAGCAGGCCATAATTGAAGTTAGATCAGTTTGCTCAGGGAAATGTCTTTTTCACTGTATTTGCTGTTGTGGAAAGACTAAAGATACACAGCAGTAAACCAGATCCAAAGAAAACCTGTACAGATACTGTATACTGCAAGATACCAATCCTTTTCTGGAAGGGATTTTAATTTTTCTCCATTCAGATGGAACTGGTGAAAACTATAACTAGCTTGCAACAGTCAGTAGGTGAAAACAGTTAAAGATAGTAATCATAGCCCAATAACAGTTACCTTAATTTTAGAGACGAAAACTGCAACTATTTTATAACATGCACAAAGCAGTTAAGATTCACTGAACTTGGTGAGAGTTTAGACAAGACATGAAGCAGGTTAATCAGTCAAGACTAATTGAGTGATAAGCTGTGATATGTTTGGTAGGATCAGTACCTCCATATGTAATGACTTTTAAGCAATACTCTTTGTGACTTCTGCAGTTTCAAGACAACCCTTAAAAAGCTTACATGTCAGTGATTCTCCAGTTATTTATTATTTTTCTGGTGAGTGTTTTTTTGTAGGTTTCTTCTGTTCTGAAAGTGATTCTCTTTACTGTCAAATCTGTAGTGTTCATAGGTCCCTTATCCAGACGTGACCTGTGGAACATTCTGTTTTTTATGTGTACTTTTCAGTACTGAAACTGTGCACTCAGAAATGGAGGTTTCCCAGAAATGCCTTTGCAACATTTAATTCCACATATTTTATGAGATTTCAGTGATTTAATATTAAAGAAAGCAGTAGACAACAAAGAATACACTAAAACATTTCAAAATTAAATATAAAGAGACAAAGAAACTAATAAATGAAATTCACTGAACTGAAATCTATTCTTCTATTTATGTTTTTTTGTTTGTTTGTTTGTTTTTGTTTTGTTTTGTTTTTGTTTTCAAAAAAAAAAATAATTATACTATTAGACACTTTTTATCCAATCTGGAGTGCTTGGCTAAAAAGAAAAACATGGAAGAAGCATACTTGAAAATGACAAACCAGTCCTATCTAGCTGGTAATCACCCATGGTCAGATGGAATAGGAAGATTTACCTGTTATGGTTAAAGAAATGATTACATTCTTATTTTCAGGTTAATGCAAGTCCATAGAGGTTCTGAGTGCTACAAAGCTAACTTATTAATGTCTTGTAGTACAAATTCCCTTTCTGACTGTATAGAGCACAGTTACATGCTGATTACTCAAAAATCCTTTTTTCTTTGCCCATGGTTTCTAATCAAAATTGGGATTATGCTGTTCATTGGGCTGAAATCACATAAAGTCTGGAGTGGATTAGTTTGTTCATTGGGCTGGAGTCACCTGAACTGTAAAGTGGATTATGAAGTTCACTGGACTGGAAGCACTGCATTGTGTTGCTGAATCCTATTACTCTCTGAGCTCTAGGCAGATCCTTGGAATTTTTGACAGAGGAACCCACTCTTTTTTGTTCAGTAAATTCAACCTTTAGCCATTTCTGAGCAGTTAAGAGAAGTCTTATTTACTGTGGACAAGAATAACTACACTTTTATGTCAGTAAATATCCTCAGATGAAAGTGGGAAGTTCATTAATGCTTGCTGATAATTTTAGAAGAGGTGAAAGTTTTAATCAGGTATTCAGAGGCTGGAGTTCTCCAATTAAGTCTCTTTCATCTGACTGTGCACCTGTTTAGATTAGGTACATCTCTGTGACATTTAAACACCAAATGACATGGTGATTATTTGCACTCCGATGGAACCTAAAGGACCTATTGTGCAAGACTTTGCACAAAAGGAGACTGATTTGTAATCACTCTCTGCCCCCAATAAAATTAAAATGAAAAAAAAAAAAAAAGAAAAAAAGAAAAAAAGAATTTAAGAAAGTACAGAGAAAGAATCATCTAAAAACTATTTTCTTGGAGTAAATATTAGTTTTCCAACGTAAACTGTGTCAGAAGAGATACAGTATTTGTCTATAGTTAAGCTAGTTGTGTTTTGTTGTTTGGTTTTGGCTTTTTTTTTTTTTTTAATGCAATAATGTGACTACTTTGACCATCAATTCAGTTTTAAACAAGAGCAAACAATTTGAGTGAAGTTAGTGAAGTGAGAAGAAGAGGGAAAAACTTGCAACTTTCAGCAACAGCATTTGTGACAAGAAAGTATTACAGAGAAAATGCTGGGAAGCTGAGGTTAAAAGGAATGAATATTGACATAAAAGAGGTGAGAATAATTCTGTGAAAGTGGCTGGGATACTGACAGAAATTTTTTGATGAAATACAAAGATTTATGTCTAATGTATATATGACTTCATCATTACTGGAATGCTGTTGTGAAGAGATCACTTAATTATCATTAAGAGTTTTAGAATTCATTTAACAGTCTCTTTTTTATTGTCTCATAATATGTTTTAAAAGAACAACATTATATTCCAGAGAAACTTCTGGAGACAGGGTTTAAATACTCATATGACAGGTTTATCTGTCCCTGCATAACACATATAATTTGAACTAAAAATCACTTTGTGCTGATAATCATCTCTCAAATATCCAAATATCCACAAAAGTGATGGAATCTGAATCAGATTTTTTCTGCCTTTATAGGATTTGCTATGACTAAGGGTGAACAATGTTTGTAAATTCTAATGGCCACGTTAAGGAATTAGAAACAACCTCTGAAATGTTACAGAGAATTCATGAAGGTGGACACACAGAGACTACAAGTTGGGCAAATACTTTAAGAAAGACAAAAGGGAATAAAAGTTTTCACAGAATCATGGAATGCTTTGGGTTAGAAGGGACCTTAAAGAACATCTTATTCCAACCCCCCTATTTTAAAAATAGATTCTTAATAAAATCACCAAAGCCTTTGAACCAAGAGGGCAGGATTGTATAATACATTATGGACATCATTAGCATGTGGCTATCTTCAATTCAAGCAGGCAAAGCAAATGCAGCCATGCACTATTTGGGAATTAACTGATGAGTCTCATGGTGGCCTAAAGATATGGGGCAACTTTCAAGTTTGAGACAAGCTCTTTATGAGTTGCTTCTAAGAATCAGGATGCTGTAAGCCTGTTTTTAGCAGGCTTATATTCATATTCTATATGAATATTCAGTCAGCTGCTAGGAACAGTAACATGTAGTCATATGTAATGAAAAAGCTGTTGTCTGTCATAAAACAGGAAATAATACAGGTGTTTATATGGCATCTATTTTAGAAATTCTGAGCCATTAATTTGGAGTTGATTGAAATGACCTAGGACTGATAAGACAAAAATGCCTTTCCACTGTGGCAATTGGAAGGTAGAAGGATAATTGATAGCACTTTTTTCAGGCATCTGCATTGTTCCCATAAATTCTGTTTATATAACTTATTGAGATGAAATAACCTGTCCAAGAATTATGTCACTCTTGGCTAAATACTATAAAATGTAGTGTATGTGCAACTTGCAATAGAACTGATAAAGAAAATGTAGAAACCATGTTTTCAGGCTACAATTGCCTGAGGGTTTGCTGAGGCGTGTGATACAACTTTATGAAGAAGAACTCTACTTGGGGCTATTACTAGGCTGGTTCTGGTAAACAGGTTGAAAACATTTTTATTTACTTATTTTTAGTCCCAGCTGTCAATGATCTTCAGGAAAATATCCCTGCAAGGGAGCTTGAGAGTTGCTAGCACTTGTTTCTCTCCTCCCAGCCCAGTGCGCATATTTCCTTGCCTAAAACATCAGTCACTCACTGTAGGCTAAAGCCAGAATGGCCACCAACATGGAGATTGAGCAGAACACCAAGGATATCCTTGAGCTCAGTTATATGTTAGCTTAGACTTAGAATTTGTATCCTAAGGTACTTGATGTTCCTCTCAGTTTTGATGCTATAAGCAAGAGGTACTAACAAAACAGCTTACTTAACATGACTTACAGCATGAACAACATAACTCAACCTGATAATGGTCTTCAGCAATTGTATGTGGTGTTTGAAGAACATATCTAAAGCCTCTTCCAGAATTGTGTAGATATGTCTTCAGTTTTACTCTAATGAGAAGTCTTGTACTTTATCTTTTAGAAAATTGAGCAACATATGTAAAATTTACTAAGGAAAAAGTTGACAAGCTGAAATAAAACAGTTTGCATGAACAATTTCCCATTGTTAAACCAGCTTGTTAATACAGCCAGATGTATTAACAGACTGATAATGACAGATGATGGTTTTTCATTCTGTTTAGCTGCTGAGGGAAAAACAAAATGCAACACCAGCTTCAGTATCTTTAGAGTAAAAGCTGTTTCTGTTTATGCATATAGAATATCAAGTTTCTTCCCACCACCTGATATAAATACTACAAAATACTAAAAACTGAATGGCTAACCCTTTCCTTTGAACTAACTTTAAAAATAAATAAAATCAAGGACATAGCAATATGAAGTATGTACTCCTTCTTGTGTTGCCAATAGCTAACTCTGCAGTCCAATTATAGAGTATTAGAGCTTTCATTGCTTTTCTTTGGACCTTTTTCCAGTGGCTTATTTCTGTCTTTGGAGATGATATATTGTTCTCCTTATTCATATAAATGTGAGTACTGCTGAGGACAACCTGTGAAGAGAAAGAGGTGAAATTTCACAGAAAACTTTGAGGTTTCTGAAGAAAAATATTTGAATTTACAAGGGGTAAACTTCCATTTCTCTAAGAGAAAACAAACAAACAAAAAACACCCAAGCTAATAAATGAGTGACTTTGGGAAGTAAAATCATTTTCCCCAGGTAGGAGAACAGTGCCTGCTGCTAGGAAGGTGATCCTGATGTGAGCAGAATTTCAAAAAAGAGTTTTCCAAGATGCACTGCCAGATGCAGCATCTTGTCTCTCTCTGCCTTCTTGATGTTCCTTCTTTTCTTGCCCATCTGTTTCTGTGGTGCAGATAACTTCTAACAGTGGCTTAACAAATGTTTTTGGGTAAACGTTGTCTGGAATCTTCATGCAGCCAATAATACAGTGTCTTTAGTTTCTACAAACCGTACAAAAGCATTTCCTGATGTTGAGTTGGAACCTACTGTGTTTTCAGTTTTTGTCAATTGCCAAGGACAACTGTCCTCTCACTGTACACCCCCTTGAGCCTTCTTTTCTTTAGGCTGGACAGTCCCAGCTTTCAGTCTTTCCTCATAGGAGAGTTGCTGCAGTCTCTTAGTCATATTCATGGCCCTTTGTTGGACTCTCTCCAGTAGCTCCATGTCTCTCTTGGGAGGCCAAAACTGGACACAGCACTCCAGGCATGGCCCACCAGTGCCAGAGAACAATAATCACCTCCTTTGTCCTGCTGGCAATACTGTGCCTCACGCAGCCCAGTATACCATTAGTCTTCTTTGCTGCAACAAAAGACTTTTCACTTTTCTGTGTTGAATTTCTGAAAGAGGGGTGGTAGGAATTAGAATGAAAATTAATAAAAATAAGAGGCACAGTAAAAGTCTTGATGGCCAAGAAGCTTTGATTTTGCAGGTAAGAAGACAACTGACTACAATCCCATCTCTGTTCAATATCAAAGGCAGAAATTATAAGCAAAATACAAAGAGAAAGAGAGGAAGAAACTGTTAATATAATTTTAAAATTCATACCAAGGAATTGATAAGGGAAGTTAAAAAGTGTCAGAGAAACCTAAATATCTAACAGTTAACAATAAAAAGAAAAAAATGTATCAGGGACAAAAATTATTTGTGGAATTTTAAATTTGATAAAAATGCAGAAAAAATGCAGGTGTGTTTAATAGTTACCTATATTTATATATTATACACATATATATATAAACCAGCATGGTATGACCATGATTTTATTTTTCTAGGCTATTTATAACCAAGTATAATGTTAAATGGCACTTGTTAAATATTCTGAATTCAAAATCAACAGGATTTAATAATTATAAATCTGAAGTCTTAAAAGAGTTAGAGATCTTAGAGATCTGGTTTGTTTTGCATATAGGAAGTATGAAAAATTAATGTTGATAAACCAATGTTGTGGCACTGCTAAAAATTACAGGTACATAGCACCAAATAAGTATTAGAAAATAAACTCAACATTGATTGTAGTCAAAGCAGTAGATCAGTTACTAGAGTCCATTAACAGGAGTTTGTGGAAGCCATGTTTTGTCAAACAAATTTTGAAAAAATCTTGTTTGCCATGAAGGTAGTTCTTGACTCATATGTCCTCAAATCTTCACATTGTATGTACCAGAAAGTAAACAATAAGTGGGTCAGAAGAGATTTTTATCATGTGAATGTGTTAATGAACAATTTAAGAAGAAACCCTGAATGAATTTTTCATGAACTTCATTAACACCAAACTTTCTATTGCAAATGTACTGAAACCTAGTCAATAGATCTGCTCATGAAAATCTTTTGTCTATGGACATCATTCTTAAAATAAATCAATAACAGACAAATTCCAAATGCAAGCAAAAAAGAATGAAGACTTCCTTTCTCATTTGTATCCTAAAATATGACACTGCATAGCAACTCACAGCAGGAAACTCAGTAAGAATTATATAAAGCACATTAATGCAAATTGTCAGAGCATAGCTCATTGCAAAAGTTGCCACGTAAAGGGAAACAAGTTCCTCTAATTAAATCTAAAACCTTTACAGCTGTGAAACTATAAATTTTTATCTACACTAGCAGTAGCTGTAAAATTTAATCTAAATTGAAGTATTAGGTTTTTCTCCCCCTCCTACATAAAGACTTACATGAAATTAGAACATGCCTTTTAACTTCTGCCATGAGTACTGCATCTAAGACGTCAGTGTGCTCTTCCCAGCAGAAATACTTATTAGGCTTATGCTCATTAAGTAGTCTCTTTTGTCCCTCCCTTTCTTTTCTTTGCAAATCATCTGATTTTGACTGAGAGAGGGGAGAAGCACAAAGTTTTTTGCTTTCTTGTATCCAATGCTCTGGTAACAATAAAGACAAGGTCTGAATGGTGCTGTGCTGACAGCTGTGTCTGAACCTTTGGCTCAAGGCAATCTTATTGGAGCCGATTCTTACCTTGTATAACTTAGTCACACTCCCTTGTGCCACTTATATCATCAGAAGATCCCTGAAAATTTGCTACACATCCAGACTTGCGTTTGAAACTTCATGAGACAGATTTTTATCGGTTCAGATCAAAGTATTCCAGTATTTTAGTAGACAATTTGTTGTTGCTGCTTTTTTTTTTGTTGTTGTTTTCTTTTGTATTATATTTTAAATGAGGCCCTAGACCTTCAAAGACCTGAAGGTGGAAGGAATAATTTTCACAACCTAAAAACTGTCCTTGTGATTACTCTCTCACGTTAGTTTGGCTTTATACCACTAAACCATACAGAGACAAAAAGTCCTGTGGGCTGGTTCCTAGTGCAGGACAGATACAAACACTTCTGTCTTGGCTCAGGCTTTCTGTGTCATAGCCATAAGGAAAATCTTTGTGCATGGCAGGTTAACTTGCAAACACTCCTCCACAGTTCTAGCCTAGTCAACATGTAATTGAATTTCCATTTACCAGGTTCTTAAGGTTCCCTAGTGATTCCTTGTGTATATCAGCATAGAGTCTATATACCCTAACTTGAGTGCATTGTGATAGGTGTTGTCACCTTAGGTCTTCTGCACTTTTTTTTTTTTTTCTTTTCTTGAGCAGAAATTTTTGAAGGAAAAAGCACATTTTCTTTTTCCTCTGTATCTTTTTGGTTAGTCTCTATTACCTGGGAACTCTGTGAAACAGAAATTGGATGAGCATCCAACAAGGTTATGGCACCTTTACTGAAAGTTGCCAGAGAAGTTCATTTATTAATGTTCATTTCTACATCTGATGAAACTCCTTTGTAGTAGTTCACAAGAACTGTTTTCCCTTCTCCCTTCCCTTCTCCCTTCCCCCTTCCCCCTTCCCCCTTCCCTTCCCTTCCCTTCCCTTCCCTTCCCTTCCCTTCCCTTCCCTTCCCTTCCCTTCCCTTCCCTTCCCTTCCCTTCCCTTCCCTTCCCTTCCCTTCCCTTCCCTTCCCTTCCCTTCCCTTCCCTTCCCTTCCCTTCCCTTCCCTTCCCTTCCCTTCCCTTCCCTTCCCTTCCCTTCCCTTCCCTTTCCTTTCCTTTCCTTTCCTTTCCTTTCCTTTCCTTTCCTTTCCTTTCCTTTCCTTTCCTTTCCTCTCTCCAGAAGGACAAGGGAGAAGGTAAATTGCCCAGTGCTGGAACTTAAAATTTGTCTGAAGTGCTTCTTCTGAGTATAGAATGGATTTTAAAAGCAGCTTGTTTACAGAATCCAACTTCACCATTTCTTTCTAATTCATATGTATTATGCTTAGTTTAGAACAGTTTAGTTTAGAAGTTTTTGTTACTTTCTCAGCTGGCAGGCCAAGAAATTTAATTTTTGCCGTCTGAGAGAATCACTTTTCTAGCAGTAAGATCTGAGAAAGAAAGAATTCACAAGGATTTTCAAAATTCACCTTCAGACCTGCTTAATCCAAAATCAGGTCAATTTCATATTTATGGTGATAAGGAAGAAGAATTTATTAACAGTTAATACAGTTATGCACCTCCTGGCTTCAGTATTTTGAAAAATTAAGTCTGGTCTACAGAGTGTTCTTGACAGATCATGCTGTATAGATACAGATCTGGATGATGAAAACCCAGGAGATGCTGATCTGCCCTGAACATTGAACCTTAATCCTCTGTTGCATGTTTTCCAGGCAGCAGCCTTTTGACTGGGGAAGGAAAACCTGGTCTGTTGTGGTTATTAAATATACACATATTTACAGGAATAGAAACTCCGGTGCACAGAACTGTGACACTTGTTCACAGAAAATGGTACTGATGGGCCACTAAGGTTTTCACTAAGGTTTTCACACTAAGGTTTTCAGCAAGCTAGAACTTCACTGCCAAAACTGTAGTTCGACTGAAACATTGGAGCTACCAGTCTACTAGAGACCTGCTTTGAGAAGTGGGGATTTCTGGAGTCCCTTGGAATCCTTTGGTACAGACAGCAATGCGTAACTGTGGTATTCTCTGTTGACCTTTCTGTGTGTGAGGGCTGCTGCCTCTGATGTATTAGCTGGATGTCTATAAACAAGTCAAAGCAAAAGAAAATATCACTGCAGTAGAAGAGACTCATGGGGAAGACAAGGTATGAGGGCATTAAGGCACAGGTCTGTGATAGAGAATGTCTTTATTCGGTTCTTAGAGAGGGCACAGGTTGCATAATGTAATTCTGTGCCCATTCCCAAACTGCAAATCAAGTCTTTTTTTTTTTCCTGTAAGGCTATAAAGCAGGGCTGGGGATGGACTTTTATTATGCTTATGTGCAGTACTTAGAACTCTTAATAACCCAATCCTAAGTGAAGTGTCCAAGTACTATGAATAATAATCAAACCATAACAGCAGGAGGTACCTAATGAACAGAATTAATGTATCTCTTGTTCCAATTTTCTAAGATTAGTAAACTTGTTACAGTCCTAGTGATAAATACCTAACACTGACGTCTTCTCCATTGGAGGATATTTTGATTACTTATTTTGAATGCTAATTTCTTTTTTCCCAAATGAGTAGCTAGACATTAATAGCTATGACCAAAATCAGGTTCTTGTGTGCCATTCCTGACTGATCTGTCATGAAATTAGCCTGGCAGCTTCTCAAGTACTTTCATTTCCTGGTCATCAGTATCAGCACTTGAAACAGTACAACAAATAAGTGTTTCTTTCACAGTAAATCAAGGAAATATTAGCCTCTGTTAGAGACTCTTTTTCAGATTGTCTGTCCCTATAGGAAGAGATGAACTGATGTGATTCATTTTGATGCAAAAAAGACCATTTGGATATATTTAAAAATGCAGCAGCAGTGTGTTTAAAAGTGACAGAACAGAAACTGTTCTTTTTTCATAGCTCATGTGCAAGGCATTGCTTTCCTTTATTTTGTTGGAAAACAGGAGTGAGTGCAAAAAGGTTATTTATCTAATCTAGAAATGCAATAATACACCACAAAATATGATATACTGCTAGAAACCCACTTTTCTCTTGTCAGTTCTTAGTGTGTGTGTGTGTGTGACCTGTGTCAAGTCTCTTAAGTTTTCCAGAGTGCTCCTCTTCAGAAATAGAAAATGACAGCAACAGCCTTTTCCATTTTTCTTCTGAGTTTCAGATACTGCAGTGAGAATGTTTTTAGTTAAGCAAAGCATAATTTTTAAGTTAAAAAGATGACAAAGAATAAGAGAATTACAGCTGAGAAACAGTCTTAGATAGCTAGCATAAATTATGAACTTTGTAAAGTTAGATTTTTCTCTATTTCAGCAACTCACCTTAAAAAATACATCTATTGGAATACTGCACAATCTCAGCACCTCATAAGCATTTCAAGTCAGATCTTACTACCTTATAAAATTATTACTCTGAGTGGAGTCATAGCAGAGGGCCACCAAGATACTCTTGGAGCCTCAATATATACATGTAGAAGAAGCTGGACTTATTAACTCAGAGAAGAGTTTCCCTACCTAAGGGTAGGGAAACACACCTGCAGCTTTTTACTTGCAAGAGGGACAGAGTAGATGGAGCCAGACCTTTGGAGGTGTGAAGTGAAAGTGCAAGAGGCAGCAGAAAGAAAATTCTAAGTAGTTAACATAAAATAAAATAAAATAAAATAAAATAAAATAAAATAAAATAAAATAAAATAAAATAAAATAAAATAAAATAAAATAAAATTTCAACACAAACATGGTCAAGTATGGAACAACAGTGCAGAGAATATGGAATCTCCTTCCTTGGAGATTTCTGAAACCTGTCTGGAAAAACCCTATACAAACCAATCTTACTTTATGGTTAACTCTGCTCTGAGCAGGGAGTTGGATCAGACAAACTGCAGAGGTCCCTTCCAATTTATGTTGTTCTGATTACAAATAGGAAAGTCTAGAGAGAGTTGATCTGTGTGTGTTTATTATAACATATTGCATATAACATTATATAAAAATGCAGTATGTGTAAGAAAGTATACCAAGTAAATTGACAAATGCAAGATGAAAGTCTGTTTTTCACAAAGGTACAGGCATCTTTAAGATTTTTTACATTTCTTTGTTCTTTTTGTTTGTTTGTTTTTTCTTCCGTCTGTATATGGATCTCATTGTGCGGTATGTGCAAGCATGAATTTATAACGGCTTAGTGTTTTGTCCTGTCTTCCTCCATTCATTTACCAGTCATGGCAATTTATACTGGCAGATCTGATGAGATTGGTCTGCTTAACTGTTTGACCTACCACTGCTGCAGTCAGGGAGGCTGCTCAGGAAACAATTCCTGTTCACCCACAGTTTACAGCCCACTCTTTTATGAAGAATCATCTTGCATTATACCAACAGACTGTCCAGTTACTTGATTCATAAACAGGTTTCTCGTGTTGCTCACTTGTTTTTGAGATGGGGCTAGAGTAGGATTACTTTGCCTTAAATTAGTAAACTCCAGAAGGTTGCAGAATCACTTTGTTCACTGTAAGACTCATCTACATCATAACTTTTCTATGAGGATCAAGGACAAAATTTCCCACTTTCAAAAGCAAAGTCTAAAGCATTACTGTTTGCTCATATTACAATCTCCATTATTAACTACTTAGCTGCATTACCACTGAAGTCACTCAGAATTCACCTCTAAATTGTTTCCCAGTGAATCTTGTTATATAACCCCCAGTTCATCAGAATTCCCTAGTAGGGTGCTACGTCTAATGTAACTACTATTTCAAGTATTTAACTTGACATAGGCTTCATTTCTCAAGAAATTCCATTCTGACACCTACTAGTAAACATTAGCTTCCCAATGGGAATTTTCTTGTATTACCAGGTTTTTGTGGCAACTCTGCAAGGTAGTGAAGAAAAATAATTAACATTGTTATCAAAAACATTCTGGGGGCAAATGCTTGATCTTTATATAAGTATATATATAAAATAACTAGATTTTCATAGTTCATCAGACAGATAAAAACTCAATTATATTTGTAAGCTTTCCCAGAAATACAAAAACTATTTGTATTTAGAAGAAGAAAAAAAAAAAAAAAAAAAAAAAAAAACACTTCCAAAAAGTTCTAACAGTATTTTGTATATGTCAATGAACTGGAAGAAGCTTTTATCGTTTGTACATAAAGGGACAAAGGATGTCAGCACAAATAATTTTATGCATTTTATTTTCATTCCCATGACTAAATCTTATATCTTAGTTAATTCAGGACTTGGGGTTTTGTACATCACCCAGAAGCTTGCAGAGTTCATGTGGCAATTGCTTTTCCACCTAGACTGAAGATTTTTGATCAAATGAGGGATTGAAAACACCTGATTCAGTAGGATAAGAGGGCAAGTTAAACATATTGCTTATTTTTTTTCATTGTATCATAAAAAACAATCACTGTATAATGACTGAGGCTTCTTATTCATAAGCTAAACAGTTATTTAATTAGTTTTATAACTTTTCAACAAAGTTGTAATGCCTAGATTAGGGATTTCAAAAAGCATAGCCCTATTTCAGGTCTTAAAATTGTTTCTTCCCAAATGAATATTCACATTATATTGGTGTCAAAATGAATTCTAATACTAAGATTCATAGGCTAACATGGGCTATGTTGCTGATACCTGTGAAGGTAAACCAAGCCCTGTGGCAAAAATTAGTATAGCGACATTTATTTAAACAGTTCCAGATATAATGAATATCCCAGATACAAGGATGTCCTGTTTCTGGGTCAGGTACTGGGTATTTAGATCCAGTGGTAGAAATGACTATGATACAAATAAATATAACAGCACAGTTCAGTGTTTGAAAGTTCTCTGCCCCTTTACTAACTTTATTTTTTATGCCAGGGCATTGGATCAGATTCACCATGTAGAATGGATTTCACAGCTGTTATTTAGCTGAACAAATTCTAAAAACCTAGCCCACAATAGGACAGGCCTTGGTTCACTTGCAGAAATGGGACAGGTGGCAGCTCTGATACAGGCTTGAGAGAATAGAGATTACAGAGTGGGATGAGGCTTGTGAAATGCTGAAATACATTCAGCTTTTAGGAATAGGCTAGAGAATTTAATGTGGCTTTAAGGAATCACATATATAGTTTGACTGGAGTTATTTAGCTTATTTTAAAACCTGCTTGGGAGACTCAGTAATTACACTGGAGCTGGGATGATTCCTGTACAGAAAACCATTCACTCACGTCAACAGAGATTTATTTCACAATCCTAGGTGCAGTGAAATATCAGTGGTTGTTGATGAAATGCTTGTTGTGGAATCTGTGGGCTTAGTTGTTGGATAGTCTTCTGATTAGGGAAAAAAAAAAAAGAAAAAAAAAAAAAAGATTGATGAAAGATCCTGGAGAACAAATTAATGTTTTTTTACACTTGATTAACTGCTTAATATTCTTAATGTGCTCAAGGTACTGGAAACACTTGGAGGGTAAACACAGAGAGAACTCAGAACCTGAAAGCTAAAGTCACTGAGGCCAGATTTTAATTAAATTTAAATTAAAAACAGAGAGGAAATTAAAGTATCCATCACATTAAAAAGAAAAAATCAAAGCAGAATCAACACCAATAAATAAATAAATAAAGAAAGAAAGAAAGAAGAAGAAGAAAGAAAGAAAATCTCCATTGAAAACTAATGGTCTGACTTTAAGCAGTTTGTAGGGAGTTTATTGCTGCAGCTGAAGTAGTTTTCATTATCATCTGGGGCGAAAAAGCATTTGGTTCTTGTGCTGCTAAAGAATCAGAAATCACATAAACGAGCAGTTTAAAATTTGAAGTAATTTCAAAAGTGAAATTCCTGTGAGATTATGAAACTTTTTCCAAGAAAATTGTCAGTATAAACTGTCAGAAACTTAAGGTTAAGGTACCATATTTGGAATCCAGCCATTGATACCAAATTTTATGTTGCTTGGATAAAATGGCATTATGATTAATACATGTGTTCAGCGGATCCATCAGCTGCATTTGAGGCTACTGAAAATCACTTTAGAAAGTGACTGACAAATGGGAAAAAAAACAGAGGTGCATAAAGACAATCAGATTTTTCTTTCAGTCTTGTGTAGAGAATCAATGTGTTTTGTGCAGTTACAGTTACAAATGTGTTACAGATACTTTACATTTAACCCACTGTATTTTAAATCTTTTCAGTTCACTGCAGTGCTTTAGGCACTTGTCAAAGAACTCTACACTTCTCATTTTGGCTACAATACTCTCGCCAGTAGTTCTTACGATGTGATGTACTTGTGATGCAAGTTTTCCTCAGACCTGCCAATTGCTTCCAGCTTACCACATTCCTTTTCTCATCGTGCTCGTAGTTGCCAACTATCATCAGATTTGTAAAACCTTGATGGGTTATTTCAGTTCAGATTCCAGCTCCTGCATTTAGAAAGATTTTCTATGAAAGTTTTAACTGTAACTTCTGAGCTTCTAGTTATCATTCACACCTTGAAATTACAACTTCCAGTAACAGAATAAATATTTAAAAAGGCTTTTCTTTATCTATTGACAATTTCAGAATCACATCAGACTGCTAATAATTATGTAATCTCCCTCAACTCTTATGTTTTTATTTTTCACATCTTTTGGTCATTATTTATTTATTTGTTTATTTATTTTTGTAACACAGCTGTGGCTAGTCTTAGTTCAGTTCTCTAAGATATTCATAATAAGGATAATATTCACCTAAACAGACTATATCACATAGTCTATATCACATAGACTATATCACATAGTACATATAGGCATATTTGACAATCTTAGGATTTAAAGTGACAGCTCAATAGTTTTTTAGTTTTTATCCCCTGTTGTGTTCTATTCTTTTGTCTGCTTATTGCTACTTAACCATTTGAACTATTCAGCAAAACAAAAGTGTACAACTGCAAAGTCTCATTTACTGGAAAGGAGGACCAGAATGCATCTCAAGAGAGAATGCTGGGTGAAAAAAGACTTACCCAGAACACAGAATGGCAGAAACACAGACACACTTAAATTTCATTTGCCATAAGGCGCAAAGGAAATATTTCTTGCAAGCATGTGTTTGAGGGGAAAAAAATTTGAATTTTACTAAAATTTTGAGGAGAAATATATTCCTTTCCTGCCTGGATCTAATTAAATACTTTATAAAAATGTGCCTGATGTTTGTGCCTGTGGTGAATTAATGTTTTTATGCCTAAAAAAGGAAAAGGAATGATTTCCCCACAGGAACATAAGGAATATTTCATGCAAGACACCCTGACATTGATTTATATATGTGTACTCAAGAACTCCTAGCCCAGAGAATTCAGTGTCTACATGGATACAGTTTGCAAGCAATACTATCGTATAGAGTGCTTAAAACATGGCTTTGCACTTAAGGTTAATTGGGGAAATAACCTGACATTTACAGGGGTAATGCTGTGTTTATGTTTCCCTTGTGTTTCTAGAACAGCCAGATATTTACATGACATTTTTTTTTAAAAAGGAGGAACACGAGAAGGAAATTGTATTTGCAGTTCAGGCTGATTGCAACATTATCCTTTAGAAGGAAAACAATGGATTTGATTATGAAGGGATTTACTCCACAGACTTCACACAGAAGTAAAGCTGGGTCTTCAAGGAAAGGACTCCAGCCAGATGAAGTTGAAACCATCTTAGCCTTCTTAGGCCAACTGTTTTTCTTTCAATTCAGGATTAATATAAAGAAAGAACTTCTGTAAACTGGACTAAGCCCACTACTGGCTACATACTCACTGTAGTGGTAGGCATGTAAGCATAGAAAAGGTCAGCATCCTTATTCTGAGGAGGGACTTTTGAGAAGCTGGAAAACGACAGAGGGAGCGTAGACTGGAGATCAGATCAAAATCCTTTAAGCCAGAATTTCAAACCATGTAAATCAAATGATGCGGTATGTGGAGCACTGCTTTTTGTAAACCATCAGAGGTTCTTCCCCTTATCAGCACTCTGAAATTCTGGTAGCATTCAAGGGACCATAAGAAGTTATATTTTGACTAAATATTGTGTAGGACTTAAGCCACTTAGCTCCCAGGATAGTTTATACTTTTCTCATGGATAAGGAACTGTGAAAACACTCTGAAAACATACAAAAATGTGTCTAGTTCTTTAAAGGGAGTAGCTATTGATGATGATTTTCTTGCTGAAAATTGTGGCATGATTGTTGATGGAGTAGCCAGTGATGCCAGTCAAATATGGTATTGAATGTCACCTTCAATTCATAGAATAAACCAGTCAATTTGCTCTCTCTTGTTGTTTGTCAGCAAAACAGAATATCACCATGCTTGTGTTAAATGCAGTGGAAAAACAAGAGCTGGAACAAACAAAATTCATCTAGGCTCTTGATATGACCAAAAGGTGTTGACTGGATGCAGTGTAACAAAATAGTGAGAGCTCTAGAATTGTAGGAGAGATGCTTTATTTCTGATAAGCCTTGTGGTGTCCTTCTCCATTTTCCCAGACAGCATAAATGCTTTAACCTGATTGTTCACTGCATTGTTCTGGTTTCACACCAACATGAATTCAAATATAAACCTGCAGTAATGTAGTGAGAAATTGGGACAAGAATCAGAAATTAGTCCTTATGTGGCACAATACTACATGAGTGATAGTACCATCACCTTTTCCTATGCCTAATTTTGCCAAAGTTTGCAGATACTTCCCTACTATTCTATTTTATTAAGCTTTGGAGATGATATGCTTTGTGGAAGAACCTGTTGTAAGGCAAAACACCCTGCTGCAGTGTAAATGACTTTTGGAATTCTTACGCCTGTACAACTCTGCTAATAACTCAGTTGAATGGCATCTAACAACAGATTATTACTGCTTTTTCTAAATTGAACAACTTTCTGGTTATACTAGCAAAGTCACGACTACATTCATCTGCCAATGATCCTCATTAATGTTTTGTTTTGTTTTGTTTTGTTTTGTTTTGTTTTTTAATTTATAACCAGGTAGTTTCAGTGGAGTAGCTGTACTACAGAAAAAAAAATATAGAACAGGAATAGATGTGCTGTTTGCCAGTGACAACCTCAGCTAATATGAGTATAGAGTTCTCATAGTAAGTCAGATGTCACGCATTCTTAAAGAAAAAAAAAAATGCAAAACTTGTAATCATTATTTTTTCCTTTTTTTTTTTTTTTTTTTTTTTTTGTAAAGAAAGTTTACAGAGAAAATACTGGTTAGTAGACTGTCTTTTTCTCAAAATATCTTTTCTTCTTCCCTTAGTAAAAGTACAGCCTAATTTCTACAGCTGTGGGTGAGAAACATTGCTAGAAAATATTCAGTTGTGTAATTTCTGTATGTTTTTTTGGAGCTCTGATTTCATAGTAGTGACTTATGTAGTGTTGTGTGGTCATTTATAAACAGCTCGGGACAGTACTGGTGAAATGAACTCCATCCCAAAATAATGAGCCAGACCATTGGTCTGTGTTTGAATATTAAATTAACAAAATCCCTCAAAGTTTGTATTCTATTTCTGATTACTCATTGCTCCTGCATATAGTAAACCCAAGGAACAAATGGAAGAAGAGATGATCACAGAAGATGCAAATTGTGCAAGTGTCTGCTAAACCATTTGGTTTTTACCCCTAAGGAAATTCTGTACTTAAAAGGAGAGGTGACAGCTCTGTCAACGCTCCAATTTTATACACTAGGACAAGTAAAATGTCCCTACTTCCCACCCCTGCTTTGTGAGCACACGAATGATGCAGTGGTACTTCAAAATCAACTTATACTCATCAGCATCATCAAACATAACTGGAAAGAAGCTGCTATCATAAGTAAATAGTCTTCAGCATAAAAAGGGCAGTAAAATATATTTCTTTACTGTCTCCATTTACTATTCAAAGTACTGTTGTTTAAGTGGGTTTCTGCAAACCAAGCAAGAAAACATTTTCCTTGATAAAAATGTAATCCAAGTCCCACTGAAGGTCATCTAAAGGGTTCTCATTGACATTGTTGGGCTTGGATTCAGCCCTTAATGTACTTTGTAAGACGTTTTATGGAAACATTTATGTTGGGCAATAACTGTTCCCAGCCCTACCTTCCCTGTTGAAAGTCATAGCAGATCAAAACTTTAAGACTTCAAAGAATCTCTCTCCTGGCTTGCTTTTGCAGCTCCTTATTTTGCCTGACTTACCATTATTGAAAATTTCTCTTCAGTCTCCATTCACATTGATCTATGCTGCTGCTGAAGGAGTGACTGACAAGCTCGGAACAGAAGATTACAAAACCAAGAAGAAAAAAGACAGCAAGTCAGCATGAAACTTTCCAGAGGCCAGCACTACTGAGGAACAGGCTCACAGAAACATAGAAAAGAACACAGAAAATAAGCCAGGTGTGCCATGTATGTTAATGCAGGGGACAGTCCCTATTTCTTTTAAGCAAAATATCTAAAAAAGAGAATAGGAATATTAAGGGGACTGATTATGAAAACACTCGAGCAAGTTTACATGAAGTTCCTACTGGTAAATTAGAACAGATTCTACAAGCTCTGTGACACTTAAAGTGTTGTAACTCTTCCAACTCTTTGCTGCATTTGACTCATTAGTCAGGCTTCACTAAGTAGCTGCTGGATGGCTTGAATAAGTTGATAACTGCATCTATTCCAAACTCAACACTATCTGACAGCTAAAAGAAGTGGATATGAAGACAGTCTCCTCAGGATTGTATCCAACCAACAGAACAATACTCCCTTTTGTTCTTGGGATTATCATCTGCTTTTCTTTTAATACAATAGGTTTACAATGCACAGTGTAAAATCCTTAAAAGTTAATCTCTCTGTGCCCACAGACCCTTTCTAAATACTTTAAAAGCTCTGTTTTCAAAGTTCACAAGTCATTCCCTATAATGGTTATATGCCTATGGAAGGCTGTAGTATTTGTAATATGTTCATGTAAAGTAAGTTGTTACCTTTTTAAGGCTACTGATTTTAAAAGAAATTTAAAATATCAAAATCTCTGTTTCTGCTGCAAATGCAGAAATGTGTGTACATACATTAAAGAAATAAGTATATTTAAAGACATGCTTCTTAAGGTGAACTTCAAGCTAATTTAATCATTTCTTTATATATCTATGCAGTAGGAAACTCTAAGTCAAAATACATTTTACATTTTTGCTCATTGCCCATAGTCTTCTCTTGCTAGGACCTGAACAATTTTAAAAGGGAACAACTGTGTTTTTTGAAAAAATGTTTATGTTATCTCAAAATACTGGATGAGAGTAAGAATGGTGATAGAAATTAACAAGTACGTCTTTTTCCAAGGGACTGTGGAAACATTATTTTTAATTAAAAAAAAAAAAAAAAAAAGAAACATTATCATCTGTGTGTGACTGATAAAAGGTTATTGTAGTTTCTTCTCAATGTGTTCTGCCTATAACAGGGAAGGCCTGAGGCAAAATTTTCAGTGTCATTACCACACATGTCCATGTAGAAATTAGCAAGGTTTTGCTTCATTGCATTATATGCTTGCTATCATAACATCTTAACTAGAAAGATTGTTAACAAATGTCCGTAGTATTATCTATAGAAATTATCCTGAGTTGTTGCAGATAAAAGGAAAAGAATTGGTTGTTAGGTAAGTTGCAGTGAACTATTCTGTATCAAACAATGCATTCAGCCACAAGAAAATGAGTCCCCACACAAGACTGTTCTGAAAAGAAAAAAAAAAAAAAAAAAAAGAGCAAAAGAGCTAATATGGAAAGAAAAATCACATTTAAACTTTATGAGAACTTTCTGAATACTTTATTATCATCTTTATGAACTCAGTGATCACCTTTATTTTGGTGATCATTGACAAAACTCAGGATTTTATTACCAGCCCAATGTTGAAAACTTGTTAAAGTGGAATTGGCAGAAGAAGAAACCATAATGTTGCCATCAATGCTCAAAATTTCAACATAAAATTGTCAAAATTAATATTTTTTTTCTAGTAGTTGTGCTTACATCTTTATATGCCAAAGATAGCAGCCTTTGAATAGAAGACAATATTAATTGGTGACTATCCGCTCTCTTGGTTTTGTTTGTGCTTACTTTTTGAGCAATCAGGTCATGGGCTTGGAAGACGCTGCTTCTCACTGGAGCCTTCATGTTCTGTAGTATTTATAGTATTATGTAGCATAACAGACACACAATTGAGCTGCTTCAAGCAAAAGACCTGCCCAAATAGTCTCATGGTACAGCCCCTCACAGAACTCTTTCACTCAGCTGTCTCACCATCAGTCATACTTCTGGGCCCTTGTTCAGGGCATTTGTCAAATTAGACTCCTGGTCATATTGCATATTTGCTGGAAGTTTTTCTTCTTGCAGCTCTGTATATCTCATTTCTTCTCTCAGCTTTGGGTATTTTATTTTTTTTTTTTCAAGCCAAAAAACTTTCCAAGAGGAAAGATGTGTGATTCTGATCCCTTAACAGTCAGGTCCATAGGCATTGGCTGACCTTTCTAGGAAAGTAAAAGAATTTTCTTGGTGTTCACCCCTGACCGAAAGCTAATTGCATATTAGCAAAAATCCTTCACATCATCCAGAATATTTACAGTGGACCCTAAGCAAACATTATGGAGTGTGTTTATCTTCTTGAGGAACAAAGTTATTTATATAGGCATATATATAAAGTAAGAAAAAAATTTTAGATGTGTTGAATTTTCATGTCTGTTGTGTGATGAATGAGGCATCAATTATGTATGAGGGTAGCTAATTGTGTATCTGTGTGTACATGTATTCACTTCCATGTACTGAAGTAAGACAATACAATTTATTCATTTAGTAACTGACAAGTTATTACCAACTTGTCTTCATCTTTAGTGACAAAAACAAACAAACAAACAAACAAACAAAACCAAAACAGTATTTCCATGGTATTTCCATGTACGACACTTCTATGCTTCTCTCCTGGTTGCTACTTTGTCTAAAGTATGTTATGTGAATGAAGAAATGTTAAGGACGTCTTCTCTTTCTGTCACAGAAATGGACAGTTGTCAATTAATAAAAACGTAATCTTAGGGCAGTGGAAATGTTGCTACCTGCAGCTATGTTCAGTCTGAGATGCAGTTATAAACTGTTTATTTAGCTTAAATTTCTTTACTTTGTTTGTCAGTATGTATTGTATATTTTGAAAGAAAAAGTATTAGATAATATGATTTGAAATTCTACACCGGTATTTTGTGAACTGCTTATGAGTCACATCATTATTTCACATGTAATAAAGATGGTACAGAAGAAGAAAGGAAATCTGGGAGAAGTAGTTTGGAGCCTATTTCACTGTTATTTCTGATTTCTACCAGCATTAAAGTTAAGTGTATAGCTTCCTCTTAGTTGATTTTGGGTATCTGATTCCTCATTATGCATTCTATTAAGTTTCCAAAGAGCTGCCACAAATGTTTCTGTCCTTTTATTTTAGTTATTGTATTTTTCAAAAAGTTCCACTCTTTCTTAGCATGCAATGTTTTTTGAATTCTTTTGTGTAGAATGGTAGGTGGCTTCTCCTTCCTCAATAAACTCAAAGGTCCAGTGCTTCTAAACCAGCTGTACCCAAAAGAGATACAGGTTTTGTCAATATTTAGTAGCAGCAGTTCCCTGCACAAATATAAAAGTTCTTTCTTGAAGCTCCTCTGTTGGTATGCTGGATTTCTGGGGCATGCCAACTATCTTCAGGTCTTAGATGTGTGCTCTGTACTCTGTATTTACTTATGTCTCTGTTTATCAGCTATTGCTTTTGTTTCCCTTATAACATTTCTGGTTATTGATTAATGAGGTCTTGTATTTGGAATGTGAAATTTTAAGTTTAACAAAGCAACAGTTAAAATAACATTAGAAGAAAAAGCTTGCTGAGAGAGGCTTTGCAGTGCTGCTCCCCACTTGACGGTTAACATCAATTTGAATCTTAGAATTGGATCTGTGCCCGTGTATGGGCCCCAATCTCTCTCAAGGCCACTTATACTTACAGTGAGACTTCTCTGGTTCAGTGCAATATAGATACAAAAATAGTCCGTAAGAATATCCATGAAAGGTGTCATTTGGGCCAAGATTTTGTCTTTCAGTATTGCCATCTCCCTTTTCACAAAATCATGAGGTGCCACATAATTCCTGTGGAAAGAAGCAAACAAGCAAGTACAGTATTATGGTGTTCACTTTGGTATCTAAGACTTCTATCTTTTTCCTCTATCAGGAAGAAAAAAAAAAAAAAAAGAAAAGAAAAGAAAAAAAAATATGGGAAAGGAAAGGGATTTTGTATTTTTGTATTTAAAATATCAGATTCTTCCTTAACAATCAAAAAGAACAGTGTGTCTTATCAGACCTGTAAAATATCGCACAAAAGAAGATCCCTTTTCCCTTTAGTGGAGAGGAAAGCCTATACTTTAAACCTAAACAGCCTTAATGAAACTGATTTCTTGAGTAAGCAAGTCTAAAGCTTTGTGTTTTAAAATTTAAGGACATCAATTATTGAGAAATGTTACACAGACAGTATTTATTACTTCCAAGAAATATTTACATTTTGAAGGTCAATATCTTGTTGCTGTTTGAATATGGAACTTGTATAACCATGTGTAAAAATGCTTACAGGTAGCATTTGCTACCTGATGGAAAGTTTCTGTACAATAATTTGCTGGATATTTTGCTAACAGTTATTCCCGGATATCATGAATACTGAGATTTTGTTGGTAAAATGTAGCAAGTTTATGCACAATCCTTAATTTTTTTCTAAACTAACAAGCTATTTGAAGTTCAAAAATATGGAGATTAGTTGAAAAATTACTAATTATCTGGCAAGACTTAGGCAATATCTTAAAAAAATGATAAGGACAGGCCTTACTTCACCACTTGTTGATAAGAAGAAAAGACAATTGTTTCTCTGAAGTCTTTTTTTTTTTTTTTTTTTTTTTTCACTTAAAGACTTTAAGAGAGATTTCAGTTTAAAAAGACTATTTTTAGTGCAAAGGACTTTAATGAAATTGGAGCATGAGCTATTTTAAAACATAATTTCTACTTTCTATTTTTAACCCTAATTGATCTAAAAGGATGTCACAGAAAATCATACCAAAAAGAAGAACAAAACCTTCGGTTTTAAAAATAGCACAAGAATTTTTTCTTAAAGTCCATACTAATGACAAACATGCTGTATTGACAGCTGCATATGATGATGCCAGTGACACCATTTCAAATACACTGAGCCAAATAGAAGATTGCAGTACTTATAACTAAGGCCAATGAACTCCATAGAGATGTGCTTAGGGTCAAAGAGAAACTCTGTGACCACTGCAGCAAAGCAAAATCTTTAAGTGGTTCCAAATGGCAGAGAATGAAACCATCTGTGTACTTCATAACACCAATCTCTGGCAGTGTTGTGGGTTGGCCCTGGCTGGCAGCCAAGCACTTGCACAGCTACTTGCTTGTATTTCACTATCAGTGGGATTGGGAGAAAATAGAAGAAGAGCAAGACTCATGGGTTAAAATAGATACAGTAATATCACTTGTGGAGTACTGTCATGAACAAATGATCTGCTCCTTCATTTACTGTGAAGGTGGTCAAATGCTGGAATAAGTTTCCCAGAGGGACTGTGTAATCTTCATCCTTGAAGATACTCAAACTTGACTGAACATGGCCCTGAACAACCTACACTATAGATGCTCCTGCTTTGAGCAGAGAGAGTTTGGACTAGACAGTCTCCAAAGAAGCCCTCCAACCTCAACAATGCTGTAATTCTATGAGATTGCAGAAATAAAAGAATAAATAGCTCAGGATTAAATAAACAATGAGGGTGGTATCAGCTTTATTAAGAAAGCAAACAGTAGCAAGAAGGGTTTAAAGATAACAAAAATAATATCAGTGACTTTCTGGACAAAATAATATAGAAATTATACAACCGTTACTCCAAGAAAAACCTTCCATACCTGTATGGAGGAGAGACTGGATTTTATGGGCTGTTGTTACCTGTCATCCTTAATAAGGCCTAACATTTGGATAAAGTTGAGTGTTGAATATGTTTGGGATTTGTTTAGACCAATGTGGGCATTTCAAAGTCCTCCTTTCACTGAAGGAATAAAAAGAAGTTAAGCTGTTACCTGTTTTTGCTGAGATTCTAACACCCGCATTTCCTTTGGTCTGAAAATAAGTCTTTCCCATTTAATAACTTAGCCCTAAGTTTTCTATGTTTGGCAAATCACTTTCTATTCTGAGCTAGATGTTCAGACAGATGTTCATAATGGGTATTATGTACAAAATTTACTTCACCCCTCTCTACAAATAATCACCTCTGGGTATGTAGAATTCACTAGGCCACAGAGGGAGAAAATCCTTTGTACATCCCTTTGACACTACAGGAGGAATTTTAATATCTAAATCTTTGTCGATGAGGCAGATGTCTCTATGGGTGAGCATCACCCTTTGCAATCATTGTAGTTCATTTATCTGTAGTTGATTTTTTTGTTTTATTTATATGTATTTATTTTATAAATATAAAATATATATAAATTATATTATAAATTATAAATTATATCTAAAAATAAAATATATTTTATTTATATTAATTATCTAAAGTTGAATACAACAGCACATGAGAACTTGCTATATCAATAACTATAAATTTGATATTTTCTCTTTACCTCTTCCCACAATATTTACATCTTGTCCAAACTATACGTCTTAACATTGAATAAATGGCATTGGGTCATTGACAATTCTGAGTCATTGATTCTTTGATCCATGTGGACACTGGTCTCTCACTGAAGCAGAATCTTCCTAAAAAATCACATTTTTTCCTTGGAAATTCTCTGATTTATGTAGTAATCAAAACCAACTAGTATTTCCTTGTCAAAACAGAGATGTTACAGAGGTGCATCTGTCTGATGCTTATTTTATTTCTACCGTTGTTTTCCACTATATACTATAGCCATACCTATATAATAGACTCAGCATTAAAAATAATAATAATAATCTATTTGTGGGTGATTTGAGATCAGAGTGATCACTCATTTTTTCTGATCATCACATCACAATAATGTAAGAGAAACAGAAAGAGTCTGTTGCTTGCATCTGCTAAGTTTTATTAGCTATACTGTATGTAAGCATAAAGGTGTTAGCATGTGACAAGTTTGAACAACATTTGATTTAAAATTGGTTCTATGAAGACTAATAAAATGGAGCAATATTGGCCTAATAGGTTTGTTCTTTTATGGATCAAGTCAAATGGAGCACAGAACATTTTTATTCTCACTAGCTAAATGTATCTAGTTATGTAATGGCCAGAGTATTGCAATGGGAATACTAATGACAGTAAACAGACAGGGTACTCTATTCCAAATCAAATGGGCTCAGAGATTACTCATTTTCTCTTATAATAACAAATGGACTTGTCAAAAATAAACAGAAGGAAACCATAAAAATGAAACACCTGCTATTTCTTTTTCACAGATGTGGCTGCATATGGGTAGAGATACATAAATATAAAATACTTGAAATATTATCCAGAAAATTAATCACTCTGTGGTCTCGTAACATCAAACAGAACTAATAAAAGAAAAAGGGAGCTTTGAAATCTTCACCTACTATCGTGATTCCAATGAATCTTATGTCACTAGTACATTCACGTTATTGTTTTTCCAAGTTTTTTTATGAAACTTTGTCTTTAAGCTTCAGATTGTCATACAACTTCACAAGTCATTAACATTCATTGTTCAGTTGTTCAGCACACTGAACAACAGCATCAGATATGTGTTTAATAACAAAGAATACATTCTCTCTGAAGGAACTTAAGAGATTGATTCTCTCAGGTTTTGACATTAATATTTAGGGTATTAACATTTTAGCTTCTCTTTTGAACCTAGCACCAACCAGATCAGGATAAACAATAATATTTAGGGAGACTTCAATGTCCTGCAGGAATATATAGGCTCTATTTAGTTCATAATCAAGCAGTAACTATTGCATATATGTATGCATATATGTATAAAATCATAATTAATTACATACTCCAAAATTTAAGGGCTCTGAATTTAGCTCTGCCTTCTGTCTTTCACTTCTGACACTTTTATACACACACAGGTGAAATTGTCTTCCTGCAAAATTGTAGAGGAATTTTGTCTATACCTTAAATGAGATTTTATCCTTTATCTCATCTGACACTCATAAAACAGACTTGTAAGTACTTCCCTTCCCTATCTCACGTTTGTTTTTATTTCTTAAAAGGTGAATATACAGTACCTAGGAGAAGTCACAGTGACTCCTTTTTCTGCTAGGGTAAGTCGGTAGAATAATCTCAAAAAAATCTTTTTTTATTAGGCTGGGAAAATGTGGTACCACCTCATAAAACTTTTCACCTTTTGTATAAAAGTCTTTTATAACTGTTATTATTACTAATCCTGATGGATTGCAATAGGTTCATGTGATAAAATATGATGTAATTTAGTTTATATTCATTAAAAACTAAAGGTATGAACTAGGTATAACATAAAGTAAGATACATTTCACGTGTAATTTGGAAAGTATCACATCTACTGTATCAAAGTTGTATATTTCCCATTCTCTGCACTTATGAGATATGGCAAATATGTTACAACACTAAGACCCCTTGCTGGGTTTGATCATAACCCCAACCCATAAACCGAATTCCATGCCTCGGCCTGGCCTCCTAGAGGTTCCTAATGCCGTGAGCTCAGAGCTGCTAGATAAGGGATCCACCTCAGCTGCTAGCCTATGTGGAATCCTGACAAAGGAAAACAAAAACGGTTAAAACAAACAAAAACCAAAAGCTGTAAGAGGTAAGTTTTTTTGAAGCTGCTTTGCTAGAATGTAGCTATCTCATTAACAAAAAGGGCTAAATGAGGAAAGAGGTATGAACCTAGACTATAAAGTGGTTTCATTTTAAATGTTTTGAAAGATGACCAATTTGCTGTTTGTATAGTAATAAACTAATGTATCTTGACATTCTCTGGGAACCTGCAGTAGCCCTGAAATTATTGTAACAAACAATTCAATGAGGCACTGCTACTATGTATCAAGGTAATGCATATCTTATTGGTTTTATTTAATCTTATTAACTAACCAGTAGCTAGTTCCTCAGCAGTCTTGTTCAGGGCTTTTGTTCATAGCTAGATGTCTTCAATATTGTTGAAAGCCCTTGAGTGACTTTTGGAGGTATATTATACTCCCAACATACACAGCTTAGTATTCATGAAGAAAACCCTGGTAGCACGTTTGGCCTTGCTAATCAAAAATATCAGGCTGATGTTCGTATGAGATCTGCTTGTGAAGAGGAAGAATGCACTTAATGTTATGTCATTTTGATGATCATATTTATTAATAGCAGTAGAAAACTCATGTGCCTCCTACAAACAGCTTGTAGTAGTGATAGTATTTGTTAGTCATGTTTAGCAATTTTTAATAACCTAAATATAATTATTTTATATGCTAGTGTTTAAAACTTATGACTGCTGTCAAGATGATACTTCCTGAAACTTTTAAACTATGCCTTTAAGGGACAGAAGTCAAAGACCATGAAGGAAAATTAAGAACTTAAGAGACCATTTGACATAGGGAGCAGTGTATGCTATTTAAATTATTTATGAAGTACAGATCCCTTCAAACTCTTGGGAATGCTGGCAGCAAAGCAGTGTCACCAGATGTTGGTTTGGATGGATGCAGAACTGGACACACTGCTACATCACAGTTGTAGATCAGCCAGACATTTGGAGAATATAATAGTTTTTCTTTATGTTTAATTTCCACTGTGCATCTGGGAACCTCCAAAGTGTTTTTGAGAGTCTGAGACTAAAATCTTAGCACTAATTTGGTATAAGATTATCTATATGAACTTGTCTTTTGCTCAGGTAGTGGTAGATCAATCAAGCTTGAAAGGAGAAAAGTCAGGATATTCAGCTAGAAAACTTCAGGAGAGTCTTAATACAGATAGGGAGAGTGAATGTGCATAATCTGAGAGCAAAGTCCAAAATAACAAAAATCAAGCAAAACATGACATAAGATTACTTAACAACAATTTCCTTACATTTCGTAAGGAATGGGGGGTATTAGCAAAAAGAAGGCTCTTTGGATGTCTAGCATTAATATTACACTGAGAGCTTTTTATCTTTTTTTAAAAAGTTTCCATACCAAATGGAAAATCTTTTTTTTTATTTCCTATTACTTTTAGAAGGTTCACAACAATTGGCCATGAATGACTGTTTTGAGAGTGTATCAAATCCAGAAGCTCTGAAAGATAATTTGAAGCCTGACAGACCTAACAAATATCTTATTAGTCTTGCGATGAAAAAAGGGATGTAAATTCAATGTGGATGAAACATGATCACTTTGATTTGTGGAGTGCCTTGAAATGCAACATACTGTATGCCATAACAATTTAAAAGGGCATTTTTCTTTCTTATCTGGTTACGGAAGAGTATGTAGCTAGGTAGAGGTAAGATAGGAGTCAAGGCAGCAATCATTTTTCTTTCATACTCTGTGCAGAAAGAAACAAATTAAGGCCAGGAAAAGGAAAAATGTTCTAATACAAAATTGAACAGCAAATTGAATATGTGTTTAAAACACACACACACACACGCAAAAAAAAAAAAAAAAAAAAAAAAGTAAAAAACCCACACAGGATCACAAGCTGCATTAGTAACACTCTAGTCAACATTTTTGTTTAATTATCACCGTTATATTCATCTGACTGTCTGTCTTCTGCAGATGTAAGCATAGAATAGGTCCAAAAAACTGTCTCAAACAAAAATTGTAAAATGATACAATGCAATTAAAGGAAAACATCCAGCCTCTGCTACTATCCCCAGACTGTCTGCTTTTAAGACAAGGAAACAGATGGAAGCATCAGTATTATGCTTATCAATGTAAGAGGCTACTTTTCAATGGAATGTTTATTTGGCTCCTATCATGAGGATCAGTTGCAGCACGGTGTCTGAAAACTGCTACTGCATCTTGTGACAGAGGTCTCTGAATAAACAGGTGATGTTGATGGAGGAGGGTGTGGGGGAGGAATCCTTCAACTGCATACCTAGGGCTAGTGACGTTTGTTTAGAATATGGTATGAGTTAACTCTGTGCCTTGTAAGGATGGTCTTTTGTCATTGCAGGTAAGTTCTTTTGTCTTTGAAGATCTATTCATGTAAGGTAGATCAGAGGACAGTCTTGTTTTAAGAATAATAAAGATTTTAAACAGCATATAGTACCTGGCATACAGCAACTAGAAAAAACATAAGACCAAAACACAACCCAAAAGCTTTTTAAAATTATGTCCAGATGAAGTTTCCATTGGTGTCATAGTGATAACCTTTAGGGAAGATGGGACAACACTCAAACCTAATCAATTTCCTTGCTTGTGTCTTAGAATTGCTCCTTCATGCCTTTTACTCTGTAGAGAACACAATTCTCCTTATGTTTGCAAAGGTTTTCTACCCTTGGTAGAGTTATTTCAACTTTATACCAATACAAGAACAATGTCAAGTCCAGTGAACCAATGTTTGCTTAATTAGAGCCAAGGAAATCTCCATGCAGTCACAAATCAAATACTCCTTCCCTGCTCTGTTGAGGCTTATACAATGCTGCTCACGTACAGATAAATCCTTAAGATCCTAGGCAGCAGTTGCACGCTCAATGTATATGTATATATGCAAATACATGTCTACATGTATGTCTGTTGATGTACAGATAGACATGTATGTACATGAACATGCATATCCTTATGATTTTTTTATTTTTTTTTATTACAAGACACTTTTTCTAATATTCCCAAATACCAGAAGTATTTCTTTTCATAATTTGTTTGAAGAAAATAGTTGAGGCAGACCTAGATACCACTTCTGTTTTTCTAGTTTTCCTTGAAGTAGAGCTTTATAATCATAGTTTTCCCCACAGTCTGCCCTTCTCATTATTTCTTCACTGATGCATTTTAAACATTGATCAAAACCAAAAGAGCAGTTCCTGTAAAAGTACCATATGTTTATTCACATGTGGTAACCTACTATACCTCTGATCTAATGAAGATAGTTTTATAAATAAATAAATAAATAAATAAATAAATAAATAAATAAATAAATATATATATAAAGAAACATCATCCTATGGGTAGTGCTTTTTTGGTATCTGTATGAAACTACACTTACTGTTATCTCCCACAATTTAATTTGCAAACAGTTCTGTGTGATTGGTTATGTGGTCAGTTACTTAACCAGTTGGTTACAGGTACAGTCACTAAGATTAGGAAATATGCTGAACGAATTCAGTAGTGTAATTATTTGACTATTGTACAGTCACAGCAATTATGTATTTAACATGCAGCGATGGCATATACCAAGCAGGACCACAAATCTGTGCATGTAATTTTACATTTGGATAGATATGTCTGGCCCAGGTCTCTGGCTGGTCTTTTTTTTTTTTTTTTTCTTCCTTTTTTCACTCAAAAATTCTACTTATGCAAAAATTAGACAAACAGCTGTTTGAGGTTTGTTTGTTCATTCAAATAATAAAAATATTTTTAAAAAAGCTATTTTTTAACTTGCAATTTAAAAAGCTCTAATAACTACTTTTCTGATAACACATCACAAGCTAGCTCCTGGGAATAGCATTTCAGAGTGAATAGTGGGTCATAACCCAATTGAATTGTTAAACTATTTTTAATATATAGAAGGCTCAGAAAATCCACCTCTTATTGTGACCGGCTGGACTAACCTGACCTTTAGTCCTGGGGCTTCTTACATGTTTGCAGGCTATCAGCTGTTTATTACAGCCTTTTTTTCTTCCAAAAAGTTAATAACATATACAACCCCCCACCATATACATCCCAAAATTTCAGGTCCCAGAAGAAGATCTAATAAAACAGAACCACAGAATGTCCTGTTACAGTCAGAATGATAGCCATTAGTTCAGCTCTGAATATCAGGAGACATTTAGCCAAGCAAACTTGCTGGCTGTTGAATCTGGTTTGACATAGACCCATTTTTCTACAGATTGACAGTTAAAAACTAGGTTCTCTACAGTCTGTAAACTATGATTTTATTTCCAGCAGTGATTTGAAAAACTAATGGTAATGCAGATTTATAATAATGAGCTTTGAGTGAATATCCCCATTAGCTGCCCTATTTTCAAGACCTCTTTTATAATATTAAAAGTTGCCCTTTTTTATTTAACACTTTTTTTTTTTTTTTTTCCCTCTTGCCTTTTTGCCATTACTGTTTTCAGTAGAAAAACTCCTAATTATCCTGGCTACTCAGTCCCTTCTACATATAATGGTTTCCTTATCCATCATTATAGTGTGATCACACTAATGATAGTTTCTCATACCTCTGTGGTGTAATTAATGTAATATTGCAGGCTGAATAACATCATTTTCAAAAAGCCTCTTAACTTTTATATGTTCATTTGCAGCTCAAATAATGTGCATACACTCTGGAACATAGGAGCTACCATAAGAGAACACAGTAGTGGTCCATCTACTGTGATATCCCACTCAGACCACAGCCAATCACATCTATTCCAAAACCAAGATCTAATTTCCCCATTGGCCATAATAGTAAAAATAACTGAATAGCTCTGCCTCATCCATGGGGGAAGTTTGTTGCTATTGCATTTGACTGTTGTAGCATATCATCCGTATTATTTACCTCCAGTACAAAACCCTGCTAAATGCACTGATATCTGAAACATTTTAGAGATTGAAGGAGGTGAAGGGGTAATATTAATATGTCTCATTAAAGCAATAGGTTGTGTCTGCAGTCAGTTCTCTAGTGTAACATCCAGAGCAGTGGCTGAACTTGCAGTCTTCTGTGCTTGTCATCACTAATCTCTGGCCTGCCCAAGGAGTCCCTCTCCTACTAGAATTCTAGGCTGCCCAAATCTCTTGGTGTTCTGCACAACCCTTGCTACATTCCCTTGTTATCCTGTGATCTCCTGTATTTTCTTTTCTGGCCTGTACTTTCTCTTCTTATGATTCAAGATGTGCAATGACAAGATTTACACAGACTGACGAGACGTGATTGGTTTGAAAGGCCAATCTGTTCATTGAAATGGGGGCTGGGGAAGCTGGGCAGACTTAGCCTATGAAGTGTGACTGTGTCCTTAATCTTGCATCTCCATATGATATAACAACCTTATCTAACAGTATTAGGAGAGTTCCATTCTTGAGAGGAAATCTTCACTTAATTTTCAAAACTTCATTTAATTTTCAAAAACATTTTGCCAATTATTCATTGGATAATATTCACGTAGGATATACATACATTGCCAGCATTCCTTCCAGGTTGTTTTGATTCAAACACAGACCATCTACATTGACTGGTCAGCTCAGAGAGTGAAGGACAACCTAAATTTCAACCTTTAAACCTATAATATTGCTGTTTGCTAATGCTGGGGCAGACTTTCACAGTCCCTTGCCACTGCAAATCTTCCAAATGTCTGTAAAATTTCCCTTCAAGTTCCCAGCTGAATTACCGGAGCTCTTAATTTCTCTGTTGATATTAATGCAGCTCTAATTTTGTGGCAGCTGGTGGGAGATTTAAGCCATTACAGTATCATCTTAAACCTAAAGTGTGTCTGTGGAGTGACATTTGCCAAATAAGTGCCATATAACCAGCACACAAAGAATTTTATTAAAACCATTCCTAGGCTGACACCATCTGTTTGGAAGGAAGACAAAATTCATCAAGCAAAGTGACCCAATCAAACAAACTGATGTGCAGAATGTTATAGTAAAAAACAAAACAAAGCAAATACAAAATGACAAATTCTGGGCTGTATTCTTTTCCTCTGTGATGTGTACCCCACCTTTTATTTTGGAATGATGGGATATGGATTCAAAGGTTGTGACAAGTTATTTGGATTGTGATGCCCAGTGCAGAAGGTGTTTGCATTTGTTATTTATTTGGGGTTGATTTAGCACTGTTCTGCTCTGAGAAGTAATTGACCCAGTGGGCCAACACACACGAGACAAGCAGTCTAGTCCTGCCTTTCCTACCATTTTATTCAGTGACTTTAGACTAGTACCTTTTTCTAGCTTATGACTTTTTTTGTCTGTTTACTCCTGGCTGTACAATAAGTATGCAGTAAAAGGGTTCCCAGTCAGCATTCAGATCCTGGTTGATATTGTAATGTTTGAAGATACGTTCTTCATCCCCTACTGAAAAATTCAGAAGTGTTTCCTACCAGCAAAGGATTCCTGGTGTACTGCTGTAGAAGTATTGAGGAAAATACAGGCCTTTCCTTGTGAAATATTAACAGCCCATGGCCCTGAAAACATGACTTACCCTGTCAGTCTCCTGTTGGATTCTGTAGTCAACTTGAGAAGTTGACCTCTTTCCTCAAAGGAGTTCCAGAGATTTTGTGCTGCTAATACATCCATTAGAAATTTCTCTGAGTTGAGAGAAATCCCAGATGACCAAAAAGATATTGAGCTTTATCTTTACTCTCTCAAGACTCATTTACAATGAGATTTCCCTCACAATTTGCAGCCTTACTCTGAGTCTGGAGCTTGGTTTGGTCTCCATCTAGCAACCTGACTTGTATTAAATTCCAGCAATCCACAAAGATATGTTGGGGTTTTGCTTTACGGAATTGCTTCTAGGTTAAATGTAGCAAGTCAAAAAACAAACAAGCAAACAAAAAACACATGTTGCTCTGATTAGATCTTAGAGCCAAAACTTTGTTCAGCATCTTTGCTCAGATGTTAAGGAAATGGTCGTTTTGGTTGATTAACCTAATATCATATGTATGATGGTCAAGAAGACTCACCACAATGAGCTCTCAGTTTCAGCTATCAGAAATATGCTTAAATACTAACTCCGTATGGAAATGTTTTAGATGTGAAATGCTGTGTGTCTCTGCCTTGTGTCTGAAAACAGTGTTTGTAACATACATCAGAGAGACCTACATCATCTGTGACACTTAGCTCACCATCTGTATGTGGGTCAGGGAAGTGTTACAAAATAATTTTCCCTTTAGAGATAGAGAAGTCTTAGGAAATGATTGGCCTGAAGTCACAAAAGAGGTGTCTTGACAGAGTGCATACGTGAATAGCTTGAGTTGTCTACAGCTAGAAATTGTCCAGGGATTTTTTATTAATTCTTCTTTCATCACATTTGACTTCCTTCTTTCATAGAAATAGAGGTAGGGTTCATTCTGAAAATCAGATATCAGCAGGATGAATCAGGGATTTCGATTTTTCATTTGGTGATTTCAAAATGGGAATTCACCTTTTTCTTAACACTCCTGACATTCCTCAGTAACAATTCTACTCTTGGAAATCAAGAATGAGATGGGAGATATCTTTCAAACTAAAGCTCAGCAGTAGATCTGCTCTTCCTCCCTGTAAGGACAGCCAGAGAAAAAAAACTCCCAGCTGAGTTTTGTGTCTAGAGGCACTCGCTTCTCATAGTCAGAGCTGACCTTATCCGGATCATCTTCATTTCTGAGAAATGGTGGCTCATCAGATGGAAAGACTGACTTTTGCAAATGGGCAAAAACAACAACAGCCACAGTCAGGAGGGAGTGGGGAGAGAAATGCTTCCAAAGTGTTACTGCTTCTGCTACTGTAAACACGGAGGGTGATATATCTGATAATTTGTGCTTTGTTTTCCCAGCTATTTACTGTTTTCATATGTACAGAGGAGCCAAGTGCTATGGAATGTTTTAAAATGAGAAGTGATGCGCTCTCCTTTCCCAGCTCATTCAACTGAAAAGACCAAATTCCTTGACTGTGTAAGGGCAAAATGATAGATATGATGGAGTGCACACAATTCAAGAAGTGAACAGTGAAGCAAAGCACTTGCTCAGAAATATATCTCTGGGATGAACTTCTGCAGAAATTAGCTCTGTTTCAGGGGTGGAGAGCTATTCACATGCATTTACTGCAGCTCAAGTTGGCATAGAAACATTTTCTATTTCTTTAACATGTGAATTGCAGAAATGGATTTTCTAAATGAAAGATTTCCACCACTAAATCCTTTTAAGTGTGTCCTAGTTCCCAGAAGACAGCTTGGAAATTGCTCCCAGGCAACAGACACTTATTTCAATGTGTAATATTCAGTGAACCTTTCAAAATATCCTTAATAATGAAACCCCTGTGTGTGGACATGAGACTAATATAGGTGATTTATTGATTACATTTCCTCTGAAATATGAACTGGACTGGTTAACTTGGTGCCCCTACAGAACCTGAGAATTGCAAACTACAGAAGGGTGATTAGAGAAGGTGAACAGAAACACCTGCCTCAGCAAATTAAGAGATGTGTGAATTCTATTCTGTAAGCTAGTAACAAAAGTAATGATTTAAATCCTTGGACAAATTGCACTTCTGCTGCAGAAGAGAAAAATGGACACAGTTTTGATGGTGGGAAACATGTTAACCTAGTGAAGGGTGGTGAATATTTTGTAATACATCTATGCATCAGATCTGCATTATATACATGTGACCATGACTAACTTTTCCAATGCTTATACAGACCATCCTTTTAATTTTAATAGGATTACTGGAGGTTTATGTCTGCTTACAAGGTGTGAGCTAGCCTCATGTCTTTGCATTCTTTTTAACTCCGAATAGGAAACAAATTTTAAATAGTATATTGTCCATGTAAAGTAGACTTTGGAAAAACGTGAGACATAAGTATGTTATTCCTCCATACAGCAGTGAAAGTGTGTCTACATTTGTCTGAGGACTATCAGGTTGGTTTTCTGGAAATTTCTAAATATCAAAGTTAGTCATATCTTACGGTGACCAAGATATCTTGAGTTCGATGAATAACATACACTTAGTTCTTCTGACTTTCAGGTTTAATCACAAAATGGGCTTTTATCTTGTTGTTGATTAAAGACCGTAGAAGGGAAGCTGGAAACACTTTCTGAAAAGTTGTCACCTTAAAAAGGAAGTCAGTGGACTTGGGAAGTAGATTTGAGTAATTGAGGGAAATGGGAAAAAGTTTACAAAATAGTTTGAATTCAGTGAGTTGAACAGGAGGAAGTGTCAGAGGTACAACATTAACTGTTTTGAAGGAGACATATCCTGTGGCATATATATCCATCTATTATTGCAACCAAATAAAATGGAAAAAGGTACAGACTCTAATGTAGAGTTCTCCTCTATATGTTAGTGTGACATAAATGAAAGATTTCTAAAACAATCCTCTAGGATAATGACAGCAGACAGTGGAAGATAGACGGTTGCATGTTACTGTTTTGTAAGATGCTTTCTGAAAGGTGAACTTGGTTCTGTACTGAACTTATTCTGGGAAGTTTTGAACTTGCTGGATTTTTTCCTGTGCAGATCATTTGATTGATTACATTGAGCATGTCCCTAATCTGTGCATACCCAAGTTCTAAACTTGGTTTTCATGCTGATGGACACCTGACAAACCCTTCTGGATTCGTGTTCCCTCATCTGCACAATTTAATTCATTTCAAAATGCTATTTGGGGGATTAGCCAGGCAATGCCTGATTGCAAAGAAATTTTTATTTCAATGCTGCAATTTAATGATTTAGGCCAAAGAAGTATGAATATACAACATGCATATTACCAACATGCCAACATTACCATGATACATAAATGAACATTACAGAGCTTCCAAATAAACAGCAAAACTACATTTATTATTACAACCCCTGATGTAAAATGGGTAAAGTATAACTTCACATTCTATTTATATCTTATGTATGGAGTTCTTTATTTGGCAAGTACTACTGTAGTCATGCAAGTTACTATCCTGTGTGAGCCCGACCCCATTACATTACAGTGACAACTGAGAGCAAATTGTATTGACAGACCCTTCTTGAATATAATTACTCAAAAAAAAAAATAAAATAAAAAAAGCCCTCCTGAATCAATTAATAGTGTAACTCCACTTTAATTTTGAGGCACTCCAACATTCAGAAAAGCAAAAAAAAACAATCAGTCTTGTGGCATGGAGCCAAATGTTGTACAGCCTACTAGATAAGTAGTCATTGGCATAAAGGAGTCACTTATTTATATCACATTAGCACCAAGGGAATGGATTTCAATGGGAACAGTGGTTTCAATAAAAAGACCAGATTTAAAATTTGTGTGCTTATATGAAGACAGTTCGTATAGCCAGCAAAGTCCAAGACAACAAAATTTATATAAAAATCTAATTTTCAAATCTGATTGGGTATCCATTCACAATTGCCTGTTGGGAGTGAAGGCCTCAGTAAAGGTGGTAAGGATTCCCACTGTACTTTTTTTTTGTCTCATGGCAAGTGGAAGACAGCCTCCCTTAACAACCAAAACATGAAGAATCTGTTGCCATGAGATTTCCTCTATAAAAATCAAAACTAAGCAGAAGAAGGGAACCTTGCTTTCCACCTTCCTCTTTAAAGAGACCTTTCCTATACTCCTTTAGGACAGTCATATTAAGTGATATAATGTGACTAAAATGATCATGCTGATGTACTATCCAGTACTGTCTAGTTGATAAGGAGCTGTATATCTTCTCCAGGTAAATAATTTTCATCCCCGGGGTTATGACATATGGTACTTTTCATAATATTATTTTTTTCTTAATGCACTTCATTGTTGTTTTTGCTTAAAAATTTATGTTTGCCAAATTAACTTAATGTTAGCAACTCCTTAAGATAGCTTGTTGGCCTCAGTTTTGTGGAAGTAGCAATAATATGGTAAACTAGATCAAACCAGAAAGATATATCAGTGTTGTTTTTTTCCCCCCCAAGTCTGAATGATGCCTTTTTCACATATCTTGTGGTTATTCATTATTAGCCTGACCCTTGGGTTAAGACTTCTATAATTTCATTTCACTTTGAATATTTCAACTTTAATATCTAGAAAGCCTTCATGAGAGGTTCATTACGTAACTGCTCTTGGGTCTAAGTGCTCATTTCCATCACTGAAGTCCTGAAAGCTTATAAAAGTGGTGGCATGTCACAGCTGGTTTTTCCAGCCCACAGTAATATTACGCCTTTCTGAAAATAAGGAATCTTTGTGTACTGACTATTATACATTGCTAGATATTGTTAGATACTGTTATTAAAATGCATAGTTTGACTTTGAGGTAACAATAAACACATGAAAAAGAAAACAATGATTATTAGCTATGACTGCTTGCAGCCTAACAAAAAATTGTCCCCTATAATTACTTGTTTCAGAAAATGTCTGTTGACCGAACTTTTTCATTTTGATGGGAGTAGCAAAAAAATAAAAATAAAAAAATAAAAAAATATCCAAAATATATCATATGACTAAGCCTAATCTTTGTAAAATTATCTGAGGATCACAACATTACACTTCATTGAGTAGTTTTTCCTTTGTATAAGAGATTATAATTATCTTACCCAAAAAAAAGTACTATAAATCCTAGTTTTCATTACTGTCCATTATGATATTACCCTTTTCTATAATCAATACTGTATAACAATGCATATATGCACATATTGAGCTCTGCAGAATATTTAAATTCATGCTGGAGTGACTATCAAGTAAATAATATTTGTCATCTCCTTTTATGAGCCTGTCCTATAAAGAGATAGCATGAGAGTAGCTTTCCTTGCCCCATTTACTAGATGAGTATGATAGCTGGAGTCCAGTCATTTTTGGTGGTAGAATTAAATGAGATTCTCATCTCTGAACATTGAGTGTTTCTCATGTGTATTAACATATCTGCTTTGTCTGAAGAGAGAAATCATTCTCTAATTTATTTTTTTTTCACTGACTTGTGCAGGGGCAGGATGACCATGATTATGTATAATAGATGACAGCCTTACTTGTAAATGTTTCAAAAGCCCTGTGTGGTGATAGAGTGATACAGTAAGCAGGTAAAAGCCACTTTAAAACAGACAGTAATTTTCCCTTCCCCTCTCTCCCCCCCTTTCGTCCACTATGAGCACCAAGCTCTGGTGCCTGATCTCTACTAGAATAATTTTGAAATAATTTTTCATTTCATAAAAAATCCCATAAACTTTTACGAGCCAGCACCCTTTAAAAAAAAAAAAAAAAAAAAAAAAATTTATACAAAACCTTTCATTTAGATAAATTGAAAAGCAGAACTGACTAGGGATTAGCTTTTCTACAAGGCTTTCAACATATAAATGAAACAAAGCTTCAACAAAAAGACCCTTTCCAAAAATTGATTTTTCACCCTTACCCCCTCTATTACTATTGTAGTGCTGAATTAGGTCCTGATCAAACAGGTTCAGAAGGTTTTCCTTCATACAGTGCCCTGAAGGAATAAGAAAGTCATTTCAATGGTGAGAACAACTCCCTTCATGCTTAACTTTTGCCAGATCTGTTGAAATCCACTTGACCAAGGTTTAAAGCCGTGAAAAAAAATGTTTGCAGTAGTGGAACAAGATAACACATGACAAGAAATTCATATAATCGAGCTTAACTCAGCAAACAGAATTTTTGCACAAAGTATTAGAGCCAAAAAAACTATACTTAACAGAAAACCATGTTCATTTATTAATAATGTCTGCCAGAATTTAGCACATGCTTAAATGTCTCTATTATATAGCATTACCTTTTTCCCCTTTTGTATTGATGATCAAGAAATAAAAAAGTACTTCTGAAATATATGCAGTATAATTAGTATGTTTAATAATGCAAAACATACCCCTCTTTTGTACACAGTTAACAGAAATACATGAGGTTTTCCAAGATGTCAAACTAAGCTGGGAAAGAGGATAGGCAAGATGAAACTGCAACTCTTAAAATGAAGTAAATAAACAATCTCCCCCCCCCACCCTCCCACTGAATACTCAAATAGTCTAAATAAGAGGCTGCAGAAAATGCCAGGTGTGTTTTCCCTTCACATAAGCTTTTTTTCCTCTCCATTTATTTTCTGACATTTGCTCTTTGGCTGCTTTTTAATTTTTGAAACATAAACTTAAAATCAAGTTGATGGCATATCTCTATGGCAGAACCTCCCTATCTTGCTGCAACACTGAGCAAGTCTGTTAAGAAAATGAAAGAAAATTCCTTGCCTTTCTGAAGGCATAACCTCCCTGTGAAAATATACCATAATTAACATTAACCAATTTTTGCCCCACTGACATCTTTTCTTCCCCTCCCCCCCCCAACTGGGTTTTCTTAATTGTTGTTTTTGTCTCATTCTCCTCTTCTCTTTGGTTTGTCTCTGTTTCTTTCATGCTTTCTACTCAGAAGAGATTAGTTTTGCCTTTTCACCATGCACCCAAGCTCACTTTATGTCTGAGCATGCTATTGCCTGCTTACTACTTCCACAAACCTGTACAGCTTTGTTTGATGGTGCAGTCTTCTGTGATCTTGCTTTACATCTTGTCTTCCTTTTGTCAACTGCTTTGTAGTTAGCAATACAGAAATAACATCGAGGACTGTAATAGGTAATGAAGTGTTAATTGCCTGTAATGTGTGGTAACATGTAGCTTTATTTAGTGAAGGACTGGATGTCCCTAAATAGCTGGGTTTCTTATGCATTTAGGGAGGGTTAAGCTTAAGTAAAGAGCTGAATCCTATTTGATCAACACCTGTTCACCTCTTTAAGCTGTTAAATAGTGCCACCGTTTTACCAAGTAGGTCCTGTAGCTTTTACATAATCTAACTGGTACCACCAACTGTAGGAGAATCTAAAGGAAGAAACTGTTATGTGTCAACACACAAACACTCATAGGAGAATACTGGAAATACTGAATGATTATTGAGTTTGCATGTGACATAAATGAAGGTCCGGTGATAAAAGGAGTCTTTTTAGCTGGAAAGATTTTTGGGTCAGATTATTTATTTAAAAAACAAGCAAACAAACAAACAAAAAACTCAATTGCTAGAGCTTAGCACATTCTGAAGCAATAGCACAAGAACGAAGGATGTAAAAGTAGTCACTGGGAAAGACAGTTTATTGGGAAGACTTGAGCTTTAAGGTTGAGGAGTAGCAGAAGACTGGTCCATAAAGGCCTATGGAATTTTAACATGAGTTAATTTTCTATTCATTTGCTTTTATTACAATTTTTTTTAGGAATCAACATAAGAATTTTAAAAATGTAAGTAAAGGCAAAAAAATACATAAGGGAATGATAGTGTTGTCAGTTGATTGTGTTGTGCATTAGAAGGCAAAGAGTCTGATTTCAGAGCAAATTTGAAATGAAGAGAATAACAAAGAAGCAATCTCAAAATTATGGACTTTTTTTTTTTTTTTAATTGAAGAAAGCTTTTATACCTCTTCTTTTGCAATCATACAGTGTGCACAAGTACAACAATCCCCTTAACATTAGTTTTCCCAGAGACAGCAGGTTAAGGTCTGCACCACAGCAAAGCATGCCTTACTCTGTACTGTATTCCCTCATCATCAAAGTACCATAGGCTCAATTCAATGTCAAGTCTCAGTTTGGGGTTTCTAGTAGATTGTTTCTTCTATGCCTAAGCTCTTCATCCAGGTTACTCAACATCTCACTCCTTCTAGGGTTCCTAGGATCCAGTTTTAGGTTGGATCTTAGGAAGAACTTCTTTACCGAAAGGGTTGTTAGACATTGGAACAGGTTGCCCAGGGAAGTGGTGGAGTCACCATCCCTGGAAGTCTTTAAAAGACGTTTAGATGTAGAGCTTAGGGATATGGTTTAGTGGGGACTGTTAGTGTTAGGTCAGAGGTTGGACTCGATGATCTTGAGGTCTCTTCCAACCTAGAAATTCTGTGATTCTGTGATAAAGCTCTAGAAACAGAAAATGAGGCTATGCTTCCTTCTAATTTCTCTATACCATACAAAGGATCCTTTAATTTCCTCTTCTGAGAAGAGAAATAAGCTACAGGACTTTTCTTTACTTTCCCCTTACAAGATCTCCCAGAAGTCTGTAGATAAATGAGACCTAAATAGTCCTCATTATTCCTGGACTTGAATTTTTAATGCTTCTACCCTCTCTTACTCGCAGGAACAAATGCCACAAAAAGAACAAGAAAGAAAAAGCCAAAGCCTAAGTAAACAAAAACACCCCTCTTCCCTCCTTTTTTTTTTTTTTTTTTTTTTTTTTTTTTCCTAGATGCTATTTTTAAGGAAATAAGCTTATTTCCTCTGTCAGATCAGATGTTGAACAGAGATCATCAGAAAATGTGAACTTCTTTTTTGGTATGGAGTTTATATGTGTCATTACCATCATGAAAGAAATTAGAAAAAAATTAAAGCTGCTGATTATACAGCATCTTTTCTGACTTTCCTGCAGTGGGGTAGTTCAAGCCTATCTCAGGAAAAAAAATAAAAAAATAGGACCCCAATCCTTCAGATGAAAGAAGAGGCAAAACACCCTAATCTAGGACTGTAATCAGAAGGATGTTTGCCATAAAAAAGAAGGGAGGCCAAATTGTGCTGGGAGTGGAGGCAGAGCTTTGTACAGATCCCTCATCCTGTAAGCTGCCAGTAGTTGCCATAGTAAACTATATTATGCAAACAGGAGTATCTATTCAGCACAGCAAAAAAAATGTCTAAGCTTTTTTTCATATAAATTGGAGAAGATTGGTCACTGTGTGGGGAGAACCAGGGCATAATAGGGAAAACAATCTTTAGGTTATTGTTGGTAGCAAAGGTGAATAGCAGAGGGACTACGGGGAAAGAATTGGTTATTTAAAAAAAAAAAAAAAAGCAAGACATATGGACTGATACTTTGTCATGCATTTTGAGACCTGTCAGTCTCATTAGTCACATGTTCCTTTGAACAGGCCAGATGAAAAAAGGAATTCCACATTTTGCTTTCAGTTATTCTTGAGCAAGTCCAAAGCCTTCTCAGCTGTGCAGTGGAATTACTGCAGGTTTACACCAGGCAGATGACAACAGGACTTCCTTCACTTGTTCATGAAGAGATATACAAGTACCTGTCACCTCTAGCTTTCTCTTGCAACCTCAGCAGCAGAGGAAAGTGCTGGTGCTGGATAATGGAGAAGGTTTCAGAGCAAACCTTGTTCATTACTAACTACCGGGAAAGCATTCTTCAATTATTCACTAAGACTAAAGGGACAGAACGATTGTAGAAGGCTATTTTCGTCCTGTTGGAGAAAAGCGCTTTTTTTTTTTTTTTTTTTTTTTTTTTTAAGGAATTTGCTTGTTTGCCTGTCACATTGGTCTGGACTTTTATGAGTGTAACTTTAACATATGAACTCTGGAATGGCTCTAATCCCCTTTTCCTCACATATATACCCTTCCTCTGCCTCGTTCTTCTCCTCAGCTAGTAGTCATAAAACCCAGTTTCTTCTATGTACTGATTACACTGAGATGTAAACTATTTTTTCAAGTTGAAGTGAAGGGATTAAAAAACAACCTGGGTCATTTGTTTTAAAATTTCATTTTAATTAAGTTATTCTTATCTAAAATTCCATACAATCCAATTACCTGTGGAAACTTTAATGCATTCTCTAAATGTAAGGTTTCTCCTCCCCACTATTATTAAAAACAGTTATTAATTTAATAAGCCTTAGCACTTAATTAGCAAAAAAGTACCAAAGCCTTGCTGACTCATCAGCTTCTGCATTAGTTTTATTACAACATTAAAAAAAAAAAAAGTTTTAAGCATTTACCAAATATCTCCAAATAGTGCTTGTCAGTGATACCCATTTGTGGGAGCAAACATACTGCTATTCTCGAAAACACTTGTAATGAATGTTTTCCTCATTAGCAACAGGAACTGGTAAAACTTGGCACTTTTGATCTTCAGCATTTCACAGGAGGCTCTTCTTAGTCTTGCTTCCTAGGGAAATGAATCTCACACTTTCACTGTTTGTATTTAATAAGCTGGATGAAAAAGAGAGCATCTTGTTTGTATCCTACCTGATCAAGAAAGCCACACAGGCATCTCAAGCACTTTTAGACATCGAAGCATTTTCATGCAATGTGGATTGTCTATGCCTGAGCCACTGCTCCAGGGAAGGTGAGCCATTTGTAAACTCTTGTCTGTCTGGCACTTGCCTAAATCAGGGGATATTTTGGAGTGCACAAGAGCTTCCTTCCAAAAGTGGATGGCAGTGTGTAAGCCATCACATCGTAACTTTGGAAAGGGTCAGGACATGCACATGGGAGACTAAGATTGCAGGATGTTCTGCAAAACAAGCCTGTTCTTCCATACTGATAGAGATTTTTATGTCAAAGATAGTCTATAACAAGGCATAAATCTTAGGTAAAATCAGTCCTCGGTGGTTCCACTGTTCACATACTACTTGTTTTCTTCCTATTCTGCTTCAGCAAAATCGACAAGTGGTCAAAATAGCTAATCCGTGTGAGCTTGTAGTCATATCCATATCTGTTTAGTAAATGAGAGAGCATTTACATGTCTTCTGCTGAGGGGTGAACCAGACCAAACTGATTGGGACAAGGTGAATGCACAACTAATAACGGTGCATATTTCATACCTATGCTTCCACTCAGGAAGTGTTTTTATAACCACAGTGTCACACTGAGGAATTTGGCTCACAAATCCCAACAAAGGCCTAAGATTAGAATTTCTTTGAAATCTGAATGTGAAGATTCAAGATTCTTGTCTGACAGAATCCAAAAACACATTGCAGTGTTATAGTTTCAGGACTTGCTGAATCTTCATTTCTTTTCATGACCGCTTTGGACCCCTGAGTTTACCGTCTTTGGTATTATGCCTTGTACCTTTTTTAGGGCTGATTATTAATTGAGGTTATTGTGTATCTGCATCCTTACAAGTTTTCGTGTTGGGAATTTAGAACCAGTTGCCTCAAGGAAATGTCTAAACCTCTAAAAACATCATATGTGTTTACTTTTGCAGAAGAAACAGAGCTTTTGAAAACCATGTGAATAGGATTTTAAAAGTCGGTAGGCAGCTCTACCTTACTCACATCTTGCCATACACAGAGGACAACATAAGAGATACTGAAGTTTTCAGACCTCTCCGGGTCACAACCTGGCTCTTTTAAACACTATACTGAGGTAGCAGGTCTTTTTTTTTTTTTTTTTCTTTTTTTTTTTTCAGTTTCTTCCAACAATCATTCTTTTTGTCTCACTTGAAAGCCTTCTCCTGTCATTTTACCTTAATAACCTTCAGTAAAGGTCTGCCAATCTCCTGCCATTTTTTTCATTCCCATTTGTTTTTCTGAATGGTTCTCCATTATACCTATACCATAAACACTCCATGAACAAAACTCCTACTTTAAATAGCTCTTAGCTTTGTTGAGCAGACCCATGCCCACTGCATTCAGATACCACTAGCAGTGTATAAAGCACAAGCCATTTGTCTCCAGAGAAGGGGAGAAGCCACTAAGTCTTGTGTCTTCCTGATGTCAGAAGTATCCAACAAAATCAGTGCCTGAAACCTCAGAACCTTGTCTGAGGCCTCATCGCCCCAAGTTTCTTCAAGAGTCATTTGGAAAGTGGGAGATGGTTTCACCCATTCCCTGCACCTGAAGCATCGTTTATTAGTTACCTCAGCATTTTAATGCAGGCCACGGAGTTCTTTTCACAGCAGCCCAACATTCCTCCTCTACTGCAGCATCTTTACCACAAGGCTTTATATTGATTCACTGTCATGGGTTTTCTTTTCTGAGCATCTCAGCCTCATTGTTACTTCTCAGACTCTCTGAGTATCGCTTTAGAAGCTCTAGGTTGTTTATTGATGTGTGCGTTGAGGTTTTCTTCCCTCCTGCCTAGTATCTGATCAAAGCAATCAATAAATGAGTGCTGTTATTATATTTCCAAACTCTTTGAGGATCTGTTACAGAGAAGGCATTGCCTGCTTAATTGATGGAAACAAAGCTAAAAAGAGCCACTTTGGTGGAACATATAGACACATGAGAACTGGAAAAAGAAAGAGACTTATCCCCCACTTTCTTGTGACCTTGAAGTATGACTTGAAAGCCTTTTATTCTGTTGCTCACTGGCAACATCTTGTTTCAGAGACCTTTGACTTATACTTATCTACAGCCACAGATACACCATTATACTCCATATTGGCAGGATAAGCAAAGTTGTGTGCTTTGTTTTTTTGTTTGTTTGTTTGTTTTCTGCGTTGTTTTGCTTCAGTACTCTTTCATTGGCCAGCAGAAGTTGGAGATCATCATCTAATACAGTGAAAAGAGCTGAGAAACTCAAAAAAATTACACAATTGAATAGCCACACCAGCTAAATTATTGCTTAGTACTGTAGGAATTAGAAGTTCAAAAGTACCTGATTTGCATTATTTATAATTCTAAGAGGAAGCTTATAATTTTTTTTTTTGTGTGTGTCATACTTGACTTCTTAGGCTTTCAGAAGACCTTGATCACTCTGAAAATAATCCTGCCAAAGCTTTTTCTTTATAAATCTATGGATTTTAGATCAACTCTGAAGTGTAATTAACTTGGGAAAAAGCCCACCCACCTGATTGACAGTTCTTAGCAAGTACAGAAGAAACTGGTTACACGTCTTCTGATTCCTTTATTGTATCTGTGGCACTACTCAGGGCCACAAATACAGCCTCAGTTCCCAGTCATTCTGCTTTGATTTTCCATCTTATTTTGGTAAGGGCTTTGCCTCTAAAAGTTTGCTATTGAGTCATTTTGTAGCTACATAACATGAGGTAAATCCACCTTAGTCTAACTTTAATGACCACCGTGTTTTTATGTCTGGTGTGAGTTAGTCTCAGTAGAATGAGCAGGCTGGGGGGATTTCATTACATCTTGGTGATATGCATTTCCTTAGTGTACCTTCTCTGAATTTTCTCAAAGATTGGGCTTACTGTGACAGCGATCTCACAAAAATGTTGAACTTTAAGCCTGTGACAGTTGAAATCTGTAGGGTAGTTCATGGGCAGAAGTGCTTCTGCAGGATCACGGCCCCTGGGGAGTGTTGGGAGGGGTGCTTGATGAAGATTAATAGCAAGGAGCCCAAGAGGGCAAATTAATTTTCCTTGTGGCATATAGAAAGCAACTTTGTAGCTTATATTTTTTGGTATGAAATGCTCTTGAATAAAACAATTTGTCCTGTCAAAGCTCCAAATGGCTGTCAGAAAAGTAGCATTACATTTATTTTTAGCCTGTTTTCCTAAGGAAATATGGCTTCTTTGATCATTCTCTATGCATGAGTGTGTATGCAACAATATGTGTATAACTGTTTACATGTCTGATTTTGTCTGTCCCACTATAATGTTGAGCTGACCGTGCAACTCCAGACACATTTTTGATAGGAGGACACAGGTCTCAGGGAAATTACTTTCTATAGTGTGGAAATAGAATGGCATGTAAAGGCAAGAGACCCATTTAATTTCCTCTCATGAGAGAAAGAGGCTGTAGCATGAGCTCATTGCTTATTAAATATCTGAGAATGTGCATTGCTCAAACTCATGGCATAAATCCACAAGGTAAGTTTCTTTCACTCTGATGCTGACAAATTTAGTGGATTTCTTCACAACTGTTCCTCTTTGACTCTTCCAAGATCTCTATGATCTTCTGGAGCCTTTTTTTACACTGTTTTAACAGGTCACAATTCTCCACAAGTAACAATTTGCATCTAAGATTTGGAAGGTGCCCTGAACAGATCATAAGCAAATAACTTCTCTCTGTACGTGCTTCCCCTTGACACTTTACTGTGTTTAGAATCCTGTCTCTTTGAAAAGATAGAAACTTATCCTGGAGGCAGAGCAATCTGGTTCTGCTTGATTTAGGTTCTCTGTATGCTCATAAAAAATGATAATGGTCTGAGGACATGGTCTATATGGTCAAATGATCCTTTTCCCTTTGCTTTTATCCCTTTCCCATCTGGGAGAATGGTTTATAATTTATACCTTTTGACATACCTGTTTGCTCTACAACTGAAAAGATTTACCTTTGAAATATATGAATTTGGGATGGGAATGGATCTTCCTTTTGCATTGAAGCAGTTTTCTCTCTGTAACTGATAGTACAAACTGATACAGTTAAAATTAAAACAAGCCTCCAGCAAGTTCTGCTAGGATATAAACTTATCAAAAATATGTACTCTGAAAGGCACCAGAGCTCACAGCTTAAAGGCCTTTGTTAGATTCTCAGTGATATTTAAGTGTTTTGAGATCTGTGTGCTGTTCTTCACTACATCTTTCTAGTGGAAACCCCTCAGGAGTGGTCTTTACAGGACTAAACTTATCAGCCTCTGAAAAAGGTAGTGAACCTTCCCAGCAGCAAAGGGGATACCTCAAGCCTCCTAATGTAGCCAGCAGGAGCAGAATTTATGAAAAGAAACAGACTGAGACTTAAATATAAACTACTACATGTGAACTGAGAATATAAAAAAGAAGCAGTGACCCCTAAATGATTATGTGTTCTAACATACATTATTTTTCCTCAGAGGCTGAAAGGAAGAAAGAAAAAATAGTGACACTTCAAATGAGAAAATGAGATGTCAGTCTTCATATGAAAGCTAATATAAAATGGAATTTCTGTCTCACAAGAGATTGATATTTTGACACTTGGTCCTGAGTCAATGAAATAGCAAATTTTTTCATAGGAATAAAAATTTATATGAAGAACTGGAGTTTGGAAACGTCAAAATGGTTCACTTCATTTCATGCTGATGATAATATCCTCATTATTTGCTACTCTAGTCTACAGGAATAGTTGTTCCATGTCACTTACGCTCTCTTTCCTAAAGGTTTTCCTCTTGCTTATCTCAACTCTATGAGGAACTTATGCCTTTCCTTTGGCTAAACTAGCATGGGACCTGGAGTGCCCAGCTGACATTGATCAGTGACTCAGATATTAATAGTCTCTTAAATCCCTGATCCTCAGGAGAAGAAATAATTCTTATAAAATATTTTTTTCCTAGGGTAAATGCTCAATCAGATATTAGGGAAGATAAGTGAAAAGCAGATTTTATTTTGTTTTTGAACTCATCTTATTTAACTTGTGCAAATAATCAAAACAAGACCATGCTGCCTTTTTGGTGTCTTCCAAACAGCAAAGGGCAATTCCATTCTCAAGGATCATGGGGGCATTTACTCCCTCCAGCTGGGCTTTAATGCCTTTTATCTTGGCATATGTCTTAATGACAAAGATTTTTCACCTGCAATGTGACCTGAGGAGTTGAAAACACAGCTCCTGCACACTTCTTTGAATTTGCAAGTTGTTTTTATTCATTTTGATTTCCAGTCCTCTGTAAACATTTTCTGTAAACAACTTCACCACTGAGCTTCCGTAGTAAAAAACAGCTAGACAATTAAATAAATCAAATAAAATATGTAAAACAGCAAGTTTACTTCAGATAGAAATGATTAGGAAAAAAAAATCAATTTAATTCCTCCTAGTTCAAACAGAGGAAATCACCTAATGTTGCTTATTTTATCAGCTGGTTTTTCAGAATTCAAACTTCTTCATGTCCTATACAAATGACCATCATGTTATCTAGTGCTAGTAATTATTATTTTTTATGTACCAGGGTCTTGTTTGAAAACAGTTTTTCTTCATCCCAAACTACAAAGAACTCTGACACTGGCAAGATGATCGCTTTATTCAACACTCAGAAGACAGTCTTTTGCCTGTCATATACTTGTGGGTTAAAATGTTAGTTTCATTTAAGAGAATGATGCAAGTTTATGAGTATGGTTGTTTTTAAAAGGAAGTTATTGTTTAAAATCAGTAATAAAGAAGATAGTTTATTCTCAGAAATAAAAAGTTTAGCTTCACTGCTTCTCAAGACTACTGTGTAAGCTGTATAACCGGTGACCTTAAACAAAATTTGCTTTGTGGTACTACTCTGTCAAACTTGTAAAAATAAGAATTTCCACACCTTGGGTAAATAGCAATATATGTTGTGGCTTTATACAACATCTCTTATTTTGTGTGTGATATTAAGCAAGGAGCTCTGTATCAACATTAATAAGTACATTTCAGTATCAAATTCTTAATCGATATCCAGTGATAGTTTATTATTACTAAAATACACAGAAATACAATGACATGATCGTTTGGATTCTTCAAATTATTGAAAGCAAGTGTGAGCATCTGGCTTTAATTTTTCTCACCCACCAATTAATTTAATTAGAATTAGACTTGTCATGATCTTTTTACTGATTGTGTTTTAAAACATTTTGAAAGTAATTTTTTTCTTGTGGATCTCATCAAGCAATTGCAATGTAAGAGTCATAACTTACTTGCACACTGCTTATTAAAATATAGTGACAATATCTTTGGCTAAGAGCTTGACCCAAGTCTTGGTTTATGTATTTGTCTAATAATAATAATAATAATAATAATAATAATAATAATAATAATAATAATAATAATTAATAATAATAAAAGTTCCTGAAATAAATGGCTTGTGAATAATGGCAAAATCCAAGGGCACTCTAAGTATTCCTCCACATTGGTAGTGCAATTGGGTGACTGGCTACAAGTGAAAAAGTAGCACAAAATTCAAAGAGAAACATAACCTGAATAACAGCAGGTATAAAAACAAGGCCAGATGTAACTAGACAGTCATCTTAGTAGGGTCAAAATCAGTTTCTTGAATCTCAAGCTTGTTAATGCAATGGTTGTTGTAACTGATTTATTAGCATTTATTTTAAATATAGAGTGCCTTGGGCTTTCATGGAAGTAAATATCATGACTTTGTTTTCAGCTGTTTTCTAATCTGTCCTCCTCTGTGTTTTCTGTAAGTCTGTGATTTTTCTTGTGTCCCTTTGGGGAAAGAAACATTTCAGATTTTGTCTTTCCAATTAACATGTCTTTATTTCACTCACCCAGACTTAGGTCATTTCTCTATATTATGTTATCTGATTGAAGTTATTGTTCAATTTCCAGGCTTCTCTCTTAAGGAAAATTCTTCCTATCTCTTTATGGTTGAAATTCTGGGGAAGGAAAAAAAAATTCTTAGAGAAACTAAAAATATATAATTCGCTTGAGGTCAATACATTGTTCCCATTTTTGTTTGTTTGTTTTGCTTTGTTTTTGTTTTCTGTAGAGATGGGCAAAATTTGGGGTTTTCTTTTCATATTAAAATCTCTGCAAACAAAGTTTTTAAGTGTCGTATTCTTTACTGCGTTGCCTTCTTTCCTTCCCTAAAAAGAGGGAAAATGTTCTTCCTATATCTTGTGCTAAATGTTAATCAGCCTGTTATAGGCAATTGAACTGTTGCCAGATTTTTTAACAGCAGCCTCCAATAAGACTGCCTTGTGTTTTCCTGGGGGAGGAAAGAAACGTTAGCTACCATTTTTCTTTCCAGTAGAGGTAAAAAAAAATATTACTGAAAGCAGGTCAGGGTTTCCTGGAGTACATCCAGGTTCATGCAGTTGAGGAAAAGACTGAAAACTGTCAAACTGCGAAGCACTGATATTTCTTTAAACATCACTAGGTAAGTAGCTGTTGGTGCACACATTCAGCTGAACAGGACAAGTTTGTGTGGGACAAGTTTGTGTGGCAGATTCAAGGCTGATGTAAGTACACATATTTCTGTTGACAGTGAATTCCTTCTTGCCACATAAGAACAGTAGTTGTTATTTCCTACTTGGAGAATGAAGAATAATAGAAGAACATAGTAATTGAATTTCTTCATTCTGGTGGCGAAAATACCTGTTAGTCATACTTGTTTCTGTCTTAATTTAGTGAATATTAGAAGGGGAGGAGTAGGTATTACAAAGAGTAACTTTTCGAGCTATATTTGTGTCTCTTTGTAGGAATAACACAGTTATTAATGTTTGTCTTTTGTCTTCACAGGATTTTGGTCTTAGGCAAATGAGTTAATTCTTAAAACATACTTTTTATTGTTCTTTATAAAGGATTGGTTTATAAAACAGGAAGAGGGCTTGTAATCTGGGGACAATTGTTGATTTATCTGAGTTTTCAAACACTTTCATGCAAACTAAACCAGGAATTAAAATATTTATGAAAGACGGATTTGTTACTCTGATCATCCCTACACTAGCATGATTAATCCCAATGATAAAAGCTTAAAGAGGAGATTTTGATAGAACAAAGAGTTAGAGTTAAGTTAATGGTTCCTGATCTGTTAACACTCAGTTCTAATTTACATTTAGTAATTACATTAAAATTAAAAACAGCAATAAAAATACACAAGTATTCGTGACGTGCATCAGCTGTATTGCACGAAAAATAATTCCATCAAAAATTGGTCGTAAAGTTGCCACAGTTCTGCATGCTTTAGTCTGACTTCCATTCCTGCGTGTTCCTTGGTGAACTGAGGCAGTGGGGCACTGCAATGTGTCCGATGGACTTTCCCCTGTACTCGGTTTGCATCTAACTCTTGAGAACTCTTTAAAATGATGCCACCATCTGGTCAGAGCACTCGTTGCAGTCTAGAGGACATTTAGAACAAAACGCCGGCTCTGTGCAATTCAGAACAACAATTTGCATGTTGTTGCGAGTTCGAGTGCCCTCGTTACCACCCGAAAAAAAGCATACAGCTCCTGGGTATATTTTGTGTGAGGAGGAAACTTTTCTTACAGAGAGGGTCAAGAGATTAGTCAGTTCTGAGTCACTAGTTCGTTGTTTTGTTTTATTTTGTTGTTTTTGTTTGTTTGTGCTTTTTTGTTTGTTTGTTTGTTTGTTTTTGTGTGGGGGGGTTGTTTGTTTTTAGCATACAGTTTGGTTTCTGACTAAAAAAAAAAAAAAAGCCTGAACATCTTTCTAATCAATGTCTAATCAAGTCTGAGATTTTGAAATTCCTTCTCGTTTGATGAAGAAACTTCAATGGCAAGTGGAGCTAATGCAAGTTCTGCTAATTTTGTTTGTATCTTCCTATATGGCAACAGTTAATGTTTCACATTTAATTTTAGCCAGCTTAGCTGCTTTAGCTGCCAATGCCCTTGTACTGTGTACTTCCCATGGCAAATAAGGATACACTTGTGCAGCCATTCTTTTCTAGATAGCTAGAGCACAAGGCAACTCTGTCACTTTTGTGAGGAAGGTTTACAGGTCACCGATTCAGCCCTGGATTTTGGTGATATAATACTTGGAATTTCACTGATGGCATCCATTCAGACAAAGGCATTTTTTTTCTACAAGCTTTAATTAATTAATACTCCTTGCAATTAGTCTTTGTTAATCTTCTCTGTTAATGAATTAGCAATCATTATGAGGTACAAAAGCTGGATGAATTATTTCAAAAAATATGTGAATAGTAGGCCATGCTTTAGTATAAAACATTCTTATTTGTTTACACCATGGGCCAGTTTCTCAAAGTGGTAAGGTAGAGATGAGATTGCAAGAGATTCCCACAGGAACTCTGAATTATCTGCTTTCAAATCCCTGCTTAAAACTCTCTGTTTTTAACAGGGTCACAGTAGCTGATCTGCTGCTTTCTGACCAGTGTGTTTAGGACTAGCTGTATATGCCTGTTTTGGTCACTTGTATTTTGATTGTCAGCCCTTTGGCATAGGGAATGGCTTATATTGTGTGACTTTACATCCTGTAGCATTACAGGCTTTGATCCAAGCCTGAGAACAAAGAAATTTTATGCCTTTGTCTAAGCTACAGGACAAAGGAGTGCTTCCCAGTGCTCCTGGGACTGGGTGAACAATACTTTGATGAATCCAAGCTCTGGGTTTTGTCAACATTTGCAGAATGAATCACCCATATGGGAAGAAAAAAAAAACAATTAGTGTGCAGTGACATGTTCTGTTCTAGACGATGAGAGTCTCAGGTTGCTGAACCATGTTTAAAGGTGTATCTGCTTATAGTACCTTATGCAGAGGTCAGCATTGAATTATAATGACACGACTGGAATTCAGTATGATTAGGAATATGTTCAACAAAACACAACTTTTCAAGAAAACATACATCATTCTTGATGGGAAAAATTAAAAATGACATTCATTTTTGCTTAATTATATTATTTGATTTCATAAGGATATTTTATATGAGAAAAATAATAATTTAAGTCTTATGAAAAACTATGTTCCTAGTAGTAATTCAGAGATGTATTACATGATATGGTGTTGAATATATAGCATTCTGAAGAGAGAGAACAAGAAAGTAATCATAATACATTTAAAAACCACATTGACTGAATATGAAAGTGCAAGTCATCACTTTAAGATGCATGGATTTCATCCAAAGCCCAGTGGAGTGAATGGAAAGACTACCATTGACTTTACTGAGTTCTGGGTCAGGCAATGTGGCTCGAAATCCTAGCTCATTGATTTCAATTAAAAAATGTGTGTCTTCTCTACTCCACAGATTCTTCAACAGGGTTAAAGGAAAAAAAATCAATCAACCAGAGGAAAAAATGTATATTAGTTTTGAATTTGTGCTCTTTTGATTTGATTCCCCTTGAGTGTTTCTAGATCATTTTCTTTTTGTGACTGCATCAGACCTGATATTTTCTTTCTCTATTATGTAGATGTAAACCAGAAGAATGTTAAGTAGTTCATAGAACATGCAGTTGGACAAGTACATCCTTTCCATGATCTATGCAATTTCATGCTATAGTTTAAAAAAGTAAAATAATAATAATAATAATAATAATAATAATAATAATAATAATAATAATAATAATAATAATAATAAACCACTTAGAGCATCTTCTAACTGAAAGAAAATGCATCCAACACATTCCTCTTGTATTAACAGGCTGAATCACCTTGTGCAGGCTACGAAATTGTTGTCTGAACCCCAGACTATTGACCTTGTTACATCCTTAGCACCTCAACCCAAAAAGAGATCCTCAGGGACACTCTCTCCTCATCTTCTCCTTTCTCCATATATATAAAACAGAGCCACACATCTGTGCACTGACAGGGTGTTGTCCTGCAGGAAATGGAGACACCTTGCCAAATCCCGTGAGAGTCCTGGCAATTTTTGCCCTCAAGGGACAGCCTAATACAATGCCTGTGGGAGATTCTCCTGAGTTTTGAACTGCAATGTGGCTACTTTGGTAAGTTCTCAGACTGTCTTAATGGAAATGCCAGAGCAATGCAATTTGGCTAAGGCAGGAAGGAAGGTGGGAGGGTGGTAGGACAGTCTCCCTGCTCAGCTGGATGCCTGCTACCCTAACACTCAGCCGCACAGGCCTGGCTGAAATGGAGCACTTCTGGACACAGAAAATGGAGCACAGAAGCAGGATTTATTTAAGAACCAGGGAAGCCTGAAGGAAATGGCTGCAGTGCTTAAGCCAGTAACTGGGACTTCAGGGCAGAGAGGTGGTCCTCTCAGGAAAAGAGAGTGGGGATGAGGGAGGAAAAAAGCTTGCAATCGATGTCACTGTTTCCTGCCTTGCCATAAAAATTGTGAGCATTTCAGCAGCCATAAGATTAATTCGAGAAAAACCTTTTTGTGTGGAATTGCCTTAGCTTTAGAGAAGGAAAAACTGCCAAGTTCTGCTTTACAGTGTGAGTCAGGGGAAGCGTATTTATCCATTTTCTCTCTCTTTTACTCTTGCACTTGCATAGACACACTCATAGACCTTTTTTTTTTTTTTTTTTTTTTTTTCATTTCTTGTAAGATTTCCTATTTACACACTAACTGTCATTTTCCAGCAGTGCTGGCAGTGAAGCAGTGGCTGCAATACTAACAGCATTCCTTACAGTAACCTTAATGAAAATGTGTAGTATTTATATTGCAGTGGCTACGGCATGGTCTCAGTGGGCTAGAGGTTTGACTTGTCTTTTACTTCATACTGTAACAGCTTCTGTTGCATCCCTAGAGGTGCTGAGCAAATCACAATTTTAGGAATTACTTTCCTATTGCTCCAGAAATGTTTCCTGGGCTTTGTACCATGATGTGAACTCTAACAGAATTCAGAGGAGCAGAGGAAAGGTGTTAACCTTGAACCTCTCCTAAATGTCTTGCTCGTTCTCTAAGTGTACAATTTTCTGCTTCTCTTCCCAAAGGTTCTTCGTTTACAATTACATAATTGATGGCTTAACCCTCTGTCCCCTCAGACCATTTTAAAATCCAATATAAGTAACACCTCAGATGCAACCTCCTGTGGCCTTTTACTCTTGGCAGCAGAAACTGGGTGTGGGTTGCTTTTGCTTTGCTTACTACTATGTGAAAATGGTTCTTTTGTTTTATAAACTGTTGTTAAAATCTCTGGCCATCCATTTAACTTTGTACCTCGCAATTCCCTAGGTATGGGGGTTCCTTTCAGCACTTCATGTCCTCTTTAAGATTTTATTTTCTATGAGAGGCATAGTGAGTAATCCTGCGGGAGAAAAATGACATGGAGAATTTTCAGTTTTTGCATGCTTTTATCTTGGTTCTCTGATTAGATTTTAAATGGATTGGGGAGGGGAAGGGGCAAGCTGTTTTAACCAAACACAGTTAAAAATAATCCATATGTGTTCAGTTGCTGTGGCCTTTAGTTTATACACACACACACACACACACACATATATATTATGATTATTCATTTTATTTTTTATAATACTTGGGGCCATAGCAGAATATTACAAAGCAAAGAACACTTTTACTAACATATGGACTATACAGACACTATGGAGCAACAAATATTTTTGTTTAAAATAAAGACAAAACTATAAACAGAATAAGTTTAAAGTGCTATTAGATGTCTGAAGCACTTATAAATGCCTGAAAGGGACAGGTCCTTGTCTCTGGAGGTTTCTGGGAAAAGATACCAAGAAAGTTCAATTGGAACTGTACAACACATTCATGTATGAAGAGATGGTTCATCACAGAATTCTTGAGCACTGCAAAAGACCACTGAGGACATGATCTTCTACAAGACTATGTAGAAGGCACAGAGTATGCTATGTAACACAGCAAGACATCTACAGAAGCATGGGTGCTGTCAAAGATGGCTTAAAGAAGGAGAACATCCATTTAGTTTACTCATTTTTCACTTACCTCAGCTTGCTGTAGTCTGATGTCCGTTTCCTCTCAATGCATGATATTCTGCAAAGCTATTGGTATATGGTATTCCTTTGGCTTCAACAAAAGCTATTTTATTCCTTGGAAGTCTTCACACTTTGAGTCATTTTCCTCCCCTACTGCACTGGTGCTGTCTTCTCCTCATCCATGCAATGTAGATGATATGATTGATGGATGGTAGCTGAAGGTCAAAATGTGGGTCATCATTAGTTTGTAATCTCTTGAGCAGTATTTGATTGAACACTTCATAGTTTTTGTCCAGAAATTTTTGTCCTAGGTCTTGTCTGAGAATGGCTAATAGCTTTCTTGCAGGCCTCTTCACAACACAATCATGGTTTATATACCAGGATTATTGTTAAGCTTCTGAAATTAGTAGCAAATAAATTCATTAGGGTCCCACAAAGAAAAAAAAAAATAAGGCAATGATTTATGTACTCTCAATGAAGCCCTTTTAATATCACAAGAACTGTCAGAGATGTTATTAAATTAGATACACTGTGAAGCTCTGAGTCAGATCCTCAGCTTTGTAATGTGTAATGCTCTGTTAACTTGGAAAGATGCTTTATATTTCTTTTTGTGTATTTTCTATATTCAAATCTGTCTTCACTTTCAAAGTCATATTTTCCTCTTCTTGTTCCTTGTTTCCATGAATCATTTTACATACTTGCGAATCTGTTGTTAGGCTCCACGATTGTGAGATTTATATCTAGTAGCTTAACCTTTCAAAGCCTGCCTAGAGTCTCTGTTAACTGGAAAATAGGATATTTGGGATGAAATAGTGCTTTCAAGTCAGGCTTAAAATCAGTCTTATTTATCAGTATGCAGATTGTAACATGTTATCAGCCTACATAAATGCAGAAAAGAAATGGTAAAACTCCCAGAACTTTCAATGCCAAACCCTGTCATTCTGGGAAAGAAAAAAAAAAAAAAAAAAAAAAAAACAGAGAAAAGATTGCTCTAACTAGATATATGCTGGATCCAGGCTAAATTTGCTAGTTGTTACACTTTACACACATTTCATATAAGGAAATAAAAAGCACTACATACAGTTTTTTTTTGATCTGCCATATTGCACAAGCATTCTTACTGATTGGGTGTCCCAAGGGGAAAATCAGTGAAGAACCAGAAAAAGAAAACACTAAAAAGGAAAAGATAAAATCTGTGACTATGTATGTTTTATGCCCTCTGTATATTTTTAAGATTTCAGCGAGAACTCTTCTTTATCTTCTTACTATGTATTCAGAAAGGAAATTAAATATTCATTGTTTTTATATTATATTATCATAAATATTCACTGCTTTTAGTGATTAACAGTTTTTTTATTATTTTTATTTATTTATTTTCATGAAACCCATATTCTGAATTAGCTGCAATGGGTGTCCAAATAATGAGTCTTCTGAGAATGTGTCTAAGACCAAGGGAAGCAATAAGCTCAGTTTGGTATAGGTGTGTGCTGGTGTGGGGATTCTGGCAATGTAGCATTACAAATTCCTGTAAGTACCAGAGCCCCTATACCTGACAGACTGCCAAACTGTTTTCAAAGCAGAGCTCACTTAGCTTCTCTGCTGTCCGTTGTGAGGCACAGTGCACAGGCACTGGCATGAGGCAGTTTTGTATCTGGCACAAGGCTGACCACAGACAATTGTTAAAATCTGTTTATCATCCATTTAGATGCAACGCCATTGGGTAAAGACCACTCAATTGCCAAACATAAGAGGCAGATGCTCTTTTTCTCCCCTATTTTTTCTTGATTTCAGTCAGAGTTGTATGTTAAGAGACTAGATTGTCTGTATCCCATGGAGAAAGTGTAGAAATGAGGAATGTGAAGCTCCTTAGTCTTCTGCCAGAAGACCAAAGAATCCTTAGAAGAAGTGAGGAAATATTCAAATTATTCTTTCCAAACCAGTTATTTTTTTACTGATTAAAGTAAAGACCATTTTGCCAAGATACCTTAGTCTTTCCCAGTATGTTAAGTCAGGCAAAACCCAGATACTATGATGGTGAATGCCGAGCATGAGAAGTGACAAGATCCATTATGTAGACAGAGTATGCTTGGGAAAACTTTTTTATTCTGAAGACCCATAAAATGGTATGGATAAAATATTTTGAAGACATTCTTGTAATTATTTTTAATAACATTAGGGTAATAGTTATGAAAAAATCTTTACAGTAACCAAAAGCTTGTATATTATTTTCCTTTTTGCTGATTTATAGGCTGATAGATGCAACCAAACTTCATTATTTAGGAATAGTTTTGAACCAGAAAGGAAAATTGTCCATTTACCATAGGAGGAATCTCCATTTTTATCCATGTTAGAAAGCCATATCCTGTGGCAAGAGCAGGTTGTACCAGTAAAAATACTGTTTTACTCTTGTATCATTGCCTATTGCCAACTAAACTGTGCTTGTCCAACATCATACCTATTTAGTTGTCTGACTGCAAAGCTCAATTTACATGTATCTTTCATGTCTTCTTAATTTTCAATAGACACAATGAATATCAAAGGATATACCAAGAATGCAAAGCTAAGCAACAAGCAGATAAATTAATATGAGTTTTTTTACAAGCTGATGTAAGATGTCCGTGCTACCTCTGGCCCTTTTAGTTGAAATCTGTGGAGTTTGTTTTGGGTCAATAAAACATGGGATGATATTTTTCCAAACATATCAGGCCTGATGATTTCTCACTTATACTTCAAGATTTAAAAATATGTCATTAATTTAACAAAATTGTAGTAGTGCTATGCAGTTGGTCTGAGGAAAAAAATAATTATGTTAAAGCATTAGTCCTTCCCCAAACAGTGGGCATTCATCAAAAATCCCCAACCAATAAAGATACCTGCAGATGACTTGGGTCCCCAGAAGTTTCTCAATGGCCTCAAGTGCCTGGGAGCTGCTGTTATGCAAGTATGTAGAAAAGGAAGAACGTGATCACTGGTAATTAACCACTTTTAACTCCTTGAGTGATATAATTAATATAATTCTGTAGAATTCGGTATGACAACTGGAAAACATTCTCTTAAATCTTACTAAGTATAGAGTTCATGTTCTTTAACAAAGCAGCTCTGGAAATCTGACTGGCTGCAATATTATGCTGATGCCTTGTTGTTCTGGCTGCTCTTTATATAAAGACATACAGCTAGACCACCTAGTGAGCCTAGTTACACAAACATAAATCTTATTTGTCATGAAATACTGATTTCATGACAAACTGATTTCAATGTTATTTACTATATTCTGGATTTACACCAAATTAAAGAAAAAATATTCTCTTAAGGATGGAAGATAATATTTCAGCTGAAGTGGAAAATATGCAAGTTTTTGATTTATTTATTTTGCCATTTGGAATTCTAAATATACATATGCATATATATATATATATATATATATATATATATATATATATATATAAAGACCTCTCAGTGTTTTACTCAACAGATTCATGTATAAAATCCACTCTACAGTGATATGTTAGGGACTGTGATTCCTCTTTCACATACTCAGGTTATACAATATTTCAAATAAAGTTACTCCAAATCTATCATGTTTGAAAAGCAGTAAGAATTGGGTCTGAAAATGCAGTCTTATGAGCAAAAGAAAGAAGAAATGCTTTGTGCCTTTCATGGTACTTTTATATTGATAGATGATTTTTTTTCTCAAGGCTAAGTAGTGTATGCAGAGGCAATAAGAGCTTTTAAAATTTTGAGTGGAACTCATTTTAGGTCTTTCCACTACATAACTTTATGCAATTGGTGTGATGGTTTATATAGTCATAGGCTGTATGTTCAAAGGGAATAAAAAGCAAGAAAATCTGTTAAAATAACTCTAAAGTTCAGACTGAAGGCTGTCAAGCAACTAAACACACTGCAGTGTAGCCCTTTTTGAACCTATATTCTGTATAACACCGCCTTGCTGAGGGATCAGCTCCCTTAGGGAATATTTGAAAAAAGCAGAAAGAAGGAAAAGAGATATCCTTCTGGGAAAAAGAACAACAACCAAACAAACTTTAAAGGTCTGTTTTTCTCCAAAAAGCATAAAATAATAATAATAATAATAAAAAAACGCCCTTAAGTAAAATTGTAAGTTTTTTTTTTTTTTTCAGAACACTGAGGATTTTTTACTGAAAAATATTTTTTATCAATAAATTGCTATTTTTTCTCTTTAAAATTAAAAAGAGAACTAAAAAGTGAAATGAAGAAACAAAGCAACTGTAAGTAAATTCCAAATTCCCAACTGAAAGAGAAAATAGGAGTAATTTTCCAGCTGGCTCTAATCCCAAGGAGATACCAGATAAAACTCTCTTAGTTTTATTGAATGATTTTTTGACTCTGATTTACTGTCTTTAAAGACTGGCCCTTTTCATCATCATTTTAACTTCAGAACAACATGACAAAAGTAGGAAATGAGGTAGTGATGTATAGGGTGTGATGTAAGAATTCCCACTGAATACCAAAAGGGAAGGGAAAGGCAACAGTAGGTGAAATTTAACATTGTAATTTGGGTTTTTATTCCACCCCTGACTGTTCTCACAAATTGAGTGCTTTTTTTCATAAACTTAGATTTTCAGAGAAAAAAAAGAGTATGGCTGGGGGAAATATACTATCATTCTTGCTAGTTCACACTGTCTTTAACAAAGCAGAGCACTTCTGAGGAAAGGAATGAAGTACTTAAAGAGGCAAATCAATATATTGTCAAGACTTGTTGGTTTTGGTTCCCATGCCAGAGCTTATGATGCCTTGCTTTCTATCTGGTTTGCTTCTTGCTGGGAAGTATGCTGGGACATTGTCAAGAGATGTCAATGTAACTTATTTTAAATGACTACTCAAGTTAAAGGTCTTCACTGACTAGCAAGCTCAGTTGCTTGTGAGAATTGCTTCTTCACCCATTTAAGTCAAAATGATCTAAATTTTCCATAGTGGTTTAAGTAGCAGGTCCTTGCTAACCTCAGTTATTTTAGCCCGAGAAAAGTTAGGAGTATTCACGAGTGGCTCCGCAGGCAGAAGTAAGGAGAGTGAAAAGCTGTGCTGCACAGCAGGAAGGAGGTGAAGTGAGTAATTTGTTCAGCTGGCAGAGTGACAGGGGGAAAAGATGTGAGAGCAGACCCACAGCACTCAGGTAGGACAACTGGAAAGCTAGCTGTGAAGCACTTTGGGATTCAAAGTATCATTGATGGCACCTGCTGGTAGAAAAGCACAGCATCCGCTCACATGCAGCCATGTTTGGGAATGGGCTTTGATTCCTGCTGGGAAGGGAATTGAAGGACCCTGTTCCAGTAGTCCTGGGTATGATCTTATCCGATGAGTGTAAGTCTCCAAGAGATGAGTCAGGTTTTTCAGGTAAGGGGGTGAAGCCAGTCTGCATGTTGCTTGCAAGAAACCCTTCTCTTTATGTCTTTTGGGTTCTTCATTCTGAAGCTATTGCTGCTGCTGGAGAGTTTGCTGTAGAGCATCTCTGCTTTGTTTCATAATAATACTTCATTATTTTAACTACTAGAAAATTCAGGCAGAAGTATAAGAAATAAGTATACATGCTTCTTGTGGTGTGAGAGACAAAAATTCTGATTCCAAGTGTTTACCAACAACATGTTAATTACAGACTGTTGATGTACTTGTAAAGTCTTGTTTAATCAGAGTTAGTTAATCCTAAATTAAATACAATCAAGAAAATATTAAATTGCTTAAGGTTTAGCTTCCTGTTTCCTTCATTTACATAAAACCAGTAGAGTAACGTTCAGTCATTATATAGCATCTGATCTGAAGGAGGGAAAATTCAGCTGCTACTGTGCCTCTTAAAGTTTTACTGTCAGATTCAAGTTTATTAATGTTTAGCCTACTTAGGGTACATTAATATGGAGTCATAAGATAACTCTGTCCTGTTAAGAAATTAATCAAGCGCTAAATGTGCCTTAATGAAAGATCCACAGAGATTATGTAGGAAAGTTTACCAGGGGCATGAGGTTTGCATAACACTGAGATATAGACCTTGACCAAGGGAGGACCATATTCTCATTCCAGCTGCACGCTTGCCTACCTGGCATCCTGACGGTGGGTAATACCGGGAGAAGGGGTGAGCAGCTGTGGGTAGCCAGTGACTCCTGCTTGCTTGGGGAGTGGAGAATGAGTGGAGAGGCAAGCCATTGGTGGAACTCAAGACTCCAGTAAAGGTTAGCAGAGCTTATTGGACTGTAACAGGAAGTAAAAGAAACTAGGGAATGATCTGGCAGAGATGATTTATTTGTTTTATACAACAAAAAGTGAGATTGAAGAATGACTCTGAGTGTCATAGTTTGGTCCATTGATATGTTCCTGAAACACCTTTTGAGGTGTTCTCAAATTTGAGAACAGTATGGTCTAATATGGCAGAGGATCTTGAAGAGAAATTTTTAAAACTTTTTTTTTAAAAAAAAAAAAAAAAAAAGGTTACTTTTAAAAAGCTCAAATCTCCTTATATATTAACATTTTTACTTCAGAGAATAAACTTGTCAGGAAAATGAAAGTCATAACTTCACTGACTTGTTCTATTTATTTTGTGTATCTAAGCCATTCTTTGAACATTTTTTTCATACACCTCAACCTGATATGATTGGGCATCCTCACTCAGAAAGGAACATCAAATCAACATCTGAACATTATTAACAAATTAAATAAAGAAGCACTTTTGTTTTCCTGATATCTTGAGTTCAATTTTAGTTTCAGAAGTTAAACTGGGATTAGCACTATGAAAGAAAAATGGACATACTATCTCAAAGGAACGTATGTATGAACTGTGACCTTACATTTGCTCTTAATCCCATAAACAGTTATGAGAATGTTGACATAGACATTTTGTGCATGATATAACTCCAATCATATAAAATATGAAGTCAATTTAAACAACAACAACAAAAAAAGCCCACATTATTCTGCCATATGTCACTGTCATAAATCAAGAATCTAAAGTAATCCTAAATTGTTGTAAAAAGTAATTCATACTTTGAATTACTTCTTTGTTATATTTTCATTGTTAAAGACAAATTGGCCATCATGCAACACTAATGTTTCCTGATTAAATAAAATTTAAGAAATGATGGAAGATTTTAATTTATAAAAAAGCAACTGAGGAGGATGTGGATTACAATTATGAGCTACCAGATTTATGTGTGTTTACATGAGTGTACTCATATGCGTATACATATTAATGCAATTTTCCATGTTTCAACAATACAAGATCTATTGACTACAAATTAAAGTTAGATAAATTTAAATCAACAAGTGCTTCTTTTTTTAAGTAATGAACTAATAAACTCAGGAATTATGGCTGATCTTCATCAGAAGCAACTTTTAAAAATCAAGATCAGACATCATAGTTTTCATAGCAGAGTTTAATGTTAATTCAGGGTAGTTCAGTACCTGTGTTTTAAGCTTACATGACCAGATTTGTTTCTTCTGGCCTTAGAATCTGAGAATGAGTAGCATTCAGTGAGTAATGAAAAGTAACAGGATTTCTCCATTATTTTAACAGAATTTTAGCCAGATTTGTATTCTTTTCACACACACACTGTAATCATTCGCCAGTTACAGCAACACTGCACACAGAGCACTATGATTGAGTTTCATGGCAGTCAGTAACTGAAGATGCCTTTCACTCAGTACTAGAGTGTGGTAACAAATAAGCAGTATTTACAAGAGGGAATGTTATAACTTCTGATGCTATTAACTATAGCTCATTCATACACAGACTATTGTCAAAAATCAATGTTACTAGTAGCATGTGGAAGCTGTATATTGATATTAATTTTCCTCTGGAATATGGCTATATTTTAGATCCCTTTCATCTAAGACAACCAATTCCATAGCTTCTGCAACTTGATACAGAAACTGCAGTGATAGATATGTATATATGTATATATGCATACATGGAAACACATACAAATCCATATTTTTTTCTACCTGGGAGAAGATTTTGCCCATAAAACTTTTCTAAAGTAATGCTATACATGATATAGCAGAATGTCTGATGGGATAATATGTATTAGTAACTGTTCCTAGTTATATTTTATCATAAAGTCACTACTGTTCCTCCCATGTTTTTATTTTATTTTTTTTCAAGGATGTCTTTTCCCTGAGAGAAGAATTTTGCATCCAATTGCACCCAATACAACTTGACTACAAAAGGTCTGGTAAATGTCAGTGTGTTCTTCATAAACTTCCCCTCATTCACCTTTTTCCTTTTTCATTGTCTTTTCACTTCTCACTTTTCTTTTCCCAATTCACAGCTCTTTGTGTCTCTCCTGATAACGGGTTTTCCAGCCAACACCCAATCCACTTAACAGATGGCTGGCAGGCAGAAACCAGATGTGTAGTGAATCCGTGTCCAACATTATGACTTTGGCTCAGTTGCATCCATGGCTTATCTAGGCAAGGGGCCCAGATTTCAAGAACCCTGCTTTCATCCTCACTTGGCTTCAAGTATGTTCTACCAGAGGGACCAACACAGAATACAGGCTAGTGGTGACTGATACAGCATATGCAGAAAGACTTCAAACTGAGAAAAGGACAGTCTCTGACTTCCTCAGCTCAAGGGGAGTCAGGATTTTCTTTAAATACCCTTAGTCCATGGTAGATTTAAAGTTTCAGAAGATACAACAACATTCAGGAGTATCCATACAAGCAAACTCAGTGGCCTTCAGCAATCTTTTGCTGGAATGTGCTCGTGACCTTGAATGCTCGCTATATAAATTCTAAGAAACGATGTCCAGTCAGCAACAGGAAGTTTTTTGTTTCTCAAAGCTGATGTGGAAAACAAAATCTCCCTATGGTTTCCTGTTCTATTTGATGATTTTAAATGAATGTGAAAATGGACACAGCTTTAGCACCTAGAAAAAAGTTAATGCAATACAGAATATCTTGCATGCCTTCCTTGGACCACAGTAATTTTGGCAAATGATCCCATCAAATACAAGTGTCTTCTGTAGCTGATACAGATGATTAGGAACCATTGCTACCCTAAAGGATGGAAACCAAGTCCAAATAAATTAAATTAAGTTGCTCTGGAGTGCTTGTATTATAAGACAATATTCCTGAAAGTCTTGAGATTTTTTTTTTTAGTGTAAAAAAGAGGAAAGAGGTTATTTTTATATTTACCATCACAGCTGTCATGACTACAAACCATTTATGATATGTTTGCAGAAATCTTTAAGAAGTCCTAAGTGGCCAGTTAGGAACTGTATTTGTAGGAACTGCAAATTTTACATCGATGCACAAATCAAAACTGATTTTCCAGGTCTTTGTCTTTGTTATGAAGTGGGGTCCAGAAAATGTGATTTAATTCATCTCTTTTCATGTCTTAATGCAACATAGTGCTCATATCACTGTGTAAGACGATCCTGTCTGTTGCTGTTGGTCAGAACTGAATAACAAAGTCTCTGCCACCACAGGGATGTAGATGTTGGAAGTCTGGGGCTGAATTTGGCAGAGCAAGATCTGAAGTCTGTGTACAACTGTAGTAGTGATTGCAATGTAGTGATCAGCTAATGTCATAAAGAACAACAACAAAGTGTTGCACTGAATCACATGCAAAAAAATAGGAAAGAGAAAGATAACATCAGTTATTTAGTGAAGTCAGTTATTTCATGAAATAAATCAGAGCTTTCTCTTCACCAAAACAATATTAATTTAAGGGAAGCAAATCTGGCCTGCAGAATGAATCTTTATTGTGTTCCTGGCTTCTGATCAGCTCTTTCCCAGGCTGGTAGCTTGCTGACTTGCAGACAGATTGGTCATACTTAAATGTACTTAATAATAAGTTAACTTATTATTATTAAATAACTTAACAATACTTAAAAGTGTTGCACGTCGTCTGAGAAGGGCCCTGACATGACAAGTTGAAAATGGTGTATTTCATAAACTGGATTATTGATACACTTGTTTGCCACACTAAAATATCTATTTTACATGGGCTATAATGATGTGAAGATATTATCTCCTCTGTCCTGTGACTGAAGGGACTGGTTCTGCATGGTGTGCTGTACTTTTCTCTTCTGCCCCATCTTCCATTTCAGCCATCCTGCTGCTTGATTTTATGACTGTTCCTAACAATTCTAGCGCCCTCCTGCAAGCAGGACAGTCACCACTCATTTCCAAATGGTATCCTATTAAGTACATTATGCAATATGACACATCCCCTTCAGCTATACAGGACTTCACCACATATCACAGCAGTTGACAGCTATTGGCAGGGTAGGACCCAAGTAGCAACATTTAATGAATGTACAAGAAGGGACTATGCATTCTTGCAGCTTTCATGCTTCAAAACCTGCTCATCAGAAGTTAAGCATTTTTGACAGAGCAGAACATGATGCCTTTCTATGAATCTTAATGGATTACATTTGCTCCACAGCAGTGTTTATAGTGAGCATGATTTTATACATGATTTGTTAATTAAGCAAATTACTGTTAACAGCTTTCTCAAAACCCCATTACCTTTATATCAATTGACTTTTTACAAATTAACATGATTAATTTAAAAAGCGTGAAAAATGAGAAACAAGCCTAAGAATATAAGGATGGAACTTGCGGTCACTCTGGATGTGGAAACACTTTCTTATATGAAATTTTCATTAACTTTACACAGCAAAATCAAAAAATATTGAGAGAGAGAGAGAGAAATACACAGTCAACTGTGTCAAATTTACAGTCAGCTGTCAGTTGACTTTAAAATCACCTCTGAACATTTGAAAAAAAATAAGTCAAACTGAAGGCCAAGTTTTAAAAACCTCCACCAAAAAGTAAAAATGACCTCCATGACACAACAACAACAAAAACCAACCCAAACAACAAACACCCCTCCCTCTCCCCCCCCCCCAAAAAAAAAAAAAAAAAAGAGAGAGAGAGGGCAACAACATAAAAACCCCAAAGATTACAAAATTTTCTGAGAAATTCTGAAAAGTTGACTAAAAGAAACCCAGAGAAGCCTGATCGAGCTTTGAATTTTGCCCTGCTTTGACCTGGGCAGCCAGACCAGGTGGTTTCTGTTGGTCCCATCCAGCTTTATTTTATGAATCCAATATCTGTATTCTCAGAGGTGAGGGTGGTTAACCTTGGGAACACACATGTAGAAGGAATGAGGCTCTCTTCCACTGTTCATAAAAAAATAAAAAAGAAAAAAAGAAAAGAATGGGGATGTTTTACTTGATTTTGTCTTGAAGAATTTACAATTTAAGTAGAAGAACCATAGAGGAAGGGAAACAATGTCTGTAATTCAGAGAAATAAAGTGACTAACTTCAGGTTAGCCAAGCAGTCAAGAGAACTGAATTTATTTGTTAGAATTCATGTCCATCAGTTGAAACATGAGATCGTATTTCCATTTCAAGTTTCATCTATTAGGTGTATATGTTATAGTAGGAAAAACATATTTCCTATGTACCTTTACAGTGTGTTTCCTCTTTGTATTTTACCTTGTGTTCATTCAGTTTCCCATGCCCTTTTGTATAATTATCTAGACAACATTTTGTTGTTACTGTGGGTATATCAGGCAGTCACGAGTGAGGAAAAAAATCTACATAATGGAAAATATGTACTTGTCAAAAATTGGCTGGGGGACTATGGAACCAGCACAGATCCTGAAACTGCTTTTAACTTTATTATTTTTTTTATTTTTTTTTTGCTGACTGTGTTTCTCTATGCATGTGTAGGAAGAACTGTAAAATTCCAGTCTGCTCTGCATGTTTATTTCTCATTTTATTTTTACAGTGTGTTAGAGACCAGTTATGGCTGTACATTCCAGTACTACAGGTCTGTTTGTATTTGCTGACCCACTTTTCTGTATGATAGAAAGAGTCAGACAGCTGGGGCTTTTCTATATCTTCAAAAAAGTCAATAACTTAATATCTTTGACAGGATATCATACATATTCTGAACATATATAATACTTTTTACTTTCAGATTCCAAAGGAAGGTATTGACCTTTCAATAGCATATTAATCCTATGTGTACCTTTGGATTTGGGGGTTCCTCCCAGATTGTAAGGAAAGATTGCAATGTGATGTAGCTAACAAGTAACCTTGTCCTCTTTGGATCAATTAAAATGACAACAATAGAGTACTAAACAAATGAATCAATGAAATACAGGTGTTCCCGACTTCAAATCTCAGATGCAGATTAATTCTAATTCCTATTTCTAGGTAGTTTCATTATGATATTACTCATGATTATGTCCTTTCTGAATAGCAAAAAGATATGAGATGGAGTAAAACCACTCAGTTATGTTTGTGCTCATATTTCCATTACTGTTGTCTTTTCTTCTGTCAGTAGAGCATTAGCAGTTTGCACTCATTGTTCTTGTAATGTCCTCATACTTCTAGCCTTGCAAAATCTCATTTCCCTGGTAAGAATTCCTTCTTGATTTATTTCATGCATATGTAGTCCAGATTTTTTCCTGTATCTTGGAGTAGATATTCTTTGTATGATAATTATGGATTGTGCCCAAGAAAATGAGGTCCAAAGTTTCAGTACTAATCAAAATGTCATGGTATTATTTAAAACTGACCCTGGGTGCGATGTCTCATTAATTTTTGTGGTTGCTTGTATTTTTTCAGATCAGTGAAAATTCAGTTCTTACCAAATGAGCTGAGGCAGGGGTTCTCTCTTGTTGTTCTGTATTTATACATCCATGACACCAAGTATGGTTTGCAATACAAAGATTATTTGTATCAATACTGATGTGAATACATGAAGAAAAATTTCAGAGAAGCTGTTTAGGCAGAGAGCTGACAGTGTGATCTGAGATTTGTTGTCATTACCGTATCATACTGTAAGGAAACAAAAATGACCACTTAAGTATTTTAACTACTTAATTATTTTGAAAAAGCTAGCAATTTAACAGAGCAATATGTATTGGGTTAAACAGAGGTATCTTGCATTTAACTGGAAGTTAAAGAGCTCAGGCTGGATTTCTTTAAAATTTATTTTATTTTATTGTTTTATTATTTTTATTTTTAATTGTTTAACTTGGAAAAATTCAGTCTTCTGAATATCTGAATGAAGCTTCTATTGGGAAGTATCAGGGCTATGACAGCTTCTACTGAGATACTACTCACAGTTATGGAGCTAGTAAAACAGAGCTGTATAAATGCAGTAAATCTTTATTTAAGTGTCTATGGGTCAAATGCTGTAAAAGAGAGCACAGGCAGAATAATCAAGCTGGGATCTAAGATGAGACTGAAGTATGAGGCAGTGTAGCATTCAGTCCCCCTGTGGTACATTGTGCACATCACTGCTTGCAGTGCAGCTAGAAGGGCATTAAATTTCCTGTGAAGTAATTTTTTAAAGACAAAGACAAGCAGGGTATGGAGCAGTTGTTTTGTAAGCACTGAAACAATCTTATTCAAACAGGAAAACAAACTAGAAGACCAAAGGACATAGTGCAGACCAAGAAAAACATTTAATTGTTCTGATTTCTTTGCTATTGTTGAAAATAACAATAATTTGATGCCATCCTAAGGTCTCTTGTAGATCTAATAATTTTTGGATGGAAAACAGTTTCCAAAAAATCTTTGATTGGTCCCCATTGTCACTTCTGTGTAACAATGTGGATGAAATTCACCATTTCTCTTCCTTCTTGTCATCTTCCCCAGAAGAGGAGAGGATCTGTATTTGTTTACCATCAATTGCTATGTAACCCTAAGAAGTAGAGAGAATTTACTCATGCTGTGTGTCATGCAGGGCAACTGAGTCTCGGGATCTAACCCAGCTCATTTAAAGCAAACGCAAGTGCTGCAGAATGAAGTATAGAAACATTCTGAATAAAGTACTGGGAAAGATTTAAAGAGTTTGTTCATATCTTGTGTCTTGGGAGTTATAAAGTGAAAAGAAAAAGGGGGGTTCCAGGTGGAAGTTGTGTTTATGGGAATTGCAGCCAGCAGTTTGTCAGTGAAGTTTTATTTTGTTATTCATGTCTCTTCTTTCCAAATAGTAAATCATGTTCTGAGGCAACGGGCCTTAAAAGGACTTGGCCATGGTGCTTGCTTCTTTTCCCTGCAGTGATGAAACAGCCCCTCCAGTTTAAATACCATCTCCTGGTCATGCAAATCCAGGCAGACAGCAGAACTGAAATGCATAATGATGCATCCAGCCAGATTTTGGTGGCACCAACTGTAGGGAAAAGATCTTGTCTCAGAAAAGCCATCATTATATGTGGCCACAGCATTATGACCTCAGATTTCCGTCAGTGTAGCTAAAAGCAGAATTTTTCCCACTAAAAGTATAGTCCATATGGGTGAAAATCCTACTCATTTAGGTATGTAATAGTTTGAATAGCTCCCCAGAATGATTTAATTATTCTGGGGAATTAATAAAAATAGAATAAATAAATTATTTATTTATTCTTCTTTTAATTACCCAGTTGATTTTACAGGTAGCATGGTCCTTGGTTTTTCATGAAAATCATACTAGGTGCTTGTGTCCATCTGTAAGTACCTAAACACTTTTAAATATTTCTCCTTCTCAGTTTTGCTCTGGGATCTTTAAGAGTTTATTACCCTCTTACCATTCCTCTCCTATCTAAAAGCTGCAAGGAATTAAGACAAGAAATACTTCTTGTCAAGTTATTGGTTTCTTTGTTGTTAACAACTGGCACAAAACTGGCCCAGGAGCTCCACAGAGCTGAAGAAATGAAGGAAGGGGGATTTCTGTGGGCCTCAGCAGAAAAAAAGAAAAAAGAAAAAAAAAAAAAAGATGTTTCTTCCAATACTATGCTTTGGACTTCAGTACCATGTTAATGAAAATGCACAAATGTCTGGGCAAACAGGTCTTCATGGCCCATAGTCTGCTTCCTGATATTTTATATAGAGTACCCTTTGGGGAGATGAAGAGACACAGGAAAAAAAAAAAAAAAAAAAAAAAAAGCATATTGTAAATTGTTACAAGGTAAAAGAAAATGCAATCTGCTTCCAATTACTAGCTTTTAAGCCAGTATTTCCCTCTTGGCTCAATGTGCTGTTGGTAAACAAGAAGAGTCATGGCAATAATGCAGGTCTTAAAAGCCAGATCTTCAGGATTCTGATTTGTAGGGCTGGGTGAAGGTATCAGATAGCCATAATGCAGATCCTAACACCGAATCAAATACCAGGGAGACCCTTGAAGGCTGAAGAGAAGAGAGAGGCTCTTAACAAACTGGGAACATGACACATTTAGCAGGCAATTGTCCTTTGACAGGTTAAGTTGCTTTCAGATGAAAGCTTAAAAGCCAAAATGTTTTAGGATTTCTTTAGAAAAAAGCCTTCTGGATAGGTGTATTGAGATAAATAGCTAAATACAGCAATGTCAGTTGCTCTACTTTTTAAAATGTGTGGACTGTTTTTGGTGGGTGAGCAGTAAAGAGATTTGGGTTCCATGATAGAGATTATAAAAGATTTCCAGTATCACCATGAAAAGCCACTTAGGGCACATTTTAAGACTCAGATTTTTTTTGGTGCCTTCATTGTGGGAGCTGAATCCAATAAACTAAATCTAGAAAAAAAGATTGTCTAAACAATCATTAGACAAAAAATGTCTAACAAATTTGAAGGCCTTGACCTTAATCTCCCTGTGCTATAGTTTCTCCAAATATGATCTTTCTTTTTTTTCCCAGAGTTGGTTTGCAAATAATATAACTGACATTCAGAAGGAAGTTAGGCCACAGATGAAACTATAAATCTGTATTTGCAAACACCAAGACTGGAGTACATCTCATTGTTTTGCTTTTGGTGTGATATTTTTGGTATTGCTACTAATGCATTTTTGTCTGCTGAGTTCTAAAATTATTTTACCAACATCCTGTGCTATCAATTAGGGGTGGGTAAAACTTTTCAGTCACATTAATGAAAATATTTTCAACTAAAACTGAATCTGAGCCAACTATTAGAGACTGTCAGCAGGTCTGTTTTATCTTTAGATTTTGCAAGTGCTATGGGGTAAGAAGCATGGTCAACAATTGTCCCTTCTAGGTTCTAACCCTGAATCTGTTCCTGACCTTTCATATATATACAGATCTTTATGATTCAGATTCATTTATCTGACTTTAGACACCTATTAAATTAGGTGATATTTTAAATGAGCTGAATCACAATCTAGGGGTACTCATTGCTCATCATTGGCTATACAGCTTGCTTCAGGCATCTCTGTTTAACACCTAGTTGCTTCACTTAAATGTTTAAAGCTGGATTAAGCTGGCTTTACATGAACAGAATATTTTCAGGAGAGGTTACATAGACTGAAGTTGTAATTTCTGTATTCAACGTCCTCAAGAGCATGGATATGATGGACATATGTCATGGATTCTTTTCCTTTCCAGGCAGAAAAATTAAAAATAAACAAAAATAAAATCTAAATATTATTCTTTAGTCCATATAATTACTTTTATATAAGATTAATAAACAAATGACAGGCTAATCTGAAATACTTTGGTGTTTAAAAGCAGTATAACTAGAAGCAATTTACATCTCATCAAATGCAAACACTTTATGAATATTCTATTTTATGTCTTCTCCAGCCTTACTATTTTCAGCAATTCTGCCTCTTGACAAAGAAATATTTGTTCTACTCCACATTTGAAAGACAGTCAGGAAAGAAGAAGAAGAAAAAATACTGTAACTGACTTTTTATTGTCACTGTCAGTGGAAAAAAACTGGTATCATTATAAAGACATCAAACATTTTGGGGCAAAAAAATCCCAACAGCTGTCTGCTGTCAGTGATATGTCAGTAGGAACACTATCTTAATTCATAGCATACCTTGGCTGGCTTCAGGGAAGTTAATATTTGAAAATACTTAAGATTTGAAATACCCCAAAATATGAAGTTTGGCAGGATACTGAGAAAGCAAAACCAATGTAGCACATTTTTAACTCATTAAATCAGATTGAAAATACACATCACAAATGAGTATGATGCAGAACCCCAGAAAGCGTACACAGTGGCACTATGCTGGCACTATGCTGGCACTGTGCTGGTCTAGAGTAGATGTTCCTGCACAGAGATTTTGAAACAGAATTACATGATAATTTCATATTTATGGGGTATATATAAATATATTTAAATCAGTAATATCATGCTGATGAGGCCAAAAAAGAAGAGATCTTAGGATAAGGAATAGTATGTGATCCTAGATATAATTTAATAGTAAATGTGTAATAATATGGTTATCCAATACAAGCAAATTTAGTTTTTAGACTTATTTTATAAATGTTTCCAGTTGATTTCTTTGTAGATATTCAAAACCCACCTGGATGCGATCCTGTGCATCATGTTCTAAGTGACCCTGCCTGCCAGGAGGGTTGGGCCAGGTGATCTCCAGAGGTCCCTTCCAACCTCCACCATTCTGTGATTCTGTGGTGGATGCAGAAACCATTTTTTGCTTAAAAATAATTGACTCGATCTACAGGATAATGTCTGCTTCCCTGTTCCTCTTCAGTGGCCCCAATGTTAACACATTACCATCTCCAGGGGAAATAGGGGGGATAAAAGGAAATGAACAATAATATCATGTCAGAAATAATAGTGAGGTACTAGCTGTAAACCACCACAGATGATTACATCTTTGCACTCTGGAATGGAATTTACATGCATCAAACATTTCCTTATCTGAAAATAAATACACTTTTAGCCTCTCTTGTTCTTAAACCTCTTTGTTGTCCAATTTCATATACAGTCTAGATGCTATATTTTTGGTCTCTAGTTCTAGGTAATTTTCCTATCTATTTTAATGGGATTAGCGCACAGTATGCCAAGTCTTACTTTCAGCTATGAAATTTTAACTACGCGTTGAACTGCTTTAGCAAGAGCTCAGCCAACAGGAGAAGGGGAATAACTGATCCTCTCTATTCAGTGCTTGTGAGACAGCATGTGGAGTGCTGCATCCGGTTGGGGTCTTCCCACTGTAGGAAAGATGTTGACTATCTGGAGGGACTTAAGAGGAGGTTCACCAAGATGTGTTAGGGACTGGATGTGTTTGGAGAAGTGTTTGTTTGATCTGGAGAGGAGAAGGCCAAATTCTGTTACTGTCTTCATCTTCTCTATAACCACACATCAGGAAATTAAATCAAACTGTTTTTAAATTATAATGATTTCAATGGAGACGGACACAAGTTAGAGCAAGGTAAATTCTGGTTGGATATGAGGAAAAAAAATTTGGGCAGTTCAGCTCTTGGTCAAGACACACAGGGAAGCTGCAGAATCTCCATCTGTAGAAATATATATATATATATATATGTATGCAAATGTTTCCAAGCACCAAAGTAAAGGGGGGGGGGGGTCAGTTGTTTTGTTGTTTTGTTTGTTTGTTTGTTTGTTTTGTTTTGTTTTTTGTTTTTTGTTTTTTTTTGCCTGATTAGAGAAGAGATGAAAAATAAATCAGAAACACAGATATTTTCAGGAAAGGATATGAGAAAAAAAAATGTCCCAAACAAATTAACACATTAGCATTTTCATTGGATAATTTCAATTACAATTATGTTTTTCTCCCTGCTGAAACTTCACATTGGAGGAAGAGGTCCAGACAGCTTCCCTAGCATCTCAGACATAATATTGCTATGATTTTTCTGAGGAACAGTGTAAGTGGGAGGTAAAATAAAACTTCTAAAATTATAACAAGGTTTGAATATGTTTTTCCTTGTCTCTAATGACAATGCTGATACCTAGCAACTCAGCTGCAATATCTCCTAATGCCTTCCCACTCTGAAATGAGAACACTAACATGTATACATGACACCCAGAGCAGAGTTTACATTTTTTGTTCTTTACAGGAAAGAAATAGAATAACAGATGGTTCCAATTAAAAAACAGCAGGAGAATTTTTATTTATTCATTTATTTATTTATTTGTTTCAACTGTGCAATCTGGGTCATGAACAAATACTGTTTTTTCTCTCCTACTTCATCTTCAAATTGCAGCAAATTCTGAAAAAAAAAAAAAAAGTCATAACTAAAGATCTGTGAGATAAGAAATGTAATTAAACCTACTAGGAGTCGGGCTGCTCTGTAACACCTTTAATCAGATGGAAGGATGGAATACGTCTTAAGGTGATATCAGATACCCTTTGGAAAACTGAGGAACGGTATTCCTTCCTCAGTGACTATTGTTATTCTCAATGTTTTGTTTAATCTGGCACTATATGCAGCTATTATACCACATGGATATATATTTTTTCCAACATTAAAAACTTAGGGTGAGGAGGATCACTATTTTTTTTTTATTCCTAAACAGAACACAAGTGGTGTTGCTAGAATCATCAGAACACCTCACAAAGAGCATTAAATAAAAAATAACATAAGGATCAGTTTCTTAGTCTGCAGACTGCTCACAGAAATAATCCTTCAATTCATTCTAATCAGTCAATGTAACATTCTGACAAAGGAGTGTTATCATGGGCGGGGACTGGTTGTACAAGGGATAAAGTGTTTCTGGTGTTATTGGTGATGTTATTCCATTTCTGAAGGGGGCAAAAATCAGTGGCTAGAGACCTGAAGTTGAGTCTGATCTTTGTCCTTAATGCAATTAAAGCAGCTATCAAATATCCAGAATATCTTGGATAATCAGTATCTATTTCTTTAATCAAGGAGCAGTATTGGTTTGCATAGATGGCAGAAACCAATTTCTGCTATCACATAAGAGGATTGCCTTTTAACTCCAAAGGTCTAAGAATTGTGTCCTGATGCCAGGTTTACAGCTGGGGTCAAGCCAGAATAGCAATCAATTCCCTGTGTAGAAAGCGTTTGCCATATTCTACTCTTAATGAGAAACCACCCACTTAACTCTGGAAAATAAATACATAGATAAAAGTAGTTATTTAAATTATGAATAGCGCCAGCAGATTTAAAAAAAAAAAAAAAAAAAAAAAAAAAAAGGTGTTTTATGTAATTAATATTTAGCAACTAATAAATTTCTTTAATAGTAATTAAATGCTAATTAAATAATCTCCTCAGGAATGTATTTACTAATGGTATTTCTGGATATTCCTTTTCCTTTTAAATGTTTCATAGCTGTTGTTGGGTAATTAATGCTCACTAATTAATTTTGAAGTAAGATTCCTGACCCTTCAATCAGTCTAGGAATGGAATTCCCTTAGATGATGTGTGTTCATTTAAAGGAATTCATATTAAGACCTAAATAGGATGGTTATTAGGGGACAAAATACTGGTGCCTCAGACTTCTGAAATCTATTGATTCTTAGTGAGGTTTGGGCTCCTATAGGTATTTGTGCAAGGATTTAGGTGGTTAGACATAAACTCATGCTGTGGGTGACTTGGGGAGCTATTTATCCACTGTGGCATCAATGAAGATATCTTTAGGCTGCTGCAGTTTGCAGGTTAAATGAATTAGTTAAATATTACAGAATTTCTGAGTTTGAACTTCTTTTGGTCTGAATGGTGTGGGAGTATTGCCAAAGACACACCATTCTTCAGTGCCAACCTTCTGCAGTCTTGCAGCTATTCAGGCAAGCAGATGCCCCTGGTCCTTCACCAAGAGTTCTTCCCATCTCTCCATCACACTCTGATGTAACCCGTTGCTCTGACCTCCCTGCAGAAAAGGAGAGGATAAGGGAGTAAATATCAGCAGTTGCCTTCTGTATCATCTGGAAAAGTAGCTTTGAAGGTGATTGGAGATGAGGGTTGTGTAAGAGTAGCTGCTGCTGAGCAGTGCAGCAGGATGATGCAATGCAGGGGACAGGAGTGTGATCCCATGTCTGGGAATGCTCTGGGGTGCCATAAGGGCTGCCAGGAGTGTCCCACTTGTCAGGTAGCTTATCAGGTCTTGCTCAGGACCACCTTCCCTGCCTCCACCATGGGACAAATTTAACTCCAAGAAGACCAAAGGAATCTCTGCCTAGTGCATCTTAGTCACTTGCAACTTTACTGTTGAGGATTGGTTCTTTCAAGGTATTTCCAAGTAAGCTTGGATGATGGTGAATTTTCAAATTTTTCTGAAGTTCAGTGGAAGCCATTTCCTCTTTCTCTCTTCCCCAGTTTCTAGTGGAAGCTTTTGTGAAGCTCGGGAGCTGACCAAACTGAAAATGTACTCATGGACCTTGCAGCTGCAGACGTAACCTGGCACAGAGGTAAGTTTTCTGCAGATAGCCTGGAGGGACTGGATGCACAGATTTTGCAGTCCCCAGCACCAGAGACATTTAAAGGTACTTCTGTCTTGTGGATGGAGTTTCAGTGTATACAGTACCACTAGCCTCACTTCCTAAAGACCACAGCAAGGCTCTCTCAGCCACTGCTCTAGGATGTGGTAAAACCAAGCAATTTGAAACAAATTATTTTAGGCTTAGAGTATTTTTAAATGAAAATTTGCATTGTTTGAAGATTTCTGAGCACGTCTGTCTCATCAAGAGCAATTCCTCTGTGGGCTACAGCTTATAATAGCATCACTAGGTGGATTTTTGGCAGTAGGATTAAATATGGATGTTTTAATTCTAAAGCACAAGCTGCAGCTCCAATTTCACAAGCTCAAATCTCATTTCCATTAAGAATGGCTGTAGATGGGTCAAGAAGCTCTGTCTCGGTCAGTCAATATTACAAGATCAGGAGTAACACAATGACTGAGTTATAGCCGCTTGAATGCGCATGACCTATGCTCAGTGGTAATTGACTTCAGTGACAATTTGTGGGCATTAAGCCAGATCATGTTCTTAGCCCATGGATGTGTTCAATGGCAGACCCTTGTCTTTATACAGTATTTTTCAATCCATATACATCTAGAGCAGTTAACAACTAATGATCTACAGAAACCATTCCAAATCTTAAGAAATATTAAAAAAAAAATAGAAAAATAACACTTCCTTCCTACCTTTGCATTGAAAAGCATGGATTGGGTTCATTATGTCCCCATGACTATCACAGGAAAATAAGAAAAGGAAATAATCTGAACCTGGTTAGAAAGGTAGGGCCAATTCTGCCTTTATTCATGCTGTGGTAAATCTGGAGCCACTCGTACAGCCTGAGGGTGGCCTTTATTATTAATTGCTGCATTTTAGTGCTATTTATTCAGCACAAAAAGGGAAAGAATCAGCCTGGGAAGCAGAGGTGGCGATATCTGCAAGCTAATGCTACAGTGTGAAAAACCTGTCTTTACAAGAGTAAAGAAAATACTAATGACTTAGTTGGAAAAATAATTAAAGGATATTGGTGACATTTTTGTCTATTGAAAACATATACTTTTCTTGCTTTCAGATTATGAAACAATGACTAATTTCACCAATTAATTGCTCTGACAGAGAACTCTGTATTTTAAGTTGACGTACCCCTTAATTTTACATTATGTTTCATGAACCTAGTAATTTCAAATGAGTATCATTTAATTCTAAGGACAATTAATGAAATAAAGGAGACCTGGGAAGTTATGATACAATACAGAGGAGTTTCTTCCACTCCAATCAAGTCTATATCATTGTGGTTTTTTTTCTTGGTGTTTTTATAATACATTATTCCTCAAAAGTCACTGTGAGATCATTTCTACAGAAGCCTTCAAAATGCACTAATTGCTAGCTGGGAGGTACAGCTCTGCTTACTAATCTTACCTTAGCTTTGAGTCATCTACAGATGACTGCAGCAAACTAGGCATATTAGCTACGTCACTCTGCAGTGAGGATGGAGGCAGGTTTGTTACAGCATCGTTGCTGGCCCCTAAAGCCCTTCCTAGTGTTCCTAGCACAGGATAGGCAAGTTCTCTGAAAGTCAGCTGAGAAAGACTTCTAATATGTATCATCCCAAGAATCATAAGGTGCAGAAGTACTGTGCACAAATGACTGAGTGTAGAATAAATAAGATCACAGCAGCTCAAGCAGGCCTTTGCTGGGGGAACAGCAAAGTGTCCTTTGGGACACTACCACAAGCAAACTGAACAGCAAAGACTCATCAGATGAGACAAGCAGAGGGTGACTAGAGAAGATGAAATGAAGCAATAGATCAAGTTACAGAAAAGATTAATAACACTTATTGGATTAAAAATACAGGTTTCCTGAGTCTCAGGTGAATCTTTTAAACCTGAGATTATCTGCTCATCTGACCCTCATCTAATTTGACCCCAATGGGATTCTGTGTAAGAAAAGGAGAGAAGCAGGGAAAGGAAGCTGCAGCTGGTGCTCAGACAAATGCTTAATTTTCCTTGTGCCATTTATCCAAGTCTCCTGTGCAACCACCATTGAAAATCTCATGACAAGTTTACTCAGGAAATTAACCCAAATGACAATATGCACTCAATCTGCAGTTATTTTTAAGTCACTCCCCCTCCCCAAAATATAAATTTGAATATGCATGAAAGCTCTGTAAGAATGTTGTGGATGGTGAAGGCAAAGAGCTTTTATACATTCAGGTGAAGAACAGCAAAATATACAGCTGGGGTATTGCTGCTTAATGCTGGAGTTGGACAGTCAAAGTAAGTGAGAACAAAATGTGCATCATTATCATGCCACCCTGTGGCTTCCAGGTATGTTCATTTACTTCAGGTGGTTTATATGCAAATGGGATCTTAAGCAATAAAAGTGAGTGACTGGGTGCATCTGCCAAGTGCTGGGCACACCATATTTCTGGAAAAGCTTGTACTTCTAAAGATTCCCTTTGTGAGAAATGTTCCCTTGCCTGCTCTCTAGGTGCTAGATTTCTGCTTTGAGATGTATGGCATAGGTGGCTGTATAGCCTGCATCTGTGTATTTTCTTCCAGCACACAATATTTGTTTAAAATCTAATTCTTCATCAAGCACTGACTTTGCAGAACCTAGTTGGCATGTGCAGGGAAATGTACTGTAATTTGTAAGATTCTTCCTCACAAATGCTTTTGAGGAAGCATTAGAGTGAGTAGGTACTTTCCAAGCAGCCTGAGTGATGTGGGGGACTTGCAGTAACAGTAAAATAATAACAGTAATAATAAATGAAGCAAGGTAATGCACTTGCAAAAGTAACCCCCTGTACTCAGCAAAGTATGTATATTTTTTACTATCTTTAACATTAAAAAAAAAATAATAATAATTTTCATCTCCATCTGCTTCATGGATATGTAAGATAAGATACGTCTTTAAATTTGATAACCAACAGAAGGTCAGCTCTTAAGGAAGTTATCCAGCCAAGAGGTATGAAACTTGATGAGCCAAAAATAATTTGGCACCATTATATCAAAAAGACTTGAGTTTTGTGCATCAATCAAATACCATGAAGATTTAGCTGAGCAGAAAGAGAAGCACTTCTTGGCTCTCCCTATGTCATGATATAAATGTAGATGATGTACTTGTATTATATTCCTGTTGCTCTTTAAACTTTGAATGGACTCAGATTGATGGGACTGCAAAGTTAGTTCAAACTGGTGATAATTTTTATTTCTAGAAGGATATGATAAAGTCACCAGGAGGTTAAACAAGTTCACTCTTCACATCCTGCTTTGGAGAAAGGATGGTCTTGGAAGTAAAATATAAGTTTAGGACCCCAAGGAAATTGATGTGGTTCTGTTCTCTGCTGTTGAATTTCTTTGCTGAGATGTCCACTTACTGACTATTGTTTCAGTTTTTGTACTTCTCTGAAACATGCAATTTTGTACATGTTTATATGATGTTTCACAGAATAACATTAAATTAAATTAGGACTTATTTGAATATTATTTCTTTGATGGCAGATAGGGACCCTCCTTGTACAGGGAAGCTATGGCAAAAAGAAGGGAAATGAGACTGAGCAAACAAATCTCTATGAATGAGAATTCTGTACAAATCAAAATAGTATCAAACTTAGATCTAGAAATCCTGGGCTGCTCCTTCCTCCTCATGGAAATGACTTTTTGAAGAAAAGTGAGGTAAGGAAGCATTGATGCTTAAGAAAATAACTGATCCAGAAGCAGCAGAATTCAAGAGAGGAATAGATAGATGAGAGAAGAGGGTCTGCTAAGGTTCTTAGGAGATTTAGAGAAAGGCTTATGCTATGAAGAACAGAGACAATGAAAAGTATATTTTTAAGAAGGAGAAAAGATACTCAGGCCTGGCAAGATCTGTGGCTATAAAATGAAGGTAAGTTAGAGCACAAATGGGATTTTCCCTGCAGCCCTGGCTCTGAAGGGTTAACTCCATGTGCTTTCTCTCTCTCTCCCCCTCATGGTAAAGAGAGGGATTCTAACTGGAGAAACAATTACAACGATTTTCACATGGAAAACATGAAAATGTTAAGGTGTAAAAATTAGCTAATTCTCCAAACTAGCTACTGGTTACATAAAGGAGAAGCGTATATGAAGGCAGTTCGTTTGTTTGTTTGTTGATCGTTTGTTTTGTTTTGGTAGGATGAATGAGATTTCTACGGGGTTGAAATGTTATTTGACTTAATATATCTTCCATATAGACAGCAAAGTCTTGTACTTTATCGTAGCTATAGGTTTTCTGTAACAGCACAGAATGTTTCTTAACTTTCTCCAACCTTCTCCAACTACATATGAAAATAAGTGATAAAGTCTTGTTCATTAACTTTTTTTTTTTTTCCTCTTCTGTTTTCCTTCTATCCCTTACTTAGCATAAAGTTATTAACAACTTCTATGCTGCCTTGTTTATCACTTCCATCTCTTCTCCTCTGCCACCGTGGTCTGCTGAAAACTATTACAACTCTGAAGCTCCTGGCCAAGCTAGTTGGTGGAGGGTTATGTCTAGACCTGTCATATTGCTTCTTCAAAATGAGCTGTAGGAAGCAATTTTAAATTTTTCAAATAGGTGCATGAGCTGGATTTGAAGTTTAGCTCTGCCTATTGCTTCTTACAGTTTGTTGCCCTTTTTAAGGGCTTCCCTTTTGTAGGTGGACACACTGCACTGGTAAAGAGTGAGGAAGATGAAACCATTTTGCTATAAAAAGGTCTGCTGTGACCCTAGTTCTCTCTGCCTCCAAACGGAGGTAATCAGCTTCTTGATGTTTATGTTTTGGAAATAAACTGTACGATAAAGGTGGAGTTAATGAGAACAGATAATAATGAGGGATGAAAAACATGATACAACTTTGTCCCTCTTGGGAGGGGGAGTTGCACACAAGGCACTGTGTTGTTAATGTATGTACATAAGGAGAGTGAAGAAAAATAAGGTTCCAAACAATCTGGGGAAGAAATATGGTTATTTGAAGTGCCTTTGATATTGCAGACTGTACTACAACTCTTGACTTATGAAATTGTCATTTGACCTTGGACTTTGAATGTATGTTTTTCTGGTATAATATAGAAGCTTAAGCCTGCAGTAGAGGGAAAGAGAGTAAACCTTAGCTGGTCACTGTGTGTTACCAAACATGAGCAGAGATTAACATGTAGATTTCTCAGCATTTAAGAGCTGGGCACTGTGTCTCTGCAAAACATGTTCGATGCCACAACCTCCAGTTTATTATTGTATAAATACTTCTGGCTTCTGTGAGGCCTTTTTTCTTTTTTTCAGGAGAAATGTCACCATTATGCTCCGGTGTTGCCTATTGCTTGGTAATTAACCTGCTTTTCTGGCAGGGAAGATGTGAATTTGAATCCTTGCTAGGGGAGGAATTGTTTAGATCTTACTCTTATTTTCATGCAATTCTTATTCTGAATAAGTGAACAAATTTAGGAGAAGCCAATGAAATGGGGAAGATACCATCGCCAGCTTATCTAACAAGTTTGTGCAGAGTTCAACATGTGTTCTGGGTATTTGGCGGGAGAGAATTTGGTGGGGGAGATGTGTTTCCTGTTCATGAGGAGACCTAGACATCCTGTTTGTACTCTGTGATGGTGAGGCCAGTCCTGTTCAAGCTCAGTGGCAGAACTCCAAATATGCAGGAGATCTAAAGTTGAGATCTGTGTGGTGTACAGGTGACTACAGGGAAAAGTGGTAGCTGAAATCAGGGATCAAGGGCTGTGATTCTGGAGTTGGAAGCATCAATTATGCTGAAGTACGTTCACAGATGCAGCCACCAGCCTTTTTCTGTGAAAGCATATCAAGGCAACGTCACTTGGGAGGTATCCATACCTTCTCAAGTCACTTAAGTGCATTAGTACTGGTTTCAGTAGAGTGATTTTCCTATAAACTGTAAAAGTTGCTGGGAATGTTCAATTTGACTGTAATCTGAGGCCTTTGCTGAATAATAGGACCTTATAAGCAGAGTGCTAATTATATGAGGGATGAATGAGTCCTAACTGAGTGATAAATGAGTATGTCTGTCAGTGACACCCCAGCAAACACCAACTTGAAGTTCATTCAGATTCCAGTTATTAAGTTCCCAGGGTATTGCTGAATTACAATCTGCTTAGATTCAGATGTGGTACATGCACTGGGTTTGACTATGTCCCTGTGGGATTTTTGTATTTTAAGTGTTGCTTTAGGCTTAAAAGAAGAAATATGTCACTGGAAGTCTTCACAGCTTGGCAGACAGCTTCACCTTGTCAGTAAGGTCTTTCTAATGCGCCCTGCTTTGGCAAAGGAGAGTATCTTCTCAAAGGAATACTCGGCTGAACCCCGTGATTGTTATCTGGTGTGAGTTTTTACATTGCAGGGTCTCATGAGTCATACTGATAATTGAGTGCCATCTGACATAAAGCTTAATGGGCTGTGTGCAACTTCAGATTTCCATTTGATATGAGTAATACACCATTAGGTGTGCCCTATAATGATCACAGATCTTTTAGATCTTTTTTTTTTTTTTTTTTTTAAAAAAAAAAGTTCTACCAAGTTGAAGTTTATCATTAAACAACAAATAGAAGTCACTAGGGTTTCCATTCCATAAAGCTCAAGTTTATTTTTTGCCCCCCCCCTCAGCCGTTTTTGAACTACAGTGTAATTTTAACAGGCTCTCTTGAGGTCCAGAAGAACATGTAAATTTCAGCTGCTCCCTGGTGTCCAATTCAAAAATCCCCAGAATAACGTTCTTTGGTAAGCAACACAGTAATTCTCATTCCCTAATTGCCCCTGTTCCCCCCTTCATATGTCTTGAGGGAAGACTAATCCTTGATGAGTGATAAATTTCCTTTCATGGTGTTTTACTACAGGGTTTAAGGTCCCTCTCGGAGAGCTGGTTAATTATAAATCACATGCAATTTCTGGCAAAGCTTAGGGATCCTCAGTTAGTGATAACTTTTTGACTTTTTAAAATCAATGAAAAGTTAGTAACAATAAACTTTGCAAGAAGGAATCAACTGCATTGTTGATGTCTGAAATATGGTCTCAGGCAGTAAGGATCAGACACACCATAACTTTCATTATTTAAAATAGCTATGGAATTCAAACAGCTCCCTGGGATATCCACCTTTTTCCAAACAAAGAAAACAATTTCATTCTTTTCAGAAAATCGGGGGGGAGGAAGAGGGAGAAAAAAAAAATAAGGCAAAATAATTCTCATCTCTTTATAAAGAAACATGAATGTTCCTGTTCTGGCTAACTATGAAAAAGTAATTGAAGTTGAAACTATGTCATAGCTATAAAAGAATATTTGGCTTGACATTGTGTGTGAAGGAGTGCACTTGTAGCTTTAGCAGTAACTCAATAAACAATAGGTCTTTCTTTTACAGTGCTTGTGTATGGAGGCAAACAACAAGTAAATAATGATTAAACTACTGACAATCAAATATTTCTAAATAAAGCTGTTCTTTGGAGAAAACATACTTGTGAAAAGCTGGGAGCTGACTGTGCAATTTTTAATGCAACATGACCACGATCTTGTTTATTTAAAGTTGCAGAAAAGTTGTTGTTCTACATGTTAAGTATGAGAGCTATGGCAATAGATGGAGGAATACTTATATAGCATATACATACAAAACTTTTTAAATGTTTTTATGTAAAAAAAAAAAAAAAGACATTCTTGTTCACATGATAGTCCAACATTCATTATACAGAAAAAGATAAAAATCAAATCAACATACTTAAATACAAACAATATACTTTCTGGTGAATAAATAGGGAATTGGAAGCAGCAGCCTTCTTGAAGCATTTATAAAAAGTTAATAAATCTGAGGAAATTAAATAAACATTCTAATCTTATTTACTTTCTATAGCACAAAAATGTCAGAAGCTTGAAAAATTTATAAAATTCTACTAATTTTTCAGACTCTTTTTGACAAAGCTTCCCTTTTACTTATATCTGTGAATATGTTAGCTTAAGTAATAAAATGCCAAATAATTTTAGTTTCTGATTTTGTTTTTAATTGCCTCATGAGTGACTGGCAGGAACAATTTAAAAGCTTAAATGTGGGGAAAAATCCAACCTGGCTCCTGGCAGCCTGCAGATTTGCAGCTCCTCTTGTAACTCTATAGTCTGTCAACCAATTTATTCCTCTCCTTCTCTCCTTGGTGAGAGTTCAGATTCATTCAAACAGAATCATTTCAAAATGATTAAACTGAGTTTCCAGTGCTGCAGGTAGGCTTTCACCTTTTTCTGCTTGGTTAAATTACATTCCCTTGGAGTAACTGGCTGGAGAATAAGCTTGTATAACCTCTTAAGTATAAAAGGTATTTTACTGGTGAGAGTAACTCCATGGCTGAAAGTAGGAATATTCTAGTTGTTGTTCTAAGAGAGTCACCAGTTTCAGTGAGCTAAGTACCTGTAGCTATTTTTCCTCCACTTAATATTAATCTCCTCAGGACAGAGCTCTTAGCTGAATTGCATTAATACATGCTGGATAGAAACCAGTTGCTGAAACAGATTATTTTTTAACATGTAAGACATTTGAGGGGAAGGGAAGAAGTAGCTGGAGGTCTAAATATTGATTTTGAAATTGTGCCTTTAAAGTGAAATTTTCATTTTTTTCTGAGAGCTTATTTATTTATTTATTTATTTATTTTCTGGTAAATATTAATTTACATCTGCTCTGTTAGGTAATTCTAAAAATATTAAGTTTTCCAAACTAACTTGCCTTTAGGGCCTCTTGTCTGGTGTCCAAGAAAATTAGATTTTCTACCCTTCATGTTACCTTCACTTAAACAGCCATATCATCCGCAATATGGGGAAAAAGATCATCCTAGCTGTGGCTTTTTTTCAGCCTCACTGAAACAAGTCCAAGTAACCATCCACCCTCATCTCCTGGGTGTTCAAAGAACTACTTCACAGATATTTTTTTCCCCACGTTGGCTAGTCTCCAAGAGCTCAGTTTTGCTGCAAGATTCCCTCACCTTCCTTGACTTGGCACATTTCTGCCTATGGGCTATAATGTTCTTTCTGTGAGACATCCAGCTGTAAACGGGACCCCTGACACATGGGAATTCTTTGCTAGTATCTCATTAGTTCACCTACAGCAATGCTAGCAAACTCCACTAACTCAAGTCCTAGGACATAACTAGAGTTATACCAGCATTCAAGACAGGCTGTACCCATCTACAAAGTCTTAAGTCTCTGCAAGGTGGAGTTATTTCTTTAAGATTGCCACAGACAGAATTATTTGAGTGTATGAGCCTGTTAAAGCATGACACCCATTTACAAGGCCATTCACTGGTTTTCAGCAGCATAAATCACACTGAGAACATGACTCTCATGGGAGCCAGCTGTCAGGCTTCGAGCTTGTTCAGAAAACAGCTTACCAGGGAATTGAGAAGTTTTGTTGTTTTCTTCCTGAATTTCAAAATATCTTTCTCTTTACAAGGTATCAGACAGTAGTGATATATGTTTAGAAATTAATGAAGGCTGTGTTAAAATAACCAAAATAACTCTTCACATTTATAAACAGTAATATTCCATATGAATAGGTTATTAGTATGTATGATCTCCAGCCGGAGGAATATGGGTAATTGTAAACTTCTTCCTTGTGGTCTTTTTAATTTTTTACCACCTTTCCCTCTCCCACAAGATCTATTTCATTTTTTAACAAGACCGTGCTTTATGGGTGTCCGGGTGGGATTCATGGACAACCTTGTATGACCTCTGCAGGCAGATACAGAGACAGCTTGAAATGAAGAGACAGAACCAAAAGACAAGAATCAAAGGGCAGGTGATCGATGATTGTGGGAACAGAGTAGATGAAAGCTGTGGAGGTGAAGGATCAGTCAAATCAACAGATTTTAAAGAGCCTACTTTTTTCAATGACTAACCATGACAATGATCCAATTCCCATCTCAGCTGCAAGGACAGTAGACCAGGTTCTTGTTCACAAGCCCTTTTATTTGTAGTAATTTCAGATTTGAGTTGAGTTAGCAGGACAGAGAACTGGTACAAGCAAAGAGAATAAGTATCTCAATAGCCAAATACAAGCTAGCTACTTAGTTACTAGCTTCTCCAGTAACTGTGCATTGATATTTTCCATGAATTTCCCTTTCTATGTATTCATAACTTGAGTCTGACTCGTTCCCAAATTTCAAAATATTTGGGTGTAAATTGCTTGTCCTGGGTGATCTCATCCTGGTCAGACAATGATCTTTCTGAATCCTCCTCCCAAACAATGTAGAAGAACGTCTGTCAGGATGTAAGCAGTAGCTTATGCTGACACTGCTCTACCCTGCTGTAGGCCATGGCCTTGAAACAAAAGGATGTAATGTAGATTACTGTAGTCAAGGTAACACCATGCCTTTAAACGGTTCCCGCTGTGCCTCTCAGAAAAGGAATAAAGAAACTCCTTATGTTCAGCTGACTAGGACCTCACTCAAGAAATAAACCATTTTCACACTCCCCTGAAATCCTATTTTAGGTCCGAGAATGGTGATGCTGCAGTTTAAATAGCTAATGAAAGCTGCTTAAATTTCCTTTGTTGGCATCTGCATTGTGAGTGTCCCTTTCCTATATCCTTTAGAAGTATTTTTGTTAGAATGCAGCAGCATTTACCTTTGCACTGCTGTCTGATCAGCACTTTGTATATCACAACTAATAAATATTCGTATTTAAAAGAAAACAAGTTGTTTTGTTTTTGGTTTTGGCTAATTTTCTTTTTGAATAACAAGTTTCTTTTGGCTAACGTGCTTCTGGGAAGAGGGCTTGGATTTGTATTTTTAAAATACATAGAAAAAATGCATTCAGTGCTGGCTGACAAAGTGTTTCACAGGAGGTTTTGATTCGTGAACGGTGACTGCTTGGAGATTTGTGGGATCTTGCTTCTTTCTAAATGACACAAGTAGTAATTATTTCTGGAAATGCAGTGATGTTGAGTCTGTTTTCCAGACTTGTATGTGGCAATATGATGGCATATAGCTAAAAATATGTAATGGAGATGAAAGTTTTCTGATAGCTCTGCTGTTACATATCAGTTGCAGTGCTACTCAGCTCCTGAGTGCAGGCCACAAGGGTAAACATAGAGCTCCTCAGGTTGTATTTGATCTCTAGGATGAACTGGAGCAATTTGAACACTGTGCTGAATTAAGCAGTTGTCAGCAACTCTGTATCTTGCAATGGCATCTGAGAGATGGCAGCAGGTGACAGCAGCTGTCTCCTGAATGTTGGGGAAACCAAACATATTCTGTACCTTCTAACACCAAACCTGCAGCCTGTTCCAAAATCTTTTTTTTTGTAATCAAAGATACCAGCTTTAAATCAGCTAATGAGAAAGCTGTGCTAACCCATAGATTTGCAACAGTAAGTGAACTTTCATCAGAGGGGCTAAAACGTATTTTGGTCATCAAGTAAGTGTATTAATGCTGTGGTAAAAACAAAACTGATACTTAATTTCTAGAGCCAGAAAAAAAAAAAAAAAAAGAGTTTCCTTTTCTTCTTTTCTGTTTCTGTTTTCTGAAAGGTGACATGCTTAATTCTGAAGGGGCATGAACCAAATGTCATTGACTTAAAAATAAAATAAAATAAAAAACTTAAAACATAGAATTGATGCTTATTCCACTACAAATTTCTTGGATGCTTTCCTGAGGTTTTTCTCTTCTCCATGGAGAACAAATGGAGATATGCATATATGTATATAGTACAAAGTACAAATATATGTATATATTCTTATATATGGAAGAATTTAAAACATCTAAACCAGCCTTAGCTTTTTAACTCTCATTTTGATAATTTTGTGCTTCAGTTAAATTTTACTTCTGGAGTGGAAGTGGCAGACATTGAAGAGAGAAGGAAAGCTTATCTCTGTAAAACATTCTGTGGTATTAGTGCATTTGTCTTCTACCACAGCAATGTCTAAGATAAGTGTTTATAATAGACTTTCAAATGTACCACTTAACTCTACAGGTCACAGTACACAAAAACATTCTTGGAGGAAATTCTTGAAAAGATTGTGAACAGTCAAACCAGGTCTTGAAATCTGTATAAAATCATAGTTTTTCAGTAAGCTCACCTTCTAAACAAACCAGAAAACTTTTCCAAATCCTCTCAGCCAGTTTGAAGAGACATTTATATTCAGAGCAGTGATTTGAACAAAAGTATCTGAAACAGGTAATGTAATTAGTAGACTTAAAGGCAATGACCTTTAGACTGTTTGTTGCTGTATGTCACAATTCCTTCTTTGGTAGAGGCTGTCTTTGAAAGGATCTGTATTTGAATGTGCCTAAAGCTGGTGGTGAGCTGTACCAAGTACAAAGTAAATACCATTCAGATCTTTTCTGGCTTCATAAGTTTCTGGTATGATTCTTAAAAGTTGTGTTACTTTCAATCTTTTGAACATCTGACACAGATAGATTGTGTGTTTGGAGTCCTACAACTGTCCCTCCCCAAAGAGAGACAAAAGACTAGAGTTTTACAACTTTTAGAAAATGTACAGCAGAGGGGGGAATGCAGTAAACTGGGAAGGCATAACCCAATAGTAGAGACTATGAATAAATATATGAGGACAATTTTATTTTTCCTTTTAAATCCAACCAATTGTATTGTTCCAGATACTCAGGGTGTGTAAAAATTGCCATCTATTGATATGAGTATTGTTTAGGCTGCAGTTTTCATTATTAGAGCTATTAATGAAATACTGGATGCTGATCAGTCCAAACAACATTTGTAACTTGAAAATTTCTTTGATAGCTCAAAGCAAATGGAAAAAAAAAAAAATCTGGAATTGTTTCCAAATGCCTTTTTTTTTTTTTTTTTTTTTCAGAATAAATTCCAAGCTTTTAACTTCAGTAAGATGTGTAGGCTTGGGAGAGGCTGAGATATAGAATGTATGGAAATGGGAGAACACATTAAATCCTTGCACAAATGATTCAAAGCTCCACTTTCACTCTGATTCAGTCAGAGGGTAAAGTCTCAACTCTTTTGAGGCTATTGTCTTAACCATAGAATCATAGAATTGCAGAATCATTGATTGGAAAAGACCTCCAAGATCATCTGGTCCAATCGTCCCCCTGCTGCCAATATTATCCACTAAATCATGTCCCTAAGCACCACATCCAACCTCTTCTTAAACACTCCCGGGGGTGGTGATTCCACTACCTCCCTGGGCAACCCATGCCAATGCCTAACTACTCTTTCTGAGAAGAAATTTCTCCTAATTTCCAACCTGAACCCCCCCCTGGTGTAACTTGAAGCCATTCCCTCTTGTCCTCTGTGTCCTAACCATGAGGGTACATGTCCTTCTTTGGTCGTTGCCAGAACATTCTAAATCTGTCCAATATTTATTTTTTGTTTTCATAACCAAAAGTGTTACATGGCTGCAAAGTACTTCTGGTGATGTGAAATGTCATGTATTTGGAATAGCTCTGTCTATCTCTGTGGATACAGCTGCAGTCAGTTGTGTTGGTTTTGAGAACACCAGCTAAAGAGGTGTTCACCAGCACTTGGTGTTTTCCAGCTGCTGTGTCCTTTCACAGCTGGACACTGGCAAGTGCATTGTGTTTCTAACAGATAAGCCTTTTGGGGCAACTGAAAAAAGTACAGAATTCAGTGAGGCACAGAACTGTCCGGCCAGCTGTCCAGTGAGTTTGTCTTTATAAGCAATGAATGTGAATACGTTGCACAACTGCACTAGGTGTAAACATTTGCTTAGTTTTCATAATGCAAATCACAGAAGTCCTATTGGTTTAACGCCTAATTGAACCTTATACAGTAAGAACTACAAGGGCTTTTATTCCTTAGTTGTCATGTCTGATGTATACATAGTTTTGCTGCATCTTAATCTTTGGTGCTAGGTTTTGTTAGACATGTTTCCCAAACTGCTGTAAGCAAAATCTACTTTTGGTTTAAATGACATGTACAACCAATGAAGAAATAAGCATAAAACATAGGCTTAAAATGCATCAAACCTTTTAATCATATAGCTTCCAGTCACATTGACTTACATTGTTATTGCTCCTATTTCCAAGACATCACAACTCTGAGAGGAGTCAGTCATGGAGATAACAGATTAACCAATGGTGCAAACTGCATCAGGACAGTCTATCTCTTTTACCTCTTGCAAAGTGTGGTGAGGCAGGCTCCTAAATCCTGTGAGGGAAGGACTTAAGGTATAGCCCAGCTTTTTGGTACACCTTAATGGGCTGATGGATTAAAGATAAAAGCCACCATCCAGCTGCAGAGAAGAGGAGCTCAAACTCTCTGGGAAATAACTTTTGGCAGCTTTCAGCATCTCTAAAAGGAATGCAAGATATCCATAGGACTCCTAGGAAGACAGCTCTCCACAGGGAAATAACTGGACCAAAAGGTAAAAAGGAAAATTTAGGCTGGTTGTGTTATCACATGCCTTGAAGTAGAAGGTAGAGGCCTGGCAGTGGGCACCAGGCTAAAAAGTAGGAGGGAAGGTGGAATGGCCCTCTGACCAGAGAAGGAGGCAGATGACATTTTCATTTAAATGCCCATTTCTATTGCAAATGGCTGTCACTGTGGCTGCTTCATGCACTTTTAAAATATTAATTGACTACAGAACAGACTGGAATGGAAAATGCTGTGGTTTTCAATTGCAGAAAACTAAAAATGGGAAAAAATCAGTCAAGGATATTTTGCACTTGTTATTGCTATACTGAATCTTACGATAAAAGCTAATACATCCCAAATAACTCTCATGGGTGATACTGTGAACAAACTACTTAGAACTGGATTGTCACTGAGCTGATGGCTGTGCTGATGGCCTAGAAACTTTTACTTTGGCTGCCAGAGCCTCACCAGTGTAGTGGTGGAAAGAGAATATCTTCTTTATGGATATGCTGGCACATCTCTCTTGCAAGCCAAAAGTAGAACATAAGGAGAAAAAAAAAAAAAAATATATATATATATATATATACACACACAGGATTTGAGACTGTCCAGCTTTAAAAAAAAAAAAAAAAAGAATCAGACTGTGTTGCTGTTACAGAGCGTGCACGTCATTCAGCTGAAGTGGAAATACATCCTGATTGCCTGGGAAAAATGAAATCTCAGTGCCTAAGCTTTATCTATAGAAAGCAAATTTAGGAGATGTCCATGACCAGTTCTGTGTCCTAACTAAATTTTTTACATCTGCGTCTCAGGGTGCAGAGCACTGAGGCACTCTCGTGGTATCAGCTTGACTCCAGGAGTGCTAGAGAAGGAGTTAAGAACTAGGACAAGTTTTAAGAAAGCAGGAAACACTTCTTGGAGACTCTTTGATTCTTTCATAAACAAAACAAAAGCTAACGAAACAAAACAAAGTACCACAAGGTAACATAGCAGCAGAGAGAACATGTAAATGGCTCCTTAATGAAGCAAGCACTCTGGCAATCTAGCAAGATTCTTTCTATAGAAGTCTCCTCTGATTTCTGGGAGAAAACAGGTTGTGTCAAGGAAGGAAGAGTGGGAAAGAGCATCCTGACATGGTAAAGGATACAGTGTGGGAAACACAAAGGATGAGGCTTGTGAGGAAGAAAGAGCTTTAGTGCTAACATCAAAAAGAAGCTTTCCTACTATGTGAAGCTAGGGCACAATACTGTTTATTGGAGAATTAATCAGGGGAAAAATTGCTTCTGATGCAATCAGAATTATTTAAGTGCTAGAAAATCCCCTGTTATTATCCATAAAATAAAAACTCATAATATTTGCTATGAGCTCTGCCATACAGCTTTATGCTTTAGAAAAGAATTCTTTTAATCAAGCAGTTTGCCTAGCCAGCCTAAACAGAGGACTAAAATACTTGACTATGACTCTGATCAGCAAGTAGTCTTCTGTTTGTCACATAGGTATCAGCTATGTTATGTTTCTGTTGCATAGCACACTCTTTGGACAGCACTTTTTGATACATCAGTTTTATTTTACCAGATTAATACAGAGCAAATCTAGATTTACCCTGGTAGATATCATATGAGACTTGGACTCAGTAAGTATTGATAAGATGTGGGTTGGGGCAGAGCATATATTCCTGTCTTGCTATATAAGTTGCCGTGACCATGGAGTCTGACAAAGCAAGTGACACTTCTTCACTGCAGTCTTCTGTATGTAAGGTTGTTTTCACAGTAACTACTACACATCAGTTACCATCCAGCTCTGACAAGTTTTTTTACAAATCCAGCCTCTGTAATTCTTTTAGACATTACTATTCTCCATATGAAGGGTAAGTATAGGATACACTTGCATTCCTTAGTATTTTAATAATTGTGAATCTGCTTCACAGGCATGACTTTGCTTGGGGGACCTCACAGAGAGACTATTATAGGCTTGAAAAATGTGTTACATGGATCTGAATAAATAATTCCAAAAACAAGGTAACACGTTGGTCTTTGTTCAGCAGTAACAAGTACACTGCAGGAATGAGAGCTTTGTGTCTGAGTGTGTGGGCATATTCTAAACACAGGTATCTCCAGCTGCTGTCCTTGAAACTGGGTATATAGTTCTGTAGGTTTAAAGCTTACTCTGGAAAAATCCTGAGGTCTTTCTCTGAACAGCTCAGGGAGGTCAGAGAAGAAGCTGTCTGTTACAACCTATGTGACCATCAACTTTGCAAGATCATCTGACAGGGGCACTGACTGTTACTTTTAGCACTCCCATTACTACTTGCTGGAGCTCTCTTAACTATTCTGAACCATTCAATGGGTCATGCTGGAAGAGAGAATCAAATCACAAAGTGATGCCAGTTGAGGGGACAAAAGGTGATGGAAATCACTGACAGAAGCATGGGTTAATTATTTTGATGGACCTGTGCAAAAGCTTTTTTAACAGTTTCTTGTGATTGTTAGTCACTGGTTTGTACTTCTGGAATCCTTAACAAGTTCTTATGCTACATAAATCCTGTGTTCTCTGGGCTCTACCACGTGTATGAAAGAATACAATAAACACTGCCAGTGCTACTATACTGCATAATGTAATAATAAATAAAGATAGCAATAAAGCCTGATGCATTTGTATCACACTGTACAGGCAAGATCAATTGATCACATAAATGGTGTCTAACTCCTGAAATGCGGCCACCTTAGGAAGGAATGTTGCAAGTGTTGTCACACTGCAGAAAAATTTGAGACAGGAAGGGTAAAAATACTAGATACAACTGCTTCAGTACATAAATTTATACAAATGTAATAAATTTATCCACTAGATTTTCTTGCTTATGAAATTCAGGAGCATATCTGATTAAGAAAAAAGTCAAATCAGTGCATGATTATCCCTCTTTTCCCAATCAATACAATCACCCCAGCAGGACAGCTTATTCAAAAGCACTCATCATATCTGCTTTGTGTTAAGAAAGACTCTTATCACCTCCATGTGATTTTATAGCAGTGAGTATTTTTCTAATGCTGCTTCCATTTCAGGCACTGAGCCATGGATCAGGGTCACAGATGTGGCCAGAGAAAAACAAGCATAATCTACTGTGTTTGTAAAGCTGAAAACTTTGAAAACTACTGTGATTCAAGGCTTACAGCTATAAATTGAGTCTTCCTAATAAATCACAGGCCCATGTTTGCAAGCTGAGCTGTATAACAGATCCTTGCCTATCAACTGTCTTTTTCACTGGGGTAACTCACTCCTGCTTTCTTTGAAATACCCCGTTTACATGTCTCTCAGTCTGAAGACTATATTTCACTTTCCTTGTCTGCTTTAAGGGAACCTCTCCTTCTTTCTTACCTGTTCTTCAGGGGCTCTGCATTCATTTTTGTGTTGCAGGCATACTTAGCTAAAAGGTGTCGACTAGCAGAGCAGAGTAAAAACACATGTATGCTGTTACTTAAGCATGCATCCAGTCCTACTGCCAAAACCAATTCACCATCCACCTACACTGTTACATTTCAAGTCTTGCTAAATTACTTTTTTTTTGAACTCTTATTCATTTTTGGATAGTCAGAGAAAGCTGGTGCTTTAGTGAGTCTTAACTTTTTGCTGCAGAGACAGCTGCCTGTAGCATGGGCCTATCAACACCTAAAGTGAATCAAAAAAAAAACAAAAAAACAAACCAGCAACTAGCAGCAATTGTAAACTGCCTTTCATCTCAGAGCTTAACTGTGATTCTGTAAGAATTCTCACTCTCCCTTATTTTTTCTCCTGACTGAGAGCAAAACACAAACTCAGTGTCTTCCTGCATATCTGCAGTGTTTGCCACAGGTGCTATCAAGGTAATTTGTAACCAGGTCAATAAAAACCTTGAACAACCTGGTCTGCTCTCATAGCTGATGCCCCTTTGAGCAGGAGGCTGGACTAGTGACCTCCTAGGGTCACCTTCATCTGATCTGTTCATTCCACGACTTTGTGATTAAAATGGTTGTTTGATCCTATGTGTCTGCCCCAGCTACTGTGACTTTACTGCTGCAATACTGCCTCAGTTCAGAATGCAGGAACTTAAAGAGAAAAAAAAAAAAAAAAAAAAAAAGACACATATATATATATTCTTGTCCTAGATTATGCGGCCTAGTGCACTCTAAAGCCAGCTCTGAGATATTCAAGCTTTTCTAGTAGGTCCACTAAGACTTGCAAGGACTTTGAAGGAAGGAGAACAATGCAGTTACTTAAGCTGTTCTGACATTTTTTTCTTTGGTGCATTTTGGGTCTTGTCACTTGGGTCTCCAAACCTGAAGGCAGATCTGTGAGAAGTCATTAGAGAACTACCAGTATCTGAGTGATGTAGACATCACCCTCATCCCCAAAACAGTCTGAATGAAATGGCAAACTGAAATTTAGTCCAGACAGTCCCATGTCTCAATCTGCTAAAAAGCAATTTTCCTATTCTTCACTTGACTTGCCAGCAGTCTGAAATTTTATTAGTTTGAGGTCTTATAATCCTAGGATGTTCTAAATGGCAGTTGTAGTCAGGTTGTCTGATGGTGGCCTAATCATGCTTTGCTAATTTCAACTCAAGAACTTGGATTGGTCATAAATATGTTGTGTGTTTATTGGCAAAGCAAGCATTTTGCTGTGTTGCTTTTTCTATCACTCTCATTTTATTGCTGAATTCTTTTGAAAATTCCTCTTCAGTGTAATCAGGTAGCCCGAAAATATTCTCTTGGTCACTTCTTAGCTCTGTCCTTAGCTAATCCTTAGTAAGGATATCCTTACTGATATCCTTACAATTGCTGAAGGTATTTGAAAACAGTGCTTCACCATATTTAATTATCAAATTTCCTGTGGCTGTAAACTGAAGATAACTGACACCTCACAGCTACAGGGTGATTTAGTCAACCTGAAAACAAATCCAAGCAAGAAAGATCATATCAGGAATTATTCTATTAATATCAATGATTGCTTGCTCTGACAAGAACAATTCAACACCACAGATATTGACTAATTAGGGAGGGCAAAGAGACACAAGAAGTGATGAAAAAAAATTAATAATGTCATAAAATATCTTTTTATGTACACCTGATAATGAATGGGCATTTATCAATGGAGTTAAAAAATTATCTTTTTTAAAGAACATAGGGTTAAAATTAACTGCCAGTAGAGCAGCACTCTGTTTTGTTCTTGATTTTGTTTTTTCTATTCAGTTTGTGGTCTGGACAAATCGTTTTAAAATATGTCTTTTCTATCAGAGCAGCAGCTAGATACCTTAGCAATCACATGGAACTACACCAAGAATAATAATGACAATTTGTTTTTTATTATGAACTTAATATTGTTGAAATGCTTAGCTGACAAGTGCACTTCTAACTCTACATGCAGTGAAATCCATTTTCATCAGCCCCTGCTTTGGGAGGTCTATGCACTATAATACCATCTATTAGAATCTATGTGCTGTATCATTGCACATTATGGATAAACTTACAGATTTTCACCTAATGTTTGGGGGGTTGTAAAGATGGAATAGAAATAGAGAAAATGCTATAATCTCTTTAGCTTCTATATGCAGTTCATTTACAAAAAATCATAAAATGGATAGTAAAATATTTACTAGTACTTTGCAGTTCTCAGATGACAAAAATCGTATTGTAGTGTCTCACTTCTGTGAAAAGACAGCTTGAGTCCCAGGAAGGCAGGCACTGAAAGAAATAGTCCTTTTAATCAATGTGCTGCGAGGCCTAATACAAATCTCATACCTGTCCCTGCATAAGTGGAATTGGGACTTTTGGTATTTCCTGTAACCGCAACATAGTCAAACAAACATTTTTTGTTTGGTTGGTTTTTATCAACTCAGATGAGAAACTAAGAGCATATTTTGATAGCTGAAAATTGTCTTATGGAAATGATTGAAGAAAAAGTAACCACGGAAAGTTTCAGCTGGGATAGATTTTATATTGTAGCAAATTTTGATCTCATGTATAGTGCACTTCTGCAGCTCAGCTGAGGAATGACAATCTTTTAATTGTGTAAGTGTATATCACAAAGTATATATTTAACTAAGAAAGTAAAACTCTTGAACTTGTACCTTATCAGGGCAAATTGCTTAAGAGATTGAGATGTGTGTTTCAACTACCAGTTAGAAACCTCTCCCAACATTGTAGTTCCATGAAAGTAGTGACTCTAATGGATTTTAAATCGCAATATAATGCAACATGCTGGAAACATACTATTCAGAGTCACCATTCTGAAAAATTCTTGTTTCACAGATCTTAAAGCTTCCATCTTTTGGATCAGCTTTTTTCTAATTTCACCTCTACCTTACATGAACCAGTGCATCCAGTCTAAGCTGTTTTCATTTTAGCTGGTTGAAAAGCAACTCCTGACTTGATTGTACCATCCACATTAGTGATTCAGGGATAATCCTCTTTCCAGTGCAAATCATAATCTGAACATAGTTAACTCATGCAATCTGTGTGGATTGTTTTGGATTTTCATTCATTTGATGACACATGAGAATGACTCAATGCAGACATCCCATTGTTCTACTAGTTTTCCATATCTCCAGGCAGAAAATCTTTTATGTTGATGTTTCAGAAGTCTCAAAGATTGAGTATTTCCTAATTTGATCTTTCACACATTATGTTTCCTCTATTTTTTATTTTATTTTATTTTATTTATTTATTTATTTATTTTTTCCATGAGGTAATATGTTCTGTAAGAAATGTAAATATATACATCCTGACATATTATGCCTGGGACACTAGTTCAGCATTATCATTCTGGAAGCCAATTCGTTATTTGTAAGGGTGTAGAAAGCCACAGAGATGAAAAAGAAATGCAAATATACAACTTGGAATTGCCTGCAAAATACAAGATAGAGAAAGGTTTTATTAATTTAATCTTTAATAAGACTTTATTTGGCAAACAGGTTTGTTCACTGAGGGAGAAAAGACTGTTTAAACATTACCTTCATTAGCTGCACCTCTTTCTCATTGTGTATTGGGCTAATTTCTATACTAAATTTTAAATAACCATCACCAGTCTAGTTAACTTGAGCACTTAGTCATATCAAATGAATGCATCCTTGTAAGAAAATAATAGTAATATCCCTTTCTACCAATAGAGGGTTCTGTTCACCAAGAGGTTTCCCTGTTGGGCTGCCTTGTGTTGGCACTTCCATTTCCAGTGTTTGGCCACTGGATCCCCAGGGATCCAACTGTGGCTGTCCAGCTGTTGGTGACTGAGATGAGGGCTCTGTCCTAGTGGGAGAGGTGGACACCATGAGAGGTGTGACCATGGCATGACAGTCTGATTCCTTCTGTCTGGGAAGTCACCTCTACTGGCTAAGCAAATGGTGGAAAGGATGGGGAGTCCTAAATCCTCTTCCCTTTCTGGGAATTAGTCTCCTAAATCAGATGGGGATATGTCACTCAGAAGACATCCCTGGATCTACACAGCTAAATAATATTTCCCTGACTAAAAAAGTCAGTTTTTATTCACCTCTCTGGAATATTTATACATATATATATATATATTTTACATAGTACCTAAATGTCCTCTGTCTATTTCCAGTCTGGTTTGGGTATTGTCGATAGACACTTGGAGGTCAACTACAACTTTTATGTATAGTATGTAATTATAAATAAAATATTTGTATACAAGGAAAATGACCATTCTGGTAAGACATGGTTATGCAACAGATTAGAATCAGCAAAAAACACCTTTTTTATTTTTATTATTACTCCTGCAGTTCTGAAAGCATGCAAGTGAGCTCATAGAAACTATTCTGTACTTAGAAATAATAAAACTATGTTGTAGCTGGCAACAGTGGAGTGGTCACAGCAGAGTACTGAAATAACCCACAAGAGGTTATTGCTCTTTCATGAATGAGAAGGTGAAAAGCAAAATGGGATGAAGAGATTTCACAGCCACTTTGGCTAATTGATGGAAGCTGTGTAGAAATTCTCTGAGTTCACTGCATCATGTCAAATAAATATATATCCACATGTGCCAGCACACATATATCAATGCTGAGCTGTCAAATGTGGTTCTTCAACTAAATCCCCTCCTTCCACACACACTGAGTCTTCTAAAAAAGAGAACAAGAATAACAAAATGGAGCCTGAATTAATACTATGCATTGAGTTTAGCTGCAATTTACTCATGGCAACTGTAGGCTTTTCAATTTTTGTTGTTGTCGTTGTTGTTGTTTTGCTACATGTTTTAATTCCACTGACATAAGCAGAAAGTTTTCCATTGATCCATTGGAGGTGTGGTTCTTACCCAGGTTTTGCTATATACATTGAATATTACCAGATCAAGATAATGAATTTGGGCAGATGATTTACTTCAAAAATGTTTTTGAACTAAGCTGAGTTTGCACTGAAGCAGATGAAAAGTGCCTTTAAAATCTGTTTTGCTGTTTCAGCTCTGCATGGTGCATTCTGTTTTGAATGGTGGCATGGTGAGTGGGGGATAGCACCTGTATAGCTGCAGGTATCTCTAACCTTTTCCAGAGTGTTGCAGCAGCAATCAGCAAACCAAGAAAACTCAAGACCAGAACTTCCTGTTGCAGTTGACAGTTGTTTTGTCTGAGTGTTTCAATTCCTCTGTTTTAAGTAATGTGTAACTCTGGCCAAAATGGGCATAGAAATATATCTAGATCTACTTTACAGTGATGCAAATGAGAGATTAAGTTCAGGCAACTGCAAAAAATATATCCCTTCTGGAAACACGATTGGTGAAATGTTTTATGTTGTTCTCCCTGTGAAACTAGTGTATTTACTATTAAATGACTTTCCTATTGTCAGCATGTTAAGGTATCAAAAGTGTATGAAATGTTATAGCAGGAGGGAGTGGAGGATTTATTGAATTTCTGATTGGGAGGGAGGGAGGGAGGGAGGGAGGGAAGGAAGGAAGGAAGGAAGGAAGGAAGGAAGAAAGGAAGGAAGGAAGGAAGGAAGGAAGGAAGGAAGGAAGGAAGGAAGGAAGGAAGGAAGGAAGGGAGACAAATCATTTATTTATCATTTATCTACTTCTCTCAGTTGACAATCTAATTTTCCTGCTTCCACTCATCATATTTTTGCTGTCTGTTCCTTAACAGATTTTGTTTTGATTGCTTCTGTTCAGATTCTGTCTATCATCCCAGTGTCTAAGCTGACCATATGCTAGCTTGACCCACTACCAAAAAATCTTCACTCTGAGTTCACTTGTGAAGTTACTCTTCTTATTATTTGATGATTTATTAATTTGTCAATGGTATCTGGTTCTTTACCACCTGCCCTGAAATCTGCTGCTTTTTTTTCAGTGTTGGGAAAAAATAATAATAATTTTGCCTTCAAATGCATTCAGAAATAAAAAATTCTTCCAGCCTTTATTCCTACCATAAGGTGTATAATAACAAAACATCATCTAGATGCTGCTAAAATGCTTTCTATCTGAGAAACACAATGGGGAAATAGTACTATTGCCATTTTGTCACTTCAGAAATTTAGGCACAGATGAACAGTCTGATTCAGCTGACATTAGTCAAAAACATGGTGTTAAAATGAAGAGTGCTTCCAGGCTTATTGTTGATGCTGGAGAAATGATTAAACTTTCTTCTTAATCTCTGGGGTGGCAGAAGTCAGTCAATCAGAGAGAAATCACAGTCAGTCTTCAAGCTCTGACCCTCTCTGACCCTCTCTCTATTCTTGGTATCACTCACTACCTCCTTTACTTCTACAAGGGCAAGGGAGAAGATGCTGAGAAAGGTCTGGAGACTCACCACTGGCTGTTCTGCCTGTCTATTCCCAGTGGCTTTCAGTGGGGTGATGAACTGAGCCACTGCCTCCCAACTGTCCAGATCATGACATAATGACAGGAAGGAGCTAGTAAACAGGGGATGTAACTTCCTTCCTGCAACTTTGGCAATACCCCAAGGTTTGCATTTTTAGTTATTCGTTTTTCTCATAAAAATCCCTCTAAGCTTGCATCTGAGCCTTGTCTTTCTGCATGAAAATGAGAACTCTACAGCTCATGCCCAAAGCTGCGTTCTCCATAATGAATTGTCCATCTTCCTTCTTTAATTCCCTGTTGAAACACTACTAAATATTGTCTTGCATTGAGCTTAGCCTTTCAAAGCAGAGTGATATATATGAGTCATAAATGCCGAAAGACACTCATGGGAATGCACTGAAGATACCCCTGGGGAGGCAGAAAGAGACTTGTGCTAGAAACACGTAGTTATTATTCAAATAATGCAGAAATTTAATTTGAAAATTCATTCTCACTATATTATTGACCACTAGTGAACTAACAGACACTGCAAATAAATCAGTCTGTATATCTCTCTTGATCAGAGTTCAATATTCATTCCCATATTTTGACTTGTCTTTATAATTCCCACCTTTTCCATTCAACTAGCCAAATGATAAGCAGTGCATTTGCTAAACACTTGTGTTGTTTGTGCTATCTCTCCACTTGCTCAGAACTATAACAGGATGTTTATCTACTGAGGAAAAACCTGCCTCTCATTTACTCTGCAAAGCACTCCACTGCCTTCACAGTAACTGTAGCTGCAATTATCATTGTTGGCATCCAGAGACAGTGATTTTTCTATTTACACTTCATGTCTGGCCCTTGTGAAGTTTAATAAATGAAGTCAGCAGTTATATTATCATTTGATAGACTCATCACCTGGTAGTAGCAGGCAAAATATGCAATGAATAAAGGTCCTAGAGAGAAGAAAAGGGGCTAGAAAACAAAAACACAACATTATACTTCTCCAAATAGATTTATTTTTTTTCATTTATCCTGTGTGGTGTGAGGAAGAAATGTATAGCTTTTTTAGTTTGTTTAGTCTTTGCTTGCTTTTGTTACAAGAAGTCACCTTCAGGAATTCTTTAATCTAAACAAAATTTCTCTCAGGATGCAGGACACAAAGAGAAAAGCAGCAATGAGAAGAGTGGCCTGGAAGTTTGCTGGGCTCTTCACTGGCTTCAGGTGGGTTGGAATGGTGGTCTGTTGATATAGATATATTGATTCAAAGCATGCCTCCAGCAGTCTACACTGGTAGGGATGATGTGATGCTTCTGTGGAGAGGCTTTAAAACTAGCCTCTCCACAGAGCTGGAACCAGCCCAGCCAAGAGGAAACATAAAAGATTCAGCCATAACATCAAACACAAGCAGATCATCTGGAGGCAACTAAGTCTTGGTAGTGGAGCAGTCCTTGGTAGTGTGAAATGAATGGCAAAAATACCATTTCAGCACAAGGCTGAAGGCAGCTGAATTTTACCATTTATGCCAAGGATTTGCCTTAGTGGGTAAGATCTTTGAGCCAGACAGCAAACACTGTCATGACTAGCAGTGTTTGCTTGGTAATAAGTGCTGAGCATAAACTCAAATATACTATTCACCACTAAGCAAATACTAATACCCACCTACACACATATATGTTTATCCTGGTACTCCTCTCATTATATTTTTCAAGTAGACAAGTGACAAAGTCATTGGAAGAGTTTAGGTCACTGGCTGTGTTAAAGGATCTCTGTAGCTGGAATGCAGAAGATGTGAGTTCTAGTCACTGCAGAATCCTAATGTGAAATAGAATAGAATAGAATAATTCCGTTGGAAGGAACACCTGCACAGATCACCTCGTGCAACTGACTGACCACTTCAGGGCTAACCAAAAGTTAAACTGTGTCATTGAGGGCATTGTCCAAACAGCTCTTTAATACTGACAGGCCCGGGGCATCAACTGCCTCACCCAGAAGCCTGTTCCAGTGTCTGACCACCCTCATGGTGAACAATTTTTTCTGTGTCCAGTCTGAACATCCCCTGGCACAGCTTTGTACCATTCCCTCACACCCTGTACTTGGTTACTGGGGAGCAGAGACTCCCTCTCCCTTTCCCCTACTCAGGAAGTTGGGGAGAAAAAGGAGGTGACCTCTTGGCCTCTTCTTCTCCAGACCAGACAGCCCAAGTGTCCTCAGCCTCCCACACGGGATGTGCCCTCCAGCCTTTTCACCAGCTTTGTTGCCCTTCTCTGTAGAGTGTCAAGTAACAGCTTCCTTTTTGTATTGCAGAGCCCAGAAATGCATGCAATACTCAAGGTGATGCTGTGACAATGCTAAACAGCGTGGGGGGACCACCTCTTTTGACTGCCAGTTTTGACTGTGCTGTGTTTAAGTCACCCCAAAATGCTGTTTGCCCTCTTGGCTGTGAAGGCACACTGCTGGCAGTGTGGCAGTTTATTGTGGGCATCTTGGACGGCCACCACCAGTACCAAATGCATACAGTTGGAAGAAATACAATGCATAGACACCACTGTTATTAAAGCCACTAATAATGAGGAACTGTTTAAATTAGTTGTGCAGTTTAATTCTGCATAGTCTCCTCACAGCCACTTGATCTTCACCCTCTGTAACAATTATTCTATCTCTGGAGATTCCAGGATCATTTGATGGGATCTTTGCAAAGCTTTTATTTGGGAAGAGAAGTCAATGTGTGTTCTTCCCCTCAGTCCCCACCCTAAGGCCAAGGAAAAAAGCTTAGATGTATGTGCATTTGGATTTAGTGTGATTTCTGCTAGTTCCCTTTTGACCCTATGTCTGTTTTTCTTCTTCATGGTGTTAAACTTATTAATTTATTTCTCTGCCTATTTCAAGGATAGAATGGTGAGCACTGATATTTTGCTCACTCTTCAGACACAGGCAGACAGCAGCCTGTGCGAGAGCAGGGCATGCCTGGTTTGGAACCCACAATCTCTGCTGCTGCTGGGGCTCCTGCTGTAGAAGCTTTGCTTCTGCAAAGCTCCAGGGATGATATCTGCAAATGAGGGCTTAAGACAAAAGTGATTCCTATATGCTGAATATTCATTAGTTCAAAAGGACTCGAAGGAAATGCCTTGATGAACTAATAAATCCTAAGAGAAGTAGTATCCCTTTTCCCAGTGACCCACTGAGAGATGGCCCCAAGGTTTTCTTTGTAATAGAGTAAAGTAATATAGTAAGTAAACCAGTGAATATCTGGCCCTCTAGTCTGTTGTAACTCTTAAAAACATTTAGGCACATCAATGTTTTCTTAAAAACATGTAGCGTAGTTTTCAGTCAGGCAGTCAGCCTTTCTTGTCAGTCTGACCGTCTTGAGTCCCTTCATCAAAGCAGTGCACCAGATGCCAATGGCTGCAAATGTTACCTTTAAATATATATATTTACAGATAAGATGTATATGAATATATAGAAATATAAAATAATAGTAAATATAAAAGTGGTCCTGTCAGCATGGGCTTATCATGCAGCTGTTTCAAACCTGTGTGAACTACCTCTTTTTTCATTTTACTACTTAATGAAATGGAAAAAAGTGGAAGGACCCAGAACAGAAAACAATTGCATACACATTTTTAATAACTAATCATAGCTTCCTGTAATGGATATGGAAGTCTTTACAAGAAACCGATTTTAGACAATGACTGCAGAAAAGTGGAGAGATTTAGAATATATTTGGATCAGGTATTCTATTACTTTGCAGCCTCTACAATTTTCAACCATAACAGAAATAAATAGACAGGGAATGCAAGGCATTGCCAGATCACCCAGAGTTTTGTGAAAGTTGTGTGGTGCACAAGAAATGCCAAAAAGATTGGGCTGTGTAAATCATAGAATCATAGAATACCCCTAGTTGGAAGGGACCCACAAGGATCATCGAGTCCAACTCCTGGCACCATGCAGGTCAACCCAAAAATTCAGACCATGTGACTAAGTGCACAGTCCAAATACTTCTTGAACTCCAACAGGCTTAGTGCAGTGACTGCTTCACTGGGGAGACCGTTCCAGTGCGCGACAACCCCCTTGGTGAAAAACCTCTTCCTGATGTCTAGCCTGAACCTCTCCTGCTGCAGCTTGACACCATTCATGCGGGTCCTATCAGTGGTCACTTTTAAATACAAAGAACTCCAAATACACTTAAATAATCATTACAACAACTACAAAAACAACAGCTAAGCCAAAAGGTTTACTGCCTAACTTGAGTGAAATATACCATACTTCCAGTTTCCCTAAAATAATTTGTATTGTAAATAGACTTTATAACCCATGATCTCCACAAGAAAATCCCCAGTAATTGTTCTGCCAATCTCAGATGAACTGGGAGCAGGCACAAGCTCACAGGAACTGGGAGCAGGCACAAGCTCACAGGTGAAGGCAGAGCAAGTGGAACACCTTGTCCCAGGCATTAAGCAGATGGATGTTAGGTCTGCTTCCAGCCCCACTGGCTGCCAGGCTGTGTCACCAGCCATGCAGAGCTGTGTCGCTGAATGGTTAATGACAAGGCAGATGTAACTGGTATATGCCACTCAGAATCTGAGATTAATGCCTCCCACAGTACAAAAAAGATCTCAAAACTGTAACATATATGTAGAATTTGTTATTGTCAAATTCAGTCCTTCTTATATTTTCCCAAATGAGAAAGCTAGATGGAACAAATAATACTTGAAATTATTGTAATTAAAATGTGATACCTTTTTTTCTTCCTGTAAAATCTTGCTACAGTATCTTGTGATCACGAAAGAACTACTACATGTTTCTCTATGCGGTGATGTAGGTGTGTATTTTATTAAAGAGAGCTGAGCTATTTGGAACAAGCAGAGTAATTATGAGCAGTGGGCATAAGGAATATTGTCAGAGTTACTAGAAGTCTACAAGAGTCTGTTGTTTTTCTTATAGGAGTCTGTTCTTTTTCTTCTGTGAGTTTTGGATGAGGTCTGCATGAAACATTGTCTACTGACACCTCCCTGTTCCACAGAGAAATGGGCTAACTGATTAAGCAGTCATTTTCTGCCTCTAAACTTAAATTTATACATTATGGATAGTCTGACTGAAAGTTTTAACATGAAATCCTAGTCTCTTTTATATCAATAATAAAGCTCCCATTAAACTCAATAGGGTTAAAATCTCTATCTGGATCCTTCAGGGAACTTTGGGTCAGGTTTTAATGTTAAATCTAGCCCATTCCCAAAACAGGTAGAAAAAAAAAAAATGAGAACACACACATGTAAGGAAATTCAAAGTTAACATAACTTTGATGCTTAACTCACCGAGGGAGCCTTTATTTTTGGAAACAACGAAGATAAGGAAAAGATGGTGCCTGTTGAGCCTTAACAGGTTTTGTCATTTTGCACTGTAAAGTTACTTAGATCTTAGGATTATCTGTGAATATCAGCTCCAGGTTTGCAATTCTAAATACTACAGAGTGAGAAAAGCTGCTGAAATATTGCCTGTCTTCATGGTGCTGAAACGTGCAAGCATCTTTCTGAGATGTCAGAAGCAACTCTCACAATACACCAAATCCTAATCAACAGAAGTCATCATAGTTATTTTTTATTGCTCTCTACATCAGCTTGTTTTCATAACACAGACTTTTTACTTTATGCAGGAACAGATGTATTTGTGACTATTTGCACTGAAATATCCAAACATTACAGTAAAGCAGCAATTTACAGTTGGCTGGCTGTGTCTCATCTTTAGTATACAATTAGTGAACAATGAAAAACTCATTATCTTCTTATTTCATTACAGCCAGGGAAGTAAACAATTAAATTTGGTGGTTTAAAAAAAAAAAAAAAAAATACAAACAAACTGAAAACATCTTGGTTTCCCGGAAAGAACAAAGTGCAAGTCTTTCCATCAACACCACTGCACTGAAATTCATCAAAGGGGTGTGATCTTAAATTGAGTTGCTCTTAAATGCTTTCTCTTAACATTCAGGCTGAGATAGAGAGAGGTAGAGTATAGACCTATACACCCACCAACATCAAGATGCTTATATTCTAAGCTGGTACATATATAAAATAAATAGGAATCTAAGCATCTCCAAACTGTTTTAAAGTATCTTCTCTTTTTTCTTTTTCTTTTTTTTTTTTCTTTTTCTTTTTTTTTTTTTCTTTTTCTTTTTTTTTCTTTTTTTTCTTTTTTCTTTTCTTTTCATACTTGGTTAGTTTTGACTTAGTCCATGAAGCATAGATCTTGTTTCTAGTTTTCTGTCTCAGCATCTCTATCTACAGCTGTTTCCTTAACCATATAAATTACTGATTGTTGCCCAAATCTTGGAAAACTCGTGGATGCAGAAGTTTGAATATTGCAAAAATGCACAAAGATTATTTTTTTTTCATTAATGTATCCCATTTTAACAGTTTTTAAATGTGTAATTTCTCAAATTTATTGCATTTCCACTCATGTTTGTGTTACTAAAAACAAATAAGTAAAAAGGTCATCTCAGCAAAATCTGTTCATACCACCTATGAGTATAGAGAAGTCTGTTCTGTCCTTTCCTCTTTTCTTTAGCTTCCTTGTAGTCATTTTGTCCATCTTTCCATTGATAAAAATCACACATCCAAGAATCTGCACTGCCAGCATCTAGACATCCCTATTTTACATGTGAGATACAGTACCTGAGATGATTCCCAGATTCAGAGGTTAGTCTACACCACTACTTGACCAAAGAAACAGTACTCTGTTCTTCATGCATTTGCAGTCATTCCAACTTTTGGTCAGTCATAGTAATAGCACAATAGCCCTATATGTTAGAGCTAGTGTAGTCTGAATTTAGAATCCATATGGTAGACAAGGATTGATTACACTTATGCAGTCCTGTCAACACTAAATTTCACAAAGATACCACTCATTCAGTTTGATTCTCTGAAATGTTTCCCCTTTTTTTTCCATCCTTTCTCCTGTCTCATTGGAAAAAAAAGGTTGGTTGATTCAGTCTTCCTACAGTCCATAATCTTTTGTAATACACTAAACAATACGTTTCCTAAAGTCCTAATTTGTTAAAGTTTGTTTGGTGTTACTAGGGCTACTTATGTGCTTAACGTTGAACAGAGCCAAAGGGTACAAAGCGGCTGCAGTTTGCAACACTGGTAGATCTTTTCCTCTATGATTCAGGATGGCAGAGAAAAGGATACTCAAAAGCAGAATGAGTTGTCAGTTCACTTACTTCATGTTGATTCTCACAAAGAACCAAAAAGGCTGTAGAGATCTAACTTTCTTTTATGAATTCAGGCTCATTTCTACCTTTTATATCCAATGTCATTCTTCAATTATTTTTTCAACAGTTAATATTGACTGATCCTGCTCACTTGTTGCCCTTCAGCTTTCATGACCATTCTCTTTTAAAGTGTTAATTCTATTATTTTAGGAGACTTGCTTGTGGATGGGCATCTCGCTAACCTAATCTTGACTTCTTTCCCATAAGAGAAGCGTGCTAGCATTAGGAAGGTGAGTCCTTCTGTGTGTTCTACAATGGATAAATGTTTCTTTGGCAGTGCCTACTGATACTGAGGAGACACAGACAACGCTATTTCTGCTGTGATTATTGACAGAGTATGGCTGATTAGCTTCAACAAGGTGCCTAATTTAAGGTGACTCAGATTAGGTATTGTGAATCCTGTCTTGGTGGTGAAAGAGCAAATATAAATTTAGGAAGATATACTCTTCCTAGGGGGGGCAAAAAAAAAAAAAATAAATAAAAATGTAGCAGAGAGTAATTTTTAATAAATAAACAGCACATATATCAGGTATGCATGATACTGAGGGGGACAGATTAGATTAAGTCATAAGGTCCCTTCCTTATGTTCTGATTCCATGCTTTATTTTCTGAATGACAGAATAGCAACAGCAGTTGTTTTGAAGGCAGATACAAACATCAGAGCAAAAGCTATTGAAAATGACACTGATTAGTGCTGTTCAAAATCTCTGTCCCATGGGAAATGTTGATATTTTGACATCTGTTTTCTTCTCAAAATAGGATGAGAAAGGTTTAAATGACATGGTAATATTCCTTCACGAATGCTGAAATGAAGAGAAAATATTTCATTTGAAATAACTACATTTTCAACATTTCAAAACATCATTTGAAAGATTTAATTCTGGTCTGAGGTTTTCATATTTAAAATATATATATATGTATGTGTGTGTATTCTCATATTTGATGCTGACATTTTTCTTTTGAGAATAAAATGGTTATTTCAAAAATCCCTGCATTTTTCTGGGAAACATTTGCAGTCATTCCAACTTTTGGTCAGTCATAGTAATAGCACAATAGCCCTATTCCTTAAAAGAATCTGGACCATCGAGTCAGTCACCGCTGTAGAAAGAGAGCTGCCTGAGACAGAACCCCATTGGGAAACAATTCACAGATAGGTTGTGAAATCCTTGCTTGTAAAGGTTACATATCAGAGTCTTTTATTTTTCTGACCTAGGAAAGAATGGGGAATAATCTAATCAATAACTCACAGGAAAACATGCTAAAATAAATTATTGTGTTAGCCAAAGAAGTATAAATAGCGATTTTATTTGTACTGTGTTTTCCTAGCACTTTCATGATACTTTACACTAAAATAAATTGTAGCCTGCTATTTCAAGGTAAAGGTAAAGATATGGATGTATTTGTCTGTTTGGTGCACTCTAAAAATGTTTTTAAATTTATAACAAAATAGAATTTTATTTTATTTTATTAATCTTTAGTATAAATAAATAGACACCATTATTAAGGCAATAATGATCTTTAAACAGTTTAGTATTGTGAAGTCTTTCAAGTGCTATTGATGAGAGAAGAAAGCTTCACAGGTCTCTGTATTAATACTAGTTAAAAGTTAAGGCTGAAAGACATCAAATACACAGATATCCAATTAATAAAATAGTGGGACTTTGCTGAATGAATTCATTGGCTGAGATACAAGACTCATATTTTGTTTTACCAGTGACCCAGAAGTTTTTTGAAATTATCAAGGATTTTGTCTCTGACTCTGTTTGCAGCTCCTATCTGAATCCTTACGGAGTGAGATTCACTTGCTCTTTCTGGTTTCTGCAGATTTACAAAGCTGTAGGTGAGGTCCCTTGTGTTATGTGAAACCAGAGAGCATTAAACTCTATGCAGCAAAGGCAGGATAAAAGTGCCTGTCTTTCCTTTTAAATTGCAAAGTTAAAACCATTTAAACACCCAAAGAAGAGGTTTAAAGATCTAAGCTGATTATGAGTGAAGCTAGAATACCACCCAGGCAAGGAACTTCAAAACTGATTCCTTTAGTTGTCACTCAAGAACCAACTTTCTAGTTTTCTCATGAGCTTCAACATCAAGCTCTTTCTCACAGTTACACAGGCTGGGTGACCTTGTTTGAAAAGGTGCTAGGTTTAGGTCTTTAGTCCCTAGTTCACCGCCTGGCACACTGGAAGTGTGAACTTAGATAAGCCTGCTAAAATAAAACTTCGAAAAAATAGTTAAGATGTTAATCAAAGTTAAGGATCGACTTTCATAGTAAGTGTTCTTAGGCTCTGAAATCATTGAACCGCTATTATGTATTAATTGCTTGAGGTTAAAGATGTCAGAAGACACTTTTAAAGTTTCCTGGCCTTATGCCTGCCTTGTTTATTTGGAGCCTGAGTATTTTAGCATAGACTATTTCCATGGCTCTGCTTAATATCTAGGACACCAATGGAACTTATGACTCTGGTTACTGGCTGCCATTGTAAAAGATCTCATTAAAAATACAGTAGGAAATCAATTTGGTGACTATATTGTTTCATAATGGACATTTTCACCTCAACATGTGGATTACTCTGAAATGCTTCTCAGACAAGAGAATATTCTGTGAAGCCCAGATTGTAAATGATCCAAGGCCTATGAATAGCAACAGAAAAATTCTTACTAATTTATTGGGATTTCAATCCACACCACTATACGTCAACCTTAAAACTTCATTAGCTTGGACCATTTCAACACCCTGCACTTATTTGGAGATCTAAGATAGAATAGGTGTAGTAGAAATCTTGTTTTTGTTGGACATATCTGAATAGTTGCACAGATCATGCCTTGACACTCAGTGGCTCAAAGATTGAAAACAATCATTCAAAAGAAAAAAAAAAATGACATTGTGAAATTCTGTAAGGAATTTTCCCTAAAAAAAATCAGCTGCTTTACAAATACTTGGACACCAATCAAGAGAGCATTACCAAAATGCTCTTGGTTTATAATTACAATCCTACAGAAAACTGGGATTATCAAAGCATTTATATATATATATATATATATATATATATATATATATATATATATATAAATCCTTTATTATTTCCCTAGTGATGCATAAAAGTTTTGTAAGTTTGAGGGCTACAAGAAAACAGGAAAGGGACTCTTTGTCAAGGGGTGTAGGGACAAGAAGAAATGGTTTTAAATTAAAAGAGGGTAGATTTAAATTAGATATGAGGAAGAAAGTCTTTATTATGAGAATAGAGAACAGGTTTTCCAGAGAATCTGTGGATGGGGAAGTGTTCAAGGCCAGGCTGGATGGGGCTTTGAGCAACTGTCGTGGTTCCGCTCGAGTGGGCAGCCGAGCTCCACCACAGCCGCTCTCTTACTCCCCCTCCTCAAAGAGGAATGGGGAGAAAATATGTGAAAAGGGCTCAAGGATTGAGATAAGGACGAGAAAATCATGCAATAATTATTGTAATGGGCAAAACAGACTCGGTATAAGGAGATAGTAAGATTTATTGCCTACAACTAACAAGCGAGAGAAGTGAGAAAACAAAGGAAAAAAAAAAAAAACAAAAGCACCTTCCCCCCATCCACCCTCTTCCTCCTCCCCCCGAGCGGCGCAGGGGAGCGGGGGAATGGGGGTTATGGTCCGTCTACAGCACTTCTTCTCTGCCGCTCCTTCTCGGTCACTCTTGTCCCCTGTGCTGTGGGGTCCCACCCACGGGATGCAGTCCTTGATGAACTGATCCGGCGTGGGCTTCCCACAGGCAGCAGCTCTTTCAGAACTGCTCCAGATATGGGTCCGTACCACGGGGTCCATCCCTCAGGAGAAAACTGCTCCAACCTGGCTCCCCTACGGGCAGCAGCTCCTGTCGGGTCACCTGCTCCTGCGTGGGCTCCTCTCCACGGGCTACAGGTCCGGCCCGGAATCTGCTCCAGCAGGGGTCTTCCATAGGCGGCAGCCTCCGTCAGTGCAGGGCCACCTGCTCCACCGTGGTCTCCTCCACGGGCTGCAGCGTGGAACCCTGCTCCACCGTGGTACTCCATGGGCTGCAGGGGGACATCCTGCTTCACCATGGTCCTCACCACAGGCCGCAGGGGACTTCTGCTCCGGCGCCTGGAGCACCTCTCCCCCTCCTTCTACACTGACCTTGGCACCTGCAGGCTGTTTCTCACTCCCGGCTGCTGTCTGGCGCAGCGTTTTTTCCCTGTCTTAAATATGCTCTCACAGAGGCGCAAAACAACATCGCTTATTGGCTCGGATCTGGAAAACAATGGGGCCCTTCCCAAACATGGGGCAGCTTCTAGATCTTTCTCACAGAAACCACCCCTATGGCTCCCTGCTACCAAAACCTTGCCACGTAAACCCACTACAGCAACCTGGTCTAGTGGAAAGTGTACCTGCCTGTGGAAGTGTGGCCATGGGGGTCGACAACCCCCATGGTTGGTGATAACATCGGGCTCTTAATGATGAGGCCATCAGGAATGTACAGAGTTTAGAAGGAACAAAGAAGAGTGATTCAGGAGATGCCTTGTTGTCTTGGGTTGCTTGTTCTCCAGCCCTTAAGGCATGGAAGTTGCTGGGTGTTTGCAGTTGCCAGGCAAAGTTGGTTGACCAATGAATAATTTAGAGGAAAAGTACTGCTGTGGGATGAATGGTATAAGAAGGGGACCTGTCCACAATATAGGAAAGAAGTTATGTCCTTAATAAGAGAGAGTTGAAATTATGTCATCAATAAAGTAGTAGCAGTTACTGATCCTAAAAGAACCTTGGTGTCCATGTGGTTGTTAGGCCACACCTGCCCATGGCAGAGAGGTTGGAACTGAGTGACCTTCAAGGACCCTTCCAACCCAGGTTGTTCTACAATTCTAAGAGCACAGTAGACCCGTGTTAAGTAGTTTTGTTGAAGGAACTGTGCATTCTCGTGAAGACCATGGAAACATTAAACAAAATTCCTTCAGTAACTGCTGGAAGTTTAGGACAATTCTGAGGCTTCTACATTTCTTAAAGGCTGTGATAATCTTTTTGATTTGACTGTGCATTAGAGGACATAGCCAGTGTAAACACTGGAATCACAGATCCAGACACCACCTGTCCTGTCTTATCCTGCAGCAAATGTGCTGTGAGTGCTCTTCTAGCACTCACATGGAATAAATGCACTGTGAAAACTGTTTTTCTTCCCTCAATAGCACTCATCCAAAGGGGATCTAGCATCACACCTGCAACCATGTCTGAACAAATCAAGGACCAAATTGTTCCCACCTTTCTCCAGTGATTTTATCTCTATGATGTAATCTGTGCTTTCTTAAAATCTAGATTTGTTTCTTAAAAGTAGTTTCTGAGGTGGATGGATATACACAGTATTCCAATGAAAATCTGAACTGGAGAGCAGTAGTGCAATTTATTGCAAGGATGTTGAGTCTTGGTTTTGCTCAAGGAATAATTAATAAGAACAAGACTAATTGTAGGCATAGGTGTAGGTGCACACTGTACACTGCTTGAAGTCAAAATGTAGGATTCCAAGTTGAAACATCTTTGTAGGTAATATACATGTACCAGAACATGTCTGGTGTCTAACAAAGTGTGGTGAGATATCACAGATTATCCCATTTTCACTACTGCAAACAAATGAGGGATTTTAAATTCGTATATATTGTCTACACAAATTCTCTTAGCTGCCAGCATTGACAATCATAGCCTTTTCCATAACAGAGGACATGCACCTCTCAAACTGATTAAAACCTTTCTATGCTACCAGGTCAGCCATCTTAGGGGTGGAAGGAATTCTTTGCTTATGGAAATGATTTTTCAGCTGGCATGGCTTGCCCCAGAGCCAGCCTCTATACAGAAACAAGGGCAAGTGCATCATCTGTGCTGAAGATGAGAGCATCAGTTGTGCTGAGATCAGAGTTGAAAATCTCTGTTTAGTATTGCTATGTGTAGATCTGGTGTAAGAAAAAATAAAAGATTGAAGAATATTGTGATACAAGTAAAGTATCTTGGTTGACACCATGGATTAAAAAAGAGTAGCCACAAAAAAATTATTTCCTTCTATTCCTGAATGCATATAGTATTTCCAAGATACCATATGTAAGCATGCCAAGGATATTTGCATATTTAAGAAATATATGTGTGCTTTTGGTTATGTTTATATATAAGCACAGAATTTCAGTTTAGATTTTGTATTTTTTTTACCCCCTTTTTTTTTTTTTTTTTTCTGTTTATGACTTGTAAAACATTTACTTTCTTGCCAAAATAAAGGAACTCAAGGAGATAAAGCAGCACACTGCAGTAAAAAGAATCATATTTTTCATTACTTTAAAAAGCAGATTTTGGTTTTGTCTGTAGGACTTTAGCCCTCATGTATAAGTGAATATTACTAATCATCACTGTAATCTGAATTGTTGTCTGAGTGGAAGCAAAGCTGGAGAAATAATAAGAAACCCACAATCTAGCATCAAGAAAACAGAGACTATAGATGTAGTACTGTTACCAATAAAACACATGACTGTTCAAGCACATATACAGAGAAACATTGCCACTATCTTAGCTATAAATCCAGGGTTTCTATGATACAACCCTTATCTGCAACAATAGTCATTCTCCTTCCTTATGTGTACTGGCTATTGCAGCTTATCCTGCCCTGGGTGGCTGATACGGGTGGATGAAGTGGTTCAGATGAAATTAGAACTGACCCAGATTTTCACCCCAGGCCTGAAATGCATTATTATCCATGGCTGAAATACTTCTGATGTTTTTTGTTTTGTTTTTTTTTTTTCCCCATATCTCTACATTTCTAAGTGGTCAAGAAATAAAAGCAGCAAACACTGAAAACCTTGGGGGGAGGGGAAGGAGAGGGAAGGAGGACAAGCAAAAATTGCCAGATTTGCCAGATTTCACAGATTTCATCTGAACAGATATTCACAAAAGCATGCAGAGTAAAGTTCACCTACCTCTGTTTGGGGGAATAAAGTTATTTTGGAATGAATGAATTTGTAAATTTTATTTGCAAACATTTAAAAATTTACCATTCATGTAGCTAGTAGCTGATGAGTTTTGGGTTAGGTGTTTCTGGAAATCCAGGCTGACACTACAAGCAAAAAAGTGAGCATCCAGCTGTTCCAATCTAACATCTGAAAGCAATACTTTGCAAAAATGCTTATTGTCAGCTGTGATGCACTTATTTTTAGAAACGAATATTGCTACCAAAGGTTGTTCTCATTCCCAACATTCCCCTGCCTGAGGGTATGCTCGTTCCACATTCCCAAGGTATGTTTGCAGCTCATGTAGTTATATTTGCTTTAGATCTAATTTAGCTAGTGCAGGTAGCAACAAAAATGAAAGAAAAACACAGAGTCTGAAAGTCAGCATGGGGATTTTGGCTACTTTCTTGGCTTGCTACCACAGAACAGCCTGTTCTGCTGTATTGTCATAGCTACTGTTAAAAACTGAAGTACAGAAACTTACGTCTCCTGTAATTGCAATGCCAAACTGCACTGTACATAGACACCTACTTCTCTCTTCCTGATAGAGTCTATGGGTAACAGTGTTCCTCCATTTCAGTAAGAACTAGAGATTTATGGTTATGGACAGACAGAATAGCTAAGAAACCCATCCAAATTGTTTTATTTCCTATTTTTTGACCCACCTATGTCAGCCACAAGGTATCCAGTAGCTGAAATGTGAAAGGCTGAAGTTTCCTCCTGAAAAACTTACCATGATCAACAGATCACATTGTGGCTTTTCTTCTAGGTCTGATTTTAAAAAAACAGTTTTTCAAAGTCAAGCAGTGGAGTAGTGATCTTGGCTAAGAAGGATGTGAAAGAGATTGGTTTTAAGTGCCTGTCCCTACCAATGGCTGTACGGAGCATCAGCAAGAGAAAAGCTTGAGTGTGAAGGAGAATTTCACATTTGTTCTGCTTCCTCCTGTTTCCTCTCCTCTTATGTGAAGTGGATATCTTTCCCTGAACTGGGTGCTTTGAAGCTTATTTTGGACACTGCTCTGCTCTTAATAGGAAGAGCTGAGAGCCCATTATTGTCAGGAAGGGTTTCCTCCCACACACTATTAACAAATGTTGCTTCCTGGCTTTTCACTTTGAAAAGGTACACACTCTGACCACGGAGCTCATGTTCCAGTTCAGCACTTATATTTTACCATGGCTTACCAAGAATTTCACTGCCACATTTCTCCCTTCAAGTTCCCAGGCTGAAATGATCAAGCAGGTGAGGATTTTCCTGAAAGCCAGAAGACCTTTCTTTTGAATGTAACTGCATGACTCAAAGCTAATTCCTGACTCTCCTTGCTTATGCTTCATGGCTTAGTCTTATTAATTTTGTCTGTAATGTTTCAAAAAAAGGAGTTGGTTCTTGATTATGTCTCATTCGTGAGACAGTCACGACACGTTGTTAGTTAGGGCTTACCATGCAAACACTACTCTAAGCAGCATCCCAGGTGTGGAGAGGGGTCCTTTGGTGGTGCAGGTGGAAGGAATGAGATGCGGGATGAGATGTGATGTGATCTTCCACAGTCAAAAGCATGTATTAAGGTGTCTTTAAAATGAAAATATCCAGATTCCTTCCTCTTTTTATGAGCAGCCAGGTTCTACTCTGTGCTTCAATGTTAAGTCATTCAGCCTCTGCCTGCTCCAGAGTACCACGTGACACCATCTGACGAAGTGACAGGATGTCTCTGTGTTATTTGTTTGCTAGTATGTTTGTCTGTTTTCTGAGAAACAAAAGGGAGATATGGCTTCATGGCCTAGCTTGATATTTATAAGTCTAGTTTGCCATTGATTCTCAAGATATGGAAGTCCCTGCCACTAAAACTCCGTCTTTTTTGAGGTGTTACTGAAAAGATGAGGATAGAAGTGATGGAAAGGAAGGATGTTTTCTGTGTTAGTCATTGGCTTAGGAAATTTGTATTGTATTCTTGTCTGTAAGCAAGTCTCTAGTGTTACCCTGTGCAGGTCATTCAGCCTCTCAGTGGGTCTCATCCATGTCTGTCCTCTCATTTTCCCCTGCTTTGACTATTTAGACTGACAGCTCCTTGTGGAGTAGGAAGCCAGGCTCTGGCTTAATGCTAGCAGAGCACCTAGCCCAGATGAACTTTCTTGCTTCTAGTACTTCAGTATAAAAAAATAATTATGTACCTTTGCAAAAGCTGTATCAAAATGCTGGCTTAAAAGTTGAGGACTTAAAATGCTCCTTCGGTATTTAAAGCATGCCCCTTTGTAGAAATACATTAAGATACTACCATTAGAATATATTTTATCCCTAGAAGATTGATGTTTTCTTTCACACAGAATGAAATGAGCTTAGAGAATGACCAAACATATAATTATTTTTTCCACCCATTGAATCAGGGGATGTTGATTTTGTCTTTTCCCCTTCCCTTCCCTTCCCTTCCCTTCCCTTCCCTTCCCTTCCCTTCCCTTCCCTTCCCTTCCCTTCCCTTCCCTTCCCTTCCCTTCCCTTCCCTTCCCTTCCCTTCCCTTCCCTTCCCTTCCCTTCCCTTCCCTTCCCTTCCCTTCCCTTCCCTTCCCTTTCCTTTTTTGTTTTCCCTGAAGCCTATCAAGTACTTGTAAGGATGGGTGATTGACCTTTTCATGCAATTATGAAGTTCTAGGGAACTGTTCAAGAAATCATTAAGTTTCTCCAAAAACATGAATTAAATAATAGAAGTATTATACTCCTTGAGATCAATAGAGGGCGCAAAACTATTTTTCCCTATAAAGTAGAAAACTTACGGCATGGTGAGATCCATGCTGTAAGTCCTACAGATAGGTGATACGGTATGAATAAATGCTCTTTTCTGTAATACAGAAGCTGGATGCACGACACAATGGAAATTAAATCTTGTGTTCAGGAGCAGGAAACCTAAGTCACCTTTCCTTTAGCTATTATGTGGTTTCTTATGAGATTTTGAATCCTGTTTTATAGGTCACTCATACTCCAATATGCCATATTTTGCATCTTTTTCCTATTATCAGCTTTGAGAAACATGGGAAGATATTAATATAAATAATATGCTACAAAGTCTCTTTCCATCCCTGCTATGATGAGATATTACTGCTGGTTTATGGAATCCTCCTTATAATTAAGTGTGAATTTTTCTCCTTCAAAGAATGGTATCAGTCATTCTGCAAACTAACCTGATCGTATTTACTTTCACTTGACACTTTGGAGGTTTTTAGCCTCACAACAATTTTGATTTTTTGTTTGGTTGTTTTGTTCTGTATAGTTTCTTTTACTTATTAGTGAAGATTGAAAGTAATTCACAAAGTGACAGTTGGATCTATTTCCTTTCCCTCTTTTGATTTCCCTCTTCAGTCCTTCTTCAAGGCGTTTGCAGTAAAGCCTGCAAAAAATCAAAATTTTCAGAACTGGCTTTGAAAAACGTTGTTAATATATATTGACAAGCATTTGTGCTTTTTATTTATTTATTTATTTATTTATTTATTATTTTATTTTATTTTATACCATACGTATTGCTTACAAGACATCCCTTAGTCCAGGTATATAGGGATATAATAATCAAGGGATTATTATATCCTTAACAGCCAAAGCCTTTTATTGTTTTTGTAAAAGACAAATGAGAAAAATGAAAAAAAAAAAAATAAACAATACAGTCAAATTTCCCTTGAGAAGGAATCCCAAACAATGATTTAAATATGAGGAAGGAGAAAAGTCTGTGAACCTGCAAATAGCTTCTAAAGGCACCACTACAGAGCCTGAAACTTTTGAAAGACTTAAATAAACAGAGACGGATGAACAGTCTGGGATAAAATCAGAGGGAGAAGAACTTTCAAATGGTATTATAAAAAATAGTAGGTGGAAGAAGTGAAAGCAAGATTCAAAAGCTGTTCATAAGGGCGGTAGCCCTGGAGTAGATGGATATCTTCTCCATATCACTGAGTGACTAGAAACAATGAGAGCAACCAGAAAAGAGAAAAAGTAAAGGCTTTCCAGATTGGTGAAGTCAGGGCAGGAGACCTGTGCATAGGAGAGGTCACATAAAGTTGTACCTTGAAATGCTTTGGGATGTGTGTGTGATATGAAGGAGAACATGACCCAAAACTATGTAAGCTGCTTGTTGGACTAATAATGATTAACAGAGAAGCGGAACATCTATTTTTCTGCCACAGACAATTTCTGCAAGATTGACAAATTCACTTAACACCATTAAGGAGAAAGAATGCAAGGATATCCCCTCGGGTGCAGAAACATTAGTTCTTTAATGAGGACAGTCACCTGATAGAGATACAGGAGTGTACACTTGGAATGCAGCATGGAAGAAGTGTGATATATTGTAATACCTGCACTGTACAGTCAGCTCTTAGAGGCCATATTTAAGTTAACTCATTATGTATTATGGACACTCATGGTGTTCAATCTCACTGTTCCTTGTTTAGGTCATCAGTGATGTACTCCCTAATTCTGAATGGTGTTTTCAGATCAGTAAACTTCTGTCCTTTACCTGATTTATAACTCTGCTACATTTTTTTATTTTTTTTCTGTATAAAAACTTCTGAACACTTGTGACTTGATAGGAGAATTCAAATGGCATTTTCCTAATTTTCTTTTGAACAATTAAAAAGTTTGATCTGCTTTCATTTTGATTCCTATTGATGTCACCTCCTCTCAGTCTACCAGTGTTCTTTTCTGCTAGCCAGACCTTCACTATGTAGCCTCGATGTTTCTAACAAAGAACTAGAATTATTATGTCGACTAATTCTTTCTCTCAATGCATCCAATAGTTGAATTTCTCTTAGAGGGCTTATCCTACATCTTTTTTTTTTTTTTATTCCTAACAAAGAGAAATAGAACTCTAAGGTGAAAAATAAAATAAATTAATAAAATAAAATAAATCATAACTATTTGCATCAAAGAACTTACAGAAATGCTTTTCAGATCAGTTTTTGATTAGCTTCTGGGCCTGCAACTCAGGTAACTTGCCGGCAGAGGTAACCAATATATCCCTCAATGGTACCAGCTAACTAAGCTAAGATTTGCGTCCTCACATGAGAGCTAGATTGATCCCACCACCCATACCTTCAGCATGGGAGAGGTTTTATCTACTTTATTACAATTATTTACATTTACTTAGGAGAAAATCTTGACCTCACTAAAAATAGCATGACTTTTGCTATTGATTTCCCCTACACCCTTGCCTCACAGCCAGTGCTGAAATAGTGCAGAGATGGGAGAGCAGAAAGGGTATCTGCAGAAGTGTTCTCCTGTTTCAATTTTTGCTAGCAGCAAGTCTATGTCTGTGGTATGATCTTGTGGGCCTTAAATATTTTACAGGACAAAAAGAACCACTTTTAAATTTGTTCTAAGCAAGATCAGTTTCAGCAGGGCTTGAATTCTAGCTTTTGCATCATCAACAGAAATACAAAACAAGAAAATACTGCAGCATTAATAAACCGGTAACAAACATTGGGCACATTCCCGTCACTTTACAGCTTTAAGGTTAACATTAGAATTAACATTAAGATTAACATTTTTTTCTCCTCCTCCACTTCCCTGTTTTCCCTTTTCCTTCCTGAATATGCATATATAACAATCAGTATGTTTTCATCACCTTTTAATAACCTTAATGAGTAGAAGTCCTGAACATTTCTAATCATCTCTTCCTTCCTCTGGATCTGCTATTTCACATCTTGCATATGTCTTTCCTTTACTCTTTCCACTACACAGATCATTCATTTGCTTCCTTCTCTCCACCCCCCCTCCCCCCCAACATATTTTCAGCTTTTCAGGTAGCTCACAGCCCTTTGGGCATACATTAATTTACTTATGAAAACTTTCCATTTCTCCTCTGTGTCCTTTACCTCTGTTGCCTCATTCCATTGATTTCCATGAACACTTCTTGCATGTCTACACACATTTTCTCTGCTGAAATTCAGTGTCTTTATTTATTATTATTTTATATGCTTTTTATGTCCCCTATTACTTATACCATACATTCTCCTCCTTTCAGCTATCATCAGTTTGTGTTACAGTAAGCTAATCGTGAATTGCTTCCCTCTTAAAATTCTTTTTGATCATTTTCACATATAGAAAAAAGACTTCACGAACCTGCCTACCAACTACTGGTTCTTCTTACATAGTAGTAAGATAGATTTAAAAAATTATCATCACCTTTTTTAAGGTACAGTTGTTTTTTAAAAAAGTTTGATGTGTTTTAAGAATGCACATGCATTATTTTGGAGGTTGTTTTCTTTTCTTTTTTTTTTTTTTTAGAAAACTGAAATCTTTTTGGGATAGTTAACATACACACACAAATCAGTTTTCAATGGGAAAAGTTAACAAAAAATTCTCAACATCATATGAAAAATAAATCAATTTTCTGGCCAATTTGCTCTCAAACATAAATTGCCTTTTTCTGAAGACACTGACACATCTTTATTGGGAATAATTTCAATGATATTTTCAGCTTTTCAGGTAACATAAAAATAATAACGAGGAAAGATTCTGACCTGGTGTGAACCTGTTCTGTAAAATAAATGGATTTTTTTGATCAGGGAAAGGCCTGGCTTGTCATCCTAACAGTATGGATCTGATCATTTTAGGATATGCTAGTTTTGATACACTGTCTCATGTGATATAAATGTAACCACTGGCTGTAGGGTAAAAGAGAAAAGAGTTAGCCATGGTATGGTAAAGATTAAACTCTAACTGAAGCTTTCAGTATGTATGTGAAGCTTCACATATTATTGGAATTGTTTCCTCAAATCTAGATAACTGTCATGGATTCCATTACCCAGCTTGGTCTCTGGCTATTGACAGGCAGCAGATAATTTATCATCTGCAAAGACTGGTGAGACACAATGTTTTTAATGAACTCAATTGATTTCGTGCTCGTGGGGGTTTATATTATGTCATGGTTAAACTGTCTAACTGTCCTTCCATTAACTAAAATGATGTTACTCTGTGCTCTGTGAATCATAACTCTAGGCTTGCATTACATATGCCAGAATGTTTTCAGGTTTAAACCCAGTGTTATAATGTTTGCAGGCACACAGGAAGTCAAAGCCCGTGGTGAAGGAGGTAGTTCTTGGTTCAGAGGGAGGCACAAAGCACATAGATCTAAAGTAATGGGCCCGCAGCATCACTTTTGGGCTCACAGCATCACTTTTTTTTTTTTTTTTTTTTTTTCTTTTTCATTTTTCACTGATGCCACTTTCAATATATTGTTTCTTCTACTGCTGGTCTGCCAGAACGTCTAGGTTGCATTTTCTCTGTCTGCTAGTTACAGAGAGAGCTGCTCACTGTAGTGGTATTTTTTGCCTGCCAGCTTTTGTGTAGATTCTCATTGCAGCTGTATTTTTCTTTTCTCTCTCTTAGCTTGTGCATGGACTCTCCTAAGGATACTATATATTCATTATGAGCTAGAGTTACCCTTAGAGTAACTCTCAATTCTCCAAAGCCCAAATGTATGACTCAGGCTTCTGAAACAAGTGAGAGAGACCTAAAGCAAGGTACATAGCAAAAATAGCAGTGGGAATGATATGAGATTATTAGATACATATATTTTTTTAATTAGAGATGGTCCCAAACCAAATCAGTCATTCCCAATGCACTGAAGTGTTGGGCAAGTTTGATATGAAATCTGGGTATGAACTTTGCAGTTCAACCTCACCTCTAATTTTAATATTTATACAGTTTTCTACAACTTCCCCTCTGAAGGTCAAAACTGATAGCCAGTTATCTAAGCTGTGTAGGTTTTTACAACCAGCTTTTGTGGAGCGCCAAACAGCTATACAGTAAAAATGATTGCTGGGTTTTATCTAGCTCACTAAACCAATGAGAGTTTTTAATGCAAGCCTCCTATTGAGCTAGACAGTAATACTGTGAGATGCCCTGATGAAGAGGCAGCACCAACTGCCCCTGGAGTCCCAGGAATCAGTGCATCCAGTTGCGACATAATCACAATGAAACCTTAATTTTCTTTCTTGTTCTGGCTATGCTGGCAGTGAGAAAGTGTAGTCATATGCACAGGTGAAAGGATAGCTGCTCAATGTGAAATGTAAATAAGAAGCATAGAAGGATAATCTTTTTTTTTTTTTTGGATATTCAGGCCAAAATAGTTATCTGGGTGGAAGGAATGTTGTGTCACTTCACTGTACCCAGTTATATAGAAAGTATACAGAATCTGGAATAGTTGCATTGCCTGCATTCAGACAGGCTGTGATAAAAAGTGAATCTACTACTCAGTTCTACTGTACTTTCACCATACCATCATAGAATCAGTCCCTGCCAAGACTTCCTGTCTTCAATTACTCTTTCATCATAGTATCATGGAATGGTTTGAGTTGAAGGGACCTTAAAGACCATCTAATTCTAACCCCCCTGCCATGGGCAGGGACACTTTCCACTAGACCAGGTTGCTCAAAGCCTCATCCAACCTGGCTTTGAACACTTCCAGGGATGGGGCATCCACAGCTTCTGTGGGCAACTTTTTCCTGTGCCCCACCACCTTCTGGGTAAAGAGTTTCCCCCCTATACTTATCTAAACCTACCCTCTTTTAGTTTAAAACCATTACTGCTTGTCCTATCACTACACTCCCTGAAAGGGTCCCTTCACCAGCTTTCTTGTAGGCCGCCTTGAGGTATTGGAAAGTCACTATAATGTCTCCCTGGAGCCTTCTCTTCTCCAACCTGAACAATCTCAGCCTGTCTTCGTAGGAGAGGTGCTTCAGCATCTTGATCATCTTCATCACCCTCCTCTGGACTTGTTCTAATACTTCCATGTCTTTCTTGTGCTGAACACAGTGCTTCCAATGAGGTCTCATGAGAACAGAATCACCTCCCTCATCCTGCTGGCCACGCTGCTTTTGGTGCAGCCCAGGACACAGTTTCTTGAGAGATTAGGAGGAGACATAAGGATGTATGCATTCTCTGTTGGAGTGTTAAAAATGTAAAGTCCTTCCAGGAACTTATTTCCAGATGAGTTGTTTGTCCATCTGGGGCCATCTGTACTAAAGAGCAGCCAGAAGAAGAGACCTCTGGTCTCGAAGCCAGAAAGGTGTTATGAAATAGTTCACCCAAGATCTCTGCTGGCAGAATGCCTTCACTTGAAGGTTTGAATCATGACATTGAATTTGGAAAATGGAGTGTAGTGGTAAAGCAAGCTCCATCCCCAAAAGCTCAGCTGAATTGACTTTATTAGGAATTTATTAGTTTACAGGCTTTGATGGCATGTGAGTGACATACCATGAGTGAGTTGACTTAGATACATGATTTAGACCTGGCTGTGGCCTCTGCTGCTTCTTTTATCTGTATATGATTATTTGCACCCCTTTTTGTCAGAAGCTATTGAGAAGCTGAACATGCTCAAGATTTTAAAGTATTCAGATGTCCTATCTGTAAACATTATAGAAGTGTTTTCAAAAGACGCTACTACCTCCCCTTCTCCCGCCCTCTCTCTCTTGAAATCATGACACTCCTATTCAGTTAAATCTCCTTTTGCAGTGTGAGGGTTTTGGAACATGGATCATTAATTTTATGTAACATCTCTGATATTTTATCGCTTGGGGATAGGCTTTCAGTTTGCTTTCTCTTTCCATATACATGTGTATTTACATTTGTGAAATGCTTGTATGTGCTGATGTGTATTTTTGCACACACTTTGTGTGTGTGAGTATCCACATGCACGCATTTTTGCAGCTTATTTTAGGATGAGAATACGTTCTGTAGATTAAACAAAATATGGTAGTTCAAGCAACATTTCTCCACTTCATTTTCTCTCAATATGTTTCAAATATCCTTTTTTTTTTTTTTTTTTTTTTTTTAATTTCTTTTCTTTAATATCCTTTGTCCTTTGCTTGTAATTTTTAATTTCCTGTTCCACTTAATACTGTCTTCGTAAGCTGGACAAATACTTTAATATGCCCACCCTGTGGTGTAGTCCAGAACTTTCTACAGATTATAGCAGAGATTGCTATTTGTTCTGTGTTGTTCTGTGTTGAATCAGGTCCACACAGCAGGATAGAATGCAGTTCTTCTAAGAACTGGTTTCAGCTAAGTCACCACTATTTCAGAGAATAAATAGAAGATGAATGTGGTAGAATCAATCGGTAGAATGGAAGAGTGATTTTTCCAATAACCTGTTTAGAACGTAAGGAAGTTCTTGACTGAGGAGGTGCTACTGGATAAGGATTTTATCCTGTAGGATTTTCATCTGCTTATTGCAATGGTTCTTGCTAACTGAAAGCCAACATGATGAGAGCTGTAGGGCCATGCTTGACATTTGGCCTGTAATTTAGAAGATTTAAAGGAGATTTAAGATTTAAAATTTTGTATTAATTGTGGAACAAATTAGTTTAGTTTGCTGCAAAGATTACTGTATCCTCTCTCTGTATCTAACATATATGTGTGAACATGTGCATACTTCTTATTGTCATTTTGTCATCTGAATGGGCAGGCCAAATTTCTACATGTCAGGTTATATGTACATAAAGTCTACCTAGAGCTAACCCGGTAATGAAACTGAAAGAGATAGTTTCAATACTGTACATCTATGACTTACAGAATTGCACCAGTGACATCAAAGAAAAATGGAAGGGATGCTCATGATGATGCAATATCAGTAAAGAAGGCTTGATTGCTATGTTGCAGTTTTGTAGATAACACAGAATGCATTTGTTGATATTTAAAGAATAAAAACAAGCAATTAGGCTCACAATGTAATCCTTTCCTTCCTTCCTTCCTTCCTTCCTTCCTTCCTTCCTTCCTTCCTTCCTTCCTTCCTTCCTTCCTTCCTTCCTTCCTTCCATCCATCCATCCATCCATCCATCCATTCATCCATCCATGTTGTTTTCTTTTCTCTTGAATACTTGAGCAAGTTTTGAGATGAAGTGTGTTCTCACTTACAAAAACATAGCCCAGGAATCACTCCCTTGCAATCATTTGTGGGACTGTCACATATGTGTTAGAAATGGATGGCTCCTTTAATTGTAAAAAGACAATTCTAAACAGACACATGCAATGGATTCAGTCAAACCTGCAACAAATAATTACCTTTTTAACAGTCTAAGTGAGGTGAAAAAATCTTAGCATCCCTAGACAGAAGCCTTTATATTCTTACCCAGGGCTTGCTCAACAATTTTTCCCAAATGAAAATAGATTGAAGGATTAAACATTCAAGTCACAACGATTCAATCAGGATCATTTATTTATGAGTCATTTTGCAAAACACTCAGTGTATATTTTCTCATCTCTTTCCTTGCATGCACTTTGAGCCTTCTGGTATTGTAAACACTGCATGCATTATCATTTAGTGCAGAGGAATTTGAAGTGGGTTAATAAGGAAATTGGAAGCATCTTTCATTTCACCTCTCTAAAAAACCTACACAGTACTTAAAACACTTGTTAACCATATGAGAAATGAATGAAAATTTGATGTGTGTGTACAATGAGAATGGTCAGTATCTGTGACCATTCCAGGATGTCTGAATTTATCTAAACTATCATTCTCTTAGGGTTTAGTTTAAGTTTATTGCAAACAATATCCATATTAGGCCTCTCCAACCATCATCTGTCTTTTTGCCTGTTGAAAACCTTACCTGATTGTCTACCAATAGTTCTCTTGATGTCCTTGGGAGACAAGAACAAATAATGGTATATTAAAAAAAAAAAAAAAAAAAATCAACACCTTTCTCTAATGCCTGAGCTAGTTCTACCCTCTCCAGGCCAAAGTCTAGCAGGTACCATAAATCCTTCAGAGTAAGCATGCCTGTTCTGCTTGATCTGTGGATTGCCTGCCTTTCCACAGATGATGAGTGGGTTCTCTCTACCACTCTGTCAAATGATTTACTCCCTTTGCAACCACATTCACATCCTCATTTCTTGACATGTTATAAACTTAAAAAGTCAGATTTTGGCCTGACCTTGTACCTCTCATTTCGGTCAGTTACCAGTCTACCCTTATTCACTCAGTTCTGGATTAGAAACAAAATACAGAAATAGGGAAGAGATGGGTCTGCCTCCCAGGAGTGGGCTTACAGACATGTCCCTAGAAAGTAGTGTTAATAACCATATTCTCTGTCCTCAGCTACTGTGTTCCTGTTCCCACACCTCTTCTTTAACTATGCCACAGCAACTTCATGTAGGATCAAGGAAGCAAATGGATTTAAATATATAATAAAATCATGGATTTAACCCAAGATAACATTAAACATTTAAATAATAAATAAATAAATACAAATGTGGAGAGTATTTTTAACATGGGTAAGTCTCTTAGCCTGGTTTCCTGCCAGCATCCAAAAATGTCTGTGTAACATTTATATAGCACCAACATAAAAATGGGTGATGCAGGGGTGAAAATAAGTATGCATAAATTTGGACAGGAAGCAGCACAGGATGAGTGTGAAATGCTATCATGTAAAATGCCCATGGAATTTTGATTGTACTTAGAATATATATTATAAAATGTAGTCCCCTCCAATTGCCCTTAAAAGGTTGCCACTAAAAATGCAGGGAAAGGGGAGAACCAAATGAGGAAAGAGAAATCCTTTGAATGTGTATATTAAAAATTCCTCTGGTTTATTAAAACTGTAACCAATCCTGGTTTTCTTCTATCTCTAAGACATATCTGGTGGGTGAAAAGTAGGCTGCAAACAAATACGTTATTGCAATAACAGTTGAAACTGGGATGCAGCAAAATATTCTTTTGGACAATGTTCTCAGACATATGGTTTAAATTTTAGGTAGTCCTATGTGGATCCATGAGTTGGACTCAATGATCCTTGTGGGTCCCTTCCAACTTGAGATATTCAATGATTCAGAGACATAGTTATATTTTGGTACTACATTAAACTAAAATGAGATTAAAGGAAACAAGAATATTTAACAAAGAAGTCATACCTGAACTAGGTAAAAAAAAAACTAGTCATATGATCTCCACTATGTTCAGGGATAGATTGTGCCTGCCCAACTCACAGGATATAGGCAATATTTAATGAATATTTGAAATTCAAAATTTCATTTTGTTTTGGTATCAAAGCTTCGGATCTGAGCACAACTTCCAGGGTTAATTGTGGAAGGTGAGACCTATTGATGCCTTTGAAATTAGGAGTCACTTCTCAGGCAGAGCCAAATGAATATTGTTTGGTTAAACATAATGTTGGCAAACAAAAGGACATGCTGCGTGATCAGTTCTGCTACTCTTATTTGATGACTAAGTTGAACAAGGTGAGGATTTGTGAATCAAACAGAGAAGATATACTGGTGCAAATGAAACTTTTCACATGAGGTCTTGCATTACCTCACGTTTCTAGGTCTCTAAGCTTATGAACTAATTTCTGTATTTATCCAATTGTTTAATAAAAGAATTATCAGCATTTTCTCCAAGTTCTATGTTTAATTGTAATTGTGAAAATATTGACAGAGATATTGGAATATTGAAATAGGACAGTTACCTTTTACTTCTCATCAGTGAATGTAAGCATTGTCCCACCGTTGCTGTGTTGACATGGGGTTCTTCCTCCAGAGTCATTCCAGAAACCTCTTATGCATTTTGGCCCTCTGTCTAAATGCTGCATCTTCCAAGATCCAGGCCATACCTGATCTGTAAGGGCAGTACATTGTATTAATATTGCATACATACAAATATACATATATGAAATTATATATTTCTATAGAGAGAGAGATCACAGTAAGGAAGAGAACTCTGAAGCTGGCCCACTGGGTGGGATGTGTTGGACCAGATGATCTGTGTTAGATTCGAATGAGTTTATTTAGGGGATGCCTTTGGTTTGAAATATATATTTATGTGTGATCCATATCATATGTATTAACACACCATATATGACCAAATCTCGGTCGTGGTCAGATATATATATATTAGGGTCTTAGCTATTTAAAAATACACAATCCCCACACTGAGCAAGAATCTTGCAATTCAAAGCAGTACCAGGGGATGATACATAAATGCTCTATTCACTAAACAACTAAGGCCTTCGCTATACATACTCCTACTGATTTTGAATGTAATGTATTTTCTGTATTAGCCTGAAAAGAAATAAAGCAAAACTGAGGATTTTGATTTCTTGTTTGAAGTATTTACAGGAAATTTTCCTTTGGATATTTGAAGACTTGTTTTCTCCCTTCACCCATCTCTCTTTTAGATCTCCATACTGATAGGTATATAGCAAGGAGAAATGATTTTACATTAAGAGCAGTAACTGCTTAGGTTGCTAATGACTGCATTGATCACAGCATCTGAGTAGCGTATGTTTACAGTTGTTCACACATTAATAGTTCTTTTCCTTTGTATTACATGATAGTGTTTATGGATAAGTAAGTTTTGAGTTCTTAGGGCTTGATTCAGACCTCATTTCCCACCAGCACTAAACTAGCATACCCCTATTGGTTGGAACACAGTTTTTGCAGGTTTATCCCTGTGTGTAAAGGACCAATCCATCCTCTATGATTTTTATTGCTGCCATATATTAATGTATGCTGTATCTAGCTTGTCATTTTCTTTATCCTTCTTTGCTCTCTGAGTTTATGAGTTAGATTTCTGCATAAAATGTCATCATATAACATTGTGCTTTAAAAAGCCTGTTACTTATTAGAAGTGTGAGTTTGCACTGCTGGGGACATTTTATTTTCCCACCAGGAAAATGAAAATGTCATTGAGGTTTAAGCAGACCCCTGAGCTTTTCAGACAGAAGAAAATTGTTTTTAGGATTCCCTGCAGGACCTGGTAGCCTTTGTGCACATACCATATGTCTGAAATATGATCTCCCCCTCATTTATCCCCCCCCATCATGCAATGACATGATACTGCACATTAAGGCTCCCAGTTCTACTCTATTACTTTGTTTGTTGAAAGATGTGACACTAGAACTATAAAATTATCCTGGCAGGAGTCATCACTACACTTCATAGCTGCTGCTGTAAGAGCTGGATTGCTACCCCAGGTACAGCCCTGAGCAAGGAATCATGAATAAAAAGTTCTTGTTTCTTTCTTCTAGAATAACTTAGAGGCACAGTGTGCAGACTTGCCAGGATTTCCCCACTCTGTCCAATTTAAATCACAAATGACTCTCTGCAGATGGCTGTGCTGAGGTGCAAATCCTCTCCAGGCCTCTACAAAGGATTCTACCATACTGTGTAAGGCTGAATGTGAACTTACTTTCATGACTGGATTCACCCATCATCCACAAGATCAATCTTAAAGCCTCTGCTCTTAGGCCACCTTGTTTCAAGTTCTGTACTCATCTGAAAGGGAAGAAGCACTTGACACTTCACCACCGAGCTTTGGTCATATTTATGTGCTCTGGAGGCAGAGGATGGCCAGAGGTGAACCATCAGGTCCATCAAATGATTTTCTGAAATTTGAATCCTAACTTTCCTCCAGATAAAATGAAAAATACAGGTGATGCTTTCAAATGCCACAGTGAAAGCTGCAGAACTTTCAATGGCTGAAATATGGAGTTGGTGGTGGTGGTGGTGGTTTTTTTTTTGTTTTTTTTTTTTTTTGTTTGGTTGTTTTTTTTTTGTTTTGTTTTGTTTTTTTTTTATGTACACTCACCAGCTTGGGTCAGAAGACCTCATTTTATGAAATCCATGAATTAGTTTAGCTTTGCTTGTGGCTGTCCCTGAGGGACTCACTGCAATGATAGATCTCTTGGCAACAAAAAGATGTTTGAATTCATGAGCCAAAGAAGTGTTGCTGTAGTCCTGCCCAGTAGCTCAGTGGTATTTAAAGCTGATTCAAAAATTATACCCAAGCAATAAGCCAGAATTACTGTATTCTTCACTGGGGCTTCCTCATTACTGAGAATGAAGTGGAGACAGTGCACACAGTAATTCAGTAGACCCCTCTACAACCACATGGTTCCACTGAGAATCTCCACCAGAAATTCTGGCAACTTTTCACTTTCTGAAGTTGGGATGGAAAGTGACTCATAGACAGGTTCCTTTTCTTCAAATTTGACACTGCTAAGAATCTATGCCATAATGGGTAGAAATTTCAAAAGAAAAGATGATGAAGATCATCTGAGTTAGAGCTAGTAGGAGTTCTGTGACTGGACATTTTTCAATTTAAAAATAATTTTTAAATAGTGAATTATCTGTAGGAAACTTTTATTCTGCTTTGTAGTTCCAGATTTAATTCAATGAATTATCTATACATGCATATTAGATATTTTTTTGCTTATTTTGTGAGGCTTTGCATAAACAGAAAAAATTCTGCAGAAACTAAAAAATTATTTTAAGAATTGTTCTTGTTGACATTTCCCCTAGAAATTCATGCTATTTTTTGATTATTTCTTATCTGTGTCTATTTTGTATACTACATATAAATTTATCATCAACTTAAATATTTTTCCATAATTCTGAAATGTATCTAAGTTGAAATGCAAGTTATTAATTTTATTTGCCCAAGCAGTTAATGAGATGTTTTCTAGCAAAAGCTAGAGTGAGAAATCATTGATTCATCCTTGCCTTTCAGGTATCTTGCCAAAGCTGAGGCAGGTTCATTATGGATGTGCTTTAAACCCAAGAATACAGTGCAACTAGGAGTAAGCAGCCAGGCACAGGACTCTGTGCATAAGAAATCAGTATTTAGTAAGTCCTGAAAATCTGAGTTAAACCAGAACTGCAAACCACTAAAATGATCCTGAGAAGAGCTTTAATTTCAGCAAAGAGATAAAGGTTTTGCATTTCATATGTGCCTGTTTCCTGAATAAGTATTTTCAAATTTGTTTGTCTATATGAAAAGCTAAATTAAAAAATAATAATTACAGTGAGAACAACAAAACCCACAGAAACTGAATATTTTCCTTTTTGGTTTGTATTATTGAGATTAACATAGTGTTACGCCATTGCTTATAGTCAACCAAATGCATAGCAAAGTTGAAAGAACAAAATGAAAAACAAAACAAAACAACAACAACAACAACAAAAACACTTTTAAATTACACAGAGATTTGGGGAAGTATACACAGAAACTGCAAAACTAGCCAGAAAAAAAAAAAAAGAAAAAAAAGAAAACAACAAAGAGCTTGACATCTGCAGACAACTGAAGGTGTTTTTTTTTTTTTTTTTTTTTGAATTCTAGGATACAGATCTTGCCCAATGTGATACAAGAGAAAGCAGGAAGGTCAGGGAAACTGCTTCAGCAAGAAACTCATGAAGATTTACAGATTATCTATAGTGTTTACAGCTTGTAAAATTAAATATAACATCAAGTTTCTAGTTGAAAACAGGTATGATATGTCAAAATCAGGAGGAAAAGCTGATATTAATCACAGAGTATCCACTGAATTTAGCTAATGTGTTCAGGATTTCAACTTGTGTTAAATCAGAAATTTATTTATTTATTTATTTACTTATTTATTGAAAAAAGCTGGCAAAGCTAAGGAAGTTTTGCCCATTTGCCACCCTTATCAGCTCCAGCTGGTCTCCAGTGTTCTCCATGCTGAGGCATACGTTAGGGTCATCATAGTGCTAATGCTCCCTGTTAAGATCATGGTTGCTTTTACTCCTGTATGTACTGTAAACATGATAGTTTTTAATCGAAACTTTATGTAATGGATACCTTTAACTTCATGTTAACTTCATATCCCAGATCAAGCAGTAGGAAGATGAACTGTAAGGAGATTTCCAGTGGCAAATAACCTCAGAAAGGAGCTAACCGTGTAACAGAGCATTTTAATTTGGCCCAGAGAAGATAAGGAAGAGGAAGTAATCTACTTGAACTGGAAGAGCAATTAAAGGCATTAATAAATGAAGATAAAGATACCAGGAAAATAATTTTGATCTGGCCAAACACAAAGAGTGCTTCTTTATAGCATATTGGAGAAAAATATTAACCCTGGAACAACTCCATTGCACCTGCAGCTAATGAAGTAGTTGATATTAATTCATAAATAGGAAAGTATTCAATAAATATTAGTGTTCAGTATCTGGAAAGAATAACAACATTGTTTTTGCCGCTGAAAGTGATAAAATACTTTTTAGTCCACTAGTAACTAAGTAACTAGTAATTAAGACCTTTAAGATAAAACAAACTTTCTTTACAAGGAAAATATATTTTAAAATATGAACTTACTCAGGAATCCCCAAGGATTTTGCTGAAAAAATCTTGCCTGACCATTACTCTGGAGAAAAGCCAAAAACCTGAAAGTGAATATAACTGATGTGAGTAGCTGTGGACCTTTAGTCTACTATCAATCTGATGTAAAATAATGGAAAACTGATACAGCGGTCAATTAAAAAACAATTAAGGCCTAGGAATGTAATCAATTCAAAGTTATTTTATGGAAAATACATCTTCTCAAACAATTTGTTTCCTCTGATAACATAGTAAATTTGATGACTAATTGCAATGTTGAACTAATCTTAAACTTCTGTGGGACATTTCATTAAGTATTGCAAAATATCCTGATGAAAAAAATAAATAAATAGCATTCTATAATTCAAAAGGACACATGCAGAATTGATTAAAAATTGCCTAAATGAATTGTCTTACTGCTGGAACTAGAAGAAGGCTTGATGTTATACACTGATTTTGTTAGTGAATTGAGTGTAATATTACAGATTATAAATATGGGACCTGAGATAAACACTGGTAGAACTGCAAAGATAGATGACAAAGATAAAAATAGATAAACTAAATGAAATACATTTTAATAAATCCAAATTCATAGTTTTATACTTTGTTGCCGTAACTGGAAACCATTCTATAGAGCAGGCGAAATATACCTTGAAAAAGATTTGTAAGCAGGAAAAACTCCTGACATGATGCTGAGCCAAAACTGAAAAAATATGTTATTTTAATTTATATTTTTAAATTATAACTGTGAAACAGTAACCATAAGGAGGTGATTTTTAGCTTTGTATATTGTACTGAAGAGACTGATAAATTAAAACTATCTACTTTGGTTCACATTTTTAATCAGTTGTTTGGAAACCCTAACAGATGCAAGAAAAAATAAAATTGTTAGGGAAAAAGGAAATGCCATATAATGAAAGAGCCTCATGGACCTTGAGTTAGAATCTGGTTCAGAATGCAGCTTTTCTGCAAGGGATGCCCAGAATCAGTGGGAATTTGCGGATAGAGATACAGGATGCTAACTGGAGGGTGCAATACAAAATATGTCTTTCTGGGGGATTCTGACTAGACACAGACACATGCTTTTCATTAAATTATAAAATCAGCTTACGTAAAAACCATAACCTGTAAAAACATTAACCCTGTAAATATCTGAAGTCCAGGCTTAGTCTAGTTCCCCATAGGCAATGCAGAGATTGGCACCTTTTGAAGATAATTCATCCCTTTTATTTAATACACCATTTTAGGTTAGGCTTGCATCACACTCTTCATATATTCCATGCTTTGTGGATCACAAGAGCCTGGATAACTAGATACTTAACTTTTAGGAGGCTAAAATTAAATAGGAAGAACTTCACATGTAATTCTTCTCTTGTGTATAAGAAGACATAAGCTGAAAGGCTATTATTTATGCTGGATTTATGCCAAATTTGGTGGAGAAATCATAGACCTGTATCTGTTCTGCATTGAGTTGTAGACCTTGCTGACAGCCTGGGCATGTTCACCACAGAAAAAGGTGCCTTTCACATGGCTACACAGATTTTTGACAGGTTAATGTCCAGATGATTCTGTGTTGGAGTGGAGGGAATTTATGGATCCAGGCAGCCATATTCTTAACAACTCAGATTCCTCATTCACATTCTTCAAGCTCTACATATTCAAGCAAATTTTTGCAGAAATTTCAACTGCCAGGAATTAAACTGTGATGCCTTAAACTGCCTTTGCCATCTGCGAGTGAATATGTCATACTGAAGTTTACTTCCCCAAAATGTGCCTTCTGGTTACTTTTGTACAGTAGCAATACACTCTGAAATTATGCCAGTTTATTTTAATTACTCTAGCTTATTCAGACCACTCTCAGAAGGAAGGTAATTATCTGTAGACACAAATGCAATATTGTAGTGGATGAGCCTTCTGTGATTAGAACAGTAAGAACAATATTAATTATATTATGAGATATTACAATTTCTACTTCCTTGGATCAGGAGGAAAAAGAGAGGCACAATTAAATTTATTACTGTCTAAATATGTCATGTTTATTCAGTCACTAGATAGGAAATCTCTCCTTTTTTAATCATCCTGGATTGAAATGTATCTTTTTTTTCTTTTTTTTTCTGAAATGCAAGATTTTTTTTCTTACCCATCAGAAATTGTCTGGAGTCCATATCTTTAGCAGGTATAAATCAGCAACTTAACTGGAGCCACCTCACCATCTCTCACAATCTGTGTTGTCAGAGTTGTATGGACCTTTTCTTCTGAGAAAAGGAAAATAATTGTATGGTTATGAGGGACTTTTCTGCATCTACTTGATAAAACAATGCGAACCATTATTATTATTTATGAATTTATCTGGTAGATACTGGAACAAACTCTTCCTTTTCAGGAGGAGAGTTTGGACTACTTATGAAGCAGTAGAGAGGAAAAGAGAGGCAAGCCAAGCTTTTGAGTGTTCCCTGAATGCTTCAGAGCTGTTTACTTCAAGAATATTTGTTGTCTTTTAGATGACTCAATGGGTTGGAGAGAATTCCTGGAAAAGAGGGAGAGAAAATTCAAATTTGCAATCTAAGGAAACTCCTTTGGGTCTGCAGGTGCAGATGTGCTCCTTAACAGATAATTCCAGTAGTAACAGAATCATGCTTTTAACATTTCATATGTCCAAATGTGCCAATTATTCATTAAAAATTTATAGCACCTATTATTACTTCCTTATGAATCAAATTAATACTTCCCCCCCTGGGCAATGATATAAATCAGAAAACATCCACCGTTTCTGTATACTGATAGGAAATCATGTCTAGATATCAAGGGGTCTTGTTTTGCCTCCTGATAAAATGAGTCTTACAAGTAACATGGTGAAGAAATAAATATAGAATTAAATATTAAAAGTACAAAGGCACATCTCATCCCATCTTTGAACAAAGAAAAAGGACCTCTTTATGCTGTTATGCTTAAGCAGTTCATCTAGCTCAGGTCATGTTACTGACATCACCAAGCTTGGAAGACATTCTAGGAACCTCATTGGAAAATGTACTGAGTTGTTTCTAATTGTATGTATAAAAATTGCAACCTAGAATAATCTGAATATATTACATTATGCATCCATTCAGTTTGGAGTACATAACGGCACTGTGACCTCAGTTTGATCTCTAAATCAGTTTGTGATAAAGCATGCAATTGAAGTGCTGAACATTTTCTTTTGAAGTTTACTGGCTAGAAAGGCTCAAGGAGCTGGTGGTGTTTTCCAAATTACAATGCATACATTTGCTCACAAGACATGCCTAGAGTTACATAGAAGCCAGACAATTTAATTTAATCTGGTTGTTTAGGATTCTTCTACTACTGTTGAATAGAGAGGGACCAACCAAACATATAATCTCAAAATAGATATGTGTTACATGTGTGGAATCCATTGGTTGAAAATGCCAAATGGTAGTAACCTCTAGAGGGAAAGTGAAATTAGGTGAGGCAGGTCTCACCAAAGGCTTCAAGAATATGCATCTTATGTATATAATGTTAATTCCAAGAAGACATCATATGTTTGTGTTTTTATGTGGGATATGAAGTTGCAAAGTTTAGGGTTTTGACCTGGACCTGTCATTAATACCATCATAACAATGAGTAGTATCAGTAAAAGAATTTACATTGAGATTTGCAAATATTGTTTGTGTAATCTTCTGGATTACATAGGAATGTGATGCAGCATGGTAAATTTGGTTTGTACATACGTTTAAAATTAGTAAAATGTATAATAAAAAGCATACACCCTATCAATAAGATTTTTTTCATCAAATATTTGCTTAAAGTTCATCAGACTGTAGGAAGAATCTGAGGCTAAAAGCCTAGATGCCAGTGCTTGAAAGGATGAATAAACTATCCAAGAAAATTTAATATCTTGATCCCCAGATTACTACAAGATCTCAGAGATCTTTTTCAAAGGCCTTTGCAGAATGAGAAGCAACAGAAATTATATTCTGTGTTTTACTTTACTTTCCACTGGTATAAGTCTATTGGTGCCATATTGTGTATTGTACTGGCAGAGGTGAGGTCAGAATTCTAATGTTGTAGAATCATGAAGCTGAAAAGAACTGTTAAATAGGGTGTCCCACTCACTCTGGCTTTACAGATAATGTCTATTTCCTGTCTGTGTTACTCTCCCCTCCCCCCCTTTTTTTTCTTTTTTTTTTTTTTTTTTTTTGTGTGTGCGTGTATTATGTTGCATTTTAGTGATCTTGGTGCAAAGTAACATTTCATTCCCTTTGTTAATGTGCTCAGGTAATTAGGAGGTTACATTAAACTACTGTGAGATCTTGTAATCTTCTGTGGTTACGATCAACCTTAGCAAAATGAAAACTGTGCTTGCAGATGAAAAAAACATCTAACAGAAACCAATGAAAAGGACAGAGAAAGTAATTTAACTGACTAATTAACAGCCCAATCTGTGCGATGATGGGACAATACTTAGCTCAGAACCACTTAGCCTTTCTGTTTTTGTCCACTTAAAAGACCATTATACCATATTCAGTATAGAATTATATACTACAGGGAATGTACTCAGCTGAAGTACCCACATTTCTTATATCTTCAGGGTACATAGCCCTCGTTATTCCCCTAGAGTAAGTAATTATCTTGTAACAGCTACACACCTTGGTGCATTTTATGATCTCCTTAAAGTGTTATATTTATTCTTTTCTTATAAAGCCCCAGGCAGACAAAAAGTTTGTGACAGAATGATTATAATATCTTGCTACAAACATAGAGATTTGAGTTTCAGCTCACTTGAACTTATGTAGAAAGGTCCCTCCAACTGGCAAGGTTTTAAATGAGAATCTGATCCCCTGTCTCAGGGAAGTGGTTAATATCGAGTTTAATAGGGTGATCTGACCTCTTGCATAGGTTTGACCCTTAAAAGAAATTGGCTTGCTTCTACCATAATAACCTAGCAGACTATTTGAGCTCCTAGGAGACCTTTAACCTGGTATTATTCAGAGCAAAGTCATCAGCAAATGTATTATCCAAATCTATCTGATTCTGTGACTGTTAAAGATAATGAAAGTGCTTTCTCATATCTTCAAGGGTGTTTTGTTCAAGCATTTACTGAGTTCAGTTGCCTTCATATATGAAAAGAATTTGTACCTTCCTCATTTCCCTCTTACAGAGAGTTGAACTCCCCTATAAAAAGATGTTCTTCAAGCATTCTTCTCCAAAATTTGAATCTCTATGTAGTCTTTACAACTTTTTTTTTTTTGAATAAAATCAGAGAAGATTCTATTCTTCGGATTTTAAATAAATAAAATTGCCACATGCCACAACAGCAGAAAAAAAGCCATAATTTCTATCTTTCAACTTTCCTCTGTGGATGAAACCATTTTTAAATTATCTTAGAACATAAGAATAGATGTATTTGCTCAGAAAGAAGATCCATCCATGACAGTAGTAAAAGTAAAATTGAAGAAGGCATAAAGTACTAGAGCACACATTCTCATGCTTCCAAGAATGTTCATTGGAAGTGTTTAACATTGTTCAATGTATTTCAGTTTCACAAATTTGTTCAATAACCTCTTAAACACCTATAAAAAAAAGTTTAACATCCAAAATATTCCATGCAAGAAGGATCACAGCTTGAGTAAAGAACCACCTGCTTTTTGTTTGTTTTGAAACCACTATCCCAACTTCATTTGATGCCCTTTAGTTCTTTACTGGCAGAAACAGTGAAAATGTGTTCATTCCCATTTCAGTCATAGTTTTGTAGCTCTCTATTACTACTTATTTAGCTATTTTTTAGACTGACAAGTGTACATAGCTGTTCATTTTTTGGGTGTCTGTTTCACCATTTTGTGCATTCTTATAACGTCTTTCTATGTCTTCACAGTCCTGCTATATTCTTTCAGAAATAACAGACCAAACCTTCCTGTTGCAACTGAGATTTTTAAAATGTCATCATAATACTTCATTCTGTTCTTTATTCTTTTGCTGATATTTGGTTTTTGATCACTACTGAGAACTGAGGTGATATTTTTACTATTATCTGTTCTAGTACCAAGATCTCAATTCTGAGTATTAATGGTCAGTTCAGAGCCATCTTCTTGTATGTAAAGATAAGACTTCCCCTCTTCCGCCTCTCCCCCCCATTACAGTTGTCTATACTGAATTACATCTACCAATTTGTTTCTTAATCACACAGTCTCATAATGTCATTCTCCAGTTTTCATCTTCAGCCTTCATCTTCACTATCCTGAAATCTGAGTGATCAGCAAACTTTTATCATTCCACAAATCCCTCTCTTTCCTAAATCATCAATGCATATATTGAACAGAATAGACCTCTGTAAAATGCTACCAGTGACATCCTTTCCTTTGCACCTGGTGCTAGTGTTATATTCATTTTCTGGTTTAATTCTTAGGGCATAAGCATCAAACCAACACAAGAACACTTTATGAGTAACAAGATCTCAGGCAAATAATTTCTTCCTGTCCATGAAGGGGAAAGACAACAAGGCTGGACTCTTGTTTTAAATTTACCTTTGCATTTTTTCCTCTTTTGCCTTACTCTTGAAGCTAATACTCTTTTTCTCAAGCTGTAAATCTATCATGGCTTGTATATAAATGAATATGAGTTTTTCTGTGCTCAGTTGAGAAAACAGAAAACTTCAGCTGTTCATAGCAGAGTTTTACAGATTCAGCACCTGTACCATAGAAAATGCAAAGGTTTCTAACTGAATTGCATGGAGTTATTCCAGATTTACATCAGGAGAACATAAAAAGAATGTGATTCAGTCTCCCACAAAGATTTTCATGCCACTTTGAATAACAAGCTATTAAACACAGGTATCTAATACATATTTATGTTCTGTATAATCATGTGTTGCTCTTACAACCAAATTATGGTTAGTCACAATGGGATTATGCTATTAAACTAGTTGCCAATTGTGATTTATGAAACTAAATACGTACACTTAAGATGGCAGAAAATAAAATCCCTCAGGTTTTATTCAGTGTTTTTTTTGTTTGTTTGTTTTGTTTGTTTTGTTTTATTCTTGTCTGCTGTATATACTGATTTTGTGTTGTATGTTTATTAACAAATGTACCCCACCTGTGTTAGGATTATAAAAATCAGAAACTAATGACATCTAGAGAAATCAGTCAGTCCTAAAGACTACAGAAAGAGACCAGTTAGATTACATATTGTACTTTATAATCTTCAAGTAAAGATCAATTGTTTTTTAATGTATATTTCTGTATATTTTGTTCAGCATAGTTTTAAATGGAATTTCTTCCCACTCCCTGCATAAAAGACACTGCTCACCAGTCTAATGGATCTACCAGCTATGACTTTTCTGTCGTTACTCATCTTAAATGCTCTTTGTCTGTATTTAATTCCCTTAATTCCATTCTAAAGTTAATGTAGATTGCATAGAATTAGAGAAATATTAAAATAACACCACAGTGAATATATGTTCTACTGTGTTAGCTATGGGCTATGTTAGATATGGGCTGATTTTCAGTAGTGCCAAATAACCAAACATTTATAATTCGTGGCCTTCAGAGATTTATTCTGACATATCAAAAGTTCTGAAAAAAAGGCAGGTTCTAGTATACTAATTCAGCTGTAGGTGTGCAACACATCTGAAGTTTATCCAGGATAACAGAAGTTGTGGACCATGCCATATTTGCCCCACTGTCTACACAACCTTTTTCATATCATGTAAAATGGCATACCTCAAAGAATTAACAATGAACTTATCAATAGTTGTATTATACAATCTGTTCTAGAGAAAGATGTATGTCAAGCCTACAATGAACACTGGAAATAGAGTGCAGACATAATAGGAAAGTTTTGCTTGGTTTTAATGGAAGATCAGCCAAGAGTTCATTTCAAATTGCATTTCACTGTTCTGAAGATTTTATATTGCTTATATGCAAACATTCATTCTTGGATGTTTAACGATTAACTTCACGGGGCCATAGGTCAGCTTGGATCTCTGAGCTGAGTCAGTTTCTCAGTTAGGGTTCATCAAAACCTCAGACAGGGATTTCTAATTCTTCCCATGTTTTGTATTTCCTTTTTCTAGTGAGAGGTGAGGAATTAGTCTAGTTTCTGCATGACCGGCATGGAGGCTGTATGTCTATCAAATACTAGTTGGAACTATTATTTGTAATGATAAGGCAATCAAGATGATATATTATCTAAAGGAATGTACTGTACCTGTTGCACATTGATGTGAGACTTAAAATAGGCATTGGCAGTTCTACAATTTAACCTCCGTTTAAATAGATAGGAACTCATTTTTTATTTTCCCATGAATATCCTTCTGGTTGTTTAGACAGTATATCTCTAACAACTGAAAGTAGTAGTATTCCAGAGTCAGCCTCAGCTGTGTTACTTTGGTCTATGATGTAAAGCCCTTGTTCATGAAACTAGACAACTGTGGATCCACACCAGAACTTTTTCTTCTGCTGATAACTGTAGCTCAGGTGTTTCTTTTTCTGAGTCAGGTCCTTACTGACACATCCTTTTTCAGATTGTCTGCTTGTCTTGTGTTTTTAATATATATATATATATTTTTGTCTATTTCACTTATCTATCTTGTCTACATTGATATTTTCTTTCTGGGAATTTCTACCTATTGAATATATATGATTACATTTACTTTCCTCATCTCACTACCTGCTTTTGGCCAAGGGGAAGCCTTTGCTGCTTGTTGCTCATTTTTCTAACTTCTTTCTCTTTTTATAATTTTCCCTTTCTCAATGGTGTTTGCAAAACATCTCAATTCAGTTGGACCTACAAACTTTAATTAATGTCTTGTTTATTTCTTCTCCAAGACTATTGATAAGTGAAATTACAAGTAAAATATTTCCGTTATGCTAAAGCAGGTCTAACAACTAGTCTTTCTCTTCCTTTTGAGCATAGGCTCTCTTCTTAATGCATGATTATTTATTTTTGACTTCTGTTTATGATCCTTTAGCCAATTCTTAGTCAACATATCATTCTTCTTTGAGCTATGGTATGAATGATTGTGATTCAAATTTAAAATAATTCCTGGAGGAAAATAAATAAAAAGCTAATAAAAGTGTCCATAAACGTTGTTATTGCTTGTTTTATTGCAGGTATGTGTAAGCCTTATGAAAGAAGTTTATTATCTCTTTTTCTAAGTATTCTTCTATGCTGAGGTCCCATTTCACTAGAATCATTGCACTGGATGCAAGCCCTTGTAGTGAAAGCCATGCTGAAACTGGTCCAAATAAACACAGCTACTATCAAATACAAAGCAAACTCGAGTCAAGAACCCAAGGCACAGTGGTACTATTTATTATAGCTCTACTGAAATTAATAATTTCAAACTATTATTATAACATCAAGAAAATTAATAATTGGAATGATCCAGCGTGGTATTTGTGAGGTATTTATTTGTGTATCTTTTCATCAGGAATAGGTATCTTATTTGAATATATTATCTGAACATCTAGCTCAGCCAAAACCTATGGGTATAGTTATCAAGTGTGAAAGGACTTTTGGCTTGTACTTTGCAGGTGGCCGCTCAAGATTAGCATTCATTTCTTTTCATCATAGAAACTGATGGCTTTGTGTTTGATACCAGCTAATGTTCTGATGTAAAATCCTCTTCAAAAATGGAATATTTACATATAATTAAAATACAAATTTCTGTTATATTTCAGCATTGCTTTTCCATGATTGTTTGGATCGATAGTAAAATAACATGTAAGACCACATGGGGAATAATATGAAGCCGTCTTTTTCTTGATATTCCCTCACTCACTTCTGGAGAATCAAATTTCAAAACATTGCTTCAGCCTTTGCATGTTTATTGAAGTAGAACAAAATTTGGATACCATTTGAGAGTTGTTTACAACTGCAAGCACAACAAAGTCATTCTCTGTCCCTTGGGCACAGCAATGGAAAAGATGAATAGGACTGTTCTTTCCAAAAAAACGTGACTTTAGAAGGAAAAAATCTAGCTTCTCTAGCCAAGGTCAAAGAGGAGTGTAGTTTAGAGAAACTTATCTTAGCAGAATATCTAACTCATTTCATATGAAATTACCTGTTTGAATCTAAATTATATATTAATATATATAATAATTATTATATTTATCATAATAGTGCAATGCTGCAGCTGACCTAACTCTCTGTGCATGATATAGTCATGTCATATGTGGATTTGGACTGACTCTTTGCACTTTCAGTCCCAGGATTACGAACATAGAGCAAGTTCTTCCCTATCCCTATTTATCAGCATGGCTTTACCAATAGTGCCCTTACAGGGCTCTGAACAGGGTAAATTGGCTGTAATACTACAACAAGAAAAATCTGCCCAAGAAGGAAGTATTCTTTGTTGTGGCTGCCACAGTTGTGGAATACCTCACTCTTTGGACAACATAAACTGCAGGTCAGTATTATGGCCAAGAGGAATCTCTTCTCTGGTTTCCAAGAGTACAGCCAGACACAGCAAGGATTTGGTTGTGACTGTCATCACTGATGCTTGCACAAATTGCTTGGTCCTGACTTTTTGGTATTATGGAATTATTTGTACATTTTAATTAGAAGTGCAGGTTGGTGCTCAGAGCATAGCAAGGGTTGATTTGAAATTTTTTCCTACACAGCTTTTCAGCATCTCAGTAATACTGGGGGTGGGTTTCTTTTTCACTTTTTTCTTGTAATGTAGGATGAAAAATGATGAGGTAATTTGCCAGCCTTTATGCAACTGGCAGATGGGTTATATTAATATCATAAGAACATATTGTTCCCAATGCCTGCTTAAAAGCAGAAATGCTATATTGGGCCTGCATTCAGCAAAGTGCCAAGGCACGTGCATGTATTTATTCCTCTTCAGAAAAGAAGATATGTACACACCTAACTTAGTTGAAATGGACATTTTAACTAGTGTTCTAATCAGCAGAAGCATTAGCAGTACATGAGAAAGTTGATTTTCTTTTGCCAGTGTTTTGCTTCTGATTGTTTAATAACCTTCTGTGACCCAGCATGACAAGTGCAGCATACAGCTTTCCTAGAGTAAATGTACCTGAATGGTGTTGATATTCGAATACATGAAAAATTATAAATAAGAGACAGGACCTGTTAGTATTTTAGGGCATGGAAGGTGATTTCAGTTGCTGAACTGTGTTCTAAAGGATGTGCAAGACATCCGATAAGGTTCAGTATCTCATACACTGAGATCCTGAGTCACTAGGAACATCATCTCAATTCTGTTGATTACATATAGTCTTGTACAGATGCCATTTATAAATCCACACTTCACATTAAGGAGAGGGTTGGGTTTTTAGTAGTTAGTGAAATCTTAAATTCAGAATAGACATTTTAGTACACAATTAATGAACAGTCTGACACATCAGTAGCTTTCTCATAACTGCTATCCTATACAGGCACTTCTGGTATTTTCGACAGTATTTGTTGCATTCATCTGTGTGTGCTAAGAGCTCAAAGATACCAATAACATGCCTAAACAGCATACTGCTACTGCAAACCTCTGTTGTTTAGAGGGACTCAGAAGTCCACAGATGAAAGTTTCTTATTCTCTTGATGGGGATCTGCAGAACATTCCTCCTTCTCTTCAGTGGCCTTACTCTATAAACAAAGAAAGCAAGATTTCTTCTTTTATCTAAAAATCACACTGCCAACAAGGAAAGTACAAAAGGGAATATTTCTGACTAGATTGTATCTTCTTTAGTTCTCCTTCCACCTCTGCAGCAGCAACAAAATTTCTAAGCTTTGAACAAGCTGCATTAAAATTAACACTGTTTTATTGAAGAACTTGTTACATTTCAGCAGCTCTGGTCAGGACACAGGGAGATCATAAGAGGACAGAGGGAGCTGAAGAATGTCCTGGGTAGAAGGCGTTATTTGTATTGCAAAATGACAATTAAACAACAATAAATCAGTGCAAACATAAGCATGGGAGTTTCTCTCTCATTCTCTCTCTCATTTTATTCTCTCTCTCCCTTTCTCTGTCTTTCTTTTCCTGAAAGGAGGGATTTAACTGTGATAACAGGCCATTTCTAGAGGATTAGCAACCTGTACCCTTAGCCAATCTGCCTGTTCATGCATTTGCTGTGCATTCTGTTCAGCTGTCTAATTATGGCTCGCAAAATTGATTGAAACAAGGTAAAAAGAAAACCACTATTCCTCTTATCCTTCAAATTGCTCTGCACAAGACATTTTATTACTATTGTTTAATTCATTTATTAAATGCACAAAGAGCATGGAAAGCCTTTGGCTTCTTTATGTCAGGCATTGTACTGACATTTAAAAAAAAAAAAAAAAAAAAAGACAAGGCAGTGATTGAAAACATGGTTTAATCAAAGACCTGTACAAGTTACTTTGTAACTGTGGGGCTCAGGTACACAGCTAAGTGCTGATTTTAGGAAATGAGGGATCCCATACCCCCAGATTTTAAGTGAAAGCAGAAAAGCTTTCACTTAAAGCTTTTTAAGTGAAAGCAGAAAAAGAGGAACACTGGGTTTTCATTGCTCCCGGATTTAGGAGACAACTAAACTTTCAGAGGCAGGGACTGTGGAGAACGTATTCATCAGGGAGGGAAGGAACACTGATGGATTTACTAGCATCTTCTTTTTATTTTATTACCAAAACAAACAGCTGTCTTTTTGATATACAGTTCCATAGGTTGGTTTGCAAGAACATTTACATGGTGAATGTAAATGTTCCAGGTAAGGTGAAACACTGTCAGGACTAAAATGTAATCACCTCTAACTTCGGCAAGGCCAAGATTTCAACCCACCATGGATTTCCTCCAGTGTTTTAGATTAGGTTTTCAATGGCTGTATTCTCTATTCATTCTTTTTTATTTGTTTGTTTGTTTAATGAATCATACCCTCAATGCCTTTTGAATTTACTGCTGACTTTCAACCAAATATACCAGGCAGACCATTATCTGTCCTACAACTTCAGTGAAATTGCCACCTGCTTGAGGACAAATATTTAAATTGTGCTTCTAGTCGCAGAAAGACAGTTCAGATGCTTACCCATTTCAAGAGGAAGAAACCAGTAAGCAACTGGACACCATGTACAACTATATACAGCGAGCACTTGAATGTGTATAAGCTAGGATCAGATGCAGATCAGATGAGAGAAAGAATCCCTGTCATCGATTTAGTCAAATATTTAAATAATTTTGAGGGAAGTTAAAGGAAATTATGGGACTGGAAGCACAAATTCTTAAGATACAGAGTTAGTTCAATTTCTCACTGACTTTGTTATAAAACACTAATAATTCCCTCTAGCATCTGACCCTTTTCAGACTTGTTTCATTCTACTGGACTTCCATTTAGAAATTAAGCCTTTTTTTTATTTTTTTCTTCAAAGTAAAGTGCCAGGAATCTGGAAAAACTCCTTATGAGGCTTGATGGAACCTACATATTAGTCATATCTAAAAAACAAATCCCCTCTGTCTTTCACTGTACTGAATTGGTAACGAATTTCACTGAAGAGCTGGTCTTGGATCTTCCCTGTCTGTTACTCCTGCCCCTCTGCTGACACATAGCGTTTTCACAGGAGTTTTTATGCAGACGTTCAAATGAAGCTAAGTTACAGTAAACATGCTAACAGTAAAAAAACTGTTAATGCTAACAGTAAAAAAAAATACAAATAAATCCACAACCCCTAAAGGGCTTTACCAGTAGCAGCTTGGTTGCTTAACTGAACACAGAGCTCCAATCACTTTTACCTATGAATCTGTGGAGCAATCTCTGCTAAGAGACTTTTCTATCAGAGCCAGCACACAGTATGGGCAGACATTGAAAGTAGTCAAGGTACTCATGTGCCTTATTCTGACCTGTTTGGAGACAGCCCAAAAAGGAATCAGGTCTGTGCTCTATTTCTTGTACTGATACACTTGAACCAACTCCAGCTTGTAAAATATGGCTAGAGGGAGGCACTGAAAGATTGTGTAGTACAGCTGCCCAGGGTGTATTAATTCAATATCTCCCTTTTCCACTGGAGGAAATGTTAATGCATATGTATTCTTGCTTTCCCTAATTTAGTTGTTTTAGATCAACTTCTGAGGTACAGACTATGTCAACTCCTTTTGCAGACTGATGATGCAGTTCATGTCCTTTCAGAGAACTGGAGTGACTGCAGATCTCAATCATGTCTGGGTGACCCTTTAACTACATGACAAACGGAAGCACCAGCACATCCTTCTGAAACAGCTTGTGTAGTGTCCAAACTACTAAATAGCTGTGGAAAATGCTTGCCAGCCTGACTTGTTGCTGAAAGCAGTATCACTCACTGAAAAATTCATAGGGCTCAGGTACTGCCAGGTTTTACACAGTTAGTCCTTGGTACTTTTACTAATAATTATTACACTAAAAATTCAGGATCTACTGATGTTACAGGGCCTGAGGGTTATGTTTGTGAGGTTTAGGCATATGTTTTCTCTGGTAAATCTGATCTATGGCCTTTCTTAGAGATTGTACATTGTTGTAGTTGTGCAAATCCTTGCATCAAATAAATCATTATCCATTTCCCTGACTGTGGTAGGATGATAACTACTCACAAGTACCATGTAAAGATTAACACTTGCTCAGACATAAGGTAGCAAAAGAGGTGTTGGTCCTTAAAGATTCTGTAGCAGCTGCCAGGAATCTTGAAAAGTCCCTCTAAGTCAGAGGACGACCCCATCAATTGCCTTATCTCTGGGCTTCCTCAGTCAGCTGCGGCTAATTAAAATAACCAGGTTATAAAATGGAAGTAGAAAGCATTCCCTGGCTCTTCAGGGTATCTGGTTTACTGGGGGGGGGGGGGGAGTGAGTTGTGATGTATTGCAAACAGGGAGAGAAATGGAGCATATTAATGCAATCAGCAAGGGAGAAAGGGAAGTTGTGGAATTCAGTGCTGTGCTAAAAACTTGCCCTCTTAATGAGATGATCATAAAATGCCAATTCTCCAAAGCTACTATATATTTTTGAATAGTGTCTTTATTTTTATATGAGGTAGGGATGGTCATTTTTCCACTTCCTTTGACAGCAGGCTGACCAAATGCTACTCAAAGGAGTATTGTGGCTGCTCTATGCTTTCCTCTTTCCTTTGGCTGTACAGTTCTCAATTAGCTTTTAAGCTACATTATAGATCTACTAACAGTTGTGCAGTTAAATCATTAATTACCTTCTCAGTCAGTTGGGAACTCAATTTCACTTTGGTTTGCAGTTTGTGCTCTACAGTAGATTACTTAGCTAATCCATAAACATCTTCAGACAGTATAATTTAAAGAAGTTAATGATGAGGAAGTTTAGACAACTTTATCACAAAATAATTCTTAGTTAGGCATATGAAATAAAGTGTTTATAAAGGAGAGGGTTTTAGCTATGCAAATATCAAGCCAGTCATATTAGGAAAAATTAGGTTGAAAATGAGGTTGTGGGTTTTTTCCCTAAAGATCAATGAATTTAATGTTGTTTTCTGTCTAAAATATTAATGAGGGGGGAAAAAAAGTAATCAGCAGAATAACCGAACTAGAAGTGAAAACATCATGTATGGGTTTTTGTTTATTTTGCTTTTTTAGTTCTGTTCCTGATTTGCTGTGTTCTAAATAAGTTTTTGTGCTTCTGAATTTTGGTTTAGTTTTTGCCCTTCGTCTTGTGTGTTAAAATAGAAAATCTTTGTGTAGTCTGTTTCTGTTGCCTATGTTTTTACACCTACCGAAGTACAGCGTAGTTTCAATTTGAATGGTAAGGATGAATGTTAACAATAAATACATATTCAAATGTAGTAAAGCTTCTAGGTGTATTGGTTTTGTCTTGGAATGAGCTAGAGGCTAAACTTTCTACTACAAGCTTTTCAAAGGCTGTTGACTTCCTAATTAATCTAATTTCTCCAGAGTATTCCAAGGCGGCCTCAGTCCAAATATTTATTTCAGAGTACAGTGGACTGGCCTTGTTTCTGAAGATGGGAGAACAAAGCTATCCAGGGTGACTGTTACTGCCCTGTCTAAATACTAAGTTACAATAGCAGCAGGGAGAATCAGAGATTTGTTAATATTGTCTGATAGTCATTTCAGAGGGAACAGGAAGTCTGAGAGGAAAATTTGGGGTATTATTTGCTGGTATTAAAAGATGTTTTCTCAATAAACTATCCAATGATAGATAACTACTTTCTAAAGACTGCTGAGACACTTCTGCTAGAGGTGTAGTCTTGAAAAAGCATTTAAAATGAAAGCTGTTTCTTTGCTGTGCCCTTTCAGATAGGGGCAGTTCTAAGTTTCCCTCCCTCCCAGACAGAAAAACAAATTGTGAATAGACCTCTAACTCATCTTGCTGTGCTAGAAACAGAGATAGTGGAGAAACTGCTGAGTGAATGTGGCAGTTGAATTCCAGTGAATGGAAATGTTTTCACTCATCTCAGAGAAAGTGATGGGTGAAAAAGTACAGACTCAGTCACTTGAATCCAAAAGGAAAAGGGAAGTAGATTATGCACCAAGAATAAAAAAGATAGGAAAAGAGTTGGAAGGGGAAGCTGAGCCATGCAGAATTGTAGACAAGTTGGTCAGGGTTTCTGACCATCTTCTTTATGAATCTGAGATTTACTCAGTCTGAACAGTTAACAGCATAACATGTCAAAGAAAATGGCATGATGTATAAAATGAAAACAGAGAAGCTAAACAGAGGACTTTGGCTTCTGTGATGCAATGCCACTTGGGTTTGAGTTAGATTCCCCACTGTTTACTGGGACAGGCCAGCATGCAGAAATATCTTAATATTCCATCAGTAATCATTTGCCTTCATTATGTCAAGTAGTCCTGGTCCTCTTGTACAATAAGAAGGTGAAAGAGGTCTACTTTCTAATTATAGTCACTTTGCTATTATGCTAAAAATGAAATCTTTGGTTAGAAATATGGAATTTTCTGTCTTCTGTAGTCCAGTTTTAGCCATGACTCTAGACAGTTGACTGATTATAGAATAATGAGCTATTAGTTCTAATTGAAGAGAGCATCAATATATTTTACAGCAACACTAAGGAAATGCATGTTATTTCACATACAATTTTCATTTTTTTATTACAATTTTTAAAAGACATTTCAGTACAGGCTAATATTGAAAAGGAAAAAGAAAAACCATGAAATATTGTATTAACATTTTGAGGTTTAACATTTTTCTCTAAAAATGCAACTTAACAAAAATTGTGTCAATCTCAATATTTGAATGAAGTTGATGTTGGGTTTTGATTCTCCTATTTTCAGACACCTTTTTCATTTGCCCTGCTCTTAGGAAAGGATTTGTAGTTTTTATATATTTGCGAAATTGCTCCCATTCTGGCTGCCCAAACAACTGTAGGAACATTACCTTCTTTCCTAAAGGCTGAAGTACACTTGTGAAGGCCAAATTAATCATCTAAATAATATATTCATTCCCCCAGGCAAAATGTATGGAATAGGCACCACTCTGACAACACAAAGAGATGCACGTTTTGTATGGTCCTGAGAATCCCTTGTGAATCCTTTCATCTGACTGATAATCATGTCAGGGAACAGCTGTATCTTCTGTCACATTTTTGACCATTGCAATTGGCATTTAAGTGTTCATGACCTACTCCTGATATGTTATGCTAACAAAAGCAGCCTGGTTGGTGTTTGTGATTTGTTTGTATTCTTAATGTGCAAGGAAGGGCTCACCTGGGTATGTATTCTGCAGTTTCTACTTCTCAGCAAAAAAAGGGAAACATGTGCTTTGCATAAGGTTTTGTATTTCTCTCAAACTTCCAAGGAAAGGGAATTGCACACAGCTTCCTTGAAGTCTTTAAAAATGGGTTGGTGTAACACAATAGACAGAGTACAAGGGTAGATTTACTCCACATGGCAAAGATAATAAAGTTACTCGTTTTCATTTTTTTTAATTATTATTTTTTTTTTGCTGGAGCTAGGTTACAGAAATTTAGCTTTAAAATAAAAGCTCCAGAAATGTGGAAAAAGAGGTTGAATTCATTCCATACTGTATCTCTTAAACAAGCCTTCTTAGGAGGATTTTCTATCTGAATTGTTTCCTCTTGTTGATGAAGAATATCTGCAGAATTTGGCTCTCCTACAAGTACAACTATGAATAATGCATGGTGACTAGAAAAGAACGGACAGCAAATAACAACAGGAAACAAATACCACACTTTGCAGGACAAATTTCCAGGTGCACAATAATTCCTTCTAAAATCTGTGAACCTCATGGAATTCTCATATATTTTCATGAACACCTGCAAGCAATAAATATCTTGATGCTGCATATTGCAGCTGAATTTGCTGCCTTCATTTGGGAAGGGGGGGGAGGGAGAATCTTATTTGTATAACTCATCTATCTCCTGTGTCAAGCTCCTCTGCTCTGTTTCTCAGTTCTGCAATTCAATGTAAATAGTGGGTTGGCTTGCAGCTACCACACACACTCAACAGCTTCTTGTGGAAATCATGCTTGGGGGTAGGTAAAGCATTGCCACAGGTCCTGATTAAGTTTCTAGGGAGTAATAGGCACCCTGTTGATAAGGCTCTGCTGAAGGACTGTTTCTTTATCCTCCCTCTCATTCAGGCATCCCCTGTCCGGCCAGTGTAAGAAAGGGTAATATGAGTGGGGCTTTTTGGTGTTTACCCTGCAGTGAGGATTTATTCCAGTTACTGCAATTTCTCATTCTCTGCCAATTTTAAGAGTCTTCTTCAGATAAGACCATGACAGCAGCATCTCTTGGAGTCAAGACTCCCTAGCAGTTTGAGGAAAATATTTTTGCATTTTGGGACAGGACCTCAACATTGATAAAAGATGACTGGGACGTAAACAAGAACCCAAAGGGTTTCTATATTCTGTATTAACAACGTGACATAGGCTTTACTATGAAGAACTAAAATCATTTGGAATATGTGATTTAAGTTAATATATTTGCAACAAATGCTGTGGGCATGGGGTTTTTGTTGGTTGGTGGGTTGTTTCATTTGAAAACAGCCTTGAGGAAAAAATAGAAATTACAAGCAATTGTAAATTGCAAAGAAGTGCTGTGTTAAGTGGAATCTGATGGGAAAGTCAGAGAAACACTTCCCAGGAAGACTGAAGTTGGCATATGGGAAAAAAGGACCAGGGTCACAGCAGTAGGCTTTAGTCCAACTCCAGCAATGTCTCTCAGCTGACATGAAATCACTTCTCTTAGTGTTTCCTAATTTTGTACTTCTATGATTGCATCTTTGATTCAGTCAATGACAATATAAACCTGAAAAAAAAATATGAAAATAATAAACCCAAGAAACTGTAACTGAAACTGTGTAACTGAAAACAATAAACCCAAGAAAACATCCCAAAACCAGGAAAAACATGCAAATCCTAGGAGATTAAATCTGACTTTCTGAGGTCTAGTCTGGGTCTGTGTACCGCCAAGCACAAAAATACATACATAAATAAATAAAAAGATGGAGGAAAACAACACACCTTTTTTCTGATCTCTATTTTTCTGTCTTTACTATGACTTTGATATGGACACAGTTGCAGTGTTTCAAAGTCTTGAACAGGACAACACGCATCTATTATTTCTTCTCTATTCAACTTATTTTCTCCCGTTCTTTCGGAAGAAAAACAAAACAAAGCAACAACAAAAAATGCTTCAGTTAGTTCTGCTGGAATTGCTGTTCCACTCGCCCCAAGGTGGGTCAATTTCCACACAGATCAGTATAAGAAATATTTTCCACAGGTGTTCATGGACTTGTTAATTTACCTTTGTGCCAAGGGCATTTTCATGGTGAATTGAGTGGACCAAAGTGGCCATTAAACACGTCAATAAAGAATCACACACTTGGTCAGTGCAGAGGTTTTGTAATCCATAGATGGAAAACCTGGAGTTCATTAATCAGGCTATAAACAGCAAGAAGGTGAACCTACGGCTGTATGTCTTAGAACAAAAGCTTGCCATTAAAATAAATGGCATATTTTGGACATTTCACTAGCTAAGAATGCATTATGTAAATGGTATCCCATATTTCCCAGACTGAGATAAAAGTTATATTTTATAGAAAGACAAAAAATCCCAATGTGAGACACAAAAAAAAAAAAAAAAAAAAAAAGACAAAAGGAAAAAGCAAATAAGTTATTCCATGATAGTGCCTATATGTCCTCCATTTGCATATTTTAAGACTAGACTATTTCAAGCCTATTTCATGTGGAAAGGCTTACCTGTACAGACTGATCTCAGAGGTGGGGGATGAGCAGAGGGGGTTATATCTTTACTCTCTCTCTATGGCCATTCTTTGCACAGAGGCTGGCCATGAGGACCTTCTCCTTCACCTGCTGCACAGGTGAACAGCTGGGTGCTGTACTGAGGGAAATAACATTTTCTGCAAAGAAGCAACATGCTTCTGGGAGAAGCTGAGAAGGAAAGGTGGCAACTTGTTCTTATACCTTTTAGGCTATTCAGCAACATACTGCCCTTTTATAATACAGAAGACCATCTATTCTGTGGTTGGTGACTGCTTCTGTCCGAGTAGGTTTGCACATTAAAATATGGGGAGTAGTATCTGGAATAAACAAAGTGATGTTGGTAAAGGGAAGACGCTTGACAATGAGGACAGATTAATGCTGACTAACTGAACATACCTTGTAGCAAAGCAGTTTCCATGATCTTAAAGATTATAACACATTATTTCCCTTGCTGGTTTGGAAAGATAAAACTGCAGTTTAGCAAGGCAAGATGGATTTTCCACAAAACACAGAAACGAGTCAGCCCCTGAGAGAACAAGCAACAGGGTGAGAAGACACATGGATGAGAGGTTATCTTCACAGAGAAGATAGCCAGAGTTCAGGGACATCATTCTGGCTCCAGAATTCTAATCTAGGTTGCAGTACATCTAGGGACAGATTTAATACATATGAGACCATCTTAAAGTTGGTTCCTGGGAAAGATGGAGAAACCTGTCTGCCTCCCAGATGGGTAGCTTGGTTCCACACCACACTCAACCAGCACCAAAAACTGGGAGGAGGAAGGCAGATAGGTAATGAGTAAGGCTAGAAAAGGTCCGATCTTTCCTTGTGAATGAAACAAGGTGAGAAAGATATAATTATCTGCTGTTGCAGCCCTGGGACCTGAGCTAGACTGGTGGATGCTCAAAGCAAGGGATTTCAGATACATTAGGAGTCATGTCAAGTCCCTAGGAAGGTGGTGTCACATGCATGACACGCAAAGGAAAGCAAAGGCTAACCAGAATGCTATGGCATGGAGAAGGGATGAAAGCTGAGGGAGGGTTGGCACAGAGGAGGAACAAACCTGCTTTTTATGCAGATAAGGTGAACATACCAAAGCTTATGAAATAATGTTTAATTCCTCTAAGTCAGCTTTATTTTGGTAAGCAGCAAAGGTCACCACAGAGCACTAGCATTGCACTGTGTGCCGATGTTTGCTGACTGCTGCCCTAGGAATGCACTGAGATGCTTGCAGGCTAGTGAAACAAACAGCAAAATATAAAGAATTGGGGCTTACAAACATGACTGCCGCATAATTCATGGATGATTTCCCTCAAAGTATATATTCTTTTAATGAGCCTCCTTTAAATGCAGTGATTGTAATTTTTGGTAAGCATTTTCCTTTTGAGAAAGCAATAAAATGTAAGTGATAATATCCAAAAAATCCTTATTTCAGTTGCAGTGCACAGTGTTTCTGACTGTAAGTTAATGGTTTACATATTAATTTTCTCATCTCTCTGATGGGCAGAAAATTGCTTTAATATAAATGCAGTTAAATTTGTCATTTTATATCTACACAGCTTAGGTTTAGAAATTTATTACAAGCAGTATCAAATTGTTTCATAGCAATTTAGCAGCTTTTGTAGAAGAAAAATGTGTCAAGTTGGAGGTTGAGGTAAAATTTTTCTCACATTATAATTAATGTACTTTTTAATGTTTATTGTCTAATCAATTATTTTAAAGGAGACTTGAGGAATGTAATAAAAGTGTTTGAGTGATTCTTGGAAAAGTTAGGCTGGGTTTCTGAGTGAGCAGAGGGATTATTTTTTTTTGCCATCCAAATGAAAAGTTTTAAAATCCACTTTTTTTACAAGAAAAAGTAAAAAATATCAACAAGATTAATTTGAAAATTCTCCCACTGTGCCAGCAGATGAGAGTATAAGGAAAATTTATTTTATCAAATCAGCTTTCCTTTTGGAAACCATACTTCTGTTCTGCTAATACTATCAGCATCTCACTCGACAACCTAATAAAACATGGTCTTATGCTGGGACACTATATTATCAGCTTCAGTGAGGCTGCTCAGAACCATTCCAGTGAAGGGACAAAGTCTCATCTTAATGGATCTTAATGTTAAGTACCATTTTGAGCTCATCTCTCACCCAGTATTTATCAGTCCCCAAATGCTTTTCTAACTTAAATCATCTGTGTAATACCAATAGTCCATGGAGACTATGGGTGTGTTTATGCTCGAGAAGCTCTTTAAGTACAGTTTTGATTTGGAACTTGAATTATCATCTGGGATCAATTCTATTCAATAATTAATTAAGCTTATTATTATTTTTATTATTGTAATTATTATTAATTACTATTTTTCATCAAAAACATCCCTAGGCAATGCACTGTAAAGGATTATAGTTTAATCTTAAGCCTGAGAAAAGGTTATTGCAGCAATTTCCCCTTCTGGGAAGTGCTCTAGAAAGAAAATATGATTGTCTGTGTTTCCCCCACCACTGGTTTGGAAATTGTTCATGGATTTTAACTAGATCTATTTTCTGTAACGTCCAGTTATATTGATTTGTGTTCTGCCTGCATGATTCATGGCTTGCAAATCTGGTCATTATAATTGAGTTTCAGAATGAAGATAAGCAAGAAAAAGACAAAGTGATAGCCCCCCCACAGAAAGCTAGACATTAATGAGGAGCACTTTAGTACTGAAGCAGACAGTGAATGTATGTGCATGGGAAAGATAGGTCTATAAAGGCAAACAGCTTTTGCTATGTCCATCTCAAAACAAAAACAACAAAAAAAAGCAAAGTTTTAATCTCACAACATCACCTCCATTACTTCTCACTCCTTTTCTTTCTGTAGAAGAGCATCAATTAATTATCAGAACAGAGTAGGGAAACATAACAAAATTTTAAAACTGTAGGCTTGGTTTCTAAGTCCTTATATCCAGTTCATGAAGCACATTCACTGACGTACTGATTTTATCTTGACTAAGCATTGACAAGGTATCCAGATTTAACTCCTTCCTGTTGGAGAATAAAACTTTTAGGGAAAAAAGTACAATTCGTACTTTCAAACTACCACTGATGGTGAATCCATTACAAATCCCCTCAATTTGCTCAATATGTTCTAATATTCACCTTCCAGTGAACTCATTCTTAATTTTTTTCAATATCCTCTTTGAGTTTCAACTCCAAAATTATCATAGAATTCCAGTTACAATACAGTATGGATGCCCTACTGGTTCTCAACTCTTTTGTTTTTAGATTCAGGTCTTGCTATACCTTGTGGTCATGGCATTTCATTGATAACACATATTCACTTCACTGCAGCCAAAAACCTAAAGCAAGTTCCAGAAACAATTTTTCTGAGGCAAAGCCTGCCATCCAATGCCCAGGAGCACATTTGTTCCCAGACATCTGATTTCAGATCTGACCATACTAAAACAGATTTTGTTATACTCCTTTTCCAATATTAATTTATTAAAAATGAATCCAGTGCACCAATCCCCCAGTGCATTGTTGACATTGTCAGTCATACATTATTTTTCTCACAAATCACAATATTAAAAATGTCTCAAGTGCTAATCAAAAATTAGTCCTGCAGACTCATGAAGACTCGGGAAGAACTGTGCCACTTGCTCCTGACCACTGCTGGGAAGTGGATGCTGGGCTGTACAGACTGATAAGCAGACCCACTGTTTCCAATCTTATCATAGAATCATAGAGTCATAGAACATCCCAAATTGAAAGGGACACACAAGGATCATCGAGTCCAAATCCTGGGTCCCCAAAGGACCACATAAAAAATCAGACCTTGTGTCTTGAGAACATTGTCCAAACACTTCTTGAACTCTGTCAGGATTTGTGCCATGACTGTTTCCCTGGGCACTGTGTTCCAGTGCCAGACCACCCTCTAAGTGAAATTTATAACATCTTGGTATAACATCTTATAATGGTATAACACCTTATGTTATAGCATTTGATGATGAATGCTTATAATCATTCAGAAATATAAATTAGCACACTGAAAATCTACAGAACATATTCTGTGTTGATTGTATATTGTTTTTAATTAAGTAGTTGTGTGGTACAAAGTGAAATGCCTTACCCAAATCTGTTACATTTATTAACTGAACTCAATGTCATAGAAAGATATCACATCTATCTTTCATAAAACTGTTGATTGACATTAATTATTTCAACTTTTGTTAATTCTTTATTGAGTCTTGTACTACTGTTCTGGTATTTTGCCTAGGATCAATGTGAAGCTGACAGACCTGTAATTATACGGGTAATTCCATTTACATTTTTCAAATAATGGCATCCCACCAGCTTTTTCTAGGCTTTTGTAGATTCCAGAGGAAAAAAAAGAAAAAAAAAAAAAAAAAAGAAAAGAAAAGGCCCTTCACATATCTACAGGGCTTTCTGTATTTTTTTTTATTTTATTTTTTGAAGAAATGTTGTTATTTTTGTATATAAAATACATGGTATATTTCCAGTTTTGTTTGTTTGTTTGTTTGTTTTTCTTTTCCCCTTGGCTTTCATTTGTCTTCCTCCATCTCCTGCTTTTTTCCTCTATTTTTTTTTACTTAAGTGTTTTCAAATTTATTGTTGAGAATGGGCTGAAAAGAGATATGTATCTTTAGAAAAAATCTGATGTGTATTTGTTTTTCAGTGTAAAGATGTTAAAAGTGTTAAAAGTTTTGCTTCTAACTTCATTAGTTAAAATCTGAGAAGTTAAATATTGAACATTCACTATATGAATATATATTTTTAATTTTAAAGTGGCATTAAAATGTCAAGACTATTTTATTTTTTATACCAGCTTAGAGAACTAGAGCTTTCCCTGAATACAGTTCTTCTCTACCTTACACAAAGAAAAGTGTAGCTAGTTTAGTTGGTGCATAGGGGAATTTAGCCCAGCAAGTCTGGAAAGCCTAGAAAGAATTCAGTTTCAAACTAAAAGAGGGTAGATTTAGTTTGGATATATGGAAGAAATTTTTCATGTTGAGGACTGTGAGACAATGGAACAGGTTGCCCAGAGCTGTGGATGCCCCATCCCTGAAAGTGTTCAAGGTCAGGTTGAACAGCGTTTTGGGTAACCTGACCAGTGAAAGATGACCCTGCCCATGTCAGGGGTGTTGGAACTAGATAATTCTTAAGCATCCCTTCCAACCCAAATCATTCTGTGATTCTATATACATGAGTGCTCTCCCCCTCATCTAATTCCAAATGTACTGGATAATATTTGTCTGGCAGAAGAGTCAGACTGAAAACCGTCTGGTACCTCAGCAACCCTACTCCCCACATTCTCAGGTCTAACAACTGTGCATCCTGGATGAATCCTTGCATCAGAAAGGAGATGCACCCAGGGAAGTGTCTTGAAAGCAGGAAACCACTTGCCCATAAAATAAAATGTAAATATTTTAGGATAAAGAGACACTCAAACTTCATAGAAGAGTCCAAGAGACCTATCTATTATATTTACTTGATAATAAAGTGAGACAATTTAAAAGGCTGAGTGAGATTTTAACCATGTTGTGGAGAAATATTAGCTGGCAACAAGCTGTAATGCAAAGTATATATGGGTACAGCCTGTCTCAAAGCTTGCTAAATGCTTTGGTTTTTACACCATCTGTGTGCTGCTATCTTTATCTAGCTTATAATCTTGTTTATAGTGGGTTTTTTTGTGTTTTTTTTTTTGTTTGTTTGTTTGTTTGTTTGTTTAGTTTGTTTTATAGTACATTGAAAATGAAAAAAAAAAAAAAAAAAAGATAATGATTATATTTTATATTTTCAAATGAACCTAAGTTCTTCAACCTAACATGGCAGAAAAATTGTGCTGGTAAAGATGACAGGGAAAGATTTTCAAGGATTTCCAATGTAAGCATATGATGCCCATCAAAGCTAATATTGATAAAATCAGCAAGAGAAAAAAAATACTCAGTGTCTTTAAAAATCTCTTTCATGGGATAGATTTTTGTTCCTAAACATAGGTGTCTAGGTGACCTAGGCATCTACTGAAGATTGACCCATACAACAACAGACCTATGGGGACTGTGTCCAGGAGCAGTGAGGGCTGGAGGCCTGGAATGGCTGTATCAGGGTGAGTGCAGCAGCACTGAATTCAGTGCTGAACTCTCCCAGTATTCATGCACAGTGGGAGAAATGTGCATGGATAGAAGCTAGAGGGCAGCAGGGTTGAAAGATCCTCAGGGACGGCCATGGGACTGATATTCTTGAAAGAGTTGGGCACACGCAGTTAGAAAGGTGGGGAAACAAGCCCTATTTACCAAAATATCACATTTAGTATGAAATCACATTTCATATTCACATTTCACATTTCATAAACACATTTAGATTAGTAGTATGAATAAATCTTGACTGAGATAAGGACAACTATTCTCTCATCATATAAATAAGAAATCAATTACACTTGTCTCCTTTCCATGGAAAAAGAGCTAGCACTCACTTTTGACTTGCCATTCTGTAGAAAATAAAATCAAAGCTACTTTTCTGACACAAACATAATACTGTGAACTATTTTCTGGATAGGCAAAGCCTTCATATAACTATGTGATGGACTATGGTGGTGGGAAGACCTGAACTCCAAGTTCGTCTGCACACTGTCTGTCAACATTGAATAAATAGTTTAACTTCTGTATGCCTAGTTTGCTAGATGGCATTTGGAGGACAAAGGCCTAACAAGGTTGTCAAAAAATGCATAAATAGAATCGACATTATTTTTTGTATGCCCCCATAATTCTAGTGAAGCAAATACAACAATTTTTATTTACCAAGTAAATGGCACAACATTCTTGTCCCTCTGGAGTTTTAGATTTCTTTTTTCTTCCTTTACATCCTTTAAATCCACTTTTTAGTCACAGAGGTTGACAGGATGTACACACATTTCTTCTGCTACCTAATGAAAGCAAAGACAATTTTGGCTTAAAGTGTCCTGGAATAACATTAAACTAGAAATACAAAAAAAAAGATTGAGAAGGCAAGATTTTTACTGTAAGCTGAAGTTGCTTGATCAGTGGTAAGCATTTGTTTCCATTGTGTGGATAACTTGAATGCTTGACAGCACATCTGATCAGTCAGGTTAGTTTAGCCTTGAGTTAAGCAAAGTCTGGCTTGTGATGGGATTTTCTAGGGATTTCATTAGCAAATCTTTCTTGCAATCCATTGTTTTCACTGGTTTTCCACTCTTACATTTATACCTGTGGGAATATCTCCCAAAAGATCTGGTTTCTTTCTCCTAAAGTAGTCTGTGACTTTTTCTAGCCAATAGTATAAATTAAAAGAGCATTTGTCTGTCCTCCACAGAAAGATTTTGCAGAATGGTAAATAAATGGGTTTTTAACTCTTACTGCTCTCTATTTTTGGGGAGTTTCTTTCTAAGTGTGCTGGTATGAGTTAAGGTGGATCATTATGGTAAGAGCCTGGGCTAACTGTGTTGTCAAGACATATCACATTAGAAAAGGTAGAGTGCTCAGTTTTAACTCTGCTGCTTTTACTGCTTGATACTGGATCCTAAAAGACCCTGGAGTCATGATGACAGTTGGGATAAGAATAAAGAATGTGACCATATGGTGCTTTTATATGTTATAGGATACAATTGTGAAACTTGGCATCTTACTTTGTGAACCAAGAACACTGGAGACATTATTATAGGGAGATAGAAAACTTGTATATCCAAGAGTGGAGCTCACATATCTGCTATAACTGTTTTGATCTTATCTACAAACTTATCCCTATACTGTGCTACAGAGCTGTCATTTATCAGAGGCATATCTACAGAAAAGCTGAAGTTTTGGATTTCAGACCATCGTGAGGCAGAATTTTGCCACTGGTGAGCTGAATGACGGGTGACTTATTTGGTTCTTTCTGCACAGCTTGGTGCTTCTGACCTCCCATAGCATGGACAGCTGCATATCTTTTATAATTACCAGTCTCTCCAATCTATTTTGTGTGCCTCTGTGTAAAATGGGATTAGATGAGCAGAAAATGCAAAGTATTATTTTGAAGAGACCATTTTCAGCATTTAGCTTGTATGCAGAGCTAGTCATATTTTTTTGCTTAACAATTCATTCAGATTGATAGAGGTGAAACAACCTCTGTGGGCTGAAAAAGATAGGAAGAAAGGGAGGGAGGGAAGGAGGAATGGAAAGAAAGAGAGAGAGAAAAGAAATGAAGAAAGGAAGGAAAGACAAAAGTTAAAGAAAAAAAAATAGGAGAACAAAAGTACTTAAAATTCAGTCTTTTGAAACTTCCTCTTCATAATGACAGATGAACCAGGATCCTGAACTGGAATCAATGAACTGACTTGTTCACCATATTAACTACACACGACAGAAAGGCATCAAAACGACTTCTGGATAAATCATTCATACCTTATAAATGCATTTGCATTGCTTTATGCTGATACATAAATGCATGAGCACTTAATTTAATCTGATGTCACTCTCCAGCCTTAGTTCTGGTCTCCCAAGCTACTGTGAGACAGGGCAAATGCCATCGACCAGGGAGGAATGAGTGGCACAGCATATTTCTAGAGCAGGTATAATTACCATTGTGTGTGCCAATTAATATTAGATTAAAAAAAGACATCCTCCAAAGGAATCTATTTATTATTTAAAAGTCCCCCAGGGTATCTTCTGACATGGATTGGTGATATGAGGCATGAAAGCAGCTGAAAGCAGACAAACTGTTAAGCAGCATTTAATCCTTTATGCATGTTTTATACATAAACAAATTGGAATGTGTAGATCAATGTCCTCCAGCTGTTTTTCAAACCCCATTCTGCCTTCGTTAAAGATTTAGGGAGGAAGTTTCCAAACATAGATATGATATCAGGAAAAACAGGAAATAATTTTTTTTCTTTTTTTCCCTGAGAGGTTTTCTTAAAACCACCACTGCCTCTCACTCAAGTAACAGTACATTGTAAAGTGTTCCTTTGCCACTACAGCCTGCACATTAAATCCTTTATACAGTCACGTCTTTTAGTTCTGAGTCCCGTTAATTAGACAAAAGATATAACTCCCTGATAAAGTGTCCTAAGAGAGAGCCAATTTGGCCACACTGAGTTCACACGGGAGTCATAAAATACCAGGATCAAATCAATTCAATGTAAACTAGTCCTATTTTCAATGACATAGTGCTCTATGGCTCCTTGAGCATTTATTCTAACAGCCACAGTGAGAATTCATTGATTTAATCAGGAGGAAGGGTTTTCAATTTTCTCCTCCTCATCATTAGAAGTCCTCACTTAAGAGGAACAATTTGGTCTCAAGACTGAGGTGGAGCAAAGCAGGATGAAGTGAGTATGTTGGTGACCTGCTCAGTATTTAAGAGATCAGCTTTGCAGAGATGCTGCCTTTGTGGTTACATTGCTATTCTTCTTCCATAGCTCCTTTGTCTGCTGAAGGCTGCACTTCTCTTCCAGTCTGGTAGCACGTTTGGGTTTTAGAGGAGGAGCTGTCATAGCCAAGTCTCTATTACAGCTACCAGAAGGCTTTTAGGAATAAATAGCTCTTCCATACCTCACTCTGCCTGTGCTGCCACTGGCTTTACCAGTCACATGCTGATTGTAAGTCTCTGAGGCTGAATCCTCTCCCACCTAATTGCACAAGCATAAAAGGAGAAACGTGGCTACTTGCTAAGATCTCCTGGCAGGGCACAGAGTCTTGTTTCCCGTCTCCCTTGTCCATTAGCACATACCTCTGCCTTCACCACATCCCATTAAGGGCAGCTTGAATTTTCTGTATTTACTTCCTAGATTTGTGCTTGCTGAGGATGCTAAGCACTATCCTGAAACCACTGCTAGGAAATATGAGCAACTGAGCTCCGTGCAATGTAATCCCTTACTTCTGTCATAGAGAGCAGTGTCTCTACCACATTTCAAACGTGGCATGAATTTCAGACTCACATCTCTTACCTGGCTACTACCTGCAACTAGTTAAATGGGCTGCCACGCTGCCAGATGGGTTTGTTTCTTTCTTTGCTATTATTTGGCTCCTTCAAACATACGGAAGAGAAAAACACCCCTTCCACAGCAAAAGATGAGCTGGGATTTCCAGTCTGTGTGCCTTGAATTTAGATTCCTGGGACCTGATTATTTAGAGGTGTTTGCAGCAGCGCTATAAAGTCAGCGAGTCTTGCAGATGTTCAAAAGCTGTAAAAATCACACACACACAAGCATCTAGAGACTTGCCAACTTAAAGCCCTCTCAGCAGCTGCTGTTAGATGCAGTACTCATTTACCCTTTACTCCTACACTAAGGTTATTTCTATTTAGAATTCATATACAGCTGCTGTATTCCAGACCTGTGAGGGCCACATTTTGGGAGTGGGTGGGTCCCCTACCCTGAAAGCTTGCAGAGCACTATGTGGTGAAAAGCTCCAGATAAAAGTAATAGATTATTAGAGCACACAGCGTGTATTATGTGTTCCCAGTACATAAGCACCCCAGTCTTCCTAGCTGGAGAAATTAAAATGTAAACACAAGATGCTGCTTTGCTACATTCACATCTGGTGTTGTGGCTGGTGTTTTTCTGTGAATATTTTGAAAACAGCCAGATTGTTCAGAATAAAATTGCAAATACCACATCTGCTCCCTGAGGCCTCTGAGAGTCTTGCACCCGGATGAAGGCAAATAAAAGGAAACTGAGCAGCACTTGGTAACATATCAAGAAATATAGGAAAATATAATCATAAGCACTTTGGCTGATTTTGCATTAGGAAGACAATTGTTTTCTGACAGCACAGGTTGTATACCTGAAATCTACCAAGTATGAGATTTCCTGACCTTTATTTTATTCCATCTATGTTTGAGTAATATCATTTGCAACTCAATTATCTAACTCCCTCTGAGATGTAGAAGTGAAGGTCAATATTAGCTGGAAAATCTAGGCACGCTGCTTTTTACTACAAGCTGCTTCAGGATTTCTTTTCTAAGCATAGAAAAGGTGTGTTTCTATACATATAGCTACAAGAAATCATCACTGAATTGCTTTACTAGTCAGATGTTCTCACTGGCTAAATGTAGAATTTACCACAAATAAAAGATTTTTCATTTGTCTTGCATTGTTTGCTGACAATTTGAAGTGAGGAAGTTGATCTGTCTTCCAAATCATCTGCAAAGTTGGAATTTCTTCTTTCCTTGACTTCATCTTGCTTCTAGGCTGCAAGGATACTGGCCTAAAACCAGGTAATTTATAGATGCTTCTTTCCACTCTTTTCTCAGGTATTTCTGAAATAACCTGAAGATCCAAGATTTAAAATGTAATTTCTTGCAGATCTCTTACCAGTCGTTGGGATTTTGTATGTTTGTTTGTTTTTTATTAGATGTCTGTAATTTAACCCCCCACACTGTGTGGAATCTTCACCCGTATTTAGCAGTGATATATCTGGATAGTGTTGCTTGCTTACTGGGCTATTAATGGAAATTGGCTTTGGCTGAACCTTAGCGTGATACCTTAGGGTGATAGCAGGAAAAATTCCATGTCCACACTGTACAGTCTGTGACTGCAATGATACTTATAAACCCATATGCACAGGTTTGAATTCTCAATATCCTCTTGGTACCAGTTAGTTTTAAAATTGTTGACATCATATTAGCTGCAATTGAACCCAACAGAACACTGTAGAAATTAGAACAACCGTGCTAATGAGTGGTCCTAAATACAAGCTGTACTGTTAAGCCAGCACTGTGCATTGCATTGATTTGGTATCACTAGAAGACTCCCATCTGCTAAAATGATCCTAAGGTGTGATGAGTTTAGGGACTCTGCTTATAGATGTGGGCAGTTGTAAATTTGTGCCTGGATTCCAATGGATTTGAGACCCCTTTGAGTACAGCATACTAATATTTATGCAAAACCTCAGGATTTCAGACCATTTTCAAAACTGATAGATACATAAGGCCTTTCTCCAACTGGAGTGGCTGCAAATCTGCCCCTTGTGGTGTCTTGTTTTTTTTTTTGTTGGTCGGTTGGTTGATTTTTTTTTTGTTTTGTTTTTCTGTTTGTTTGTTTTATAGAAACCATTTTTTGAAGTCTGAACACACTTAAACAAAAAGATAGAGTAAAAAGACCATGACTGATGTGTCATTATATTTTCACCAAAATGTCTTTGATTCTTCATGGTTTTGGATACATTTTGTTGCATGCCAGAGGTAGTTCATGCATAGCGTAGTGTTTTTTAACAGCCACTGGGTTGATTGCTCTGATTTGGCTTTCCAAAGAAATAAAAAATGCACAAAATTAGTGCAAGATAAAGAATTTGGTGTTTGTTACCTGAGGTAAATAAACACAGAATGGTCACTAAAAATAGATATGTATATATAAATTCAATCAGACTTGTCTGCCAATAATCAATTTTTAAAATACTCCCCCACTTTTACCCAAAAGCAAATAAAAAAGTGAAGAAAAACAGTGACTGTACTACTGCTGCAATGCTCTACTTTTCATTTGCTGGGTAAGAAGATAATTTTTCTAGTGGTATTAGAGTGTCTCTTGTGGCAATTTCAGGTAATTATGATATAGTATGAACAAACCTGCAAAATGCATAGAGAAATGACTATGAGGTTTATGTCACAGGGAGGTTGACAGACAGGTTGTCTCTATTTTTATTGCTTTTCTATCTTGTTCAGAGACAAATATAAATTTGAGGGATTTATTTATTTATTTATTTATTTATTTATTGATAACTTGTAGGCTTTTTCCTTGAGACATCATCTGAGGGGACTGTCTCTGAATGACTTAGGAGTGGATGGATAGCTTTGCATATCCTTACACAGGCTCTTTGGAGGGGAACAAGAACCAAATGTGCAGGAGGGTGGTGGTGTACAATATGCTGATATGTATGCAGATGCAGCCATCCACAAAATAAACCTTCCCTGATTAATGATGACTCTGCAGGCTTAGGAGTTCTCCTCTGAAGTGATCTACTGAGGTGTAACAGTGACATAAAACCAATGGGGAAAAACAAAAGGCAAGGAGACAGCTCTGGCAGACTTATGAGAAGAAACTAATCTACTTCTCTATGAGTGTCCTTATCTAGCTCAGCCATACAACTCTTACTTTTGTAAAGAGCATCTTCTGAAATTTCATAAGGTAAACTCTTTAGTCATTAAACTAAAGCTGACTTTTAACTGTAGACATGAAAAAGACTTTGTAGGTCTGGGGACTGAAAGCAATATAAACCATCATCTGAACTTCCTTCGTATTCCAGTCAGTCACAGACATCTAACCTTCTTTGGCCACAAGAAATGTGTTGTTATCTCTGATATGTGTTCTGATTCTACAGTTTCTTTCTGCTTTTTCCTCTGCTAATTCTGGTCTTTACTACAAAGGTCATTGTTACTGCACTGTGAAAAGTGACAGCTGGAATGAAATGAAACTAAAAGTTATATAAACTTTATAAAAGTGAGAAAACTACTGGTATTATCACATCCTGCTTGAGCTCTACCTTCTCAGTCAACAATCCATTAAGCTGCTCATAGACTGAATAGCATATTTAAGTATAAATACACTTTAAAGTACATTGTTTGGCAAAACAAACCTAGAAATCTGTATTTATTGGTTTGTTGCAAGGACTGCAATTCTGCAGTATGATGTAAAACTTAATAATAATAATAATAATAATTTTTTAAAAAAAGAATTTAATAGTCAAGGCTTATCTGTAAAATGTATTTATTCAGTAAACTCAAAGATAATCTAACTTTGAATAACTGTTTTTGGACACAGAAATGAAGTAATTTAAATGTAACTGAATGAACCTTATATGATGAAAGAGAATATATAAAAGCAAAAACTAGCAGAGAGATAAGTTCAGCTAATAAAACTAACTTTTATAACATCTGTGAAGTAACCATTTCAGTGAATCAATATTAAAACCTAGTATTTATGACAAGATAATAGTTAACATTTTATAGTTCAATGCACTGTACAGACAGTAACTGGTACTTGAAACAACAAGGAAAGCTAGAAAACACATATTTTGTAATTTTTAGGATTTATAATTAGAGACACTAAGAGATGCAATTGAAGTGGTTTGCCCAAAACCAAAGAAAAAAAGTCACTGGCAGAATGAGGTCTGAAAACCAGGACTGCCTGACTTCTACTTTTGTATTCTTTCTCACAGACCTCTCTACTTATCTTTTAATAGAAAATCTATTATAAAATATTGAAGTAGATAGTCACTCTATCTACCCTTTCAAATAATTCAGCTCCATATATTCCATGTTGGTTAATTTGGAATGCTGGCCTCAGGGAATACCCAGAAAAGATGAGAAATAATCTGCCCCCATATTATCTGTCTTGTTGTTTATTAGCTAAAGATTGGTCTCACAGCTTTTCTTAGCAGCAGTTTTCTTACTGTAGATACTAAGTGGTATCACTTGAATGCCTGTAATGATAAACAACATGTTACTTCCTGTATCGCCCAGATACTTGCTTCATCTAAAAGTTATCTGCTGTCAGGCACAAGAAAGCACAGACAAATTTTGTGATTCTTTCTCAGTATGACAGAATTGTAAAATGCCCTATATCAATGTTCCTGGGACTTCCCTGAGATCACCGTAATAGCAACTTCTCTTCTGCATCAACCCTTAGAGTTACCAACCAAGTCCAAGAGGGTGTGGATTTCCTACTTGAAAATCTCTGTGAAGCCACTGAAGGGAAGGAGGGATGTAAATTACACAAGGAAGCTTTCACTTATACAGCCAGTGTATGAACACCAAACCATTGTAATATGTTAAAACCTGGAATTATTCTTCCTTCAGTCATCCCTCTTCATCTGAAAGGTGCTCCAGCAGGCTTTCTCTGGCAGATGGAAGAGTTAGTAGGCACAAATAAAGGAGGAGTAAAGTGAGATCTGGCTACAGCTGGACATGATGAGTTACATCCAACTTGAGCCAAAGAGTTGGAGAGATTCATCTTATCTGTCTGAAATATGTGCAGTCCAAGCCTGTAAAACAGGCTGCTGTTAGAGTCTAGGAAAGGCATCATGGAGAATGGACCATCACATCTCAAACTACTTGCCTATAGTAAATGAAAAGATTCGCTCTCACCATGGCTCAACTCACTCTCTTAGTCAGCAGAAAGTAGCAGCCCATTAAACAATGGCACTTACATGTGATGACGAATTCATAGTGAAACATTTACCTTTTGGAGATGTTTTTATGATAAAGCAGATCCACCAAATTCAACAGCCAGAAAAAAAGCTTTGACTGTCGATATTCTCCGTAGTCTTTAACTGCAATTCACATCTAACTTTACAATTCACATACTTAAAGCTCATACTCACTTTCTCACCTTTCACCTTGTCTCTTGCACCAACCAAGGTGCCTTCATAGCTCCCTGGTGCAGAGCAGTCTGCAGCTTCCTTCACTGCTTCCTTTCGAAAACACCTCTGAAAATTTTTCCTTCAAACTTTACTAAAAGTTGAGCCCCCACCATAAGAGGACTTAAATGGTCTATGTTTCTTAGACTAGAACTCAGCTCTGTCCAGCTTCATTCAATCCACATAATTTCTACAGGAATTCTGGCACCAGAAAAAAAAAAAAAAAAAAAAAAAAAAAAAAAAAAAGGAAAAGAAAAAAGAAAAAAAAAAGTGCCTTGACTTTGCTTGAATTGCTGAATGATTGTTCTTGGTTTTTTTTTGTTCTGCATCTTTAGTGTCATTACCAAAAAGGCACAAATTGTATTATGAAATCATCTTATTCACTCAATAGTCTCATCAGCTTAAGCTTTTTTCCATAAGCAATTTCTTAAAGCTAGAGATTACACTTTTTTTTCTTTCTCTCTCCTGTTTCTTCAGCTGGTCTGAAGGATAAACAGGCTTTAGAATTGAATATATTTTGAAAACAGAGTTAGAAATTTGCATGTTTATTGGTTTTGTTGTTGTTCTTGTTTGCTCCTTCTTTTTCATTATAAATGAATAAGTTGCTTTTATATAGTAAACATGATTTTTTTTTTGCCTGGCTAGCCTGGCTTTTGATATCAGAGAACTTGTAACCTTAGGTTCTTTTTCCAATTGCTTTGGTCTTAGGTCTTCTGACCTGTCACATAGGGAGATTTTAGAAGTGCTGTTCAACATGAGAAAGTGATTTTTCTTTCACTAAACTATTGAGGCTGAATTAATATACTTCCCCTGCTTCCTTTTAAGTAGTATTCATCTATATTTGGTGGGAAAAGTTGGGAAGGGAAAAAAATATTTCATGTGTCACATACAAATGCTGGCAATATATTGAAAAAAAATAAAAAAGAGCAGAGGAAAGAGCATCATGTAGTTTTGTGTTTCTACTTGCTATCAGGTTTATTTATTTCTTATTAAAAGAAAGAGTAAAAAGTGTCCATGGTAATGATACTAATTCTGTTTATAAGAAGTTGCAGAGAGCGCATGGCCATGAAGTATACAAATACTTTAGGAATGAGGTTTTCTTCCTGTTAGATTCATAATATTTCCAATGCCTTGTCACTCTGATTATCTCTGCTGACCCAGCAGTTGAGAAACATCAGTATGGTTGTTTCAGGGATCATTCCTTGAAATGCTGCTCTGAAGGAAAGTAGGAATTCAAAATTTTTACCTTCTGATCAATGTAAACTTGATAGGTGAAATAAATAACTGGCCTTGGTCAAATTATTTATGGATAGTATCCACAGGGCTGACATCAAAGAACCATTATAACACCTGAGCCTGGTGCTTGGTTACATTTGGGACTGAGAGTCTGTTCATCATCACAAGTGGTGCATGTTATTTTCACATGTTGTTTGCTTTTGTCTTACTGTGCAGCTGAGACTCTCACATTCAAATATATTGTGTTGGAACTTTCACTGTCCCATCTTTATGGATTTAATCTGATTTGGACTTAAACTGACTTATTTTATTTCCAGTTTTGCCTCTGATTTTCTACATAAACAGAGAAAAGTGACCCAATGCCTTCTGTCTTTATCTTATTTGGACAGCAGCTTAATCAACTCTGGGAATGTCTCTCTTGATTATGTTCTGAGCTGAGATCTCTTGTGAAATGTCTGATTCCAATGTGCTGGAAAAAAAAGTAGGGAGGTAAAAGACACAACAGTGTTAAAGCATCAAGTAGTCTATGATTTTTTCCTGTCACTTTGACCACAAAATGGCTACAATGAATCTCTGATGTTAGGACCCAAAAATGAGTATTCTGGAAAGTGCTTAGGTGGTCTTTCTCAGTCCACACTGCATTCAGGAGTTTTTTGAATGCAACGGTAACATTTTCTCCTCTTGTAGACTTTCTACTCAGAGATCAAATACAATTTTTTCCTTTAAAATTCCTTACCTCTGCTGAGCTGAATGGATTTTTTCCCCCCTAAAGGAAGCATTTTCTGACCTAACAGAGTTAAATCACACCAGTCTCACGAGTGATGGTGGAAAGGAAATAAAGGCTTTAGTGCTTGATTCACTACACAAAAGTTTTTTTGAAAATAAATATCCATGACCTGTTAACTTCAATTGAAATAACAACCTTTTAAAACAACATATCCACATTACATGATTGTGTATGGACAGTAAGTAGAGAATAACATTTCAAATTTAAACTGCAGGGGAAATTCAGTAGACAGAACATTATTGTCTGAATTAGAATTTATTTCTGTTATCGGTTGTTAGCTTCTAACATCACAAGTTTTGTACACACACACACACCCCCATACACATGGAAAAATATTCACTACATTTTGAGTCATTTCCTTCATCATTCAGTAACAAAATATTGTGTATGTTCCGAATTATGACTCTTCAGAAAAAGCCACACGTCGTCCTTAGTACTCCCATTCCCACACAGAAATGTTGACTGCATACAAACTAAACATTGTGAAACGATTGAAAGTTTGCTCATAGCAGATGCGAATTAATAGAGGGGAAAGTGGAGAATAGATTTTCTTTCCAACAGAACCAAGGCTGAGCAAAGAGAATAAGTACATTTGCTGTTGTTTGCACACTCTCTTAAAAATAGCACATATTCAGCCTTAACAGATGTGCAACACCTCCCCACCCCCCAGTAATGTTAAAAGAGACATTTGAGTAAAATATTTAACAGATCATTTCATTCTCACTGTAGGAAATCTTTATATGCACCTCTTGTCTCATATTGCTAGCAATATTATGCTTTTGTTTCTATATGATATATTTTTTAGGCTTTTGGGGTGATTCTTTCATTTATGTTTGGGAATTTATGATATATGGGTTAACATAGTGTCATTCTGAGTTCTTTCACTCATTATTCTATAAAAGACTCCTGGAAGAGCAGTACATCTCTTGCTTAGTATTTGTTATGCCTAAAAAATAAATTATGACAGTTATTGAATTATTAAAATCATGACTTTTTCAGAAACTGAATCTGATTCTCTCCAACACTAAGAAACTTTGCCCAGGACCCTCAAAGGAATTTAGGCATCTAAATTCCAATTGCACTGACAGCTCTGACAAGAAGGTTTTATCCAGCTCAGTTATAATGAGTCACAGATTGACAGTCTCTTTAGAATATCTAATGTATTAATCAGAAATATTTAGTGGATGTGGTTGCAGTGTTTTAACTTTCTCTTAACTGAAACAGTTTCAGCTACAGTCCTTCTTCATTCTAGATTATATGCATTAATTCCAGAATGTAAACATTTTGCCGATTTTGAGGCATCTGACTAATCTGTTTGTGTAAAAAAGGCAAAAAGTTGGAAAAGGACATCTTTATTTGCCTCATTTTTTAAAAAACTTTGTAATTTTCCTCAAATTTGTGTAAAGTTTTCTGGGTCAAATAGTTTTGTTGTTCTCAAATGACATCACATTTAGAAATTTCTGCAATTGCAGGTTTTAAATGACTGGATGCTCAGACTAGAAAATCTTTCCTTCAGATCAAATACAGCACTTCAGCCTACCCAAAATGTGTATGTGGCTGGCTAGCTTTACTAATCAGGTATCAGAACTATTTATGAACCAAAAACTATTGGAGTCTGCAAATCTTTGCTCACTAATGTGGTTTCTGATGAATGTAGATCTACTTCTTAAGTTGTATTTGAGATAGGTTTCCACGTTAGTATAATAATAATAATATTAAAGCTGAAGGACTGTGAGTTCAGCCCAGACTGTTAAAAGTCAGGATACTGTAGGGTTTTAGATAGTGTTGATTTCTATGGACTGTATTGCTATTGGTACTCATAGTTCTGTTTTTAGTTCCTGTTTGTTCAAGACTAATATGTCTGTACAAGTGATTCTCTGATCTCTACCTTATAATGTTGAGTTATGTGGGCAGAAAGAATGAACTTGTAGACCTGAGTTTAGTACCTCATTGCATGAAGTCCTTAATGTCTCATTCTAGCTCTTGTTTTGAAGAACTGTAGTGGTTTCAAAAAAATTGCTCATTGCTGTAATAGTTCAAAAAATCAGTATGTTTGCTTTAGGGTCAAGCAGCTGAAGCTGACAAGATCAGTGTAGAACTGTTGTTTTCAACACAATGTTTTTTAGGTAATATCTGCCTCTGTTTCTTAGTATGCCTCAAATACTTACTAATTTACATATAATTTTCTATCCCAACATTATCTTCCTCTGTCTGTTATTGCTGTTAAAGGAACAGTTACTTGTTCAGACTGGTGTCACAAGTCTAACCTATCTGTGCCAATATAAGGTATTGAAGACTTGTGTTGTACATAATAATGTGTATAGCTGAACACCTACTGGTAACTAACTGTTCACTGATTAATATAGCTGCTCTTCTGGCACATGCAAATTATTAGATAGAAGACATGTTTTTCTAATTATGTTACACACAAGACAGGGTAAAATATTCATCTTCACAGTAACACATAAATATCAGTCTTTTTATAAAGACCAAGAAAGATTTTCATTCTTGGTTTTCTTGGTCATGTAGTCTGTTATATGATGGGAAAAGTAGGTGATTTTAAAGAAAACGGAAAAATACGCAGGGATTTTTATTATTTTCTTTTTTTTTTTTTTGCTAAAATTCTTATTTCTCACATGTATTTGACAGGAAAAAAAAAAAAATAGCCTGGTTGCTTTTTATGCTGGTCCTGATTCTTCTGCATTGAACAGCTTCTCACATAACACAAATAATACTAGTGTCAGTAACTGCATCTATATAGCAGCAGAGATGCTGCTCCAATGCCTGCTTTGTTTCCCATTCAAAGCACCCTAGGAATCACATTTGGGGAGGCCCAAGAACAGGCTAGGGGGAGGGAAACACTATATTTAAAAGGGAACTCAAGAGTGTACTTATCCATGGGGTGGACTGTCACTGGCATTTTGTATCTCTTTTGAGCTCTTCTATGCATTCCATCTATCATTTTGCTAACCTGATTTGTCCAACATTAGGCAGATCAGCTGTCCAAATCAATCCCAGGAAGAGCTTTGACAAATGAAAACAGGATTAAAAATTAGCACAATCCGAAAGTGAGTTCAGGCCATTTACAAGAACAATGTTGATGAGTAGAACAAGGTCCCAATATACTCCACACTAAAGGACCTAACGGTGGAGGTAGATGTGCACAGAATTATCATGGATCAGGAAGGGCCAAGACCAAGCCAGGGCTCAGACATTGCCATGTGTCACATAAGGAAAGGACTTTTCTCTCCAGTTGCCAAAGAAAGTATGAGTGTTTCTTACGACATAAAATTTACATGGGACAGAGTTCTTTCTTTTCCACAGTTTAACTTCAAAAAACAGGCTCCTGCTGAATTACTAATATATTATAACAAACCATTTGAAACAGAAATGGAGCAGATGATAATCGAAATTAAATCTCTTCCCTACATAGGAAAAAATAATGTTTCAAGATAATTATTCTAGAGTTAAAATACAGAAACACAGATAGAATCTGCAGCATCTCCTGCTTTATTTCTCAATACTTTATGCTACATAGTTAGAAAACAGGAAAAATCAATCAATCATTTAAAAAAAAAAACAAAAAAAAAAAAAACCACTACAGAAGTAATTCCATAAAATAGAAACTGTCTGAATGATATCAGCAAGTACTATGATTCCTGACTTTTCTTTGCTCCTATACTTCAAATAGGTTAATTCAGTTACTTCTTCCATTCCTTGTACAGACAGCAAAAGCTAAAGGTCTGATGCTGCCAATTAAAGCAAAATCATTTTCATACTTGCAAACTAAAGGATTCTTGTCCCTTATATAGTCTTTGTACCACACCTTCACCTATGAAGATAACTTTTAGAGGCAGAAGAATAACACACTCAACAGTTGCTCAGTGTCTTTAAATATTGGTCTGTTTCTCAAATATGACTTTCACAAGGGTAACACTCCTAACCCCCTCTTAATGATGAAAAAGTATGTAAAAACTAGTCAGCAAAGATAATCAAATTCCTTTCATTTCTTACAAGTGGACAGAAAGAATTAACAGAAAAAGAGGATTAAAATTATTACACTGAATATATGTGGCTACCTAAGTACCAGGTGAAAAGACTTGGAATATGGAGCTGTTTATCCTGGCAACAATGCATTTCTGAACTTTGCATCACATTGATAAAGCGTGAATTCATTGCTCTAGAATTTCATGGTGAATCTTGATTTTCTGAATTTGTGAATGTTTATCATTGCTATCAGTTAGAAGTTATGACAATGACAGGAATTATTTTGAAAGGAAGGAATGCCACAGAGATGTTCCTTGTAACAACTTAATAGCTTCACCGGTAGATACTAAAGTTGCTATGATGAACTATGAATTTTTTATGGTGCTTCTAAAAAGTCACTTACTAGAAGTATTGTCCTTAGAAACTCCCTTTATTTATCTGCCGTTTATTTGCTCCCCATACTTGGCTTTTGCAGGGTAACCTGAAACAAGCAAGGTAACCTGAAACTGAATCAGACAGTCTGAGAAATATCAAGCATGGGGAAAAAAGCTTGTGATCTGGTGAAACTGGAAGCAGGTGAAACAGAGACATGGTACTGAAGCAGCACTTGTCATTCATATTCCAGAGCACAAAATGTTCTTTTCTCTGAGGAGGAAAGCCCGTGAGCAATAGTTATAAATTAATTAATGCTTCATGGTCTCCTAATTTTGTACCTTTTGCATTAAACAGTCATGGAATGAAATGCATAAACAGTGCTTTCAGAGATGAAGACCCACTTTTCTCTGTTTCCAGGTGAGTGCCTATCACAAAAACATAGAGTCAGGCTCTGTTACACACTATCCTATTCCCTTCAATCTTTTGTGCAATGTGGGATAGGTTTCTACAGAAGAAATTGAAAATGCCAAGCCACATTAGCCAGTTGATTAGTTCTTATTGCACTCTCAAGAAGAGTGGATTTGCATCTCAAACAGAAGAGTTAAATCCAGGTCTCTTCTTTTTCAGCTGCATGGTGTAACTGGAGAATACTTTAGATGGGTGCATATTGTTTATACTGCCACACAGTAGATCTGTCCCAAGAACATCTGCTGAATTGCAGATATGTGATACTTGGAGAAACACCTAAAGCATGGACCACAAAGGGCTGAGGAACTGGATAGGTGTGTGAGTCAGACCTGAAGGACTAATGTGCATTTTAGTTTAGAATATGGAGAAATACAATTTCAGGCAGCCAGAGATCTTCACCTCCAAATTTTGGTGCCAGGTAAATGGAAGTTTCTGAGATTATTAATCCAATTACTTTAAATACTACAAAAGTCCCGCTTCTAAGACTCCACCGTGTTATAGAGGCATTATACTCCAGAACTGTCCATGACAGGTTAAATACTGGAAGGGCGCACGCTGACTTTCAGAGATGGGCTTCATTCAACTACTTTCTATGTCATTATAGGTTTCCCACCATATACCTGAAAAGCACAAACCAAATAATAATTAAAAACAACAACAACAAACAGGAAAACAAACAAACAGTAAACATAATTTCCAGCAGCCCAAATATTTTTAACAACACCTTTTATAGTAATTGTGGAGTGGTCCCAATTAGGTGGTCCTATGATGCTAGACATTTTATAGGGAGTAGGGGCAGTTCTAGCTTAATAAAACAATAATAAACTAAATAGACTGAGAGCAAATTGTCTTAGTATAGGTCCCAGCAGCTACAGGACAAGTGTAAGCACTGAACTGAGGTCCCACAAATCCCAGGGTAGGACAGTGCACTTCATCTGTATGGACACATGTTGCAACCCAGGACATTAAGATATCAAATCATTATTAACTTTTCAGAAATTACTGTTGAGAAAGCAGCTGCAATAAAGTTGACTTTCAACAGCCTCCACAGTTGCCAGCTACATCCCTTGATAGTAGGTTTATCATTGTTTTGAGAGTGGTAACCTGATCTCTGTCAGGCAGCTGTTGTTTTTTACCCAAAGAATGGACCGTTCTTGTAGAGTAACACATAATTTGTTTAGCATTACCCATAACATTTTATGATTGCTTTCATAAAACTCCCACTTTTTGGCAGCTTTTCTTACCCAATAAAGTGTGTGAAGAAAAGAAATAAAGATAAGAATAGATATTCTACCCATCGCCAGAGGACTTGGGATGGAGGAAAAGCTTTAAATATGGAGGACCAAAGCAAAAGTGGGTGGAAGTTAATTTGTGTGAGTTTGCCTTTAACAATTTTATTTAGCCTGACTTCTTTCAATCTATTTTTATTTCTTTATTGCTCAAGAAGTGTTTCTCAGCCTACTTTTTTTCCTTGTTATTCTTTTTGTAATTTTAAACTATTGTGGGAGTCAAAAAAGGACTAAAACCGAATCAAACCAAACCAAAACAAAAAACTGCTACAGTTCTGGCAGGTGTCCCCTGACAAATTTTCCAGAGCAGTTTAAGATGAAATTTTTTCTAATCTGTTTGCTCCTGTCTTTGCTCCTCCCCCACACTATGTAGAAGGCTTGTCATAATCCAGAGGGATCCTACACATCACACTCACTGATTGATAACCTGATTCAACCCCCTTCTTTTTTCAGCTGTTCAACCTAGGAAGTAAGACTCCGTACTGAAGTTGGTAAGCCTTCTGATTCTGCTCTGGAGGTGATCTTATCTGGCAGGAAAGCAAGAGCAATAACATGTTAAATCCTGCCAGGAGTCAGACAGAGGTTGCCAGTCTGAGGTCTCAGATCCCTCTATCTAGTTCCTTGCCTCACAGCAACTTTCTGGTGTGTTAGAATTTTCTTGTTTCTTCCACATCCCTCAGGGAGGCTAATTTCATGGCTCAGTGCATCTTCTCTGTCCAGATTATTGTTTTTCCCTTCTAGATACTCAGCCTGAATTTTCCTCTTACACTAACCCCATCAGTTACTTGCATGATTAAACTAAGTGGGTGAGCCTGACAGAATGTGAGGTTGTTGAAAACCCTCCAGTTTTGGAGAGTGTGGGTTTGCAATCTGCATTTGACTTGGAGAATATTCTTCTGATTAAATTCTCTGTCATTTAGGTAATGAGTCATTAAAGACAAAAATATTTGAAATCTATATATAAAAGCAACTACTAAGGTAAAAAGGAATCCTTTACAGCTCATTCTGGAGGTGATCAGATTGTGAATTGGGGATCCCTTAAATAAATGTCTTCACATTTGTATTATAGGCCATCTTCTGGCCTATTTGAATGATAGTTCAAAAAAAAAAAAAAAAAAAAAAAAAAAGTAGAAATCCTTCTAAAATATTTTCTAAAACAGAAGTATAGTTCCTACTTTAACTGCCACAGAAAGAAAAAATTAAGGACACAGAAATCTGCTATTTACTGGACTCATTTGTTGCAAGGACCTAATACTTTTTCATCATAATGCTCCTCTCTTCCTCAATTATTCAGAGTCCTATCATCTACTCCTTAATTGGATGGAGGGAAAAACAAAGAAACCTAAAACCTTCCACTAAACCCTGCAAAATAAGATTGAATTATGCTGTATCTACCATTAGGTGCTTCATGACGAAAGGAATAAATCATTCATGCAGTTATGTCCATGTTTCTTAAATTAAAAATAAGTATTCCTGGAATAGAAGACTAATAAAAGAGCATTGCTGGGGATATCTGTTATGAGGATAGTCTTCTATAAGTGAAAGTTCCTTGGGGTATAATGTGGTTTGTACTCAGAGATTGGGATTTTTTCTCATGAGAGTTATTCATAAATTCTCCCCAACATTTTCACTCTCACTAATCTTGTAAGAACCCAGTATGTCTAAGACCATGGATGCACCATCTAAGCAATAGATCTAATCAAGGTTAATCAGCTCACTTTAATACATGAGTACATTTTTCAGGGCATCTATGTTTTTTTCTGCATTTAACCATCTCATTTTAAAAAATGCCAGAACAATGCTTTAAATATTACAAATTAAACTTAATACCTATATTAAGATCGTTGATATCACAGAGAAGCAAAAATAATTTCGGACTTTAATTGGACATCTAAAGGTAATTAATTTTCCCATGATGTTTGATATGAATATTCTCTCCTTAATTTATTGAAGTAGAAGTCTAAATGAGATGTTCATGCATTCAAGTATACTCCAATTATAAATAGAAAACTTAGGAAAGCTCAATACCATTTTTTTTTTCTTTTTCTGTTGTGTCAGTAGACTGTGACATGGAAGTGGTACGAATACAGCAGTTGTGTCTTGAAGGATTTAATAGCTGAAGCTCTAATCCATAACCACATATCAGTACGTGCTGACATTTAACATAAAGAGTTATATTTGAAACCCAAGTCCTTGAGTATGTTTATTTAATGGGACATAGCATATTTGCTCAGTGGGACCTAAGCCTTTTACTGAACTGAAGCTTAAATGAGTTGAAATAAAGGACATGAGGGAGCTGGGATAATGCTTATTGTGTCTGTGATGTACAGATCCTAGGAGGATCCATGCAATATTTCCAAGAGGTCTGTAGCTAGGAAAGACCAGACTGTTGTCAATAGGCTTACATTTGTTGTACAGGAGCCTGCAGTCCCACTGGAAAACACTTAGAAATCTGAAAATGAAAAAGGCTTAACACTGGGAGGTATTAATTATGAAGTTTCCATAGAAACTTCATGATTCTGCCTTCTAGAGAAATGAACTAACTTCATGTATTGTGGTTGGGAGAATGTAGTTATTGAGAACCAGCTGTAATTTGCTTGTATATCGTTGCACAAAATGAAGTAATGAAAGGAATAATGCAATGCAATGGTATGCAAATCTTTCCCTTTTCCTGTCATTATGTGGCATTCTTGTTTTTTCAATACTTCTGTTAGAGCGGGGGCCAAGTGGTCTGTTTAAAGAGGTATGACTTACAGGAGACTTTGAGAGATGAAAAGATGGGAAAAACTTTCAACCAGCTCAGGAGCTTGATTTCAAATTTAGGAGAAAGAATAAAAGACTATTGAGAACAAAGAAATTTACATTCCTGGGTATTCTGGTAAAGCTTTTATGCAACTACTTTGAGGATCCAAATTTTATCCCTTTAAATTGAATGGCTATGTTCATCTGCTGGGTATCTCCATGGTGGATGCAAGGCTGACAGTAATCCGGACACCGTTCCAGTGGTTGTCATCACTGTTTGAGGAGAGCTTCAGTTTCAGCATTTCTCCATCTTTTGATATCTTAAATCTCTTCTCCAAAATGGAAACATATTCTAGCAACTGTAAATCAATATCATTTCTCCATTTGGGGCTCTTCTATTACACTGTGACAGTCTACTTATTTTCCCTGTCTTGATACCAACAGTGGACAGACTTCCTTGCCTGCAGGGATGGCCTGACTCCCTTAGCCATCATGAGACATGGGGCTGGCTCACCAGACGCTACCATGTTGCTGTGGGTAGGGGACCAATCTAAGCAATTTAAGTCAGAGCTTCTGTTTTCTGCCCTTCCTGCTTTCATTAGCATTGGAATATTTTCCAGTAGCTGATCTGTTCAAAAATGAACATGGTCCATTAATTGCCTCAATAAAAAGTGACACACAGAGCAACAGCGTGGTCATCAGGGGTATCACTCAGTATCACTGTGGATATCTTTAATTCTATGAATAGCTGTAAATAATAAATGTTTTGATAACTAGTCAAGTTATCAAAGGTTATTCCATTTCCCCCAAATTGACATATTCAAAAATGCTGTATGAAAATATGCTAGTTCTAATTTCATTTACATTTCCTCTGAGAATATGATGGGATCAGCTTTTCCTAAAAACTCTAGTGTAGCTTTTATTTCTTTATTTTTATTTTCTTTTCTATTTACCTTCAGGTTTCCTCTGAGTGAATAATAAATATGTTTTCCTCAGAAATTACATGCCTACAATTGAACTTCTTTCCTTATAGGTTATATAAGAGACCATCTATATAAGAGACCATTTCTCCTATTGTACCTGCATAAATAATACCCAACATTACAGAAAAACTCATTAAGTGCTTTTTTGTTTGTTTGTTTTTGTTTGTTTATTTGTTTGTTTTCAAGACAAAACCTAAGCAGTAGAATATAAGGTAAGGATTTAACTTAATAGAACACTATGCACTTACTTTAGGCCATATTTTTTACATGCTTAAAAAAAAATAATACAATGAAATGTACAAGGTAAAAATGGCTAAGAATGATAAAACAGAAACCAAGATGACAAGGTCTGTTTCTTCAAAAGCAAGAAACAGGAATATTTTTCTCCTGATGTCAGTATTTTTTTAATATTAAATAGCAATTTGGAGTAATTTGCCAAGCAGTAGATTATCAGCCACACTTCTGTTAGAAATAAAATCAAATCAAACTATCAAATGTACTAAACATAAGCCAAAGGAAAATAAAAAGCTCCCCCCCCCCCAAAAAAAAAAAAAAAAACAGCAAGTCTAGGCAAAGAAAATGTGGGAATCTAGACATAAAAATATCATGTCATTTACATTTAAACAAGCTAAAGAACACAATGTTCTGATCAGGTAAATGCCATAATAGGATGAATTTTGGCTAGTTCAGGAAAAACAGCATAAACAAACACTCAGTTACCTTCTGCACTGTTTAAAATGGCATCACTGAGGCTATGATAGTAAATACATCATCCACATAGGTCATCATGTATGTAGAAAATGCTTACTGTCTTTAGTTATAGATTTGGATAGTGTCCATAGAGGTACAAAGAAGACCACCTAGAGGAAGGAAGGGAAGTCTGGATGGTAGCCAGGGATCTCTGAGTTGGAGAGCCTTTCCATAAAGCTCAGACAGTCCTGAGTCATGTTACCCTATCCTCAAATGCTGTTGAGTTAGGCTGATGCATGCAGGGGCCCCTGGCTCAAAACGGTCTAACCTACTTGCCATGCCCACCCTGTACACTCAGCCTCCAAGCACTTACAATCTGGTCTTCAGATAAATCAGTTCTTTGTGGTGACTCCCAAATGTTGTTCTGCACATAAATGAGCATCTCTGAAGCCACTTCATGCCATGTGGAGTTGTTTCAGGGTTACAGCGTGAGGCAGGGTCACATTTACTTTGCCTCATTCTCACCAAGAGCCAAAGCGATAGCTCCTTCCCTCACCATCTGACAACTTCATTTAAAATTTTGGCTTCATTGTAAGTCCATGGCAAGATTCCCACTGGATACTGACAGAATATGTTGTCACTGCAGACTGAAAAATCATTAGATGGTGGAGAAAGAGAGTTAATCTCAGCCTAGCACTGCAGCAATGATTGTGAAATAGCTGGGGACCGTTATCTCTTTTTGGGAATGGAAATAATTGGCACATGTAATGCAGCAAAGGGGGAGCTCCAGTCCTTTGTAACTCCTGTGGCAAAAGTAAATAAATAGATAAATAAATAAATAAATAAATAAATAAAGTATTTTAATAAAGCTAGTAATCTTCATAGCTAGAGAAACACTAGATTAGTCACTTAGACTTAAGCAACTTGTTGCAAACTTTGTTCAGCAAGTTAATAGTCTTTGGGCATGTTTATGAGGCTTTTCACACTTGATTTGCAACAGGAAAGATAACCTCTAATTCACTGATAACTGTGAAATAGAAAATGAAATTCAGATGTCTTTAAATAAACATGAATGCCAATTATCAATATCGCTCTGGAGAGGGGACAGGCTGCCTAAGCTGTTCATATAGCTGGAAAGTTTATCTCACTGACAATGGCAGAACTGAAACTATTGCTATGTTTTTTCCTGTATTTTAAAAGAAATAAATTATAGCACACATAAATTTTCAAAATAAAATACAAACTTTCTTTGGTGCTTATCCCACCTACTGGAATGCAAAATTCATTCAATGGCAAGAAGGTAATCCTCTTAGGATCAGCCTGAGTGTTTTTTTTTCTTTCTCCCATGAACTTGTAACTATCCTTACTTGTCAGCATAGCCGGACAGTTCCTTTCTTTAATCCTGTCTAATGATCACAACATTCAGGGAAAAAAAAAAAGTACCAACAGTACCAAAGCAACAACTTCAACTCTGGTGCAAGCACAGTGAAGTACATTTAACTTCATGTATTTTCACAAGGACACTCTCAGGCTAGAAACTGGCCATTTAAATTTTGATGTTTTCCCTAAGATAGGATTCATAATTTAACAGTGTTTTCAGTAGCTTGGAAAACCTTATTCAAATTACTTCGGTAGGGAGTAGGGACCATAGCTACCTCTATCTGATCTATGCTACAGGACTAATATTTAGATGCTCCAACATAAAATGACCCTTACTGAAGCAGAAAACTCATCTCTCTTGTCTACCAATTTACTTCTCTGGTGCAATCTAATTGTCTCTTGAGACTTTTTAATTTCATTCAATGAGTCCAGGCACAGTGATGGAAATGACAGCAAAAACTGCAGCCTGATAATATAAATGAACACAGCAACCAGATATGTTCAGTTTTGACTTTTGGGATGCTGGAATGACAAAGAGTAGCAACAAATACAGTGGATGGTAGATATCTTATTTTATGGGTTGCTTCTTTTTTATAAGGGAATTCCCATTCCTTCCTGTTTTCTCTCACAAGGGATTAAATTTATAATATCTCTGAACAAAAGAAGATCCGAAATTGCAGTTATCAGTGATTATTTTAATAGTTTCATCCTCTCCTCATACAGTGGACCATGCTTAATCTTTGGGCTGATGCTCGCTAAACCATAGTTATCAGTGATTGTTTTAATAGTTTCATCCTCTCCTCATACAGCGGACCATGCTTAATCTTTGGGCTGATGCTCGCTAAACCATGGGGTACATGAGGTTCTTGAAACAGAACTGGAGTCTATAATTTGTGTTAATGACATTTGATTTGGCATATTTGATTTAGAAGTAATATACGTTGTTGAAAATACATCACTAAGGACAGAATAGTGAACACAATGAATGCACAATATCCCCTTGAAATGTGCTAGCTGTCTCTCAGAGATATGTTTATCTATATTAAGAAACAGTGCAATGATTTATAAAAGACTGTGAAAATTTATTTTCAAATTTGAAGGTTTTGCAGACCTAGCATAAAACAAAATGACATGAGAGACTGATATTTAAAAAGTACAAAGGAAAATAATATATATACAACTGAATTATTAGAAATAATAGAATAGATATTATTTGGAAATTAAGTATGATTTAATTTTTTAAGTGTTCAATATGCAGAGCAGTGGCATTTACATTCTGTGGAGGCTGATGATCTGCTGATAGTGCTTCTTGCCCTGTATTATCAAAATGAGTTAATTAAGAATTGCAAGTCTAATAATTAACATGGCCAATGGATTGACAATATATTTAGCTTTAGGGCTCACACTTTTGGGTATAAAAGTGTATACAAAGAGAAACTCATTGTATTTAAGACAGTTTCAAGTGGGAATATTATTATCATAAGTTTTATTCAGATGTTCCACTTCTCTACTACTTGGAAAACCATTTGTTCATCTTGCTTCAAACGTAATAGTGAATTCTACACGATTTTCCCATGGCATTTACTAGAGCTTTGAAATTAATATGTTAACATACAGCCTGTCATAACTTTTGTTATTCATAAATTCAATGTTCAAAAATGTTCCGACTAGATTGAAAATTTGACCTCAGCAGAAATTCTACTTGAGTAAGAACTGCCCTTACTCAACACATATAAAGGAAGAGGGGGCAATCCACAGAGCAGAACCTCTGGTGACACAGGCTGACACTGGTTAGGATACAGTTTCAGGGTTTCCCACAGCTGAAGACAGGACTCTCTTTTTCTCATGGAGTTGCCAGGAAATCTACAAAATGGGCAGAGAGTTATTTTTCAAAGAAACATGGGGTATTGCATTTGATTCCTGAAAATGTCCAATCAAATGACAGTGTAATTCCCATAATACCAAGGAGGAAATAACTTACAAGTTGCTTCCTTTGGGACTCTGCATCTGATCTAAAGAAAATGCCAAGATACTCAAAAATACTGAGTATTCAATCCACACCAATGTTTCATTGTCTGTTGTCAATTAAAATGCTCATTTGTGCAAATACTGATATTTGAAATTAACCTTCTGATGCATTATTTCATTTCTGCAATAGTTTTCTAATTATTTTTTAACATGTTTGAACTTTGAGATTACATAAAGGATCTTCTCTTCAATTTTGTACAGAATAGCTCAAAAAATCATGGTGAGAGTGGAAGTCTTATATTACATTGGACCTCTTTATTTAACTTTGAGTAGGCATAGAATATAAATGGACACATTTCATGATGGTAGTTTGGTTTTGATGTGAATCAAGACATTGCTTAAGTTTGGGAAATGATTGTGAATTGACGCAGCCCGCATTCAGATAGCTGTCTTTAAAATGCAGACAGACACTTTTTCAAATCTCTGGATTCAGCTATAGACTGTCTCAGTGGACAGTTCTCTTTACACAAAGGTAACATGGCAAGGTCTGGATGACACTGACTTAGGGAATACCAAGACCCCCATGCCATGGGAGACAAATTCAGTTCAACCATGTAGGATATTCACATCCTCCAGCCTTAGGCATGTGAATGAATGAGCATAATCAGGATTTTGTCAATTTATACAAGAAATAGAGAATAACCCCACTTATAGTAAACTGAAAGCTGTTGTTCAGGTAGGCAGCATAAACATCTCATCCAGCTATCAAAACTCCAAGTTTATAGATCTCTCTGTGTAAAAACACTCTGCTCCCCCAGAAGCAGCCATATGTTTCAGTTTGAGCTGTTTCGATCCACATTTCTTTTTCTCTCATGAGCTAGAAAATGTCCATAACCTTCCAAAGAGCTTTACATTTCAATTTGTTTACGGAAGAAAAGAGATAGGATCTTTGAAAACCACCTTTGAATATTTGTTTATACAAAAGTTGCTGTAAAGTGCTAGTTATTAAATGCTTGCTGGGCTTAGTAAAACACAGATCTCTCAGAATTAAGTAGATGTGCCACTAGTAAAAAGACGTATTGAATAATAAAATGCTCAGTATGCCTACTATTGTTTTGTGTAAGTCTAAATTTATTTATAGATTTTGACTTTATAATAGGCTTCAGTGTATCTCTACTTTATGGTTTGCCAATGCACCCAGAGGGAAAGTTCATTCTAATCAAATTTAGTATCACAAAAATAAGCAGAGGAACAAATCAACAAACCCCTGGCATTGTAAACATTGTAAAAATACAGATTATTATTTTCCTGACTTTCTTCTACCTTGAAACTAATTCTCCATGGTTCAGCTGTTGCTTCCCTAACCATGCTGTCTCCTGCTGCAGCTCTATCTTACCCTCCAAGGCAGAGAGATTCTGTGCGTGGATAGGAGATATGGCCAACTGAGACAGCTCTGAGTTGTGGTTGTGTCTGGAGTGACTCTTTAGGAGACTGTCCAGTGAAACGTCTCACATGAAAATGGCTAAGAGGAAGTCCTGGAACATAAACTATTCATCTCTTTTTGCTCATCAAAAACTGTTTGAAGAGTCCTTTTATGGATAAGGATGTGGACATGGCATTTTTTCCTGTCTTTAACAGTAGTTTTGAACCGTCTATGATCTCAATTTCCTCTGGGAAGGACCATTTAATCCTCTTCAGGCTTTCTGTAACTATCATAGCATTATAATTGTTATTCTCAGGAGTTTCTATTTTCTCACATTTAGCAATATTACCAAGCAATTGGGGTGCATGCACAGGTGGCTGTCCTTGACCTTGTCATATGTCCTTGTTGTGAGAAGCTGTGCTGGTGACAGTGTCCCAAAAAGGGAAAGTCACAGAGCTGCTGGGTTACACATACCCTGGTATTTTGCTGAAACTCTTATGTTGATTGAGGAGTTGTGCATTTTCAGGAGGTGTCTGTGTTTAGGACACATGAGCAACAGCAAACTGTGTAGAAAATCGTAAAGAGGTCAATCCTTAATTATAGGGTTACTTGGAAATATTTTTTTATTCCATATATATATATATTATTATTATAAATAATGCTTTATAAAGTTATATTTATGTATTTATTTTATAGACATATCATCCCATTTTCTAAACAGAAACTCTCTTTCTGGAGTGGTTGGCTTTCTTAAAATAATCAAATAAATAAAGTTAATAAATATAGAAAGCAAATACTATCTGAAAAATATTAGTTGTAATCAAAACCCATTATGTATAAAAAATTTCAACAGAAAACATTTACCAGGACTCATAATTAGTTTTCAGTGTTTTCTCATCTCCTGTATCCTGTTTGCTTTATGCTCTCTGTACCATATTCTATCATTTGAGTGACAGACTGTATTAAATAGTGTGGCTACTGCATGTCTAACCAGCAAATAAAATCAAACCTGATTTCAAGAGATCCTTTCCGACCTACATGATTCTCTGAATCTGATGTTTTTCTATGTTTGTTAGTGGAAAGTCTCATCCTGTTCATACAATTTCACCAATTATTCAGTGTAAATTGTTGTGTGATATCGGGATGATATGAACAGTACTAAATCTAGGCAAATTTGCAAATGTATTAATCAATCCTAGGCCTCCTTTTTCTGGGTGAAGCTGAGGTGAAGCAGCTGCACCCCAAGAGCTGCCAGGAAACTGTATTAATTTAAAACAGGTTAGGTCATGATTTGTACTAGAGAATTTTGTTGTACTTGATCTTTGGCTTCAAACATTACCGTGTAATGATCACCTTCTATGTCTCATTAACTAGTAAATCATTTAAGCAACACAGGGGGCATAATTACACAAACAGGTTTTAGTTACCCACAACCCCGAGATAGTCTTAAAGAAACAAAGTTATTCATCAGAATTTGTTTTTAAAAGGTGACAAGTAGACCTCCTAGCGAGGAAACATGCACAGTTACTCACACAGAGCAAAATTGTTTTCCTTGTAATGTTACACTACCTCAGTTACTTGGGGCTGAAAATTTCCCATCTGAGAATCTGAGAACCTGGCAAAATATTGGGCTTTTTTTTTTTTTTTTTTTTTTTTTCTGCATATGACAGAAAATCTGCACATCTAATTTCTATGGGTTTCTCATGTTGTAACTCCTTTGAGGCCACTCGATACTTAGTCTTAAGAAGGACTCACAGCATCTCTTCTTATCTTCTTATGTGCATTTGGTGAATTTAGTATTTCATTTTTTGTAGCCAAAAAAAATGTCACTGGTGTGAGGAATATCACAAAACACATAAACCATAGACAGGGTAAATTTGATTCTGTCATCTTCATGTCCATGATCTCTGCACCTTAAAAAGTTGCATCTGGCTCTATTTCACTGGCTCTATTTCACTCTGTGCATGGTATTGATGAAGCAATAAAAGGTGGGTATTAACATCAAAGAACCAATATTCGAATAATTGTTTAGCTGTGTGGGAGACAGCTAGGATGCAGTTAAAAGTACATAAATTTGAAAACAGCATGCAAGACCATGGCTGGAATCTATGAAGAGCTGTCAGAAAGGGCAGATTAGGAAAAAAATAAAATAAATTAAAAAAAAAAATCATATAGTATAAATGATCAGAAACTATTATTCTTTTCCATGATTTATCTGGTATTAAAATAAATAAATAAATAAATAATAGTAGTGGTTCTTTACAGACAGGTATGAAGATACAATAAGAAATCAAAGAGTGAAAAGATTTATGCAGTACTTAATAATGCAGACCTCCATCTAAACAAGCTTAGTGGGAATATATTTTGCTCATCCTTTGCTTTTTGGTTTAGGTCATGATACTCACAAACCTCTTAAGGGGCACCTAACTTTGCAAGCCAGGTGATAAGCAATGGCGTGGTAACTGATCCATGTTGAAACTAACCACTTTTGTCTTCTGGGCTAAGCGAGGAAGGTGCCTTTGTGCTCATACATGGCTGCAAACTGGAGCAGATGAAATGTGGGTGTGTTATTCTTTTCTGCCACCTTTGCAGTGAACCAGATTCAGGAGCTGAACCTGAATCTTCCACATCGCAAGTCATCACCCTGCCACTAGGGAATACTTCACTGTATGTACTTCTTTGCATAACTGATGGAGAAGCAAGTATTTCCTCACTCTTGCTTTGTGAGCTTGCCTAAAGCAAGCAAGGACTGTGCCTTATGGCATTTCTACAGAAATGTCATTTCCCTGCATGTGTTTCTGTGCCAGAATTACAGGCATTGACTCTTGCAGACTTAGCCTGGGATTATAAAAACAGCTTCCTGGAGATAGGTATATTAATTTCCCTGATTTCCCAGTGATTCAGATTTCCTAGAGAAAATACGGAAACAATTATTATTCTGTCATTAAAAGTCAAAATATTAACAGAAGCAGCTATGTTTCAGGAAGCATCCCCACATGAAAGGGTGATAGGTTGAATGTGACAGCAGAGCTTTCTTTCTGAGTCCAAAAGATGAATGAAATCATAGATTCATAGTCCTAAGATTTCAAAATTATTTTCTTGGAACTATGGTTTGTCAGGGACACTTCAGCTAATTATAAGAACTCTGTTCATTTCACTCTGTAGATTACATATGCAACAAGGTCCACATCACAGCACATAATTTCTCTAGCTAGTATGAAGAATCACAGGCTGTGGATAAATGTTAACTTGTAGGGGCATCCCATAATTCACAGAAAGATTCAGCTGCTGTGTCTGAGAGGGTCAATTCCTCAGCCTACAGCCTCATTTACAATAGCAATTTTAGCCTGGATATGGATGCTTAATCTTTTTTTCATTATTATTATTCTTTCTGAACAATAGTAATTTCTAGGTTGAGAATACAACACACTAATCCCTTCTTTTCTCAAATGCTGCATAAATTATTAAGGTTATATCTTGTTTTGCAGGAGCCACTACTGCTGATATTAGACTGTTGTGTTTTTTTTTATACTAATAATAATAATAATTTTTATCTTAGTTTTAGCCCTTCATTAAATGGCTTCAGGAAATAAAAAGGCTGTATAAATCACTTCCTGTTACATATTTAACTGCTGGAGACTGACAAAAAGATAAAAAATGCCTACTGTGACAAAGTCTGACCACAAAAACGTACATTCTTAGTTTATTTTTATCTTTCTAAAAAAAAAAAAAAAGTGATTTATGGTCTTGATTTCTATGGAGCTGGGTAGCTGAATAAGCTAACCTAGGATAAGTCAAGCTATTCCAGTTTAAAAGACCTGCAGACATGTCTTGAAATCCCCGAATAATAAGGTAATCTTACCACGAGCACAGAAAATTTACATGAAGATTATTTGAGATTGAGTTTGACCCCTTTCAGATTCAAAATCTTCCAAGCACTCAGCCTTCTAATGAGTAGAAATGAATGCAACCTCCCCAAAAGTGAAGACAGGATGACCTTCCCCCATAAGAGGGAGAAGGAAAGGGAAGAAGAGCTGATCTTGCTGTTGAGATTATATCTATTATATCTATTTCTCCTCTTCCATCTCATTTTATACGTGTCTCATACTCATCTTTAGTTCAATGACTGCAGTATTGTAGAAACATTATGTGCCATGTGCCACAGCCTCCCCCATACCTGGTCTGATAGACATATAATGAACATCACAGATGGGAAGTAGGTATAGTAAATATGCTAACAATTATTATTTTTATTTTTTTTTTTTGCCATCTCTTTGTTGAATCTTTTGGAAGGTGATGGCAACTTACCAGGAGTCAAACTCAGTCTGATACTTGTGTGTACAACAAGCTAACAGCAGCTTGGTATTCCCACTGTGACTTTATGGGGCAAAGTTAGGTACATATGAATTCATTAAAGATCCGCTTGAAATGCAATGGTCTCGGCAGATTGTTTAGAAGAGGTAAGGTTTTAAAGAAGAGAAATGGATCTGGAAATGCCAAGGTTCAATGTGTGGAACAGCTCCAGCATGAGCACAAGAGGGCATCTTAATTAAAGGGGGAACAGGGAAGGCAGACAGCCTGCAATCACAGTGTGGGGTCTGAAAGCACTCTGACGATGGCACTTATGATTGTGAAATGCACTCACTTGACAAAGATGCCTGTCTGGTGTTAAGAGGTGATTTTCTAGCTGGCAAAGGATCACATCAACAAAATTCCTGAATGCAAATCTCAGCTGAAGCCTGTCCAGTTCCCAGAGGGAGTGCAGACTGGTACCTTGTAATAAAATGTGGTTGCTATTGTAGTTCTAATGGAATGTCTCCCTGATATTGCATTTTGGATCACAGCTTATCCTGTGCAGTTAACTTCTCCTAAAAATGCCAATATAAGAAGTGAACTTGAAGAGGAGTACAAATTTGGATATAAGATCCACTGTGTCATAACTCACAAGCAGCAATAGTGAAGAAGCCAGTTGCCTTTCAGATGTTGCAAGGCTGCTTTGTATATGTGTAACAGCAGAGACTCAGCATACATTTTGATGATTTTCAACTGCTGAGAGGGCAAGACTGTTAGAGAGATACTGGGAAGGTAACAACCTAATGAAAGAGCCTTGTGTGGAACAAGCAGCTGTCTCAGCCCCTATGAAAAGATTTTCTTGGTTATATTCATTTCTAAATAGTCTCTCTCTTTTTTTTTTTTCTTCCTTTTAGTTTTTGTCTTTTTTGTTCCCTCACCCACCTTGATTTTGAGTTGATAAAGAGAAGACTTTGAAAGGTCAGGTCATGGGCAACATACTTGTGGCTGTTAAAGAATGCTTTTGCAGAGCACACTGAGCAACCTCCTTCCAAAGGACTGCTGTAATTCTCATTCAGTGGTTTCCCTTTTCAACCCATAGATTTCTCATCAGTGTAATTTGCCCTTTCACACCTGGGAAGTATCATCCATGATCAGTGTGGTTGAAATACCAGGAGACAGACAGACAGATATGTTGCTGGGTCTACTATCAAGACTGAGGCCAAAAGAAACATTCCCAGATTTTTGGTTTCCAATCAGTATAACAGTCCTGATGAGACTTTACTATGCAAGCCAGGTGCAAGATAACAGTTTTCACTTCTGCAGTAGTAATGTAGAGAAAATAAATTAGATTAATAGGTGTATGGAAGAAAATATATTTGTTTTTGTAAGTGAGTGTTTGCAAGGGGGACCAGTTGAATGTTAACGTTTTGTGTTAGTGGGAGGGTGATATTTTTTGGAGCAATATTTTCTATTTGATACTTCTGCGTGATTTACTAGACCATTTCAGTAGATATAAGAATGAAGCTATTGATGTCAGCTTTGAGCTCTTCCTGGTAATGTTCATGAGGCCTGAAACTTTCGAGATGAAAGATTCTATTCTTTTCTCTGATACCCAGGTATCTGTAGTTTAGAGATGCCTTGTCTGTATTCATTGTTTTCTGTTGAAAGACAGTGATTCCTTATGAAAAACATAATGAAATTACCACAACTCAAAGTGTAATTTAAATAGGAAATTCAGAAGTTTGTTCTAAACACCACAATATAAGAATATTTCAAAAGAGAGTATCCAATTGCAAAAAGATAATGCACAAATGTAGAGAGACATGAACATACAGAAAATACTGTATGTAACTATTTAGATACACCAAGGTAACTGTAGATTTTGTTCAATCTGTGAAAACATTTTCCCTGTTTCTTTTTTAGCTTTATTTTATCTCATTAGCTTTATTTTTAAAGTAGTTTTTGAAGAAAATTTGGGTTGTTGCAAGGCCAATGTGTTAATAAAACATAAAAACAACTGTTTAAACTATAAGAAATTGGGATCAGTAGAACTATTCACCTGTTCAATGTTGAATACTTAAATAGATGAATAGAGTAGGGTGCCTTGTTCTCCAAAATACAGAACTCTTAATTCTTTGTTAATCAGTGTTATCTTGCTCATTATGGTTATAATGAGTATTCACAAACAGTAAATCCTCACTTTCTTATCTCTGCCAAAGCATATTGTCCTAGCAAAGAAACCAAGATAACAGTAGAAGAAGGAAGATGTCCTCTACATTCAGAATTCTCAGAGTGGTTATATGTACAAGAGCTGAAGGGGACCTCAAGGAAACTTAACATTTTATGTACCTTGATATTGTCAAGAGGAACTAATGTTAAGGCACATCTATCCTTCTGTTCATAGATCATTTATAGGTAAATGGAACTTACCTATAAAAGGTAAAGTAAATGATTCCTGGTCTTCAATAATATATTCCAAATGCCACAGCCTAAAACAAGGAGTGGAACCTGTCAGGAATCTTCTAATAAAGTGTTTTTCATTAGAAAATGCCAGTTCATAGGAAATAGTACTTTCCATGAATCTCTCCTCATGGACCTCTTGGTGTAATTAATTTTGAAAAACAAGCAAACAACACACCCCCCCCCCCCCAAAAAAAAAAAAAAAAGGGGGGGGGGGTAGGGAGGGAGGGAGATCTTCAAATTACAGCATTTTATTTTGAAACCATTTCCAGATGAAACAAATTACTGTTTTAAAATGCCAGCCAGAATGCAGCTCAAAAAGATAAAAAGTTTTTGCAAAGCCAATATGGCTTCACTGAGGGCAAATCATGCCTGACAAATTTGGTGGTCTTCTAAGAGGGCACAACATTGTTAGATAGGAGAAGAGCAACTGATGTCATCTACCTGGACTTGTGCAAAGCATTAGACAGTGTCCTGCATGATAGCCTTGTCTCTGAATTGGAGAGAAACAGATTTGGTGGATGAACCACTCCATGGGTAAGGAATTGGCTGGATGGGCCCACTCAAAGAGTTGCAGTCAGCAGCTCCATGTCCAGGTGTGTTCCTCAGGGGTCAGTGTTGGGACTGGAGCTCTTCAACATTTTTGTTAGTGATATGGACAGTGGGATCAAGTGTACCCTCAGCAAGTTTGCTTATAACACTAAGCTGTGTGATGCGGTCAACACACTGGAGGGAAGGGATGTCATCCGGTGGGACCTTGACAAGCTTGAGAGGGGTCCTGCATGAACCCCATGAGGTTCAACAAGGCCAAATGCAAGGGCCAGGGCAATCCCAAGCACAAACAAAAGCTGGGCAGAAAATGGACAGAGGGCAGCCTTGAGGAGAAGGGCCTCAGAGTGTTGATTGATGAGAAGCTCAGGATAAGTTGGAAATGTATGCTTGCAGCTCAGAAAGCCAACTATATCCTGGGCTGTATCAAATTAAGTGTGTCCAGTGGGTCAAAGGAGTTGGTTCTCGCCCTCTACTCTGCTCTCTGAGTACTGTGTTCAGCTCTTGGGCCCCCAGCACAAGAAGGATATGGACCTATTAGAATGAGCCCAGAAAAGGGCCGTGAGGATGATCAAGATGCTGAAGCACCCCTCCTATGAAGAAAAGTTGGAGGTGGGGTTGTTCAGCTTGGAGGAAGAGAAGGCTGACCTTATACCTGCCTTCCGGTACCTAAATGGGGCCTACAGAAAAGCTGGGGAGGGACACTTTGTCAGGGGGTGTGGTGACAGGACAAGGGGTTATGGCTTTAAACTAAAAGAGGAAAGGTTTAGATTAGACGTGGGTTGGATTAGAAGTGGGTTGGACTAGATGATCCTCAAATGTCCCTTCCAACCCAAACCTTATGATGATTTGGTGATAAGCACTGCCCAATCATATATCAATAATATTTATTTTGATCTCAGCTATAGTTATTGTTTCACAACTATTTTTTTATATATGTTAAAAGTTGGGCCTCGATATGAGATAGAAACATGTTTGAGATTCTCAAAAATTTTAAAGAGTGGAAAATGTTATTTTTTTAGGATTAAAAATAAAAATAATAATAAAAAACAACTTTCTATCAGTGACATCCTAGTATACAGATAGGTCAAAGCTCAGATCCCAGAAGATCAGTAGATATGTCTTTCTTGTTGATTTAATTGACACACTAAATGTTCATCTTTTGTTCAGTCATAGCATCTTCCTCCATAATAGTTTTGTGTGGACCTGAGAGTCTAAGTTCCTTATTTAAAGTTCCCTTGATCCTTGCACTTTGAACGTTGTTAGTTGTGGTGCTATTTATCAAACATACAATTTGTAAAGTTGCTGCTGAAGCTGCTTCCCAAGAGAAGTCTTTTCTTCTTCAGACCTGACAGTACCATAAATTATTTTAAGATGTTATAACCTTCTATATTTACTAGTGAGTTATACTGCTAGTTAAAAAAAAGGTTCTGTGTTTCTGCAGAGTCTCCTATCTGATTGTTTGCTGGGAGCAACATTATGGCAAGAAAACCTAGCGATTGGTCTTGAGCTCTGATATCATCTCATAACAAATGGTCTCAATTAAAGGCAATTCAGTGAAGTCTATGGAAATATAGTCAGAGAGAATCACATTTATCAAAACCTGAGAAGGAAATGCTTTGAGAACACAATTCAACTTAATTTTACGAGGTATGAAAAAACATGCAACACATATACACAAAAGAAAATGAAGTCATACCAGGCAGAAAACAATGGAATGTAATACATAGGAAACCTGTTTTTTTCTGCACTTTAAATTTCCTTCCCAACTTCTTTTATAATAGACTAAATCCTTACTCATAGTAAGTACTTGAATGACTGTTTATCTAAGTCTGTTTAGTCTGTTCACTTTCTCTAAAATTTATATGAAAGTGAGTATACTCATTATACTGAGTATATGTATACTTACATAATATACTTCTTACTGAGTGAGAAATTAAAGGCAAGATGAAGAATGTGGGAAAATAAATAAATAAATAAATAAATAAATAAATAAATTGCTTCATGAAGGGAGACATCCATCCTGTCACACCTCAGCTGTTTTTTTTTTTGAGAAATGAAAATTGAACAACACTGAAATTGTTATCATAACTTCATTCAGCTCCTTAGGAATCATAAGAAAATGAAGATGCTGATATGATAAGAAGCAGTATTTGTTATAGTTGTACTCAACTGCAATTTAATAGCAGTTTCAATTTAATAGCAGTTTCATAAAAGTTGCATCAAAATCAATGCATGTATTTTGGACAGAATTTAATATGTTACATCAGAGGCATTATTATAAGTTACTATTGTTATAAGTTGGGTTCCTTCTTTCTTATCCACTCAATTTCTGCTGTCAGAATCGTAGGTCCAAAGAAATATAAGTTGTGTATAGTCTTAAAAATACATTAATGGACCAGTGGAGTTTCTCATGAATGAGTTATAGACCATCAGTGCTGCTCAGGAAGAGGACATGTTGCATCAGGCATTTCAAACTACTTAGACTGAGAATAGAAGTAATTATGTTACAATATCAAGATCCATATGCTGGAAATGATCCCAATAGGAAAACAATTTGCAAATCTTCATTGGATTCTGGTCCCATTTTCAGAGCTACTTAAGTGGAAAGGCCAGTGCTCAGCGAAAGGCAAGAAGATGCTTTTAGCCACAGGCTTGATCCAGGAAAATTCCTTCCATCCCCAACAAGGAGCTGCAATGTGTGTGTTTAACACCCACTCCATAGGATGTGGATGTATGATGGAAAGAAAGGGCTTCTGCAAACTACAACCAAAATATTTAATGTTGTATATAAGAACCTCACTTTAAGGCAGCTAGCTTTTAAAATGTTTTTCTAGTTTCTCCACAAGCTGCCTGGTTTGTTGTTGGCTTCTGCAAGCCAATAAATAACAAGAGTAACAATCATAATAAATAGTAAATATTTAATATCATAAGAACAACATTGCTGAATACACAGCATTTTGAGTGACAGATGTGTATTTGTTAGTGATATTAACTAAATAGAGAGTGCCTTGCAGTTTCTTTAATAGTCTCAGAATTAATCACACATATTAATAATGCTGCCACTCACAAAGGGAAAATGATTTCTTCTCAGTGCTGCCTTTCTTCTTGCTAAGAAGAATGTTTTTGGCTGAAATACATGGTGACACATGAACAAGTACCAGCTTCTTAAAATTAATTTTTTGAAAGTCTTTACACATTTATTTCAGAGACTCAATTTTTCCATTCAAATGGGATGTAGTCCTCATACTGGGAAGTCAAAAATTTTTACTCAGATGGGAATGAGAGACAGAAAGAGCAAAGCATCTCCTCCCTATGGCTCGTCCCTCACATGGTGCCCCCAAGCCCTGCCTGGCACAGTGGGGATTGCTCAACGGATGCCATACAATGAGAGTGGGACAATGTGCATGAAGCCTGGAATTTCTCCATCCAGGCACATCCTGGAGTATGTGTAAAACAGTGTGTGAAAAAGGATTTGAAAAAGATATTTTTCTCTTGCTCTAGAACAAGGAGGTGATAAAAATGATTCTCTAATTCTCCATGTAGAATACAGAAAGGTGATCAGCACAGCAGTATGCCAAGGCTAATATAACCTGTCCTTGGGAAGGAGCACTGTGCACTGTCCTTTTCCCTGGCCAGACTGTAATGAAGAAAAAAATGACCCATACTGAACCAAAGTCAGGGGCAGTGTTTTGCTGAATAAGCTTTTACAGCTTCTGTGCTATCCCTACAATTACCTCTGGTTTCCACATGAAGTTGATGAGCATTGAATGGATGACTTGGTATCAAGTCTGATTCTGATCAGTAATGAGTTTAGCCCGAAAAGCAGTGGTTTGAAAAGTCAGGTTTTGTGTTCAAACATTTGTATTTGATGCAGGATTTTCCGGTGACATACAAAGGCCAGTTCAAGCTGCGTCCAGTAACAATATTGTATCCTACAGGATCAAAGTACCATATAAAACCAAGTACTAAATAAATTATTATTAGACTGCTGAGAGAGAAAGCAGGGTCACTAGATTTCTGTAAGAAAGCTTTACTTTGGAGTTAATAGTCTCCAGTAGCTTGAAATGAGGGATGCAACTACATAAATTGAAGCTAGTCTTTTATGCATATATTAGATGCCTGGAGAGTCTTACATACACACAGAGAAGCTTGCTTTGCCTTTTGAAATGAGGAAAACAAAGTGGATTTCCTTTGAAAATTGAAAGTTTCAAAAAAATACCCACTTGTTCTACAGGTATGATACAAAGCAATTGCTTTGCAGATAGGTCTTTCTAACAACCATATTGAGTAGTATGGCACATACCATGCAATGTTACATCAAAGTAAAATTCCCAAATTCAGTATAATTCAGACAGCAGGGACTGATGCATTTTGAGATGGGATTTGATCACTGATGAAAGACTTGATTATTCCTTTCAGAGAGTCCTATAATAAACCTTCTTTAAAATAAATAAAATTTAAAAAATGAATGAAGGAACGCAGGAATAAATAGTAGTGTTTTGTTAGTATTATTCTAGTTCTGAATATTTTCATTCTGAAACATGATTTTCACTTAAAAGCTATCTTCAACCATTAAAAAATGTTTTCCTCCATATTCAAAAATGTTTGTTTGTTGACTTCCTTTTTCTTCACCAAAACCTCCATACAAAATCAAAACAGAATCTAGATGCTTCCAAACAGAATTGGAGAATCTGAAGGAGGAAATCAAATTAGCAATGCTTTTATTAAAATGAAAAGAAAAAAAAAATCAATAGGTTCAATAGCATTCACTTCTCAGACAATAAGGAAATAACCTATCTTTCATTTTAAATTGAGATTATTTATTGGAATGTTTGGCCATCAGGAGAAGAGAGTCATGTTGTCCCAGAGCATCTCTAAAACTAGTGGAAGTCCTAAAAAAATCCCTTGATTATTGTCATTGACTTCTACAAAAAACTCCATCAATGTTTTCTGCCTGCTGTTGGCAGTAGGCAAAAGCTCCAGTGATTAATTGGTAGGATAGGCCCTAACATCCTTTCAGTCCTCTTTGCCATTAATTTTCAGGTATCTATTATTCCCTAAACTCAATTCAGAACAGAACTGCCTCCCATTAGGTGATGAGTTCTGTGGTGATTGGGAGACATTAGATAAACTAAGAGCCTGACCAAAGCTCATTGTAGTAAATCAGATTTTTTTATACCAAAGACTGGCTGAAGCATCTTGGCCTCCTCCTGTATCCCGTAACCCCTGAAATACATGAGCTGCCACCACAGTACATCACTGCTTTCTGTTGAAGGTGGGAACCTCATTAGAATCAACAAGCTTTGGAAACAGCTGCAATCTGTTGTTGCCTTAGGCCTTTTAAAGAATGGCATAGATGTGGGGGATGGAATTGTTACAAGTTGATTGCTACAACTCCAGGAAAATATTTTCTTCTATTATGTAATTATGGAAAAACCTAGCATAACAAATCAAAGTATTGTTATTTTGGTGAAGAAAGAAGCAAGTCTGGCTCTCGTCATAGGAAGAATGAATTTTTGATTGCACAGGTCAGTACAAATGGACTATCGTTATCATTTTAGTGGTAGGAAACCTTATTTTATCCCATGCAAAATATAAAATTTGTAACAGGCACCTTGAATTTAGGTTCCAGTAAATTGTCTTTCATTTTATTGAAGAAAAAAAAAAAAAAAAAAAAAAAGTAGAAATAAACAAAGAAACAGGACAGACCTGTTGGCTGTGTTCCTGCTCCTGACAGGCCTTCAGAGGTGATTTTGAATGATGCACTACTTGTATGGGATAGAAGTTTCCTAACTTCAGCCCTGTAATGCTTCTGCATCTCAGCTCCCTCAGTAGCCTTAGAGGGTGCTTGTTCCTATCCAGACACTGATGCAGACACTGATTACAAAGTAGGTACAGCAAAACCTCCTGCATTGCTCCTTCTCTTCCCTGAATATAGAGGAAGACTAGAAAGCTCAGTTGCACTGTACACCATTTTAGGTGGCAAATGTTAACTGAGATGAATGCAACTCAAGATATCAGGTTTCTTTTCAGTATAATAATCCCTGTGACAAGGGCTGAGTGGCTAGCTACCAGAATTTCAGAAGTCTGTAACTGAGGTGAGAGGCAGGGTGAGAGCCTGAAAGTGCCTTTACCAATATGTTTGTGTGGCTACTCTAAACGGATCTAGCTAAAGCTCCAAATGAGCATACTTCATATTTCCTTTCAGAGTATAGTTAGCCAGGAAAACTTATCCTCCGTTTTAGGGAGGATTTATTCTATAAACAATAAGCATTAGAAACAAAGCAAATACTTGAAACAACACCCACGGAATATGTGGAAACATAGAAAAGCTCACCAGGGCCTCACACACTAACTGTGGTAGGAAACCAAACGCCATGGAAGAAACAACTCACTTCTAGGGAACTTGTTCAGTTATGTTCTGGAGTCAATGACACCCACAGTTATCAAGAGGACTTCAGCTCAGCTTTTTGCCTTTTCCCCGTTAGTTTCTCTCTTTTAAATAGTCAATACATCTTGCTGTCATTATATAAAAATATTCTCTGTTCATACTTCTTGAAAAGAATGTGCAAGTGAAAAATTATCTGCTGAGAACAGACAATGGTGTTTTACTGTGGTGACAAAAACGGAATGGCAACCTAAGGAGAAGACAACAAAATCAGAACTTGATTAGGTCCAAAGATCTGTGCATTGCCCTTCAGTATCAACTGTCCCAATGGCAAAAACTGGGGCAGAGTATCAATCTTCTGCCAGGTCTCCTTTAGTCAGTTCATTATCGCATTCTGCTGTGTCTCAGCCTGTCTGCTCTTGAGAAAGTTATTCACATTATTATCATCAGTAGAGTTCTGCATGGATTCACAACCTCTCCCCCAAGTCCCTGAACAAACAGGTTAGCTGCTGCAGAATTTCTTTGGGTGTGTGAAGTGGGAAATGTCACAGACCTTTTCTATTTGCTTGAGAACAGCCACACAATGTTTGGTTGGTCTTCATTTTCTCTGCTTGTGTGCAAAAATAACAAGAACTTTCCATGTAATGTATTTTACCAGATTATGCAGTAGGAGTAGGTTTCAAGTCCCAGTCTACATATGTCCACTGAAACTAATGGATGTGTGAAAGTTTATGTGAAGAAAGCTTCTGAGTCCACAGAGATTTATCCTCCCCATACTGTTTTATTTAGCTCAGTGGAAATAATCTTGTCTCCTTTTACACAAATTTCATGCTAAGGCAACTCAATTTCAAACTTAAAATGGAAGGTGACAAAGGAGAATTGCCTTCAAAGGAGACTTTTCTGGCTCACGTAAATTAAAGGAATAACAGATTCATATGAATAGCTTGTTGTATGAATGGTCACTTAATCTAACTAGTGCTGTAGCTTAGTATCCTGTTTCTGTTTCCAGGTGTGAATACTCGACAAAAAAGCAAAAGAAACAGAAAATTGGAAGTAATTTTTACTGTACCTCTATCCTCCCAGCTTTCGTCAATCAATATTTAAAGACTTTTTAGCAATAGGTCACATTCAGACCTTTAAATTTAATAGCTGATGATGAGTTCAGTCTCCATACATCTGTCTAATCCCAGTTTTTAATTTAGACTTTGACCCAAAACACCAAGATGAGCCCAAGAAAATTGCAGACATCAAGCTTGGTCCCTAGTATACCACGCATACCACGCATGATCTGCTTTACTATGTGTCAGCTTCTTTTAAAGGCTCCTCTGCCTTTAATTAGGCAGTGGCCTCAGCAGAGTCTTTTGGGAAGCAGAATCAATTATTCTCAGTCTTTGGAGTACAAAGGTGCTTTGATGGTGTTGCTGATATTTTCAGTGTTCACCATCAATGGAAACTCTGAAGTAAGAGTGAGCAATTCCAGATAAGGGCAGACAATGCACAAATCTCCCACAAAATGCTCACAAGCCTTTTTTGGTTTGGTTTGGTTTTTGTTTTGTTTATCTCTATACCTGAGACATTGTTTTGATTGGGATGGATATGGTGACAGGAAATTGTAGTAACTACACCTTTTCTGATCTTCAAAGTGTTATGATAGGTTCCTTGGAAACAAGGAGGTATCAGTAGTTCTCTCCAGAGTTTGAATTAAAACGTCTTTCAAACCTCCTCGACATTCGTATATTGCTATTCATCATGGCTTATCTGAATGAAGGGTTGCTCTGTCCATCCTACAGATGCAAACCTAAAGTGTGCCATTTTGAATGGAATTACTCTTACATTTAGGGAAATGATCTGGCATGTTGTCTAAAGGGAAAAAAAAAAAAAAAAAGAGAAAAAAAAAAGCCAGAACTGAAGTATTTAAATGATTAACTTTCAGCAAAGTACTGTTTGCAAATGCAGTTCTTTCTGGAAAGGCAATTATATTGGAAAGGCAACATTTTAAAAACATTTTTGTTGATTTTTTTCAAGGATCATAAGACAATTGCATCACAAAATGTCATTATGTCTTCATGGACACATATATAAAATCTGTTGTCAAAATGTTATGTAACAGCAACAGTTTCTGCAGTCAGACCCATTATGCTCAATATTGTGCAAACAAATCCCTTAAATAATTTAACTGCACAGATAGGTGACAGGAGAATAAAACATAGACAGAGTCACTGATTGTGCACATCAGAGAAATAAAAGAGCCAGGTGTAGCGTACAGAAATCCTACTTCATAGTCTGCCTCAGATCATACAGTAATTTGTCCTAAAATACTCATTTAAGCCTATACAAAAACTTGTGACATTTGAGAAAAGTCTCCTCCCAGATTTTTAAACCATCCTTCAAATCCATGAAATTATCCCATTTTACTTCTAATACAACTGACATTTGCTTTGGTGTGTGTTACCTTCATCTCTGTTTCTTATGATTATGCAAGATATGTAAAAATTGAAAATATCCATTTAAATGTTCCCTTCATTTTAATAGGATCTAGATCAAATGACAGTAAAAAGCAGCCCTTTGTGCACAATTCTTCCATATGGGTTGCAAAAGTAATATTAAAAAGCCCTCTCCAAAACTGTAACTTCAAAGTAAGGTAGGAGGCTCAGTGTGTTTTCATCGTCTTCCAAGTGCTCTATTAAAACTATTAAGCTTGAAAACCCAAACCATTCACTGCTTCTATGATCTGACCAGCCAAAATCTTACTAGTTCATCTGGCTGGTGTGGAGCTAGCAAAAGCACTGCCTTTTCCTACAGTATTTAATGCCATTTAATCAACAATGTTCAGTGTAAAGAAGTGGGAGCTGAGGCTTCATCTGCTTTGTTTGTCCTCAGCAAAATTGCCAGCCAGTTACCAAAGCCTTTCTGTTTAAACTAGTTCATTAAAACAAAGAACTACATACAGATATCTACAGTCATATTTGGTGTGGAATTGCTGCAGGAGTTCCTATGGGGACGTTGTCCTGACAGCTATGATACAGAAATACTGCAATACAGAGATGATAAAATTGATATTACAAAACAACAGCTTCTTCTCTAGTGATTATAAAATATATGGTTTGCCAATGCATAGGGACCTCCAGAACTCCTGAGTATTCTTCACATTAGACTGTAAAAATAAATAATCTACACTGACCAAAAACAAACAAACAAACAAACAAACAAACAAAAAAAAACTAACAGATTTAATAAAGTGATTAGTCATTGGAGGAAAAGAGGAAAACATGGGGAATCAGCACATTCAGGTTTCACTTCCTTCTGCATTCTTTGTGTCAAGTATTCATATCTAACTATGTCTCCACGATTCTGATTGTTCATTTAGCTATTAAAAATACCTAGTGTAACTGATATGAATTATTTTAAATAATTTTTGTGTTCTGATTTTTCAATAGAAAAAAAAAAAACTTTTTTTTTAAGTGAAGTAATATAGCTATTACACTGGAAAAATATTTAAGCATTTTTCTTAAGAGTTGTTAGAATTAGATATATGATTTTGATACGGTCTGCATTTTCCTTTTATCTTTGGATCACAAGTAAAACATTCTCCATTAATATGCCAATAAAATATTTCATCTAGTGCATCTAGTGCTACCACCTATAGGTTGTCAAGTTCAGCTCTGTACCCTTCCTTTACTTTTTTCATGCTTTTTTTCCCCATGCTAATCCTGCTCTGCTGTCTTCCTTGTGCTGTTTGCTCAATGATTTCACTTCTTCCTTTCCAATCTCTTCTGCAAACTCATTTAGCTATGCTCCCCTCCTGCTATAGCTGTCTCCATCAGCACTATCTGCTCCTAGTCCTCTGCTAAATCTGTAAATAAGTAAACAGTTCAGAGCTGTGTAAAACAAAAGTTATGTGATCAGCTTTCTGTGAAAAAAAAAAAAAAACAAAAAAAAAACAAACAAACAAAAAACAATGATCTTTTCTCGTATTTATTCTCACCTTTCTTAGCTCTGAAAGTCCATTATGGATAATGATAGGAGAAAATGAAATAGCTTAATATTGTGTAGTTTAGAAAGGAGCAGGTTTAGAAAAATCACAGTATAGAGAGACACGACCTAAGGAAGGTAAATCTGAGATTCTTATTTACTTTCCCAGAACAAAGAAATTATTCTGTCCAGACATAAAATGCAGAGGATGAATTACTGATCCACAGAGCATGCTCTGGGGCTCACTGCCATGAGATATTGAGGGCAAGATAAATATGCTGCCTACAGGATGAGCTAGTAAAAACATAATGCCATGAAAAAGAAGGAGATATGTGGTGAGCAGGACAGACAGTGACTGTGGGAGATCTCCCCTTGTTTAGTACCAAACCGCTCAGCTCTGGCAGTTTTGCTGACCTGCCCCATGCAGGACACTGTAACTGTGTCCAGACAGTGATGCTTGGGCAGCTCAAGTTGCCTAAGCCAAGGTTTTCATCTTCATACAGCGACTTCTCATCCTTGGGATCATGAACTTCCCAAAGCAGTGCAGATGCCTGGGGGACTGGTCCCAACAACCAGACCCACCTTTTATTTTTCTAGGCTTATTTTTTAAGAAATGGGGATATAAGAAGTTGGAAATGCTGACATCTCTCTATCCATCTCTGAATCTACCACCAAGTTTAGTATGCATAGTTGTCCCACTGATTAAGAAGCCTAAGAGGACGCATAGACTGGCTTGCATAATTGCATCCCAAAATCACCTCACCTCAGAGAGGCAGCAAGAAGAGACAAAGCACAGAAACCTTTGTAAATCCTCCTAAAAAATACAGGACATCTCTTTGAGAACTGATCAGTCCACTGTGTCTCATGACCATTAAAACAATCACGGGGCGGGGGGGGGGGGGGGGAGAAGAAACTTTGAGAAGGAAATCCATAATTCATGTGCCTCTTCTTAAGATTTGAAATGAAGGAACTGGAGTATGATATTGTTAATATTTAAGATAAGATTTGAAGATGAAAGGAACAGGTATCTGAGACAGCCTTATATTCCTTCATAGGCTGTACTCAGTGAAGAGAGAGATCTGTGACTTTAGCTTTACTGCAGCAGGTCAGCTTATAAATGGCTACAGCCAGGTGAAGTATTACCTTTGATTTTGCATTAGTCCATAAGCTGCTTGTAAAACATCTGTGAAATTTCTACCTTTGGTCTTACTTTTAAGTACATCAGTCCTATCTTATAGAAGAAAAAAATATATCTCTGAATCAGAGAGAAGGAAAAAAAATCCACATCAGAAAATCTATGAAGAAATTAGAGCATAATTTAATATGAAATGACTGCAAAAGCAACATCAATTTATATTAAAACCTAATGGTGTTGATCATTTACAGTCCTATTACAAATCTCATAATTTGAAGATTATTCCTTAAAGTTTAAGCTTTTCATTTTCTGAGAATCAGGAAACTGAAACGGTTTTCAAGTTTTGATAAAAAAGAAGTAAGCCAGCAATAACAAGGTACCTTTGTGAAGGTTAGGATATCCAAGAACTGAGTACTGAAATCTCCTTCAGTGATTTTCTTCAATTTCTTGAAGATGTAGGTGAGGTATCATCTCAGAGTTCAAAGTAGAAAAGGATCAAAAATATATAATCATTTTCTCTGTTAATCTCACAGTTTTTAAATTGTTCTCCAAAGGAAAGGAGAACAAGAAGTAACTGCATCTTAGCCTGCTCTAAAGATCCTCTAGGACAGATGTCAAGGGTATGGGTCTGGCTTCAGCAATTCCAGCTTTCACCTAAACCCCCAGGAGTCGTGGGCAAGCTTGAGATCTGCACTCTTTACAGTTAGAATTGTACCCAAGCTTTTTGATTTCAAAAACATTGAGTCACAATTATTACAGACTGCTTTTACTGCAAACCTTTGCTTTCTAGCTACATACATCTGCACTAAGACTCAGACTCACTGTTATTCATCTACCACTTCTTAACATACCAGGTGACTGCTCCAGTATTGAAAATATGAAGTCTGTGCAGAGTTCCAGATTAAATGTAACAGATACTGAATAAGAGCAATACTGTGTTCACCTGTATCTATACAAATGACAAAGGCAATGTATCCGTTAAATATCTTAAGTTTGGACAGTCTGGAGAAAAGTTTGTTCCCTTCCTTTCTCCAATTCCATCTTTGATATATGGATTTTAACTACCCGAATTCAGTCAGTATATATTAGTAAATTAATTATCTGAAAGTATAGAGCTTAGATTAGAAAATACCAGTGACTTTTTAACAGCCTTCCTCAGGTATCTAGAATTGATAACAACCACAAAGGTTTTGTACATGCCTGCAGTTTCTCCCAAGGCAAACACTTCAAGCTACAATTTCAAATCAGACTGCAATGTCTGTCATCTCACTTTAGGTCAGATCTCAGAGCAGATTGAACACAGAACCTGAAAAGCCTTGTACTTCAATCTTTATTATTATTATTATTATTATTTATTTCTATCTTTTCTTACATAGACCATAACCCTCTATTAGACTCACTTATTAAAGTCCAGAGCATCACTATCACAGTGGAAAAATCAGGGATCAGTATCATCCTAACCAAGAGCAGAATATAATTTATTTTCTATTGACATAAGAAGCACTATGAATATTTACAAGGCTGAATAAATACATTGCACTTAGATAGTGTTACCTTGTATCTCTAAAGTGCACTACACATATATAAATGTGCTCAGCATAATAGTTATAAAGAACAGCATTCATTTCTAATGCAGGACATCTCAATATATCAGACTATTTGGAAAACTGCATGAAAAAAAAAAAAAAAAGAAAGATTGTTGGAGAATTGCGACTGATTGACAGATTTGCTGGAACTGTATAAGCTAGTGCATGCATCCAGAAGGTTTCAAAGGTGAAACCTTTCATGAATTAACCCAAATTCTTTAATGAGCCTAACAATTTGTTTTCTGAGGTCTCATATTGCTAAGGTTCAGGCTCTTTTTTGTTTTCATTTTGGCTACTGGCCTCTTCATGCAAATATACATCATTATAAACAGACACATACACACACACCAAGTTTTTTTTAAAAAAGATGGTGAATAAAAGCTTTTATGAGGGTCTGTATGTACGATTTATAGTAATACGCCAAATGCAAAACAACAACAACAAAAAAAGCTGGCAGGAGTTCTTTCGTTCATCTCTTTGACAAGAACAAAGGAGATAGCAGATTACACACAAAGGAGATTTTAAATGCAGGGTACAATCTCCAGAACAAATCTTAAAATAACACCTCAGTTGTACAAGGGAGACAGTTTAATTGAATACCCAAACTGAATAATCAGGTGCTCATTTTAAAGAGGAAGATCTTTATCTAATGATCTTTCTTCACCTAAGTAGATTATCTGACCTCTGTGAAGAATGATCCTTGGGTTTCTCTACCAAACTCAACATGCTGATAAGAAAGGTGTTTTCAGTTACTAATTTTGTTGTTGCATCATGTGATGTTAAACAGTTTGGTGCTTGTGAAATTAAATGTAGGTCTGACAATACCAACTATATTACAACCATAGTCAGGTATTTTTCCATGCAAAGGAAACTTACCACTTTTTTAAAAAATCCCAGCTGATATTTAGATAATGTGTGAAAATGCATTGAACTTTCTTTTGCTCTCTGCAATGGAAACAATCAGATCTCAATATCTGACTACCCCAACCAGCCGAGACACATCCAAGTGCATCACCCATGTTCACACAAGGACAGAAACACTATGTGACAATGACAAATAAAAATAAGAAATGCATTTTCAGCTCACAATGGAAAAAAAAAAAAAAAAGGAAATGAGCACTGTCAAGTTTGAGGAGGGTTGCTGTAAGACTCAAGGACAGGACTATCAGGAGGGGCAGCCAGAGGGAACGTCTTCTGAACCATCCACTCCACCTCTGCTCTGTTCATCTTGCAGTCCCACTGGTGTGGCTGGTAGGTGTGAGCTTCTTCAACTCACTGAAACCACTGGATGTGTGGAGGATTAAAACCTGGACAGAAGCAAAGGTAACCCAACGTTGGCTTTTGATAAAAACATAACATGTTTGTAGATGCTGGAGCTGACATGTGACAGAGTTGGTTGAAAGTTATTCCTCCTTCCTCCTCATCCTTCCAGCTCCCCTCTGCTTGGCTCCAAAAGACACATCTTTCTCATGGCCTTCTTTATCCTGAGCAGTTGGGTGGTGCAGAGCTCAGTTCCCTCTGCTTGGGAACACAGCTTCATTTCCAGGTTTCTAAAGGCAGCAAAGTAGGTGCTCTAAGGATGACCTTTAGCACGTCACAAGTCACATGTGACCATTAGGAGATGAAATCCCCATTCCTATCTATCAGAAAGTTTTTTACTAACATATTGAGATTGTTTGGGAAGGAAGGAGTTGTAGGAGCTATTTGATTGCTTTGCTTTGCTTTGTTGAATGGATTCTTTGTGTGACAGTGTTAATGTTTCCAAAGGTATACATAATGAAGGAGAACTTTGTGGAGGAGCTTGAAATTGTTTCCAAGTTTAACTGATATCATTGCAGATGCTAGAGAAAGCCTAAAACAGTAACCCCTCTGAGCAGGGAAATCTGTTTTTACCAGTTCTGGACTAAGGGATTTTCTCAGCACTTGGTGAAATTCTTCCTCTTACAGCACTTGCTGCCCTCATTTTCCCCAGCATTGGTACAAAGAACCCCAGTACGTGCTGTCCATGTGGTCAAAGTTGAGCTTTCTGTCCTCATGTGTGGCCCTCTTCTTCTGTGTGCATAGGGATAGGACCCCAGGGACCACCAGAAACCTGTCTATATGGGGTGTGTGATATTCAGCCCATGCCAATGCCTTAATATGTGTTTTGCAAAGTATTTCACAAGCTGTAGGGCTGGGTAAAAGTCTAAATCTCTTCTTTGATCAAAGGATATGTCATGCCCAAGCTTTTTTATTTTATTTTTTATTTTTATATTTTTATTTTAATGTGGTCATAAATAAACATGATTTTCCAGATTTTATAGTGATGTTGGAAGGTTTAGTAACCCCAAATCTGTAGGGAATGGATTAGCATTTCCTAATCTGTTTCAGATGAAATGAGTGGGGATAAACTCAATCCACTTTCCTTAATAGTTTAATGAGTCTGTTTGAAGCAGATTAAGGAGAGGTCCTGCCACCTCAGTGTCTAACAGAGGGACAGTAAGAAACATCTAATAGTGATTTTCAGAATGAGCATCTATTTAACTGTTGTGCTGATCGGTGACTTCTTTCAGTGAAGAGTAATCAGGCTTGCAGTCATTTTTATATTAAATGTTAATAGTTCAGATAAAACTTTTAAATATGAGACAGTTGTCCCTCTTGTAAAATCTTTTACAGTCTACCCTCCATACCATATATCTCACGAGCTGAGGAGGGGCCAACTCATTTTTTCCCACTCTGTCCTGGTTCACACTTTCTAACAAACACTTCGGTTTCATGTCACTCTGTCCTGCTGTCTGGGAGAAGCTTCCCAAGGAACCCACAGAGCCAGTTCATTGCCCTCTGTCAAGCCCTCTGTTAAAATGGTTTTCAGATGCCTGCAAAAATAATGACAACAGGTAAATTGTGAAACCATGACTGATCCTACTATTAAATATTCTGTTGGATTGTGTTTTATCATTCACTTGTTTTCCCTTTTTTATTTTTTCATGGAATTGGAATGAAAGTCTTCTTTTGGTTCTGAATTTTTATATTGTGTTCACAAAGAAAAGTCCTGCCTCAAGTCTAAAATTTATGAAGACTGTGATAATGCTACATAATGATCAGGAGAGCATGAAATTCTCCATACCACTTATTCTCTATGCATCTGGGATCTTGCCATGGAGATATCAGAGGAACAGTGCATGCATTTCACATACAGCTTCTGTTTGAAGTTCCAGTAGTTTTCTGTGAGAACTGAATTGTTCAGAAACATTTCTGGCAGACAATGCTGAAATATTCACCAGTCTCTTGATCTAATTCAAACTCACATTTGCAAATTGCTTTCTTCCTTCCTAATTTTAAATGTCAGAGAGAAAATAATAGGTGTATGCCACCTTAATATTTGCTGTGTTACTTCTCTGAAAATGCTGGAGTGACAATGTATGTGCATTTTTAAATGTCCTTCAATTATCTGCAGTTAAACAAGAAATCTCTATAGGGTTAAAACATCAGTCTGCTGGCATACAAAAATTACTTTCTGCAAACATTTTATTTGTAGAGCTGTTTGATGCAACAGAAAATTTTCCCAAAACTTGAGAAACAGGAATTTTCCTGGTCTTAGGCCTATTATACAACGTAGCTCTGTGAAAGGGATGCCCATTAAACTGATGGGCAGGAGCTGCAAAAGATGAGGCTTTGTAGGAAAAGCAGATTTTTTAATCTTACTGAGGCTGGCAAGAGAAATGAAGACAAGCTATTTTATTGATGATCTCTTGATCTCTCTCATAATTACAAAAGAATACTAATGAACCAGGAAGCTGCTTTGCAAGTCAACATCAGCTTCTGTTGTTTGAATTTTTGTTTTATTTTGCTTTTGTGTTTTCAATATACATTGAGAAATAAAAGGAAAAGATAATATCTGAAAGGTTTATTCAAAAAGTGAACAGACTTTTAGTAGAGTACCTGACAACATACATAAATGTAAGTTCATAAGTAGTCCCATTGAGTCACATCCATGAATTTATCAAGTGGTTAAATACATACTCTTAAACTGGGGTTAAAAAGAAGTTTATAAGGCATCTAAGTAGCTGAGGAACTAGACTAGGAGTCAAAAGTTCATCATCCGATTTCTTGCATGAACAGGCTGTTGCTGCAACCCTGTTCTAGCTTGTTCCATCCTGATCCTATTCCTGCTGAAGTCAAAGTGAAATTTCTGTAGAATAATCCATTGTAAACTGGATCAGGCCCATTTTATCCATATGTTTCAGTTCCCTGAAGGTAAAAACAGAGACAGCGGAGTTCTGTGTTTAGCTGTGAAGGGTGGGTGCAGGAGCTGACAAACATGTATTTAGTTAAAAATTATGTAGGAGACCTGTGACCCCTTAAGTTTCCAAATACTAATTCCCTCCCCTGTTCCTCTGTTGCATGAATCAGTGGGCATGTAAGCAAAAAAATACATAAACCTCCGAAGTTATTGATAAAATTTAAATTGATAGAACAGATTAAATAAAGAACCAACTTCAGATGACCACTGAGAGACTACAGAGTGATTTGCAGTTTCTAATTATAAAGTGGAGTTATTTTATTAAAAATAAAAATAAAAATAAAAATAAAAATAAAAATAAAAATAAAAATAAAAATAAAAATAAAAATAAAAATAAAAATAAAAATAAAAATAAAAATAAAAATAAAAATAAAAATAAAAATAAAAATAAAAATAAAAATGTAAAGAGGTCTTGGCATTCCTCCATTCCAGTGCTAAACCTTAGTTGTGTGGTGCATATCAGAAACTTCTGCTTTATCAGTCAGGACACACTGATTTCCCAATGAACACCTTGCCATGTTGATTAATTGATTTGCTGATCCAATAACCAGCATTTTCTTGGGCACATCATGTGTTCAATCTCAAGAAAAAAACATATATGAATTACATATTTACTAAATCTTTTTTTTTTTTTTTTTTTGGTTAATAACATGCTGTGTTCAGCATCCCATTGTCAGTGCTGCCAAATGAATTGTATGGGGTGGTTTTGCTGTGCCTGATGGGCAGAGGTATGATGGTGGTTGTCTCTGCACCACTGAGCAATCTGGCACAGCCAAATTAAGAGTTTGGTGTGTCATCTGGGAGGGATTGAGAATCACGTCCAGTTCACACACTGCTTGCAATCTCCAGGCTGCTTTCCTCTACTAAAACACACTGGCATCTGCAGATTCTTGCAGGTTTTTTGAATTCAGTTATATTAGACAGGTAGAAGAGACACAGCATGTGCCATAAGCACAAAGCCACTGTCACTAATGACTGCCTTCTCCATATGAAAGAAATCAATTCACTTCCTGTGCTACAGCAATTCCGACACGCTGTATTCAGAAATATGGCCATCTTGTGGCCACAACAGAGATATACTGCTATTATCACAGATTTTGTCTCTAAAAGGTCAGTAGGATTTTAAAATTTCTCATTAGTAATATATTTGTGACACAGCAATGTGGTTCAACAGAATTATTTCCTTAACTTGTATTAAAACAAAGTTTTACTTTGTACTGGGTTCTGCTGGAAGATAGAGGTCCAGATCCTTGGTTGATATAAATCAGTGTAGCACTCTTGAAATCAATAAAGCTACTTCAATAAACACCAGCTGTGGGATCCATTGGACTCACACCAGGACAAGATCTGCTGAACTGCTGCATCTTTACAGCCCATAAAAAAGACAACAAGGGAAAACAAAGAACTTTTTCAAGACTCTAGAAATTCAATCTTCTTTACTGATGATTAGTTATTCTAAAGTTACTTTTAAGTGAAACTCCCCATAGAATTTTATGCAGAGTAGTCACAGAACCAATAGAGGAGAAATGTGCAACAATCATAGTCAGTAACCCTACTCTGCCAAGACCTTTCTGTTTCTCCAGGAAAGCAAGCAATGTCAAAGCACTCTAAGAATAGTCAAAAGTAGGGAATGTTTTTTCTTTACAGTGCCAAAAGGACTTGGACTCTTAGGCCTCAAAAAGAGGAACTGGATGGAAAACCACAAGTAAATCAGGTCAATTAGGACTGATTGTCTGTGGACTTTCAAAACACAAAACTTGGAGGAATCCAATGAAACGTTCACATGATAGGTTCCAAACAAAGAAGAGCACTTAGCATTTCAGAGGATGTGTATGCATAACTGATGCTACAGAAGGCTGTGCATCCCACAAGCAGTGATTCTGACAAATACATGAATACAAAACTATGCAAGGCTGTCAAACAGCAAGATATTATCTCTGTCTCAGAAAGTTTCTGAGCTGTAGATCAGGTGAAATCTGAAAAGATATTGTAAGAAAGCATTACTCTTTTCTTTATTATATCCTTTGTTCTTTGCTATACCCTTTCCCAAGTATCTGCAACTAGCTCTGCTTGCACACTGGACACTGGACACTGGACACTGAGCTAAGTGGACCACAGTCTGACTGGCTGTGACCTTCCTGGTGTTAACTGGTGTTTATGATCTCATGTAGCTGATAGCACGTGAAGTTGAAATTACATTGATTCACTACTTTGCATATTTCAAGCCTTGAAAGATTTACTTGTCTGGCAGTGGCCTAACACTTAGAGCAACATCTGGGGGATATTCTGCAGCCTGTGAACATGGACAGACTCAAATCTCTCAAAACAGCTAATCTGTAGAGGGAAACAAAGACTCTCCATTCTTCTAAAAATAGTTTTAAAAAATCTTGCTACACTTGAGGTGGCAATAATGGTGTGGCTCAATAGGCAGAAAGAATCTGAATCCTCAGCACCATAAAAAAAGAGTCTTTTCATAAAATAACTCAGATTAAGAACAGAAGTGAGCTATAAAAATAGAGCATTAATGTTTCATAAGTGAGGGACACTGCTAACAAGTACTAAATGTAGAAAAGCCAGGAAACATAAATAATAATTTCTACATCAATATTTAATCAGAAAATTTATCTTTAGTTGTTGTTTCTTTCCATTATTTTTATTATTTGGGTTCAGTTCTCTTGATGGAAATATATATCAGACCAAACATTGCTGAGGTAGTGTGGTACTGATAGGTAATTTCATAATGAATAGTGGCTTGAAGGGCAAATGGGGTTAATTTTCACTTTAGTAGGTTTTAGGGTGAAAGCAAGAAGTAAACCAGTATTTGCAGTACTGACAGTTTGTTCAAGGGCCACATATTTCATAATCTCTCGATGTGACTTATTTTATTTAGGAACCCAGTAGCAGCCATAAAACAGTTGGGATGTTGTAGCTGGGATGTTATATTTGGTTGCTTTTTTGGTTGGTTAGTTGGTTGTTTTTTTCCTTGTTTGATTTTTTTTAATTTTTATTTTTTGCCTTTTGTCACTGTAAGGCCACAGCTCTTTGCTCTCTCACCTGTGAACGTCACAGTATTTAATGGATTTGTGTGAGCAACATTATCAGGAAGAACTTTGAAGCATGTTTTGAAAACAGAAGGTCAAAGAGTAAACATTTCTGAAAATATTGCAGTAATTAGGGACCTAACTTCTTTCAGCTTTTAATTAAGAATCTTAATTTTATCCTCAGTTTTGCTAAGATTTACTAAGAATTTGTGGTGGAGCAGAGAATTAAATCAGATCATCTGATTTGATCCATGTATCATGGGACCCACGCTAAGTTTTTGGGCCCTTTAAAGAATCAGGATTACCATTACTGGAAATAAATCAAATATCTATTCCTGGGAAATAATCCTTTAAAGTCAAATTGTGTTTTGAACCAAAATTTTTAGCAGTTTCTGTTTTATCTGGAACACCTTCCATTCCCTCCTGTTACCCTTTCTGTGCCAGATCTACATGTATAAGCAAACATCGCTGTATTCAATTGTGTATGTTTTGCATTGACCAAGTGAGTGCTAACAGCTTTGACACTTCACTCACTTTACAATATCACAGCTGACCTGTGATTTTACAGGTCTAATTACTTTACCCTGTGAAGGTTTTAGGTAGTACTATGCACAATTTAATGGGATTTGGTGCAATTCAAAATTTTTGAAGAAGTTTTAAAGGAAATAAGGGCCTCTCAACTAATTGGCTGCCAACAGGGATTTTCTGTGCAGTCTTCTATTTCTGTTTGAATATATAAGAAGAAGAAACTTCACTTTCTTTTTAAAAATGTTGTGCATAATACATAAAGGAAGATAAACAGGAGAACCCTTCAAGAGGGTTTGCAGTGGAAGGAAGGGAAAAATGGATGAAAATCAAGCTGTGAGGTGGGAGAGAAGAGAAGGATATAGGAAGGTGAGAAGGCATGGTGAGAGAGACAAATATGGGGAAGAGACAATGAAGGATAGGGCTCAGGGATGGATGGGGATGGAAATGGGACAGGAGACTGGAAGACCTCAGTGACGGTGTGGGAGTCCCAGGGAGAGGCCTTCAGATGGTGTTGCAGCCACAGAGGATGCTGTAGGGGAATGGAAGAATGCATGGAGTCACTTTTGGGTGCTCTTTGCTCAACCAACTGTTTAAGAAACCCCTTCAGGTATATTTCTTTTTGTTACCTGGTAGATTTAAATTGAACTGAAGGAATTGGCTCATTTAGCCATGAATTTCAAGCATTTAAAATGTAATTCTTCTCTACTGGTAATAAATAGAGGAGCAGACAGCCCTCAGAGCAGGACCCCACAAGTCAGGTTTCTCTCACCAAGATCTGTAACATTAGGTATATATGTTGCTGGAAGGGAAATGAAGTGTAGTCAAGCCAACAGTAGTTTTTCAGCCAGTTCATAAAACTCCCAAATTCACAGTCATTCCTTACCTGGAGCTCAGGTTTCCATGAGGCTATGCTAATGGTAACTAGACTGCTGCTGTTCCCAGAATGATGATGGTAATCATAAAATGAAAGAAATTACACATTTTTTCAAGAAAGGGAATTTATAAGAAAGTAAGTGTGCTGGAATAAAAATCCCCCCCCCCCTCTTATTTTTTTTGCCTTCCTTGATGTCTTTGTTATACGCTACTTTCAAAGTGGAGAGTTGCCTGAAATGCAAACCCAAGCAAACACTAATTTTGCTGACTACAGCCATGTGTATTCTAGTAAATTATGGCCTGTGCAACTAACAGCTGCTTCTACAGTTCCCAAATTGTGTTTATTTTTTAAACTTTAAAGTCCCTAGCTTTTCTTTTTCCCAATTTTCTTTTCTTTTGTTCTTGCAGAATAGCAAAGACAGGAGAAATATTCCAAAGAAATTTGACAAGAGCTAGCAAAAGGGAAAGGCTGAAAAATAAATAAAGGGAGGCAGAAAGATAGCTGACAGCTCACTGCTCCTGTAGGGAAACTTCACTTTTTATTAGAAAGTGTGTTTGTGTACTTTATAGTGATTTGAGCCAAGTGCTGAATTAGTATCTGTACAGGAAACAAACAAACAAACAAACCACAACCTACGCACTACAAGATATTCTGCTATTTTATTATGAAAGATCCTGAGACATCCTCAGCCATTTTTCATGAGTATTTTGCAGGAAGACAGACAAGGATTAACCCACATGTCTCAAGTATTTCTGGTTATGTATAATAACACTGTGAGAAAGGCCTGTTATAGTGAGGAGTAGTGATGATGCATTAATAATTCCAACTTTTGGTCAGTATGTGACATAGTATTATAAAATCACTGTTTATTCAGTTTTACCACTTGATTAAAAATAGACTTCCTAGGTAAAACAGGTATGGAAAAATTAGTTATTTTTAACTAACAGCTGCACATTCAGATGTCACAATTGACACAATGTGTATGCACTGTAATGTGCCAAGAAACTTGTAGCATTAATGGGTCAGACAACCAAAGTGCTTAAGAAATCATAACTGAAAAGGAACAATAAGAAATAAGAATTTTGTACTATAATTCTCAAGACCTGAGAAAGCAGCATGCATTCACTGCTACCAGCAGCTGTGCATGAACAAAACTTCTTTCCTAACACTAAGAGAGAGTTCACAGGCCAGGTTTCCTGGCCAGAATTATTCTGCCTGATTACCTGAATCCTCATGAAAAATGCTGTGATAAGGCACAAAGCCAGTTGGAGATTTGCCAGTGACAATGGAGCCTGTGTCTCCTGCCTCTTCCCACCTCCTCTCCCTACGTGTGACAGCATATTGTCTGCAGACAGCTTCTTCTATCTGGGAGCTGAGCGCTGCATGGAGGGTGCTCAGGACGGCAGAAGAGCAGATGCTGTTCCTGGTAGAGACCAGGCTTTCAGGCTTCTGGGCCCCAGGGGTGAAATGGATGCTCCCACCATTTTCATTACCCTTTGTGCTGGCAAGTGTCCCAGAGCAGCAGTGGAAAGCGGTCCCAGTGCTAGACAAGTCAAAGAGCTGCGATTGTTGCCAGTGAAAGGAGAGTGGGGATTGGGTCCTCAATACTGATGCTTGCCCACATCTATGTAACATTATTTAGTAACAGGCACTAAAGACAGCCACAGCCAGCTGCGTGAATAATGGGATGGTAGGAGTGTTCAAAGACAATTATAACGTCCACTGCAGGCAGGCAGTGCTAATGCAGGAGCTTTAGTGCTCTTAGCAATTGCGGATAAATCTGCATCTGCATTAGAAAACATGCAGATCAGCAGCAGCGATTGCAAACATAATAGAAGCCCAATTATAATACCCCAAAACAAAACCAGTGTGGCCCAATATGGTGTCTCCAGCAGTGGACAGTATGAAGAGTGTAAGGACAAGCATAAAAAAAACAGTATAAAGCGTATTATTGATAACCCAACAAGCACAGGAACTGGAGGCAAGTCCTGAGAATGAGAGAGAAAGGGCTGCATAACAACATGGAAGATTATTACCACCTTGCAAATATCAGAAACTATTCACATCAAATTATGGGGGATGGCAAAGAAGATAATAGCAGTTAACTCAACAACTATCTGATAAGTGATCCATAATAGGATGTTATTAGATGTCCCTGACATGCTGTGAATTACACACTGATAAAAGAGGCTGTTCCAAATGTTTAATTGTGCAATTTACATTTTGTTTTTACAATAGCTCTGAAAAAAAAATGCAAACAAAATTCAAATAATGAACACAAAAAGGAGAGGATAACTTCTTTTGCTGATGCCTTTGTAGTGTTTAACTTATCTTCTGACTTCTAAATCAGTTATTCTGTCTACTTAAATTAACCCTTGAAAATTTTGTTCAAAAATGCCAGTAGAACCATGTATTTTCCCACTTCCAGAATAACTTTCATCAAAGGAACAAAAAACTTTTAAAAATTATTTACATCTACTATCTACTACCTGTCTCTGTGCAGCAAGTAACTAATCTTTAGTTCTGCTGTACAATGGTTTCCTAATGAGAAAAGCTTTAAGACTGGCCCCAAACTAGACAGAGCAATTTCTCAAGTTGCTGAATATCTGCAGTGACATTGACTGAAAGTGACATGAGAAGTGCTCAGGGTTTTTGCAAATTGTGCCTGTCAGGAGTTAAGGGCAGAAGCTTCAGTGTGCTGCTCCAGCTCTTGGCTTTCTTCCCTGCTGCTGACCTATCCCATGGGGAAAAACACCAGGGGGTCCATGACACCACCAGGATTAGCTTTTTCCACCCTCTCTTTTCCAGACGCCAGCTGCACTCACACCATCTCTTCAATATCTGCAGTAGATCTTAATAGAATTATGTTGACTTGTTGCATTTCCTATCAAAACCAAACAAAAAAAAAAAAAAAAAAAAAAAAAAACAACCACCACTGTTTCTTCCTTAACATTCACACAAGAAGAGCATTCTAAAATTTCATAAAATTAGTTCAAGGGAAATAAATTGTTTTGAAGTTGCAAACTTTTCTGTGTGAAAACATCCTCTAAAGAGTCTATATTAACACTGCCAATTTAAAACTTTCCAATCTTTTTATGTTTATATAAGAAAAAGCATTTTTAATTTTCCTTTTTCTTGCAAATGGAAAGGAATAAAAAAAAAAACCTTCCATTTTCTCCAAGAGGAACATTCTGGTTTGATTACTTTTTAGAAAAAATCCTATGTACAGAAATCTAGAAGAGCAAAGACTTTTAAAATCCTAACTGCAAAAGAGAAAGAAACAACATTAAAACTTACTTTAGCAATTCCAGGTCAGCTCTGGGTTCTTAGAAGGCCTGTGCTTGTTTCTTGGTCTCTCAGACTCATGCTTTCTGTGCAATTCCTCATATAAGTGCTTTGTTTCTTTGTTCACTGTTTTGTTTGTAGGCCTTTATTGGTGTTTTTGTTTGTTATTATTATTATTATTATTTTATTTTATGAAGGATTTCTCTGTGATTAAGGCCTCAATTTTCTGGGAAGAAGCAACTTCTCTGTAAGAGTTGGGGTTTTAAATAAGAGGAAATAGGAAGGTAGTTTGAGAAAGGAATAAGAGTCTAGTTAGGACCTCTTGCAAACAGGGCTGCATCAACTCTTTCTATCCTCCTTGATGAGAAATCTTGCACCTATATGTATACACACAGAGGTATTATACAGGCTAGCAAGAACTGTGATTCATAATTGAAATCAATAGTGGATGAGAAGCACTTGTGAACAGCTCTTCACTTTTTTATGCTTGGACAAAATTAGAGCATCAAAACCACTCACAAGTGCTGTTTTGAGGGCTTGGTTTTCACTCATTTTCTTCTAGTCTCTTTACTGCTTCTGCAGAAAAAACTCAGGTTTGCCAGTGAGGGAAGTGGTTCTTCCATGGCTTTCTCCATCAAAATAACAACAAAGGCTTTCAGAGGACCAAAAGACATCAGGGACTGTTTCCAGTTCTGTTCCACAAATAGGTGAATGTTGCTGATGAATTGTGATTTAACTGTGAAGAAATTAATGGATATATATTTTTTTTTTAAGCCAGAAAAGATCTTCTCCTAAAACCCTTTGGCTTATAATACAAGCCATAGATTTTTTTTTGGGGGGGGGGGGATGGGAGGGGAGGTTGGAGAAATAACCTTCACAGTTGCTCACCACTAGCCAAGAAATCCTGTAGATTTTTTGCCTTGGTTATTTTGGGTTAATTTGTGCTATCTGAACTCTAACAAGGCCAGGGATCTGCTTTTGTATCTTCAAAGCACTATGCAAGCATTATATAATTAATTCTCACAAAACTTCTTATGAGGGTGATGGATTGTATATGAATTGTTCCCTTCTAATCATAAAAGAGAGGAAGCTTTAGAGAACTAATGCCTAGTACCTATTGATCTTCTTGTGTGAAACCTTTGCTATCATTGCAGCATTTGTATCACTGCATTGCCAAAAAGCTCCAGCCAAGATCAGGGTCCTGTTATGCTAAGCACAGCCTTGTGTAGTCAATTTTGTCAGCTTCTCCCAAAAGAGCTTTTAGCTTACAGAGAAAAGAAGGATAAGGAGAGAATCAGAGACAGAAAAAGAAGCTGAGATGCCCTTGGTAACATAGCTGACTACCAGGATGAACATAGACTACCACGTGATCTGCTTTATAGCAGACCACAAGCCTCTTTGCAGGGATGGTTACTGTCTAACATACCTTTGCTGATAAAATATAATAAGCAAATCACATACACAGCACCCCCAGCTTGCACCTTGAAAATGCTAGACCTTTCCTCCGATATTGATGTGATAACTTGGGATGTATCCTGCAGTTTTTTAACAGTGGGAGAATTAAGTGGTGCATCAACTTCGAAAACAGGAAAAAAAAAACAAAAACAAAAAAAAAAATAAAGTGTGAAAATACATTTTAAATATTGAAAAGTGAAGTATCTTAAAAGACAGAAAAAGGCAAGGGAAAAGAAGCTTCTGCATATTTTTTTTTCAGATTGCAAATAATTTTTTTATGTAAAGTCATATAAATCTAATTTCAATGGCTAACAGACTATTGTAATCTTCAATAATTCCTCAGAGGATCCTTGCTCAAGCTCCATTTAGTGTTTTTGGTTTTGCATTACTGGTTCATCCTACATACTATCACAGTGCATATCATGCCTGCAATTTCAAGCCTTATTAAAATAATCATTTTTATCCGGAATGGAGAGCTGTTACTTACCACTGGAAATATATTATTAGCTCATCCAAACTAAATCACTCATTCCTCCCCGCTAAAAGTTAGATGCCTGTCAACATTTCAATATTATATCTAACATTTTGAAACTCTCTGTAATTATGGAGAATTTTGTTGGTGGTTTGTTTTTAAGACATAATAGGTGGAAAATTCTGTCTTGTCTTTTCCACGTGTGATATGGAAGAGCAAGATATGTGCCAGGTAAAAGGAGCAATATTTTGCCTTCTAATTTTTCCACGGAAATATCTTCTTTGTTTTGTTTGTTTGTTTGTTAAGGCAGAAATATAGACAAGACCCTCATATTAATCAGCGTAATTCAGTAGAATAATAACAGGTCTCAGATATTTGAAAGAAGCACTGCAAAAATCCTTTTTGGTCTGTAGTAATAAACAAATGTATGCCAATCTAACATTAGTGTGCACAGGTAATGGTACTGTAAAACAGATACGACCTGATTCAGAGAAAGCATTTAATAGAAATGAGAGTGAGAGAGACAGAGAGACACAGAGAAAGGGAGAGAGAGCTTTCAGCAGAATATTATGCAGAAGATCCATGGTGGTGAGCAGATGTTTCCCCAGGTGAGAGCTAAGCTAATGAAAGCCACAGAACAGGATGCAGCCATGCAGTATGACCTCCATGATGGTAGGAATCCACAAGGCTTTCTGATGAGGCTGCTCGTCATAATTTCTGTTGTTTGATTTCTATTTTGCTTTCTCCCATTTTTCTATTTTATGATTATTCCTGTCTTTACATTTTCACTCAGCCTTTATTTGCATTAGGAAAGTGTCATATGGCTTTGTTTCTCATTTACTATAATGTGTGCCTCCTTCAGGTACATGTTTTCACTCTCTTTCTCTTACAGGTTACATTTTCAATTAAGCCCCTCAGCCAGTCTCTTGTGTACCTCTTGAGAAGTCTATAAATAACCAAAAACTTCTCATTCTCCCTGTTCAAATCACTCCCTAAAATTCTCCTTCGATCCAAGGTCCACAAATAAATCAATTAAACTGGTGCTGAATCCACTGTTCATCTTTTTTAGTGTTTATATATGATGCCCAGGACAATGATGAGGGCTTCTAGTTGCTGATAATATAAACAGTTGAATAAAATAAAGCTTAAAACACTCTGGCCAGTGTTCTGCCCCAATGTGGAAGTTTGGGGACAGTTTAATTTCAGTTTCTGTGTGAGTGTGACTCCTGTGACCTCCAGAAAGATTGCTGGAGAAAGTTTAAGATGGCAAGATAAGAAGGGAGACACTGTGTTGTTTAATCACAGCCATTTAATGCACAGATGCAGTAGGGTACATGTGCCAGGGTAATGCAGTGTGAGACATCTGCATGGATCTCACAACCTGTGTGAGACTCATATCCTCCTGGAGAGGCAGTAACCTGCCAAACAGGAACTCCGATGATGTTTAAAGTAACATTATGTGCTCATACTTAGGTGGCTGAGTCCCACCCAAATGGCCTTTACATGATGAAAAAAAAAATAAATAAATAATAAAAAGAAACAACAACAACACATTTCATCAAATACAAAAAAGCAATAGCAAATACACACAGTAAATAGCAAATATATTTCAACATATACACAGATGAAATATGAAAGCACTAGGCCAGATGAATCTAATATATGGTTGCTTCACTGTCATAAAACAGCCATAGATCAAGAAGACGAGGTTGTAGGGAAATCTTGCATAGAAAAGTCTGAGCATTTTAGCCATTGGCTTTAGCCCTGCAGCTCTTATATCAGCAATATTTCCTCCATGCAGTGAGATGCTGAGCCTGCCCTCCATTTTTTAATTCAAGGGCAGACAGTGACAGGTGAAGATAGGTTTGTAAAGATAGTAATAACAAAACAACATGTAAAGCAATGAAAAAGACTGAGTAGGAAAATTACCCATAGTGGGATAGAAGTTTTTCTCCCAAACTGGAAAACAGGAAGCAAAACTGAAGATATCAAAGCTCTCACTGGAGCCATCTATGCCTAGAGGAACATTAATGGAAGAGTTGGAAAGCAAAGATGGAAACATAATGTGGAAAATTCAATAGACTTTCAGGGAAGATAGAAGCAGTTAAAAGGAACATCAGTTTCAATCAGGAAAAAAAAAAATGCAAACCACACATTACTGATGGATTTAGGAACAGTGGGAACAGTGTGAGAGACAAAAGGATCCTAAGCAAGAGTATAATTTGATGGCACATGACCTGTTTGATCCCTGAACTACTTGAGAAGAAAAAGGACGTTGACAGACTGGTGAGAAGAAAGTGAATGAAAGAGAAAGAGATGAAAAGTTTTCACATAGGAAAGATCCAGAAGAAATGGGGAAACACTAGAGAGATGTTCAGCCATATTCTGTCTAGACAAAGGGACAGCAGTAACTTGCAGCAAGACACACTTCCCTGGGATGCAGTTTCTGTGACTGCATAACTTGACAATTACCATCTCAACTGTGAATTCTTTACAAGTGGGAAAATAGTCTCGAAGGCTCTTTACTGCTCCGGACTGCCTGTGCACCCTGGAAAAAAGCACCATACTGACATCAGCAAAGTAACATTCAAAGTATATAATAAACACAACTATAACCTACCACTGAGATGCCTTCCTACCTCACCACCCACACGAAGAACATATGTGCCATTCGAAATGAAATTCCCCCGATAATTGCAGCTTCTCTTCCGACAGACAAAGAATGTATCTGTTTGCTGATTAAAAGACTTTTAAAACATCTCAACAAAGGCCTTGTTTGTTTTAAATTTTTGCACAGTGGGGTCTCTGAGGACTAAAAATACTCCCTTCCCCCTGAAAAAAGAACTTGCCCAGCATGGCATGGTGACAGGAACGACAGAACAGCAAAGCAGCATGTCAGGGAGATGGAAGGTTTCAAAAGAAAAAACATAAAGGTGCCTCCAGGTTTATGCAAGTCTATTTTTTTCTTTCAGAGTTGCAATTACTCAACAGTGCAAGATTTCTTCTTGAATGCCTCTAGGGGGATTAGAAGTGTTTTTTTTGGTTGTTGTTGTTTTGTTTTGTTTTTCTTTCCCTTCTTCACAGCACCTCCTGCTGACATCAGACCGACAATCATTACACTTTCCTAGTAATGTCCTAGGAAAGCTTGCCAGATGTATAGCTCATCTGGACTTAAACAGAGGAACCCAGCAGAAAGCTCAAGGACTTCACAATGACTTTGCAATCTCCCATTCCATGACAATAACTGTTTATCTTCAGAAAATATATACCAGAGAATAAAAGCATATAATTTAGCCATTCAGCAAAGAGTAGACATCTTATGGCCAGATGCTGATCTTTCTTGCTTTCAACGTGTTCTGGAATTGAGGGAAGTTCCCAGCCTGTCATCCTGGTGTGAGAATATTTAGCCTCATACTTGAATGAGACAGAAGCTCACGACAACACATGAAAAAAACAAACAAACAAACAAACAAAAACCACCACCAACAACAACAAAACCCCACAATGTTCAAATCAGAGCAATGACTTTCAGTGTCTTTGGTGGGGTTTAGTTCTGTCTCTTTCAGACCACTCTGGTATGCAGGAGATCCCTTGTTCAATGCCTAACGAGCATGTAGTATGATACTCTCCTCACACCCAGTCCCTTGATATCAACAAGGCAAAACTTACCCTTTTCTTAAATTGTGTCTCTCACTTTTGCTTTATTCTTTATGATTTTGCACCACAGATACAGATTATGGATTATAGTAAATTTTCTCTGAGAAAAATAGGGCTAGGAATCACTTTCTGGTTTCAAATTTTGATGTCCTTATAGAATAAGATATAGTAAGAGATGTGTGTATACAACAGTATCCTCCTAACATGATTATTCCCAGTAAATAGCTGATCATCTACACTTTAAGAAGAGTTTATTTAAAATAAAATAAAGAAAGAAAAGTGAACATTAGCACAGAATTAAAAAAAATAATAATAATATAAAAATCCGTTTGCTCCATGGGCTCTTTATTTGGTGTTATTTTGTATCAGTGTGAGAAAAGCTAGCACAATATCCCCAGAGATAAAGAGTACTGGTTTCTCCAGGTAGCTTGAAATTATATAAAACCTTTAGAATTTGTCTTCTGCATTTTATTTTAGCACTATATGACATCCAGCTGATGCAAGTCAACATTAAAATTAGTTGGAGCTACATAAAGTTCCATCAGGGGATGCTCTAACCCAGAAAGTTTAAGATGTAGCTTTCAAAATAGCGATTCCCAGGGGCAACACTGTATATTCAGCGGGTCTGGGAATTTAATAATTTTCAGAGAGGACATCCTCTGAAAATCTTAGGTGGCATAAGCATGAACTACAGTCATGATATATCACTTAACAAGCATATCACAGATTTCTTCTTGACCTTTTATTTCTATGACTGCTGAGGTGATAGAAAAAGAGAAAGGATTCAACAAGGTATAGCCAGTGTCTTTTGTTAAACATCCTTTCATGTCCTCATGCTGACCAAGATTTCAGTTCTTATGAAACACATTTTCCAATTCAGGGCCAAAAAGACTGTTAAATGGTCTGTTCTGGATTTAAAATCTACAAATCTGAAACCTTCAAGTTGCACTTTTGCTAAAATCACCAACATGAAGTGGTATCAGTCTTTGTGAGATACCTCAATAATGCAATCTCAAGTGAATACGTGTCAGCAAAGAGGACTGTATCCACTTAATGAAATGGATGTATCAGTAGCATTAAACCACAGAATACAACACGACTAACATTCTTTTGTGATAAAGGAATTAACCCTCCATCCTTCTAAACTCTTTGTGACTCCTATTTCCCCTTCAGCCACCAAACTTTTACACACTGATGTGCTCACAGACTGCTATAATTTTCTCTGTAATGATTGACCTATTGCAATATCATCCAAGCACCTTCTTATTCTGATTAGGAGTACAGTAAGAATGCACACAGAGCGGGAACAAAAAGGATGTTTCTCAAAGGCTTATGGTCTATATGGGACAAAAATGTAGATACAGAAAGAAGTAAACTGGAGGGCAATGATTATAGCTGGTCATTGTCACCACTCAGCCTGTGTTAAGGAGACCCTGATAGAGTGAATGGCTCCTGGTAACCCCTGATACAGCTTCAATAGTTTTACAATTAGGTATATTTATATTGGAGAATAGCTTCACTTGTATCATTTACACACTCATAAATCCTTGTCTGCCAGACTTTCAAAGCTTTATTAACCAGCGTTTCGTGCAAACAGTTAAAAGCAGTGAAGCTGGAACTGTGTGATCGTTGTCATAAAGTGAACAGTATATTGTACCTTGTTTATCCATCTGCTATTGCACTATGGGAATTGAGTTGCTTTTAACAATTGCAATGGCATAAGTGGTACTAACACATGTAGAGGGTACGTGTCAATACATACTGTTAATTTCCACTTTTGCTTCTTCATATTAAACAACACTGAAGGTTTCTGTGTGGAAGGTTTCTGAGTGTTTTCATCCTTCCCATCACTGCTGAGATTCTCTGCTGCCTGGATCTGCTTATGGTGAGCATCGTAACCCCTACTATAGAGAAACAAATTCAAATAAAAGGTGTATGCCCTAGTTCACTGTCTATTTGGATAAGATTTGAGTCATATGCTGTTGTCCCAGATGAATATAACCCTCTTGAGTTGTTACACTTACAAAACCGATTTGCAGACTGAAGGAAAGATAATGGCATAGATTCCAACTGAGAAAGGAAAGACAGCTTGGGCTAACATCCTGGCTCTGCCACACTCTTCCTCTGTGGCTTAATCCTGTCTTATGACCCTGGATATGTCTCTGCAAACTTTGAAAGTAAGCCTAAATCTGGTCTCAAGTTCAAATTCATCTCATGTTCAAACTGTGTGGATGACAGCTTAAAGGAGGACGGGGATTTTGGTGGGCTCCAGAGCATGATTTGCTGCTCATTACCCTTTGCTTTCAGCCCTGTACACAGCCAGGAGGGCCTTCCTTCACAGCAGCTCAATAAAATCTCAGTGGCACTGTTTCACACTTTCTGGCTGAACCTCAGCTGACTTGACACACATCTAAGTAGTGAACAGAAAGTTTGACTGACTGGGATTTCCACCCCCCTCTCTCCTTCATGGGAACCTAGAGGGACTTGTTCACTCTAGTTTAAATCCTGGCCATAAAAACTCTCAACAGCAAGTTCGATTTTCCTTTCCTTGCTCTGGAATTCATAACATCATCCAAGTATAGATAATTATCCTTAGAACAAGCAGAAAACAGCCCCTGAGAGTCAGGGGAAAAAAAAGAAAAAAAAAATCCTGCATCAAGTAGGATTTTTTATTTTGGCTTAGTTTTGATAGTGGTTGCTGAAAATCACTAAGGATTTTTTTTTTTTTTTTAAACTAATGCAAAATACATTGATTGCAAAAGAACCCCTGAATATCCACTGCTCTGCATAGCTACATTATGTTAATATTCTCATGTTGTCAGCAGATCTTTACCAAGTAGGAGGGATTCATTAACTCCAGTGTAATCGGCAATCCAGGCTGGCAGAAGGAGGCTTCCTATACCTCAAGCTGGCTCAAGTCAGAAGTAATGTGAGTGTATTTGACTCAGGCCTACACATTATGGTATAATCAGCTGTCCCTCATGGAGTTAAAATCACTTTGCTTTGAAAAGACAGTGGTAGGTCTACATGGAATTGTTTCATTCTGATGCAAATGCATCTACTTCCTAGAGGAAATAAACATTTAAAGTCAGTAAGTGTGCGATAAATAGATCTCCTAGCGAGGAGTGAGTTTACATTGTTTTATTTCCTGTTTTATGCATATATGTGTGTGTGAATGTCTGTATACATATATATATGTACATATATGTGTGTATATATATGCATATACATAAGTACACAATATAATAGATATGTATATATGTATATATGTATTTATATTTTTATATATATGTAGTTTAGTCCAGACTAATTTTCAGCCCAGTCTTCAGCAAGAACCTTGTCCAGAAGAAGCTCAGAGACACCGTGATTCAGGTCACCCTGTTAACCCCATTTTCTATTCCCTTTTCCTGCATCAAAAAACACGACAGCATCATCCCTAGTAAGGCAGGCTGGATTAAAAAGATGGGTTTGGGATGCCAAACCACGTGTGTGTATGCTGAGATATGAGCAATGTAGGAGTGCTCAAGAACTGCTCACTCCTGCAGGATTAAACCTAGAAATCCTGATGGCTTGTAAGTGATGGTATATATCCAGGGGAGTCTAAATTAAAGTCTTGCCTTCCATTATTCTCAGTTAGCTCCTTATGTATGATAATAGCAGCAAGGTTAGAAATGACCTAACGATCACATTAGTTTTCACACAACTTCCCTCTTCTCATTCCTCTCCGCCCTCTATCCACAACAGAAATTAGTGAAGGACATGCAGAAAAGTAAAAAGAAGGCCTGAATATAGGTTGTCATACCCAGCCCAGCTGTTGCTAATAATAATTTTCTGAGTGCGAGCACTGGATGAGCCATTTGTCATGAATGATTTATTTGATGAAATTAGCTCTCTTTTCACTCCTTGGAAACTTCTTCTACCAAATGATGGATACATTCAAAGCTGTTCGTTATGTATGTGGGCCTGGGTGATTGTTTCTCTCCTCAAGCATGAGTCTGTGGTTTAGTGGTATGCTAAGGTGTGAGTGTTCAATGGAGACTAATGGTTTTGAATGCCTCTCCTTTTAGCTGTCCCATTGGGGAAGACAGATCATGGTACTGATATTCAGCAGGTAAAGGCTCAAATCATTCTGAAAAATTGGCCCTTAAGGGATACCTTGGTTGTTCATGCAAAATCACTAATTGCTTCTGAAAATTTAGCTCAGAGTCTATTCATTATATGTCATTACTTACGTCAGTGACATTGCAGATATTATTCCGTGACTGAATTTCTGCAAAATGGAGACCTGATGCCCACTAACGAGTGAAAAAGAAAGCTGACTTCTTTGCAGATGGCAATAGATATTCATATAGACAACTGTCTCCCTTCTGACACTGTGGTCTGAACTGAAATGCCTACCAAATAGAGATTTTTCCTAAAATGCCTGTCATCTTCTGTCCTTTTTTTCCCCCCTCTACTTTGTCTTGAAGTTTCTAAGTACTGTACAGTAGATGCTGGGCTTTGACCTCAGCTGGGACTCATAGTTCTTATTATGTTATGTTCCCATTAGTTAGGCTGCTGTTCTTCAGGGATTAAATTCATCGTGTGACACTTAACTGTCCAGGGACCTTTTAGGACTTTCTTCATTCTAACTTCTGTGACTTCAAAACAGGGAAAAAAAAAAAAAAAAAAAAAAAATCGCATCATTTAGTTTGTGTATGAGTTCTCCCTTCAGGAATGATTGTGGTTGATTTGATCACAGGAATGAGTTTTACATTTATGCCAACACCTCTGGAAGTCCATCGTCCATTGGAGGCCTTGTTAGTGTTCCTGGCCCTTGGACTCACAAGTTCCCCCTTAGCGGTGGACAGCTGGTTCTGGGACGGTACATGTACCAAGATGACAATGTAGGTTAGTAAAAAAAAAACAAAACAGTACAGTTTGGGGAGAACTGTGGATGGCCCACCTGGAGCTGACAACGTCTGGTGGGGAACCAGCACAGAGAGCAGAACATGGACAGTGTCCTCTGTGACTCCTTTAACTCTGCCCTGAGCTGTAACATACAGTGTCACTGGAATTACACGAGGGAGGAATATGTCCTATATAAGGACTATTGAAGTCTCTAGCCAATTTTTAGCCACTTGTACTATTATTTAGCTGGGCTATTGATCTATTAAGTCTGATAGCTATATCTAGCTGTGATGGACACATGCATTTATATAGGTAGACAAGATAATGTAATGAAAACCGTAATGCTAGAAGAGAGTGGTAAAATAATGTAGGGAAAGGCAAGGGGGAGGAAGAGGTGATTTTAGTTCTTTGTCTTCCAATAATCACTGCACAGCTTGACATCTGATTTCTTTTACCCTAATCTCAGCATGCATCTCAAAAATGCTACTGGCCATCAGATTATCCCAGCAGATCATTAAATTTTCTTATCCTCCGGACTTATGTATGCTGTGGAACTATCCAAGGATAATGAGCAGCCTGCTGCTGCACTCACCTGGTTAGGGTCAATGTGTTTTGTGAAAGCTCCCCACATATTCTCTTTAATGAATGAGCCCTTTCTTTTTATAGAAGACTCTAAGGGGGAAAAAATAGAAAGAAAAAAAAAAAAAAAAAAAAGCTTTATTTTATTTTATTTTATTTTTAATGAGAAACATGATATTCTTCAGACAAATTCCTTGTTGTCAACAGAAAACAGCAACAAGTGATCCAAAAGCCTTGTATGTTAGTTTGTGGGAGTATGTGCTCTCCAAAATTCATATACACAATGTTATTCTCCTTTCTTCCCTGGATGTTGTATGTGTTGGGTCAGAAATAAAGGTTCATCTGTAATTACCCAAACAGCTGGACTGATAAAATACAAGGGTTAAACCGTTACTGCTTCTAGTGGCAATCTCAACATGGACTATAGCAGTACAAATGCTGTTTACTGACTCTAGGAAAGAAAACAAGTTTATCTGATCACAGATAAACTTACCTCCTCAGATAAACATTTAAATAAAAAAGCTTTCTCCTTCAAAAATGTATACCCTTATTTCCCTTGTGGCAGACAGCTTTTCCCAAACCTTCTTATGTTTTCATGTCCTTCTGTTGCTCTCCTATTCATATTCTCTCATCTAATTCCCACAAATGGTTCCTTCTGCTCAAAAAACAAAGCTCCAGACTCACAGAACAAACAGGGCACTGGGGCTGAAAACTCAAGTGCTAAGTTTCACCAATTTGTTGCTTGCACTGTAAAGCCAATAAGATTGTGACAGATCAGCCAGTGGTCTAATGTTCCTCTCCACATCATGCCAGTCATATACTGCTTGTGGCCTGAGCTGTATTAATATGGACACCCAGCTGCCATTGGTGAGGAGGAGAACTTGATGCCCACATTAGGTTTTCTCACCCAGAACTAATGCAGTCCTTTCTGTACAGTCCCAGCTGACCTATCATCATCTACATTTCCTTTGAAATTAGAAAGGTGCTCATACGATCACCATGACTGCAGACAGAACATGTGCCAGACATTAGGGTATTTCTCCCCCTTCCATCTGTACAAAATGAAGTAGTGTTCCCTTTGTTTTACAGACAGGGACTGAACATGGAGTGACTGGCAAAAGGCTATAAATGAAATGTGTCAAAGTGGCAGGAATTGAAAGGGAAAATCTCAGGGTCTTTGCTGTCAAGGTCAGCTTTGCTTTCCTCAAGGAGGAGGAACTGAGTGCCACAGTAGAGGTGAAAGTTAGAAAGGAGTCAGCACTATATGCTTAACAAGGCCTTCGTTCATTGCCAGGGATGGGCTTGCATCGCCTTCAATGGCAGCGATCACAATTATTTTGAACAAAGTCCAGATACAGTAAGACTAAATCAACAACTGAGTTTTCCCCAAACACAGGGTACACAGATATGCAGCTGAGGACGAGACACACTTTTTGTCTGAGCAGTTTTAATAGTGATTAATAAATTTACTCTAATAAAAATCTTGCTGGCAAAGAGCCCTTAAACATGACATTATTTACATAATTTCCTGCAAAGAACAGCTGCGTAGCCCTCCACTCTGGTCATAACTTCTCTGTTGTAGTGCTCCTGCACCCAAACATTCACAAATCTTAATGCACCTGCCTGGCATTTATGATACGAAGCTTATGGAAGAGGTGTGCCTCAAGGAAATGAGCACCTCATATGTGCAACGTGAAAGTTGATGGTGCGACCTGGGTCCAGATCCTTCAGTCAGATCCATACTGGTAACCACTGGGATGCATTATAGGATTGGGCTCATATTTACTGATAGCTTTTAATTAGTCTGCATAGCTCATTTCCACATCTGCTTTCCTATAAACAAACCACTAATTAGTTCAGTGAGTCAGTTAAAAGTGTACTGTTGTGCCAGATAGTTTAAAGGGACCCAGAAAATATTTGAAACACAGTCCGTTTAATTTTAATTATTTTTTTTAAAAGGAAGGCATGAAAAAAAAAATAAAAAATCTCCTTCCTCTGAATTCCTCTGCTGATTTCAGGATAAGTAGTTGTGAAGTTGTGACTGTGTCAAAGACTTGTATGTCTCCAGAGAAAATCCACTCTGGCTTTAAGCTTTCTGATATATTCTACTGCTTTGGTTTACTCAAGTGGTAGCTCTGAAAGTGCTGCTAGTACTTCTAAAGCCTGACTACTCACCTGAAAAACTCAAGTTAATAACATAATTTTCTCAATACCCAGGCCTCCTGACCTAATGCAATAAAGCAATCTTGGTTTCTGGGCCAGATTCTTGTTTATGATCTGTGCAACTTATGGAGATGAGGCGTTTGTTAACTAGGACAGGAAGGCGAGACTCTCTCTCCCCATACACCACGGGAAATGAGCAGAGCTCCCTGGTTCCTTCTAATATGGGCCTTCTCAGAGAAGATGGTGGCTGCGTCCTTGCACAAACATCTCCTGGGTGGTGAGCTGAACAACTCCTTTGGGGCCTTTGGATGGGAAAGAACCTTATGTGAATGTGTTATCCTTGGTCTGACCCCCACCCCAAGTTTCTGAAATCTGAAGTTAGCAAAGAACAGAGTATCTGTGGCAGGTCTTTGCACGGTCAAAGATAAAACTTAGGTGTGTGTGGATGTATTTAAAGCCAAAAATGAAAGACTTAGACCTCATTAGGCTTTGAGGTTCCTCCTAAGTCTTGGTTTTATGTGACTAAATCTTTATTGACTCTGACTGAAAGCTTTAGGACAAGGCAGCTATCCTTCCTATTTAACCTTGTGCTACTTGTAGCAACAGACGGTGAAATAATTAGGTCATTTTTTAAGTGCAGGCTTTTGCTTTCCAAGCCAACTACTCCTTTAGTGCTAAAAGTCTTGCTTCGGGTGTCCCTCTGACACCTGCTCTCTTTGATATAGCATCTAATCACTAAGCACGATGTATTTCCTCCATACCCCTTACTTTCATATGAGGCTTGTAGCATTCTGGCAATTTAAACCTCCACTCTCCATGGGTGAGTCAGGATGGCTTTGGTGAACTGTCCATTTCTTCTGATTATTTCTCACCATGGTAAGGGACTATGGCTGAGGACTAGCAACTTTACCCCGTGAAGACTTTAATGGTCCAAATACACTCTCAGTGCAGATTAAAGTGGAATCACTAATGCAATTTTGACCTGACTTTGATGCAGCAGCGTATTGATGTGGGGTGACACCACAGCAAGGCAACAAGGTTAGATCTCTGCAGTGATTAAAGCGGAGTTCCTGAGAGGATGTTTACATCCTGTGTTTGCAAGCGTGCAGGGAGGCAACTGGAAACAGCATAGGATGCCTGCTCTGGGTGTGCTCCAGCTGCCTCTACACAGACCGCAAGGGAAAACGAGATGTTTTCTAACTCTTCGTGCCTTTACCCTCTAACCCGTTGTCCCTCTGGAACATAATCACAGTCTTCTCAGCTGCTGCGTATTCAGTAGTCAGACAGTCAATCAATCAATCAGTCTATCAATCAACATTAAAGCCGGTTTTGCCAGGTGTCACCCTCCCCAGCTGGGAGGGCAGCTGCGCCTTTGGGATGTGGGTCTGGCCCCGGCCCCGGCCCCGGCCCTGGGGGTACCCAAAGGGAGCCCCCCCTGCCAGGGGAGTGCATCGCGTGTCCACCCCGTGCCCTGGGGTGAGGCTGTGCCGGCACTGCGTACCGCGAGATGCTCGTAGGCGCTATATGTATGGATATATTACATATTTATAAGCAAAGGAACAACTGAGATGAGGGCGCTTTAAAATGTTCCAGCCACCGCGGTACCCGGGGAGAGAGAGATTTTTTTTATTACTATTTTTTTTCCTCCCTTCTAGGCATCTGATTTACTCCGTGATTCTGATGCTTATCAACAAAGCGTGAAGATTGCAATAAGGATCCTCCCTGGAAGGCGAGGAGGAGTGACTTCAGGGGGCTGGGAGGAGGTGGAGTGCAGCGCGGCTCTCGCCTATAAGGAGGTGCCCAGCGCCCGGCTGCTGCTTCCAGCCGCAGCTCGCAAGGTGAATTTCCGCGGTGCGGGCTCTGCCGCCGGCATTTGGAGCATCTCCTCCTCCGGGGGCCGCGGAGGAAGGTCCCTCGGCTCTCCCCGCTCCGGCTGCCCCTTTACCCGGAGTGCCTGGATGCCCGATGGAGTAGATGAGAGGAAGAAGAGGGAGCGCACAGAGGCTGAGGGGCGCTCGGAAACCGGGTCCGGTGTAGACGAGCGGGTGGCTGACTTTCCCCTGCGGGGCTGACCATGGATTCCCCAGCCCTCGGGGGTTTCACGCTGCTGCTCGTCAGTTTTTGGCACCTGGGATTAACCGCAACCAACTGTGAGTAGCGGGAGCGCAGGAGTTGCCTGGTGTCGGGGTAAATGGGGGGGGGGGGGGGGGGGGGGGGGGGGAGGCGGGAAAGGATGAAAGGGGGGAAAAACTCCCTGCAAACCGAGGGTAGTGCAACGCGACCTCTAAGAAAGTTAGCCCAGCTCCGCTTTGCTAATCGAGCTGAGAAACGCAAAGTTGCGGCCAGATGGAGGGGTTGCTCGCCACCGTCCTGCCGCTGTGGACGTGGATGCGAACGCGAGCCGCTAGAACCTGCAGCGAGCCTCTCGCTCGCTTTCCATCCTTTCGCCGGCCGCGTTTATTTTTTATTTTTATTTTATTGCTTTCGCGGCCGGGGCTGCGCGCCTTCGCTGCCATCGCGGCGGAGCCGCTCGCCGAGCTCCGCACGGGTCGGGGCTGCCAGCACCTCGCGGAGCATCCCCGGCGTTGCCCCCTCCCCGGTTGCCGTCGGTCCCTGCAGTGTCCCCTCTCCCTTCACCATCCCGGGGGGCTGCGACCCCCCTCCTCGCTCCCTCTCCCTTTCGGCCCCTTCCTAAGTTTCCCACGCCCCAAGGGCGGTGCCGGCGGCTCTGGCCCGCAGCAGGACCCCTTCCCTTCCTCCCCTATTTTCCTCCCCCCGGTTCGGGGCTTTGCAGCGCTGTCGCCGGCATCCCCGGGGGCGTTCCGCCGCCTGCCCCCTCCGTGAGACCGCCGGGCCGGGGGGGGATGCTGCGGCGGGGGCCGGGGCGGCCGGGCCCGTCGGGGGCCGCGGGGCGGGCGGGGGTGGCAGCGGGGGGGGTGAGGAGGCCGCCAGAGGGCGCCGTAGCCCCACCGACGGCCCGGCCCGGCACGGCGCAGCCCGGTGCTAGCGGACAGCGCTCCGTGCCCCTGGCTGGATGCTGCTGTCAAACCCGCGGGGGAGCCTTGCTTCAGTTCTCTCTTTTCTTTTCTTTTTTTTTTTTTTTTATTTTTTTATTTTTTTTTTTATTTTCACTCAATTAAATTATGGTTAATATGTTTTAATAACGTTCGCGGATGCTAAATGGCAGGAGATTTAAGGCAGAGGCTTGCTGTTACTGATGCAGTAATAAAGTTAATTCCTAACACTTAAAAAGAAACTCTGCGTTAATGAGTTTTACTATTTCACGGGTGACAGTTTAATTTCCCAGTGCCAATAAACATTTCCATTGAATACACACTGCTTCCTAAATATTTAGGAGTCAATCTTTTTAAAGATCAATGGTTTTATTATACTGTACAGATTTTACTTATTCATTGCTCAATGAATTAGCATAGAATCAGCTGTAAGTGCTTTCCCAGGAGCTGAGTGAAGGAGCCTGTGAATCTGTAATACCTACAAGTTCCCTGGAAACCTCGTTAGGTTCGGATGTGAGGATATCTGTGTGCATGGACCTCAGTAATTGCATCCAGTATGAGAATTTGTCACCTTCTTAAGTAACTCTTCTCTATGTGCTGCAGCTCAGGAAAGCTGAAACTGAGCTCACGGATGCTTGGTCCTACCGCAGATGGGGCTAAGAAATCTTATAAACTGGTTAAAATGTTGAATTATGTCTGCCTAGAAGTAGAAATATCATAAAAGTTTAGTTGAACTTAAAAATCCTTGATTTTAACGATTGCTAAACTCCTGGATACCTGGTAAACTTTCCAGAAAGAGATGTTCCCAAATCCTGTAAATGGGAACCTTCAGCATAGGCCATTCCTCAGGAGCTGAGGTCCTTTTATTTGGAAATCAAAGTGCAAATGGAAAAGTGTTCCTTCTGTGCTTTTCTTGATTTGGGTGGTTTGGCCAAAAGACTTGCATTCAGATGCTTACATTGGTGTATCTGCAATGGCTGTAACTGCCTCATTTCTGACAAGTTCTGCAAACAAGAACAGAATGGGGGATTTTTTTATATATATATTTTTTTTTATATACTGGAAAAGGAGTATGCTTCTGGGAGGAAGAAAGCAAGCTCTTCAGTTTTCTTCCAAAAATCTGACTTGGCATTAGTGTAGGTAACTTTTTTTTTTTCTTGCTCCTAAATTAGGAAATTCTTAAAAATAATAAGAGAAAACCCTGAACAAGTCAAAACCTTTCTTGCCACTGAGATATCTGATTCCAATTTCCTCTTTGGTGTAGTTTTTAATTAAACAAAGAATTACTAAAGAAATTGATTTGAAACACAGCTACAGGCTAGGGGTCAGTAGACATCATTAGAAAGATCAGAATTTCCAAATGCTAATAAAACCTGAGGAATTCCTCCTACTTGGCTTTTTGCAATAATTTATTACATTAGGATACTAGAGTGGCAATAGGATTTCTCCCCAGGATACTAATTACTAGAAAATGACTAAATAGACACATACATCATATTGGAATGGGTTGCATATGATATCTGGCGGAACTGAAACTTCTGCATTCATCAGGTAGACAAGGAGACACAAAGCCTTGCCTGCTGTAAAACAAATTATGTGCCCTTTAGCAGCATACTCTGTGATCTGGAAGCATTAGTAGCTTTGGTAAGTCTAGATGAACATGTTTTTGTTTGTTTGTTTTGATTTCTTTTTCTTTTTTTAAGTTCGAGTGGGGTGTAAATAGTGAAAATATGAAATGAGAAATAAAACTACATTTACCCCAACGACCCTGAAATAGCAATGCAGGACTAGTCTACACCTGCAATAAAGAAAGGACTCCTGGCTAGTGGTCCTCAGTTTGGTGTTATGTGTCTTTGAATTTTCTTCTGTTATTATTTTACATGTTCTGCTTCCTTTTATTTATATTTTTCTTGACTGACCTTTCTACATGGCAAGAAAGACAAGGCAGATTAAGTCACCTTCTGGAGAAGTGACACCTAGCTCCCATTGCAAAAGTTATTCTCGGTAACAATGCCATATTTCCATTCTTGAGCACAGCCTCCTCTTCCTCCCACAGAATCACTAGCATTTGTTATCTGATCTTGAGGCTTTCAAACCTTTCAATTAAACCCAGTCATGACTGTTAGTCAAACCTGCAGAAATTCAGTGTGGTAGAATTAGATCTATTTAATTTCTTATTGAGATATAAGGTCCAACATATGGTCCACTACTCTGCAGTAGATTTAGATTTCGCTTTCCAGGAGACTGTCTGCAATAACTCTATTCAGATAAATGTAGGTTGTGCATGTGTGAGTATATCTATTAATTGCAAAACAGGGAAAAAATGTTTTAAAGATTTTTTTTCTTGGTGGCAGAGTTTTAACTGTTTTTAGTCTTCCCTTATGGTGGTCTTAATTGACAGTAATTGTGCAGGAGTCAGACAAGTGTACGTGAAAACTTTCAGGGGAAACTCTGATTCTAAGTACTTGAGGCCATCAAGACCAGTAGGTGCATTTGGGACATGTAAGAGACCTAGTAGGTCAGCATTGATAAAGGCAAGAGGTCTGTTAAACAATAACCTTTATATCCATGTGGTCAGAAATGCTAAGTTTTGAAGAGATCTGGTGAAATAAGTAGGCTATTGATCTTCAGATTGCAGTCTGAGGCTTATTCACTTGCAGGCTGAGCAAACAGGATCAGATACACATCTCTAGTTCTTACTCCTCTGGCTTCAGTACTTAAATATTCCCTACAAGAGACTAGTATGTGGACATACTTCTTCCTTTTAGTTATGTTATTTAGGGAGAATAGCGTATCCAAACATTAGCTTTGTCATGCCTTCTGATGCAACAATGAAATAAATGATAGGAGATAATGAGATTTCCTGAGAGAGAGGCTGTGAATGAGATTCCTGCCACAGCAAAGTCCAGGGGACACACTGCTGATGAGTGCCTCTCTTGCACATCTGTCATCATCTATCATATAATCAGTTTGACTTAACTAGCACTCCTTGGCTTTGAATCAGTCTTAAAGATGGTCTTTCCATGGACTGCAATGGTCTTTGGATTCTGCATCCACTAGGCAGATGGCATTGCCAGCCCACAGGAATCTATCTGGGGTTATTATCATCTCAGTACCAAATACATTGTCTGCTTGGATGTTTTTTCCTTTTTTTTTTTTTTTTTTTTTTTACTCTTAATGTCATGTAAATGAAGCAGTTTTTTTTTTTGTATAAATTAACAGCAAGAACAAATTGTTTTCAAATGTGCTTAGTACATTTGTACGAAGTATAGACTTCAAGTGGAAAATATGGTGATGCTTCACATGCGTGAAGCTCTCTCAGCATACATACAAGCTTCTGCCAGCTACCCACTGAATGTAGGGCCAACGAATGTTTTTTTTTAATCACTGTAATTATTCTTTTGCCAATGGTAAACTGAGTCAGTGTATCATAAGTAAGCATGGAGATAAACATATAATCAATGTGAGAATCAATGTAACTAAAATAAGTCCTTTGGGGTCAATTGGATTGGTCCTTTATGGTGTGATCATGTCCCGTTATCTGCTGTTGGATCATATTCATATCTGCCTAGCTATATATAATCATTTCTAAATCCACAGATTATTCCTGACTTCCTCTTCCCCTCTCTCCCCTATCTCTGCTGCTATTTGAAGCAAATGGAGTCTGGACGGCTGAATACTGAAGTGAATAAGTTTATGAATGCAGTAGGAGTGTGGGATGGGTTTTATTTATTTTTAGCCCCCAAAATGCATTTTTGGGTAGATGTGACAGATTTCAGCTTGCTTGGCAAATTACATTCTTGTCCCCCAGCACCCTGCCCAGGAAAAGATGAGAATGGGTGAAACACAGACCTGCATCTGCACCCCCCAGGGTCACATGCAACAGAGGCTCTCTAAATGTGTTGGCTTTTCCTTAGCTTACCAGCCTCTTGTGTCCTACCTACCAAGCATCTGAGGGAGTGAGCTGTCTGTGCTGCACACCGGGTAACCTGGCATGCTTTTGTAAAACAAAGGATTTCTGCCAGACTTTGCCACTGCTAGAACTCAGGCAAGTTATTCTGGCCCTGTGGCGTTCACACTTCTTTTTACGACTACCGGTGTCTTACTGATATGAGGGCCACGTGCATCATGCCTGTGGGTTGGGGTCCTCACTGGACGCATCTCTTCTGGGTATACACAGAAAGGAAAGGTGTAAAAGAGAAAGGAAGAGGTAGATTTGCATGGGCACTTTCTTTCTGCTGTCAGTAAAATGTCTTTAAGAGATATGGAGTGCTTTGTTCTCTGTTAACTAAACTCCTAACTCAAACCAAGGGAAGAGAATTGTGTAATCCTGATGTAATAAAGCTTTAAAATTACAGGCAGTTCTTGAAGGCTTTGAATGCATCACTTGGTAAAGCAGAAAGGATTAATAGGCCTATTAGTAGACCTATTAGAAAGTCTTTATAGCATCAGGGGAAAAAAAAATATTTTTTTTTGTATGTGTTCCTGGGCTGATATAACTGATAACTAATTTCCTTGTATTAATTTTGTCTATGAATTTTCTAACTGTCCTGTGCAGTGCAGATTCTTGTGGGCTGATAATGCCATGTGTTCTCTAGATCAGCACAACTGATGATGTTTTAAATGATGAAAACAATGCAGTATAGAATTGGGGGGGGAGGGACTGCCAAAACATTGGTTTATTTTTTTTAATTACCCACTCTAAGCAGTTAAAAAAAAAAAAAAAAGGTTGTTCATTGTGTAGTGATATAAATCCCCTTCTGTATAGATATGCTCCAAAAGAAAGGAAAATAACTTAGTAAAAGAGAAAGCATGAATCCATTTGTAAATGTCAGAAGGATCATGCCTGATCTGTATACCAGGAGAGGAAAAAATGTTGTTCTGGCAGAGGTTTTACATCTGCATAATACTAGCTCTTCCTCTACGTTACTACAAACATATGCTGAAACTCGGATAACTCGATCCATTTCCTACAGAATTTTGTGCTTAGAGTTTATTGGAACAGGAACTGAATAAAACAGTGGAAGTTTGTGTGAAGCTACCTTGCTATTGAAAGTACTAACCAGGTATTAGAGTACTGGTTCGTTCAATTATTGTTGCATGTTGTAACCTGTGAATTCAAACGCCACAGAACTGATTTCTTGAATGTATGGCTGTAGTATTTCACCTGAGAATAAGATACAGAGCTTGAAGAGACAGCATTCTTGTAGGTAATGGTACCTTTTATTTTATGCAGTGTTTCTCTAACATAATGATGACCTCGCTAGTGTTCAGTCTTTCAGTCTCCGTTGCAGCACCAGGGGCACGAACCTGCATGGGCACTGAATAATCAAAGATGTCAGAATTGTGCTTCAGACAGTGCAAGGGAATACTATGAGTTCATGGACATCTGTAAGGAAAACATATTTTTTTCCATAACAGAAGTTATCTGTGGAAATAATTTTGGAATAGAGATGCTTGTTCCACCCTTTTTTGGGGACTATCCATTTGGAAACTGTTACCTGGATGGAGAGGGCTTTAGTTTTAGGAAGAGATGTCAGTAAGTGATTTGCATGGCAAAAGTGATGCCAGCACCTTAGCCTGTGTTAGCCTTTGTCCTAGGCAGGTGCTAAATCAGAGAGGAGTCAGGCTTGGATTGAGAGCACAGTGCAGTAGCATTGGGGGTTGGTGGAAGCATCTAGGGAACCAGAGTGTAAATGGGTTTGCCTTTTGTTCCCATTTATTTGAAACTGGCTTTGAGTAACAGAAGCTCTATGACTTCTGTTTCGTCATGAATGATGATTACCTAAGTAAATATGCTTACAGGATCATTCATCAGCATCACTGTAATTCAGGATCTGGGTTTCAGCTCGGGGGTTGTGTTGGTGTGCTTGTATTGAGCCAGGGAAGCCCAGGCTCCTGACCACACAGACTGGCTTCCCAATGAGTTGGATGTAGGTGCTGGAGGTTTTCTGGGAAGAGTTCCCGTGGTTTCCTCTTGTCATAGTTAACATCAGATGCATCATACCAGTGGTTAGTTTATAATGTGCCAGCAGTATTTCTGCGCTGGACAATGCAACTCCAAAGCTGAGGTTAAGGGGTATTCTTATGAGCATCACTAATACATGGATTCTTAATTATAAGGAAAAGCTAACTTTGTAATTGTTCATTTAGTGTCATTCTCAACACTAAAAAGGGTTTTGGTGGCTTTTGTTAATGCACTCTTTTCCAGACCATTAACTGCCTGGGATCCATGTGATCCTTATGGGAACAGAGAGCATCAAACTGCAGTGGGACAGACTGGACTCCTTTCAGTCTAGTGTCTAGAAGATGCTCAGTAACACCCACAGCAGTGGACATTGAATAGAGTAACTATGGTATCATTCTGGGGAACACTTCCCTTTTGACATTGTTGAGTCTAGCACAAAGTCCCATAGCATGAAGCAGAATTGTACACAATGCTAACCATCGCGGCGCAGTAGGAATTGGACTGGGAAGGAAGTAAATGTACTTCATTCTGTTTTATTGTGTGTATTGAGAAGGACTGAGTGTTGGGCTTGGGAATTCTGGGGCATAATTTTTTTTTCCTAGAAGTATTCAGTGCACTGTGTTGCCAATATAGTAGTAAATAATAATAATTTTCAAATGGGCAAAATCCTTCCTTTGCTCCCAGCTGGGCAATAAGGAGTAGATAGACGTACTGCTTGGCAAGTTCTATTTTCTTCTGTAAATGGTGAGGCATTGTTCCTTGAAGACAGTGGTTCTTCACTGACAGCTCATCAGCAGCCCAGGAACAGAGACAAATGCCTTGTGATCTCTGTCACCAGTGACATAGCTGTAGTCATTCCCATGTTAGTTCAATGATGGCTCTATATGTTTGGACATAAATCGCCCCCACTTCTGATATGGATGCTGCAAGCCATTGCTATCTGTCCTCTTTCTAGGTTAAAACAAACAAACAAAACAAAACAAAAAAAAAAAAAACTGAAAGTTAATAAAGCTATTTTCTTCCTCCTCTCCATGCAAACTTGTCATTAGAGCGGCAGGGCAAAATGGCATTTTGTTACTGGAAATTATCTGGTGTGTCCATAAAATTATGCATACAGAAAGTAGCAGGAGATGGAGACTGTTTGTAGGGAGAGAGGGGAGGTCCAAGGGATCTTCTCCCAGTTTGCCCATTACTACTGGCAGCTTCCTAATGCACTCAAGGAGGAGGTCTGAATTAATGGTCCAAGTGAGCCATCAGTGAATGGTTAAGAGTAACACATGCATTCAGCAATCAGGATTGATTTATAAATAGGACAAAAGGGACTAAATATGCTATGAAAATGAGTGTTGAAGATTCCCCACACCAATGAATAATTTATCCTCTTCTAGTATCCATGAAAACAAATTGTGCACATAAGAACCCATTAGAAAAGTTAATCCCTCAAATGGCTGAACATGGACAAAAACAGCTTTTGTTTTAAAAGGTAGATTTACTCAAATCTTCTCTAATTTGATTTGCCAGTGGGGCATAATTTAAGTCAAACAAGTTAGCAGTATGACTTGCTATATGAAGATATAAATATTTAATAGGTGATGAGAAATGTCTGCCCCAGAGGATAACAAGCTAAGGAGCACTCATTCTCCACACTCCTAAAGGCAAAGGGTATGCTAAAACCAAAAGAAATAGCAAGCAAAATGGAGAGGTAGCTTTTCTTCACAGGACGTGGTCCTCTGAAACTGGCCTTAAGGGCACCTGTAGTGCCTTTGCTGTTCTACATAATCCCAGAAAAACTCTCTCTCCAAGTAATGATAGTGTTCTTTCAGTGCCTGTAAATGTCATAGTCTTCCTACGGTCTCTGTATGTCTGCAGATGTTCACAGTGAACCTATCCTAGCCAGAGCACCTGCTCTGGGGCGTGTAGGACGCTGTATCTTCAACAATTCCTTGGGATGAGTGTTTGTATCAACACTAAACAGAGGATCATAGAGAGGGTAGAAGAGACACTACACAGTGCCCTTGGATTTCTTCCTGTCTGCCCTGAAAAATTCAAAAGGGTCAGTTTGTGTGGTTTTGTTTACTGTAAATTTTGTATCAAAATAGTTTGCTTTTTAATTTTAGACGAAAACCTCCTTCAGCAACTCCTAGCAAAATTAAACAGCTATGGCATTTTTCACAGACTGTTTGTTTGGAAAAGAAAATGAAAATTTGATGAATTTCAATCAGAAGTAGCTTGCAGCATTCAAATATTTATAGATTATCAAATTCCCTTTTCTCATCTCTGTTTCTTAAGTGCAGAGCTCATCTTATATGTAATATTAATTCTCATTATTCGTGGACAGTTATTCACTGGTTTCTTTCACAGACTTAGTTCATCTAGGACCTGGTCTAAATGAAAAGGAATGACTCTTGAATTTCAGATCTACTTTTCTTTAGAAGCCAGTTCCTCCAGTGTGTAAATCCTTGTTATTGTTCTCCTGTGAAGTTTATTTTTCTTAAAACCTGTCTGGCAATGTATGCAATACTAGATGTGTTTGCACCTGTCAGTTGAAAGAACTATTAATTTTCCTGGTGACTGCTGCTCTTCTTGAAAGTGTATTCTTCTGAAAGTGTATTGGCCTGCTCTTTTGTCAGATTCCATGCCAGCCTTGTATTCAACTTACTGACAATATAATAAGTTAGTTGCATGCAATTTTGTATTCTCCTCTCTATATATTTAGTAAAATAATAGATGATGAAATACTCAACAGGAGGACCCAGGAAACAGAACAACATTTACTAAAATAATATATATATAAAATGCATTGTGCCCAGAGGTAGGATGAGAGGCAATGGGCACAAACTGAATCACAGGAAGTTCCAGCTGAATATGAAAGGGCACTTCTGTACTGTGATGGTGGCAGAGCACTGGAACAAGTTCCTTCTCTGGTGATATTCAAAACCCGCCTGGATGCCACCCTTCGCAATGTGCTCTAGGTAATCCTGTTTGGCAGGGGGTTTGGACTAGATGATCTGTCAGAGGTCCCTTCCAACCTTGGCCATTCTGTAATAAATATAATGTATATTTCATTGCATAATTTAAATATAAAATATATATTTTTTAAAAAATCTATATATTTTGCAAACTTTTTCTGTTTCATGGGTCCTTTTGTTTTGCTGAGTTGAACACTAGTTGCCATAGTACATGGGGTTACACTGTATAATCATTTCTGTAAAAGCATTGCAGAAAGCACTTTCAATGTCTGAAACGCTGATAGTCTAAGGGTATTCTTGGTTCTCTTTCTTCCAGGCAGTTATAGTTATGAGCTTCCAGGCTCATGTTGCCGGTGCTGCTGTTTATTCCATGACAGTTTATTCCAACCTGGAAACCATATAGCTAGCTTTTTGTTAGGAACATTAGGTACACGATGTTGCTCATGACAGTGCACAAATGTCTGCATAGATACTATTTTTAAAAAATCCCACATTTTTTTTCCTATCTTTATCTTTTTGCTCTGAAGAAATGCATCACGTTGGTCACTTCAATTGAGGCTCTACTGGCCTCAGATCCTGAGCATGGGCAAAGCCTTTACAGTACAGGGAGCTTTTGAGGCATTTCTCTTGCTTTCTTGGCTCAGTTTCTTGGTAGAGAGCTACTGTATGGTCTCTGTTCTAAGAAAGTCATCAAGGAATTTGTTTGGCTTTGTCATTCAGCAGAAGCACATAGGCTGGAACCAGGGAGGAACAGATGAGCTGAATCAAGCTGAAAACTAGTACTGTCAGCTACATTCCCAAGTTCCAAATGTCCCTGAAATGACTGTTACATAAGACATTTTACCTATAACATTATATTTGTTTGCAAATTATAAACTCTTGTCTTCTTGAAGCCTGCATCTGGTAGCTGGTACTGTTCCCTGGGGCCTCCTTCACAGAGGCTGTGCATCACTCAAAGTAATCTTATTTACTGCACCATTATGAGTTTGGATTACAATCTCCTTTACACACCCACATTCATCAGTGGCTGTTTGCAAAAGCCCAGACTGTTTTTCAGACAACTGATGGAGATGTGTTTTTCATCTGTACTTTTGCTCAGGAGCTGCAGTTGGCTTTTTTGGGCAACGTCAACAAATATGAAAGAGGTTCCCTACTTTCCTGAGACCTCAGCAGAACACACAGGGGAAAAAAAAATCTGCTTGCTACATCATAAATCATTTTCCACTTTAGCTTATAGAAGGAGGTATCAACCTCTGTGACTCATCCCATTTCATGACAAACACATGCTATTTCACTTGCTCTGACAGGCTTGATCCAAACCCCACCAATTCTGTCATTGGGTCTGGACTTCAATGATTTCTGAGAATCAAATAAGGAAGTCCTGATTTGATGGTCTCCCTCTGATTACAAGCAGACAGTGAGTCAGAGCTATATCAGAACAGATTTTTCTCCTACCCTCTCTAATCTCCCTTGCCCCACACCCAAAGCCTTAGTAGTGTGTGATTTACGGTGCCTGTTTTTTTGCAACTTCATCTAATTAGCACAGGCACTGAGGTCAGTGTTCTAACACCTGACAGACTTTACAAGGCAATGCCACAATTACAAGTGCAATTATCGCTTTTTCTACTGCACTAAAAAATGTAGCATATGAAAATTAGCAAAAAATCCTAAATGTTAGGATGAAAGGGTGGGTGTTAGAGAGGTACCATCTTTGAATTTGAAAAGCCAGGATTTGATGCTTTTTTTTTTTTTTTTTTTTGAAAGTTTCCCTGGATATCATTACGTGATGTGTTTAATTGCTTTGAGCTTGAGTTTACCTGGTTTATCTCATTAGAGCTAAATGTGTATCTCTTAGTGTATAATAGACTGCACCTACCAGCTGTTAGAGAAAGAGACCCTTCTGCTAGGCAATGACATAATATAAGCAATAACACTCTTAGTGCATTTCTTTTAAAATTACTTACAGTGCCTACAAATAATCACATCTCTAAACCATTGTAATCTGTACTTGCTCTCCCTGGTGACCTCCCTAGAGGTCTCTATGCAGCAACTTTTAGGATCTCCATGTAAACCTACAGTTGCACAGTGTGAGAGCTGTGTGGTTGGCTGTGAGCCAGGGAAATAAATTTTTTTTTTCTTTGAGCACTGTGCCCTTCCAGTCACTTCTATGTGGCATATGCTACCTCGCTGCATAGTCCTAAACTATGATTATTTGGTGGAAATGGTGCGTTCATGTGAAGTTAAAGAATAATAACTAGATAAATATGACTATAAAGTGCCGTCCAGAGGTAGCCAAAAGAAATGCACAAAAAAAAGGCTATTCCCTTTTATTTCTTACATTAAGAGAAACTATAATCTTAGCTTAGACAGAATTTAGAACAAATCTATAAAGTCATGTTCAAGCTAAGCTTTGTAAATTCCAAGACAGGCACTTAATTTGGTGTTCAGGCAGGGAGAAAAACAGTTCGCAGCTGGAAATGCCTGTTCTTCTTGTCCACAAGGTGTAATGAGAAGACTAATTGATTTAGACTCCTTCAGGATAGAAATAAATTTTCTGTGTTTTTGGAAATGTGAAGCACGAGGTCTTCATCTTCGTGGGAGGATTTCTTGATGTCTGTGTTAATAAAAGTGGAGTCTCCTTTCTAAAGACTGCAGAAGATGATGACATCTGTTTCTTCTGAGTATTTCTAAGTATGTTGCTGTCTGGTGTTGTCTTTGACATAGCTAGTTTGGTGAGAACAGCCAGAGACAAGTGCACTAACCTGCAAACCCTAGTATTTTTAAAAGACTAGTATTTTTAAAGACAAATGCAACAATATCATTATCTTACTCAGTGATAGTTTTGTTAGAAAGATTAAAAATTGTTTCCTGTAATATTCTTACATAGACTGGCAAATAAGTCTTATCCTTTTACTTAGTGTAAGTATTATGAATAAACAGCACATAACACACAGCTTCACTTCGTTCTCTGAAATGACCAAGAAGATCAAAGCAAAGAGAAACAGTCATCAGCTATGCAAATGAACAAGGCTTAGAGCAAATCTGCCTGTTAAGTCAGTAATTTGATGGGTTGTTTTTTTGATTAAGCTTCCCTGGGGGCAAGGAAAGATTTAATTAAAAAGAGATTCAAGGGGAATTCAGAATAATAAGTCATGTCTATTTTATCTCTGCCAGCGCCTTGGAAAGTTGGTGGCTGCTGATGGAACAGGTTGAGGTGCAAAGAAGAAAGGGCAAATAGGACTACCTCCTTCATGAGTTTGGACCCTCCCATTTTCACTACCTACAGCTTTCAGTCTTCACCTCCTGATAGCAACAGTTGACAAAAGCTGTTCTTTCCTGATACTCTTCCCCGACTTTGTACTTCATTTATTTTCATGGCTAGAGCAATTTCAGTAACACCAACTTGTTGAAGACCTCAGATTTGCCAGTCTGCAACATCAAGCTACTTAAGCATTCAGGTATCATTTCAGCCAGATTAAAAGCTGAGTCCCTCAAATATTGAAACACTAGTAGAATCAAGTGTCTGTCACATATCTAAGGTAATAGAAAAGACTTTTCTGAATGCAGAAGAGTGCTGGCATTTTACAGATCAGTAGGGTATTTGTTTCAGTTGACGTTGTCTAAAAATGGCAGAACAGTTTTCTATGAGGTTGTTGATCGGGTTTGATGAAAGAAGCAAGAAAGCCAGAGAGCACTTCTAGTGTTGTTTCTAAGGATCTTTAGGGAAACTATCTTCATTTTTCAGGTCACATTATGTTTCTATTCCTGGCACTCTGTTTATTTAACATTTAAAGATCTGCCTTTGTAGCTTCAAATAGCAAATGGCTGCAGAATCTCATTAGGACTATTGAAGTTAGGTTTTACAGTATAAACATGTTTCAGTTGAGTCCAGTGAATATAATTCTTAGTGTATCATTTAGAAATGTGATAGTGCACTCCAGCAATGGTAAACAGGATGAACTGAAATGAGTGCTCTGTATGATCACTGAAATCAAAAATGCCACTAAATAGTATCAGAACACAAAATGATTTAACTGGAAGAGCATATTTATTAATAACTTCTAATAGACTCTGAATATTAAAATGCATATAGAGCTGATGAAAATAAAATTTACTTCTTCCCCTTCTTTTAGAGGAATTTATTTTTTTCCATTATCTACGTAGTTGTTCCTCTATGTTGAAATCAAATAAATAATGCTCAGGCCTGACAATGAGATACCAAATCCTCAAAATGCCCTGCTCCTGAATTCTGCTGACTGCTCAGTTCACAATTTCCTATGGTTAATGTCATGTTTGAAATCTGTTTTTTTGAATAGGTATATCCAGATTTTTCTACAAACTTGTGTGTGAGGATTTATCTATGCATGACATATTTTAAAAGTAAGGTTGCACATGTTTTACTTCGGTCCTTTGTTCAGAGCAGGATAATATTTTAGACAGTTCTTTTACAGTTCTTTTTTTTTAGACAATCCTATTTCTTTAAAATTATTAAAATAAAACAAAAAATGAAGTGGTGGAATCAAACAGTTCCCTGATTAAATTCATTTCCATTTTGGTATTTTATTATTGCTTTCATTATATTCTTTTCTTTTGGGGAGTCTTTTTCTAATCTTGAGTAGCTTCAATATTCTGTTTAATAAGTCATTTATAATTTTTTTTTTGAGGATTAGTCATTAGGAATTTGACTCTTGCATGCAATCCATTTGGAATATTTCTCTAATTGTGACTTTCTAATATTTCTCTCTTAATCACAATCACAGAATGGCTTGGGTTGGAAGGGACCTTAAAGATCATCTAGTTCCAAACCCCCTGCCATAGGCAGGGATGCCACCCACTCGATCAGGTTTGCTAGTGCCCTATCCAGCCTGGTGTTCCAGTTGTGTGATCCATCCCACCACATCTCTGTGATAGCAATTATATCATAGTTTTTTGTAACTGCATCATGGCTTCCAAATCCTCCTGCTTCATCCCCATGATGCATGCATTGGTGTCCCTTCCAATCCCCTTCCATGTCTTCAGCTGGGCTATGGGCTGCATTACCTTTTTAGAGGAGTCATTCCTAATTCCTATGGGATGATTCAGAGGTGTCTTCCCGTTGTTTTCTTGAGTACTGACATCCACTGGTTCTTTTGCATCTCTTACTGGTACATCCCCTTCCTCCACGGAGCTTAGTTTAAAGCCCTACTAATGAGTCCAACCAGCTTGCTGCCCAAACACTTTTGCCCCACTTTGTCAGGTGTGCCCCATCTGGTGTCAGCATTCCTGGTCTCTCAGAAAAATGCCCAAGATTGTAGAACCAAAACTCTGATCATGGCACCACCTACGCAGCCAATCATTCACCTGATCTGGATGTTGCCTCCTCCTTAGGCCCCAGTCTCCAGCTGGGAGGATTGAGGTGAACTCTACTTGTGCTCCCAATTGCAACGTCTTTCCAAGGGGCATAAAGTCTCTTTTGATGTTTTGTAGTTTCCTCGTTGCAACCTCACTTGTCCTTACATGAAAGAGTAGTAACAGGGGGTAGTCATGTTGTTTAACCAAGTTTAGTAACCTCTTTGTGATGTTGCAGGCCCCAGTCAGGGAGCAAACTTCTGGAGAGATATGGTCTGGGTGGCAAATGGGTGCTTCAGCGCACCTCAGAGAGGAAGCTCCAGTTACCAACACTTTTTTTTTTGTGGCACCAACTTTTATATGCATGGTTTGCTGGTCCTCTTTTATACTGGTGCCCTTTCCTTGGGGCTTGACCATTACCGTTGTTGTTGCTATCCTCTCCTTTTTTGAGTCTCAGAACATCGCATCTATTGCACAGGGACATTTTGGGGGCAAGGGGGAGATTCATTGTTCTACTCTGAGCAGAGACGAGGGTTCAGCTTCCCTTGTCTTGCAAGTCCATCAACTGTGCCAATTCAGGGTAGGAGGCTCCCTTACCACTCCCATGTGAGGACTCGGAGCAGGGCTGTTGCTCAGCCTGTACCAGCACTTCATACAATGCATGAATCTCTCGCTCAGATTCCTGGATGCTTCACAGCCTGTTGAGCTCCTCTTGCAAGACAGCAACTTGCTCAAAAAGCTCATCCACTTGTAGCCACAACACCCAATTCTGCCTTTGGGTCCTAGGGCACCTTCCAGATTCTGGAGTTCCCCACAACTGGGGGTCTGGGAAGCTATTTCGGTCCTCAGGGGCTCTGTCTGCTTGTAGGCATCTGCCATGGGTGTTCCTGGCCTCTCCGTCTGCGTTTTGGCCTCAGCCCGGCAGGTGCGTCGGCAGACGCCACTTTTGCTTCAGTACCAGCCTGCTCTTCGTCACTACAGGGACAGAGGGGCCGCCTCCTGCCCTCCTAGGCGCCCTGCCCGCTCCAGCTGCCGCGCCACGGCCTTGTCGCCGCCTTTGTACGAGAGGGGGGAGCGGCCGCTGCTCCCGGCTCTGCCCCAGCCCCGTCACCCGCTCCCGCGGGGGCTGCCGGCTGCCTTGAGCGGCCTCGACGGCGGAAACCCCTCGCATGTCGCGATTCCCTGCTCCACTGCCCCACAGCTGATTGCCTCAACGAGTCAGTGATGGCTAGTAAGGCCCTGATGCTTTGCAATAGCAGGGAAAAGACGTTGTGGTTAGCTAAGGGAATCTGCTTTGATTAAACTCTCCCTGTTCCACCACACAATTCATGTGTAGGAAGTTTTCTGTGTTGTAAGGGGAAGATTCTTTGTACATATTATGCCCTATTTTAAGAATACCAAAGAAATTGTGTAGGAAAGTACAGGCTCAGTGTTTATTTCATCTTGTGTCATAGCTTCAGTTAACCTTACACCTTCTGACCAGCAAAAGCAGGGTGCTCCTAAGAGGTCTCAGAGGAAAGATCAGATCCAGAAGGACCTTCGTGCAGGACATGGGCTCTGATTCATCTCTGCCTTCCCTGCTGCCTAGTCCATTCTCTATCAGCATTCAAGTTGTCTTCAGGCCCACTACTTCTCTTGCTGATGTTCAGCCCTCTGATTCAATGGCTAATCCTTAAATTAAATGGTGAACTGCTTTTCTGAACTACTTTTCCTCTCATAATCTCTTTAATTCTCATCACTTTTTAGGTACAGAACATCATGCTCTGTGTCTTTCAGGCTTACCACAATGGGCTCCCTGAAATTCAGCCTGAGGCTGAATCTTGTTACTTCAAGAGTAAATAATGTTTTCAGCCCCTCCGTGTTGTGCTGAGAGATACGGTCCTGCCCCCCTAGTATCAGAGGTAGTTGATAAGATGGGAAGTGTGATTTGTGGTGAAGTCTACATAAAGGAGAAAGAAGTGATCTGAGCATCTTTTGATATAACAATAATAATGAAAACCATCAGCAATACTACTGACTTCAGGAAAATCCCCTTCCAAACAAAAAGTCACAACCTCTATTTAGAAGAAGCAAAATACATAGTTTTATCTGAAACTGCAAATCAGGTTTGCTTATCTTCAGGCTAAATGAGCAGCTCTGAGTGAGGAAGCTGAGTCTGCTTTATCTGGTTCAATCTAGCACCCATCTACTATATCCATCACTTATCTGGCTCTGGAAAGTCCTTTCTTCTTAGCCATGAGGTCCAAAATCCTGTAAAACCTGATATTAAAAGTTAATTTGCCTTCAGGTGCCTTTATATTCGCTCATTGATATATACATATACAACTGTGTGAATGTGTGTGTATATATACACATAAATAATATATAATGATACATGTACATATTTATGAAGTGTAGGTAATTACTTATGTGGCAGCTTTCAGGTGTTTGTGTTCAAAAAAAAAAAAAAAAACAAACACGTACAAAGCTAATAGAGTACAGTGTGCTTCTGTGGAGACGGGAGAGTTTCTTTATGTCTCTTCTACTGCTTCTTTATGAAGCAGAGCCTGGGCCTTTCTGTGGGACTTGCTACATGTAGTACCTCGTATGAAAATAAATTCAGATGCTAGGTTTTAAATTCATGGGATTAGAATGTTGTAAAAGATTTTGCAGTTAAATCTAAGGCATGAATTAGCTATCTACATTTTTTTTTCTGTCCGCAAAAAATATATGGTTTTCTTATGTGGTAACAAAGATTTTAAATTACTGCATTTAGCATGCCAGCTGGACAACGACACAATTAGGGAAAAAAGATTGCTGGTGTGACCTTGAACAAATTACCAACTTGCTTTATGCCCCAATTCCTTCTGGAACTTCCTACATGCTTTTCAGAAGTAAGGAGAGTTAAGGTAGTGCTTTAATCAAATTTCTGCATGCACACCCCTTAAAATGCTGACTCAGTCAAGCCACACAAGATTTGTCAGGGGATGTTTTAACATAATATAGAAGCAATTCATGCTATTGAACTAGTATTTTCATGTTTCCTATTCCAATGACCTGAAGGAAAATCTTATTTTGCAAACTGTTTTTATTATTTCAACTTGTATTGTTTTAGAGTGGAGTGGGAGGAGGACAGACTGACAACAAGCCAACAAGCACATGTTCAATATTAAATTTTTCACGAGATAGAATTTTCACATGGCTTTTTGGCTTCCCTTAAAAGTAACTTGATTCCTTTATACAATGTGCAACTTTTGTTTTTTTTTTTTAAGGAAACTTTTTTTTTTCTTTTTAATGTAAAATATTTAGTAGTGTAAACATGAATATATGAATCAGATTTCTGCTAATGGAGCATGATTATAAATATGTAATTGTATAATACAATTAAGGATTATTATTAAGGAAAATGGACAGAAAAATTCAAAAATTCAAATTTTTTCCTGTCTGCATGATGAGAAAGTAGTTGCTACACTGGAACAGTGAAAATACAATATAAAACCAGCAGACTTGCATGAATATTCATAAGCACACACATGCCTACATCAACACATTGACACACTGTGCCTCAAAGAACAAGCAAGAGCCTTGAACCAACGCTTCAGAGACACTGTGCCAGAGCCTTGTGCTATACCAGTATTGTAAATATCCTATGGCTTACTTTGCTTGTTCTTGTTGGCAAACACAGGGCTTGAGTGAAATTATCCACAACTACCCTCATGTCTCTCTCATGCTTGCTTTTCTGCCTTTATATAGTATCTTATTTTTCCATCCCTAATCTCATTGCCTTGCATTCTCTACAGGGAGCTGCACAAGACTCCTCTCTGCCAATAAGAGAAATAAATAATCTTGCATTATTTTGATTGAGTGTAGTGTCTTCTCCAGTGGTTTGTGTGCATGTGTGTCATCATGAAAAATACTACCACAGTATGAATTGGGGAATACTTCTCAATTGGTATCTGTAATGTTACTGCCATAATCTCTCCCCCTGGTTGTTTCCAGTTCTGTATCGTGTCTTGGCAGATCGACTATGCAAGGGGTGACTCGAAGTGTGATACTTAGCCAGTGATGGCTTCTTTCCTTTGCATTTCTGGCAAGGAGAAAACAGCATGGTGGTAGGATTTCCAAAACTTTTCTTCTGTTAAGTGAGCTGGCCAAACAGGAATCATAGAATATTTAAACTGTTTGCCGTTTGAATTAGAGAAGTGAACTGGTATATTTTTCCCCATATGCTATTTAAGCTCTGTCTTTAGTATTTTAGCATGAAACTCGAACTAAAACTTCAATATCTCTTGAGGTCTGAGGAAAAAAAAAAAAAAAAAAAAGAGAGAGAGAGATTAACAGCTAATTGATGTTAGCATAAAGTGTGCAGAGCTGTAGGTCCAGGAGATGTTACTGTGGAGATAGGTCCTAACTTCATACTCACTTCATACTCTGTGGCTGGAGCTCATTACCCACAGCATGAGGACTCCCAGAACAATATTCACCCCGTTAAAGAACTGAGGAGGATGAAGGTTGCATGTAAATGTTGCTTGACAACATTTGTGAAAACAAAATGTGAATTTGTGATGACTCTGACGATAACTATTTCAGGCAGAGGTAAATGGAGATGTGAAAGAGGGGAAAGAGGTGGTTTAAAACCCACTTTTTCCCTTTCATATGGACATAGACTCCAAAAGCTATTAACAGAGGAAATATATGCAGAGAAAAAGCTGCAGAGAAATAATTATTTCTGCAATGCACAGAATCCCACTGGAGAAATGGGTTAAGCATGTCTTGACGTATTTTTATATGCAAAGGTTTGATAGAATGGAATGAAAAGTTTTGTTACTGAGAAATGAGTTTGATTGTTAATAAAAAGAAGGTTTTTCATTTAGTTTTATTTTTAGTTCAAAGAGCCAAACAGTTAGGCTTCCTCTTCCCCCTCCCTTTATTTCCTTGCTTTCCCTCCCTTCACTTTTTCATTTCTTATATCTGTAATTTTCTTAAAGCTGGAGTAGTTTCAAAAAAAAAAAAAAAAAAAAAAAAAAGTCCCTCCACTTGGAGGGAGAGAAATAGAGAAGCAGGAAGGAAAGACTTGATTATTGTTTTTCACTTCAAAACCTGTTTCAATTTTTTAAATAAAGATGAAAATTTCAATTCAAATGGAAATGTACCATTCAAAAACTTGGGGAAAGAAGCATTTTTTTTTTCTTTTCCTCCTTTATTCTTTAACATTTATTTTACATTCTCTGTAATGCATATCATGCTAGGAGTCTCTGCCACTTAGCCTGCTAATAGCCATGGACTTGAGCCCCTTTTATCAGACAGTGGATTCAGTCTTGTATCAGCAAAGTGACTGGAAATTTGTCAGCATCATTTTAGCATGCTGGCTTGATCAGGTGATGCTATAGAGTTTCCTTTTGCTTCTCTGCATTCTCTCTCATGTCTTGCAATTTGTGCTATTCATACAAATTGTTCCCAACAATGGTATTCAAAGCCAAATTTAAACATACCACTAAACTATGAGAACAGAGAATATAACAAGCTACAATGAAATCCAAGAACTATTGGATCATGTGATCACCTCCAGCTTAGAAATACCTAATGAATGGTAAATGCAGTTCAGTTCAGCTAAATGTTGAATAATGAGCCCAGAAACAATGATGAAAGAAAGCTGATCTGATGAAGGGGTGGTAGCACAGTAAGTGAGGAGTAAATGTGGGAGTTATTAAAGGCATGTCTCCTAAAACTTCGGAGCAACAATTGAGGCTTGCTGCAAAGTAATAGCTTAGGTGAAAGAAATATGCAGCCAGAGGAACACAAACCACAGGATAGAAGATGCTTACTTGTACTTCTGTCATGGTGAACTGAGACAAATTCCATTTGTAAACTGAAAAAAATAACCTAAGTGCGCAGCACAGGTTAGCTCACGTTTTACCTCATTGATTTTATCTAAATCATTAGGGAGAAGGGAGCTGTCAATCAGCATAATGAACAGTTATAACACTTCCCTTGGGAGGGAGAGTAGAATCATCATAAACTGGGGGCTAAGTGGGTCTCCAGGTAGCTCATAACCCTCCATTTAGTACCACTTATGTGCGCTGCTTGATATGGAACAGTGTGGGTTGTTGCTCAGTCCTCCTGCTGTTGCTCCCAGCTCAATTTGGGTACTATTCCAGTTACCCCCTTTTTCCAATTAAGTGATGTGGGCAACACCTGTGTTTCCTATCTTTGGAGCCTGACTCTCTCCCAACAGGGATTTTCCTTTCCTGCCACCCAGAGCCTGTTAATCTCCTCCCAGCACTGACAAACAGAGGCATGCATCCAGGTAGGGAAGTGCTTCTGGATCCAAACGCTGAAGGACAGCTCTCCCTTCCAGCATATGAGAAGCCTCCAACAGGTTAGAAACTGGTCTATCACTTGTCGTACAGCAGGCTAGAAAAGCTGCGGGGAAAGGGTAGTTAGCTTCCCTGCCTGATGACAAGTTAAAAAATTGTTTTGGGCAATATTCATATTATGATGGTTTAATTAATGCACTTGATTCAGTTTCATTGAAATGGTCTGGCTCCCAACATACCATATCATATTCTGTGCTCTGAATATGGATTCCATTTCTTATTTTCTCCTTTCTCTTCCTTTCTTCCCACACCGGGGAAAAATAAAAAACTTATGAGTCAGTGGAACATTTTGATGTTTCCATTTGGGATGAGCTGTTGTCATTTTTAAAAAAATATTTCATTGTTCAAATAGGAGCTTTTTTCCTTAGGTTCTTTCTAAACAAAATTTAATTAAAACTAGTATTTCTGTGAAAGGCTTTGATTACTAAACAGCATTTGCCAGTAGAAACATTTTCCATGGGTAAAGAAATTTTTGACTAGCTTTAGATGTTTTCATTACAGCTTTCTTCACTGAAGCATTTTCATTTTTAGACGAAGTCTTTTCAGTTGTAGTAAAAGTCAGACACCACAACTGAATGTGGTCTGCTCTGCTGAACGCTGCATAGTCGAGAGCAACTCAGCAGATGCAAAATACAAACACATCAACACTTGACATTCGTTGATGTTTTTTTCCTGTGTCTGCACAGAATACCTGCTCACAGGATCAGACCAAGTATGCTGATTCTCAGAGATTCAATCTCGAGAATACAGTGAAGGAGAATGAAGATTGGAAATTATAAACACTGGGAGTCGATGAGGCAGTCTGAATTGTATTGGAAATGGTAGCAGGGAGGGCATAGGCAAAGAAAGGAGCATATTTGGGGAGAAAATTAAAAAACAAAAACAACAACAACAACAACAAAAAAAACATACCGTGAGATTCAATGTTTTCTGTGTTTCTCTTTTTTCCTACCTCTGTTTCTGTGATATGTCTCTGGGAGAATTCTTCATGTAAAAACCCATTTGCTATAACGTGTGATTAATGTTTCTTCAGCCTTTCTTTCTCTGAGAAATCTGTGCATTTCCTTTCAGTCTTTTAGAGGCTTCAAAATACCTTAAGTGAAGTAACATGCTCTTGGTAAGGGTTAAACAAACACCAGCAGAGTAGCACTCAGTTTGTTAACCCCGATGGGCTTCATAAGTACTTTCCTTAGAAGCCTTAAATTGAGAGAAAATCAGCCCTGTATTAGCGATCCTTTCCTTCCCTTTCTTTCACTGCAGTCTCTTGCTTGTCTTGTAAGTGAATGAACTGTGAGCAAGAAAACTGTCCACCTAAAATATAATTTGCTCTGCGTGGTGCTGAATGAATAATTTATTGAGCTAACTGTTTGAGTACAGCATATCTAAGCACTTGATCAGATATCCTTGACTGCTTGCACGGGTGGCAGGGAAAGCCGAATGAACTTTATACCATCAGAAAAGCTGATAGAAAAAGCTAAAAGTAGTGAAACTGTTAGACCTTCTATCTCTGTGTAGTCTCTCATGTGAGCCAGGATGCAGACAAAATGACAATACTTGGCAAAAAATTCAATCAATCTTCCAGTAACTTCATTTCAAGCCTTTTTTTTTTTTTGTCTCTGTTAAATATAACACTGCTGTGTTAATGTGGAATTGCAGGTAGTTATTGAACAAATTAAAAAAAAAAAAAAGTGTGGAAACTTCTGACATTATTTGATGTGTTATATTTATCAGTGCAGGGACAGCATTTGTGTCAGCGATGCTGTGTATTCTAAAATGCATGGCGCATAAAAATTATTGATCCTTTCAAGAAGCCCAGATGATTTTTACCTTAGCCTCAGGCTCTATTAGCAATGTGGAAAATTGAAAAGGGCTCTCAAGAAAAAACTAGCGTGAGATTGAAACTGCAACTGAAGACCTGTCAAGTGGAGAGATACTTATGAATTATAATGAGCATGATCTAAAGATGACATTATCCTTTAGCAGCTTGGTTAAGTCTTCCCTGCTGTCATGTGAATCACAAAGTCCCTTAGAACAAACAAATCCAACTGGTTTGGGGAAATGTATTTAGAAGGGGTGCACCAACTGCAGAAGGACTTAGGGTACAATGAGCAGCAGGGATAAGGCTGGAAGTGTGCCAAAGGAAAGCCCTAAATGATAAGGCTGGCACAGGGTTCCAAGGTGGCTTCAGCAGAAATTCTCTCATATGGCTGCAGAAAGATTTATTTTTTTCTCATACTTGTTTTTTATGTATGCTGGGTGTTGCCTCTAAAACATTGCGGGACATTTCACTTCAGCCATAAATTCATATCTCTTTAGACATTTAACTCTCATTCATATATTTGATGGAGGAGGGACCATTTCAGACATTGTCTGGCTTTGGCTGTGTATTGAGGTCTGTGTTACATGTGATCTGGGGTGAAAAGAAAGTTTCCCAAATACCTTTCACAGAGAGGCATGTTAACAGATATGTTGGTAATCACTAGCAATAATATGAAAAAAAGAATACTATCAAGGACTGGAGCTGAAGCCCACATTTGGTCCACTGGCCACTGCCTCCATGAACTGGCCTTCTGCATATTCAGGTCTTCCTTATAACTTTTGTGTTTGAAAAAAAAATATATTAAAAAATGGCAGATACTTAGAAGGAATGAACTCATATTTGATCAAACAAGTAGATTTTTTTTATTTGCTCCTATGTTGGCAGAGTGGAGGAGAATTGCAGTGAACAGCAGGTTCAAAAGCACTTCTTGGATCAAAAGAATGATTCCATCAGACTTCCACCGTGTACTTTGGTGCTACTAATACTGCTTTCTTGGACATCTTCCAGGTTATATCTGTTTAGGTTTTCTGCCAAAGGAAACTATTTGGTTTTACTGTTGTCAGCACTGCAAAGACCTCTGTGGATGCACAGTGGATTTTTCTCAGCTTTCATGCATTTGAGAATATACACTCCAGCAAATTATTGGCAATGAGTTATGCAAAGCCTAAGAGGCCTAGCTCTTTCTGGTTTCTGCTTCAAAATCAGTATGTGAGCAACCAATTAGAAAAAATCTTAACTTGCAAGGTCTCATTCAATCCACTGAGGGAAAACAAATCCAGAAAAGAGTAGCCTTTACAACCACTTCTCTGAATACATCTCAAATGCTGATCCAGTCTTCTAGCAGAAAGAGTTTAATATCTCCAGGAGATATTTCCTCTCCCCATACCAATGCACATTTCTTTCAGGAGTAATAAATGAACTCTTGAAGCATCCATGCTTAGACAGGTATAAACTGAATTAATTGAAGCATGATTGATAAAAGCTTGTCGAAAGAGATGATATTACTAATTAAACTGGGATGCATTAGGATGCATTACTCTAAAACAGTTTTATTTCACACCATTAAGTATCCCAGTCAGAAGTTCCTGTGGTGACTGATTATAGCTGAGATTCCTGCATTGACTTTGCTTTTATATGGCAGAACAGGGTCTGACTACATGTGTTTGCCTGGAGGTGAGTCTGGGGAGAGGTTTTCTCTGTGCCTCATGTGGCTATTTGACACTTACCTGCCAGATCGGGGCCAGTAGTCAATGCAATGTTGGAATCAAGCTGTCTGGTAGGGCTGCAGTTGGGTGCCCTGCCTGGCTCTGCCTTAGAGGGCACTGAACCTTGTAGCTGTCCCTGTATATGTGAACAGAGGAGCCTAATGGTGCTCTTGGTGTGCATACACAAATAAAATTTATTATGAAAATTAATACTTGGGTCTGCATTTTAGAATCAGTGTCCTACTAGGTGTGAAGAATGTGAATTGCTTACTTTTCTGCTTTGTTTGAAAAGGGTCTTCAAGGAAAGATTTTCTGTGTTTGTCTGACTAGTTAGATGTTTGGGTAATGGTATTCACTCTAGCCTGTTACAACACTGAGGAAATGTGGTTGAGAACTGACATTTATCTCTTTGCCAATACTTAGATACTTTCCCTAAGGAACCTTTCTAGGTGGCTAAGATCATGTAAGCACAACTCTTTTTTCTTTTAATTATCGTAATTATTTTTGAATTAAAGGCAAGGTTCCCACAGACTTGATAACAATGTATGTGAGATAAAACCTTTCATTTTGTTGAACTAAGAAAGTGCTCTTTAAATACTGCCTGCATTCAGCAGTGTTTTGTCCCTCACATTACTCTTCATTCCCTAGTGAGGAATAAGTGCTGTTGCTCTAAAACACATTGTCGCCTTTTCAGAGGGTAACAGGAAACCAATCACCTATTCAGAAAGCCCAGTAAAGCATCTTCTTTAGACATTAAATTCTATATTAGGATATAATCTCAAGCTTGGGATAAAATGAGGTCTTCTTGCCAGGTTGCATCTTATCGCTTGGGAAGCCTTTATCAGGGTAAATGGATAGTGTTGTAATTACATTTCCGAAACCTTTCCCCAACAGAAAATTATTTTTTCCTGATTAAAAGCTGGTTCTCCTGATACATGCTTGGTGCTTGGAATTAATTTTGAAACAGCTGCCAGCAGTTGTATCAGTTCATCTTTTATTTTCAGGCCACTTTAAACCACATTCATTTGTTAAGACGTTTTCAATTCCTACTGTGTTGTGTAAAAACAATGGACTTCTAAATCTTGGATGGATTTCATCCATTAGTTGTATGGATGATTTTCTCATGATCTGTAAAATGTGGCTTGACTGCACTGTTGAACACTACCTCCTTGTAATTCCCTTGTCCTGACTCTGTGCTGAGCCGGCTGGAGGGAAGGTAAGGGACGAGCAGGTGGAGAACCTGCTGGCAAAGTACAATCATTTATCTGGAAATATCATGAGCCACCCATAAGAAGAGCAGTTACCAGGCACACAGGCATGTTCTGATGGGATGACAGACTTTTTTGAGGGACCCAGAGAAGACAGTGAAAAATTCTTTGTAATGTGGAGGTTGCTGAAATTTTAGTTACATGCTGGACTGACAAAGAGGCCTGAGGAAATAACCTGTCTGTTAAGGATGCTGTGGAAACATGGGGAGATTTATTAGCCACTCTTTTTTCTCTACTTTAAAAATTTATATGATGTAATTCATCTGCAAACAAACAGAAGTTTGTCAGGCTGGGAACCTTTTTGGGATTCCATAGGTGTTTCAGAGAGAAGAGGTGGGCACGCTGGCAGATCCACCTCCAGGCTCACCATGGTGAGCAGCTTCACCAATGCTGTGCATGGAGACTTTGACATTGCATGCATCTCAAAGCCTCATGGGCCAGGGTGTTTGCACAAGTTTGCTGTAATCCTCCTTTGAGTTCCTGCATGTTTCATCCTGCTGTTACATCTTTTCAGTAGTCAGGATTGAACTTCTGAAGACGGGCCCTGCCCTTGTCTGTAGAGACCAGCGCAGAGGGATAGAAATGCAAACGAAGGGTTAGGGGCACAGGGCTCTGGCCCTGGTGATGGCTGTCATGCTGCTCACTGGTAATTTCCTTGTGGGAAAGAGTGCCTCACAAAAATCAGCATCAGCCGTTCCCCTGGGGACACCCTTGTCATCTCGTCTTCTCTGCCAAGGTGAAGCTTTCCTCTTTGTAGCTGCAGAAATTATTTCAAGAGAAAAACTTTCTTTTAAGCAGTTTTTCCATCAATAGATGCTGACCATGCATACGCTGAGGAATGCTCAGAGTAGTACAAAGGGATTTCTCCTTCCAGAATATATTCTGGCTTTTATTTTCATGTACGTTCCTGAATCTTTACCTCTGCTTACACCTATTTTTCATTCACACATCTTCTATAGTATGAATATGAACAATACATTATGAATATTCATAATAACATGAACAGGTGTATTTAGACATACTGCACTACAAAAGAAGTTACATTGCTGTATAAACAGATGGAGAAAAATATATTTAGCTTACAAATATGGCAAAAGAAAAAGGTGAGGAAATAAAAAAAGCTCTGATAGACGAGCAGGAGCAGTTGTTCATATACCGATCTGGTAGACCAGCAGGTGTGTTCTGCTCTTTGTCCACAGAGTCTTGTTAAATAATTGTACTTACCCATTGGTTATGATCAGTTCTTTTATGCTATTTTGCACCCTGCTGCTATTGCTTGCTCAAATGATTATGAATGAACAGTTTATAATATACAAGGGTTGATAATCTTTTAGTTTTAAGAAGTCTGGAGACTACTGGAATAGATGTTGATGGAAGGCATGCTGAGAAATTCCCCAGCCATGGTCCAAGCTGTGCATCATCAGAACTGTTGGATATTATCATTTCCTTTAATGTCAGAATACAGTTGTTATTCCTCACAATAGTGACAAAATGTAGTTTATGCTTTTTCATATTTTGCAATTGGCAAGTTTTATGTGAGTCATAAGTGGAACCTTTTGCAATTGTTATTTGCAGACACTTAACATGACTTCATTGTTCAATAGAGTTCTGTGGATCTGGCAACTTATCACAGGATGGTGATAAAACATGCAGGAGAAATAAATATATAATATGCACTTCTGAAGGATTAAGATAAACCTGCACAAAAATTAAAAAAAAAAAAAAAAATTACAAAGGAAAGAAAGAAGAAAAGAAAAACACTTATGGACTTCCATTACAGTACAATTTTGTAGCATCTTCTTTTCTAATTAGAGATGTTCTCCCTACAGTTGCATGCAAGATTTACTATGGACTTGACAGCTCTGCAAATTGCTTTTTAAGTACAGCTGTTAGATTCAGTTTTGCAGATGAAAATACAAAGACAATATTAGAGAAAAGTAAAGCACTGTTACAATGCTAAAGAAGTTTTAGGTCAGAAAGATGTGGGATTTAGATAGGAGGTTGAAGCATTGCATGTGGGGGGGAGGAAACTGGGTTAATAAGATTTCAGAGGTCACACTGTAAAACAAATTCCTATTTCATATGCCTGATCTTTCCAGTGGCTTGCTTTAAAGGTTAAGAAAGCAGAATTTTTTCGATCTGCTCCTGATGTCCCCCTGTTGCATAGCTTGATAGACATTAAGTCACATATGTAAAATACTGCAGATTTTCAGTAAGACTTAAGGGTTCTTATCCAACTTGAACTTCTAACATAAGCAAAAGTTCTTAATAATACAAAAAACAGCATGTTCTTGGCCCCGCTCCTAGCGTTTGCTTTTGTGGCTATATGAGGATCTGTATCCTTAAAAATAGATAAATGAAATGGCAAGAAGATACTTAATGTGTAGTTTTAGCTTAATGAGATGTAAAATCTTTGATCCGATAGTCTTAAAAAAAAAAAAAAAAAAAAAAAGACGTTAAAGGACATAGATGTTAACAGATGCTATACTTTGAGGCAGTTGCTCTTGAGACTCTTTTCTCCCCACTTCCTCAACATCATGTGTTTCAAAACATAAGGGGGGGGGGGGGGGGTGGATGGGGGCAGGGGGGAGAATTTCATGTTGAATTTTTGCTAATTTGTAAAGGCCAAAGCCTAACTAATGTACATTTCTCACTACAATGCCTTAGCAAGTTCATGGGGCTGTTCATTCGAAAGGCTCATTAGGGACCTAATCCATCTCTCATGCTGCTGTTGTAATGAAAGTAAGAATTACAAGGACAATGAGATTTTCTTCATTTAGGGAAAAGAGGTGCAGAGCTATTAAAGCTCTCACCATCCTAATTAAGTTGTGGAAAAAATATGGGTAGAATCTTCATGGCATTTACATTAATTGCACTTAGGCTGTGGCTAGTAATAACAGTTTCATTAATGCAAAAGTAGTTTTGGAACAATATACAGGAAGTTTCCATTAGATGAAAGGCTACTACATTCTATGTATGTATTTATTAGCTGGTTGGCCATAAAAAGAATCCTATAATGATGGCAACAAAGGTTGACTTTAGGCAAGTTCACTTGTATTTTACACAATGGAGAATCTGAGCTCAAAGTTTCCCTTTTTCTTTCTCGTTTTTTGAGGGGGTGAGGGTGAGAAGGTGAGAATTCCCAAATGAAACAATGAGACAGACAGGAGTAAAAAACTGTCTTCAGCATGATAAAGTTAATGGTTATAGCTCAAAAACTGGTGGTTTATTCCTTCCTCTAAAACTTGACAGCAGCAGATTTCATGAAAAATTTAATTCCTGCTCAGATAAGTTTTGCTTCAGTATCTACATTCATGGGCTTTGTATGTCTGCGAGTAAGGGCTTTTCAAGATCCCATCTGGATTCTTCTGGACAAATGGGAATGATTTATAAAGGAAACTTTAAAATGTTAAATACATATTTCATACATTACAGGTGGGTGTGAGCTGCCTCTTGATGGAGGTAGGAAGCATACTTAGTCTTTATTGCCCATTTGACATACTTATATTACAACACAGATATTAACTAACCATTTCTGTAGCTCTAAGGTAAATTAACAAATGTTGTTAATCTCCTTTTTATACAGAAGGAAATAGATTAATTGCCTTGACCCTTGCAAAAAAGGAGGGACAGAGCCATGGACAGAATATCAGTTAATTATTCACACACAACCTCATACCTTTTTTTTTTTTTTTTTTTTTTTTTTTTTCTCCAGTTTATCATTACCACCTAATGCAGTGAACAGACTTTTATAATATAAACAGCTGTGCCTTCTGGAGACACCAGCACCTTTAATTTTTTTTTATATATTCCCCTGGACACTGCCCTTCTCACAACTGTGCAGCTGGAGGGATTTGTGAGAGTTTCACCTCATCAGGTTCAACCTGTCTGGTCTCACTGATCTTCCCAGAGCAGGACCAATTGAGCTGGAAACATAGGGAAGGAGGAAGAGCCTTTTTTGCCCAGTAAAGAAGAGGCAATATCATGTTAGCAAGTAGCGCCAAGTTGTCAGAACAAATGTCATCTTCAGCCAATGAGGCTTAGAAGAAGTTTTTTGCGCATACAATATGAAACTAACTCAGTAGGTAAGATGTGTAATTCTGGAGAGCTTTGTATTTTCCATGAAACTAGTGGAAGTGGATCGTTGTATTTTTATTTATTTATTTTTAATATGCATGATTGCCTCCTAGTCCTATGCATTAAAAATACATAAAGATTATATGCAAGAATAAAGTTGACCCTAATTATCATACTGGCTAAATGCCTTGGGATTGTTTATCTCTGAGGAGTAATAGGTGTCCTCAGATAGTTCTGAGACCTTCTCTGAAGCACAATTCTTCTTCTCCCTCACCTGGGGTTCCTATCCAACAAACACCTGCTTTTTGCCTGTTTTGCTGTAGCCAAGCAAAAAACCATGACCTTGCTTTGGTAAATGTTTGACTTCAGCTCATTTTTGAGGAACTTGCAAATTCAAAATGTTGGGTGATAAATGTAATTCTCTTCTAATGAGTTCTTAAAAACTTCACATCACCTGTAATTAACAAACCTATTAACAGATACTGTTGTTGGAACACTCAGCCTATTAAGTATGAAGAGTGGCAATGCACTGAGCATTTGTTTTCATTTCTCTTCCTAGGTTTGTACTGACATAACCCTCCTGTTTGCTTCACTAGGACCTTGTGTGCTTTCAACTGTATTAATTCGAGTTAGAGTTCCTAGAAAGAACAGATAGTGTGTGTTTAAGAAAGATTCATGATGGTAGAAGTGAATTTTGGGAAGATAAAGATGTTTCTGCTCCACGTGTCCGTCTTTAAGTTCAGAGCTAGTTGTTTAATTTGAGAAGTTGCAATCACATTTACTAAGTTTAGCCTGTACATTTTGTAAATGAGACATTCAGTGTGAGGATAGTAAAAGGCAGCCACATCTGACACTAAAAAATTACATTAAAAAAATTCTGAGTGGCTTTCAAGAAAGGCTGTGTATATAGCAATTTGAGAAAAAACATAAATACCAGTGGGAACTACTTGTTCAGACAACACTGAAAAAGGATCTATTCTACTAGCCTCTAAAGAAGTCTCGCTTTAAATTGGTTATACATTTACTGATATGGAGAGACTTTGAGGGGGTCTTACCATCTGTTACTAATAATCTCATGGGTTTTACTTTTAAAGTACCATCAAAGGCAAGGAGAGAGATCAAACTATGCCAAATATTTCTTCTCTGTTATTTAGGTCTTTATATGTCTAATTACCTCTCTTCAGTCATTTTGATGTTGTGAATTGTGTGTCTGAAGCAGCTGTGCTATGTCTGGAACTGAAATAATTTTTTTCATTGAAGAAAATCCATGCAAGATGTCCCAAATCCCTTCTTTCATGCTGCTCTGACTGTAAATAGACAAGTTCATTCTAGGGCTTCTGTATTTGCTTTTGGATTTCTGCTATAGACCTGGAACTGCAAACCCACTTCAACAGAGCCTAAAAGTATTTGTTTTCTGCTGCCTTTCTTCCTCTTTTGTTTTCATAGCTGTTTTTTTGTATTCCACAGCTCATATAATTTTTTAACATAAATTTAGGAAAAGACAAAGTGGATACTACCAATACTATCAATAAGGGAATAAAACAGCAAATGGGAAAAGTTATCTTCATAAATACATATCTATTTCTCATATATCTATATATATGTAATATATAATTATTTAATAGGAATTTGTGTGTTTTAAGTGCCCTAAACTCTTGGTTTAGCACAGCTTCCTGGTGCCTTGTTTAGATTCAGAACACTAGACACTGATATCTTGAGCAATCCCAGGGAAGATTCTCTTTCAAAGTCATTCTCAGTTTTGACCTGTGTTTCTCTTATTTTGGAATTTCACAATGAATACATCCTATGCAGCATTTCAGGTTTTGAAGACAAGAAATATTTTGATGAAATTTCCAATCTTTAAATCCACGATTCTTTCTCCAGCTTTTTGTGGCATAAGAAAATGCAATACTTCTTGTTTTCCTTAGGAATTTGTATGTTATTGTGATGGGCCATTGTATGAGTAATGTTGAGACAGACAAAAGACTGGCAATAAGTACCTCTAGTGTGGGAGATTCCTTTCTTCCCTAATCTCATTTCCTCTTCCCTGAATGCAGTTATTCAAGCTGCATGGAAGGGATTAAATTTATCCTTTTGATATTTTCATGTCCTACAGCAACATAATTAAGATGGTATTGCTATGTTCATGGTTTGTTCAGTGGAAAATCCACCATGATCTTGAACAGTATGTTATGTGTGGGTAGACTTCATTCAGGGAATTTAAATTGGATCCATTTCACATAACTGCATATGGCAAATAATTCAATGTAAAAATAAACATCTTGTCCATGTAAATACCATTCATTTAAACTGACTCTTATTTTCATGTTCCTTTAGAGCAATTACTGTCTGTCAAATTGTTTTGTGTGTGTGTATATGTGTGTGTGTATATATACATATATATATATTTATATTCCCTGCTGTCTTGAAGGGGAAAAATGAAAACAAAAATAAAAAGCAACAACAACAGACCCCACGGTATATTTCTTAGCTTAAATTTTCATTGCATTTTTTAGCAGTGAAGAATGTTGTAATTAAAGAGTAGTGATCAAATGAAAACACAGGTTACAATACAGATTTACTAGTAAACTCAGATTAATTAGCAATATGCAGAGATTTTAAAAATAAATAAATAAATAAATAAAAAAGAAAAACTAAAAAGCTTCAAAGTTTAATAGGGAGTTATTAATCAGTATTCTTCTTTCTTAAAATCCTCAATGGGAGGAAAAGCACAAAATGCACACCAGGAAAATAATTGCACAGAGTCTATTGGAATGACTATACTCAACGAAAAATATTCATGTAAAACATTCATCCAGAGCTTATTAGTAAGAAATAATATCAAAAATCAAGAAGAGCTTGGTTCAAAAGTGTTCACACAACTATCTCAAATTGCCACATTTTCTTATAAAAATTTTGACACTACCTAACTACTAGCTTTCTGGATTAAAAATATAGGAATTCCTTTTTCAAGTTGCAACTAGCCTGATTCATGAAACTAACAAAACCAAGAGTGATCCAGCAGAGGTACATTTGTGTTTCCAGCTCTTCTCTTGCAGTGTGTCAATAGGGTATTCTCTCCTCCTGCACGTTCCAACTTATTTGCTTTTCTCTTAGCTGATATCAAAACTGAAAATTAATTCAGCATGGTTACATTTGTTGCTGTTTTTTTTTTTTTTTTTTTTTTTTTTAATTTAAAAGAGCCTCTGTGTGTTAAAGGCTATATATTTTAATGAATTAACCACTTTGAAAAGAAAAAGAAAAAAAAAAAAAAAAAGGAACTTTATTCCTTATGTCATGCTACATTTCTGCAGCATTTTCCTGAAGCATATAATAGTTTTCTCTCCTTCCACTTGCTTATTATGTGAAATTTTAGAACTTCAGGAAGAAATAAAATTTTTCTTTTGCTTTAAAATTTCATGAAGTAAGTAGGAAAAGAGACAAAACTTTGCTGTATACCTGGCATTCTGAAAAATTTTATGTAAGCTCTGATTCATTGACTACAATTGGACCGCTTGTGTCCTTTACATTTTATGTATGCTTAAGTGTGTTTTTGGATTGAATCCAGGGGTAAGCGTCCTCTATCAAATCTAGCAATACAGAAATAGGTATAGTCTAGTAAAATGAATTATGGATGGACAGAGAAAAATAATGGCAAGACAATTGTTGTAAAATCTTGCTGGGAGATGAAGAGACCAAGGAGAAATATCCACCTGGAAGGTTTAATCTTACTGTGAGGCCCATGTTTCTGTTCTATTCCTGTGGCATAGCAGCTTCTTGAGATGTTTGGTATTGTACCTTCAAGTTTTAATTTTGCTTTTGAGATGTTGACATGTGGATAGGATGTTGAAAAATAGACACAGATTGCTGTTCTGTAGTACTGCACTGCAGTCCAAAGCACACAAGTTTATTTTCAGGTACTGCATGCTGGAATTACATGGGAGACTAGAGAACCAAGGTTTAATACTGTTTTTGCCTGGTATTTTCAGAGAATACACTGCAAACAAGTCTTCTTTGTAGTCTTGTGCTGCTTCATTCAATTCCTCAGGTATCAAACCGTCAAGGACTCCCCAAGCCATTGCCATGAGCTTGTACTTCCATCCTACCCATTCCCGTGATAATGGTGTACTTTGTAATGTAATGTTTGGCTCACAACTACAAGGCTAGATATAACTTTGCATAAGAAAGCACATCCAAGTATACTTCAAAAATAAACTGGAGTAGAGCTACATTATTTGTTGTTGCCCTCAGAAAGCCTGCAGCACTTTTTTTTTCTGAAGGAAACTGAGAAATACAATGGTTCACAAAACACCATGGAAAAACAAAACAAAACAACAACAACAAAACTAGAAATCTTGTTTTATAATAATAGAAATGCTGTAGGCCTTTGTGATCTGGCCTGCAATGAAAGGACTACAAGAGTGAAGGGTTAGCCCTGCTCAGCTGTGACCAGGTGGCCATTTACGGCTGGGTGAGGCCTGTGGAGACCAGACCAGCAAAGGTCTTTCACCTAGTGGGGTGGGACTGCTTTCAGCTGGATTTTGGAGAAAGATGTCTTGCAGATGAAACTGTTGAGTTGCAACACTGAGGTGTGGACTGAGAAATGGGAATGTAGTTTTCAGAAGAGGAGGGAACCTGTTGGGGTTTCGTGTTGTTTCTTTCCTTCAGAGTGTGGCTAATTGGTGGTGGTCTTGAGTACCCCAGATGATAACATCGACAGGTTAGGAAGTACTTCGTGGCTCTTGGTGTAGTCCTGAGATACTCTGTGGTATCTTAGAAATGCCCAGTTGTCTTGCAATAATATAGCCCGTATGTCTAATAACCCAAAGGTAACATGAATAACAGACATTTTGGTCAAAGCCAGCTGTGGGGTGGTGTTTGGGGTGCCAGTGAACAACCTTCACAAGTTGGTTATTTAGTCAAGTTTCTTTAATGTTCCTGGAGAATTAGCTTGGAACTGTTTAATTCTGACTTCATTGTGGAGGCATGTTATTAATTGTGTTGAGCTTGTGCAGCTGCTGCTATGTGTTGGTCTCTGAATAATAATATGCAGTAATAATGTGAGCCTGGAAGTGATCTATCAGGGAAATAAAGCTCCTTTAACTATGGGTATCTTATTAAGCACATCCTGTAGGAATGCTTAGAACTGTAACTTTTAATGGGATCTATGTGAAAACCAAACAAGATAAAGATTTTCTGGTGTTCAGAAAGCAATGGGGAAAGCTGTTAACTTCCCATGTTCTTGTCTGCAGCCTCAGATAGGTTACCAGCCTTAATTTGAGAGAGAATAAAAGGTCAAAAGAGCTCTACATTTTTAAAATACTTTTTTTTTTTTTTTTTTTTTTTTTTCCAGGAGAAAGGAAAGCTGACACTTCTTTTGTACAGTATATGGCAAAATATCTTTGAAACTAACTAATTTGGAAACTAGGACCCCTTATTAAACAGTAGGAACAATGTGACACTGGGCTCAATCTGCAAAGCAGTCTGCTAATAGAGACCATCCCACTCTGGTATGGGCAGCAAAAGCAGGGCTGACCAAAATGTGCTCTGCACTCTTCAGGCACAGCTGAGAGCTGCAGGTAGGATCCTGAACACAATACAGGAATAGCTGTGAGTGGGGACAACCAAAATGTTAGTGCTCTGTGTTAAGGAATGAGGCACTACCTCGGTATTGTGCATGTTTCAATGCACAAATGAATCTCGCCTATTGTTGTAGCTTTGCCCCTCACTCTCTCCCCCCAGGAAAAAAAAAAAAATCCACCCAAAATAGACCAAAAAAAAAGAAGCTTTTCCTCCAGAGCTATATTGATACCCTGTCCACTCATCAGCACACTCCTTGCCTATCCGAGAACCTCAGGATGTGGAGGTGAGTAGTAGGCACTTGCATATTTTATAGATTAAGGCAAAATTGCTGGGTGATCTCTGTATTTGAACTGAATGTATTTCTGTAGACACTGGCAATTAATTTGTGATGGCTGCAAAGCAGGGATTTCACAAACTGTGACCAAAGCATTGTTCTGGAGCCCTGTGTTTAAGATTAACAATTTCTCTCTTTCTGCTACAAAGTTTGTAAATTTATTTTCTACCAAATACAGGAAAATCCTATGTCTTTCTGACAGCATACTATGAGCTCGATATCCTAACTGCACCACAATTTTGTCTGCTGCAGAGGTTCTATGTTCCTCTTACGAGATGTTTAAATAATAAAATGCGTTTTTAATATTTAAATTGCTCAAGCTGTCTTCCTTAATTACTTGGGGGCTTGGGGGCATTTTGAATATTTTCAACAAGTTGGACAAACAGCAGGTATTTCTTTGCCCACATGTCTACTTCTCCTTTTGAATTTTTTTATGAATATTTCAGAGATTGTAGTGCAAGTACCATAGCCCAAAGAAGCTTCAAATGTATAGTGCTGCAAACAGAAACAGCAGGAGCATGGACTTGCAGAGTTTATGCCATTGAATAGGACTGGTGTCAAAAATAATGAGGCAAAGTAAAAAGATACTCTGTGTGCTCCCCCAAGAAAAAGGGGAAATTATGCCTATTATTAGCAAAAGGGACTGGGAGTGAAAAAGAACTGAATTATGGAAGCCTCAGCTGTAATAAAAGTTAGTAAGGCAATAAGTGAGCTGCATCAGTAGAGAGAGAAGTAACGCAATTTTTGCAGTATTTATTAGTAAAAGATAAGTCTTAAAGATTAAAAGATAAATGGCTGCAGTTTAGGGAAGAAAGACTATCTAATTTTTTTTTTGTTGCAGTAGAAACTCATTGAAAAGCTTTTTTCCCCTCTTATTCTTTCACACTGTAATTAGTTGAGGGGGGGATTGTTTGTTGTTTTTTTTTTTTTTTTTTTTCTTCCCAGAGATGTCAGGATAATGACTGATTTATGTAGTTCTTGCTGTTCTTGGAATCTAAACTGAGTGCTTGTTAGAGTGATCCTTTGCTAGCTAATTTGCCAGTTGAAGACAGTAATGTTGTGGTAGAAATGTAGAAAAACATATCCCTGGCTTCTAAAGCCATTTAATTGGGTAACTGGAAAATGAGCTAGCTACTAATAATCTTTTACTCCCTGTATTTTTCACTGAAGTCATTGTTATGCTAGCTGTAGCTCCTTTGGCTTCAGTAGGATTATTCATTTCTTAGTGTTTTTTATTGGTGCCACAGGGGAAGGAGATGTTCTTTGAAGGACCAGACTGTGTGTGTTGTTGGGAAGAGGCGGTATTTGTCGAGCTTCTATCAATACAGATCTGTGCTTGGGTCATAGATGTACCACCACCAAATCTCATAAGTTCCTATACGTGTCTGCATGTTTGTTCCTAAAGCATGCAGACAAGCTGATTGATGGATAGTTGTATAATGTGGGGGAATGCCAAGAACTCATTCAGTTTCTCTAGCAGGAGGGCAAGGAACTACCAAGAAATGTTTTGAATGGAGTAGACATATGTTGTATCTTCAGTCTGTCACAACTGCTCACATCATTACTTACTGTTTCATGAACCTGTTGCTATAAACAATTTGCAGCTCTTTTAAAGCCAGCACATCAAATGACCACCTTGCTGTGTTTACCTGTCGTCCCTTGAAAGAACAGAGTGCTTGCTCTAGTCAAAAAGTCTGTTTGTTTACTCAAACGGTAAGTTGATGCCTGGACTGCATTGGCAAAGAAACCAGGAGCTACTCTTCCACAGTAAAAGACAGGCAGCATGTGAAGACTCCCTGTCTCCATGCTACAGTTGTGGGTATGTGCTTTTTTTCTCTTTAGGCATAGTCATTGTATAACTTGCATTTATTGCCTCCAGACTGCATTATTACAGCAAGCTAGATCCTTAGCAGAGTGAATTGTTGAGTGCATCCTGTTGGTATTTCACATATTTCATGTTCTTTGATCTCAAAGCCTGTTGATAGGCCAAGATACAATAGAATACTTCAGTTAGAAAGGACTTACACAGATAAGTCCAAAGATGTTCTATAGTAAAGCCTTTCTCTGTTCATAGCTTACTGAGGACATCCTGTTCTGAGAAGGCTTAAGGAGGATCATCAAAATATGTACAGAGAAAATAATCAGGCACTTCTTTGTCTGAGAAAAAGTAAGTTAGGATCAAAACCTGTCTTGCTGATACAGAATTATCAACTTGTAAAATGAAAGGATATGCAAAGATGAAACTCACTTGTGAAATTCTTAAAGCACAATACTCTATAATTCTAAATGGCTATATTTAGTGTCTTGATGCTGTAGTGTAAGGCACTCTGGAAATAATGAGGGTGCAACATAGAACTAGCAAAAAATATCAAGTGAATTTTATTGTTGTTCATGTTTAAGCAGAAATCATACTAGCTGACTTTCAATAGATATTTATGTGCCTTAAATTATACTCAGTGGGTCTTTATTCTAAAGTGAGGGAACATGTATCATTTTTTTTTTTGTGATGCTGATCTTCTTTGATGAAGCATGGTTGAGTTATCATGGTACCTTTGTATTACGCTGTTGTCTTTTAGCAGGACAATACCTCAAGAGCAAATGCAAAAATTTAATATACTTTAAAAATAGCTGCTATCTGCCTCTACTGAGAAGGAGAGATTGCTCCTTTATAGTGTGTTTAACTGTCCCTGGGACATCTCAGAAAGTATTACAACTGTTTTCTCATTGTTTGTTTAAGCATTTTAAACTTATTTTTAAAGAGCTTTTTTTTAAAGCCAGTTTGATTTATTTATTTATTTTGAATCACAGAATCACAGAATTTCTAGGTTGGAAGAGACCTCAAGATCATCGAGTCCAACCTCTGACCTAACACTAACAGTCCCCACTAAACCATATCCCTAAGCTCTACATCTAAACGTCTTTTAAAGACTTCCAGGGATGGTGACTCCACCACTTCCCTGGGCAGCCTGTTCCAATGTCTAACAACCCTTTCGGTAAAGAAGTTCTTCCTAACATCTAACCTAAAACTCCCCTGGCGCAACTTAAGCCCATTCCCCCTCGTCCTGTCACCAGGCACGTGGGAGAACAGGCCAACCCCCACCTCACTACAGCCTCCTTTAAGGTATCTGTAGAGAGCAATAAGGTCGCCCCTGAGCCTCCTCTTCTCCAGGCTGAACAAGCCCAGCTCCCTCAGCCGCTCCTCGTAGGACTTGTTCTCCAGGCCCCTCACCAAATTTTGGTTGCAAACTTGGCTTACAGTCTCCCCAGTTAAGCTATTTTCCTCTGAAAATAAAGAGGAAGAAAACAAGTTTACTTTTTCTTTAACTGAATTATTGTTGTTTGGGACCTGACAATGAGGCAAAAAAGTTTGGTTTCTTAATATGTCTATAACTTCTGCTAGCATTAAACAAGCATATTGTATATTTTTTAAAATAAAAAATAATTTAATTTTGTAAGCACTTCCCTCTGGATTCTATAGCAGTACTGAGAAACTAACTTCTGCTAAGCTTAAAATAATACCTTATTCTGTTTCTGATTAAATCTTTTGTGGTTTTGTGCACATGCTTCAACTACAAGTAAGTGTCTCTTAAAAATGAAGTTTTATTGGGGAGCTGCCTGTGCATCTTCTTCGCCTTCACTCTTGGATTCTGTCTCTGCAGTTTCTTTCCCAAACTCTCAGTACTCATGGAGAGGGCATTACATGATGTTCTCTCTGTTTGGAGCTTTAGGGCTGGGAAGATAAAACCAAGATGGGTACTATTTTACTCATTATTACCCTGTCATTGTCAAAGTAGGTTCAGGTGCTCTAGAAGCTGGAAGCCAAGTGGGTGAAGGTTACTAGTATTGTGGGTTACCTGTGGTAGAGTACAGTGTATGCAAGTAGCAAGGGTAAAAAGTGCACGTGGGGTAAACCGAAAGGAGATGTTCCCTTGAATTCTGTGTTTGTTTGTTTGTTTTTAATAAACTTTGAGCTTACTGTTCACACATACTCCCTGGAATATGCAGTAGATAATCTGCTGTGTTGGATGCTCATGTTTTTTTACTCCCATTGACTTTATCAGTAGTGGTTGTTCTTCTGTAATACAGTTGCTCAAGATCTGCCCAAGAAGTCAAGTACATTTCCAAGGAGCTCAGCTTTTTTTTTCTTCTGTAGTAACCAGCTGCTGCTAATGCAAATAATAAACATTCAAGCAGCCTCATCTTTTAATCTCTGACAGCTGTAGGTGACCACACTGCACGTTTTTAATTCCTGGTATGGTTAACTACATTATAGACTCTTCATTTAATCTTAATTCATTCAAAACTGGCATTAAATTCATGCAGAGTTGTGCCTGAGTGCAATACAGTCTGCTTGAGGGTCTTCTACATGGTGTGTCAACTCAAGAATGTCCATCCTGATGTCTCTAAATACCAGGAAGAACATGGAGCGGGAGCAGGATTAAGTAAGTGGCAGAAAGCCATCTTGCACCGTGTCCATTTACCACCAAGGTGTTATTGAAGAGTTCTTTGGAGCAGTTGTTGGGTGGACATCCAGCTGCGTTGAGGCTACTACCTCAGCAGCTTTGCAGCTCTGAGGTAGCTTTTAGTCTCCAGTGCAGGTGCTGTATAAACCTCTCTGTCTTGTTTTCAGTCTGCAGCATGAGAGAAAGAGGGGGGTAGGAAGTTGCACGCCCCTATGTCAGTTTAAGACCTATTAGAAGAGCAAAAGGGAAGCCATTTTGTGGAGGTGAAAGAAGAATATGTAGTATATGTTTTGCTGATAATAGTTTGAAAGCTGCTTCTTTAAGGTGAAGAAAAATCCTTTACAGCCTCATATTTTCTTTCTAAAGACAAAGCTTTGGACTGCCATATGGGAAAGTCCATAATGAACCTACTGGGTTTGAGTGGCATATCTGTGGATTCTGTCTTGGAAAGCTGCATACTCTTGAGGGACTGGGGAAGGAAGGGCAGAATTACTGAAAACCTCTGTTGAATTTCACCAGTGCCGGACTGCAAGGAATTTTTTTTTCCTCTAGTTTTAGACATGTTAGAGCTCTGGAATTAAGAGGATCTAAGGAAGCATTTATCCATATGAAAATATTTATTTAAAAAAAAAAAAAAAGTAAAAAATACCATATCTCATCTGATAAGTCAGGAAGGAAATACAGGTCATTCCTTCTATGAATTTGTGGGGGCAAACTTTTCTTTTTTGGACCTCCTTTAGTTATATTTTTATCTTTTTAAGATGAAACAGGATATGTCATAAGCTTTAGTAAAAGTTCCTAGCATGAAAAGAGGTTTTGTTTTACATTAGCCTGCTTCTTGTCATGTAATGATCTGAAATGCAGTGGGGAAGGAAGGATTTTGAGAACTTAGTTATTTATCCTTCCGGTGCTGAAACAGACCTTAATTAACTTTTAGATGCCAGTAAGGGGTGCGTGTGTATGCTTTTTGTGTTTAAAAAAAAATAAATAAGTCCTGTTGATGCTATTTCAAGCAAGAGACTTGGTGGAAGGGACACTAGGTTCAAGAAATCAAGTTGTTTCTAGCCAAACGTGAAAGTATTTGCTTATGCAATGATTAAACAAGTATGTGTGGTTCATCTGGTGGTTCATCTTTTAAGTCGTACAATTTAAGGGTGAAACTTATGAAAGTTTCCATAGTGGATGCTGTAGGTTTTCGTTTGTTTGTTTTAACTTTTGTCTTCAACAAACTGGGCCTCATTGCCTAACGTATTATTAAGCCTGACTGAAAACTGTAGAAAAGGCTAAACATACAGTTTATGGAGAAGGAAATCATCAACAGTGTTGAGGCTTGTATCCCTGTGTATCTTTTCATAGTGGCCAGGGTCTTGCAGAGCAAGCTTTAGCATTGCCCGAAGTCACTGGTGTGGCCCTGCTGTGGGGGAAGGATTGTGTTCTGTAGAACTCTTCTAGGAGCTCTTGGCAAGGTTTTGATTTTTTTTTTCTTTATTTTCCTGGACCCAAAGACCTTCTTTGAATACAGCTTTTACCTTATCTGCTCCTCCTCTAGTATCCAGTTGTTTTTATCTAGAAGCATGGCAGCTTTGGCGTACCTCAGGAGAGCTGCTTGGTCTTTCCTCGTTCAAAGTCCCCTGAATCTGTAGGAATTACTAAATTGATCATTCTACCTTCATCTGTTCAGTGATGCTGTGCTTTTGTGAGACAAGTACCTTCAATGACCACTCCCTAAAGCGGTATTTCATTGTGTTTCATGTGTAGACTTCACACTGTAAATCTTTGTACTTTGCAGACACCATTTGCTGGGGGGTGGTATTAGTTGTGGAAGCTGAAACTGTACCTGGATTTATCTTCCATGAGAAATGATTGCCTTTCTTTATCATTTTGAACCATCACCTATTAAATGATTGTGAGGAATTGGATTCAGGCTTGTGCAGTAGTGTAGAATAATAACAACTCTCCTGAAACTTTTCATTTGGGATGAAAAGTAAACTTTATTTAGAAATAGCTGTAGTTCTTTGTAAAGACCTGTCAATATAGTCCATATTGGGTGGTTGATTTATGTGCTCACAAGTTAAACTAGATGGAGGGGAAATAAAACACTAGGACAGTAAATGTCCCCATTGTAGGAGCACAAAAGATCCAGAAATGGGTACAACAAAGCCCTTATGACTTTGTCTCAGTGTTCAAAAAAGTAGCTGTCACCATAAATGTGTATGAAGCAGTGCTGTAGCTACCTCTGTATTTATCTGTGGGGCACAAAACCAGGCCAGTCCTATGTGTTAGCAGCTGTGAGCAGGGAATGGATTGCATTACATGTATTATTGTTCAGTTTAAGATTAACATACCATAATCTTCATTAAAACATCATATGTGATATTTCATCGTGGTTATTATATCCTTCAGGTTAAGGCAAATTTTATTACTGAGTTACATTTAATAATGCAATGCACTGTTATATTTGCATGTATTTCAATTTGGAATAAGATTATGCCTGTAGGACATTAGCATTTTGTTTCACTCTATAAGAACTTAAAGTAAAATTTCATAGGGGTGAGGCATGTATATTTTTGGTTTTATATTTGTGGATTTGCTGCATGTCTTTTTCTTGTTCAGGCATCTTTGCTACCTCATCGGTAGTCTATGCAAAAAGATTTTGCTTTGATGCTGAAAGTCTGGGTGAAGGTGGAAATAACGTCAGCAGCACAAGCTCTGTGAGGGAAAAAATTAGTCCTGCTCTGGCTACCTTTTATCTATTTTTCTAAGTATACAGGGAAACTCATTTTCACTGCAGCCAATCTCTCTGCTCCTACTAGCTTTAAATTTACCATAGCTCTAGAAATTTAAATGTAGTGGGTCATATTCTTATCTTAGAGGAGCCTTGGGCTTCTTTTTGCTGAGAAAGTGGACTGATAATGTAGCTGTCATCATCCCCCCTCCCAGGAATCACCTGGGGTTTGATTAAGAACAATTTTCCACAGTGTTAGTGTCATCAAATGTTGCTGATGTAAAACGTCAGGTTCATTTCTGGTCTTGCTGCTGTTTTCAGTGCTCATCTTCAGCCTGGCACTGTTGTGCATTTCAATGTGAATCTGACACAACTGTGTATGTGAATTGTCTTTGGAGTTTGTATATCAATATGTTATACGTGAACAATAAAGGCTGCATAAAACAGAATGCACATACATGCTTATGGGTTCAGGTACTTTTGTGTTTTTTTCCCTCCTCTTATGGAAGTGTCTTTGTTCTACAGAATAGCATAATAAAAGCTGAATTTAATTCAGTGTAAAATGTGTATGTGTTAGCATTACAGCTGAGATGCAAGTGAACGGTAGGAGCTTGTAAGTACATATTCTTGCTTTGGATAGGTTGGCAGTCTAGCTAGCATTCAAATTACCCATGAGATAGGTGTCTAGTGCTGTGAGTTGTACTCACAACTCTTTTACAATAAGTAGTGTTCAAAGATAAAGACAAGAATGAAAAAGCATAGCTATCTACTTCACCCCCATTCACATACTTTGTGCAACTGTGCGTGCATAATCATAGAATCAATAATGACTGTGTTCATTCCCAAGAACTGTTTTAAGGTGAGGCCAAGTCCTCTCTTTGCCTGGTGTTGGCTATTGTAGAATAGCTGAAGGAAAACTACTTTTGTGCCTTCACTCCTTTTCACAACTAGATAGCAGACCTAATTATTTCACTGAACATTTTCTACTCCTAATGTGTTGGGGATATTATGTTCTTTCGGGTGATCTAAAATTCTCACAGGGCCATAATGCTGTAATGAACAATGTCACCATTTCAATGTAGAAAGGTGTACTTGTGCTGAGTTACGCAAAAGCCTATGGGCAATTTTGAGAAACACCAGCTAAAGACTGTAAAAAGTACATGGGGGCCCTGTGCTTCGGATGTGTATGGTAAGAAGTGTGCTCATGGGAAAAAATTAACAAGCTCATCTGGAAATAAGAGGGCTCTTGGTACAATCTCCAAAAGTATAATTCAGAACTGGAGGTCATATCTTTTAGTCCTTACTCATTCAACTCATACTGAAAGGGCAAAATACAAACTGAATAGGCCAGTCTGGTTTTCTAAGTTTTGAATGTAGTCTGCTGTGTAAAGAAAACTAGGCAAATAAGAGAAGACCCATGGTGGACAAAAGCTTGAATTCACCTTGATATTTATAACCCTACCCCCTAAAAGCATGAAACACAAGCCTGGATGCAGGCTGAGTTTTCTCTTCTCAGTTGCTGCTCCAAGGATATTGAGTCTTTCTGGGAATGGTAGGCTGTCGCTGCATGACAAGGGAGAGCCCAGAATGGTAACTTGACATCTGAACATTGAGAAGTGGAAGAAATAAGTATCTTTCTTTCTAAGCAAATAAAAACAAACAGCACAGGAGTTTAAGGAAATTCATAATTTGTTATATTAATGTAATATCAGACATGCATTATAAAGTATAAAGTCTCTGGGAATTCTTTGTTTCTGAGATTTTCAGTTTTTCTACTGTTGCCTTCCTTTGGACTTTTTTTTTGGGGGGGGGGAAGGTGTCTTTATCTGTTTTTTGTTTGCTTGCTTGTATAATTTATTTATTTATTTTGACCGGGAAGTTAAATGTGTAAGGTATATTGGTGTTTTCTATTATCTTCTCATTTTTTCCTTTGACAAAACTAGTAGAAAAATTGGTTCCTTTCTTTCTATTTGTCTTAGACCATAGAGAATTCTCATCACAATGGAAGGCTTAAGCATGTTCACAGATACCTTTCTGATGTCTCATTATGCTGTGTTTGGTGTACATATTTTTATATATTTCCACTGAAAATGTGCAAAGATTTGAATGTAAACAATGTCTTCTGATGATGAGACCTGTGTGTGTAGAGACTACGCTCCCTTGGTTGGAAAAGAAAATGCTCAAATAAAGTTTTTGGCAGCCCAGCTGGCTGTAAAGCTGTTCAAAATGGTATTAGCAGTTCAGTGAGAAAACTCCACTGGCTTCATATAAAAAAGGAAAACAAAACACATTGATTTAATGCCTTATGCAAATTTCATTAGGAAACATTGTCCCTTCATCTCTTGTCATAGTAAATTCTGATTCAAAAACTCTCTCCTTTTCCTGTGTAGAAAAGGAGATGGAGAGCCTGTGGTTTTCACTTTTTCAAGTGAAGAAGTCAAGGTTGTGAATGGACTTGTGAACAGGATTTGTGATTGTGCTTTGTTGGGAGTGTGGTGTTTTGTCCTAAACTGATACGTTGTAGTAATAAGCTACAGTGTGATGCTGCAGTGGCTCTTAAGAAACTACGTTGTGGTGGTAGTGCCTTTATTTATTTATGTGCACTTGAATAATACATTTGAATCATACAAATTTCACTTTGGCTTTCAGTTGTAGAAAACAATCTTCACGGGAGATTTCATGTAGAAATTCCTTTTGATATCAGGAAATCATGGCAGAAAATTTCCAGCGAGCTCTAGGAATGTAGAGAGGTAATCTTAACTTGCGTATAGTAGTACTATAAGGGTATTAGATACATAAACTTAATATTATTAACTCGAAGCATTGCGCTCAAGACTTGGTGGAGGATACTACATACATCTCATGCACAGTTGAAGATTTGTCCTTGTTTTCTTGCTGAGTATTAAATAAAAATAAATCCATCCTACATATGTAATGTCAGACTCTTCGATGAAGTAATTGGAATGAGGATGGAAACAAGTCAAGCTGTGTTCCCAGCATTATCACACATCCTTGAAAGAGATGTGGAACTTTATTGATTATTTTTTTATGTGATCCACACTTCTATTAGGAACAGTGGCAACATTATTTACACAGTGAAGACATATTCAGAAGAAATAACTGTATATTACTACTCTTGCAGAATTCTAGTTCCATCAAGCTTGAATGATTGAAGCTCTTAGTTGAAACTGGAAAAAATCTTGTACAGTAGTATGACAGAATATCTTCCTTTTATAGTGTGGGCTGAGACAAGAAGCTGCAGAAGTTTAATTTGATTATCTCTGCATAATTTATTATTTAACCAAAGAAGTTACAATTAAATCTGAAGTAAGCCTCAAGTTATGTATCTCACTGCAGAGGTGAATTGTAATCTGGAACAAAGTGGAACTGTGTTTCCGATGATGAATGCCATGCATATTTACTAGTCCTCACTTAAAAGGTGACTAAAGCAGTATCGAGTTTGTAACATAAGTATAGAATGTTACTGGTATGAAAATACAAAGGTACAATAGGTAGAAAATACAAAAAGGTACAATAACTGCTTAAATATTGAAACATGTTTTTGGAAACCACTGCTTCCTGCAGGCCTTGTGAGTATATGACAATAGAAATTAATATAGCATTTTGAACCTGATTATCGAAGACTAACCAAGCAGAGGAAAAAGTTTTCTAACCTAATTTGTCTGAAAGCAGGAGTGCTCCAATTTCCTTTCACTCAAACCCTCCATGGCTTTTGAAGGATTAATAGAACTTTAGTGCATCTTTGATACTTTTGATTTTTTTAGGTCTCAATATCTGTTATTTTACTGAAGACTGACTGTTCATCTTTCCTCCCTGCAGGCATGCATATTATTAAAAAGTCTTTTTGAGATCTTCATCCAGGTCAGGTAGATCTCGATAGAGAAATGGAAATGTAACCTTTTTTGTTCTTGCTGTGATTTTTTTGAGAACACTTCCTTTGAGTTTTTTTGATGAATGTCTTCCACAGCAATTATGTTGGAAAGGAAGGTGATGAATACAAAGATTTATTTTTCTTCTATTCTAAAATTATCTTTAAAGCAGTCAATAACAGTAATTAATACTATTCTCATTCTTTTGATGTAACAAATCTATGCCTTTAAACCCATTTAAAACTTCATGCCTTCAACACAGGAGACAGAAAATAGGGATAAATCAGAGCTGGCACTGGCCTGTATCCTATTTTTGTCCAGTCCCCAAGTGGTTAAATTAAGCCAATTCTGCTATTACTTTGCTCAAAAACTAGCTGAGATGAGTCCAGGGTGGTGATGATGGTTTAGAGTGTTTTCATGGCTGAGTCCTTAAAGCCTTGAGCTTGCTCTTAGGAACATTGATACTGGTAAGCAAAAGTTAATACAATGCTGTGTTCAGATTTGTTCAGTGAAACAGTGGTGAGAGTGAGGGAGGTTGGTCAGTGGAGAGAGGGGAAACCACCTGTACCTGCTCCAAATCCCTTTTCTGAGGGCACCCCTCGCAGACTAGCAGGTGCAGGAGATCCACCCTCACAAGGCTCTGCTTAGCTTGGTGCTAAGTCCCAAGTTTGTCTTTTAGCCTTTACAGTTAGAAACTGGCCTGCTCCTTTTTCAGTTTCCTGCAAGATCTTTTGGCCAAAGGCAAAGTGTTGAAACTGTCTCTCTGATATTTTCTGCTGCATGTAATACTTGATTTCCAACATGATCAAGGAGGAGTGGTCTGCTGGAAAACTGCTGAGGAGAATGACCCTCTGTGTCTTTCTTCCTATGGACTCCATTAAACAGGCTTTAATTTTTGTCTTGTGTGCAGAGTGCCCCAGGAACTCCAGTATAACCAGTGATGGTGGGGCTGTGTCATGAAGACTTCAACTTCAGGGGGGTCTGATCAGGATTTCATTAAGCATCGATCGTTCTGGCACTTCTGGGACTTAGTGACCTTTTGCTTATTAAAAAATGTGTTAGCTATTCATTAAAACACCTTTAAATAGCTCTAAGTGTGTTCCTGAATTTATTTACTTCTTTGTAACAATGAATCGCTGGAAAAGTGCTCTCCAGTGAAATAGCTCACTGCCTGCAGTCCATGTGTGTTGTGATTGGTATCATTATCTGTGTGAAGCTCCACTTCGCCACTCAGTGTTCACAGTGGAAATATTCACTACTGTGTTGACTGTGATTAAGTGCATTTAATTCCAGCTCTGGCCAAAGGGCATGTTTGTTTTGAACAATGAAACTCTTTAGAACTTATGAAATAAAATAGCAATTGATTTCAGTTCAATTTGCACACCAGGGTAGCTATGTTGCTTTAAAAACACACACACACACACACACACAACAACAAAAAAACACCTCTTTGGTCAGGTTTGTGTTTAGCTACAAGAAGCTTTAAAACAATTGAAATCCCTTTTACTTTTTCTTTTTTTTTTTTTAGTAGTAGAAATACCCATGAAGGCAAATACATTTAAACTAGCTGGAGTTATGGGGAGGACACAATTTCCTGCATGTGTGATGTCTGTGATGTCTCTTGGTAGTACTGAAAGTTAGCTTTTTATAGGCATAGGTAATATTTGGTGGGCAGAGGTAAATCAGCAGTGAAAGGCAGCCTTTGTCATGACAAGCTAATTGTCAAGTTATGCAGGTGAATTTACTGAAGAGTTATCTCTGCTACTTCAGGGTGAATTAGTTACTTTGTATGAGGACAGTAGGTTTTCTGTTGCCCTGCTTTATAACACCTGAATAAATTAAGGAAGTATACAACCAAAAGCTAAAACAGAGTTCATCCCATAGGTCTGTTCAGACCAACAGGTGTTATTCTTCACAGAGAGAGGAGAAATTCTGAAAAAGACGCTGTACAGAGATCTGTAGAAGAATTTCCTAATACAGGTTCAGTCTCTTTAATGTGTGACCATAGTAAAAGTGCTGTTTCAGCTGAAGTTCTCATTCAGTCATGTGATTTGAGGAAGAAAAAGTTTTAGTAAAATGTTAACCAGAGTAACCGTCCTTTGAAGCATCTCTGCTTCTAAAAGAGAGTAAAAATAGTAATGGAAGGAAATAGCAATAATAAAGAAAAACAATGTATTGTGTGCTCTTAGGAGGATGTTTTCACTCATTGGAATCAATTTATTTTTTTCCTGTCACATTTGAGTTTAACTATTTGGGAGGCATTACTAATGAAACAAAACTTAAAAATGAAGATTGAATGAAAGGTTTAATTGTAGGGCAGTGAAGGGGTAAATGCCTACTTCTTGAACCCTTTCTTATGAGGGCAAGTTAGCAAAGCATCTCAGGATTTGTGGATCAGATAGGTAAGTTTGTTAGAGCATGCTGAGTAGTAAGATCCAGGATAATAAGACATATCCTGCTGAGAGACCAAGTACTTTGGCACATACATACTAGTTAGAGCTATTTTTGATGTGCTTGTCCTTTCATGTAAATCACATCCATCACCAAGTCATGCTTGCTCAGCCTAAAGGGACTGAAAGAAATTGGGAGGTGGGATAAAGAGGTGTATTTTCTTCTCAAGAGCTGCATTCACTGGGACTTTAGCACCTTCACAGTTTCCTAATAGTAGCAGCCGTAGTTTTTATTTCTAGCGTTGCTTGAAACACTCTTGGGATGAACCTAAATGCTCTGTGTTTTGTTCACGTTCCCTACAGCATTGCTCTACTTGGGCTGATCCAAAGGTAAATATCAATAATTTATTTGCCTGAGATCTCCCACAATAATTACCGTTTTCTCCCTTCATGCTGCAAGTATGATGCGCCCTTTGTAGGCAGGGCTGCACTGTGTTTTACTATATGCTATGCATTGTCCTTGCATGAATGGATAAAAACAATGAAGTAGCAATTAGGGATGTCTTGTTTTGAGAAATGACCGTGAAGCACACAAAAATGGGCCTTATTTGCTTCTAGTTAAGGCTTCTTTTAGGAACAGCACTAGTTTCTGCATGGGGAAAACCTCTTCTTTATTCAGCTGGTACCTACTCATAATGTATAGGCAAACTATATGCCTGCGCTCCAGAAAGACCCAGGACCTTGCAACTCTCCTACCTCTTCCCATGAGAAAAATGCTCTTTCTAGCACTTAGAGGGTTTCCATTAGGTCTTTTTCACATTAGGTCTTTTTCAGCCCTAATTGTGGAGAGAACGTAGTGTAATAAAAACCAGTGAGATCTTATGGAAGGGGAAAGTGGTATTTATGTACAAAATGTTTAGGCGGGTTGATTTTGTGTTTGTGCTATTACACTTCGATTTCATTCTCATAACTGTGTACTTGTAAGCATCAGGATAGGGCAAGTGCATCAGAACAAGCAGGCTTCAGAGAACAAGAGACACCATCTGACAACTCATTAAGTCTCAGAGGTGCCTCTGGATGGGAGTGACAAACTAGATTTTGGAGGACTATGCCCTTTGGTTCATGACCTTGCTGATGACTGTAGCTCCCATAAATTTTCATTTGGGTTTCTGCCTATTCTGTTTGTGGTTGTTGCTGTTGTTTTTTTGTGTCTTCCCCCCCTGCCCTTCTCCCTCCCCTCATATTCGATACAGTGGAGGTCTGGCCTCCTGACTGACAAGAAAAAGGGTATGTGTGATATACCGCAACTCCTATCTTAACTGTTCTCCTGCAGGGAGGATGTAGGGGCTTTGTGGCTGTGCCATAAGCAAGAGGTTCCTCTGTTTCCCTGCTAGAAGCAGTGTCCTAGGAATGGGATCCTTTATCTTTTAAAAGAGAGGGCTCTTTTTTTTCTTTCTCTTTGTGCTGCTTTGTGAGGCTTCACACGCGTTTCCTTTCATACTTGATTCACACCAACAAGTAGATATTTATATTATTAAACTACATGGTCACTAGGTAAAATTCCTGGCAGAGGTGTACCCTTTAAGCTGCATTGGGGTAACCTCCTACTATGAAAGAACATGACTTCTCTTTCAAGCATCTAGAATGCTTATTAATATCTGAAAACTCAGAAGAAACCTAACCAAGCAAAAAGAAACCCATATGTATTTTCGCTGAGCATGCAGTAAATTGTTGATTCTGAAAATTATTTTGAGACTATTACAGCTTTCTACTGGTAACATAAAAAAATCTTAAATTTAATGTGCAACATTAAAATACAAACTGATAAAGCTAAAACATTTACTTTCTTCCCTGTGCTAAGCTGTGTTAAGTTATATTGGCGGAAGGGAAGGCATTGGTATAAAGTTATCCTTGTGGATTTGTCCGAGTAATACAATAACATGCAGAATACTATCTGTAGCTATACAGGTAAAAGTCTTCTATGACAGGCACACGTCTTCTATTTTAACTTACCCCATTTTCTATTTTGGCCACTGCATTAGTTTTTATTTTTTTGTTTTCTCTAGAAATAATTTCTGCAGTATTTCTCATTTAACCTTTGCATGGAACTTGTCTTCAAGACACAATACTGCAATAGCAGAGCAATTGAGAATAACACAAGGATTTCTGGGGGAAACAAATGGTAGAGTAATAGATGCTATGATGTTGTTAAACCTCTTTAAATTGTTCACATTAAAATCACATGTGGAATCTTGTGTGACTTCTACATGCATGTATACAAGGCTCATAATGTGATTTGCTAAAAATATTGGGTGATTGATTTTGAGCTAAGAGACAGTGGATTTCAATAGTATGGTTACACTTGTGTGTGAGTTCAAAAATCTAAAATTTGGGTATATGGAAAGAATATCTGGTGATGAAGATTTGCATTTTGGAGAATATAAAGCAAACTGGGGCCCATGTCTAATTAGTAATTAGTTCCTGGACTGTGCTTTTTTGCTTTTTTTAAATTCACTACTCTGTGAAAGATAGTTGATACAAAATTTTATTGCCTTCTCCTACATCTTGCTAGTTCTGTGTGGAGAACCAATGTATCCCTATTTGAAATAGCCAGTAGGAAAGAAATAGGAAAGATGAATTACCAATACAGTATGTATTGGTTATGTTTAGAGTCCCAGGTTTTGTCAGATGAGTGACTCACCATCATCAAGTTGCAAACAAAGGACAAAACAGACTTTTCAGTTTGAAGTATTTAAAAATGTGATTTTCCTTCTTGTCCCTGCTGGCATGTCTTTTTTTTTTTTTTTTTTTTTTTTTTTTTTTTTCTAAATTGCTTAAAGTCTTTAGGTTTTGAAGGAGTCAGATTTCAGTCTTTTCTCCTTAATTCCCTTTCTAAGTCATGTTTAGTTCCTCCCAGAACAAAAAGGTACAAGTTGGCGGGGGGGGGAAAAAAAAACGACTTGGGAAAAGCAGAAGGTGGCCTTTATGCTTCACTATGCTTCACTCTAGGAGAGGATGTGATTTTTTTTATGTGAAAGTTGTTCTTCTTGTGGCGCTTTTTAATCCTTTTTTTTTTTTTTTTTTTTTTTTTGGAAGTGGGGAAAGTAATGTGGACACTATTGTAATTCCAGTGGTGATCTGAGCTGGGATGTGACACCGTTTTGTTGGCCATACAATTCTGTTTATTGCATGGGGTGCTGAGGGACTGCTTAACTGCCCTTACCATTGGTCTCCATATCTACAGTTGACCTGACCTGTTGCATGCCCTGTGGAAACACTTCTGAAGGGAGCAGGTTGCTTTGTAAACTTTTCTCTCTGTAACTAACTCTTTACTGCTCATTATCTGGTCTGTGAGACATGGAGAGAATCAATGCTTTGTGGGTTAATAATGTGATAACACTTTGAAGAAGCATTGCCCTGGTGTGTTGTGTTCTGAGTAGTCTCAGAGCTCTGCAGGCAGGACTCAAGTCAGAGGTAATTCATCTTTTGAAGAAATCCTTCGACCAGTGTGTGTTTTGCATTGTGTTTCCCTCTATCTGCCTTTCTCTTGATGCTGAGGGTTAGCAGTTCTAGACCTTCTCCTCCCAGAGTTGCACAATGTTCAGATGCAAACCTTGCTGATTTTGGTAGGGAAGAACTGACTGCTACCGATAGTGGTTTTGTTTTGTTTTTTCCCTCCCCGAAATAGCACCCAAATACAACATCAGCTTGACTTGAATGTTTAAAATCTTTAAGTAAATCCTCCTCCTCATGTCCCTTTTTTTCTGGTTGTTTATCAGCAGTAGTACAAAGTCTGCAATGCGACATAGGAGTGCAACTGTTTGTAGATCTTGACCAACGCAGATTCTACCAAAGAGGTGTAACGAGGTTCATGGGGATGTGCATGAAAAATATAAAGGGCTGAATTGCATGTGGGAGCCAGTGTGACTTTTTTTTTTTTTCTTGTCATCTTATCAGCACAGCTTTACTTTGCTCATTTACATAGCAATACCATTCAGTGACTTGGAGGAATCTTTAAATAACACCTTTGTTAGGGCTCTTATATAGGAAAAGCGCAGGAAAGAACATTTTCAGAATTGCCTTTGGGTAGCTGGATATAGTCAGTGCTGACCCTGCAAATGTTCAGAAATGTAAATAATGGTTGGATTACAGCAATTCACAGAGCAGGAAGGAAGCACAAGATTGCACATGCAAAAAAAAAAAAAAAAAAAAGGTTCCTTGTGATTTTAAAAAAACGCTATAAATTCTTTTCTGTATCTTTCTGGTTTTGTAATTTGCTTTTCTCTTAAGAAATGAACATAGAAGTGTTTTTCTATTTGAAATAAGTCAAATAAGTTTTCCAGTATTTTATCTGACAACAGTCTGCTGCATTTGGTGTGGTAATTGTGGTATAGAATTGCAGATCCCAAGTTATGCTGGAGGTTAAACAAAGTGATGCAACAGTCCCCTCCTCACCCCTCAGAAATATGTAGATCTAGATATGGAGTGAGACAGTGTGATGCATTACTAGAGGTTTATTTCCACATCACCCACAACTAATAGACTCTTGGGACTAATCACAAGTATAAATGAATCCTCTGAGATTTGTGCTCCTCTCTCTGGTAATATAATGAAGCCTGCTTTGAAATGCCTTGGTGCAAAAAGTTGGTGGCAGTACTTGATGCATCTAGTTCAGGAAATTGGACATCTGTGAGTCTCATATATTACCTATATTTTATGGGAATGTTTGCTGAGATATATAATACTATTCAGTTAAAAGAAGTGTGTTTAAAAAAAAAAAAAAAAGACAAGGCTTACTAGTGGTTAAAAAAGAAAAGCAGGACACAAACAGACCTAGTTCCTACTTGTGTGATCAAGAGGCATTTTTCCTTGCTGAGGTCTTTGCTGTTCAGAGAAGTGTTACAATAGTAAGTATAGCCAGAAATCTGTCTGGACTATGTAAGGTGTGAAAAGCTTAATTATGAATGAGTTTTCTCACTCTGGTCAGTGTGGAAATACAGAAGCTAATTTTGCACCTGTCATATTTTCGCACTTCAGTTGGTTGGCTTATTAGCTATTACCTTCTCCCAGCACCAATATCCAACCTCCCTCCCCACACACTTACAAAAATAATAAAGTTGCCCTTTTAGTATACTTAGGACACTGCACAAGTGCTTCCTTGTGAGATGTGGAGGTCCATGCAAGACTTCATGCCTTGTTTCTGAAAAATTTACTTTTGCATGAACAGAGGTTGCTCTAACCTGCCACTGAGACTGAAGGTTTCTGGATACCATAATTCAGAGGACTGTGAAGTAAACAGATCTCCTAAGAGCTCTAGGTTGGTTCCATACACCAAGTTTTCTGAAGCCCTTGAGGCTTTTAAAGCCTCTTCTCCAATTCTAGCTCAGAAATAACTAGCTTTTATAGATCTTACTGGGAAATTGTTTTGAAAGGAGACTTCAGGTGCACTGCTCTAGATGGTCCTGTATGGAACCAGTGGCCTGGAGTACACAGCAGAATCTAAGTCACAGGTAAATTTGACCATAGACTGGAGCTATACCTCTGCACCAAGGCTATGAGGCAGTTTGGTGCAGGCTTGCAGAGGAAAAAACTGATGCCTTTTCCAGGAGGGGGGGAAGCTATTTCCAATTGGGAAAAAAATAAAACAACTGAGTTTCATAATTCACCAAAAGAGGTAGTTTCCCTTTTGGAAGAATGTAAACAGTATTACACAAGCAGACATGCATTCTTCAGACATATCTGACCACCTGTAGTTTTGATAAGTGGAACTAATCCAATTGAAGTCTGAGATGCTGTTGAAGCGTAAAGATTTTATGTTTGGGACATAGTTATGTCTGCCATGTTTTACTGCATTGACAGTATGAGTCAAGTTTCCAAATCCTGCCAGTGACATGAATTGCTCTGAAAGTGAGAGAGTATGTATGTATGCAGTGAGGATACAACATATTAAAAACAAACAAGCAAATGAAGTCTGTAGTTTCCAAGAAGTAAAAGCAAAGCACCTTTGACTCCTGTTGAAATGTCATGAACTTACGTGTATCTTGAAACAAGGAAACTTAATCAGTGTTTTTTTTTGTTGTTGCTTTAAAGAAAAAGGAAGCTAAGTATGAAAGTTGTCCTATATTGAGCTTCTTGGACCAGCTACAGGACAATGTGCTTTTCTCTAATGTCTGATGCTTTTGATATTTGTGGAAGGAGTAGGAAGCTAGCAGATAAATTCTTTTGAATGACTTGTACACAGTTTAACATATCTCCACAAGTTCTTGTTTGAGTCAATAAAGCTGCAGAATAGTGGAAGTTGGGCATTGTGATTATTCTAACAGGGTTAATGTCATAGCTCTGAATTCAAAGGAGTTTGCAACTACCCATATGTGTCTCATACGTACTGCTTGGTAGGCAAGTTTAGTGATGGGGAAAGGCAGTGCTATTTAATACATTTTCCCCCTGTGAATTTTCATGATTCTACAATCTGTTAATAAAATTAAAAAGGGTATTTTCAAGCTAATTGTCATTAAATCTTTCAAATTTCAGAGAGGAGACTCTGAGTCTTCAGCAGATGGTTGGAAATGAAATGCACATTGGGGGGACCAGAGGCCCTGCCAAATCTGGACCTTGAACAGAGCTAGTCAAATAAACAGAAGTGAGACGCAGCAGGGATGGTTTGGAATAGGCTTTATTATGGCCAGAAAGCTTCAGGCTGTGAATGACCTAATCAACCTAAGCTCCAGACATGTACCTAAATTAGCTTCTACTCTACCATCCTCATAACACTCAATTTTGCTTCATTCAAACACTATACTAACAGATCTGAGCTCTTCTAAAAGTGAAAGGTTGTAAAGGTTCTGGCTTTTCCTCTTCTCATTGAAATTGCCCTATTCAATTCTGCTAATACCTGTATTCTTAATTTTCTCCTTTAGTTCCCCCCATTATTTTCTGAGATTCAGTTCTTGCACTTTCTATGCATTTGGTGAGTTTCAAATGACTGCTTCTGTGAGAACAAGAAAGAGAAGTAATGGGAGCAGAGCTGCTTGGTCTGGGGACTCTAGTGGGCAGTGCACGGTTCTCCCAAGGGTTTTGTGTGACCTTATTCAGTCAGGTCTACTGTCTTGGGTACACGTTTGCAATGTGGGGATAAAGTAATGTGCCCTTCCAGAAGGGGGAGGCATGCTCTAGCTTATATAAAGTACCACTCCAAACTGATCTCTTCTTATATGCATTTCCTATGCTGCAAGTTCCCTACTTCAGTTAGGACTGCTGTATGCTACTTGAATAATAAGCAAGCTTGGACTTGTCTCAGTTCATTTAACTAGGCTTGGAGTGTTTTCGTGTGTGCTGCCCACAAACATTACCATGTGTAGTCCTGCTAGTACAACTGTCCACAGGGAGTATCTCTGAATGCCACAGGGACGCAGGCTTGTTCTGAAAATGCTTGTACAGACAATAAACACCAAAAAATGAAGTAATGAGACTGATCGTATTTAAGCATTAGCCAGGGCAACAACAAAGTGCTATGGGTGTCTTCCAGTTAATAACTAAGTGGTAAGAAGCATCATGTTGGCAACTAACCTTTAAAGAGTGATGCAACGTGAAGTTTCATACTATGACAGCTTGTCAGTCACTGTGCTGTGAATAAGGTTTGGAAACTGCTCTAGCTTTATTAAAAAAAAAAAATAATAATGTATATGGCATGTAAACTTTTCTCACTTTATTTTTTTTTTTCATGTGTAGAAAATATAGTGTCATGGCCTTTGAATAAGTCTCTGCTTCACACCAGTAGACACGAACTTTTGAAATGCTTTTGTGAAAAGTAAATTACTGTTGAGAAACAGGGAGAGGCTATTTAGGCTGTTTGATGTGAGCACATAAAAAGTCATTTGGATTTATGAGGAATTATTGCTCTGCAATTCAAGGGGACGGGAGTTAGTCTCATTGACTAGGTGATGGTTCACACTGCTTGAGGTAGTATCCTTAAGTTTTGGGACAACGTTATCACAGTTCTGGCATGAATTCAGTGGCTCACACAGTGATATGTTTTCACAGTATATCAGATAGTTTTCCCTTTGTCATTCTGGTTGGAAGTGTCCATAGTTAGAATGATTTACTGGGATTTTAATTCCCTTTACAATTAGCAGGAAAGTTTGAGCCCACCAGCTTTTGTTCAGAGCCCATTGAAGCTAATGGAGGGGGAAAAAAATCCCTTTGACCTCATTTGGCATTGGCTCAAGCCATTTGTGTCTGAAGTTGATGGCTTCATCAAAATCCACTTAACCTTCTAGGGATGAGTGTGTGACAGGGATTGCTCAGGTCATTCTGGAGCTTCATGGGCTTGCTGAAAGAGGTCGATCACTTTGCACAGTTATTCTCTTGCTTACCAACCTAGGTGAAAGGAGTAATTATAAAAGTAACAAAATCTCTTGTGATATTTTGTACTGCCTTTAATAATATGTGATCTGATTTCAGTGTCTTTTGGGCAACATAGACTCATTTTTAACCATATGAATCCTAACAGAAAAACATTCCTTAGAATTAACCTTCTGACACGCTTCTTTTCTTTTCACAGTTTTGAAAGTCCCCAAGGTGAGAAAACAAACATCTTCCCTGTAGTTATTCAGAAGTATTCCTGAATCTTTGCCTATTTGAGACATTCTGTTCCTCCCCTAATTCCCCTCATTATTGGTTCACAGATTTTTTTTTTTTTTTTTTTTTTTTTTTTTGTCTTACAAGAAAACCAGAAGAGAAATAGGATGAACACAGATACAGAGAAACTGATCTGCCCTCCTTAATCCTTCTCGAAAGATAGGTGGCATAATATGTATCATCATTTCTGTAGCTTAATGCATTATAATATATATATAACAAAAATATCTGAGACAGCATATTAGAAATTTCTTCTTTCCTGGAGAATTATTTTTTCTCAAGACCTCCTGCTCCATTCATTATTTCTTTAAGTTCAACTTTGTACTACACAGAAGGTAGCTTTTCATGGTGTTTCTCCAGGTTATATCCCACCAGAACACTGGAAGAGAGCTGCTTTATTCCTGAATGCAGTTTTTTATTGTAAGGTAGGACAAACGTAATGAACCTACAAAGTGGATCTTATTTTTCTGGCCCCAGAGATTAGGGGAAATTTACAGGTACCAACAGGAGTCTGGGTTAGGGTTAAGGTCAAAGGTGGCAATCTGCAGTAGGGGAACCTGCAGTAGGGGGCAAAGGTACTGGACTGGATGACTTCCAGAAGTGCTTTCCCACCTTAACTGCTCTGTGGTTCTGAGTTTCAAGTGTGAATTTGTTCAATGGCAACGACAAAAGAAGAGCTGAATGCGAAGTCCTCCAGGGCAAAATCAAGAGGAAACTGATCTCTTGTGCTTTTTCATTGGGCTGCAGTACTGAGTTAAAATGACTCCAGAGATGCTTGTGAGACTACTGGGCATCCCGTTTTTTGGTCTAGAGGCTCTGGCCTGGATCTTTTGATAATATGTTCCTGGTCCATTTGATTAGTGCTAGTGATTAGCTACTTCCACTGTAGAAGGTTTTGTTTACACAGCAATGTGCAGGGGTTTGGTGCCAATGACACCATTAAATGTTCATGTGCGTTTTTCAAAAAAGATGCCTGAAGGCTAGAGGTAATTCTTTGATCTTTAAAAAGCTTTCCACATAGGGGAGTAGGCTTGAATGTATACTTATATGTGTGAACACTTGCAGGTAATTAGATTTTAGTTTCAGGGCTGTAGGACTTTGCAGAAATGATTCAAATTTCAAAAGGTTAAAAATAAGCATGAATTCCTTTTTATCTCAAGGGATTTAGATATTTAAAATAAACCTTTAATGGCTTGAGACCTGCTTTATTAATTGCTTTGCTGAAGAGATAAAAACCTGTGGGAGTTTGTGTATTAAAATGGGGTGAGAACCAGTAGAAATCTAAGCAAAATTTGAATTTGGTTTAAAGAGAGTAAGAAATACACAGCTTAGCGTTCCTCTGTGTTTAAATGATTATTACCTTAATATATACAGTTTCTTTGTTTTTAAGGAAGTGTGCTTGGATTGAGCCATAATTATATGTAAAAGCATTTGAGCTAGTCATTCAGTATCGAAGGAGTAGAATCTGTCTAAACAAAATGACAAGCAATTAGGGAGCCTGGGGGAGTTGTCTATTTGTCATATCTGAAAATAAACTCATCAAATTATTACTCAAATTGTTCCAAGTCTGACAGCTGTATCTACGAAGGCTCCTTACAGTAACTTTGCAAAAATGGTTCTATTTTATATACTGTTTTTGACAGGGGGCAGTGGAAAAGAGTTCTGTCAGTTTCTCTGATTGTTTTTTGTTTATTTGTTTGTTTGTTTGTTTTTTAATCAGGATTTTTTTTTCAGTTTCCAAGTACAAAGTTCATCACAAGGGGGGACTACTGATAGAAGGTGAACCTTTTTTCTTGCTGGATGCAAAATGGTCTCTTTAGACCAAAAAAAAAAAAAAAAAAAAAAAAAAAAAAAAAAAAGTTCTGCTGGTTTTGAACTGATATAATAAGAATTCAAGTTGAAATTGCTATCTTGTTGAATTTCCTAATTTCCTATTTCTGGTTTTTGACTTGCTTCTATATTCATTGTGCTTTTTAAAATAAAGAATAACAGGTTTTATTTAATTCTACATGAAAGAAATACTGCATTGCAATGCTTCGCATATTTTACCTCTTAACTCTATTATTTGTGTTTGTGAACTTGTTACAGAACAAAGAAATTTTGCAAAACCCGAATGTAAATAATCCTCTTATGTTCATGTTATACACTTTATCTTTCCTTGTCTACGATACTATGCTTGTAGAGGTTACAAGTTTTCTCTCATCCTCCAGTCCTCCTGTATTCTATGTTAAATCCAGGAGAGCTATTGGTGATCTATCTCTATGAAAATATATTTGACACAGGAAACACTGGATAGGATCAAATTATCAGCATAATTTATATCAAGTCTGTATCTTTGCTTGCATGCAAAACTTCTAGTTGATTTGGGACAGGACTTGGAAGGGAGCCACTAATCAGGTGTGACAAGTGTGGCCTTGACAGTACCACTCTAGCTGGCTTCTAAGATTTCCACTAAAAAATAATCTCATACTTTGTGACTGTCAAATGCATTCCTGGGTTCACACAGATTTGTCTGGATGCTGCATTCAATGCCATCATCAATGGGGGAAGTGTATGCTGAATATGGAAACGTGACATAGGCTGCCTGGAGAAGTAGCTGAGTCACCATCCCCGAAGGTATTCAAAAGACATGTAGATGTGCTTAGGGGCATGGTATAGTGGTAGACTTGGCAGTGCTAGGCTAGCAGTTGGACTTGATGGTCTCAGAGGTCTTTTCCAACCTAAATGATTCTGTGATTTTGAAGCACCTTCAGTATTGATCAAGGAGGATATTATTTGTGTGTGCAAATGAAGTTCAGTTTTCAGTAGTCTTAGTGACTCATGAGTGGCTCTGAGTTTTCTCCTGGAGCTTGTCTTCTGAAGCTTTTTGTCCTTGTTTCCTTATATGAGTGAGAAATATCACATCCTCCACACCCCCTAGCAGCTCTAGTATTTGATAGTGGTGGAAAGATGCTGCTGCTATCACCCTCATGGTGTGCCTCAGTCCATGAGGACTGCTTGTTAGGGACTTCTCTGTCCTTGTGTTTGCTACTGTTTTCTGGCATACTTGTTTATCATCCAAGGGTGTTGAAAGAAACTCAAAGGTTGATTAATAACTTATACATAACAGAAAATTCAATGACAGAACTGCTGAGGTGAGTCTAAAATCATGAACCAGACCTGCAGTGAGCATAAGGCTGAGTGCTGCGACCACTTAGTGTCATGGATCTTGTTCAGGGCAAGGTATTGGAGCCCAGTGGAGCTTAAGGTTGTAAGCAAAGACCATAGCACATGGGTCTCAATACTGATCCCCAAAGTAATCATGAATTGCTAGAGACAAAAATCCAAACCTGCATAAAAACTCTTTTGTTTACTTGACAACATGTTCAATTTAATAGATCTCTGTTGCTTTTTTCCCCCTTCAATGGCACTAAAAATGCCACTGATGGAGAGAATATGCTGCCCTAAGAAATGTCTGGCAGAAAATTTTCATCTTTAAACTGACATCAAAGCTGCATTCACCTTGACTAAGAATGCGAATTTTTACCTTTTTTTTTCAATCCAGTTCCTTATCTAAACCATTAACTTGCACAGAAGTCTTAAAAATGGGTATTTTGGGGCTAAATAAGGTGCTTTTGTTGGAGGTTATTGAGACATGAAATGATTACTTATCATCCCTTGAAATGACATTACATTTAAATGCAGTGGTACACGGGCACTTACTACTACCTTCATCTCTGTTAATCCTTGCTCACAGACTGCAAATTGAACATTCTCTCAGCCTTATGGGATGTACGGAAATTCTCAGAGTTATAATTGGTTTTCAGTATGCCATCTTGCATGTTACACAATTTGAAGAGGTTTTCTTCAGAACAGAAAATGTTTAGTGAACCCCATGCTCTGTATTTGCCCCCCCCCTCTTTAATCAATTTTATCCATGAGTTCATCAAAGATACAAAGAAAAAGTAAAAATTGAACTCACTTGACCATGATTGATTTGAAAATTCAAGGGACAACCTCTAGGTTATTGATGGCTTTTAAATTGCTATGCATCGTTACCTGGGTATGCCTCTGAAACTCATCAGTATTCCGTGGCTTTTGTTGTTGCTTCTGTTTGCTTAGAGATAGAGGCTGTAAATTTAGATCTATGCAAAATAACCTTATCAGACAAAGGTATGGAATTGTTTGAAAGTCTTTTCCTGAGTGAATGAACCCTTTTCCGTAGAGGTCTGTAGGAAAACCAGAACAGAAAAATCTCACTTAAGCAAGCTGAGATCTGATAAAGTTTCTCATGTGATGGAGTGTACCCAAATTCATTGCCATTCTGAACTGGTGTTTGGGTTAGAAAGAGGGAGAATGTGAATGGGATATCATGCTGATGCAGATACTTATGGATCTTGCTCCAAGGTGTGGGGGGAACTGTAGCACTGCATGGAAACTGGTAGTATGGGAACCCTTGGGAACCAGTGTACTTTGCTTGGGAAGTGCAAGGAAACAAGATTAATGAATGGCAAACTCTGCCTTAAGTTCCCTTTACATTTATTCCATTCATCAGGGCCAAGAGTGAATCTGCAAAAGGAAACTCACCATGATAATTGGATCCTGATTTTTGTTCTCTAATGTACCCCTCGTAGTGTACTTCTGCAAAGGCACTATGAGGTAAGGGGAGCCTCACTTAAGGGTCCGTGCTTATATGTCTCTGATGACAGGTGTGATGCTGGATAAGCAGTTGGTGTTGAGATGCTCCATTGAAGTTTGCAGCAGTGCTGCTGTATGAATGGTCAATGTGAAGGTCACTAAGTGTGTGAGGAATAGTATAAATGCTAATCTGCATGAAAGATTCAGGCAGTCTGGAGAAATAGAACTATATTTCTGTCCCTGGGTTGGATATCAGGTGGTGAATTCAAGATTTTTCTTCTTAAATCACTGAAAGTCTTTCAAATTGGGCTAGGAAATGGTTCTTAATCTCCCCCCAGTCCACTCCTGTCACCCCCTGCAAATAAAGCACTTGCATTTCCTGAATTGGTTTTCATGTTCCTCTCAGCATGCAAACTTATTTGCTGCTGTAGCTCTACAGGAAGCCTTTTTTTGCTCTCCTGCCCCCCACCACCAAACTTTATTCTCATTGAAACAGGTATTTACACTCCTATTTAAATAATTGTATTTAGATAACTTGGATAAAACTGCTCACCAATGAATTCCTGAACCATCTTAATGCTGAGTTACATCAGCAGAAAATCTGCATTACCCCCTCTGCATTTTAATTTTAGGTTGTGTGTGTGTCTATACTGAACTCAGTTCAGCTGCCTCTGATCTTTCGTGTATTTTTCCTCTAGTAATGAGGCTGGCAGCTTGCTGTTGAGTGCAGGTGCATTAACATTTCTGTTCAACAAATACAGTGTTTTAATTGTATGTATTATGGTATTTTAAAACATTTTTTTTTTTTGTATCCATACTTTAATTGGTGGAGTCCTGAACTCTGTTTTCAGTTGTGACCTGATGCTTTTGAAGGTTGTATAGATGCTTTATAACTGTAAACTTTTGTATTTCTATGAGTTCTGTCAAAACTTCTGAGAATAAAAGACAGTGTTGATTGCTGAAATGCAGTGGCTATTTCATTAAAATGCACAACTAATGAGTCTTATGTAGGCAAGGCTAAAAAAGATGTTTGTGGTGCTGTGTGGCTATGACAAAGGGTTTCTGTGTCCTTGGATTCTGTTTTTTGTAATGTAGGAAATACTGCCCTGTGCTGACAAAATCTCATATGTTTTTGTGTAGAGGATTGCAACCTCTGGATATATCCCTTCAGTCACTGGCTGGGCCACTTACGGTGTCTGTCCACTAAAGTGTATCACATGTTAAAAGGACAGACTTCAGATACAAAGCCTGTTCCATCTGCTGGATCAGCTTTGTAGCTTTCTCATCCCAGATCAAAGACAGAGCACTCTTAATTAACAGCGTTTCACAAATGCTAATGAAAAAGGCAAGTAGGCTGAAGAAGAATTACTTTCTGTGAGTAGAAAGTAGTAAGAACCCCTGGCAACTGCTGTTACACCTGCTGAGAGTAAATCACAGCTTTGGGCAATAATACGTTTTTGCAGGTTTGCTTATTGGAATATGAGTGTTCACAAGTGAGTCACAGCATCCTTTTTATGTGTTTTTTTCTTTCCTTCCATATAGAAATAACAATGATTTTGTTAATTGAGGATCCGGCTATCCTCATATTCAGCAGATTTCTCTGATGGATTTGATGTTTATTGGCACTAGGCGATTCTTTTCTGTTTTAAAGGAAAAAAAAATCTGATCTAGTGAAGAGTGTATAGTATACGATGAAATGAATAGTACCTTCATTCTGCAGATGCAGACTTTGTGTATCACCTAAACTGCATGGGCTATGATATGTTGGAATCTTAGAACATCTGTTGCTGAAACATAAGATTTTTTAATTTTTTTTTTGTAATTTTTGATGGTAATTGTTTTGTCAGATGTTTCTGACTCTCTCCAAAGAAAGCATTGCTTCTGCATTTCTTCTGTTCACTGGAGTTGCATTGATGATTCTTTGAAATTTTCAGTTTGGCTTTGTAAGCCCAAGTGTCATGATTGCGTTGTTCCTCAATTCCTACTTCATTATGTGCATGGGAGTTGGACTGCAGACATGCTTGTTTCAGTGTAAATAAATACATAAGAGCAACTATTTAATCAGAGTTTTTTGAGAGAACCTTGCATTATTCAAAAACAAACTTGACCACTTTTTGTAAGACTGAAAAATGGATCATAAAAGGATGCTCTATAAATACTCTGACTAATACTTTTATGTCAAGCTTTACAGACATATTAAAGAACACTTATGTAATTTACAGTCATTTGGGAAGAGTTCATGATTATCTAAACTATTGTTGTTTACTTGCACTATAGCAAGGCAAGAAAAAGGAACACTGTTGTGTTGTTAAGTACTTTCTCTAGTGCCTTATATCTTGAAAAATATGCCATGCCTATCAGCTAACAGATGGAGTTCACAGCTGTGCGTGTGAGCATAGCCAGTCTCTAGGAAGGGGGGGGGGGGGGCGGGAAAAGGCGGGGGGGAAGGGAATTTTCCTTTACAGAAAAATATTTTTCTGTCTTCATCTTCCCCACAATCACTTACTAAGATATCTATGGTAGTAAAGCCTAGTAACATGAGGTAGGCCCAGTGAGATGCTTTGTATGGGGACTCATGACATGGATATCATCTCTCATTCTCTCCAAATCTGTAGGTATGCTGTTTGTGCATCTAGTATTTCTTTTGTGTGTCTGTGTGTTATTCTCCCTGTCTCTCCCCCAGCAGTTTACAGAAGCTTCTACTCCTATACACAGAGACCTGCTTGGATTGTAAAGATGGAAGTTTAATTTTTACAGTAATATCCAAATACTTATTTCTGATCTTTACAAAGAGCTGTAGCTACAGAAGGAGGAAGAAAAATAGATGAAGTGTAAGACATCAGTTGTCACTTCTGAGCACTGTTGTAGGCATTGTACAAAATGCATGTTTTATGTCTTTAAAACAAAGTATGCCACTAAATGGGTAATGCTAAGAAGAGTTTTATTGAGCCTATAAATACCAGTGAATCTTTTCAGCGTCAAATCCCAGTACAGAGACAATTTACAGTTGCAATCAAAATGATGCACACAATTTAACTTCAGCACCATCTGTATCTCTGCTGGTATTTTAATAATGAATAAAATTATATCTTGGCAACAAAAGTCACACTTAAATAAAATACCTTTAAATTCTAAGTAAGACCTCCAAGAGGAAGCTACAAGGCCTCTTATTTACCCTGAAATCTCCTTCATGTAACGTAAAATAAATATAAACATATTTAAATAGCAAGCTGTGGACAAAAGGCCTGCATGATTTTGTGAAGCACTTGTTAAACTACCTCTGAACCTTGGGGATTCTGGTACAGACAAGGGTTTGCACAGCTGGTGACAAGCACTCCTGCCCTTGCTGCAGGACTTGGGCCTGGTTTGACAGAGACCTCTAAGCCAGGTCTAATCCAGGAGCTCTTTGCTGTTGTGGCAGTCCCTGTGTACTTGGGGAGAAGCACCTACGGTAGGCAGTTATCTTTTCTTGAAAAGCCTTTTATTACCTTGGGATGATGCAGGAGGCATGCCACTTACCTGCTTCTGAATTCCTTCAGACTCTATTATGAGGCCTACCCACACCAGTTTGTGGGATAAAATTCTCTTCCTTCTTCTGCAATTCATATATTTTGCAAAGAGCAGCATTCTTTTCTCTGTAATAGCTTGTGTGCTTGTGTACCCTTTCTTCAGCTGCACTAGCACAATGCTAGCTCTGGCTGCTACTGTCTTGCACTATTTCCTACTATTTCATAATAATTGTGGTTACTGCAATATAGACCGGAGTCTTTCTTTGGCTTCTCAAGGACTTTCCATTTATTGGTGTAGGTATCATTGGTGTAAGTATGGTACTTATCATACCAATAAGAGACTAGCAGTATAAGATGTAGAAGTAACACAAGTTTCACAGTCGAAGATTTTCTGCACATTTGTCTCAGGATACAGCATTACTAAAACCAGTTCAAATCTGAACTATGGGAAATCCATGGAGCCCAAGGACTGGTGATCTTTCCCTGATTGTGTCCTCTTCATCAAAGCTTTCATTAAGGAAATGTTAGTGACCTTTCTGGATGTCCTTCACGAGTGGAAATCAATGTGTTTTGTCCCACTGACTCTTCAAGCAGCACACCAAGATTGTTAACCCATCGAAGTCATGGCTGGTGACAACCCTGTGTGTGCTCAGAGACTGATCCCCCTCAAAAGAGGGTGATAGAAACGTTAGTGTGATGCCCTCTAATCAGAAATCTAAATTCCAAGTAGTTTCTTAAAGCTTGAGATAGCATTTAGCTGCAGCAAGTTATAAACTAGATCATGTCATACTTACTAACGCTTACATAAAATGTACTGGAAGAATTAGTGAAGTTGTGCTTTCTAGTTTCTGTGCAAAACCAATTTTGACAAAATACTAGGTGCCTTTCAGAAGCGTATGAAGTCCTGTCTCTCCAGGATTTGGATACATTTCTCTAAATTATTTTTTTCATAATTGTCACAGGTGTCAAAGGCCTTCACAAAATATAGAATCTCAAATATTTGGGCAGAAGGCCTTTTCTGAAGTTCACTATTTTATGGTTTGTTGGGTAAAGTTGATATTATCTGGCATGTCTCGCAGAAGCCCAAAAGTTTAGTGTCTAAATTCTAATTGGATGTGTTTAAAAACTGAACTAATGTTTATGTTGTTGTCTTAAAGTAAATGTTTTTGGCAAAATTATAATATATGGGGAAAAGGGGGAGAGAAGACTTCTGTGTTTTTACTTGGAGGGAAATTAAAGCTGCAAGACAGGAATCAAGAACAATAAACCAAACAACTTTGTAATAGGTTGTTAAGTTTCTCTTTTTGTTGCTGTTGTTAATTTATCATCATTTTTAAAATTCAAAAGTGAGAAAAACAAAGTCAATGAATATAAATATTTTTATTCCTTTCAGAAGTAAGATTGCCGAGGACAGCTCTAATGATATGCATGACATTGTAAATGCTATGCATAATTGCCTGTTTCTCAGAATTCAGCATAGTCGAGGTCAACATACATTTCTCAAATGCAAGTCAACATCTGTATCACTATGTGATTTGCATGAAGAACATGGTTTATAGGTACAATTAGCTGCTTTTTTTTTTTTTTTTTTTTTTTTTTTGTAATTATCTGGTTGGCAAGGAATTGTAGAAAAAACAACTGGACAGTAAATGAATTTCTTTCTCCAGATGTTTTAAGTGATTATGTAGTGTGGAATGATTTTTGTTAAAGCCAATGTTTTCCATAGAAATGTAATGTGATTGACTCAGAGAAAAAAGTTGTTATTTTTCTGATGAATTGCCAAAGCTTCTGCTTTGTAAAGTGGAGCCAGAAAGTAGAATCCTGGGAGAAACTGGAATGAAGGCCTGTTTCCCTCATACCAAATGAGGGAGACAATATCTCTTAAAATGTGTGTGGTGGGAATCAGCATATATTGGCTTTGCTATTAGTTTTGATATAGGTCATCTCTGACCTTGTATACGCACAGAATACTTGACCTGTCTTTTCTGCATCATCAGAAAAACAAAACATTGTAATACGTTTGTCATCTTGGGGTATGCGTTATTTTGGCTTTTCATGGAAATAGGGCTGAAGGTATGACCCTCACTCTGTGTGCACATCCCACCTTTTGAAACCCATAGCCTATTTCATCTAAGTTTTATAAAGAGATCTCACATCTGTTATTTCCATCTGTTATTTAATGTCTGATAAGGGATACGCCAGAGCTGCCCTGCATACAACCTGAATTGTTGACTGATGCATTCTAAGCACTTTACTGTTCTTTGAAATTTCATTTGGTGTGTAAAATCTGTGCTACATCCTGAATTGTATGTCTTATGTGTAGAGCTGTTATGTGCAACCTCTGATGTTGCGTGATTATCTTTGAGGGAAGAGCAGAAGAGTGACCTTGCATCTTGTCAGAGTATCCACTCAAGAATCAGCTTCACTTGGAGGCTGTTCTTGCTTGCAATCTGAAGTCAATCAATTGTTATTCTCTTATCTGTAGGGAGTCAGTCTGTATTTGTTCTAGTTCTCTTTGAACAATCTTCAAATTGTTAATGCTTTTCCTATATCCTAAAGCCTTAAAATTACATGTTTTATAGTTAGTTATGGACTTGGAGAAAAAATCTTCCCCGTAGTGTCTTTTTCTAGAGACATCCTTTTGAGGATTCCAGAATTTAGTGTGAAAATGTCATTGTAGCAGAGATCCATGTGAGTATGTCTGCAAACTGGAGCGACAGATAAAAGAAATGAAGGTAAAGCACCTGGTAATTAGATGAGCTAATTGTCACTTCCTGTGCTGGGTCCCACAGAGATCCTGGGGAACACCCTGAATACATTTCTCTGAAATGGGTTACACTTGCTGTAGCACTGAGACAGCTGGTGCCCCATAGGTATCCAACGATACCTTTAGGTAATAGTGAGAATCCACAGAGACTGTTGCTGTGACTCTGGTCATGGACAACTGGTGGATCACAGGCTGATATGCTGAGTTGTTGTAGTCCTTAGGCAACTGCAGCGAACTGAAGTGAGCCAGCAGTCTAGACATTATTTAAATTGAAATTTCTCCTTTACATTCAACCTCTATTTTCAAGTGGTACTGAATACTTCTTATGACAATGACTGAATATCTACAACTAGAGAAAATTAGCTCATATGTGATAGGTAATGCAATTTTAATATTTATGTGATGGCATTTTGAAATGTAAATATGGTTTATTTGGTGCTAGCTGTCGTTTCATTGGTGTTGTTTCAAATCAGATTATCCTCTTCAGCTGAAGTACTTCTCAGAGACATTTCAGTCTCTGAACTTACATGAAGTATACCAGCAAATTCATGCTGATTTAGCCTGTGAACTCTATGCGTGGTATCTTCCTAGAGCATAGTTTAGCTTAAAAGATGCTTGATATTTTTTAATGCATAATAATTGGTCATATCTCCGCTTAAAAGTTCTAAGAAATATGTTCATGACAGTCAGTTCTGCCTCGGATACCCAAGCACAGAAAAATCTGGCAAAGAAACTTTCTCAGAGGGTGACCAAGAGGAGACCAACACTGTTATCACCTGGAGGAGACTCTCCTACTGTTGGTCTCACACAATTTTTTCTGGACAGTTATGCAGCATAGAAACTATTCCTTCTATCCCTCTTGAAAGCACTGAACTGATGTCATTACTACCTTAATGTAGACCTGTCACTGGGACCTTGAACTTCCTTTGAAGAGGTTCCCAACCCCTTCACTGGATTTTATAGAATGCAGAAGACTGGGCGAGTACGGTGCCCTGATATATTTGCCATTTGACATCTTTGTTTAAATCACTGTTTAGGTCACAAGTGACACTGAATTTAACAGGCTTATTTTAATTTGCAGATTTTCAAGTCCAGACGGAATAATTATGGTCTGACCTCTTGTGTACCAAGGGGCACTGCACTCCACACACATTTCTGCGTTGCAGTCAGTTCTCTTTGAGACTTAAAGGCTGTAAGTGATAAGGAATCTGCTCAGGAACTCAGTTTTCTGTTTTGTTCGTTAATTATCCTCATGGTCAAAACACCAGTGGCATGCTTGTCCTTAATTTATCTAATTCATGGATCTCGTTAGGCATTTTTGCTGATGGTAACCTAACAGATTGAAAGGATTTCATATTTGAGATTCCTTTTTGAGGTCCATCAGTCAATACCCTGTTATGAATTATATTGCTTACACTGCTTTTGATGTAGAGCTGTTTTGAATTCAGATATGAGTACTAAATAAATACTTTTAGAACTAAATGTATATTTTCACCCTTCTCAATTACAGTGTTTTAATAAAATGTATCAGGTATGTTTAATTTGATGCTTTCTGGATAAATGTGCTAGATAAAATCTCTCTCTGCCATTCTTTAACTCCTCATGGGCTGAATTTCTCATCATCCCTTTCACTGATTTGCATTAAATCCTTATCAGACAACCTGGCTTATGTTTCCTTAGGCTACCTTCTCTGCCAATTTATATGTAGTCCATTGTTCACGTTCCTCTGTTTGGAGGCTTTCCAGTATTACAGGGCTTATTTAAATTCTAAACTGGTGATTCAAATGTTTTAATCCAGTTTCTGGGCCAATAATTAAGTCTGTATTTATAGTTTTCCACTTGTGTCATCTCCTCTTATTTGTTAATCCATCAGAATATTACTTTTGTACGCATTTAGAAGACTAATATATCATTCTGCTCTTTCAGAATATCAAATGGATTTATGTTTAATATTGTTTACATTCCATCATGATGATCATTTCTGCAATGTAATTATCAGTATAAAAATCCATAGTGGGAAATCTACTGCATTGAAGGGGTTCCTTCTCTATGTCTTGAACTCTTTGGGCCATGTGCTGTATGTTCTTTTAGCATTCTTCACCAATAATTTGTACTTCCCAACCATTTCTTTGGAGTTGCAAAGATCAGCTTCTTCTTTTTTTCCCAGTCATGTAATACTTGCTTTATTTCTACTTCTTTTTTTTTTTTTTTTTTTTTTCCTGAACAGCCTATTCTTTTTTTTTTTTCTTTTAAACCTCTCATAAACCTCTCATAACTGTATGTAAATGCAGAACTGAGCTAAATTTTTAAACAGTTTCCCACTATTGTTTACATAAAATTTCCACCTACTTTTACTCTATAATTCTTTTTATTCAGGGGAAATTCTCCACTTTAAAAATTCAGTTACATATTTAAATTACAAACCAAACATATTTGCAGGTAAAGAGAAATTTGTCTGCTTAAGGAATTTCCAATAGCAGGTTAGCCCACATCTGAGTCTTTTTGCAGTTACTAAGGTAGACCTTGATTTTACTTCCATGAGTGGGGTGATGAAGGAGTGGTCCCTGCTGGAGGGGTGTTGGAGGCCGCTTGTTCTTTCAATTGAGTGGAAGTCTGTTGATGTAGTGGAAGTTTTTCACCTCTCAGCCCAGAGTGCACAGGGATGCTGAAGGTAGCCAACAGTGTTGCTTTCCTGTTGATCAGACAAGCAGATAACTTCTTACAATGTGGAGGATTTTGATTACAAAACTCTCTGGCTGTTTTGCAGAAAGACAAGTAATAGCTTAGTTGTAATCTGGATCTTTATGGGAAAGGTATCATCCAATTTTGGATGAGTCTACATTTACTGTCAGAACTGGAAAGTCGTTGCTGCTTTTATTCCTTGCTTTTTGTAACCCTGAAGTATTAATGCATCTCTTCCCCCACCACTTGCAAATTGCATATTTACTATGAGTGTGAGAGCACACTGGTGTCTAAGATCTGGCTAACCTGCAGGACTTTTCCAGTAATTAGATCTCCCTCCATGGGAGATTTAATTAAAAATGAGCTGTGGGTTTATTGTTTTAATTGTTATTCCCTATTGAAATCCTGCACCATAGTCTTTAATGTGTATGTGACAGCATTGTAATGTGAAAACTCACTTTGCCTAATTGCATTCTTCTTCAAATGTTATGAGCCCAAAAAATCATTCGGAGTGTTAGTCTAGGCTACTTGAAGTTCTCCTCAGATGAGGATTTCAAAATGGGGGAAAAAACATTGCAGACTACTTATTTGACCTAACAAGCTAATTTGGAACATACTTTTACATGTTGCACAAGGCCAGGTGGCATTTACCTTATGTGTTGCTTACACACAGAAGTAAGAAGTTGTAACTCCTACTTTAGGTACCTGTTCCACTGAGAAACATTTTACTGAACACAACACCTGAGGTGTTACATAAAGTCTGATATAGCATTACTATGTTCTTCTAGTGGCTTTTGCAACAGGAGGTTTTATCTTCTTTAAGGGTAGGGTATATCATAAAATTGCTTTGTCTGGAAGAAAGACATTTTCAAGATTTTAGCTGTTAACAACAGCTTCTATCTGGTTGCAGTCCCATCAGACTGTTGTTCTGGGAGGTAAATTTCAGAGTTGATGATGTATTGATGACGACGATGACATACTTTGTTCTGAGGGATTTCATGCAAATTTCTTCTTCTCCAGTCTCTGTCTACTAAGTAGATGCAAACACCACCTTGAGCTAGTAGAAGTTTACATATTTTTTGCTCATGTGATGACCTCTCTATGTATTGTTTTTTGCTCTTTTTAGATAATTGTGATGATGCGTTGGTATCTACTTTACCTTCATCAGCCTTTACCAGTTCCTCTGAGTTCTTCAGTACTCACAGTCCCAGCTTTGCAAAGCTCAACAGGCGAGATGGTAAGGTTTCAGTGGAAAATGCCTAAAATATTTTTAATCACAGTTATAAAGAATAACTTTTTATGCTGTTTGTATGCAGTGCGTTCAGAGCCAAGTTGAGTAGAGCTGTTAATTTATGCTTTTTTGAGAGCTTTATTTAGGAGCAATTCATTCCTGTTATTGTTGAAAACTTCTATTGAATTTGAAGCTCTCCTCTTGTAGAAACATCCTATAGAAAGTTCAGGTAGTTATTTTTCTTTTGAATAATTTTCCCCATAATTTTTAGAGCTTGAAGGTCATTAGACTTGAGACTCCATTCTAAAATGTAGTTGTTTATTAAAGGTAGTAGCAACTAGATATACACGTACATGTTCTAGTAGAATCCAATGATTACACAACTTAACAGAAATAATAAAAATAAATGAAAAAAAAAATTGCAGACGTTTGCAACAAGGATTGCCCTGATAATGTGTTGACACATGAAGTGAAACTATTAGGATCAAATTTTATATTAGGGGGAAAAAAAGGCAATATTTAGGATATCTTTAGGTATTTTGTTATAAATCTGGGTTGCGGCTCTTATCTTATTCCAAAGTTAGAGCCTCAAAAAGAGGAAAGCTGTGTCTTATGGCATTACATATGATTTTCATTCTTAGAAACACTAAAAAGTATACTACTAGTTAAGAGACTTTAATTGAAATTTAAATGAGAATTTTCCTACTTGAACATATTCTATGAATTGTCTGTCTAACATTACTTTTTGAGAAACCTAATAAGGCACTAATGATAAGGAGTTGTGATGTCATTAGAGAAGTGTTAGATGGGAGTTACTATCTCAAACCACTGAACTAGAGTTCCTCAGCAAGTAAAAGGTGATGTGATAGCTTCTTGACATATAGAAAGTTGGAAACATTGGGCATGATATGAGTTTGCTTTGCCTTTGTCTTTAGCCACTAGCTGAGATACTGGGTAAACATACCTACATGATTTTGAAAATGGCTTAAATGACTAATTTTATCTACAGAAAAGAAGATTCAAAGTCAATACTATTGCAAGCTCTGGGTGTACTGAATTTTAAAGTTATATTAATGATATCTAAAGTAAATTTACAGTGATAATAAGGGTAGAAAATGAAATAGGTCTTATTCAGGTGTGCTAAGGTTGCTCTACCATGTAGTGGGGCTGTAATTTATTCTAGTCCTTTAGGTATGCATTATCACATCAGTAAGGTCCTATCTGTTCTTTGGCACAAATCATGGGAAGGGAAAGACAGAGAATGTTGAAACTGAGCCCTAAGCAGGGAATTAGTTTCAGGTGTTCAAGCAACTTCTATTTCATGTTTTGAAGTTTTAGGTGATAACTGAGGAGCTAAACATAACAAAAGGAGCTAAACTCTGAATTCTACATTGCTTAATTCTTTTGTTGCACAGACTCTTGTAGAAACATGCAGATAGATGTAGTACCAGCAGTATTCACATGGATACTTCATCTTGATTTGGAGAAGGAAGTGGTGGTAGATAGTGGCTGAAATAACTTTCTTTGGCTTGTACTTGAATACATACAACAGACATCTTTGGAGGAAATAATATCTGCTAACGAAGACTATGCCATGAATTTCTAATAGTGTTGGAATGTTTTGATGAGCTTGTTTAGTTTCATTTGTAATTGATAAAACATTGCAAGTAACAGTGCTTCAAGGCAAAAAGCCAGATATATTTGTTAATATAAATATGAAAGCAACAGGTGAAGATGAATTTATAAAATACAGTCCAGACCTACATCAATAGAAAGTTTTAATTCATCAAGTTGATTTAGTAGCAGGTAACTAATAGGCTATTTAAAGAAAGACTTGCAGGAGAGAAATGTGCCATTTAGCAAACAAACATCAGCAAAGACCTAAGCAAAGCTTTACATGAACAGCTGAAAGTGCTCAATTAAAGTGCTAATATATCTGACCTGGTAACAGTAAAACAGTTAGTATAATTCAGATGAATATGATTCTAGGGTGTGAAATATATTATCCATGAGAGGGATTAATCAACTTTTTTGTTTACAGTAAATAAATAATGAAAAAGAATAAGAAAATTGCTACAATGCGACTGTATCAACAGGGCTTTTTCGACTCCCTATTAGTTCTCAGCCTGAATAGTCAGTATAGGTAATTATGTATGGGAATATAAAACATACATAATGTCAAAAGGAATTTGTCGTATGGCTGGGAACTGTTTGATCTGGGCATTAAAGTAAAGCTGTGCAGCAGGGATGCGCTTAGCATCAGCAGGAAGTCCAGGAGTTTGTAGCACAATATAAAGCCAGTTAAGCTGTTTGTAAGGCACTGTAGGATGGAAATGAACGTTTCCTTTTGCTTCATATTAATAAGCTATAAATAAGTATGGGCATCTTGAGCAGTCCTGTGGAACATCAAGGAGCATTGATTGCATAGCACTGGGCTTAAGTGCAGTTTTTGGAACAATTATGGCAAAATGTACAAATGATTTGAAAAAAGTATTTGATCATATTTCTTGGAGTCATTTGGGTCTCCAACTGAGAAACCGTATGATCTTCTTTCTCGTATTTCTAGCATTATGATTTGTTGCCATGGAGAATATGAGCAATATATGTTCCTGTGGCACTGTTTCTCCACTAGGACATTCTCTTCTCACCATGTTGAAGCTCTCCCTTGCAATGACCCATAGGCAATGTGAAACATGGTACCTTTGAGGAATGATCGTGTAGCCTTTTTGCAATGAGCAGAAGGAATAGGAATCTGGCTGGCAGAATGGGGAAATGCTATTGCCCCTCAGACATGATGTTGTGAGGTACAAAACTTACTGACTTTGATCACATTTTGTCTCTTGCTCCTTTGAGAGAGGGAATGTGGCATCTTCATACATCAGCACTTTCCAGGTTACCTAAAAAACAAAAGTCCTGATCCAGTGGCTGTAATCTGTGCCATGTTTTGTCTATTCTGTGATTATACCGCACTATTAATGATGGAATTATGATACTCTTCAATTTCCTTATACCCAACTGTAGAAAATCAGTTATACTAGTATCTGTTTGGATGTTCAGTAGCATTGTCTTTGGCAGCCATTGCTGTTGTTGCCTTAATGTTATACGTTCTTGTTTTAGGCCTGCCCTGATGAATGTTCACCAGGGTGAACATCACCAGTAGGTAGAGGGGTCAAGAGCCATAAAATGTTTGCTACACTGTGGACATGCTTTTTTGTTACTTTCCAAAAAATCTATGGAGAAAGGGAAAGTGTGAGTTTTGGGGTGTTCCCTACTGCTCCTCTCCCAAGGGAATGTACGTATTGCTGCTCTTCTGTAAAATCAGGGTCCATAGCCTGAAATGTCTCTTGCAAGTCTGACTTCCGGACTGCTGGACCAACGAAACCTGCAGAGATGATGCTAAGAACAGGTGTCATTGCTGCATTTTGCAGCGCTCTCATCTAAAGAATGACATTTCCTACAGACAGATATGCTCATCTGAAGTGAAATGCAGTTCAGAGATGCTGTTATAGTCTGTAATTTGAGAGCTTGAGCTCACTGCAGATCTCACAAATTTCCATTCATTGTGTATCATTCTTTTGACTTGCTTCCAAAATATAAACCTGTTGTACCATGCTCAGACTAGAAAACAGCAATGTATAATAAAGCAAAATACCTCTGTGGAAAGCATATTACCTTACTGCCTCTCATAGCAGTAGGAGGGAGAAAGTACAAACAACATAGAGTAGACGGTGGATATGATGTTTAACTTAGTACTGGAAATTACCTGTGGTAATGAGCTTCATTTAAGAACTTACATAGAAACTAAAATAGAGAAAGCAAAGATAAAATTTCTTTCTCTTTTTCTTTTCTTCTTTTTTTTTCTCTTTTTTCTCTTTTTCTCCTTTTCTCTTTTTCTCTTTTTCTCTTTTTTTTTCTTTTTTTTTCTTTTTTCTTTTCTTTTTTTTTTTAATGGAAAACTCACCTAATGACTTATGAGCTATGTTCCACCATCTAGTTGTTGCTGTTTGTTGTAGAAAGACTGATTAAAGAGATAATGCAGGAAAGAGGAACATGCCTACATTTCTCTTAAGAGTCACTGCAAATGCTTTTTGAATAAGCTCTTGAGAGTGGTGAAGGTAACAGCTTTGTGCCACAAACCTGCCAGAACTTCTCCACTAAATATCAATGCTCTGATGGTTCCTGGAAGAAGCAACAGAGCAGCAACTTTGTTTCAGAGTCTATTTCAGATATGAGATGTTATAGTACAAAAGAAGGTTTCCTTCCCATGTATATTAGTCGGAATTCCTTACAGAATGGATATGCAACTTCTTTTTGAACATCAATGTATAGTTTGAACCTTTCAAAAAAGGGGGGTGGGGGTGGAGGTTTGAGGGAACTGTATTAAGACTTCTGGTGTGCGGGCTTCTTTAAGCTGTGTGTCTGTACAGAGTTAAGAGAGCAGTCAGATATGAGGTGAGCAATGAACTTCCTAATATTCTAGTTAGGTCTTTTTCACGGTATGCTCATAGTCAAGGATGCAGTATTTAAGGCAGGTAAAACAATCACGATGGCAATGAAGACTTCTGTTATGTCTGAAAGAAGTAAAATAAAGCATGGTGCTAGCAAGCAGCTTGGTTGCAAACTATTTTCCCTGGAACATTTTGGTAGAGAAGTGAAGATTGAGTCATCCAGTACATAGGGACTGGGGATGATACTCAGTTCTACCTGTGGAATAAACACACTTCTTTTTCAGGAATTGGGACTAAATCCTACTTTAATGAGCTGTAATAATGAAAATTGTAACATCTTTTCTTAGATAAAATAATTTCAGTTGTGAGGTGGCAAATCCAATGTGGTCCAGGAAAATCAAGAAAATTTTAAAAGGGCAAAGTTATTGAAATAGAGGTTTTTGATATCAACCATTAATATGCTATTCAAGGAGCAGCTTTGAAACAGATCAGTTAATAAGATTAAAATATTAAGGTAAGCCCAGCTATTACTAACTGAAGTTTATTGATGCTTTTTCTTTAGAAATGTATATTTGGAATCATTCTTCTAGTTTACGTGCAGAATTGTTAATGCTTTATTCTCAACTCAATATTTCCCCTTTCCCAATGGAATTCTGTTCAGTACAATTGGACAAAAAAAAAAAAAGCTTTTGTAAGCTTTGCTAATAATGGTAAAACAAACAAGATGATAGGTTTCAGAGGCAACAACAGCCTGAAAATTTACTGCTTTGGTTACTTTGGAATAAATGACTTCTCTGTTCTTCGTAGCTGCATTGTTCACTTATTTGTGAGGCTGGAGTGAATGCTCAACAAATACAGAGAATAAATGTGTGAAAGCAAAAACATGGTAAAAGAAAATAAATGCAGACTATAATGATATAAGAGTATGCTAGAGAACACGAGATAATGTATTGCAATCTGAAAGGGTTCCCCTTTTTAACCATAAGCACACATTTACTGTCGGGAGTGAAGTGCTGTAATTCAAGCAGTGGTTGCAGTTCCATGTTTCATTGGCTTGACGTTATCATGTTCCTGTTTAACCAGTAGAAGAGTGTGAGGGACAGTAGATCTGCTCATGTACTTGTAAAGAATTAACATGAGTTACAAACTTACTGGCTTACATCTAATCATAAAATCTCCATTCCTGAATGGAGAAGTGGGTGATGGAATTTGATAACTTGCAACTCATTGTCCTTGTATTTTATCTTAAAAGAACAATCCACATCTTCACATGTTCACTTGACAAGCATCTTTTGTGAAGAAGAGATCGCTTTTCAGTGTGAAGTTAATTCATTTTAGTTGTTCAGTCTATAGGTCTGTAGCTTTACAATGTATTATCGAAGTGCATTTACAACCTTTAATTAAACCATTTTTTTTCGAACACTTAATACAGCAAAAATCAAGATAACTAACATTTTCTCTCATCTTTCAAAAATTAGCCAAAAAGAAAATGTCAAAGCAAATTAGAACTTAGAAATCAGTATTCCCAGATTTGCTGGAGCATGTGAGGAGGGAACAGGTACAATATTTCTGTCAGTGAAATGTGCCAGCATCCTCACTAACACTTGTCCAGTTGATGATGAATAGGTTTTCTAAAAACTCTTAAAGTCAGAATTCCTTATGAGCATTAGGTCAATTAAGAAAATTGTAAGGAAGCACACTAGGTAACATATTTCCTAACACAAAAATTTAAACAAACAGCTTTACGTTTAGGAATTAGACTCCTCTGTGGTAACCTGAATTGATAACATGTTTCTTTCTCATGTATAATTCCTTGTGTTGTCATCATTATCTACATCATTTTTATCCTATCTCTTACAGGAGCTGGTGGCTGGTCCCCACTGTACTCCAATGAGCAGCAGTGGCTCCAGGTTGATTTAGGAGACAGAGTGGAGATTGTTGCAGTGGCTACCCAGGGCAGGTATGGGAGCTCCGACTGGGTAACCAGCTATACGCTGATGTTCAGTGACACTGGCCGCAACTGGAAACAGTACCGACAAGACGACACTGTCTGGGTAGGTTTGAACTGCGGATGCCTTTGGCTCCAGATCTTTCTGGCTCAGGCTCGGCATGGGATTTGGAGAAGCAGCTTCAGCTTTATGTTGGAGGAGTAGTGTAGTGGTGAGAGAAGCAGAGCTGAGTGTAACTGAGCTACAGGGTGTTTTGATCTGAACTGATTGCATTGCTGACTGCAACACGTGTTTAGGCCCTCAGAACTACATTGTTTCCTCAAACTATGAGGATATGAAGAGCACTTGAAATGACCTGCACACTTCTGTGCCTTTGATTCAGGCACACCAGGGTAAATGGGGCTAATCTCATACATACTTTCTCTGGCAAGTATGGAAATTAACTCTATTTTATGCACACTTGCTGGCCAGAACAAGGGAGCACACGCTGGGGGAGGTGGGTGGTAAATTGCTCCTCAGCTGGAGAAGGCTGGGGCTGCAGTGTGACTAGTGGACTGATTTAGCAGACAAGCTCAAGACTTTTCCTAAAATTTTAATGTAGGCCTGATGCTTAATGAATGTGTTGCAGGTTCAGTGTGTGGGCATGCCAGGTGCACTTGGTAGGACTGTATGAAGTAACAATGCCACCTCAGGTGTGGACAGAGAAGTTCTAAATATCATATGGAAAGTGTGAATTGTTAGTACATTGTTAATGAATGGTAGCATCCTCTGGTTTTGAGGATCAAGAGCCTTGGTAGTGTGGCAGTATGTCATGGTAAATCAAGTATATTCTTCATGAACATAAAAGAGAACATTGTAAGAGTAGACTTCTGTTTTTGTCTTAAATTTTTCTTTGGTGAAGAACTTGCTTAAGTACTGTGTCACAAAAAGAGACTTTATTTCCAGAATATAATTATGAGTTAGAAGTGTTGTGGCTGCAGCAGGAAGAAAACAGAAGGGATGTGGTGTTTTTTTTTTTGTTTTTTTTTTGTTTTTTTTTTTTTTGTTGTTGTGCATTTTCTATGCACTGGGAACACATGTACAGGATGGTTAATTTCTGTGGTTTAAAAATCCATTGTGTTGCCACCGTCTTTGTTTTATCGTAGTTTGATTTAGGGAAGGCAAGTGAAATCCTTCTTCCTTTAGAAAGGCAACTTTGGCCCAAAGATGGTCATAAAGTTGTCAAGTGTGGCTCTGCTTCATCTGTCACTTTAAAGTTATATTATGCTAGCTTCACTCCAGATGTGTATACTTTTTTAAAAAAAAAAAAATAAAAATATTTTATAATGGTGGAATTTCATTCAGAACTGAATACAGTTATCATTTAATCTGATGTTGGACTTCTACCCTTGGGACTCTGAATTCTAGAACATAGATATTTTTGTAGACTCAGTGTCATCAAATTCTTCCTTCTTTGATAATATTATGTGGCATCTTAACATTTTTTATTAATCTTAAATTTAATTGTTGACTACATGTCCAACTTTTCAGTCTGTCTCCTTTTTCGAAACCCTTGAACTTTTATTTTATTTTGGAAATTTTTCCTCTTAAAAGGAAACTTGAAAAGACAACACATAAAACTTACCCTAGCAAATCTTCATGCCCTACAGATCCAATTTTGTGAGTTTCTGATCTGGCACCAAATATTGCACACAAGAATAAGAATAAGCCCAGCAGACATTTAACAGTGAATCAGGATTTATGAAGAACCTGAACTCTCTTGTTTTATTAAATGATCAGGTATGAAGGTGATTCAGGACAGACCCTGACACAAGTTCTAAAGTTTGTTTTTTTCTGGTGGGATAATTTTAATATGTTTTTCTAATGGAAACCACTATAAGCTATAGAGGATATTTATTTTTGTACATAGTTAAAGAAAAATTAAATGGAGTTTGGATGAGGAAAAGTAACGGGGGGAAGGATTTGGATATTCTTCCCTGCATGTCAGTTTCTATAAGTCACACTGACCATGGTTGCCAAAAATATAATTCAAATCAAGAAGAAGAATTTGCTCGAAGTCCCCAGACAAAGGGCTTGAAGGGATTGTTGGGATGCATGGCCAGACTTTGTTGGAAGGATCTGATGATAAAAATCCAAAGTGGGCTGACTTGACATTTCATTAGTCTGTGCAGTCCACCTAAACTGGCAAGTCTCATTAACACCTAAGAACTTGTATGCCTGCCCATGGAATTAATGAAGATCAAGTTACTTTTGTACACTTTTTATTCTATCTTAAGGGAAAGTTGGTTCTTCTCTCTTTTTTTCCTGGCACTTCTGGATTTGTTTCATTAAATGAAAATAGATCTTGAGAGCCACTGAGGAAAGGCAAAGATGCTTTCAGAAGTATGTAAAGAGTTACGATTTCAACTTATATAGCATTTCTGTTTTATTGGCAATAATCCTTTCCATAGGCTTTTTAGTGACAAGGAAGATAAAATACACTGTCCAGACTTACTTGAAGATTTTTCTATAAAAGACCCCTGGATGAAATGAGGACAAGCGCCATTGTGTACTTGTCCTAAACATCTGGGCTGTTAAATAGCTTTAAGGGAAGTTCTGCATTGCTCACACCCCAGACAGAAGCATAGCCCTTGACTTAAGGGAGGTCAGTAGAGAGGATCGTTTTACAAGTATAGGAAATTGGCGCCCTCAGGTAGTCTCCAGCAGTGTCACAAGATAGGCCGTTTCAGCAATAGCAATCTATATCCCATTGCTTGTGGAGGCCGGGGTGATCGGTCACAGCAGGATTCAACGTGGGAGTCTCCTATGTCAGTGCTGATCAAGGTTACCTGTCATTCACAGGGAGAGGGTGGGGGTTAAAATCTAGGTTATTTTGAAAATAAGGCCCTTCAGAAATCTCTGGCTGTTGGGTGGGAAAGGCATTCCCTCCCTGCTGGCCTCTGCCAGCTTTAACTCTGGAACTTTTTTTTTCATGTCCATAGGACAACAATTTGTCTGTGTCTCTCAGGGCTTCAAGCTTTTTAACATTTCCTTTCGAAACCTTTGTGTGTAGCGAAAAGGGCTAGAAATCTACCTGGGTGTGTTGTTTTTTGTTTTGTTTCAGAAAGCTGTGCTGTTCCAAGCTTAAGAGGTGGTAAACACTGTGACTCATGGCTCAGAAGGGGCTGTGAAACCTAAATCATTATTGCCTGGAGCTCCTCAGATGGAGTCTGCTATATCAATATAAAATATTGATATACATTGGACCTGTTAAGGTCCTTGATAGAGCTTCCACTTTTTATAGCTGGAAGTTTGTGTTTTGATGTGTGACTGTTACTGGCTGCCTCACCAGCTGCTCATTGGTGACAACTAATCTGTCATTTATGGCTGTTGGAAGGGAGGATTATGTGGAAGGGACCTAGGTAGCCTGGTAAACTGGTAAAAAGAAGGTGTAAAAAGTACACGCTTCCATGGGTTTCCAGGCAAGTATTTGATTTCAAGTAGAAATCTAAACTTTCACATTTTTTTTTCAATTCACCTGCATTTCAGTGAAGGGAAACTATCTTGTGATGTTGTCTCCACTATGTATGTTAAAAATGGCAGGAACCCTTAACCTATATTCAGCCTAGGTTGGCTTGGAACTCCAATTTCTACCAGCCCATCTGTGTGACCCAGAGACAAAGTTGGGGGGGTATTCCCAGCTGGCTATGCCATAGAGCTCTGGGAGGAGGATTTACTGGCCTTTTCACCTGTTTCACATGTTGTGGGCCATCATCCAAATTTGGTGGAGATATCAGGAAGGCAGTAGTACCTTTCAAAATCCCCGAGTAAATCTGTCCCTGGATTAAACTTTTCATTATCATGTCTTCGCAAATGTCAGACATTCTATATTGTAAACAGTGCTTCCAAGTTGTTTTCAGCCATCTGGGTACAGGTGGACACATGTCCACCAAGTGGCATATGTGTCCTTCAATGCATCTGAGACCTGGATACATAAGTTCTTTATTGGGTGGCTGATAAGATGGATGTTTGCACACGACTTTCTATGACCACATCACTAGTAAAAATCACTTTCTCTTTATAGAGATTACAAGGCTTATTATCCTTCTCTCAGGGCATGCATACAGTTTCCATCAACTTCACTGTTAATGAGAGCACTGCACAGACAGATCGCAAGGAGAATCAGAAAACCTCTTACATTTTCACTCAGGCTGTGTTTATGATGTTAGTAAATTCTGCAGCTGGAGTTGAAGACAAGACAGATTAGCCATTTAAAACCAATTTTCCAACCCCATTTGTATTTAAATAATCTTGTTACAAAAGGACTGTGTGGTTCAGAGCAAACTAGGCTTATAATTATATTTTCAATATGGATAAATCAGCTGTGTGTGGACACACTAGCTATTGATTGGAAGACATAAAACATAAATCTTATGGCTTGTAACAAGAAAATGATTTTCTAGTGTTTTTAAGTGTTGAATAATTCAGAATTTACATTACCTGCATACGCAGCACAGCTTGAGTCAGTCAAAATTGTGTATATTAGTGGGACAAAAGTGTGGGCTGTGATACAATGCTATTTCATTTTAGATAGCAATTTTTATGCCATCTATAGGGAGAAATACTTTACAAAGCTGAAAAACACAATTATGCAGAAAGACACAAAAGAAAGGGGAGGAAGGATGCATAGAATTATGTAGCAAAAGGAGAAAAGGGAAGTTCTTCAAAGTTTTTGAAAAGTTAAGGAATTGGAGATGAAGGGAGACTGCACTGACAGTGGTAGAGCACATTCTTGTATTAGAACCACAAAAACGTGTGAAAAGGCAAAAAAGTGGAAAATGGTATAGATAACAAAGAGATAGTTCATACTCTGTGCAAATGCTTGCACACATGAAGCACAAGTTTGGAGCTCACTGTTTATTGGTAAAGCTCTTCCACTGTTTACTGCATATGGAAGGGTGAAGATGACTTCAGGTAGAAGGGCAACAGCAAGTCCTAAACCCAAATCTGGATGACAAGATAGGAAGTGTTGGACAATGACACTTGGGTCACAAATGGTACAGAGTAGAGCTTCCCCCAGGGAGAAGTGTCACAAAATCAGTCCCACCTCCTGCAGGTGCAATGTGAGGACTGGAGAGTTGGCAGGAAGCTGAGGATGGTTTAGGAATGTATGCAGCTCTCAGAGGAGCAGGGAATGTCTTCAGTAGAGGTGGTAAAGATCCCTTGCATCCTTTTTCCTCAGGAAAAACCTTGCTTGCATGTGTGAGCTTTTGCTGAACCAGAGGCTTTTCTAATGAAATCTAGAGGAGGGTCATTCTTAATTGGCTTATAAATTTACTGGAGTGCTGTAAACTTTCCCATTTCCACTCTAGCTGGATAATGATTGTGGAACTGTTTTGGTGAGTTAATTATCGTGAACATAGTTAGAATATTAATCTTCTTGTCAGATTTATAGTTGTGCTAATTTATTCTAAAGCATCTTTTAGCTCCAAGTCCTAATGCCCTCCAAGCAAGACCAAAATTCTACCTGTAGTAAAGACAGGTCCTGTATTGTTTGCTTAGATGAGAGAATGAGTTTATTTGCCTTGTTATAATGCTTCCACCTGCCCTAGTATTCAGATATATTTAATCTCCTCTATGCACAGTAATTATTGCCAGGCAAATAGGTATTAAAAGAGTATCTGTGGATTATTTTCTTTTCCATCACCTTTTGCTCTCAGGAATGAAGGGAAAAAAAAAAAAAAAAAAAAAAAACAATTGCTACTTTCAAGTAGGAACGAAGGAACCAATTGCAGGGAGGCAAGGCTCTTTAGAGCTTTCATCGCTTTTCCTGTAGGAGCCATGTTATTACAGCTTTTGAAGAGGCAACCGTTAGCTATTTGTTGTATTTAGAACTGCTCTGATTTAAGACTATCTGATTCTGAGATGCTGTTTGGATGTTACTAATTTGCTTCTAATTCTGGTTTGGTTTACTGAGCTGGCTGCAAACCAGGCCTCCTGAGTATGTTCTCAGGAAATCTGTCTGTCTTGATACTGCCAGGGCAGTCCTCCTGTTGGGAAAATAATTCACCGTGTTAATATATCTGCTTTTGTTAAGTGCGCTCAGTATGGATTTATGCCTGAATAAAATACATATACACAGATTACAAAGTACACTTTAGTGTTGAGATACTCAAATTATCCTTGAACTGACTGAATTTTGCATGAATTCTGTGACATTGCAATATGCTTTTATAATTTCTTAACTGTAAAGTGATATCAAGATGGAGTCTAGAGAATTCAATGCTTATATCATGATGTCCATCAATAATGTCTTTAGTATTTCTGTGCTTGGTATCTGGCATCATTTTATCCTTACCCAAGAAACTGCAAGAAATGTGACTAGGTGAAGTCACTGCTGTTGTCACTGACTTCCTAATCCTGTTCCTTCGCACATTGCCTAAAATTTACATTTTCTGTAATTATTTAGCTTGGGGATGCTGTGAAATGTCCCTAGATTTCCAATTTCTACATCCCATATTTTCTGCATGACCTGGTCTCTCCGATGCTTCATTATCTCAGGGATTATGAGGTGTGACTCTAGTGCTGGCTCTAAGAGATTAGAGTGTGGAGAGAGGGGTGTGCGTGGCTCCAGTTTTTGAAGGCTGGTCCTAAAACATTCACATCTTCCAAAGATCACCTGCAGATTTGTCTGCCATAGCCACAAAGCTATTGTTTTCCCCTCCAGGGTTCCACTAAAAGAATTAAAGTTAGCGGCAGCGTGCTAAGGTAGACATGTGGTAAACAGTGGACGTTTCCGCTCAGATGAAGGCTTTTGGCCACATCAGTAGATCAAGTTTCATTGTTGTTTGCAAATCATATTCTATGGTATGTGAAGCTATAAAAAGGTGCCTTTACAAATTATAAATAAATATGGAACAAAGAGTGCTTCAATCCATTTATAGTTTCACCTCTGGTGAGCAAATGACCATTTGCAAATGGACTAAAATGAGAAAGCAGCATAAAGCAAAGAACAAACAGTAAAACTGTTTTGCTAAAGGAAAATGCATCATTAATTTGTTCGTAGCAAACAATTTACAAAGATTAGCCAAATAAAAACGTCCCAGGGATAAGCACTAAAGCTGATCCACCCACAGCTGAAAGCCATTCTGAAACAATAATAGTTGTAGACTGTGGTGCTGTGCAGAGAAGTTACCTGACTCCTCAAATTGCTTCCAGAGCCAGTCTGCATGTGTATATTTTGAACCAAGAAAAAGCCTTTACAGAATGCAATATGCAAATATTTTTCTCCAACAATGTTCCCAATGAAGCCTATGCTAATTTCCATGGTCCTTCTGGGTCATATTAATCAGGATTGAGTGGCTTCTGGGGTTGGTAATGAGATCTGGAGGTTTTATCATTATAAAAAGCCTGTTTAATCCAAATGGAATGATTCTAAGGCAAAAAGCTCATTTATATTTTGTACTGCTGAGTGTTCTGGTAGCAGCCAGATGATGGTGAAATGCACAAGAAGAACCTGACATCCTTCAGAGTTTGTGCATAGTCCTGGTGGGAAGATAGTGGGAGGTTTGAGGGGTTTTGTTCATGGAGTACCTTCTTTGTTTGAAAGGAAAGCTCCTGAAAATAGCATGACTAGTCAGTACTGGTTGTGCTTCCAGGGTGTGTATCTTGATGATTCCTTTGCAGTTGTTTGGTACCTTTCAGGAAAATTTAGAATGGGTCTAGGTGTCCTAACATTCACTTAACTTGCAAACTCTTAGCTAATGAGTAGTCTTACTGTACATTACTGTACATAAAATGAATTGTCCTGCTGCTGAAAATTGTGTCACTTCTACTGATTCTCTCTATTACATTAATTGTAATAATTAACTAGTTCATCAGCTCCTCTTGTTGGACTTGGATTGTTCAGGTCTTTAGTAATTGTTATAGCAATTTATCTATTTTGCTCTGAAGCCTTTCTAAACTTTGGTTTATTCCTGTAGCAAGTAGCTCAGAAACAGAAGTTTTGCTTGTGGTTGATGGAAATAATGTGTAATAATAAGAAGCAAGCTATAAATGAGCCATTGCAAACCACTCTAGGACTATGATTTTTTTAAGATACTAAGCCTTGTGACAGACTATTGGCTAAGCAAAGCAATGTAGTATCATATAGGTATCAAATTTACTGATAAGATGCGCTAATAAAGCAGTGAGCACCTTGGAAGGAGGAGAAAGAGAATTACCATGATATCTGAAATGGAGTTGAGACAAGAAGAGTAAGATGGGAGATGATGTAAGAATCTGTAGTTATGGCCAAAGCTTCAATACCTGCAGTGGGTATAAATAAAGACCTGTTTCATTACATCTGTACATACATTAGTAAACCTGTCTGTATTTCTTTGTAATGTAACCATTAAACTTTTCAATAGGCATCTCACACTTTTGGGGAGTCACATATATCTGTTCAGCAGCTGTCGGCTTATGTTTCTGGAGTTTGTAATCAGAGATTAAACAAAGTGTAAGCAAACCAAGACAGAGTAATCTTTAAGTAGCATTACTTGAACTTTGAACCTTCAGGGAATAATATTCATGAGTTTGGGGAGCAAATACAGTCCTTGAAATACTATGAAAGTTACGTGTGTGTGTGTGTGTGTATATATATATATATATATATATATATATATATATATCCATCCCTTTACAGCTTCAAGGAGAAATGAGATTTGGCTCAGAAATAAAACATAGCAAAGCAGTTTTGTTCAGGGAACACTTAATGTAAGTCACTTGTTTTTAATCTAAATATGCAGACTCCCACATTGGTGATCAGAATGGACAAGCCTTCTCTGCAGACAATTCTTCCTTTCCTGAGACAAGGTTTGATAAACTCTGGAGAATTTATGTGGAAAGACCAGCTTCCTTTGAGAACTGAGCCTAAATGTGAAATATACACCAAAATAATGATTTCACTTACAACAACTTACATTCGGAAACTAGATGTATCGGTTTATAATATGCTTCATAGTTGTCTCAGGAGGGTCACTGTCCTGATTGGAAGTCAAACAAGCATCCAAACTTGTACCAGTTCATTTAAGAAAGTTGATCCAAAAGAACTATATACCTTCAGCTTGAGAACTATTTTGAAGACAAAAGCAATTCTGGCAAAGCATTGTAATTCTATATAATCCAATAAATCCCCACAAATCTGAGGTTCAGGTCCTGTGGGATGGCACTGGGGCAAAAGCTGGTTTTGGCTGATGCTTTCAGATCTTTTCTTTGGGTGATGTTGGGGGATAATATCAATGTATTGAGATTGCAGGGTGGGATTTCTGTAGCAGCATCAAAAGAAAACTTCAATCTAACTCTGGATCAAGGTTTTCTAACTCTACTCTCATGTTGTCACCAGGAGACTGCTAAATGTCTAAAGTGAGTGTCCTATATTCTCCATGTCAGACCCCAGCCTGTGTTTTCCTGATAGTCTTAGGGCACAGATGTTCATTCTGTACTGTACTGCTTGTCCACAGTTATTCATCTCTCCTTGTCAAGTCCTTCAGACTCAAGAGCATTTGGATATTATATATTGGATATTATATCAGTCATATTATATAATGTGCACAGTGAACAGAATATTTTCATTATCGGTGTCCATTAATAATAACACATACAAGTTGTATGTATGTCACTATGCTTGGAAAATGCTTCTTGGAGCTTTCTTGTTTGGACCTCAGTTAAAAAATATATATAGAGAGAAAAAAAGTGCTCACTGGAAATCTTTCTTTGGTTTGTTACTCAGTAAATAAATACAGATCAATTTTAGTCAGGAAAACCAATATCAAGATCTGTCCTCTTGATATTGAAGGATATATCTTTTGGATGTTTTTTTCTTGCATCAACTGGTTCTTCAGGGAAGAGATCTGCTCTCCAAGTAAGAAGACACACTTCAGTGGGTTGGGTTTGTTTGTTTGTTTCTTCAGTAAAGCAGTCTCTAGGGGGAAAAAACATTCTTTAGAAATTTAAGAAAAAATTCCACCTCATGGCTTTCAAGCTATTTTGCAATGGAATCATTGTTCAAGCATCTGTCATTATATTCATTATGTGTCTTTAGAATAGGTAACTTTCCTTGCTTTTTGATTTGTGTTTCAGAATGCATAAATTCAGGCTTTTATCTGCATCTAATATGTGGTCCTCTGCAAGCACTTTCTACTCTCTTTAAACTTTCTAATTTCAGTTTGTTTCTTGTTACAAGATCACAAAAACAAATGATTTATGCTAAAGAAGATTTGGAGCTAGTGCAGTGATAAATGTAGTTCGTTCTTGGTTTTGTTTTCTGTATAAGGAAAATAAAAACTTGGTTTTGGTGTTGAGAGCAGCCTGTAATGTCTAATTAGAATTAGATTCTTTCCCAAGTTCCTTAGTCCTTTCAGTCAGTGAGGACAGCTGAAGTGTGCATATGACTTCTGCAAAGAGCACATCATGTTAAAAAATTAACTCCCCCCCCAAAAACAAACAAACAAACAAAACAAAACAAAATTCTATCAGCCAAAGCAAAAGCTATCCTAGTAGAATTATTTAGTGTACTGGGTCTGGCTGGAATGTTAACTTTCCCGGCAGCAGCCCATTCAGTTCCGTACTCTGTACTTGTAGCTGGAACAGCAGTGTTATCACACCAGTGTTGTGTATACTGCTGAGCAGCAGTGGCACAGCATTGGGCCTTTCTCTAACCCTCCTAGGGGGTGGGCAAAAAAGTGAGGAGAGAAACATCACTAGGGCAGCTGACCTAAACCAATCAAAGAGATATTCCATACCATGTGGTGTCACACTCAGCAATAAAAGGTGGAAACAGGAAGAAGAGGGGAGGGGTGGGCTCTCGTTGAGAAGACGTCGGTCCTCCTCTCGAACACCGGCTGCGTGCGTTGAGGCCTTGCTTCAAGGACGTGGTCAATCATCACTCATTTGTGGGAAGTAGAGAGTAATTTCTTTCCTCTGCACTTCCATATAGCTTTCATTTATTTTGTTTGTTTGTTTTCCTCCCTTTTTCCCCTTTCCCTTTTATTTCCCCTTAGTTAAATTGTTTAGTTCATGGTAGTCTTTATTTAATTATTATAATTATTTCCCTTTAATTAAATTATCCTTATCTCAACCCGTGAGTTGTTCTTTGCTTTACTTCTCCCCCTCCTTATCTAAAGGAGGGGGAGTGAGAGAGCGGTTGTGGGGTTTAGCTGCCCAGCACGGTAAAACCACCACATTTAGAAAATTTTGTGACCCATTTAGAGGTGCTCTCCTGTCCGTCTATCTACAGAACATTATATATGTATAAATATACATTAAAAAGATATATATGTAAAAAAAAAAAAATGATTATCCTTAGGGAAACTGATTCTTTCAAATCTGATGGTTGTGGAGGTCATGTCTAGTAGCTTCTGGGTGTGTTGCAGAAGATATTCTGAATTCCCTCATTAGAGGAGGAAATGTCATGTTCTGCAGCGATGCACAAGATATCTTCACAACTCCCCTACTTGTGCTATTCACCACCACCATTATTATTATTATTATTATCCTTTAACATCTCTTTTATGTCTTTTATGTGCCTTGTTAGACTGGGCACATATATTACAATGATGAGGATATCAAAGATGAAAAATCAAGTAGCCTTTAGTTTCCTATAGAGTTCGGAGGGTTATCTAATTTTTCTGTGGAACTTATCAAGTAGAAAAGGGTCTGAAGATGGTTCTTGAGGTTTTGGAAGATCTCATCATCTCCTTTCTAGTTGGGCAACTTCCCGTTACTACCACTTACTTCAAGTAGTTACTGACTTTAAACAATGCTTTCTGAAATCAGTGAGGTTATTCAGGTAAAAGTAACTACTCATCTGAATAGCAATTTTAGCCTGTGATCTGGCACGTGTGCTGAACTCATGCATTTCCATTTGCAGAATAAGCCATGAAGCACAACAATTTAGAAATGAGAAAATCTGAAATGTTGATTCCAAATAAGCCTATAATAGAATTTCCAGAAGTGCCAGGATTTCATCCCACACCTGTAATTAGGTACTGAACATAACATATTATAGAGTAAGGACCATGCAATTATGTACTTGCTGAACTTGAAAGTTGTGCAGTTTTCTCCTTTGCTGTGAAGCTTCTCCTCTTTTTCAGATAAACTGTTTCATTGCCTATTTGTCTCTTGAGTGTTTTTTTCTTGCCCACATTCTGCGTCTGGCTAGACTTAATAAAAGCAACTGAATATCTGATGTCTGAGTTTAAAAAAATGAGCTGTGATGGCACATTCCCTGGACTTTTCACTGCCTTCCACCTAACTCTGTTTCTTCTTTTTCCCCTCTACAAAGCTGGAGGTCAGTTTTTAGTGCTTAGCTTTAGTATTTGAAGGCTTATAGTAGAACCTGTGATTATAATCTATATTTGGTTCATATCAGACATCTGGTTACTCCTTTGTTAAAATATGTGCCCTATTTCATGTGTGTGTGTATGTGGTAAAGCATGCATTATTATAAAGGTTAACGAAGTGATTTGCAAGGAATAATCTTATGAAATTATATTCACAGATACCTTAAGAAAGGTTTGAAGAGTTATTGGCAAACGTGAAGAGCAGGTGTGTGTGTATTATATAAAAATAAATTAAATGTGCAAGACAGTGGAGAAGCAAATCAGAGAGAGGAAAAGCAGAATTTCATGTGGCATTCATCCTGCCATATCTGTGAGAATGTGACAATGATGATTTTTAATTACTATGATTAAAATAATGATGATTTTGCTGTCATGTTTTTACGATAGCCTCAGGAGTATAAGTAATTATGCGATCAGTTGATTCTACATATTCACAAATGTAGCTATTTATCATAATTTGTTTAGTCACTTGGATGTAGTCCAGACTCTTATTTCATACACTTAATTGTAAAAAGGGCAAGTGGAAGGAAACATTTCCTTTTGTTGCATGTACCCAATCAAAGTTGGTTCTATTAATAGAATCTATATTATCAATTGCATGCTTGTTTATTCCAGGTTTAAAAAATGTGCGCACACAGTACAAAACACCGAGAACAGAAATACAAATAACACAAAACAAATAATAAAAATAATAATAATAAAAATCCTCACACAGAAGTGTTACAGAACACACTTACATTTCCTCTTTGGAGACTCTTTCAGTGGTTACCTAAAAATTACCTATTTGCTGCATTTTAGCTGCATAAAGGTTGGATGTTCAGTGATTAAGTCAGATGGAATTTAGGGGTCCAGCTTTCATTTTTGATTCCATGTCTACTAAGGCCTTTCCGTGCTGATCCCCATCCCAGTATTTTCATTCATGCACAAACTTGTGCTAATTTCAGGACCTACAAAACTATTGTTATTTATAAAACTGTTTCGTCATAAACCGGTTTTGATACCTTTCTGGTTGCCAGAAAATTTTGTCTTACCTGCTCTACTTTCTCCCAAAGACCCTTGGTTTTGGCATTAAAAAGAAAGAGGCGTACAAAAAAGCTACTGGTGGATGTTCAGGTATATAGCCAATTTCCAAGATACTACTACACAGTTGCACGCTCAGTTGTACATTGCATTTTTGGCTGATTCTATAATGTTATAAACTGGCTGGAATATTAAGTAGAAGGAAAATGTTATGCTGAAATTTAGTCATAACAATTTCAGTGGAAGTCTCAAAAGCACTTTAAAGGCTTCAGATTTTTCTGATTTATTTAATTTTTTTTTATTCTTATTCCACAGTAGGATGTGATTAAAACTTCAGCTATCTTGACACCTTGGACTTAGACAATATTCGTCTTAGTTATTTTGAGACAGAGGCAAATTAGTGAAAAGGTACTTTATTTTATAAAATAAATTTATGCTCGGAATTTTGGAGCAAAATTAAAAGCTCAATATACTGATGGTGCCTTCCTGCAGTCTAACAGCACTTTATGTACAATAGCAATGTTTTTTCTATATATTTCTACACTGATAATGTAGAAGGCCAACTACTTATCTAATGCTGCCTGTTGCATGACCCTCTTGCTGCCTTCTAGGGGCCCTTACATGTTCAAGCACAAAACTTAATGCGGCATCAAATGGTCCCAGAGGGTTTCTTTGTCTGGGCAGCAGCAAGCACACTGATTACAAACAAAACACCACAGTGCCCCTCGTGACATAGCAGAGCAGTCAGGCCTAGATATCTTGCAGCCCTGGTCCAAGACAATGAGCCATAGCCTGCTTTTTATCAGTTTGTCTTAAATTCCCTGATTAGGCATATTTCTTTATCATATGTCAGTTGCTATCTTCCCGGCCCAATTATACCTACAAGTTTTCAAGCACATGGTTATATGAATGGACTCATTGTAATTCAGATTTGATAGATAGGCTAAAGTCTTCAATTGTTCTTTGTAGTTGGTTGAAAGCTGAAAACCCAGTGTTTCTATTGCTTGAATCATGCAGATTGTTCATCTCTATGCGGCCATATACTTCCTGCTACCTTGGGCCATTCTTCTAGGTCTTGGCAGGCTTCCTTCAACAATCAAAGTAATACCCTTGCATTGCCATGTTACTTTTAAAGTAGCTCTGATTGACAGTGAATGCCTCATCTCCTGAGACTTTCCCATGACAAGTTGAGGGGCTATGGCCCAGAGCTGCATTCTTTTCCCTCTTAGTTTCTGATCTTCAGAAGAGAAGATCATTGAGACGGAATGAAATGGCTCTCAGGAGCAGTGGCAGACAGTGGGAAATGATGGGTTTGTGGTGAGGGTTTTCAGATGAAATGAGCCTGAACCTGGCTCAGAGAAGCCAACTTCTCTGAAGCCAAGAAGAAGCCAAGTCCTTCACTTCCAAATTAGCATGGGTTTTTAATTTCCAGGGTATCTGTTTTATGTACTGGCTGCTTCAGTTTGTGATGGCACCAAGGGTGATAATAGCATTAGAAAACAGCGTCACAATTTCAGTTGGTTCAAGGTTAGGCAGCAGCAAAGTATCTCACTGCTTAGACTCACAAGTTTGGGCAAGCAGAGAAACAGAACTGAAGGAAATTGGAGAACCTCCAGGTCAAGTGGTTGAAGAGTTGAGAAATCTCCTGCATTAACTAGATGCCTAGCTGAGAGGTTTAGAATTAGGGTTTGTAACTTCAAAAACTTAAATCTTCTGAAGTCTTTTTGAAAGTCTTTACATGAGTCTAGTTTTATGGTTATATAAATTTTGGGATAGTGGTTGAAGGGACTCTCTGTTCCATCATGGATAAATTGTAATGAAATGGCAGTAGACTTAAGCAGATCAATATCACTCTTCTGTGCAATTTTTAAAAAACAAAGTTACAGCAGAAAAACCAGTTATTGCAGTGCTCCTTAATTCACTTAGTAATAGAGTGCATTGATTGATATTATCATAAATAACAAAACGCTTCATCTGTGCCTCCTCATCGCCGTATCGTATTACGCGTACAGGCCAAGACTCAAAAAAAAAAAAAAAAAAAAAAAAAAAAAAAAAAAAAAGGAGAGAGAGAAAAGCAAAGCTACAGCCCTTCTGAGCCTCAGGCTAACAAGCCTTATTGATTGCGCTTGTCATGAGTAATCTAAAGCTAAAAGATAACAATTCATAGGATTTGTACATAGCTGTTGTAGACCAGGCTTGAACCCACCATGTTTTCTATATGGGCAATGGATACAGAAGCTGTGCCGATGCAGCTGCAATGTGTTACTGGAAGCTGAGTGCAAACAGAAGCCTCATGTTCTGAACAGTGACTGGCAAAAATCAATCTTAATTAGGCTGCAGATATTCAAGGCCACTTCTAAACCTGAACCTCTTCTTGATCCCCTTTAATTATGTATTCAGATCAAAATGACATCCTGAGCTATTATCCTGCTTGTTAAACCCACTCAGTCACTTGTTGTCTGAGCAAATGCATCTATGTTTTACTAAGCGGCATAAATGGTTTCTTCCATCAGTCCCCTTGCTGTTAGAACTGCAGCTGTGTCCTTCAGCATCTTGGTTTCCAGGGCTTGCTGCAAAACTTTGGAGTTACTTTATGGAAGCTATTTTTCTATTCAGACCATCCTGAGCTGTCATTTGGCCTCTTTCTCTGTTGGCTTCCTGGGGCACCTCTGTTCCTGGGTGACTCAGAACATTTTTAAGGTAAGTGCAAGGAAACAAAAGCTTTTTGTTGTTGTTCTTTGTTCTTTTACTACAAAATTATGTATTAGTATATAAATGTATTAGTACTCACTCACAACTACTTCTTCCCTTGCATTTCTCAGGAAGAGGCAGAGAGAAGTACATTGGGTGTGGGAGCTTGGACACTTTTTTACTGATTAGTAGGGTTGACATTTAGGATTAGGTGAGGAGCAAAAGGTGCTTAACCAATGTGCAGACTGATGCTAATTTAGTGTTGTACATGTGACCTTTCCTTTAAAAATGTACTGCAAACACTGCTTCCTTGGGTCTCAATGGCATACTGTGGGATAGTAAGTGAAACTGAGAAAAATACCTGAGCTAGTGTAAAATCCCCTCAACTTGCATACAGGTGAGATAGTAGATGGAATGGGAACATAATGAATCTGATAAAACTGTATTTCTAATCTCTCAATATTATCTTAGAGGGATGGGCAAAATACTGTGAGGCAGAACACAATAATCCTGAGGTAGCAAGCTGAATTACATATGAAAATGAAAGCTATAAAAATCATAAGATTTAAACAAAATCAATGCTAAAATGGGCACATTGGAGGTGATGCCAATAAAGGTCTTTGCTTTACATGGAGTTCAGCGCATTCCAGTGTTCATTCAGACCAATGGGTGGTATTACCTGTTTATAAACACTGTTTGGCAGAGGTCCTTTTGTAGGGCCCCTTCTTGTTTCTCTCTCCTTTCATTTTGATTTTTTTCTTGTTTATACGCTTTTCAGTGGAGTTTTGTTTCTTCTATTATTTAGTCCTTCTTGCAAAGCTTTGTTGGATGTAATTTCCATACTTTCTGTTTGTTATAGGGTGTTGTTTTTTTTAAAAACTTTTATAGCACTGTTTTTGCTGATACTGAGCTACTAAACACTAATGCACTGCAGACAAAAATGTGTGTGTATATATATATATTGAATGTTACCTATGAGATGTAGCAAAGGGAATATTCGTGTTCCAGTCCTGTAAGAAATATTATGAACTCAAATTTTCAGGAATCAGATAAGAAAAAAATAAAATCTCAACTGCATCAAGCTTAGTTCTTTGAAATGTACTTTATCATACTTTTTCCAGAGGATATAGTAGGTTTGTTTTTTGGTTGCTCTAATAGCAATTTTGACCCCATGTGTCTTTGTCACTACTGTGACCTAGAGTCAGTGTCGTCTGGTTTTTAAGGTGCTGTCATCATGAAAAAGTCACATGGGAGTGACATATTCTGATTTGTCTTCAGGGAGGTCCTGACAAGTGCCCTGGACAATGTATCAAAAGTAGAGCCAAGGAAATAGGATTCAGGAGAAGAAGGGAATTGTACTGAGGACAGCTGCAGTGTGGGCTGGTGAGACTACAGGACACCAAAGATCCTGTTGTGTATGTGGATGCTAACAAACTCTTTGTTGTATATTGCTGTTCACTTTTACTTTAAATCATCATTTGATCAGAGACAAAAGCTTTATATAATTTTTAAAATTGATAACATGGTTAGTTAATGTGATTTATGTTCTTAGGTTGCAAATATTGTTGATAAGGTTGTTTTTTTTTTTCCTCTTTTCTATTTAAAATTTAAAGGAGAAGAACATTTGTTGACCTGACATAATGTTAGGACTATCTCACAGAGGGGATCTGAAGTTACCTGCTACATCTTAATTTCATTACTATATTTAATAACTTAGATTATCTGTAACATATAGTCCTTTAACATGTTGTCCTGTGATCCTATTAGTAAACAATGGATGAGAAATTCAAAATAATTCCTTAGTACTCACTTTAGACAATAAGCATTCTAAGCTTTACCATTAGACTTTTTGTTATCTTTTCCATATATATACATTTTTTCTTGTTTTTGTTTGTTTATTTTAAAGTTTTCACATGTCCTGAAGTGTACTCTGGAGAAATAATTTTATTTATTTATTTATTTATTTTTGCTTTCTGGGCAAAATCATGACCTTCAACTTTCCTTCATCACCACTGGCTAATAACTAACTTTCAAATTAATATTCTTCTCTGTAAGTGATTATTACAGCATGACCTTAAAAAGTTAGCTTGAATTTTAGCTCAGAGTCTGGTATTCTGGTAGGTCTGGGTTTGTAATGCATTCTTACTGTGTGTGTCCAAGATGGATATTTCCTTTTCCTGAGGCTATCAGACACTCTCAAAAGTAACATGCACAGTAGCTATAATGTTACACCTAGTTTTTATGATCTGAGTGGACTGGAAGCATTAAAAAACATGTAATGATACTCAAGATCAGGGCTGAATCTGACCTTATATTACACAGGACAAAACAGAGGGTAAACAAATATCTTCAGATGGAAATTAATGTTAATTTACTCCCATCTCCCTAAACCTGCCAGAGGTCACTACTCATCTGGGCAATTAAAATGCTAGTGTTCCCAGACTCAAACAAAACAAAAACGTACCAAGCAAGAAAAACAAACAAACATACAAAAATGGCTCTTGGCAGAACAATTCTTCCACCCATCATTAGGAATTTGTTTCTGCTAAGGTCTTTACCTCCTCCTTTCTCTAGAAAAGAACAGTCATGTTTTAAAATGATAACTGGGTGGAGCATTGAATCTTTATTGTAGCTAATTAGCTACTCTATCTTTGATATTATTTTGCTTTATTTTTATTATGTTTTTTATCTTTTATTATCTTTTGCTTTATTTTTGTCAGTGTTCCACTATCCTTTCAAGAAGTATCTTGTTCTGCTTCCAGGCATACTGACTTTCCAGCTACGCTATAAGCAATTATTTGCAGTAACACATCTTTTTAAAACACCATGTTTGTGTAAGAGTTGTTACTGTAAAGGTCATTACTCTGATACTATTACTTCTCAGTAATAGATGGGGGGAAAACCAGAGTTGGAGAAGCATGAGCATAATCAGAAGAAAGATTTAACTAAAGTTAAATAGAAGAGCACAACTCAAACGTATCTTAATGAAGTGTTTTACTTGTCACCAATGCTCCATGCCAAGTCCCAGTTCACCTGGACAGATATCTGAAGGCTTATTCTGCTTTTTTTTTCTTTTTTTTTTTCTTTTTCTTTTTCTTTTTCTTTTTCTTTTTCTTTTTCTTTTTCTTTTTCTTTTTCTTTTTCTTTTTCTTTTTCTTTTTCTTTTTCTTTTTCTTTTTCTTTTTCTTTTTCTTTTTCTTTTTCTTTTTCTTTTTCTTTTTCTTTTTCTTTTTCTTTTTTGTTAAAGATATGTAGGGAGACCCTATCAGTACAGTTCTTAAGTAGATTAGACATTTATGATGAAAGAAATGGATGTGTTTGATTCTTTTTCAAGAGCGAGGTGAACTGTTTTCCCAAGGTTCTTCAGCTGCTCCAAGTGAGGAGGACTTGAAAGAAATTAGAAAGCACACCCGCCCATGCACCTTGATTTTGTTTAGCCTGGATATGAGCATAAGCCATGCCATTCTCCCCATCTCCGTGTCTCCTGACATCCTAATTTCCACTGGAAATCAATATGAATTAGCCTGGAAGGGTACACAGTAACTTCCAGAAAGTCTCTGCAGTGGGCAAAATCAGGGGCAGTGAGACTGCCTGTGAGGTCTTTTGTTCTGCTTTTCAGATGGACCTTTTGTATTTGCATTATCAGACTCCAGTAAGGATTTTTGTTCAAAATATATATATATTAGCAGTCATGATGGGTAACTTCAAAAACGTTCTTTCCTTATTGCATGCTAACGTGTGCATGGCAAACTATAAAGTCACGTGTAACATTTATGATAGTGAAATACATCACTGACATAGTACAAGAGCTTGATTTGCTTCAGGACCCAGCTTTGTGGCTCATCAGCATTTTATGTAAATAGGATGATTTGTTTTCTCCCACGGACAGTAAAAATAAGATGTAGTTGATGATAAAATATTCATACAAAAAAAAAAAAGATCCTTTTTTTTTTCCCCCTGAGGAAAGTACTTAAAAATGACAGAACAAGAAGGATATGCAAGAAAATGGTCCAATGAATGCTGGACTCTTCCTGTTACTATTGAAAGTTCAACTATTAAAATTCACACAGGACCAATTTACTGACTGTAAGTCCTTGCCCTCTACTCAACATTGGTGAGGCCACACCTGGAGCACTGGATACAGTTCTGGGCCCCAAGTACCAGACAGATAGGACCTAATGGAGGGACTCCAACAAAGGGCCACAAAGTTGGTGAAGAGACTAGAGCACCTCTACTGTGAGGAATGGTTGAAAGAGCTGAAACTCTTTAGCCTGATGGGGTCTCAGGAGATCTAGTCAATGTGTATAAATACCTGAGAGCATGGGTGCGATGAAGATGGAGCCAGGCTCTTTTCAGTGACAGGATAAGAGGCAAGGGGCACAAAGTGGAACTAAACTAAAAAGTGGAGGGCTAAACATCAGGAAGCACTTCTGTGCTGTGCAGGTGACTGAGCAATAGAACAAGTTGTCCAGAGAAGCAGTGGATTCTCCCTCCTAAGGCAACCTGCTTACCTGCTTGAGCAGGGAGTTTGGACCAGATCACCTCCATAGATGCCTTCCAACCTCAACCATACTGTGATTCTGTAAAGGTAATCTTGTATTTCTGAGATAAAAAACACACAAAAATGATGAGCAAAATCACTGTTAGTGATGCATGTAGTATTAGAAGAAACAAAAAATATTATCAGGTGGCCCGCCTAAGCATCTTTTAAATATTTTCTTGTGGTAACTGCTCCCAAGATATGTGCAACTTTATTTGGTGTTTTCTCTCTCCTACAAAACTCTCCTCTCAGCAGAATTATTTAATTTCATTGTGAAGCCTTTGGAGGTTCTCACGGTTGGACATATGTATGGAAACTGTATGTGCCTGATCAGTTTGAGGTATGTCCTTAGCTAAGATGTGAACATGTTCAGAGAAAGCATAGACTGGTATTTTTGTATTAAAACTACAACATGCAAATTTCTGAAGTTGGCACTAAACTACATTAAGCAGTTCTGCAGTTGGATTATTATGGTGCGTCTTCTCTGTTTTCAGCTCCTGTTTTCTGTATCTCAGTTTATCGTGGTAAATTTGTTCCTTCATCCAATTCTATGCCACATAGCAGAGAGGTCTCAAATCCCTCTAAGAAAATCTCCTAAGAGTATGAAAGCAGTAGTTTGATATCATTACATCTGTGAAACAGTGTCTTATCCTGTATTTTTTTTTTTTTGAAAAAAAAGCTCCTTGTAGATCTCACTGTTGTTTCTACTTGAATCCTATGTATAGTTTAGGACTGTATTGATAATTTTGATCTTAATGTCTAATAGATTTATTCACCTCAGTAGGGACCACTTATCTGTACACGTCAGGAACTCTGACAAATCTATTAGTGCATTCAGATACACAGCTATGTACAAATATAAATAGCAAGGCTACAAAGTCAAGTAGAAAGTTAGGAAATAGCAGAACTAGTTGCCTGGGAAACAGTTTGGTTCATTTAATTATGTGTATTTTGATCTAAACTTAAAGGCCAGATTTATTTATTTATTTATTTTTCTTCATGGGAGATACCTAGAGGGGAAAAAGTAGCTAGAAGTTTACTAACTCTCACATTAAGTGTGAGATAATTATAATAAGGGGCTCTCACAGAACTCCTGTAATAACCTTTATCTTTATTGCATAGATGGAATGAAAGGTCAAGATCTGTTCAAATAGTATCTTCATGTAACAGACTTAGTGTTCACTCCATGTTTTATATACATAATGGGTCCTCAGAGATTGCAAGGAAAGCAAACAGACCTCATCAATTTCTCTAATGATTCCTCTGAAAGATACTTTTTTTTTTCTTGGTTTGTATTTTTAGCTCACTCTAACAACACCTCTATTACCAGGCTGTCAGAGACCTCATACATAGAATTTATGTTGGCTTTCATAAAGAAAAATTAGATGCTATCTCAAGGACAGACTCTACTTTTAATGTCATTAAAACTAAATGAGTTATTGTTGACATTCACTGAGGAACAGCAAATAGAATTAGATGGTGAAAAATCTTAGTGATAAGAAGATGTGGTGGCTTAAACTGTCCACTGCAGAGAAGAGGTAATTTATAAGCATTGCTTTTTTAACGTGTGTGTAACCTGTGCTTTTTGCTGTGGAGGCTGATTCTATTAATCCTAGGGGAGGGATGGAAGTTATGGAGAAGAGGTGTGGTGTGGATTTCAGTTGTTATAGCCTGTGTTTCTACAGCAGCACTGGGTACATAGGAGAGCAGTTTGGCACTGGGGTGCCTGAGCCACTGGGCAGCCTCAGCAATACGGCAGAGGAAAAAGCAGAGCTTCCAGGCCCCTTAGCTGCTGGGACCCATTCCCAGCGTCTGGAGGAAAACAGAATTCAAGGCAAGGGGGAAAATCTCAAGTTTTGTAGTGAAAAAATGGCTTTTGTAAACACAGGACTAAACAATACCTCTCTTTTGAGGTCTGTATCTTTGCATTTCCTCGCATATAACTGGGCATGACTAAATGCTTTTCAAGTCTTAGTAAGAAAATCCTAGCTCTTTATTAGGATAAAGAAGCAGAGCTGGGGCAAGAGAGTTTCGAACACAATGTACAAATTTCACACATTGGCACACTTTAAAATTATGCTTTAAGTTTATGCTTTTTATTTCATTAAACTGCTTCATTCTGTAAAAGACAAGGGAGAAAAGTTAAGTGGGTTTGAAGATTTCTCTCTTCTTACCTGTTTTGCGCAGGATTATAGGAAAAGCAGAAGGCTCTGGAGAGAGAGAGTTTTATAAAACTCTGAGAAATAGCTGTATGTTTTGTATGCTAATCCCACCTATCTGTAGATCTGTGGTACAGATGTTGTCAGCATTGTTTCTTGTGTAACAGGGAGCTGTTCAGCTGTTAACTCCAAAAGCAGAGTGAAACTGTACATGCATATTCTAAGGGCTCAAAGTATCTGGGCAAAAAAAAAAAAAAAAAAAAGAAATATTGAATTTCTTGCTGGTCATGAAATTGCTATGTTTCATTTTACATCTGTGATATGAAAGGTGGGTTTTCTTGTTTTGTTTAAACAGGTGAATTTATGCGTAAAATCTTAATGTGCAAATGTTTTATGGGGACATTGTAAGGAGCTATTATAAAGGAAGAAATGTTAAAAGAATATTATTAAGCTGTGAAGTTAGAAACCTGAAGGATAGAAAATGTCATTGCAAATTTAATTAGGCCCCCTAATGTGTATTCAGTAGGAATGGCTTTAATTACCTGATCACAAACTATTTTTGCACAGCATCCCCCATTCCTTTCAGCATAGAAGCTGGATGAGCTTTAATTAATGAGCAACTTTTCGGTGTTTTCTGTTCTCCTCAGTATGCAGCTCTAAGTTTTTGTTTACTGTATACTCTTCAAGCCTAGCTCCAAAAACATAATTATTCATTTCTTGATGGGAAATTCTGAAGAACACTTCACAAGAAGATTATTTCACAAATATTTGTTTATTTTCAAACCATCCACAAGGGATGATAGGTTGTTATGATATTTTTCAGACAGTGAATTGTTACAAAGAGAAAGCATATATTAATTTGGAAACTTATTTTAAGGCAAGTAAAATTGTTTTTTAGCATTCTGAATGCATTTAAGAAAAAAATCTTATAACTTCAGTTTATATCCTATCAGGTGAAACAAATCAGATCACACAACTGTAAACACTTGGTGTTTTTTTCTCCATTCTAGAATGGAGTAAACATGTGACTTTGACCTGTTCAAAGAAATAGTAAGGGAGAGCAAGATCATGCCTTGTGCTGGAGAGCTGTCATGTCTCTAGACATATGATTAACACACTAAGCCACTATATTTGAGCCACATGTAGATTGTTGCTGTGAATCAGAAAAAGCAGCTGTGGTGATGGTGGGAGGTAGCTATAAAAATAAACACATCTTCATTGTTCCAAGGAATGGATGCTTTTTCTGTATTTAAAAATTACTGGGTGATAAGGAACCATACTTCTTGCATCTGGAGCCTGAACCCTTTGTTTATGAGGTGAGTCACACTTATTCCTTCTGTTTGCCATTTTGATCTGCATCGTTTTCCTGTGATTATAGTATTTCTACAAAGTGGAACTACCCAAATAACTTGCAGCACAGTAGTATAAGTAGTTGCCTGAGAGGCAAAAGTGACTTGTCACTAGGAACATCGAGCCAGTATCTCTCTCTTCCACATGTCTCTTAATCACAGGTTTAGTGTTTAAACCAAAGTGGAAGGAGGCATCAGAATTAAATGAAGTGAGCCAGTTACCTGGTCCCTAATGGACAATTTGAATCAGAGTTCTGGATGGCCCTGCTGTTTCCATCTGAATGTCCATGTTCTAGTTTTGAATTAGAATCAATGAAGACTTTGAGCCTAAAATTCCCCAAATGTGGCTGAATGGCCTAAAATATCACTTGATGTGCTCCCATACTGGAGTCTTTCCAATAATAAGCATTTTCTGATGAAGTGGAATTAGTGTATAATATTTTAGAACAAAATTCTTCATTCTTTTATCTATAGTATCTCTGTAAATCTGATACCTCATAACTAGTAGTTTCTGCTGTCTCTGTAGTATGGGTGGGATTAAAGTGTATTCTCCTAGATTCTTTGGAGCCCTACAAATGAAAGTTACTGTTCTGGCTTCCCCTCCTCTTGCTCATTTGCTGCTGACCACATGTTCTGCAAGGATGACAGTGTCAGGATGACACCTGCTTTACCAAGGAACTGCAACTAGCACTAGAGCTTTCTAGGAACATTCTCTACTGCTGATTGAAACTGGGGTTCTTCAGGAATAAAAATGGCCATGTACTAGAGGAGAGGGGAGTAGTCCACAGTAGTCTCTGTGGTACTGAATGCTGATATTTCCTAGTTTTTTAGTACTTGCTTGGCAGCTGTAAAGTTTTTGAAAAGGATGGATGTGTATATGTTGATGTGCAAGCATGTAATTATCTGTATATCCATGTGGTTTTTTGTTTGTTTTTAAATGAAGTGGAAAAAACAAATCCTATTGTGTAGTACCATTGTTTCTTGCATGGCTCAAAACTGCAGTTAGTCCTGTACTTGCTACTCAGATGTCTGCCACAAGCAGAATTTCCCCTTTGCAGCTGTTGGTAGAAGAGCCTAAAAGCTTGATCAGATGTTTTTCAGAGAGACATCAGAAGCAAGGTGATAGTTTTGAAGTGAGAATGGCCACAATAAAATGACATTGCTTCTTATGGTCAGCTCTGTGAACTCTGCAATGTGTCAGGTTGGATCGAGCATTAGAATAATCTGTTCTATTTCTGTAGTCAAGGTCTAGGACAACAGACCTGAAAGGGGGATGTATTCCTCCTCAGAGACAATCTCTCTCATCTTCCCTAGGATGCCTACTTACAAAAGTAAACTTGGTCCTTTGTGGATGTAAGGGATTAATCTGTGATGAAGAATTTAGCACGCTAAGTGCTAGCAATTCTGCCTTCAGTCAAAAGTGCACAGAGAGACAATGGGGAAGAATAATAATGGTCTCTGGATTACACTTAAATCCACTGAAATGTGGCACTCTAAATTGTGTCAGCACTTTCAACTTCCACTCAGATAATCAACAGATTATCTTGACAAAGAAATAAAAGTTGCTCCAGGTTTAAACAGGCATATGCCATTTTTAACCCACCATTTTTATTTTATTTAGCTTTACCAAAGTATGGTTCAAGTCTTTCTTTAAAATAGGTAAACACTCTGTATCTTTTAGGTGATAGTCTGGATTCTGAGCCTGTTCATTTAATTTCTCTAACCCTTAATGAGACAGTAAACAATATAGCCTTACCGCAGCATCACGGGATCATTGATTCTGATTCACTTCATTTATAGCTGAGAGACACTTCCTAAAATATCCTCCATAAAAAGATTATGCAACATCCAAACCAGTTCTAAAAGTAAAGATTTTCTTTATTAATCTGTGTGTATGTGGGGGGGGTAAAAATCCGACTGGTCCATTAACTTCTATTTACAAGCTGTTAATATGCTTCAAGTTTAGCCTCCTTACAACTCTATCCATTTTTAAATCCACTGTTTAGTCATTATGGTTTCTGTGTTTCTGGGAAACAATGGTGCACATATTTATAGAATATTTATATAATTTTAGCACTTTTCAAAGATTTCACATTTCTTTACATCTACCATTAGTGGCAACTGCATGGTGGACTGTGGATAATGGTTTTCTAGCGTGAGAGGGAAAGAGTATTTTTTACATTATCATTTCTAGCATTTTTACTGAAATACATAAAGAGTTCTCAGCTAAGATCAGAGCTGTGCTTTGCCATGCATCATAAATATCCACCGAAGAGAGATGACTTTTGCTTAAGAGAAGTTGTATGTAGGTAACCAAGACTAGTATGGTATTATTACCCCTATCTGACATGCAACACCCAGGGACTCTCAAGTTTAAGAGGCAGGAAAATAATATGGGGCTCCATGGGTCCTGGTGTGTTATGTTGTTAAGACCAAGGACTTGAGTTTTGGAGCATAAAAATTTCTTATGCTTTATGTCATAAAGTTACTTTGTTGTGGAAAGTAGAATGCAGAAGCAAAGACTGGTTAAGTGCTCTTTTTGGGACAAGGTCAAGATATTCATGTGGACAGAGAGAAGGTTGGTAAGGGCCCTTCAGGTACCAGCAGGGAGACTATGCCCTTCCTGCAAGCAGTTCGTGTCTCTTAAATTACACACTGGTGAACTTTCCTCCTAGCATTTAACCTGCTAAATGCCTGTAATGGCTAGTTCTGAATTATCAAGTGCCAAAGTCACCCATGTATAGAACCTCTTATATAACACTTTTTCTCACCATTAGTAGAAATATTTTTTATTTTAATTTTAGGAAGAAAAGAAAAATGTTATTTGATAGAATTTTTATTTTTGTTTATTTGGAGGGGGGAGGACATATCCATGCAGCCAAATATTTTCAACATGATGCCAACAGTGAGAGGAACATAATGGCTTGAACTTGGCTGCAGATGCAATGGCCAGGCATGGCATTTTGTCACATTCATTTGGAAGGACATTACACAAGAATGCTGAATTAGCCCTCCTCCTGTGCAACCCGAGATGAGCTGGAGTTGAGTGATTGTGGTGTCAGAATAAGTAGTAGTTTGATGACATAAAGGGGATCTAATTTCTGTGGGTACCTCATGACTCAGAACAGCACAGGTTGGACTGTTTGTGGACATTGCTTGTGGGAGGAAATATGACTTCCCAACTATCTGTAATAATGTTAAAACTAATTAATGTGTTCACCTTCATTGCTGGGCAGTTTTGTGGACTTGGCAAGTCATTACAGACAAAAAAAAAAAAAAAAAAAAAAAAAAGTGTTATTTTAAGATATGCTGAGCACTGAAGCACAAGAAATTGAGACTCCAGATTTTAAAATGTAGGCAGCAGAGTCATAAGCAGGAAGTTTGTAGATTAGGTGAAAAGAGCACATTGCTGTCTTGGAATTTTTGGTGCCAAATTGTAGCCTGGGCAAATCTTTCAACTTCAGTATAAATTTCTGGAAGTGTCATGTTACTGCAATAAATTAGCTACATTTTCTTTTACAATATTTCAAAGGACAATGGAGTATAAAACAATTGTGCAAAATCATACTGTCCGTCTTTTTGCACATTATGAAATTTAAGCTTTGCCATTTCTTTTAAAATGTTTGCTGTCAGTCTCCTCTGCTTTTCTAAAAGTAGGTTCCAAGAGCATCTTTATTACTATTTTGCCACAGTACTGTTTTTTAAATTGCATGCTGCTTTAACAGTCCCATCCACCTGAAAGATACAGATTGTGACTGAAGAAATGTAGTTCTGAATCAGAAAGTGGAAGGCACGGGAGTTTAGATGTAAGAGAAACTAATTTTCATTTTGTTGCCTTTATGTATGTCCAAAGCACACTGCTTGTTGCTGAATCGCCTGCTCCTTCCCATCCCACATTGCCAAGCAAATCTGAGTTGTTTGCTGCAGGAGCAGGAGACTGCAGCGAACAGGCTGAAGGCCAAAGACTGGCAGGACTTTCAGAGGTGGCTGGTGGAAAAGAGGGAGTAAGCATGACTGAGACCATTCAGTGGTACAGTAAATATGTTACTAGTCAGTGGTTGTTGCAAGCACCTATGAAATGCTTTTTATGCTTCCAGAATCCTATGTGAAGGGTCCAACTGGAGTCAAAGTGTTTAATTCCTTTTTCCTAAGAATTTGATTATGATAGAGCTAGGTATCAGCAGAGAATCTGATTGGCAGAATTTTCAGTGACCTAAAATAACATTGCAAGTGGTAAGTAGGGCAAATTCTTATTTTTCAATATTGGGTTTTGACTCTTCAATCAGTTAGATATGTTTCTAACAGCTAGGAATTGGGGGGATTTAATGCCAACCCCAATGCAAAATAAACAACAAAACCAAAAAACAACAAGTAAATTAAACCAAACAAATAAACCAGAAGCTTTTGGAACCTCCTTGTACTATTCTGCAAATCATTATCAGTGCCTTGATTTGTTTAGTTTCGGTCATATTCCATGCCAAGGATATGTTAGATCCATATAAGCACTCAGGAGGTTATTTGTGAAACTGAGACTGGGGCAAGCTGCAGATCCTTTGCAATATTTGGCTGTCATTCCAGCTGAGGAGAATACAGTGCAGTTTGTATGGCAAATGGCTGTCCCTCTAGGAGCTCTTGATATAGGTAAGAGACTACTATTCTCCTTACATATTTAGGCAATGCAGAAAACCACAGAAAAGTAGTTACTATTAATAGGTTGTTACAATAGTTTTAGCCTAAAGAGGCTCCATTCAAAGTTGACATTAATTATATTTTGACAAGTTCGTAGTGGGGCAGTTTCTGACAGTAGCAAATTTAAGAAACAAGATATTGTCACTAGGATGTTTTTGGCTGGAAGCAGTTATGAGACCCACTAACTGAGCCTGTATATTAACATTCACAAAATGTATATTTTCTTTCCTTAAAATCAAGAAATGTCAATTTCAAATCCTGATATTGTTTTACTTCAAATCCCAAGGTGTTGGTGACTCCTGAGGCTACATACAAATAGAGGATGTTTCTACTGTCTATATGTTAAGATGAGTTTCAGTGTCCTGAGTGTTGCAAAACTCCTGCACTTATTAGCAAGTACCTTCAGCTGGCATAGGCTGTATACTGTTCTAGAAGCAATTCCTGCTAATGATGCGGTAAGTGGCAGGCAAACTGGGACTGGAGGCAAACCACAGCTCCTTACTCCACTGCCTGATAGTTACTCTTGTTGGAGCTGAGGGAATGGATCAGAAAGGTTATCTATACTCCAAAACAGCATCCAAAATGGTTAGTTCTGAAATTTGTAACTTCCAAGTAAGGAGACATTTAAAAAAATATTCTCTGGTGTGGATGTTTATTTAAAAAAAAAAAAAAAAAGTAGATTGTAATTTGAGTTAGGGGATTGATTTTTACATCCTACTACAGATGTCTGCAGTCAAGCTTTTGTCTTGCGCGTGGACATGGGAGCATTTTGTGGGGAAGGATCTTCCCTTGAAATTCCTGGCAGAATGCAGTCTGACTTCTAGCTTCTGTATTTGAGTAAAATGCTCATCAGCATGCTGTCATATCATCTGGGATAGATGGGTGAATAGCTAGGAACTTGGTATTCTTTTTCCAATTTCAACATTTCCTTATTTCATTTTTTTCTTGTTTGTTTCCTTCATCTAATATTTAAAACTAACAAGCACAAGTAAACAGAGAAAAAAAATAATCAAAAGACTAGAACTCAAAAAAAAAAAAAAATCCAGTTTATGTAATTCAATTAAATACGTTCTTCCCATGATGCATTGAGGAAATATATTATTACAGACACAAATCACTTTGTAGTGTTGCATTATTAACTGCTTCTGGGACCAGATGATTTTTCTGCCAGATTAGAAAGACGAATACATACAATGTAATGTCAATTATCCTAATTCTTACGGGTCTTTCAACATTAGGGAATGCATAAATCCCCAGAAAGGGGATGCGAAGATGTATGTGTTTGCATGTACTACTATAGGTCACACTCGAGTGGGTGTCCAAACAGGTTGGAATTTGAGGATTGAAAATGTACCAAAGAGACAAAGGGTACCTGCAGGAAACACACGGGTGGTCTTAGCAGTGTAAGGTCCTAAAGCTCTCCCATGTGAATAAGAGGTGCAAGCATTGTTCAGTGGTAGATATGTATTTTATTAAGATGACATTAGTAGGATAGAGAAAATGGTGCAGGAATTACTTGAAAGTTATTCTGCTTTGCAGATTCAAATATCTGTAGATTTCATTAAACTGTCTTGTAAAATAATCACAGTAGGAAAAAAAAAATAAAAATGGTGGGGAACAGAATTAGGTGATCCAAAGCAGTCTTGATCCATCGCGCTCAGGCAGGAGGAAGATGTGGGTTTGGATACAGCACTACAACTGGCTGCTAGGAGCATCTAACAATGTCTTCTTTGAGAAAAGAAATGGTACATTACATTTGGAGAAATCAGTGGTGGGAAGCCAATTATTTAACACATATTCTTTTATTCTGAAACCTTCATGTCCTCTTTATTTTTTCCCAGAGACTTAACTGAGACTTTCAAAAGTCCTAACCTTCAAGATTTCTAGATCTTTGGAGAACATTTAGAGTGTCCCATAGATCTCCCCTATGATAGCCTTGCCTGTGTCTACCTGAGTATTAGAAATAAACTGTTTGTATTTAATTGCATGTTGGAAAGCTGGAGATATCTCACATCACTCTGATGTTTCAAAATTTTACTTATTTCTAAAAACAACGTCTGGATTTTTTTGTGTTGCTGTTAGCGCCTTGCCAGGAGTCCAAGTGGCTATTTGAAGACCAGTATAGCAAACAGTAGGTCATGCTTACAGCCCCTTCCAGTTTCTTGGGCCATCATAGAGAGCTATGTGCTTACCCAGGTGCTGGATGAGTTTGTGCTGTAATTGGTCAACATTGTAGAAATGAAGATGAAAATGTCAAAAAAGAAAATACAGGATTACATATAGAATCATCATTTAGGTTGGAAAAGACCCATAAGATTGTCAAGTCCAGCCATCACGTACCAAACCCACCATGACCAAAATACATAAGCTCCACATCCACTTGTCTATTGAGTGTCTCCAGAGATTATGACTACACCCTTCCCTGGGCAGTCTGTTTGGATATGGAATCATATAAAGTCCCGGTTTTCAACATTCTCAGTTTTGCCTTTTTTTTTTTTTTTAAACAAAACAATCAAACAAAACAAAACAAAACAAAAAACTCTTTCACCTCTGCAATTCTTTGGCTTATACAGGCATGTATTTCATTTATTTTCCTTAGACGTTTTGTCTCCTTTGCAGTATAATCTAGAGTGCCGTGGATGTCAGCAGGAAGTCTGGATGAACAAGGAAAGCTGACTCTACAAATTGTTTACAAAAGGTTAGGAGAAGGGAGGGGAGGAAGTCTTCAAAAATGATGCACAGGGTTATTTTGTGAAAGGGAAGGAAAGGTAGAATAAACAAGAATGAATGAATATACAACATCTTAAGATACTTGAAGTTTTTATTCAGCATGATCTGATCTACGTGTTTTCTGGTATGAAAGTGTATACTTTGTGATATTTGACCCAACTGTGGTTAAAACTAACACCAGGAGTGACCTTAAAAATAAACCATAAGGGTACATCAAAATGAAAAAAGAGTTCATCTATTTAAAATGTTTAGTTTTGTTTTTCCCTAGTAGCTATCGGTAGCAATCAATAACATTTAAGAGTGCCTCATCTGCAGAACAGCAGAGTGAAGACAGACAAAATGTGGCTTTATGATGAAACTGAGGAAAAGAAAAACGAAGAATGACTATCATCAGAGCATCCTGATGTGTGAGGAAGAGAAACTTGCAGAAGCTCACCTGACTGTTGCAGCTCTGTAGGGATAGCTGTGTCCTGAGAGAGCGCATCCATTGGGCCTTGCTGCATCCCCTTTTGGCTGGCCAGGATCAGGAAGGGTGTGGGAGCTGCAGCCCTTGCATCTGTATCCTGGCCAGTCTGGTTTCTGATCACCACAGGCTTGTGGAAGGCTGGGAGCTCTCAGGCCTGGAGACCAGGGTATTCCCCACCGTGCCCTTCTCCATCTGTTTGTATTTGGAACTGGAAATACCATTTGGACTGCAAACCTTGAAGAAAGTCAGCAGGCGAACAGCAAATCCCCCAGAGCTGCTGAGTGTGGCACTTGTCTGTGTCTGCTATAAAATCCTTTGGCTTCAACACAGGGGGAGATAAATAAGTGTTCATCATTGCTGGGTTGCAGCTGAGCTTATTTTGCCCTGTCTAAGCCATGGCAGAACAAAGACATAAATTAGATGTATTAAAGGGGATGCTTTTGTAGCTTAGTAGGGCTTGGCTGCATCAATCTAGTCAAGGGCAACTGCAGGCAAACAAGATTTATTCACTTGTAAATTGGGCAATATATAGGGTACCCACAGGTTCCTGCCTGGAAAACCAAAAAGTGGAGATTATTGGTCTTGTATCTACCATTCATCTGTTCCTTGGAGAAGCACAATAAAAACTTAAGAACTAGTCAAAATATTTTGATGTGTTCTTTGTAAGAGCCATATAAAATTTTTCAAGTAATTTTTTTTTTCTCTGTTATTTGATATACACCCATGTAACTGCTAATGCTTCATAAACATAATATAATTTGTAAAGATGGTCAGCTCTGCAGGAATGGAAGGAAACTGATGGACTTACGGTACAAACTCTGTATTTGATTTTCAAATAACTTTGCAGTTATAATTCCAGGTTCTGACTAGTCAATTTATAGATAAATTTTCCTCTTGAAAAACTACCCATGTCAGTACCATTTATTTTTCAAGGGAAAGGAACATTTTCAATGACATTTTTCAAAGAGAAAGTTTGAAATCAAATTAATTTTTTATTGTTTTTCAGAATTGTTCTTTTCAGTATAGTTGTTGGAAAGTAAGCCAATGAATAAATATTCCAGAAATAAAATTAGCTTTTTTATTGGAACTCAAAATTTCCTATGAGATGTCACCAACTCCAAATAAGAAATTTTCTTAATCTCCTTCAGTGAGGGAAAAGGAGTGGAGTTGAGGTATTTCAGCTCTTATGCTTGTCAGTAAATGCCCTTGAGACACTGAATAGTTATGAATCTCTATATACCCATCTGTATGTAAGAGCTTATGTATTTTATTAGTTTTTGTAGTTTCTGTTGTCTTTTTCTTTAGAGGATTGGTGAAGAGATCAGCGAAATTTAGCAGTAGGTTTGACATTTAATATAGATGGACATAAAATCTGACTAGAAAAGACCATGTCCAGAAATCCTAAGAAAACTTAGGGTCCACAATTTGTCTGAAAGTGATGTTAGTTGTTTGACTGGTAAATATGGATAATACTTCCTCAATCTCCTCTGATGTCTGTGATATCTGTTTTTCATTTTTTTATAGCCCAGTGTCATATTCCACTTTGGATATCATTTCTTCAGACTGAAAAATCTTAGTCTGTTTATTTTTTCCACATTTCAAAAATATTTTAAAAATTAAAAAAAATATTTTATACCATTGGCTCTGTTGCTGTTTCGTCTATCTTTTTGTTTTGTTTTGTTTTAGATGGAGAGACTTCACAGTTCTGAAGTTGCAGTCACATAGCTGTTAAATGTATAATGATATTGACATTTTCTGGTTAGTTGGTTGTTTTTCTAGTTTTTCTAACAATTTCTAGCCCCTCATTGTTTTTTTGGCCATATTTGGATCTAGAAGTGATGCTGGCACCCAGCAGTTCAGAAGGCTTCAAGATTTCTGAATGGCAGTAGCTGATTTACAATCTACTTTAGTGTGTGTTTGATGAGGATGATTTTGTCTGTGTGCTGTGGTACTTTACATTTGCTGATACTATATTCATTTTTCTATTTTACTGTGCGAATCACTCAGTATCATCACATCCTTGTGCAGATAGGTTTTCACAGTTGGTCTTTGTTTTTACAATCCAAAAATTTTCGTGCTATCATAAAGTTTTCTTATTCCTATGTTTTGCCTTTTTTTTTTTTTTTTGAAAAAAAAAGTTCATTTACAAATTTAAGAAATACTATATAGATCAGACTAGATACACCCTAGCATCCACTGAATATTTTCTTCCCAACTTTTCTTTCTTTTCTTTAACAAATTGCTAACAGTAAGGGTTATATGACTTTCTTTGGTCATATGCCAGCTTGGTTTGCTTGCTTTTTGCTTTTCACTGATTTTTGATAAAAACTTTTTGAAAGTGTGAGCGCTTAATATCAGTTATGCTACTCTTATCAATAAATTAATTCAGATGAAGACTTCTAATAAATTTATGAGATTTGGCTTCACTCAGGAAAAAAAAAAACACACAGGAAGTCTTTTAGTCATTCTGTAATGATTTGCATGTCTGTTTATTCTATTTTTTTAATTATTTTTAATGATTTATGGATTTACTTGTATGTGGATACTGAGACATGCCCTTTAAAAAAAAAAAAAAGGTGGAACCATATTTGGTTTCTTTGGTAATGAACTCAATTTGCATTATAGAATAGACACCACAGCTAACAGTTTTATATATATATATGTGTGTGTGTGTGTGTGTGTGTGTGTATGTCAATTTTATACTGAATTTCCTTGTGGAAGAATATTAGTAGAACGTGGTGAATTGCTGCTGTTCATTTTACATGTTAACTCAGCAGTTTGATTTTTCTCACCCATTTCGCTAAAAGAAAGAGTTTAGAGTTGAAATTGCCTTAAGTTTTGCCCTACAGATATGTGCTGTCAAGAATTTATTTAATTTCTCAGCTGTACCAGTCTTTTTCAAGCCTGCCTTGCAGACTCTTTTTCAGGCTTTTTTTTCTTCTGTCATTGTTTTACAAGTTATTAATTACTTTTTTTTTGTCTTATATCAAATTATTGATCATTTTTTGAATTCCTACATTTATGTTGGTATTTGGTATTAACTGCACAGAAAAGATCGTGATCTCTATTTTTATCATTTAATTGTGACTCCTTCTCTAGAAGGAACTCTTCTACTTCCAGTAGCCTCTTTTCACTCTTGTTTAACCAGATTGTTTTTATTTCTTTCACATTTAATTTTTCAAAGTAAGTGACATGTATTTATTTTCAGTCTCTAATATGAGGATTTTAAATTATCTCCTTGCTGCCTAAAATAACTTATCTTGTTGTTTGTTGATTTTAATGTCTATATATCATCATAATTTTTATGTACTAACTCTTCCTTTTAAAGAGCAGCTTAATTTCTATTTTTTATTTTTTTTTATGTGTGTATCTCTGCACTTTAAATATGTTGTTGAACTTTGGTGAGGTGTGGCCACTGCTGCAGCGTTATCTCCTCAATAGCAGTGTTTTCTCCTGTGCACTGCTTAAGCAATGTGTCTGCATTTTAGATACCTTTGCTGCTAACTTGAGCAGTTGTGTGTTTCTATTTTCTAAAATTCAGGGCTGAAGTCGCAACCTGTCTGTTCAAAGGTAACAGAGGTCTCGGTTTTCTCCCCTCATGGATCTTTATCACCATATCTACTATTGTATGAAACGGTAACATCACCTGGTCATGTTCTTAATAACCCAGATATAATGCTTCAGTGCTTTGAAACTGCAGAGAGATTTTAGGATGGTTAGTAGTACCTCATTGTCCCTGCTTGGTTCTAACCATTCTTTAAACCTTTTAAAACCATTCCTGTAAAAGAGAGGAGTCACCTCCTCTCTTTTACCAGAGCTTCCCACTCCATCCTTGTGTCATTTGTACTCTGCCTCCTCCAGGTTCTACTTTCCGCAAAGCTCATTATATCTGTTCATTCAAATAAGGTTTTCACCTAGCTTATTTTAGACTTCTGCAATTAGCATATGTATTTTTGACGTAACCCTAGTTATCCTAACATTATGATTAATTGGGACTTAACATCCTGAGACCGTGGTTTACTGTGTTCTGTGTGCATTTTTTTGTTTGTTTGTTTGTTTGTTTTCTTCTGGTGGAGGAATTCATAAGGAATTTTTATGAATTAATTCCTCAATAAGTCACATAAAAACCAAGATAAAGGGGGAATAAGACTCAGAATGCTGATCTGAGACCATATGAAGATATCACATAGTAAAGATGTGGAAGTCTGCATAATCGCTGCATGTTCTTTTGATTTGGTGGTCTTCTAAATAACTGTTGTTTTCTCAGCAGTTGCTTTCAAGTATTCATTGATGCTGTTCTGTTGAAATTAACTCTGAGGAGTTACCAAAAAACAAACAAACAATAACAACAACAAAAACACCTTTGAGGAGTTCAAATGTGAATAAGACCATAGTTTTGATGCAGGTGCACATGAGGACATATCAGTGTCCTTATTAGTCATTAAATTTCTATATTTTCAGACTACTCTTCTGTTTGGCAGAAGTTGGGGTCATCTTCACTGAAGACTAAACAATGAACACACAGCCTACCACCATTTATTGTAAACATGTCACAGTATGCAGAAATTATGAGACTAAATCCTGTAATAGGATAATTTCCTTCTCTGTGGGTTGCATTATCTAAAACTTATTTCTATCTCCCCTTCTTTGGTACTTTTCAAGGTGTAGTTATTCACACTGCTTTCAGTAAAAATGTTAAATGCAGTGTCTTCCTCTTAGTATTTTCAGAAAATGTTAGGTGTTCCTATTTCTTGTTCTAAAATGTAAGCTCTTTCATGGATCCAGCTCATAGGTCTTTTTTTCATCTATGATGAGGAGATTAGTGAGGAATATAAAAGCTGTGTGTGTTAGATTTCACACCTCAGGAGAAGGACTTGTTAAGGAGCTATTGATTTCACATACCTTCCCGCCCTGCCTGCCTCCTCCCCCATCATTTTCTGTATTTAAATGGGAAATACTGGTACCTGAGGAGATACTCCTCCTAAAGGTTCTATTTTTAAGTGTTTATCTGGGTATTACTTACAGAAAAATTGAATGGAAGTGAAGGGAGAAAGGACAGTTTACAAAAAGTTTGGTAAGAGAAAATATTGGGGAGGAGGGGAAGGGAAGGGAAGGAAAAAAAAAAAAGAACTATTCAATTAGTGTTGAGAGACATTATTATTGACATTATATTTGTGTTTTAAAATATAATTCTGCTTTTTCATTCACTTAAACCATAGCTCAAATTTGATTTCTTTAAATGTATCCATTAAGATAAATGTTGGATGGTTGGTCCATACAGAAATTAACTTATTTTCTTAATATTCTTATATTTTCTAAAACTGTGTGTGAGGCTCCTGAACCTGGTGTCATGGAGTGCAAGGTTTAGGAATATTTCCACAGCAGAATCTTTGCTGCCTTTTATTTAAGCGGAGGGGTTTGGCAGAGGATAACAACCAGCAATCATTGCATTTCTATAGGTCGCTACCTACAATTGCTTAAAAACTGGTGATTTTTTTCTGTGTGTCTGTAAATCTGCATTGCATGTCTTGCTGTTAAGGATGTAAAGACATGGTTTCTCTAGGATGATCTTCCTTGGTAAAAGGACAAGAATGCTGTTCATTTTGAAGGTCTAATAAACAGTTCATCAGAATTCAGTCCAGTTTAGTTATTTACAAATACCTCTGTTGCATAGAAACTCCTCTAGTTCCATGAAACAATTTCCAAATTCCTTCCTGTACATTCAGGAACACAGTGATTGTGCTCACTTTGAAATATGTTTTTTTACAAGTCCTGAAATTTCCAACTCATTGAGCAATACTTCTCCTCTTTCCATTTTCAAAAATAAAAGTTATGAAGTACTTTTTATTTATGGCCTATTCTGATCTTGGACCTGCTTAATGTATCATGACTTGATTTAATGCACTACCATAACAACAGTTAGAGGCCTTTTGCGTATGCAGGCAAAATTTACGCTTCAGAGTCAGAATGCCAGGCTACCTCCTCCTTAGATCACTATCATAAAGTTCCTTTTTACATGCTGTAGTTGAGAGAATGTCATGATCTTCAGATTCTACTGCTCAGGATTTTTGGTGTGGTTGGCTTAATAAAATGTGTGGTTGAAAGTCAATGAGCAAACATGCATTTGGAAGCTATTATACATATGCCCACAGAGATGTTGCAAAAGCTCATCTTATTCTGTTTCAGGAAGATGTAAGGTGGTTTTTTAAATTCCTTTAGCATCCTGGGGATTAATTAATGTGGTTTAGTGACAGACCCTAATGTGAAAGTGGAATGACAAGAGTCAGCTGTAGGATGTTACAAACATTACAGTAATGGCTTCATAGGAGGAAGTTATGTCAATTAGACTTAACCCTCCTGTTGTAAGCAAGAAGTCTCTATAATTCAACTGGCCAAAACTACAGTCAATGTACACAAGTATGGTTTCACTGCTGCAAAGGGTGCTATAATGATTTATGCCAACATAGGATGTAACTCATGGTCTGTTGACAGCAGAATTTGCAGTTTATCAAGGCTTGGTTAAAAAGTTGAGAGAAATAACAGGTGCAATTTTTTTTTTCCATTTTTCAACTACATGGTATTTTTGTAACCAAAGCATAACAAACCTTAGAAACAATTGCTATTGTTAGTATTATTAGCAATCTTATGTTTGTGTACCTTATGATGATGGCATTCTTGAGAGAAGATCTTGATTAAGGTAAACAGCATAGTGAGATCAGTCTGCAGTGCCCTTTTGAGATGTTGACTATTGTTATCTTGGCTGGGATGTGAACTTACTCCTGTTCAAAGGAGAAAAAAGAAATGTAGAAGTCGATGTATGTCTAAAAATATGTGCATGCATGTGCATTTCAGTGCATTATATCACACTGGAGAAAATCAAGGCTCCCTATTTGTCCTCTTCCACAGGATATTACTTTACTGATCCAATTGAAAATGCCATAAAACTCCATAACAGAGAATAACGTAAGATAATGAATCACAATATTCATCTGAGATCGCTGTTGTGTGGAATAACTAACACCCCTCTGGTGTCATGTTGCTGGATTAGTATGGCAAATTATAACCAGAGAAATACCATGTACAGCGCCATCTATTTAAACACACTTTGATGAAACTAAGTACAGGGAAGGTTCTCAGAGTTCCCCGACATTGCTAGATACAAACACATTCACTGCATTGTTAATCCTACTAATTTAATACAAATCATGCAGGTCTCCATGAGATTTATGCAAAAGAACAGCTGAAACCTGTGATTAATATTGGCAGTGGAAAGAGCAGTTTCAGTCTGTTGGCTAAGGTTAATCTAGTCAAGGTACTGGGGAAATATTTATCCTTTGCTATGATATAGCTTAAAATACTATCTGTATGTAGGATTGCCCTTAAGATAAAGTACAGGGGGCTGAACAGAAGCAGGAATTAGCTGCCGACTTTTAGCTTAGACTTATAATTTACGGGTTTAATTTTGCTGCTTCTCGCTTCCATTATTATTAATTTATGTATCGGTGATAATAACAGCAATAACAGCTTCATCTCCAAGTGCTCTAAAGACAGATATGATTCTAAAAACTCGAGATGGGGATCAATTCTCCATCAATGAAATGCATCTTTATGTGAGATGCAGCATCACATTTCTTTTCAGAAAGCCCCTTAGAAGGGTGAGAAAATTGTACTTGGTCCATTGCTGGGAGGGGCTGTCTGCCTGGCTTCAAGTTGGATAAGATACTTGGGCTACATCTACATGAGTAAATAGAAAAGGAAAGGAACAATTTTCTATTCCTGAGGCTCACTGGTGTACCTCAAATAATTTACCATTTGGTAAATTCTGTTTTCTTCAAAAGATGTTTTCTTCAAAAGAGATCAACATACCCAGCTGCCTATTGGGAATGGGCTCTGGCTGATTCCAAGGTATAGTCTGGCAGACTCTGAAAGCAGATGGACGCCAACCAAAACTGTGCCATGTTGTGTGCAAATGGTTAAACAATATGGGTGTATTGATGAACAAATGCCCAGAAGTTTTCCTATCTCTATTTTATTTATTAAATTATTAAAAAAAAAAAAAAAAAAAAGTCTTTGAATTAAATTTATTCTGTAAGATGTAATTTACAAAAAAAAAAAAAAAAAAAAAAAAAAAGAGGATTTGGTGAATTAAATAATTATTTATTTACCTAAATAATTTGACTAATTCATCCTGGTTTTAAAATCAGACTGTGTATTCCACCATAGAAATCCAACATTTTGAGATGTCTTGCTGACCAAAAGAAGAAGAAAAACTAAAATTTGCTAGGGTTAAATCAAAACAGAAAAACAAAAATAAAAATACAAAGTACAAAAGTTTTGCAATACTTTGTTTCATTTTCTTTGGTCTGTGGAGATATTTTCTTTTTATCCTGGAGGGGCCTAGCCTTAGAAGTTTCTTTTTTTTTAATGTCACTGTCATTAAACTGATGTTTTCTGTATTGATACCGTCTTATCTAAAACAAAATTTGCATAGATTGTCTCAACTGATACTCTTTACAGATTTTTTTAAATTTTCTCTTGCAAAATATTTGCCATATATTTATATATGAAATGTATCTATGTTCTTTTTTTTTTTTTTTTTTTTTTTTTTTTTTTTTAACTGGAAATTCTGTGAGCAGTTCTACTAACTTTTCCCACAAGGACAATAAACCGTGTCCTTATATGAATGTGATTGGTGTTTTGCAGTCATCTATCTGAGGATAATCATAGAATCATTAAGGTTGGAAGAGACCTTCATCTGGTCCAACCATTGCCCTACTACTACTATTGTCCACTAATGATACTGTTAAAAGTATGTGTTCCTGTATTTGGAAAGTAACTAACTAGAGACAAGGGTGTGCATTCAGCATAACAGGGCAGGACAGAGGCAAATAGCCTTCCCACTTGTGCAGATTACTTAAAGAAGTGATGAAGTGGGATGAATCATGCTATGTAATTGTATTTTCTCTCCCTTGGACCACTGTGCTATGTACAGAAAACTCCAAATTAAACTACCTTTTTGTAAACCAGACTTTTTTTTTTTCCTTACTTTCTTTTTACTGAGGGTGAATGAATGGGCAGAGTAACTCATTTCCTCAGCTGTTCTGTTACAGGAGGATAATTTTGACAGGTGTCTCTTATCCCCCTTCCTCCCTAATAGCAGCTCAGACACTGTGCCAGGAAAGCTTGCTTCTGACATTTCTTGTGAAGGATGAGTGTTTCATGGAGGAAAATGAAGCAGCTATTAAGAAAGAAGAAAGCAAAATGTAAGCAAAATATTGGCTGCTCTTTCTGAAGATAGGACAGGCTTTAGACTACCTGGCGTCATGGTGTTCAACCTAGAAAGGAAAACATGAGCCTGGAAACAGGAAGCTCAGCACAGTAGATTGGATTGTTAACCGGAAATGACTGGCCACCTTTTGTCATGAAGAATGTGGTACATTGACATGGAAGATGGATGTGAAGTAAGAAGAGATGCTTGGAGGACACATGCTCAAAGGACACATCCAACCCTCCTGACTCCCACTCAGGCCTCCAGCCCCTGGGCCAGGCTGGCAGCTGGGTCCTTCTGGGCTCAGACTGTAACCTTGTGAAATCAGTGGAAGAGGCTCACACTGATTCCATAAAGCACATAAATGTGTACTTCAGTTTTAGAAATTATTTGAGTTGAATTTTCTGGAAGAAAAAAAAAAAAATCCTTACAAAAAGAAGTGAGAAAGCGCAATGCAGAAGCTTATATTCTATGTGCCTAACGTGGCTGCATCCTAGGTGAAAACAAAGACCTAAAATGCAGTCCTCCTTGTCATCCTTTCCTTCTCCCCATGGTCTGGCCCGCACTTATAGCAAAAGGATGTTTGTTTTAAGGCCACATGCTGAAGGAGAGCAACTCCCAGGGGACAGGTCCTGCCACCTGCCATGAACCCCCCGTTTTTAACTCACTTTCCAAGTGGGTTGAAACTTTTAGTGGCTCACAGTCTGGATGCAGGGTGCTTGAGACAACAGCAAAGCAATTTAATTGCTTTTCTCCATGACGTTAAAAGATATAGCTTGATAAGTGGGGCAGGGGTTTTCCATTACATAAGTGAAGAAACATTTGTGAAGAAACATTTTTCACTATTGATGTGCATGGTATGTTAAAAAAAAAAAAAAAAAAAAGTGAAATGTACAAGTGAAATGTTTTTTTTTTACATCTGCATGTATGCTTTTAAGTTTTGGGGCTAGGCTGAGGTGAAGAAAGTTTCCAGACTTGCCAAAACTGATAGTTGCTTTCATTTTGCAGCAAAAACTAAATGGATTCTTTAATTTTTATTGCTATAAAAAGTCTCATTATCTACCAATAACCTGTCTAGACCCTAGGTGTTGCTAGCAGGCAGTGATGCAGTATAATTGTTCTGTGAAAATACTGTAGCATTCCATTAAAATCAAAGGCTGCTGAGTTTCCATATGGTGCGTTTGTGGCTTTATTGTGTCCTTCTCATGGTACCATTTAGTCTCGTTCCACACATACAGGTAGAGATGACTGCAACTTCCCTCCAAAACCAGGATGTAATACTCAATGGTCCTGCAGAGTTATAGCTCAGGTAACTGATTTGAGTAGGACTGAAATTCTGTTATCTCTTGAGAAGATAAAAGCCATCTGTGACTCAGAGCTTATTTCAGCCTAGAAAATGTGAAAAACTAAGCAATGTTTTCTCCTTCCTATTTCAGATTTTCTTGTTTCTTAGTTAGAAATTCATGCTTTGTTTAAAGTGCACGTACACTCAAATATTAGAGGAGATCCTGGGAGGAATGGAACAGGAAGCATGTTCTGCATCACAGTGCAGAATCCTTCCAGTTTGTGATCTTTCTAATTCTAGTAAGGAAGTTTGAAAGGGAGAATGGCATTGTTTTACTCAAAGTATTGCAGTTTTGGGATTTATGACAGGCTTGACTACTTTTTATCTCACTTTGGCTCCTTTGCTAAGCTGCTGGATATCTTGAATGAAGTGTGCTCCTGTCCTTATTTCTTCAGGCAGGGGGGGAAGCATACTGTGATATCATGGATGAGATTTGAAGGTGGAGTGCTCTTTTCTGTACTTGTATTTTCTTTCAGTGGAGTTTGAAATGCTGTAAATTGCTAACATCTGTGTTATGTGCCCTGTGCACATTCATAATCTGATTTTTTTTGTTCTCAGCTCAGTTCATCAGAGTGACTTTGGCACAAATGAGAGTACTCAATACATCCTAAAATATCTCCCCTAGAAGGTAGTTAACCTCAGGTCTGCCTGCTCGCTGTTCAGGGCTGATTGGGCCTATGTTGCTGCTTGCATACACAATTTGAACCCATCCCATTACCTGCCTAACAAAGTGGGAGAGCAATATATATTCAGCAGAGTCATTATGGGAGCCACCTTCTGGAGATCTGTAAATAAGATGCTGTTTGCTGTGCAGCATGCATGCAGGGAGATTGAGATAAAGTCCCAAGACTGATGCTATCTTCTGAATTGATTAGGCTTTCGTGAGCAGACAATTTTCTTGCTCCAAATTTCTACTTGTCTGGCTAAACCTGGAGAGAGTTTGGTCAAAGGGTAGCCTAAAGTTGAGCATATTAGATCTTTCACTGGTATGATCCGGAATGGATCTGAATTAATACATCAAGTAGAGAAACAAATGTGTGTGTGCAGGGTTATTGACCAACTGTTGTATTTCAGCATAGTTGCATGACATTTTCCTGAGCTTCCCCTTAAACAGCTTTTGAGATCCTTATGAATGAAAAAGTTGTATATATAAAAAAAAAAAAAAAATCATTTGCTTTGTATTTTTTTGTTTGTTTCTTTTTTTCCCTGAGGGAGTTACACTTCCAAATTCCAGATATCATCAGCAGCTTTGAGATTTGAACATCTTTTGAAAGTTTTCTTCTTCGTATATGTTATTGCTAATGCAGAACTAAATTGGAATTATATTTATTCGCCTTCAGCATAACCCGAGCACTGGGCTGGCCAGACCCTGCTCTGAACCACTGCAGCTGTTCTTATGTCACCTCTTCATGTGAGCGGGACCTGCCTTGGCTGGCTCATTAAATAGCCACATAAAATATTACTGCGGTGCCAGAGTCTGTGTCACAGCGGGGCACCACACAGCCAGGCATCATGAAACAAGCTTGGTCCGAGAGGCAGCCCAGCCCGTAGCAAGCTGTTAACCTCACAGCCACTAGTGCTGGGGAACAGGCTGTGTTTTGCCTTCAAGAAGCTGGTGGCAATATCTGGTGCTAATGGAGCTTTTTGATTTATAAGCCCCATATAATGCCAGAAGCAAAATTTCCCAGGTAAATCATCAGTCTGCTGTGTTTAGAGGGCTTGTGAGATTTCAGTGTTATGCTCCCTCCTGGAGCAACTGTGTTGCATGGGAAATGTCATGTGGGTGCTTTGTTTTCTGTGCTGGTTTGTCGTTTTGTTCCTGTGAATTAATCCCTGTCAGCAACAAGTTGTAATAGAGGCTGTTTCTCAAGAGGAAGTATTTCTGCCGTTCTCACCAATAATTTTACTGTTAATCAATATTTGAACCACCAGGGCTAAGAAATCTGGTACTGCATCCTTGTTTCATCTTCTATAATGGATAGATTATTTCTGTGTCAGCTGTGGATCTGAGTTTTCAAGTGACCATCTGTGCAATTGGTGTTATTCAATCAATGGTCTACAGCCCACAGGTGCTCCATAAAACATCGGAAGGTGATCTGTAGAGCAGTGGGAGTTGAAAGCAAAAATCAAAGCAATCCTAAAGGCATATGCAGTGATGCCCTGCAGTTAGCAACAAGCAGCGATGTGCTGGCTGCATGCAAAACCAGCTCAAAGGTGCAGGTCGATGTGTTGCCTGTGGATTTTTTTTTTTTTTGCCAAAAGTTTCAGTGGCTCTTTGGTTATTAGAGAAGCTTGATAAACACTGCTCTAAAGGATGCATTTGTTTTATGTAGAGTTTATTTTTACTGACTTAATTAGTTTAGCATGGGAAGAATGTTTAGAAAGATCTGTGTCAGGTTGTATTGTGACTGTGTTGAAGTATGGGTGTTGGCAATTCTGGCTTGTCCTTGAGGTGTCGTGAAAGAAATGTGCTGGCACAGGTGCCTGTGGGTGAGCACCTGGGTCTGCTTACAGACAGCAGGGTACAGCTGCCTCAGTTTTACTTGGCACAAGCACAAGACTCCTTTGACTACGCAAGAGGCCACTGGAGCGTGCTGCATACACCATCTGCCTGGAGCAGGGGACTGCCTCTGTGAGCTGTGGTGATGCTCCTGAGCGGTGTGCATGGGGGTGTGGTTTGCATGAACTTTGCAAAACAAACAAACAAACAACATCAAATAAAATAGAATAAAATAATTATAATAATAAAATATAATAAAATAATTATAATAATAAAACAAAATAATAATGTTAATAATGATAATGATATTAATAATAAAACATTCCTTACAGGTTTGCCCTGTGAGAAGGGTGTCAGAACGGCCCTTAGCAGCAACTATGGGTGGTTGTGAGACATCTCTGCAATTTTCCAGAGATGGAAAATGTGGATGATTTCCACAAGGGCCCACTGGTCACTGAGTGGTGCTGTGTCAGCACAGGCTACGTTCCTACCCGCTTCACCAGCAGAAATGTGCGGACTGCTCAGTTTGCCCTCCATAGGTACAGATCACCTAGTTCCCATTACTTCCTCATTGCAAAGAGGTATTTCTAGAGGTGTGATGCTTTTCAATATGGTCTCCCAGAATGTTTTCTTTTTCATATAAATAAGAAAATTATTAGCTTGTGGACTGTGATACAATGTGCAGTACTGACAGCCCTGTGTATTAGAGGATTATGAGAAAAAAAGCAACATAGACCCTGAAATTTTTTCACAGTACTGCTATATTAAGGTGTTCTTTTTCTTTTGTCTCTTAATTTTCACCTTTTGCTTGCATTCTAGTCATTACATTTTATGTTTTTTTTTTTTTGTTTTTGTTTTTGTTTTTTTTTTTGTTTTTTTTTCTTTCACAAATGGGAGGACTTGAAACTTTTTGCTCCCACTCTTTTCTTCTTTCTTCTTCCTTTTTTTTTTTTTTCTTTATGAAAGGTGAGGTTTTTACATAATCACAGGATTTCAGGAAATGAGCTTTCTAAACATACAAACGACACTCCCGTTCGTCCATCCACCTTATTATATCTGTGAGTGTCATAATCAAAATGTGAATGCTGCCACAACTCTGACTGTGAGATTTATTCTCTGCTGACAGTTTCATTACTGAGAAGAATAAGATCATTTCACTTGAAATACAAGGGAAAAAAAAACTCTGAAATTATCTCTGCTGGAATTTGAATTTGTCTGCCATCTAGAAAGCAGTATGAGTAAGCCCAGGACATCTGGAAGTGCTACTTGTGGCACTTCTCAAAACATATCCGATGGCTGCTGAACTTCTGTATGTGGTTAACTTTGAATTAAGACCAGCAAGAATCCCCATCCAGAAGGTTTTAATTATATAATATAGCTGAAAATGAAAGAGGTTAGTTAACCATCACAAAATCCTTGTAGAAAACAAGATCTTGTGCAGAGAAAGTTTATTATAAGAGATACAGGATAAACAAAGCTTTGGGGACAATTGGGATACTGTAGCAGAATTATATACCCTTTTCAGCCTGATAAGCTTCTAACAAGTCCCATGTTTTGAAGGGTTCTTCACTTTATTGAGGTAGTTGGGGTTGTACAGATTGTTTCAGTAAGATTATTCATCTTCAGAGCTGAGCAAAATAGCAATGAAATGCACTTGCTCACCATGTCTTAGGGATTGAGGCGTATGCTATTTTTTGCAATAATGATTGAGCAGAAAATAAGGCTTAGCGCATACAGGAGATTTTTTCCAGTTCAGTGTTTTTAAGGTGAAATGAAAAAAAGCATGTTAAGGTTTCAAAGTATTGTGCCTTATAAAGGTTCAAGAGTACTTTTATTGAATGTAGTTGTATAAAACAGTGACACACTGGGTTTAGTAATGCATGAACACCATGATCTTCATTTTTTATTTTTTTTATAATTTTTAACAACATGTCTTGGGAAAAAATGAACATTTGAGTAAAAATTCAAAGAGAGAATTTCCTTTTATCGAGTGTTAATTCTGAGTAGGACCATTAATTTTGGCTTGCAGTTGTAGGCAATTAATCGAATAGTCAAGAAAAGAAAGTTTAATTATTACTGTTTGTGCAGGCTTTAATTCTCATGAGTGCAAGCTGTCAAACTCCTGACTGTCATGTGTCCTGACTCAGGCTTTCATCTCTTCCTGTGTCTTGCTGAGTTTTCTGTTGCATGTGTACATGTCCTGTTTGCCTTACCAAGCTCTCTCCAATCTCAGTGCCTTGTGTTCACCTCTTTCTGCTGACCTGAATGCACCAATGTGTTCCTCCACTCTGCTGAGATGCTTTGTGTGCTCCTGTCTCCCTCCTTTCTCACTGCAGAAGACACACAGCGCTTGGAAGAAAACAATCAAAATAATTTTAAGTAATTTGTAAGAACAAGATTCAGGGAAGGGAATGGCAGTTTACATCCTTAATTCTGAACTCAATGCTCACCAAAGATTTCTGTTGTTCCAGGTTTTCACAGGGAACAGCAATGCTGACAGTGTGGTTCACCACAAGCTCCTGCACTCCATGAAAGCCCGATTCTTGCGCTTCGTCCCTCTGAAGTGGAATGTCGGTGGGCAGATAGGACTGAGAGTAGAGGTCTTCGGCTGCTCCTATAGTAAGTGGCAAAATCCTAACTCACATTTTCTCAAAGAGCTTTTGTTGGTGCTGTCAGTGCTGCAGGAGGGATGCATCAGAGTATGAATTAAAATGCAACATGGAATACATAGTCATTTATTTTTTCAGTGTTTCTTGTCTTGTCTTTCTGCATGGGGATGTGCTAGCCCATCTAGCTCAGCTGCTGAAGCTTTCCCAGAGCTAAGCCCAACACAGTGATCTGCTGCTGCTTGTGATCACAAGGTGGTCTAATGCTGTGGAACCTCCTGCCCCAGTGAAGGACACAATGCTACTTGGGATCTTTGTATAGGGTTTAATTTAGGAATGATACTACCATCTGCTTAAGTGTATTTTTAGTATGTAGTAGTTTATTTTTGTTTTTAAGGCATGTTATCTAGTTGAGGAGAGTGGTGCAGCTTGTGCAGCTAGTGTTTCTATTTGAGGCTGATGATTTCATAGCTTCAGAGAGAATTTTGCTGCTTTATCATTTTTGCATGGGAGTTTTCTTCCATGCTTTTCTTCAAGATATGGTGAATATCTTCTGAGACACTATCTGTAACACTTTGTCATGTGGGCTTTGGAGCAGCTTATGAACACTGTTACCTGCGGGTGTTTCATCTGTGTAGTTATCTCTGTGTACTGCAGATATATGACCTACGACCATGGAAGAGTACGAAAGTAAAGAAAAAGAACCAGTGTTGCTCCCAGGCGTAAAATGAAGACAAGTGCACAAATGAGGAAACACAAATCTAGTATTTGTTTCACTGGTGGCTGTGGTTTTATTTCTGAAATGTGACTTTATAGTGTTCAGAGACACTGCTGGAGACAGGTAAAATTTTACTGGGGAGTTGAGGGGATTTGCAAGCTTTGGCCAGGAAATTCAATGTGGTGTGGCATAGATCACCATCATGTGATGCAACTGTAATTGTACATCTCCCTATTTAGATCAGGTCCGTATCTCCTCCTCGGATGTGTAGAAAAGAGGTTGTAAATAAAAAAGTGGTAAAACTCCTAATTGGGACAGTTATTGGATTCATCTGAGCTGTATCAAAGTGCCAATTGTCTTAAAACTTTTGATTCACATGATTCCACTGCATTGAGAGCACACTCCTGGACTCTCAGTGGCTTCATCAGCACTCTCAGGCTTCACAGACAATTCACGTGGTTTTGCCTGTAGAATCTTGTTATAGAATCATAGAAGCCAGGTGAAGGCCAGGACTATAGTCTGCGTTGATCCAGACGTTCCGTTCAGCTTTTTTTTTTTTTTTTAAGATGCTGCTTCTCCATCTACTTGGATGCTCAGGCACTATGGACTATTCATTTAAGTACAGACCTGCAGTGTCCTGATCTGGACAGGTAGCTACTTATGCCAAGAGGTCTTTTTCGTTCCCACCAGTGGATGTGTAAACTGAAACCTGCAAATCAAAACCAACTGCCCTTGATGTCACCATTCCAGAGCAGCTATATCATCTATTCCCAAGGAACTTCCTTTCATTACAGTGACCAAACCTCTGCTATAAAAAATGTAGTCCAAATAGACTTGCTGCAAATAAAAACTGGAACTGAAGATGGAAATTTTTTCAGCTGAATGTGATTTGGTGCTCTCCATGTGAAATACTGTATGGGCACTACCTCCATGTCAGATTGTGGTTGTATCTTCTGTGATATAAAGAAGACTTCAGAGTGACTTGCTGGCTGAGTTTCCTTGTGCTGATATCATCTAAGTCTTCCTCTTTATCCCGTACCCTGCAGTTACTGGAAATAAAAATGGTTGTAGAGAATTAAGGTGTGAGATTGAAGCAAGGCAGAAAAGAAATAAAGGGATTCATAAAAGTTTTACAGGGTGTTGAAATATTCATTCCATTTATATAAATGTGCCATTCAGATTTCTGTCTGGCAAATTGTGTATGCCAAGCAATACCTGTCTACAAGTTTTGCTTATATAGCTTCACAGTCTTGGCTACTCCTAACCCAGGCATTCTAGCAGTGTACGAAGATGTATGATCATTTATAAAATGTCATCTTTACTGTTAAACTGACGGAATGTCTGCAGCAGATCCTGAGCTGGTGTACACCTTCATAATGCATTTTGTAATGCTCGACAGCATGCAGACTCATCCACCATGTTCAATCCTGGCACAGGAAACATATAAATAATTTGAAAAAAGTTAAAAGAAATGACATAAAATCACTAGAGGCAGTAGGGGACAAGTAAGGGAGAAAATTAAGCTTAAGGAAGAACAAATGGCCCAAATGTACAGCATCTCTAAGAGACGAGCCTTCATGCAAACATCTGTGTGTATGAAAGAAGGGATGTGAGGCTAGAAGTAGGAACAGCATTCTAATCACCTACTGGTACCAAAGGGTTAAGATGATACAAATTAATCTGTAAGAACCTGATTCCCAGTTATGCCCAATCCTCTCTATGCTGTTGTAATGATTTAAAGGCTTTAAGTAAACAAAACCAAAGTACTTGCTCTTAAGTCCACTAAAGTTGAAGAAAGTTTTTCTGCCAGCATTTTTGCTTTGATTCCAGTTGTGAAGCATATCATAAAAAGAGAACACATTTATGGGGGATACAGGTGAACCAGATCCTGCACAAATATACATCTGCAACCACTGGATGATTTCTACCTCTTAAACTACTTGTGACAGCAAGTTAAAATTCAGGTGATGCTTGACTTCTGTCTGTATATTCCACCTTTCAAGCAACTGCTGCCCCCAAAGTGTGGTACCTGATCTGGAAACAGAGTTGCTTTATAGTGATGTATTCTGGGCAGAAAGTTGCAGAAGCAATGATTTAGAGGCAAGCTGGAGATTCTTTTTGTGCAAGTGGCAGCATTCATTGGATGGCTTAAATAAAAGTTTGGGGATACTGACAGCTTAGGCCATTTGAATTTAATGTGCTGCTGTACGTCTGTTAAAATGCGGGACTACTGCCAAACATGAATACGAGCACCTCACTGCTACACCAAGGCATGCAAAATGGCCTGTGGTTCCGTAGGTTGTCTCCGATCTCATCAGCTCCTTGTTGACATTGAGTATTTGAGCAGAAGATGGCAGCTGTAGGAGAGGTTTGTGGCTTTGCTGCTTAAGCATTTTTGTGACGGCAGAGCTGGGTGTGACACTCGTGCCTGTGCAAGGCTCTGACCTCCAGTTGTGGAGCATGCCTGTGCTCTGCAGCACACTGCTGAACAGGTCCCAGGAGCACAACCTTGTGCTAACTTCTGGCAAAGGTAGCTTTCAACGATGACTGTGTAGTAGGAGGGAGATGGAAGGCATCAGGTCTTGTAGGTCACAGAGTTTCTGCCAGAACACAGTAACAACAAAATATCAAACGATCATATTAGAGATTAACTGCAATATACACTAGATGCCAAAGTGGCTGACTTACCATGTGACTGAACTGTGCTGCTGAATGGCACTCGTTGTAGTTCATTACTCCTGGGATGATTAATATACTATTATGAATTTATCTCAAACAGTAGTCTGTCAAAAGAGCTGGCTGCCAGCTGAGATTGGTTCATTGGAACACAAATACATATTTTTACCAGCAAAGCTTTTTCAGGCCTATGAGTTTGCTTGACCCTATCCTATATAGATCAAAGTTCATGTGAAACAAAGCACTCAGGGCTGTCAGAGGACACATGCTAGTTGCTGTTTTCCTCCTCACACTGCAAGTAGGTATTTAAATTAAATTTAATTACATTTATTGGAAATTCCTGCAAGATTCCATCTCACATCCTCAAAATAAGTACTAAAATAGGAATGAAATGGTCTTGATTTGAAAGAGCATCCTGTTCAGATAAAGGGATGTATGATGCGTTAAATAGAAACTTCCATTAAGAGGTGTGCATTAGCTCTCACTGGCCATTTGTAGCAGAGGCTCCAGAAATAGTGTGATTATGACAGATAACTGGAGCTGCAACAGAGCTAGTGTTCAGACAATGGCAAACCAATTGCTTTGGATGTTGGGGAGCATGGGACTATCTTTATACTTGGGAATAGTCTTGTTAGTTTAGCAGAGGGGAAAAAAAATCTGCTGACACAATTGCTTTTATAGGATAAGATTTATAGCTGCATTGAAGATGCTGATCATATTCTGTAACTGGTTAACGGCCCAAAATGCATCAGCAGGATCAGGGGTATGTTCATTTAACAGGCTGGGAAAGCACAGGAGAAACAATGATAGGGTGTGAGATAGGGTATCTTCTGCCTTTGAGAGATGAGTTTTTCATTTGCAGTTCAGGACTTAAATTTCTCATCTTTTGCTCTCGTTGCTCCAGGGAATATGATCTGATATTGTGTTTTTAGATGAAATGATTCTTGATCTCTTTTTTCTCTTTCTCTTCCCTACCCCCCACCTTTCCCTCCTTTGTCTTTGGATAAGATGGAAAAGAACACGTTCCAGAGAACCACTGTCTGTCTGAAGGCACTGACCAGTAGTGTTTGTAACCACCTGTGTAAGACAAATACCCAAAGGATCGCTTACCAGGAGTCAGACATAGATTTGTGATAGGGTCAGAGCTGCCTAGCAGAACAGTCACCTCTGAGGTACTCGTTTACATTCATCCCTTGGGATGCCTGTGTGAGAGGGCTGTAGAGAGGGAGGTCAGGTTGCTTCAGACTACCTGAAACCAGCAAGTCATGACCAGCCAGGAGGGACGTCTACTCAGACAGGGAACAGAGCTCCTACCTCCTACAGGGAGCTAAGGCTTCTGTTCATTGATGCAGGTGCCAGAATAAGAGTTTTTGTCTCAAATTGAAACTGTTCCTTGAGGATATTTTGGAATAATTTTGCCTGTGTGGCTACTTTTTCCAAAATCACTAGGGAGGACCGTCTTTTTAAGAATAAATGAGCATCCTCTCTGCTGCCTCCTGTCTCCTTGCTGCACAGGTAAACTCTATACTCTCACCTTGCTCCCAGCCTGTCTTCTGTTGGCCTAACTAGTCTCATAGGTCGAGTCCTCCTGTCACATGTTGCCATTTTTATTTATTTGCTTGTTATTATTATTATTTACAGGCTGAATTAGCCTGATAATCCACCTTCAACTGGCTGTTTCCAACCACCCCCAAGTGACTTTAATGTTAGGACCTGTGCTGGGAAACCAAATTGAAGTGGAATAAAGTAACCAGCTCCCCTTGAGCCTCTAATGAATTTAAGAAAGGCTTGATGAATTTCTATTGTATGGAGACTTCTTCAGCTGTGAGCAGAAAGATGTATGTATTTACAGCAGAGGAATCTGTTTGAATTGTGGGTCAGAAAAGAATAACACGGAAGAAGCTTTTACCTGGTCTCACTTTTGATGAATTTTGTAGCTTTGTTGGTGGAGGACGGCATAGGAAAGTATGAAGACTGAATAAAGTCTCTCTTCAGTAAGTACAAGTAAACCAGTGGGTAGTGCAGAATAAAACCACGTGTTTTTATTTTGTTATTTCTACAGATTTTCTGAGACTTACAAAATTTCAAATCCTTGTTCTCTTGCACAAGTGGATTACAGGCATGTGTGGGCTCTAAATAAACATCGAGCAATCAAGCAAATTTTCTGCAGTGATTGCATTAGAATTGTGCTAGATCTTTCAGTTTTTAACGGGAAGCCAATGATTTGTTGTCACGCAAACTGCCACTAATGACTTTTGGAAGCCAGTGTTAGCATTTATTTGGCATATTCCCGTTTCATTCAAGGCTATTTATTGGTCAGTGTCCTCACAAATGATAATTAGTGAAGCAGAATTTTTCTGAAGCAGGTTTTCCTTTGTATTACACCCTGTAAGTGGTGATATCAGAACTGTTCTAGAAATTGCATGTTACGTTGTGGCTTAGTGGAGACGTAAGAACAAGGAGTGAAGTGTGAATTCAGACTGAGAGCCTGGATTATTTGGGGTGAGGATCTTGAAAGAAAAAAAAGACTGCTATACGAAACCACTGAATCATTTCTCTCTTTCTCTTGCAGCATCTTTGTTTTGGACACTTAGCAGGAAAATCTACTTTAACCACGAAATGCACTGAAAATCAAATACTATATATATTTTCTAAGCTATTTCCCAATTTCTGCCTGTGTTAAAATGAAACTGTTTTTATTATGCACTTACAATTCACTTTTTAAACAACTTGAAGTATTTAATCTAGCTAGAGAAAATTCATAAGAACTAAACCATTAATTGAATTTTCTTTATAGAAACTGGCAGTCAAAGTGTCAATAGAGAGAAAGCAGCAATTCTAGGGAGGGGGAGGGTGAACTTGAACACATAAATCAAAAGTAAAAACAGGGCAAGCAGATGGCATAAATACTTCTGTAACAATGCTTCCTACAGCAACAACTGTTACACTTGTGATTCTAAACAGCATTTTATAATTCTAACAACATAAGATAAGAAGTTAGTCTAGTTTATTCTGTAGTGGATTTTTTTTCCCAGGATAATTTGTAGTTTCATTCTCTGAATAAATATTTATTTATTTATTTATTTATTTATTTATTTATTTTTAACGGAATCAGTTTTGGAGTGATAGAATGTTCCATGAAATTTAAATTTTGAACTACCTGCAAGTTCGTAGTATGCTGTCAAACTTTTGTAGAAATTGTTATTCTGACATGCAGAAGTTATGAATGATGCTTTCTGTAGTAACAAATCATTAACAGGTGTTTATTTTCTGAGTATGTAGAAAAAAATCTTTAAATTTGGTGCAGTTAAAAAAAAAAAAAAAAAAAGAAAAGAAAAATAAAAAAGAGGGGGAGATCCACAACTATTATTTTTGTTTTTTAAAGAAGAAAAAGTGAAACTACCATTAAAGCTCAAAAGGGTGGAAGAACTCTCAAGGTAGCTTAAGTGACTTAAAACACTAGCTTTAATCATAATACAGTTGCTGACCAGGAAGTCTTGATTCTCTTACTTATGGACCTTTCAGATACTTTTCAAAAGAAAATGAAAAAAACAAACAAACAAACAAAACTGCTTTAAATTATCATTAAAGTATGTGGTTTGCAAACAAAGATAGCCTATGCTCTTTCTTCTTCTTCACTGAAAAGATATGCTTTGTGTTTAAATATGTATCCCAGTAGTTATGTAGAATGTTAAATGTTTGTTCCGAGTTTTTGTTTTGTTTTGTTTTGATTTTCTTCTGGTGTTCTTATTTTTTATTATTTCTGTTAAGAAAAGGAAATACCAATTGATTTATTATTTACAAGTACTTATTTTATCCATGATTTTTAACAAATTGCATTTGGATAAATTTAGATATCCAAATTGCATTTGGATAACTTAGAATTGAGTTAATATATGTCAGTCACATTTGAATATGATGCATTAGTTAAAAATATTTAAAACTATGTGAAATGCTCTGGTAATGTAAAGAAGGTGAAGGGATAATAAAAAAAAAAAAGTGGGGAAGAGGGAAGAAAATAAAAAGAAAAACAAAACAAACAAACAAAAAAACCCCACAAGTTTACTAAAAATCTGTTTTGCTTAAAATGCCACTTTGTTATGTAAAGAGAGTACTGTATTTTGCTGCTGCCACAGGAAATTTCAATTGAAGAACTGACAGCTTGTTTCCCATCACAATGATCAGGTTTTGGAGGCTGGCTGAAGAGGAAAATATGCTTCTAATAGGATTTTTGAAGGTGTATAATCAGGTTAGATGCACAGTTTCCATGAAATCCCTTCAAAAGTTTTTTGAATTGGTATTTGGAAATTGTTGCCAGCCTAGTCAATTTGCATGCAGAAACATGGTTGATAAATGCCCATCACAATCAAGCAGCCAACCCTAGAGGCTAAGATGATGCCTATTTGGATGCAAAGGTGGATGCGGGCATGGCCAACATGCAGAAACAGCTCAACAGACACTTCTGAAGCTAGAAAAAGTGAGTGGAGTAAGAACTGAAGTGTTCGAAGTAATGAATAATATGCTGTGTGTGTTTAAGAGACAAACAACAAACATGACAAGGGATGCTCTGGAGATCTGAATACAATGGAAAGTGCCTGGCCTGCTTTAAAAAGTAAAGTAAGAAAACAAATCTTGCATGAGAACGAGGAGGAAAAGTGCAGAGGAATTCTGTTCTAGCATTCCTTATAACCTGAACAGAGAGGATTGGAAATGGATGAAATGTAATATCAGGGTCACACAGGTGCCATTACAACCTATAGATGTACACTTTTCTACTCAATTATTTAAATATTCCCTCTCCTGATGCTGTCCCTCTTCATTTTGCCATTTTCTTTCTCCCAGAGTCAGATATTGCAGACTTCGATGGCAGAAGTTCCCTCCTCTACAGGTTCAATCAGAAGCTTATGAGCACATTCAAAGATGTGGTTTCCTTGAAGTTCAAGAGCATGCAGGGGGATGGAGTCTTATTCCATGGAGAAGGACAGCGTGGAGACTACATTACCTTAGAAATGCAGAAAGGAAAGCTCTCATTGCACATCAACCTGGGTAAGAACAGTTAGGATTATTGGTGCACATATTGCTCTAACAAGGATTGTTTTAAGTTGCTTTTATCAATGTTATTTATATTAAGCAGTATCTAGCAATTTCAGCTCAGACCAGCAACACCTGCTGTGTGCTTCAGGGAACTCAGAGTTTAAATACTGGTCAGAGAAGGTGAGAGGGGAAAGAAAAGAGAATAGACGTGACTGATGTCATGCAGGACACATGGTAGATGAGCCAAGAAGAGGCCATGGCTCTCCTAACTAGAGATGGCCACAGTAGAGCTTGCTTAATTATTACTTTTGGTCTTTTGTTTGATGATGCATTGAAACAGCAATATTATTTATTTTAAAAAGTTCTGCTTCTTTCACTTTTTTATTGATATTTTATTGTTGTTATTTTTAAAAACATAATTCCCAGGAAATATGGCTTGAGGCTCTAAAGGTTTATTTTTGCTGTGTCTCATTTTTTCCATTCTATGATTAGAACTTGGCAGAGAATGCAGAAATTAAATGAAAACACTCCGATCAAAACATTGTGCACATTGATATCACTTTGTTCCTGGAGATGGCTGTAATTGAGAACTGTGAATATGTGGAAGGCCTTGAGCATGTGATCACATTGGACTGCAGGAGAAGAAAGGCTGGCTTAGTTTCTCTCTGTAGAAGGGTGCTTGCTTTTCCTTGGCGAATACCCTAAAGCACTTTGATGTCAGGAGTTACTGTAGTAGGAGTGATTATTCCCTGTCTCCAAGCCTTATTGCAGAATCTTCATTAGCTTCAGCTGTGGGAGAGCCATGATATTACCTCAGCAGTTCATGCTGACTCACATTTCTCATATGTGAGAGGTTGGGCAGCAGTTTCCATGTCAGTATTGCTAGCACTTAAGTCAGGGCAGGACTTGCATTTACTGTATTTGGGTGTTTAACTTGGTGTGAAAGCCCTCGTAGCCCATCTAAATAGAAAGCTAAAACAAAAAAAAAAACTTTCCTTTTGTTAACCATGGGGTGAGGGCAAGGAGGAGATTTTCTCACCAGTGCTCTCAGTCTTAATAACTTTGAATAAATAGTCTGAGCCATTTGTGGTTCATGTACACATTGGTTATACTGCTAAAGGCTGGTTTTAATAAAAATGGGAGGTGTAACATTAAGAAATATATGGTATTTGTAGGGACAGATCTTAGACTAGCATTTCTTAGAATCATAGAATGGTTGAGATCAGAGGGGACATCCAGAAACCATCTGGTCCAAACCCCTGCTTCAGCAGGGCCGCACAGAGCAGGGTGCCCAACACCACATCCAGGCAACTTCTGAAGATCTCCAAGGAGGACACTCTACTGTCTCTCTGGGCAACCTGTGCCAGTGCTCTGTCACCCACACAGTATAGAAATGTTGCCTGGTGTATAGACAGAATCTCCTGTGTTCCAGTTTGTGCCCATTGCCTCTTGTCCTGTCACTGGGCACCACTGAAAGGAGCCTGGTTCTGTCTTCTTTGCATTTTCCCTTCAGTTATTTAGACATATTGTTAAGTTCCACCTGAAGCCCTCTTTTCCAGTTCCAGAACACTTCAGTAAGTTTGTCTAGTAAAGAAGTCATAAACTCGTGGTAACAAACTGGAGACACTAAAATAGAATTCAAGATAATTTCTTCTGCATTTTTTTTCTCCTTGTGCTTAATTTTCTTTGTTTTAAATGTTAGTAACAATTTTCCACAGCTCTCTGGGATTTCATTCTTACGTAAGCTCAGTAATTGTTTAGTCTCCAACTCCTATTTTCTTTCTTTTAATTTAGTTTGTTCATCAAATGGTAGAAATGATAAAGTAACATTTTTCTAATTAGTCATTTGAATGTTACTTGGACCAAATAACTACATCTTGAACCCCTGAATATGGGATCCTTTGACTCCATTGATTTGTTCTCCTCTTCCAAATGCTTAATGCTAGAATGAGAATATGGTATAGTTAAAAAAATTATGTTAACTTCTTCCAGGGAAGAGGCTGTGTGAATGCATACTCTCAGATAAGAGTTATTTTCTTTCAACAATAGCCTCAAATTTACAGATTTTGGCTATTTCATATCCTCTGTGTCCATTCATATGTCAGAGGCAAGTATTTTGACATGTGTCAAAATGTGCTTGCATCTTGCTTGACAGTTTTGGAGCATGTTTTCTTTCCATTCTGCTGGGATATTAATACGAAATAAAAATAAAAATAATAAAATAAAAGACACATTCCCTTTAAATGAGTCTCTCTGAAATGTTCAGACATGCAGCCAGCTGTAAAACAGAAGGGTGCTTGAAATCACCAGGGCTAGGCCCTAAATATTTGTATGATTCTTAATCTAAACTTGCAGAGATCTAGAACAGGTTTAAGGATCTCTTAGAACTGAATGAAACACTTGCAATTGTGTTGTTTCACTGACTGTGGTTCTTTTTTTTTTTTTTCCTCTGAAAATGGTCAGGTGTAGTTTTCTTGCTAAAATATAAAAAACACGTAGTTGCAACTGAAATGTCTGGAGTATTTTGTTAGTGTGAATAGACAGCAGACTTTGGTGCAACTCAAAGGGAGCTCTTAAAACAGCAGGGAAAGAAAAGTGTGTATACATGCAGATATAAAAGAGAGGTCCAGAGAGTCTAAGGGAAGCTTTATGATGGGTCTGTTTCTGGGCAGGGCTCCAGTTTGCATTGCTCCTCTCTCCTCTTGAGCCCTAACCCTTGATTTAAGGGCCTGGAATTAATTCTAACATCTTATGCCTTGTCTCTGTTCCTCCAGGGGACTCCAACCTGCACTCCACTAACAGCCACACGTCCGTCACCCTGGGCAGCCTCCTAGATGACCAGCATTGGCACTCAGTTCTCATAGAGCGCTTCAACAAGCAAGTGAACTTCACGGTGGACAAGCACACTCAGCATTTCCGAACAAAGGGGGATTCAGATCACTTGGATATTGATTATGAGGTGTGTGAAGCCTTTTGGTTATAACCTGGGAGATGAGACTGAACTGGTGTAAAATGGAGAAGAGCGGGTAGAGACTATCCCCTTCTATAGGCTGCACCGATGGGCTGAGGTCAACTGCATGAAGTTCAACAAGGCCAAGTGCCGGGTCCTGCACCTGGGGCGCAATAACCCCAAGCAGAGCTACAGGCTGGGAGAGGAATGGTTGGAGAGCTGCCAGGCAGAGAAGGACCTGGGAGTGATGGTGGATAGTCAGCTGAATATGAGCCAGCAGTGTGCTCAGGTGGCCAAGAAGGCCAACGGCGTCCTGGCTTGTATCAGAAGCAGTATGACCAGCAGGGCTAGGGAGGTAATCATCCCCCTGTACTCAGCTCTGGTGAGGCCGCACCTCGAGTACTGTGTTCAGTTTTGGGCCCCTCGCTACAAGAAGGACATGGAGGTGCTTGAGCGGGTGCAGAGAAGGGCGACGAAGCTGGTGAGGGGCCTGGAGAACAAGTCCTACGAGGAGCGGCTGAGGGAGCTGGGCTTGTTCAGCCTGGAGAAGAGGAGGCTCAGGGGCGACCTTATTGCTCTCTACAGGTACCTCAAAGGAGGCTGTAGCGAGGTGGGGGTTGGTCTGTTCTCCCACATGCCTGGTGACAGGACGAGGGGAAATGGGCTTAAGTTGCGCCAGGGGAGTTTTAGGTTGGATGTTAGGAAGAACTTCTTTACTGAAAGGGTTGTGAGGCATTGGAACAGGCTTCCCAGGGAAGTGGTGGAGTCACCATCCCTGGAAGTCTTCAAAAGACATTTAGATGTAGAGCTTAGGGATATAGTTTAGTGGGGACTGTTAGTGTTAGGTCAGAGGTTGGATTCGATGATCCTGAAGTCTCTTCCAACCTAGAAATTCTGTGATTCTGTGATTCTGTGATTCCCTGTAGGAGTAGAAGACCCTGAGCAAAGCAGTCAAAATACCTTTCTGTGACTCAGATCCATTCATATCTGGGGATGTGATGCTGAGTATCTGGCTTTAGGGAGCCAGAGTTGCACAGCCAAGGAAGGATCGAGCAGAAGAAACATCTTTCCTGCCCAGCAAACCCAATGCTGGTGTGCTCCCCCACGATGAGGCCAAAGTGTGGAAAAAAAAAAAAAAAAGTGCTGTTTGTATCACTCCAGCAATTCGGTTCTTCTGGCTTGTAGTGAAAAATACCCAAAAACAAACAAACAAACAAAACCCAAAATACTCTAAACCAAACATAAATCCCCACCATTATCATCATATCTATATGCAAAACAGTTCTTCATCTTATCTGTTCCTCCTGCATATGCACACCTGCTTGCAAATTATTCATGTTAATTTTTATCCAGACACACTTGTCTACCAAGTCTTGCTAGCCCATAGGGCACAGGGTTATGCTTGCACAGTCAGAGCCATCACCTTGTTCGGATGCGTTGAACTGGCATGGTTCATTGCTCTGAGATCAAAAGTTTCCTCTCTGCACTTTGGATTCATTTCTCTTGAAAGACCAATTCCCAGTGTACCTTAGTGACAAACATTGATGGCTTGGCAGTGGCAGGTGCCTGCTCTCTGCTCCTCTCATGTTCCAGCTGAATTTCCCTTCCTTACATCTCTCAAAGTGCTGAAAACAGAGTCTGTCCACCTGTTAAAATAATAAAAATATTAAAATAATAGAGGAAGTAGGAGAAAGTTCCTAACCATTCTGGAACAGCTACAGACTAAACTAGCCAGGATCAAAGCTATATCTGCTTTTAAGATGGAGTTGGGGAAAACCAAACACTTGAGTCATCAGCTTTCCTAATTCCAGAGTCATAAAATTCCTTGCTTCCTTCTGCAGGGTTGATGCCAGCTAGGGATAACTCAGGCTCCAGTGTAATTTGCAAAACATTTTTCCAGATGTTCCAAAATAGGGAGCATGGTGAAGATCTTCAACTGGTGTAAATCAGCATGTCAGCACTGACCTCTGTGGCATGTTTTCTTTGCATTTGCACTGAAATGATCTTTCAATTGAACATTACAGCAATACATTCAACTGAAAGTTTATCTCAGCACACTTTGGGGATTAAAGGCCTCACTGAGGGTAATACAACCATTAGTTTTGTAATTAAAATTATTACCAATCACCAAACAAACTGTTTTCTTAATAATGCAGTGGTATAATGAATATTGATTTTTCTTCTGGTTTTGAAACCCAGTGCAGAGTCCCTGAGTCGGAGACTTAAAGAATAGAACATGAAAGAAGGAAAGTCTGGTGCTTTAAGGAAAAACTAATGATTCTTACTGGGAAAAAACAAACAAACAAACAAACAAACAAAAAACATCACTACCCACAAGCCCTCATGCCAATAACAAACCTGCAAGTGATATACAATATCAGTCTGTTCACTCTTTATTTCTATGAAATGATCAATTAATACAACTGAGGTGCAAGTTCATTAAGGACTTGTTTTCAAAGAAGTGCTGTCAAGGTTATCCAGGGAGGTTTAATTTGCTTATTTATCCTGGCTTGCTAGGTGGAGTGGGAGGAAAAATAACCCCCAAATTTCCCTTTACTTTTGTAATGATGAGCTGAGCCATCAGAAGTAGTGACAGAGGAATACGGCTGACTGCGTTCCAGCAGCCGTCAGTGTGCCTGCGGTGCCGCACAGTGCTGTGTGCCCGTGCTGCGATGGATGCAGCAGGATTGCAGCACAGCTCCCAGCACACTGGAAGCACTGAGAAGTGCAGTGGCTGCAGGATCTTTGCCCACATTGTGGGCAAAACAGTTGTGATGCTGCTGGCTGTAATGGAAAAAATGGAAGTAAACAAAAAAGCAGAGGTGCCACTGCCAAGACATTGCAAAAAAAAACAAACAAACAAACAGTGAAGCTGATTAGATATGAGCTGTCTAATCTGGAAAAGGAAAATTGGCTTATCATAAGCTTTGTTTTTGTGGTGTTTTGTCTTTTTTATTGTCTTTAGGATTCTAAAGCAATTGTGTTCCAAGGATTTGGGGAACTGTACTTCCTTAGTCTCTTTGTTCTCTGGAAATTTTAGCCCTCTACTTAAGTGATGAGTTGTAATCTGCACAATACTAACTTATTTCAGTACTTAGATAACAGCATAGCATAAGTTTTGTTCAGTTGTGTAAACTGCTGTACTTTTCCATTACACTGTTCATTCCCAAATACTGTGTGTAAGTCTTATAAAGCCCATGAAATTTAAGGCAAATTTAAGGCAAAACATTTGCAAGATGTAAATGGGGTAGTGTGTGTGTGTGCTACTACCCTCCGCTGGCTGAAAGCAGAACTGTTCAGATACATGGTGAGTGGAAAGGGGAAACTCTGGCTGTACACCCGGTGCTCTGTGAGCAGAAGGAATTTATTCCCCACATTGCTCAGTGTTTCCTGCTTGGTGACAGCCTCCAGGTCAGAGGAACCACAGGTTGGAGACCGCTTGAAAATTTGGGTGTTCCTGGTGGGGGACTGCTTATAGCAGGTTGATGAAGTGGTGTTTCATGGCACGTAAAAGCTATTTCCAAATCGCAAAGCTGTCTGCAGCAGCATTTCTCCAACAGCTGCAATACTACACTGTCTGTAACTGGGCCCTGCTCTGTGCTCAGAGATGATGCTGTTGGTGTGCTGTGTCCCTGAGATAACATCCCAGCTGGCTGTATGGAGTGGGGCTCTGCTGTCTTCCTTTTGGGGTGGTAACTAAATGCAGTTCTTGTTCTTTCCAAAAGCTCAGCTTCGGAGGCATTCCTGTCCCAGGGAAACCGGGAACGTTTCAGAGGAAAAATTTCCATGGGTGCATTGAGAACCTTTATTACAATGGAGTCAATATCATTGACCTGGCAAAAAGGCGCAAACCTCAGATCTATACTGTGGTAAGAGACAATGATGTCTGCTTTCCTTCTTTACTTCCCTGTTGGTGCTGCTGAATGAACAGAGTTCAGACTTAGGTAGCTATGGGTATAATTAGCTTGTTAAAATTGTATTGCTGAGGCTAGCACCACCCAGCACTGACTACTATGGTGAGACTTGTTGAAAGATACATGTATAAATTAATATATTTCTCTGACTTTCCAAGTATATGAGAATTTGGATCAACTTTTAATTTCCTTTTCCATGATGAAGATGTGTCTTTCTGATGGCATGATAGAAGTCATAGAGAATTTTTTTTATGATTCTCAGATAAAATCCTACGTTTTGAGCCATTCCTCATTACTATTGCTGAGTAGTAAAACATTTTATTCTTCTGTGTGATTTGGTATTATAGAGACAAATAAATGTTTTTCTTACTAACAAAAGTATTTTCCTTTTTACCGCCCCTTATGTTCAGTGTGTTATTGGCAGTTCTGGAAAAAATTGACCTGGTTCTAGTGTCTTTAAATGGGGGAGAGTGGAGCTGAAGCAAAAGGAATATGTATGTGTGTGTGAATTACAGTCTTATCCAGCCTGCTAACATAGAGTGTACAAGTAACTTCATATCTAACAGTGTCTTAAATTACAAATATGTTTAAATATATCATGGGCAAAATAAACTACATTTTATTTCATAGGAAAGGAGAACAGTATACTCTCATTCAGTGTTCACAAATTTTGCATGATTCAACTGTTTGTTTAGCTTGTGCCTCACTCCCACACCATATTTTAATATTAAGCCTTTTGGCTAATACTGTGTCTTTGGAGAACAAGGAGGCAAAACTGCTTCTGGCTTTCTTGGCATTTTCATAGAAGAGACTGAAGCTGCAACAAAGAAAGCCCAAAGTCCAAGAGAAGTCCATATCTTTCCTACTGTCCCTGCCTGGGACTAAACTGAATGCACAAGGAAATGGAAAACAGAAAGCTGATAGGTGAGAGGTCCTGTACAGTGTTGTTGGCTGTTAAGACTCTGCTCCAGGATGCTCCCCTGGCTTGGGACTAAGAGACTGCTTTAATAACCTCAAGTTTGATTGTTCTGACTCAGGACTCTAAGGTACAGATCTTAGGTACTGTGTTAAATTGCTCTTCTCCTCAGCTTAGTTTTTAAGGGGAGGAAAAAGTCCGGGCCTTTTTCTTAGGTTGTTAGCTGTTTGTTTTGACAGCTTGGTGATGTGAAGACCGTCATAAAGGGGAAAAGGAAAATTTTGTAATGTGCTTTTTCTCTGTTGGGTATTGTCTGGGGGTAACATATCCCTGAGCAATGAAACTCTTTTATCACAATACTTAGAAACTCTTTTATCACAATACTTTGCCGGAAGTGCCGCGCTGGGCGGCGCCATGATTGCCGGCGGGCGGTGAGGAGGGCTGCTGCGGCATGGTGCACATCACCATCAACCAGTACCTGCAGCAGGTACAAGAAGCCATTGACAGCAGAGATGGACAATTTTGTGCAGAATTGGTATCGTTTAAACACCCTCATGTCGCAAACCCAAGGCTTCGGCTTCCATCTCCAGAGAAGTGTCAACAAGTGTTGGAACCACCGTATGACGAAATGTTTGCAGCCCACTTAAGATGTACTTACGCCATTGGAAACCATGACTTTATAGAAGCATACAAGTGCCAAACAGTTATCATTCAATCTTTCCTGCGAGCATTTCAGGCACATAAAGAAGAAAACTCTCGCTACAAGAAGGACATCAAGATGCTTGAGCGGGTGCAGAGAAGGGCGACGAAGCTGGTGAGGGGCCTGGAGAACAAGTCCTACGAGGAGCAGCTGAGGCAGCTGGGCTTGTTCAGCCTGGAGAAAAGGAGGCTCAGGGGCGACCTTATTGCTCTCTACAGATACCTCAAAGGAGGCTGTAGTGAGGTGGGGGTTGGTCTGTTCTCCCACATGCCTGGTGACAGGACGAGGGGAAATGGGCTTAAGTTGCGCCAGGGGAGTTTTAGGTTGGATGTTAGGAAGAACTTTTTTACTGAAAGGGTTGTGAGGCATTGGAGCAGGCTGCCCAGGGAAGTGGTGGAGTCACCATCCCTGGAAGTCTTCAAAAGACGTTTAGATGTAGAGCTTATGGAAATGGTTTAGTGGGGACTGTTAGTGTTAGGTCAGAGGTTGGACTCGATGATCTTGAGGTCTCTTCCAACCTAGAAATTCTGTGATTCTGTGATTAGTTCAGCCAATTCTAGATTGAAGGTCTAGGAATCTTGCTTCTCTGGTCAATTTAAAGTAAAGGGGAAGTGCCCCCATCCTTCGATCTCCCTCACAGAAGTGATGATTTTAAAGAAAATGTTTTAATATGCTGGATGCTCCACTGCATTTTGCAAGGTCTGTGAGCTGTTATGTTCTGTGTCTGTGACAGTTTGTTTACACACAATACATAAAAACGTTGCCACGAATGTCTCATGTTCTTGTCTGAACATCCTTCTATAGCAAACAGCTCCTGCAAGTCTGGTGTCTTCCAATATTCTTTCCATCACAACAATTTATCTCTTCTGGCACTTTTCAGGTACTTCCAGCCATCACAGATTGATCTCCCTCTCCCGTCCTCCTGCTCTTCTCGACCCCTTAGCAATTTACTTACTCAATTAAAATAATTTGTTCTTGCTAAATGTAGTCTTTTGTCTGCCAGATTTCCTTTGCACTAAATGCTTTTACTCCAAGTTCATTGAGGTTTTCAAGCAACAATCCATATCCCCAGGGAGCTACAAGCTTCTCCGCCTTGTGTCTCTGTAGTTGCTAAGGTTTTCTGGAGTGGAAATGCAATGAAAGGAACAGCATAGAAGTTGAATTAAATACATCAGGTGCTTTGAATCGCTTCTTCTAACAACCTGTTTTGTACTTATGTTTTGTCCCCTCAAGCTGGAGATCACCAAAGAAGGTTCTGCATGGTTAGTCCCCATAATATCTTTGTCTCTAAGAAAAGGTATTTGAGGACAACTGACCAATTTCAGATTAATGCTCAGAGACATTTTTTGCCTTCAAAATGGAAGCAGCCTTCAACATTCAGTCTCTGTTTCATTCTTTGTCCATTTGGGAACATTGACACAGTCAGTGAGCCAAACTTATGGGTTATCATACCCACCAATTTTTGTTTGTTTGTTTTACTGTTGACATCTTTCACAGAATTAGGAGAATGATAAATCAGTTTTAGAGGTATACATTTTCTCTTATGAAGAAGTTCTTCACCCATATAAATAATGGTCTCACATCAGCTGCATTTAAAGTCAGAGGAAGAAACTACAGGTTGTCAGTGACAGAGTACTGCTCTGTGTCATACTCATGGGTGGTGGATGTGATTATCATTCTGCCTGTTCTTTTCTATAACTCATTTGCAGTTGTCAGACTTGCAATAAATCCCCTTGAGAAAACATCTCAAGATAATGAGGTAGACTGTCTCTTTTGAACTGGAATTTGCCTTCAGAATTTCCTTTTTGTATTGTCTGAAGTTTAACCCCTCTATGGCCCTATTTGGCTAGGCTGTCTGTATTCCCCCTGGGTTTCTTCTGTCCCTAATGGCATGTTGTAGGGTTTTGTTTTGTTTTACTTGTTTGTTTTTTCCCCTTCCCTAGGTCCTTTTGTGGCGAAATAGCAGAAGACCTTTTATTTACTCTCTAAGTGGTTGCTGGTTTTAATTGCAAGAGGTTTTTAGAAGTTAAATTTCTGTAATTACCAATGTTGTGGTCCTAGGGTTACACCCTTGGGGAGCCTTTGCAAAAGCTTTAAAATAAAATTTCAATACCTTTCCTATTACTAGCTGCATGTAGGTTCTCACCACAAAAAAACAAACAAACAAACAAACAAACAAACAAAAAATTCCCATTATGACGAATTGTACAGCTTTCATTCATTCTTCCTGAGCCAGTAGTTAGGGGCAGGAAAATATGATAAAAGGTGCACATTTACAAGAAATAAAAGGTAGTTCTTCACAGAAGGATATTTGAGCTCTTAATATCTGAGATGTTGAAGTCCCTGTTGAAGGATTTTGTGCATGTTAAGGGTAGATGCAGATTTAGGAGGAGACTGGACAAGGTCTAGCAAGAGCAATCCATTAAAGAATTCCAATACTAAGTATGTGGAAATTATTTCTGGCTGAGGGATTAGTTCAGTGGAAACTAATTAAAGGCTCAGAGACTACTAGCAGGAAATATAGGGTATGTGTTTGTTGTTCTAGTACTCTTCTGCAAACAACTTTCTATAGGCATTAGTAAAGGCAAGATGGACCTTAGGTCCCAGTACAGCTGGGTATGTGAGGGTACAGAATTAGTTTTAAGATGATGCTCGCACAAGTGTCTGGTACCACTTGGCAGAGGGCTGGAGGGAAACCCCGGGTTCATACAGATCTTACAGCTGAGAGTGGGTGAAGTTAAGTAGCTGTAACTCTGTACTAAATCCAGGATACTCTGTCAGAGCCCTCTGGCCACTAGTGTCTACCTATAGCTCTATTCGGATTGTACCTTTAGAAACTGCTCTAATGTGAAGATCTGTGACCAGGGTTTAAGACTTTTCCTGTCTCAATTATTTTTGATGTCAAAATAGGAAGTTGTCTAGCTGAAGGAAAGAAATAAAGAGGTCATTAAAAACTGCAGTTTTGATCTTCTCAATGCTCCACCCTACATATTCGCTAAAATTGTGGAAAATGCTATCCCATTTTTTCTTCCATTACCTTCGCTTAATATGAATTGGAGCTATATTTTTATTTAGCAGACTAAACCCTACACTGACTTGAGAGGAGTGCACGATATTTGAAAAGCAGAAGTTGTCAGCTCTCAGATATGCTTGAATTTCTACATCAGCCTTCCATGTTGAATCTGGGACTGACAATTCAGCATGGCAAGGGATGTGATGACATGTAAATGCATCACTGTGGTGCCTCAGGGAAATAACCAATTGCCAGCATCAAAGAGCAAAGAAAGATACCTAGTGACAGAAGAATGTAAACTAATAATTCATTCCCTTTATAGAGAATCCAAACATGCTATTTTATTAAGCTGATTTGAGATACCTTCATCTTGAGAAGAGTTTGCTTGTCTACGCACGTCTTCTTCAACCAAAGTGCTCTTGTAAGTGTTGATATATCTATGAATATCAGGCTGGTAATTCAGGAAGGCTTCTACTAGGGTTTGGAGAACCAGGAATTAGATATATAAGACATTTTTTTTTTCTTGTTTAGTTTTTCATCTGTAACTAGACTATAGGAAATATATATTAAAAAAAAAAACAAACTAAAAAAACCAACAACAACAAAAAACACTGTTTGCAGACCTTTTTTACAACTTCCTGTAAGTCTAAGTTGAATTTATTTATTTATTTTAAATAAATCCAATTATTTGATGAAAGTGCATATGTCACATGCACGTTAAAAAAAAAGAACAACTGAATTTGCTGTTCTTTTGACAAGGTGGATGAACTCAGATTCCCGGAATATTTGGTTCCTGTAAAAAATATCTTTTTATGCTTTCTTTTGTCTTTTTACCTGCTCTCCCAGTCTTCAGATGAGTCTCTTTCACATCATATCAGCAGTATAGAACAGCAAGAAAGTCTGTGTAAATAGCATTCATTTTAAGGTCCCATTTTATTGTTGCTGAATGGTGTAACAAGATTGCTTTGAAAGAAATTAAGTGTGTCACCTCAATCAAGGCCTTGAAATAAATTCTATTTATATGACAATTTTCCCATTGATTTCACTTGGCTTTGTCTACAATTCTAAAGACTTTTTATTCTGTAAATATTTAATCCATCATCTGGCTGCAATAATAAACTCTCCTTCTTGATAAAAAGGTTTCTTTGTGTTAGGATTTTGATAGTTGTGATGACCACAAGAGAAACGAGTCTTTCAGGGAGAGATACTATATTTTTATAACACTAGTTGACATATGCAGAAAAAATGACAAAGTTTTGAACAATCAAGGCCTTTTGAAGGTATCAGCCTTCAGCAAATTACAGGTTAGAAACAATTCTTCAGAGTTTAATTTATCACATTATGTAGATAGTCAAATTGAGTGAATAGGGTGGTTAGTTCCTGCTGAGCAGAGGAGGATGTTTCAAGAAGGGATAAGGCAGTTAGTCCCTGTAGGAAAGCAAGAGAGATGGCTAATTATTGTCATAGGAGTTAGCAAGTGGTAAAGAAAGTGGTGGTGGTAATGTAATTTATTCCAAAGTTTTAAATGTCGGCTTTTTTGAGGTCTTATTCCAATTGGTAAGGCCCAGGGAACTGCCTGGTATTTGGCTGCCTGGAAAAAAGGAAATGGGCAAGCTGATGCCCATTGGTCAGGGCCCTGGAGTACAGGCAATTCATACCAACCATTGAGACTTGTGTTCTGCTATGACACACAAATGACTGGAGTTTAAAATGGGAAAATCTAATAAAGAAAACTACCAACAATAATAATAATGAAAGCTGATCAGAATTGCTTTCTATGCATTTTTCTATTTTGATGTAGATGTGGCTCTGTTTTAATAATACTGCTACTAAAAAAAATAAAAATCTCCTTGCTTCTGTGTTTTGTACCAGGTAATAAAACCTAATAAGATGTAGATCAGCTTACCCTGAACTGGAACAAAAAAATGTGCTTGAATTGTGCTAATTTTGCCAGTTTAATTTAAGAAATCTATCTTAGTCACTTCTGGCAAGGTGAATTTGAAAGGCTGGCTTCATTCCTGCTTGTTGTTCAAAGGAGAGAGAATATTAAGTAATCTATATTTTGTTTGCTTTTCCTTCTATACACTTTTCCTCCTTTTCCTGTCTCTTTCTAGCTAAAATGATGTATAATTTTTCCAAAGTAACTCTATATTTGCTCTCATCTTTTGCCAGCAACACTTAGCTATTCTATCATATAATGAAACATTAATGTACAGTTACTACTGGCATAAAGATGGTCAGATCCTATGTTCCACTGCTGTTCAGTGACCTAGTCAGCTTAAGAATGTAAGATAAAGAATATCCAGAAATGTCTAGTCATGCATCTCATCCTTGGTTCTGCCACAGTCACAATGTTTCATTTTTTTGTTAAATGTTTTTTGTTTTTGTTTTCTCTACATAGGAACATTATATAATGAAAAGTTAGTAGGATATAGCCTTTTATTGACACACATGATACCTAGGGTGAATGAAGGTGGGAATTCTCTATCATAAGGGTGATTGATACATGGAGGTGTTAATTTCAGTGAAACTTGGTCCATGAAAGCTTTCATGTTTCCATAATGAAATTTAGAGCACAGAAAGAGAAACCCACACCACTATAGGAACTTCTCTGAAAGTCTGAGCTTCTCTGTTGGGATGAACTACTCGGTCATTCAGAGAACAGATCCTAATTTAAGTAACAACATGCATCTTGGTGCTACCATATCACATTTGAAAACAGTTTGCAGTGGCATGCGAGTAGGCTAGAGCTGGTATCTCAGTTTGATTTGCTTTTTGTTCAGTGCTTAGCAGTGTTTTGACTTGAAAAGCTTTTAAAACCAATGTAAGTCTCAATGTAAGCCTCTGCCTGAGGTAGTTAATTTAAAGACAAGCTTTGAAAGCACATCCCCCATTCTTGAAATCCAGTTACCCATAGTTGAATGAGTCTTTCATCTTACCCTTTTAAATTTGCATCAGTGATCACCTTTTTCTTCTATTACTCTCTTTACAAATCCATCTGCAACCTCATACTCTTTGCAGCCAGTAGACCTTCAGTTTCCAACCTGGAGGTATTCTTGCCAGTTTATCCTCATTTGTATCTCAGCCAGGGCTGGGATTTTAGTTCCCTTACCTGTCATATGAAATATTCCTTTCTAACCCTCTGCAGAAAACAAGATAACCTTTTTATTGGATAGTATCCACAGAATGATTAATGAGGAAGGTAAGTGCCCATTTGATGCTCTAACCTGCGGGTAGAATGAGAGCTCAGAAATACTCATTTATTGTTCTTCCTGTTCAAGCTGTGATCTTGGCCTGTATCCTTTGGTAGGCTAAATGTTGAGGATTTCAGTTCAGCTGTCAATTTGAAAAATTTTCCAAGCACATATTACTTTTGATTAGTACTCCATCAGAGAAAGGTGGATGTGTAAGAAACTTGTGTCCAATTGCCCTGGCTGTGTTGTAGCAGTCTTTTGTCTTCATCCAACAGTACATAATACTAAATGAAGAAAGGATAGAAAAGGCTGAAATGGTTCATTAAGATTATACAAGTTTTATTGAAGTCCTACAGAAGTCACTAGATAGGCTCCAGTCAGTTTCAGATCAGGCTTATGGCTCAGAGGGTCGTCTTTGTAATCCACTTTTATCTTCATCACTTAGCAACTGTGTTCTTTTGTCCTTTTTTTAATAGGAGAGGTTCTGATTCTTCCTTAAACAGCTGTAACATACTGTTTCCTGTTCATTCCACAGCTTGCTTAGAAAAGAACAACCTCTGCAACCGTACAGGTCCTGCAGAAATCTGGGGTTGATTGCACTCTTGTCTTAAAAGTCCATTCTTGAATGTCATGGCAGTCATTGAACAAATTGTGAATATCTCCATTTAATTTATAGGTTCAGAAGGTTTCTTGTGTAAGAATAGTAACTCTTTTGGAAAGATTTCACTGCTTATTAGAGGAGTCATTAATCAGTCTGGAGATGTTGGACTCAATGGAATTCTCAAATGCCACATGATAGCTGGAGTTCCCAGCAGCTGAGTAGAGCTGATAATCTTCTTTATTTTCTCTAGGGGTTAGAATCTTCTTATCCCATTTCCTAGCCAATGAACATTTACTTTTCAGTTAAATGAGGTTCAATTATAAAATCAAGTGTCTGCCAGAAATCTTGCACGTACCCTGGAGAATTCCAGAACTGCTTCCAATTAAAGGAAATGCTCCTGATCAGAGAGGGAACTGCTTACTTTTCTGACAAGGCTTGCTGCAATAATTTGAGAATACCATTCAAGGCAAATTGAATAGTTTTTCTTATAGGAACCTATCCCACTTTGGTGAATGAAAAATTTTCAAAATAATCTGCTAGGATTTTCAAAATAATCTTCCAGGAAGTTAGAATTATAGAATGGGTTCTGTTGGGAGGGACCTTTTAAGACAACCTAGTTCATGGTAGGGCACTGGATCAGGCTCCCCAGGGAAGTGGTCACAGCACTAAGCCTGCCAGAGTTCAAGAAGTGTTTGGGCAATGCTCTCAGACATATGGTTTGATTTTGGGGTGGTCTTGTGTGGAGACAGGAGCTGGACTTCATGATCCTTGTGAGTCCCTTCCACATAAGGATATTCTACGATTCTTCCTTGTTTCCCCCGTGAGCTGGCTGAGGGGACCCTCATGATGGCATCCTAAGCTGCAGGTGAATGGAGAAGATGGCTGCTGGCCTACTGGCAGAGTGCTCTGCCCTTCTTGTGTGGAAACTGCTGTGCCACTCCTGGCTGCTAGTGCTCCCCAGGGGCCTGTTCTACATGGCTTCCTGCTGCCTGAACCAGCTGTACGCCCAGCTGGCACTGCCCAGCTCTCATGAGATTGGTCACCTGCAGCTGGTGCCTACATGCACAGAGCTTGAGGGTGTCTGGGCCTGGAAGCTCCCGTCAAGCAACCCCAGAGACCTTGCAGGCCTGGCACTCTTCTTAGCAGGCTGCAACTGTACACAGAATATTGCAACAAACCCTTTAAGCTTTCCCACCTGCTTGTTCTTGTGGCAGGTGGGATCACACCTTCACTGTCTCTTTGTACTCAACAGAGAGGCTACAGTGCATAAAGTCTCTGCTGTCTGAACATGGGGGGGAGAGCATAGGTCCTGCCTGTATGTCCCAACAGAGACAATGGGTTCACTCCATGCTCTTGCTTGCAGCTCAAGTCCTAGTACACTCTTTCTGTATGGATCCCAGGTGGCATGAATAACCAGCTACTGCAGATGACTGAAGAGTGTTGCTGAGTTTTTGAAAGGGTTTAGGACTAGTTGCATATGTTAAGAACCTTATATCAAAAAGAGGTGGAAACTTAGCCTTATGTTTGAGCCCATGCACGTGCATCAGGGATAACTTGGTTTAAAACTGATTATGTTACTGCAAACAGCTGAAGTGATATTGACAACACAATGTCTCTACTACCTTATTTTAAGGTTATCTGAAAGTTTATTGTGCATTGCAAACACTTTTTTTTTTTTATCTCAGCATTCACCTTCTTTGGCACCATTAAGTCAGTCTAGTTATAGTTTGTTCTGTTAGTATGTAAAATCTGCAAAGAACTTTGAGACAAAAATCTTGTCTGAATTTTGCAAATCCTTCCCTCTACAGTCTTGCATTTTGTTACAGCCTCCCACTGCTACTGAAGCAAATTAGATACTTGAGTGCAGACTCAGATAACGTTTGAAATTTCCTCCAAGCTCCACTGTTATGTATTTATAAGATCTATAAATGTCTTTACTGCTTTGTGTGGAGATACTTAAATCACTATAAATGCCTAAGATTCCCAAGATTTGTCATCTCATTTTGATTTTGTAAACCTTTAAAAAGCTCTAGAGAAAGTTACATATATTTGCTTATATCATTGCAGTTGACTGCTTTGTGTAATTTGTCTATCTGCTTTGAATTTGATTGAAAATGGAGGTACAAATACAGCAACAATAACAAAAAAAAAAAAAAAAAAAAAAAAAAAAAAAAAAAAACCTGTGGCATCTATTCTGCAGACAATACCCAGCAGGTAGCAGAAACTTTTAAAAGGTTGAGAGCAAATTTCCATTTTACTTCCCACCTGACTAATGTTCAGATAAGTTTGGATAAGCTTTGGATTATATCTCAAAACTCATTGTAACATGATATACCCATGGATACCTTTTGCCATTGCTAAATCTGCTATGTAGCATTCTTCACATAACAAGGCAGGGAATACATAGATTGATATAGATATATATCTGTCAAGGGCTGTTTCATGCAGTGATAAATTCAGTCTCTTTCTGGCACTTTATTTATTTTCCATTTTAAAATAAAGGGTAGAAAGACATTTGAAAGCAATAGGGAACCAGTTCCATCAGCTGTTTTAGATTTCAGAAAGGAATTCCCCAAGCACTGCGCAACTTCCTACACATCCATCAAGTGCTGTTCATTATAATTATCCTGTTAGAGAGAGATACCAGCTCTGATAACAAGTGGTACTATGGAGAAAGCCTTTTACTCTTTTTTTTTTGGTATTTTATAAAGCAGACTAGTTCAAAGCAAGCTGGCTGCAACACTTTCCTGGAGTGGCCTTGAAAGACACAGCTCCTTGAATGTATTCTGGCTTTATATATTGTTAAGATTTTACTATATGGCTTGAATGACCTAGTTGGGTAATCTGCAATGGCTGAACAAAACACTGGAGTTGGTTCATTTATAAACTACAGGGATACATGCTGGTGCAGATTTTGCTGACTGCTGTGAGAAAATGTGGTGCTCTTCTCAGCAAATAGCATCATTGGTTTCAGGGTTGGATGACTGATTAAGTTAAAGACCATTTAAGTTTGGTGTTGAGATAATGTTGGATTTCACTGCTCTTGCTGTGTGTCAAATGTTTTAATAATTCCTCAAAATTCCCCATGGAAATCATGAGACCTACCATCAGCCAGTAAATCACACAAGTATTGTATTATCCCACTTATAAGTACTGGATCTGAGAGACTTTTAGCTTGAATTTTCTTATGATTTTTTTTCTTATGAATCTTTTCAGAATAATCATTTATTAAAAAAAAAATAAAAATATGTTATTATTTAAGTTGACCATTGTTATTTGGAATAGCATAGGGGTGTGTCACCCTGTGTAAAAGAAAATGTGGCCAGTGTACTACTACTGGAAGTTGTATATTGAATATTTGAAACATGGAACATGTTTCTGGAAAACTGGAAATGTGCCTCATGTTTGGTCCCATACGATACATTGAAGTAAATGAGGGAGACATTACTTTTAAGGTCATATAGCTTCGGTGTAAGTGGGCAAAAAATATTGTTGTTAACAGCTACATTTTGGTTTATATTTAAAATAAATTTAGTCTAGTTCCTTTTTTTTTTTTTTCTAATTTGCAGCTTTTCTCATTCACAGTTATGTAATCCCATCAGTACACAGTCATTGTGTGGGACCTTTGTGTCACATCTTGCAGCACATGAAGGCTCAAGAGAACTTGCTAGTAGTGCTTTGGTGTCAGTTCCTGAAGTCAGCCTAGATCCAAATGACATAAAGCCAAACTTGAGCTTGAAATGGGAAATATTGGGAAACACAGAGCACAGGCAGCCATGTGGAGGTGGTCTGTCTGGGCTAACACTGACCTGCAGCAAATACAGACATGAACTTGATACAGAACATTTGGAGCATATCTAGATCCTTCTAAGAACTGAGATTTGGAAGTTTTTTTGTTTGTTTGTTTGTTTGTTTTCTGCTTGGGGTGAACATACAAATTTGAAGTCATGTATGTTTTCCCTGAATGAACAAATACATTTCCTAGTGAGTTCCAAAGGTTTTTGTCTGAATAAAAATACCTATTTCCTATTACCTAGCACCAGTAGAAATCCAATGAGCTTATTTAAATACTTTTTTTTTTTTTGATGTCTGAAAAAAATATGTTAACAATGTTTGCTTTTTATTATTTGCAGGGGAACGTGACCTTTTCCTGCTCAGAACCACAAATTGTTCCCATCACCTTTGTCAGCTCCAGTAGAAGCTACTTGCTACTGCCTGGCACTCCTCAAATTGATGGCTTGTCAGTCAGTTTCCAGTTTCGAACATGGAATAAAGATGGCTTACTCCTGTCCACTGAATTGTCTGAAAAGTCAGGATCTCTCTTGGTTTACCTCCACGGTGGGAGATTGACACTACTTATTCAGAAAGTGACAGAAAACCCTGTGGAAATTAGTGAAGGTACTTTATTTTTGTTTTCTTTCACCCATCTCTCTTTAAAATACAAAGGCTCGATGCCACTGGAAGAAAGGATAGCAAAGTACAGAAGCACCAAATCTTGTTTTCTGTTTACAATTTTTTTTTCGCACTTTCCAGTAGTACCACCACTCTGTGCAGTTTGAGGAAGATCTGAACGCGTAGAGTTGGTATCCTACGATCTTCAGACTAATTCTACTCTACACTTGTCTCTGTGTTTTCAAAGTCCTGCTAAATTTTCTTCAGTCAGGTCACATGCAGACCTTCATGATTCTTGTCCTCACATTGTGCTGAAGTAAGCTGGGAGCCAGCTTGGCAGCTATGCTTTTCACTAGTACAAGTTAACACAGCCTCAGAGCTGATTTTCTTCATCTGGCTGTTGCTTTACACTCTCCTTTTACACTACACACAGAAGAGAAACTGACCATGGGCTTCCTCTCCTCAAACTCCCTCACTGGCATCCTAAGCCAATTTGCAAGCTGCTTTGTGCAGCTGTAGGGATGCAAATGGGTGAAATGTTGCTGCCTCTCTGACCTAAAATTCTGGGGAAATTGTTTGTAAGCATTAAACAGGCCAGCTGTGTTTCGTCTCCAAGAGACAAGGCAACAGTTTCAAACTGTACAGCAGAGCAAGGACCAGGGCGGCCCAGCTGTCATCTCAGTGTGACCTATATATGCCATGCTGGTTTCCTGAGCAGAAGTATTCTAGCCCAGGGCTGTGCACGTCTCATACTACTATGCAACCATGCTGGGTGGGAGTCCAGGAAATTCATTTCCACGCAGGCTGAATACACAGTTTCCAAACATGAATGTATAATAGACTTGATGGAACTCAGAGGTCTGAATAATAATAGTATTTTCTAAAAAGAACATCTGTTTAAAAATATGTAATATAAAATATTCTTGGTGCAGACTAAAAGAGTGCAGTTGTGTCTATTAAATGAAATACAGAGAAAATCTGACAGAGTTGTCAAAGCAGAGCTGCTCCGTATGTATATTTCATTCCCTTTTGTGATAGAAAATGAGGCAGCCTTGCGTCTGTCCTTATTCATGTGGATTGTTACAGCTTCAGTTTGCTGCAACCAAATGTTGAAAACTGAATTTCCAGCCTTTATTGCAGTCCTAATTAGATTGACAAATCTGAGATGATGCCAATATTTGTTTGGGTGTACTTGTTTTTATGTAGGTCTGAAATCATGATCCTGAGCCCAGCCTTTGGTGCTATCCAAAACATTGCTAAACTGCCTACTTACACATGGAAAATGTGCAAAAATTGCAAGTGCCACGTCTTGCAGATGTTGATACGCACAATAAACTCATGCTTAGTCAAGAATGGACCTGGTTTTGACCCAAATGTGGCCTATTTTTTCTTGACATCTTTTCAAACTTAAACACGGTATTTCATAATGGACTTGTTCTAGCTGTAAACTCATCCTTTTTTTTTTTTCCTTTTTTTTTTTTTTTCCCCCTGGGAAACTGGCGTCTTATTCTATGGAAATTGCGTGTGCGTTAGCAGCCATTACTCCGGAAATAGTCTCATTTTCAAATTTGTAACGAAATGGCTTTTAATACACATAACACCCATAATTTTTTTTATTTTGTTTTGAACTGTTCTCACACCTCTTTGTGTCACTAAGTGCTAGTTTGTTTCTTCTGAAAGCTACATTAACAAAAAATATCCCATTAGGGAGGGGAATAAATGCTAGTTGTCTGAGCCTGGTCTCAGAGACTGCAGCTTGATGGTAGCGTACGTCAAGGTGTGATTGGTTTACTTTTGGTCTGCACCACTGTGTGAGAGCTCAGAGATTTGCCCGCTGCTTTTCATGGTTGTCAACGTAGAGGATGTGGAGTTTCTTTGTATCCTTGTGGTGCTATTTCAAGAGCCCCAAGATGCAACGTTGATTGTCAGAATATGAAAACGGAGGTGTTATTTCCCTGTTACTTTGCATAAAAGTATAACAGAAAGAGGCTACCCAGTACTATAATCTCCCACATCCCTTTAAAGGTTCCTGGACACAGCAACAATCCCAGATCTCAGAAAACCCATGTCAAAATCGAATATATATGGGCACATCCATCAATAAGAGTGTGTGCTAACTTAGTGCTGAAGGGTTTTAAGGACAGAAGTCCTACTGAAACATATTGGGGGTTGTCAGCTTTCATAAGGAGACTGAGAGAAGTTATGACCATTTCACTGAATCTAATCCTCTGAAATCTCAGGTATGCATTTAGTCCTAGAAGTTTAGTAGAGATCTCTGCACAATCCTGTGAGCTACAAGCATTTCCCAACAGACTCAAAGTAATCACAACCACCCTCTCTCTTCCCTCCCCCCTCCCCCCCAATGTTAATAGTGTACTACCAAAAAGGTAAAGGGCACAGCAAACATGCATGAGTGCCTGCAGTATAGCAAGCAGGTTGGATCAAAATGTGCAGATGATCTACTTAAATACTCCTAAAAACTTTCCCTTTCTTGGACCTTCTATGCCAGTTTACTTTCAGAGGCAATGAGTTCTTTTCAGCTGCTGTTTTTGCCCATGTTGGGTTCTGCTGCCTGTTTGTGATCACAGGTTGGAAGCAAAGATTTGAAAAACGTTGTCTCCTGCACTTCTTTTTTCACATTTTTTCACCCTTTGTGCCTTTTTTTTTTTTTTTTTCCTTCCCAGGCACCAATCTCCATGATGGTCTTTGGCATTCAGTTAACATCAATGCCAGAAGGCATCGCATTACCCTGACACTGGATAACAACGCTGCCACTGCCAGCCATGCAACCACTGTCTCAAGGATCTACTCGGGAAACAGCTACTATTTTGGAGGTAAGTTGTTTCAGATAGACATAGGACAGGTTTTCATGATGGAAATTCTCAGATTCTGAGGTCTCCCAAATGTACTTTGCACCTAATAGCAAATGCTGTAGTAACTGTTTTTTTACCACCTATTGAGTTGCATTGCAAACTAACACAGCTGTTAAAGGGGACTAGCTGAGGAGTAGCTATATCTAGCTAGTAAAACATGCAAAAGCCGCGTATCTGTACTAGGCATGAGTGTTTTTTTCTGGTTAAAAGGACAGAGCACTGCCAGTTGCATTAAAATTCCTGTAGATATCACTGTCCTGATCAGGCTCAGTGATTTTAGACTTCAGAACATAATTGACACGTGGCTCAGATCTACAAAGGTATTTAGGTACTGTGCTTTCATTGAAATGAATGTAGGTTTAGCTCAATTCTGAAAATGGAAAGAATCTTGAAAAATACTACCTCCTGCTTTTTGGAGTGTAAGCATTAATGTAGATAAAGGGAGTGTCATCAACTGTCTATTTTAGCTCTGACATACTTCTGCGTTGTGCTTACTGCAGTGAGGCTCTGATCTGATGAACTCTCTGGATACAGCGCTAAGTGAGGATATGAAGAAGGCTTTGGATCTCAGAATTGGCCAAATACCATAGAGGTTCAGACACAAACGATTTTCTTGCTTGCTGTCCCTATGATTTCACCGTTATACTCTGTGCCTTGCCTCAGCAGCAGAATTTAACCCGTAATAATTTCATAGTTTGCACAGCTTTTCTTATGGGAGTCAATTGCTATTGACTGTGAGGTTTAAAGAACATGCAAAAAATGAACTTTGATTTTGCTTAGCACATGCAAAAATCTCATACTCTGATATCTCTGGTGGTGAGATATCCTTTATTTCTTCCCTTTTTTATTTTATTTTTTTACTGAAAGATTTATAGCACAGAAAGTTGCATAGCTCAAAAAACACTTGGAATAATGAGTGTCCAAGCCCTTACATTGGGAAATCCCAACAGAAACAGATGAACATTCCAATATTCTTCTCTGCCTCTTTTCTTTTTTCCCACAGGGTGCCCTGACAATTTCACTGATTCCCAATGTTTAAATCCCATTACTGCTTTTCAAGGCTGTATGAGGCTCATCTTTATTGATAACCAGCCCAAGGACCTCATTTTAGTTCAGCAAGGCTCCCTGGGGAATTTCAGTGATTTACACATTGATCTGTGTGGCATCAAAGACAGGTAATTATTGTTTCCTCTTTCTTGTGTTTGTTCTTTTTTCATCCTAGTGGTTTATAAATACAGGTTACATTAAGTGAAAATTCTCATCTGCCAACATTAAAGATATTAGGCATAATAAAGCTACTAATAGGAAATATTACAGCAAAGATAGAAGAGCTGGAGGGGAAATAGTTTCAATTACATGAGACTCTCTTCACATTGACTTGTATGAAATAGAGTATGCAAATCCAATCAAACTACAGATTGGTGAAAGGATTAAATTTTATGCATAAACAACATTTGATTGCTTTGAAGTTTTAGAGGGAAATGAAAGAGAAGGAAAAATTATTTGATTCATCAGAACATGTCATCCCCTTAATATACTAGCTGTTTTTGTTTAGGTAGATCGTTTACAATTTTTCTTCTTAGCCATTACAGCACAGCACTTCCATCATGAAGATATGGTACACCTCATGCAGCATATTGACCATTTGGTGTAAGTCAATATTATGATGAAATGCCTGTATCTACCAATGACACATTTTAGTTTACATACTGATCTGAATCACTAGGAAGTTAAAATCTGAGAGAAAGCCCAGATTTTCTATTTAAGGGTAGAGAAGAAATAAGCAACCAACATTTTTTATATAGTTCATAATTTCTCCTTTGCTTCTTATGGATAGATTCTGGTTTTGTTTGTTTTTAAATCTGGCTAAGTTCTGAAAAATGAAAATGGAACTGCTGAAAATTTCACATGCTTCAGATAGTTAAGTGAATAGTAAGGATATTTTGGAAATACGTTAGGAGCTTAAGGACTGAAAGTAATTTTTCAGACATACTGCTTAGGTGGAGCTGAAAGCTGATCTCATTGCTTTCTATAGGAAGGATCAGATAGCAAGAGCTAGTAAGGTGGGAAAAATCTCTCTTATATGAGATTTTTGTGCTTGTGTTTTTTAACTTGTATGGAGAAAATATTGACTCTGTTGATCAAATCTGTTAAGTTTAATGATGACCAAATTCAGGTAGATATGAATTTCACACTTGGTGTGTCTGGAATGGTAGATGGAATTGATAAGAAGCAGCATATTTAACAAAAGGGATAAAAATATAAACTTTCCAGTGAATTAAGAGCTAAAAAAAGCATTGTGTTTTCTTTCTTGAAAGAACAGATTCTTTAAGATTAAGTGGACCATTCAATGCCAATTCGTATATTGAAACAGAAGAAAATGCTTCTGGTATGTGGCAGAGATGCTATGAGACATCTCCAATGCCTTCACTGTCACAAAGTCCAGGCTGCAAAGTAAATCTATGGTACTACTCCAAGTGTCATGCTCGTCTTTGGCATCCCAAAGATGACGAGCATATGTCTGTGATGATACCATAAACTATTTAAGGCAAGGATCCAAACATAATAAGAAAGGTGGAACTTTATTTTACATAATCATTGGCTTGAATATGTCATGCATAAATAAAAGCTATACATGATCTAGTGAAGATGAATGTGGTCTGTTCCACTATGATTCTCTGGACAGCCTTAAATTTATGTCTCTACTATATGATCTACGTGAAAAAGACAAAGTAGATTAAAAAGGGGGGGAAAGACAATCGATAATTGTCAAAAGTGTTTCTCTTATGGCTGGATTCAGTGTAACAGTGGACCTGCCCTGAAGGGAAAGATAGAAACCTTCAGAGTAGTAAAGTATTGTACAGAAATTCTGAAATTCCCCTGGTAACCAAAAGGAATGAGCATTGCTGGAGTCGTGGGGATTGCAGCTTTCTCATTTAGTGAAACACTCAGTGCGCTCTCCCTGTCTGGCAACTCCAATAATTCTGCTGAAATTATTTTGCAGGGAAGAAAGAAGGATTTTTATTTATTTTTTTGTCCAAATCATACTACATATTTCTCACATCCTGAGAGAAGTTAAATTTACAAAATAGATTTCAGGAAGTTACAAAAATTGTTGAAAGATTCTCAGGGTGAAGTACTGCTGGTGTAGAACTGAAGTCGAGTGATCATAGCAGAAACAGGCCATTGGAAAGAGGGATGAAATTAAATGAAAATGAATTAAGAAAATACAGATAAGAGGCAAATCCTTTGTGTTATTTTCCAACAGGGTTGTTCCTAATCCAGTGGTTAACCTGAGGAAAGCCTGACCATGAAAGTATTCTTGGAGTGCATTCTTCCTAACATTTTTTGAACATTTTATGTTCTGCAGGTCCATATTATGGCCTAATTAGTTAAACTATAGAAGGAAGGTTGGGGAGAACAGGAGATTTGAATTCAGAATTCTGGCAAATTGAAGGTCAGCCTTGCTGTCTAATCTGCATGGTCTATGCTTGAGTATGTTTTCAAGCCTTATTCAGATTGGTTCATTGCACAAAGTGTCTGACACATCATTTACAGTCACTGTAGTGCTCTATATTGCAGCAGCTCTGGGCTTGTAGGAAAGTTGGGGTCTGGCTCCAGGCATGCAATATGCAGCTGCTCATTCTATATATGTAAGGAGTGTTAAAATTCTGTAAGAGCATCATCCACAAGAAATATGATCTCCCCTTTCTTAATTGTAAGATTTATTGTGATGTGCACTGTAAAAGCACGTTTTTGTAATTTTAACACATGTGGGAATTGTGTTTCTTAATTAACATGTAAATGGGGCATTTGTCTTAGTTACCTAAGCACAGAAAGCTCTTTGAGGAATATGCCTCTATTTAGAAAGCAATTCATTTGTTACAGGATTGTAGGCCAAGCTTGTTCAGACCTGGGCTCTGAAAACAGTAGCTAGACAGCTCTCTGCAACTTATTTTGGCTCTTAGAAAGAGGATGAACGGGTTTATTTTGAAAGATGACAAGTTGGGACTACTGTTGATGCTGGCAGTATGTTTTGTTGTTGTTGTTGTTGTTGTTTGTTTTTTTTTTGTGTGTGTGTGTGTGTTTTGTTTGTTTGTTTGTTTTTTGGTTTTTGTTTTTGAGAGAGAGAGCAATGAATTGTGTAAGCTTATTATGCTCATGCCAAGATTCTCAGTATAAAGCGATGAGCCTCCATTAATTTAAATGGAGCTACCTGAGGGACTGAGCCTTAATATCTCATCATTTCATCTCTAGCATTTGAACTATATGTGTGCTCAGGTGAACTTTGCATGAATGCCTTCTGTATCACTGTATTTGTTTTTTCTATTCTTCAGTACCTATTTCTGGGAGATAAATGCCTTGACACTAGCTGAGGTATTAAACAGTACTCAGAAAAAAATGGGGATGTCCATAGGTATATACAGAATTTTGCCTTCTTTTCATTGGTGTCTGAGGAGACAGTGCCAAGTGAAAATGCTTTTGCAGACCTGAGTGAATCTATCATCACTGACCCTGCTTTGAGCAGGTGACTCTTGCCAGGGACCTCCAGAGTTGCCTTCCAGCCTCAGCATTTCTGTGAATGAGACCACCCAGTAGCTGCTCTGGTCCTGCCTGAAAGGGTAGTCCAGGAGGTATCTGAGACAGCTGGGATTAGCAGGTAATGCAAAGGAAACTCAAGTCTTACATGCTTTCATGAGGACATTAAGACATTGTGCAGTCTGAAGTAGTCAACACAGACTGTCATGATGTGACACTCACTAGCACTTACAAGGCTAGTAAGTGCTATCTCCTAATAAGAAACTGCCTGTTTGCAGCCCTCAGTTGCAGTGCCAGAATTGTTTTTATTCCTACTGTGGCATCTGAAGTCATCTCTGATTTGCCATGCCCTTGGATGGTACCTGCATGTCATCCTCAGGTGACATAACCTGTGCAAGGAGAGGCACCCCCAGTCTGTTCAGAGCTGTGTCTGTTCCACAAGTTCTGGAAAGTAATACCATATTCCCTTTGCCTCCTTCAGGGCAAAGCTCTTCCTCGATACTGTTCCCAACACCTTGTGGAATGGAAAAATACAATTTGTAGGAGGAAGCAATCTTTCTTGTAGGACTTGGCATTACCTCTGCTGCCTTTATGCTGTTAATCTAGTAAACTGTTTTTCTTTTGTTCATAGTATGTATATTTACTGTGGTTGTCCAAATGCATAGATTGCTCTGTGTTTTCTGAGGGTGTTGTAAAGTGTGGTGCTTACATTGCTCTTGTTACGAAGTGTTAGATGTCATAGCCATTTTCCAATGCATTTATCCCCATGTAAAGAAAAAATGAGATAATATGCTGCTAAGCCATAGAGGTCTGCTCCATATGTAAAAGAAAGTGGATTTGTTTAATTTTCTCTGTCTTTGTTGTTGCCTCTTCAGGATTTCTGCTTGGTTAGGAGTGCCAGGTACTCAGCAGGGTGTGTTTGCTTTACGCTGAATTAATGAGTCAGAAAAATATAGCAGCCGAGTACAGAGCAGAGAGTAACAAGGCAGAGATGAAACATGGAAGTGAAGGTGCCATGAAGTCCCTGAATTCAGAGACTTCTGGGGAGGGAAGGAGGTGTCTTTGGGTATGTATGCATACTTTGCAGAAGTACAAGTCCTACACTGACAATTGTGACCACAAGCCATCTGGCAAATAAATGCAGGCTCTCTTTGTGGATTTATTTTCAGTTCAGATTGATGTAAATTAGGTTTGTGGCTAGAGGGATCATACAACCCTCACTCCTGGGATTTTGCATTGTAAGTGGTTTTTGGGAAAGAAGGCGTCTTCTGAGGTGATATAATAAATCTAAAAGCTTCCAGGGAAAAGCCTGACTGGTAAGAAAGTCTGGTGAGAACAGAATGATTCTTTCTGTCTTTGGCCATTAATCCTGATGTTTAGCCATCACAGGTTCATTAGCACTCTTGCTTTTAAATTTCTGTTCTCTATGAACATATTCAGAACTCAAATAAAATGGGTCTAGAAAACATTCTCTGCAAAGAAAGACTGATTAAGTGCTGGTTCTTCAACCAGAAAAGAGATTGCTGAGGGAAGGCAGCATAACGGGCCTCAGGTGGTAAAAGGCTGCTGCAGTTCAGAAAAGAATAATCTTCTCTGGCCAAGATGTACAGGAGAACACCTGTGACATAGGCTGCCTGAGGAAACTGTCAAGTCACTGGAAGACTTTAAGAACAGGTTACATGAGTCTCTGAGAAACAGGAAACATGGGTATGCACAATCCTGCCTTGGGGCATAGGCATGGACTAAGTGATCTCCTGAGTTCCCTTCCAGCTCTTTGTGATTCTCTGCATTTGCTCAGGCTTCTCCTCCAGCTAGAACAGTTGTGGCTTGTTCTTGCTTTAGGGGGGTCTGAAATGTCAACAACAGTAACATTGCTTCAGAAAAAAAAAAAGCATATAAATGTGGGAAGAGCCTGTCAGGAATTCAGCTCAGAATTGTATCATACACCTGTGAGAACTTGTTTGGTAGATGCATCTCTCTGGTGCTCTAAGGAAGTTCTGTGGCAGGGTGGGGAGGCAGGCAGATAGCCCTCAGGTATGATGTTTTTTAATATATATATATATTTTTTAACTTGTATATATTTTAAGTTTAGAGTGTAAAGAAATGGAGGAGGAAGAGAAACAAATTCTGTCCATTTGTCCTTTTCCTGTTTCGCTCTTTGCTTCTAACAATGCATGATTCATTTTTGCAACTACAGGGTGATGTTCTGTGAGTGACAGAATTTTCTACTCTTTTTTTTTTTTTTTTTTTTTTTTCTGGGGGGGGTGGGTTCTTCTTTGTGGACTCCATAATGTCTAGAATGAGGATTCATCTGAGGCCGTATGTTTCTTTTGATGACTACTAGCTTGATTCCTTTCTACTCGTCTTTCTATTTTCATGACATTGTCTCACTTCTTGGCTTTGAGGTGTCTGACCATCTTTCGGATGTGGTCAAAATGATGGCAAGATATTCATATGGTGTTGGGAGGAGGCAGGGACTGAGGCACTGGACATTTATGGAAGCATTTACACTTTCATATATCAAGCTAATAACTGTGTGTTGATCACTTCGCATCCTCTTTCAGTTGCTAAAAGAAGTGCAAATCCAGTTGGATATATTCACTGATCTCAGCCTTGGCCTGACCAACCCTTTCCAAGAAGTATGTCCTCTCTGGGTCACTCAGAGGTGATGTGTGCAGCTCTGACTATAAGTCTGTCATTCAGGCCTTTTGGCTGTTTCTAAAACTGACCCTCTGTTCTTGTGTGCCACAAACTGTTGTCTACAAGGAAAAATTAAATAGGCTAGGACTTTTCAGCCTGGATACAAGAGCTAAGCAGGATTGTGCATTGAGGAGCAGCATGAAGGAGGTGAATCATGAAGTATTTGCTGTTTCTCAAAATTCACATCTTACACAGCATCAAACTGGATGCCATTAGATGCTGTAGAGGTCAAATGTAAAGGAAAAAGCCAGTAAGGCATACATGAATCCTTAAGCCACAGATTGCTGGAAGCTGATAGAGAGTTTGGTGAGATGTTCTTAAAGTCATCTCATCAGCATCTTTGCTGTGACACTATCAGAGTAAGGAAACTGGAGTAGAGGCACTGGTGATCTGAACTGAAGTCTGGAGATAGGTCTTAGTACTGAGAATTCTGAGTTTCTTACTTTTTAAAACATCCTCTTCATCATGGGCAACTCTTTGTACTCAGTTTTTCAGAGCAGAAATATGTTTTGTTGTATCTGTGCTCATTTCAAAATATGTGGGAATCTGACTTTGCATTTTGCTAAGTAATAATTTGCACTGTTTTCTCTTTCTGCATAGCAATGGATTAGTGGGGGTGTTAGTCTGTGTGTATGTGGGCAAACAATGGAAGAGAGATATATATATATATAAAAATATATATATATTTATATATATATAAATAAGATATATAGCTTGGGAGAATTTCAAGCAGCCTCTCATTTAAAAATAAATGAAATGGGTAGGAAAATAAATATGCAGATGCTGAGAACTTGGCCACACTGTTGAGAAGCTCTGGGATTTCCCATTCAGCAATTGGCTGGAATGCTGGATTTTGGGACTAGAAGTACTAGCTTCAGTCCTGACACTGAGTTGGTTGTTTGCTATAGTTGGCATCCTATTCGATTAATAGATGGAGGAATGTGGGCTCAAGAGATACTGCAGCTCAAGAGTTGCCATGGATATTAGGAAAACATGCCAGAAAATCATTAAACCTCAGTCCAGAAACACTGTGGATTTCCAGCCCTACATCATATGGCACAGATGCTCCCTTTGGGCTGTGCAAGGCTGTCTGCTCTTACAGCAGATGGACCCCTTGGAATACATCAGCAAGGGCTGCCTTAAAGCTTGTAGACATGGGTTCATTAATCTCATCCACTTCTTGTGTGTAATGGGACAAACTCTGTTTAACAGTGTTAGTCACAGAGGAGAAAATTCTGTTTCCAGTTCACAAAGAGGTAAGATCTGGCATGATTTCTCATACCAGCTCCTTCAAACTCTGTAAAGAAAAGTGCTTTGGAGATATTGCAGTTGAGATATCTTGCACCAAACAGCTGTAGTAAGGAGAAAACTGGCATCATTTTCCCCTGACCTCACATCATGTAACTAGTCTCTGTTCCTCCAAATGGTTCTAGACAAATGGTTGCTTCCATCAGGGTTTCAAGAGAGGAATAGTTGCATCTTTAACAATCATGTTGGTTACCTTCATGCTTTTGAACTTCTCAACCTGTATCACAATGGATGTGGCCTTTAGGTTGTTTGTTGACAGAGAAGCTTTGCTAAGGAGCCTGAACTTCAATATGATTCTGCCCTCCCTGCCAGGGCTGAAAAAGCTTGAAGCTGTTGACTTTTTGGTGATAAAGTTTACCTGGACAAAGGTAGGGCTAAGGCAGGTGCAGAAGCACAGTACACCCATTATTATATCATCATAAGTTGTATACACAATTTGTGCTTATGTATCTGAGACGTGATAGTTTTGGGACTGAAGCCACAGCACATTTCTGTGCTGAACCTGTCATTCATAAGTAAACTAGTAGTCAGAGCCTCCTTTACTTTAGGCACACATCCACATGAATACATAAATACATGCGTTGCTCTCCCTGCCTGTAACTGAGAGGGTACTTTAATCTGATTGCTGCAGTTAGTGTTGATTTTGTGCTGATGAAGCTTTGACTGGGTTGTCCTATTTTTACTTGGCTGGCACCATGCCCTCACTATAGCAAATACTGACAGTACTTGTCAAGGACAACACTGGGAGCTTCAGTTCCCTTAAGTGACCTAGGAAGAAACAAAACAAAACAAAACAAAAGGATTCATGTTGAAACCACCTTAACAGATGGGCTGATGATGGCTTGTCTTGTAGGACATTCTGGGGATTCCAAGGATTTGCAGTTAGGAATGCAAACTTGACCTCAGATATCTCCTTACAAATTCTGGCATTGTTTTATCATGCTAGCATCAGTGGGCAGGCACACACACTGTTATTGCCATCCTTATTAAACCAAGATTCATCTGCATATTCCAATTCTCCTAGGAAATACAAGTAGAGAGAGCAGCATGTGGTATACATAATAATCACTGTGATGGGATTGACATTAACAGTTTACTTCATTAGGGAGAAACACGCTGAGTTGATTCACAGGTTTGTGTCCCTGTGCTCCTGAGTCATGGAGCACAAAGAAGTGAAAGAAAAGTGTCCTTAGTCCTTACCCTTTTATCCCTAGACATGTTTTATCTGTGAAAATTCCTCGTAATATTTTCTAAATAAATTAGTTTAAAGTATTCTTTTTCCCTGCCACACAGATCTGACCTTTTAAATCCTACTTTTTACGTACTTCCTTTGTAGATTCCATTAGATTTTACTATCAGTTTTTACTTGTAAGAAATAATAATTTCCAACTTTTTCCTTCTTTTAGTAATGAACTTAATGTTATTTCATGTGTTGTACTGTCAAAACGGACCTTTGGGAAATTAATTACTATTGCAGGTGAAGCAGGTTAGGATAAATCTGATGAAAGTACAGTCTCCTTTTGCATTTCCCTAATCTCTTCTAAGAATTAATGTATGCCCTGCAGCTGAAGCCAAACTTTATATGATTTTTTTTTCTAAGTTGGCCATGCAAATGAGAAATATCCTGGCTAATTATGCCCAGTGAGTTTTAGTTTTATTTATTACAATCCCAGGCTGGGATTGGAAAAGCAAACACTTCATACTGCGTTCACTCCCATATAAATACCTGCAGTGCATTGGAGAAGGAATCAAAACATTAATAATTTGGCATTCATTCTTCTCGTTCTCTCTACTGTTCCTGTTTTCAGTATTTAGTGTCTTTTCTGCAGAAATGACACTGATTTGACAGTCTGGATTTTTTTTCTCTTTCCAAAAGGTCGTCTTAACATTTCTTTTTGGTTTTCTAGCAATGAGTCAGACCTTTTCAGATCATGCTCGCTGAATAAGAAAAAAAATCTGATTCTGGGTAAATCACAGGTAGATATGGTAGATGTGAATCTTGTGAGTTTGTACTTCTGTCAGCAGAGTGTTTGAACTGCACATCCTCAGATGGTGGAACGCCTGGATTTTTTTTTTTTTTTTCTTTTTTGAATTATTCCATTGAAATGCTACAGGGAGGCTGTCCTCATGGGTTGGTTAAGAAGGTCTGATAATCCAGGTTACAGATCCTCTGATCTCATATAACCTTAAAAATATGACTTCAGTCCTGTGACGGATTATTTTCTGTGTCCCTTTTGTGTCTCTTGCCTCTTTCAAATGTAGGCTCCAGAGCACATATTTACAAATAGCACATAAGCACACTGAAGATCCCTTCAGTTTCTATTTTAATGAAAGAAATTGAAGACAGGTTTTCAAAAACTTTCCCTTTCTCATGTTTGTTTTGATACTTTCTAAAACACTGACAAATTGCTTTTTGTGCAGCAAAAAATACAGTATTGTAAGAAATTGCTTTCTTTTTCATCAAATTGTCTTTATAAAATTTAACTTTTCCCGCTTTCTTTTCACTAAAAACAAAGCAAAACACTGGAAATAATGTTATGGAAAGGAAAAAGGAAAAATCCTTAATCCAAACTATGTTATATGGTGGGGAGATTAAAAATGAAAAAGGTATCTTAATTACTTTTTCCCTTGTAAAGATTGATATGCACTGGGGGAAAAAAAAAAGAAAAAAAAAAAAAAGAAAAAAAAAAGTGTTAGAAACAGAAGTATACATGGTGTTCTGTGAGAGTGAAAAATCCCTTGGGAGATCTTTCCCCAAAGAATGTACCATCAATTAAACATGCTAACATAAAACCATTGCAGGTAGCTCATTTTGGAGTGAGAGTCTGGGAAACCCACTCAATACCACACAAGTTTTAGGATGGAAGGGCAGGATGAAGAAAAACTCAGCAATAAAGGAAACCACACTGAGCCAACCCAAAATCTGGGTATCAGAATTAAAACCCCTGCAGTTCTGGAGAACATCCCCACCTCTTCTCATATCTATTCTAATGTTAAACTAACTGGATAATGCAGCTGGTGACAGAACATCTCTCTCTGGCTGCTTAAGAGCTGACTGGCAATTAAGTGTAATAAAACTATGTAAAAGAATTCCCTGCTGTTGGTCTGGTATATGAGCTTTGCACTGTCAGATGATTTCCTTCTGTGGTAATTATAAGACAAGAATATGTTTGTACAAAGCAAATTCTCTGTAAAATAGGCAATCACACTGGATGACGCTACCTCTGAAGAAAGGGGCAGTTTTCTGTCCTTTGCCTCTAACGTGAATGAAAGTTAATGTTCAGATTATTTGGATAATGTCATGAGATGATTTTGCTCTCACTTAATTTTAAGTTTTTGTTTTTATTAACTTTGCTTTGTATATGCAACACCAGCTGCAGAAAACACTGATTGAGGACCATGAATGGTGCACTGGTATGTAGCAATACTGTGTTTTCAGAGCAAACAGACAGGTTCTTCAGACTTACCTGCTGCATTCATATCCTTCATCTGAACTGCAGACAGACTGTGTTAATTTAGTCTTGTTCTTTTTCAGATGAGCTTGCCTACTTATTTATTTTCAAGTAGAGTAAGAAAATGGTGCTGAATTAAAATCTCACTTAACTGATGGTGCTGCAGAGTAACTAAGATCAGTGCTGATCTGGTCCTTAAAATGTGTTTAACAAATTCTGTAACAGGTAATTACACAACTAGTTTGAGCAGGGTGAACATTTTGCTCTATCTGTCATGTACCTGTATGTGCGGGAAGATGGCAGAGATTGAGATAGTTACCTTTTATTTTTCTTATGGAGTGGAGGGCCGAGTAATGCTGGAGAAGGGGGTTGCCACTGAATGAGGCCTCTGTGGAGAAGGCAGACCGTTAGAAGGTTGATAGGGAGCTTCTGAAGTGTTTTTTTGGAATCTGACTTAAGTGTGGAACTGAATTTCTAGGGAGACCTAAATATTGTTTATCCCCATTGCTAATCATGTAGTCAAAATTCATGCAATGTGCAACCCCATGGTGTATTAAAGGCTAACTGTGGGTATGCATGGAGGATATAATATCCTGTCCCTGTTTATTTGTGTGTTTGGTTTTCACAGATGGCTTTTCTGCTTTTGCTTTGTAAAATGATGAATTCTAAATGGAACAGCTGTCTGTACAGGATGGTTTATTTGTCCTTTTTTAATTTTCAAATTTATTTATATAAAATCCTTTCTGCTGATGCCAAGCCAAACTGTCAGCACATTTACCTCTATTAAAAATGTAGGTGTTCTAACAACAAAGCAATCAAATGCTTAAAAAAAGGAGAAAAAAAAAAAAGGAAAAAAAAAAAAAGCCTTTTATCTAAGCACAGATAAATAGTTTTTTTTTCCTTTTACTTGTACCAATCCCAGAACAGCCTCCTCGCACAGTTCTGTCCCAGCCATGTGCCCGTGGGCATTTAGCATCAACTTCAGATCTTCTAAATGTTGCTCTCACAGTGGTATTCAAGCACAGAGCCTGAAATTGTAATAATATATTTTAAATGTTCTGTCATCAAAGTTTTGCCAATCTCAGGAAGAAGAAAAATATTTTTCTTTAGATACGTTTATATCTATTAGAAGTGACAGAGGAAATGACTTGTGGTGTGGAAGAGGAAAATCCTTTGTTCATGTTACTCCTGTTCTTTTTGTATTCCATTACTTTTCATACGGTAATAAATTTAGGGAAGAAAATGTAGATGGCTTAAAAAAAAAAAAAAAAGAAAACAAAAAAAAAAAGAAAACATGCCATAGCATTTTTTATTAAAGTTCTTCAGTTTGTTAAAGCTGAAGCAAGAGAAAGAAGTTGGGAAGTGGCGTAAGGAGGAGGGAATGTGCTGCTTGATGCTAAGAGAAAAGAAAGTCATGATGCAAGTTGGGAGTCTTAATGATACTTCTATTCATTCTTTTCCCTTCCGTCCTCTGGTTCTAGTAGTTCTCTCTTCTCCATAGGATATATAGCTCACTATTTTGCCACAAACGGACATTCAGAGATAAACAAGATGGGATGTGTTCCTGTAGTACTTTCTTTTCTAATGCTATCTCTTCATTTGTTTTCCCATTGGTAAATCCCTGAAGTTGATAAACTTTGTCCATGTAGTGGTGTTGGTGGATTTATCTTACCTTTCCCTTCCAGTGCTTGTTTTTGTGCTCCCTTTGAGTCCATTTCATATATTTGAGATATAATTTGGCAAGGAGTTTCAGATTCACTGCTCAGTAGAGTAAGACAAAAAGGCATGCTATTGCCATTGGCCTAAGTGTACTGATTTTTTTTGGGGGGGGGAGGGAGGGGACACACGACAGTTTACCAGAGCAAAGGTTACACACTGTTGTGGTAACACCATGAGCTTAATTGTACATGCATGCTTACTATACAAAATAATCAGTGTTAACAGTCTATTTCATTGATTATACATGAAATAGCTGCACCTCCTAAAATATGAAAACATGCTGAAGGAACATTAATTGGTGATAATATAAAGCAAATGCTGTCTTGAAAAAGATGCCTTTCACTTTTGTATGTGTTCTTGTTACAACACTGTTGAGTTGCTTCAAAATGATACAACTTTTTTTTTTTTTTCTTTTTCTCTCAGCTTTCTTTTTTTTTCTGTTTATTTAGGAAGAATACATAGTGGTACAGGCAGGATGTGTTGTGCTGACTGTAACAAAATCTGAGAGGTGCTTATTGAAAGTACCAGGTTTATTTCCAGTCAAGTGTAACATCAAATGCGTAGAACTCCTTCAGCCTTCCCACTCAAGTAATTTTGTCATTGTTATTTCTTCGTCATTCCAATAAACGGCCAAATTTTGCCTTTTAATGTCTATGCAGTTTGTCCTTTGAATTCAAAGGAAGCACATTCATTTTTGGAGATGTTTCATCTAAGTACAGTGAGTGCTTTTGTGAAGGCTTTGCTAATTGCTCACTTAAGTGTTTGTTTTCCAGCTTGGCTGAAGAAGGGAAAAATGATTTGTTTCATTTATTTATTTATTTATTTTTATAAAATTAATTCACCATGAGATATTTTGTGAATTAGTCTGGAATCAGAAAGATCAGAGTTCCTGGTCTATCACAAGTTGTCTCAGGCAAATCATTAAGTTTCAAAGTGTCCCATTTGTCATACTCACTAAAATTGACTGAATCTGTTTGTTTGTTTCAATTGCAAATAGGTCAGGGGCTGCCTACTGCAGTTGTTTGTCGTTGAAAAATTCTATGATACCACTGTGATCTTTGCTAGAATTGCTTGAATCCACTAGAATGCAAATATCTGTATTTTAAAATATATGTATTGAACCCTTCAGCATAAGGTTCTGGGACAGTCGACAAATGAAACAACCTGTGATTTATCCATGTCTTGATTAATTTTAATCATAGTTATTTCTTAATTTGGACTTCTCTGACAATTAGGATAAATTTTGCTTCTAATGAAGACAGAACTGCTCAGTTAGAATGGGATTATGGTAATTATTAGAGTTGCAAAGAAATTTGTTTCATAAGCTCTTAGAAGGGTTAGTTATCTGACCAAAACAAGATCAATGTGGTTGGTGCTAATTAAAGCAAATAGACTAAGGAATAAAATAATGTTTAATTCTGAATTTATGAATATCATTAAAAGCTTACATAGCTAGTTCAACTTGTCTGTTGTGCATTGTTGGGGGAAGAAAAAGTGTCTGCATTTGTAAGACAAACAGAAATGAAAAGTGACCTTCAACTTTGTAAAGCCTTTATTAAGGAAGCTGTTTTAATGGAATAAATGTGTCTAAGCCTCTGATACAGGCCTTTGGCAAACCACAAATGACTAGCGATTAGCTGTACTGTACGGGGTTAATTAATAAGAGTTAGTTTAAAAATAGGCAAAAAACATTTGTCCATTACACTGATGATGTAAATTATGATAATGATACAGTGCAGTGCTATTTTTACCTCTCCTAAGAGCTTTATAAACATCAGATATTTCTTGTCTCCATCACTCTCTGCAATATGAGTATAGCTACTTCTCTTGTAAAGGTGATATAAGTGAATGTTTATCATCAAAAAGCAGGTAGAAGTGAAGGCAATGAGCTGAGGGCAAGACCAGGCATGACCGAAGTGTAAACTTGAGCAAATTGCTCTTCCAGTCAAAATTTATATTTATCACTGCAGAGCTGTTGAACCACTGTGCTTCTCATGAAGTCTCTGGGATGAAACTGCTGGTGAGTCCTGCAGAGCATAGCTGGGCACAGGTCATGCATCAACCAGTCCTACTTGTGCCATCCCGTAGGCTGTTCTTGCCTTCTTTAGCATTGACCCACAGCTTAATCTCTTCTCCATTGCCATGAGTAGATGTGATGGCAGAGGGGCTGGCTAAGCTGTCTCTGGGGCTTTTCTCTCTGCTGAATGATTTCTCAGCATACCATTAAAAGCTGAAGGCTCGCCCTTTCTCAGACTGCCTGTCAGTACAAGGCAAAACCAACAGCTTTGCCCATTCCCTTTGTCTTTCCTGTTTTAGATGTTTAAGTAAAAAGCCTAAGAAATGGTGTCTACTACAGATAAACTGACGAGATGGACTTTGAGACTCACCGTCTTTATTTCCCTTGCTGTATGTCTCAACTGTTCTCTACAGCAGTGCAAAAACCTCCCTGGTGAGCAGGAAATCCAGGAGCATATATGCCGTTTTCTTTCCCCATTCTATATTTGAGACCGATGATTAGTGGAAGCCATAAAAATTATTTTTTGTAAGAGTAATATACTTTATAATTGCCTCAGCTGATGTTACTGATAGTTATAAATATCACATTTTCTTCTTGAATCCCTTATGTCTGTAATATTTGAATAATAAATAATGACTATAAGAACAATTGATTAAGTATTAATAAAAATGAGTTAATCTTTAATCTTTTGATGTTTAATATGTTGTCTGTGTAATTTTATTATGGTGGTATAAATTGTGGCCAAGTAAATCTGAGTTCCAGATCAAATCTCATCCCCAGACATATGGAGACAAGGATATGTGTGCAAGTACTTGCACACAGCATGTTGAGGACACGAAGTTAGTCTGATAGGCCTTTATTCACATATGCAAGTTTCCTGGAGTAGTTAGTGTTGGCAACTCCAGATAACCTTGGACTCAAGTAAGCTGATGAATGCATGGCTGGTGGGGCTCAGAAGCCTGTGGAGCACAGTGGCCATTAGTGACACATAAATTTTCAATTTCTACAAATTAAATGTGCTTTAATTGCCAGGATTCTTGAAGAAACAGACAGAAAGATAAAGTTAAAGGCAATGTGCACAGTTAAATGCAAACGTTTACTAAGACTGAGACGAACTACAAGAAAATCAGGTCTTCAACTAGTACAAATCTAGGTAGCTTCAGTGATGTCATTGGTTGCGGGCAGCACTGAAAGATCTGGGCCTTAAAAAGGTTCAATTTGCAGCCAAGCAGACCCTAATGAAATGCTGGTGAGGGTGAGATGGATAGATTGTCTGTTTTCTATCCACCCACTCATCACAATTGCATCAGTGGTATTAAAAACAAGTTACTCATTTTTCAGAATTTGAACACACAGTGTAAAAGAGATTATCTAATATACAGTAAGGAAAGAAAAAAAAAAAAAAAGGAAAGGAAAGAAAAGACAATGGAACAAGCTCTGTTTCCATGTAGACCAGTGTAACTCCATTACACTGCCTGTATTTACACCACTGTAGTTCAGATCAGTGTTCACCTCTTGTCCTGGAGATTGAATTTATCTCCCACAGCTTTTGTTTCTGTTCACTTCCCAAGCTGCATGCTGTTATGCCTCTTTCTTCTTTTAATAATTTGCTTCTCAATAATACTTTGGAAGCATACCAACTAAAACAAGGGAAAGAAGAGAGAGTACAGAACTCATAACTGACGCATATTTCCCCTTTCACTTCTGAGATTTTAATGTCATTTGAACTACCACAAAATGTAATGCAGCCTAATTTTGGTGATAATGATTCCTTTTTAATCAGAGGACTGGGAATTCTTCTTTGAAACTAGATTTCAGTAGTATTTTCACCTGTTATTCATCCTCCTACTCCTCTGTGCTCAGATAGTTTGTGGCACTTTAATTGCTAACAAGTGACGGACAACTGGATTTTTATTTATTCATTTATTTATTTTGAGAGTGATCTTTACTGGATTGCTGGATTTATTAAATGTTGTTGTCTTCAGTGCTTATGATGGAAGTCAAAGATCAGAGGAATAACTAATTACCTCAGGTAATATGCAGTGATTCAGCCTTAGGAAACACTTGCCTGAAAGGAAAATAGACTTTTTTTTTTTTTTTCCCAGAACATTATTTTTATTGAAATATTTATAATGAATTACATTTTTTAAATCTGTCTCTGACCAGATGTTTGCCTAACTACTGTGAACATGGAGGAAAATGCTCTCAGTCCTGGACCACATTTTACTGCGACTGTAATGATACAGGTTACATGGGAGCTACCTGTCATAACTGTAAGTAAACTCACACATTCATTGTTTTCTACTACAACAGATATGTCAATGTGCACATAAAACAGAGAGAAACTTAGTGAGATGTCATCTCATATTGTAGGATATGACATGCCCTGACATGGCTTATGGAAGAGTTCAAGAACTGGTCTGGGAAAACTATGGGAACCCATTTATAAATTTGCTTTTTTTTTGACAAATATTTTGGTGAAAACAAAGCCATATTATTTTAACTGCTTTCCACATTTTTTCTCATATTGTGCAGTGATTTGGAGAACCTTTCATTCATTCATGTTGCATACATATCACAGATTAGTTAGTCACCGGACATTTACATTTAGTCAAATTTAGCTAGAATGAGCTGGGTGAGTTGAATCTCTGGTTGGGATTGCATGTCAAGCACCAGTAATGAATGTATGAAATAAGAAATACTTGCTCTTCAGTACTATGTCTTCTGTTCATATCTTGAACCAAATGTGTAGGCCAATAGGAAGTGGATGGGTTGTCTTTGTTGCTCGTTATCTGGAAACTCATGTTGCAAAACCAATGTTTTCGTGAGTTTATGGTTTTGGAATTTTGCTGAATTCATTGGGCTGCTGCCTTTTAGCGAGGATACATTATCCGAAACAGTAGCAGTACATGATGAACACACATACTGAAATCCACAGCAAGGATTATTAAGGTATTTAAAAAAAAAAAAAAAAAAGTATCACAGTAGGCACACCACTCTGGGAATTCTGATTAAAAATAAATAAATGAATAAAATAGAAAGGGGAGTCTAAAATAAAGCCTGTTCATAAAGCTAACTAAAAGGAAAAATAGTTAGAAAATGCAGGTAAAACTTTGTTCTATCACTGGAGATAGAGTAACAGTTCCAGGAATACAGCTGTAACCTCTTCAGGTATTTGATGAGCAGTTGGACTGCAGATAGGATGAAGCTGGTGAGAGATGCATTTTTCCCCGGTAAACTAAAAAGCAGAAGAGAAGAAAAGGTACTTAGCGGCCTGAAGCTGAGAATATTGGCAATGGTACTCTAATTCTAGAGACCCTAATGGTTTGCCACTTAACGATGAAACCATTTGTGGTGTGAAGTCTCCGGTATATGGGAGAGGCAGTTGAGAGATCTATTCATAGATTTGTCTTCCAAGCTGAAGGCACCTGAACTACATTGTAAATTCAAAGCAAGCTAAGTGTTTGGTGCAGAAATCATGTTCTACTGTACCAAACTAGAAGAAGGATGTGAAGAAAAATAACAAGTTTATAATTCAGAAGAGAGGGATTGCTGTTTGCCCGGCATTTTTGTCATTCCAAAAGACATCACTCCTCTTCAAATCATCCAGACCTGAGCCAAAGTACGCAGCAATTAAGGTCATAGCAGAATATTTACACCAGCTGATGCTTGTTGCAAAGCTAGATGGCCAAATCAGTTAACGAGAAGAGAAGGGGTCCTTGTGGCAGGAAGAGATCTGTTGACCATCAAAGGTGGTTAGGGATGCTAACCTCTAGGCTACACCTGAACAATCACATTAGTTCAGGGCCTGAGGCTCACTATGTCTCTGTCAGCTTGGCATGGCTGGTGTCTGAAGGAGACCATCTCATTAATTATTGCAGAGGACTGGTTTATGACTAGTTTTCCCCACAGATATTTGCATGGAGTTATTGAAACCTCCTGCATCTGTGAACTGATGTCTGCTCTCCCTCAGATCCCAAAGGCACACAGACGTCTGCAGTTATTTAAGGTTCACTACCCTGTAAAAACTACCCTGATAAGTTTCTCAAGTAGATCTATGTTAAGACTTGAATCAGATCAAGCTGTGCACACATGTGATGTACAGCTATTCAGCTGCTGAGCTTATTTACAACCATATTATCAACAGCTAATTTGATTCCAGCTAGATTGTGCAGCCAGCTGCCCTGTAAACCAAGCAATGCTGATAAGCAGTAACATTAGTCTGGAGGAATCCAGTCATCTGCTTGAGATGTGTGATGAAACTGTTTCAAAGCCGATGGGCAAATGTAGGTCGTTGATAAGAAACCTGCAGAACAAGAGACGTTATCATTTTCAGCTGATAGTGGTTGACATACAAGAGTACCTTGTAGCAGGTGAATGAAAACCTCAGATCTGATCATGGTATAACTCCAGAATATCTTCAATATAAGGGCAGCTCTTCCAATCAGGTAATTCAGTATAGTTCTATTAAAGTAAAACATCTAATTTCTTAAATTTTGAAACATTATCTCAACAGATTTTGATTTTTACTAGAACACTGAGGCTGACAGTCCTGAAATTGAACTACTACCACTTGGAGAGGCTATTTCTTTTACAAAAATGCCCTTCAGACTTAAGTCTGTGCAGCAACACTGGAAAGATTTAGCTGGCAATCTGCTGCAAGTCAAACATAGTGTGACTAGTTTCATCGTCAGGTGGATTTTGTTTCTTTCTGAGTTGAATCATTGTGATTTTTGTCTCTCTTTGGTGTGGTGTTTGTAAGAGGTTTGCTTTGTTTTCAAGAAGTACTGCATCATGCGTATCTGCAAACCAGAATTAATAGATTTATGTTTTATCAGCTCAGACTGTGAGACCTTACCATTTTAAGAACTGATATCTGAAGATATATCCTCCTTAACTGACTGTCATCATCTCTAAAATAGTTGAGCTTGTACATCAGCATTTTGTGGCTGATGCACAAGCTGTCTTACTGGGTTCTTCTAAACATTCGTGGACTTACACTGGATCCTACTGTGAGAAACAGTTTATAATACAGATTATTCCTGTTCCAAAGAGTTTGCCCTTTGGATTCTGAGATAAGAAAACATTCTGGTGTATATAATGGAGTGTCAAAAAGTCTTCATCATCATCATAGGCAGTGGTTTCAGTCTACCAGTTACATAATTATTACTAGAATTCCTTAGAGGCAAAATGTAATAAGGTGGATTAAAAAGAGGAAGAAATTGAATGCTCACAGGTGTGAAGGAGTGACATGGGAGAAAGCAATAATGTGCTTGTTTGAAAAATATAAGGCTATGACCAGAGAAGTTTGACGTTTTTGACAGGGAAAATGACAGGTAGACTGGTTGGAAATATTCTGTGAAAAGCAAACTAGGGGGAAGTAGACAGTGGCAGGACAGAACAATATGTTGATAAAAGACACACCTGGAACAATGTTTACATGACCATGTCAGATAAGTGAGACAAGATTGTGTCTTTCATGACTTAAAATGGGTATAGTTGAAATTCAAGATGTGTGGATAAAGAGCAGAAGTGCATATCTCAATACATGTATATATGTATAAAGAATTAGCTGATCTAGAAATGGTCTGGATGTAATCTTCCCAGAGGTAATTGGTGTACTGCAAACATCAGGTATCTTCCTGCTCATTCAGAATCCCTTCTGATTCTGAAAGCTTCTGAACAGTTACAAGAGTTATGGTAATCTACATTATCCAGGTGAGGGACCACCAGCAAAAGGGTATAGGGTCACATATCTTTAAATAAATATAGTGCAGCAGAGAAGTTTTACTCTGAAGTTTCCTTTTGTCCTGCTTTTCTTTTCTGAACTTAGCTGTAAATACAAATAAAGTAGTGATAAAATTCACTAGTGGTTTCTGTGTTTCAGTAACTGTAGCAAAATAGATATAATATAATGTTTGCTTCTATTTTTCTATTTTAGATAGCAACACCAATGTCAGTAAACAGCTTGGGAAAAAGGCCTAGGTAGGGTTCAGCTCCATTTTTGGGGGTAATGTAACATATATTCTAAGATAATGGTCTCTGTTTAACAGAATGGCCTTTATTTAACAGAGGGAGTGAGCTACCTTCAGAATTTGACTAATGAGACTGTAAAATAAGGTGTCTGTGGAATGGACCACTTCTGAAATATGCCAGTTTGTCTGTTTACACAGGGGGGGACTGTCTCAAGTTAGATGTGCAATAGGCAGTTCAACCTAGATCAGGATTATAGATGTATATGTACAAAGACAAAGAAACAGAGAGGAATTGTAGGTATATAGATATATTTTTAATTGAGAGGTCATAGCTGAAAACCTGAACAGTCATCGCTCTCATGGTATTAATTCTGCTTGTAATTATCCTGTGACAGGGAAAGCAGTAACAAGTGTAAAATAGCCCTGAGATACAGACTGTTATAACTTTATTGCAAGGTAATGATTGGTAATCTCCTCTTTGTGTGAGCTATGCTACTCCCTTAGAAAGCCTCATCTTCCCTCTCTGCATTTCTGTTATTTTTATGTATGACAGGTTTCAGATGGCCTTTAGTCTTGGGTGTATTTTTTTATTCCAAAGGATGCTGAACATTGAAATAAAGGATGATGAGAAATATAAAATAATGATTTTATTCTTCATGTGCTGGGGATATCAACATGTCCCAAAGCTTTGCAAGGTGATAATTAACAGAATGTAATTTAATTCTGGATATTTGCTTTGGTGTGTGATCTATCTTGTGCATACAGGCATGTGTCTTACTGGCCAAGGTAATTGCTGGAGGAAAGAGCCATCCAATAATGGAAATGTCATACATTCGTTGATATGACATAAACTTAACATAACTTGAGGCTTTGAAAATGTATTTTTTCATACTAATACATTTACTGCATATATAATTTTTGATCTGAAGAGCTTAATATAGCTTCAGTGAGGTTGCTAGGAGTACTGGAGTTGCACCTTAAGGAGCAAGCCATGATTGGTAATTCTCTTGTGTTCCAAAGTAGGGATGCGTTTACACAGTTCACTGGCTGGGCAAATATATTTCAGAGTTTCAGTATGCCAGATGTCTAGTAGTAAATCTAGTCATGTAATTTATATGTCCTGAGTAGCCAATTTTCCTTTGAAATAGATTTTCCATGTGTATTTAAAAACTTTTGTGTTCTTTGACTAAACAAAACATGCTTAATATTCATATCAAGCCTTCAGTACTGTACTTGGTGTTCCTGCATATTTCTGTTCACACCATGCTTCTGGCATATGAATTTTCATTGTTTATTTTGTAATAAGTTCCTGTCTTATTATTGCTTTCTCTTCAGTTTGTGTATCTGTAAATTGTACATTTGCATTTCTCAGTGGTGTTTGTTTAAACAAAAGTTTTCCCTTTGCTTGACATTTTCTTGTAAATAATGCAGAGACTAATCCACTTTGGGATGTGACTGCAGCCCAGAGTATGTAGGGGGTTCTCAGGTACTCAGTACTTTTTGAAACCTGCCTTTGTCAGGTGTAACCTGACATGACCACAGGAATGCCAGTACTTCAAGAGTAAGGCTGAAATGCTATGCTTGATGTTCTTTAAGTCTATAACTTCTCCTTTCCCCCCAACCTTGCTCTTAACAGTATAGGGTTCCCTGGAACTCTTACTCCAGAAGGATGTGGAGGTCATCCTGAATCACCCATGGGCTGCTGGGCATGAAGGACTGACACAGCAGTCTTCAAACCTCAGTGGGAAAATGACAGGATGGGCTGATATGACCTTTCCTACCCAGGGCTAGGGACAGCCTTAGCTTGAATTGTAGGAAATGGTGTAATCCCATGTATAATGGGAGGATCCATTCCCAACATGCGTTTAAGTGACGTTGTGGTAAAAGTCATTTTAAAGCTATCTGTGAAAATAACACATTATTTATCAGATGAGTAAATAAATATTTTAAAAAGGGAAAATAAGCCATCTGTCATGCAGGCACATCAGAGTGGAGAGTGCATTAGTCTGTCAACAGCAGAGCTGTCAAAATCCAGTTTCTGAGAGTACAGATTTCATTTTCTGGCATTTAACAAGCCAATTGTATTATAAGGGTGAGAATGACAACCATTCCCATAGTTCATTGCTTGTACTAATCCCTCTACTGTTGAAAAGAGAAAAGAAGAAACCTCTCGTTGCATATTGCTTGATTTAGAAAAATCCTGGATTGAGTACTCATTACACTGAGTCTGTAAGAGCAAATCTGTCAGGCCAGAGGTATATAAGCAGAGGGTGAAATAAGCATCTCCAATATGTGCCCCAGGAGCTCTGAGAGTTTTGATGAGAATGCTCTGTGGTAAGCATTTATGCATATCAACTTGTCCAAGGTGCATGGCAGGTTGCTGATCCAAACAGGATCCCCAGGTCTTACTGGCCTTTCTGTTCTAACCATTAAATAATATTTTACCTCAGAATACAATAATAATAATAATATTATTATAAGGATTATTTTTATTTTTTGCATCTAAGGTACAAAGAATTGTGAAGGAATGAAGTCACAGATGATCCAGCTATTCTGCCTACAATATTTCGTGATGGTGCAATTGTTTGGTGTGGTAAAAGCAACATACATCTCTGCAGTGTTCTGTCTGGGGGTTGGACAGTGTCAGTACATCCCAATGATATCAAGAATTAAAGTTCTTTTGGCAGGCATCTTTAGTATATTTAATTTATTATATCACCATAAAATGCTTTCATCTGAGTAATTGATGTAAATTGAGTAAAAAAAACTACTTTCAGTAAATTAAGAGAATCCAGTCTAGAAAGAGCAGTACAACTGGACTCACTTTGGTAATCATATCTAGTACAGCCAAAATTCTGAATCTCCACCACAAAGTATTTGCAGTGAACTGTGTATCATTATTTTCCAAATTAGAAATATAGTAAGAAATAAATGCTGAGAATTATAAGGTTTGGTTTTAGTTAATTTAATTTTTGCAGGAAGATCATGTTGATGTCCATTGCATCTGAAAGTGATAAAATCCTCAGATGTTAATTAAAAAAAAAAAAAAGGCAACAAACAAATTTCTCATGATTTGGAGTTCACAGTCTCAGTTTTATCTATACAAATAATATATTGCTGGGTGTACTGCTGGAGAGAGGTTTACCTTGCCTGATCTCCCAGGAGTAAAAGCGAAGACCAGGTATCACTTTAACTTTTGCATCAAGTCCGACACCCAGGGGGTGAGTTGTAATTGGTGAGTAACAAGTTCACTCTTTCATTGAAGAGAGGAGGATTTAAATATTTTGTTCCCTGGGGATTATCTGCAGAAGTTCAAGTCTTTGCACAAGAAGCAGTCATCTATGTGTGTTTAGTGAAACCTAATCTGACTGCAGATGAACTGATAAGGGCAAAAGAAAGACTGGTAGGAAGTGTCAATACGATGATGAGTTGTCAGTGAAAAACTGAATAAAAACGTGTTATTGGAAACAATTGAAGTTTGACCTTGCAAACGTTTGTGCTGTTATTTCATCACATGCTGTTATTTCATCACAGTGGTGATACAATCTCTTCTGGTTTAAGGACTGTAATTAAAACAGCTGGATTAACAGGTTCCAGATACTTCAGAGATCTGAACAGCAATGAAATTGTTTATATTTAAAACCAGGCAGGCTCTTGCAGCATATTGAATCATACTTGCAGGGGGTTTGCATGTGTTGTTAGCAGCTCTTACAGCTGTGTGTAATGCAACTTCATGAGCAAATAAATTCGCCTTTGCTGCCTGCACAAACTCAATTGCAGTGCTGTTGCTGCATGGCAGTGCATCTCATTCCCAAAAGGGCCTGAGGAAATGCAGCAGGAACTGAAAGTCACAAGTTGTGTTGGGGCTCAGTGAAGCAAATATCTTTGGAAAGCTATCATTTTCTCTTCAGTGGTTGATATAAGTCAAAAGTGGTCAAAAAAAGAAAAAAAAAAAAAATAAGATAGGATTAGACAAGTAAAAGTGATCTTGATCCTTTGGGGAAAAATGATAACTTACAGGTTTCATTTTTTGGGAAAAAAAAAAAAAAAAAACTTTTCAAAAACTGCTTGGTTAAACATTTTAATGCAAAAATGAGCTTTCAGTGAGCAGTCTATAAATAATGTTATTTTAAGTTATTTTAGTCCCATTTTAGAAAACATTTTAAAATGTGAAAATAAACTTGAAGGTGTGAAAGTAAATATTATTAAAAATTCTTCACAAAATGAACAACTTTTTAAAAACATAATGCCTGAAAATTGTTGACAAGTTCTACTCAGAATGAACTCTGAGATCTCCTTTATTTAAAAAGAAAAAAAAAGTGTAATTACTGCAAATGTTGTTTGACAAAAATGTGTGCCTTTGTCAGCAGTTTCATAATTACAATTGTTGTTTGCTTTTTGAAAGCTAGGCCCTATTACATTCATAAATAGTTGGCGACTAATGATTTCCTGTTGTTCCCAAAACAACTGTATCTCCATCTACTTCAGAGAAGTTTGGCACAAGGTGGAACGTAAATCTAAAGGCAATTTTAAAAGTTAAGGCTCTGGGGTCTTAACAGTCATAGCTGACTGTTTTGTTTTGTTTTGTTTTTTACTTTTATATGGCATTCCTGATTGCGTAAAGTGCAAAAACCACAAAGAGATGTGGTCTTCCATTGAACCATAAGAAAGCTTCAAGTTGTTGTCACTGGGGTAATAAGGCCTTTTTCAACAAATGGAACTGCGTGACTTCACTCTGAAACCTGCAATCAGCTCGGCCTGCAAAAGCAATGAGCAGAACTTGGAATGGATGGTGCACATGAAATGTCTGGGGGGGATCTGCTGGTGACTAAAAAACAAATATCATTTTCTCCTTGATGCACTGTATAGCAAAAAATAGAAAGAGAAAGAAAGAAAGAAAGAAAGAAAGAAAGAAAGAAAGAAAGAAAGAAAAGAGAGAGAGAACTGAAAGCAATGACCCATCCAGTCTAGAAGTGTGTAGTACCAATTGCTTAAAGTACAGGTGTATGAAATTTTCAGTGTGCAACTACAAAATAAACTGTCCAGCAAAACGTCTATTCTCTAAGTTGTGATAGTTAGAATATGCATTATGTACTAGAGCTTGGGGCTTATAGCTTTTTCCTACTTCTTCTGCTACTCCCTGATACCTACTGCTGGAATTGTCATAACCGAAAGGAGAACACCAGGCAGACATAACTGTAGCTTTACCAAGGCATACAAAATTTGTTTATCCTTTCAGATTTATGCCACTTGAGCACCTTTAGCCTGAATTCTAGCTCTATTCAGAATTTTCTTGTTTCCAAAGATGCAGTGATAAAGATGCCCTCTACCTTATCTCTGTTTGTATCTGTCCATGTTATTAATGTTTCAATCTTCACATCTTTCCTTATCAATTTGGATAAAAGTGTATCCAGATTCCAGCCAAAATGACAGTCAAGAAGTAGCAAAAACACTTAGGAGAAAAAAATTTGTGATGAAGAATGAGTTTCTGGATGTGCCGGTTCAATGCCAATGTATTAATTTTATGTTGCACCATCGTTTGCTTTCAAAAATACTTAGCAAACAATTCAGGGAAACCAATTGACATAATCCGTAACAAGAAAAGATCAAGTGACCTGTAATGATGATAAAAGCAAATTCACTAAATGAACTGGAGTTTTAGAACTTTGCAAATTTATCAAACTATGATTCCTTGGTTGCTCACTTAATCACCTGTTACAGTTTCTCTCCTGACCCTCCATAGTCCAGTTACTTTTGTCAGAGCTTTGGCAACCGAGGGATTCCCTGTTTGCTCCTCCAGTTGTGAATACTGGAATAAAAGTTTCTGGCTTGGAGATTTAATTTTATTTGTATTTGGTTTGTATTCTTGACCATCTTTCAGAAGGGGAATTTACAGGTCTCATAGGCTCTTATAGTTTTCTTTACATCAGGTTAATGACTCTGAGGAAGAAGCTTTCTTTATTCTGTTTATGATAGCATAGGTGTTAATTAAAGCACTATCTTACCAGGTGCTGAGTACCTTAAGCATCTTCTTAACTTTGGGAAGGGTAATTCTGTGCATATTTAGCACTTAGAGGTGTTCTGCCTGCAAAAGATCTCTGGTCAGGATAGAGGTGTACAAGGCAAAAACATATTTCAGCTGGTGGTACAAGCATTTGATTGATTTGGTAAGAATCTTATAGGGTGGCGATAGAAACACCCTAGAATGATGGTTCTGTTTTGTTGGCAGGAGTGAACTCCAAATATCATTAAAATGTTAGTGATGATCTCTTGCAGAACTTTTTTCAGAATGAGAAAGACAAGACAATAGTCAAACAAGTCTACTTCAAACTGGCCATTTAAGTCTTTCTGAAACTTGTTTCATCAGGGAAACTTTTAGGGAAACTGGGGAATGGAGGTATGCTAGTTTGTGCATGCACAATGATGGGAAAGGGGAATTACTCCTGCTGGTGCAGAACAATAGCTGCCTCCTGCAGGAGAGGGTTGGACTGCAATTAAAAAGTGGTGAGAAAATGCTCTGCCTACGCTCAGTATGCAAATCTCTTTGTGATTCTTCTGGATGAAAGGCACTGGGAACTTTGCAGTTTAATTTATGACCTTGACTCAGCAAATACTATGCTATATCAAATTTAACTGTACTGTTCTGAAGCTTAAAGAATTGAGGGGGCTTGTGAAAAGATATGCAATGGCTAACAAATGGGATATTCACAAATTCCCCTGGGTATCTCCCACTCTCTATAAGTCCTGTATTTGCTGTATAATGGTGTATGAATGTGCAAATAGTGGTTAAAATGTACTCATAAAATTAAGGGCTAAGAAAAGTGATAGATTTGACCTTGCAACAGCCAAAGATAATGCCCAGATATGCTGTGTGCTTTTCTGTTGGTAGCACTCAAAAGCTTAGTGAAAGAGCATGGGTTATTCTGTTTGCTTGCATTTCCACTCATCTAAATAACTCTGTCTTACAGGAAGTAAAAAGGAAGTCCTGATCTATCTGCTAAGTCAGTTTGTGATTTTTATTGTATTTGTTAACAATTAGTTGAACAATCATAATGTATTATGGATAATCTCATCAGTATAATCAGGTAGCGCTTTAAATTGGGGAAATAATCAGTCCTCCTGCAGTGGGATTTAAGGTCACTCCTGTTCAAGATCCAGGATCATACCAATGACTTTGTTATACCTTGTAACTCCCCTCTCTGAAGGGGTTTCGTTCTCTGCCCCATGTGAAGTGGGGTTACAGTGTCTTACCTGAAAATATGACTCAAATACAAGGAATTGCACTGACCTGTGGAAAAATTTCCTTCAGTTATTGCTGTTACCAACCTGCTGTGCTTGTTTATTAATCACATGGATTTTCTTAGGCACTAATCCTCCAAAAGAAGAATATTGACAAGCAGAGAGGAAGAGTTGGTTGTATAAAAATAACTCTAAAGCATAAAGACGTCACCCTGGATGGAGACCATATCTGAGCTTGAGCTTTTCTGCTAGGGAATAATGGCTTATTTTCATTTGGGATAGTAGACAGTGGTAAAGGGAAGCTAGGGACTGACAGAAATATGTCTTCTATGTTGATGAGACTTAAACATTTGCCCGGGCAGTAAATCATGTATGTTTGCTTGTATATCTTTGAAATATCATCACATGGATGTTCACATGTATCACTCCTCTAACTGTATGGGGTCGTGTTTGAAAGTTCATATCTGTTTCCTTAAGTATTTACATAGTTTAATGCAAAATAAGACCTATACCCATGTTTTTTAAAGCCAGCATATACTTAAATTCAATAAACTAGTTAAATACAGTTAAATGTGCCTAATTTTGAGCACAGGCTGAGGACCACATGCAGGAAACTCTACCATGTTAGTTAGGAGTGAACCAAAAGTTTATGTTATGACAGTGCATAAAGCGGTGCTCTTACATGTCATACATTTTCTGCTTGTTTATGTGATGCAATTTCTCTGTATCTCCTTTTAAGCTATCTACGAACAATCATGTGAGGCTTACCGACATCAAGGGAAGTCATCAGGTTTCTTCTACATCGATTCTGATGGAAGTGGACCACTTGGACCACTTCAGGTTTTTTGCAATATAACAGGTAATGACCTAACTCTGTCATTGGTGCTTGATGTTGCCTATAACATGTCTATTAACATGTCTATTGTTGTATTTACTAAGAAGACACCAGAAACCAGTGGTTCTCTCAGTAATGGGGAAAAGCAGAGCATTGTTAGTAACTGAGGTTCAACTCTGAAGCATTACCTTAAATAGGATCCAAGTAAAAGTGATTTCTAAACCTTAAGCTTAAAGAAATTACTTTGTAGAGATCACTTTGTCATGTTGCTAAATGTTATTTAATTGTAATTAATTAACAATATTATTTGCACTTGTAAACGGCATTGCAGATATATTTTTTTTCATAATATTACTTAATGAGATGACTTTTTTACTAAAGATTTGGAAACTTAGAATTCAATCTTTCTTTCATTGATGAATAACTTTTCTGCTTTACTAGAACACACGAGGTGGGATTCAAATCAAATGCTGCAGAAATAGATCCATTACACAGGATTACACATTTGCTTTCCAGACTAGGGTACAGCTTCAGCTGAAAGCAGAGGGCCAGATCTTAAAATAAAACTGCGCATCTGTAAAAGAGATGATAGAGACAAGACCTTTAATCAGTACACAAATAAACAGGCTGTCTTTACACAAAGGAAAGATGTTATTTCTCATTGTAACATGAGATTATTGTCAGGATACTGCAGGGAAAGAGCTGCCCATGACCTCTCCTGACATTCAGCTGGCTCTACATGTCTCAAAACAGGATGTTCACGGCCACAAAAAGCAGAACCTTATTCACAATTAGGCCAAGAAGATCATTGCCTAATAAACTGGGAATGACTATTATGTTCCTTATATTGAGCTGGCTGTTAACCCTCCCATTCTAAGTAATAATACTTTCCTTCTTACAAGTGTGTGGCCTTTAATGTTCCAGATAATGCCTTCATCTACCTGAGTACACATGTAGATGAGATGCTCTTAGGAGGAGAGAGCAGAGTTTCTCCTGTCTCTTACCACAGAGACAGGTAGAAGAGCAAGAGCCTGGAAGAGTGACCTATTGGTTGAGACCCCTCAAACTTACGGTACTATAGTTCTAAAAGTTTTAAAAATGAAAATCCCCATCTAGCAAATCTCCTCCTTAATAAGCTAGCTCTATTTTGTTTATATGGTTGTCATGCAAAAATATGAGGAAAGATTACAATACAGTCCATATTTGGAGATGGAAATATGGTAGAACCTCCGTTCTGCTTTTTGTTTTTGAAATGTAGAGGAAATTTCCTACATTGTCTCATGTTTGTTTTTTTTTGTTTTTGTTTTGTATGGGTGAAAGAAAATATTATTACCCTTTTTAAAGTGCTAACTCTGGTAGAGCTACTTTGCCACATATCACCTCCAAGCTTAGTCCAGAAAACAAAGGACTCAGGATATTCATATTTTCTCCTTAATCTTCTTGTACTTAAAGTGCCTCAAATTAAATTTTCATTTTGATTTAATTGGGCAATCATTATGTTAATTAAATGCACACCAGTTCATTATTAAACATGTTTTTTATTCAAGTGTAACAAATATTTAATAAAATGTCTCCTTCACTGTTGCTGAATTTTGTAAGAACTGAAACAGTTTCACCTTTCTGTCTGAATATCCTTCCTTGATCTTCAGTATGGGAAATGTGCTCATTTTTATTATTTATTGTATAAATATGTGTGATCAAAACATTGTCAGTGCTTTTTATCTCTGCTCAAGAAGTAGAATTTTTGACAAACTCCTTGCAGAAAGTGTCTGCTTTCCTCAAATACATTTTATTTGGCAGAAATCCAGAAAGCAGATTTTCTCTCTGTCTATAATGAACTTGCTGACATTCTTATTTTATTTTGGTTACAAAAAAGTGGAGGTGGGGAAAACTGACAAAACCTGCTAGCCTGGAAAACTTTTCTTTTTCGCATTTCTTGTTTCCCCCAGATGTCTCATTCGAGGCAGGGGAAGGTCATTTGTCAAAGGCATCTCTGTTATTCCTATTGTGTGAAGGAGAACTGAGGCACAGAGATAAATTATTATTTTGTAATTATTAAGAGAGTTTGATGTACAATTGGGTTATGTTGCCCAGAGAAGCTGTGGATTCCCAATCACTGGAGGTATTCAATTCCAGGTTGAATGGGGCCCTGGGCAACCTGATCCAGTGGGTGGCATCCCTTCCCATGGCAGGGGATTGGAACTAGAGGGATATCAGGTCCCTCCAACCCAAGCCATTCTATGTTTCTGTATCATCTCAATATGATTTGGGTGCCTTAATCACAAGAGCTTTTTCTTAATGTTCTCTGGGAATGTATTATTATGCTGATAATAATTGGATGTTTACAGTAATAGATTAAGTGCAAAGTGTTTGAGAAAAATAACTTTTAATTTATGTGCACAGTGATAGATTCTGAATTTTGCTATTACTCTCAGCTTATGTTTCTGCACAGTTTTTCAGAAAGGATCAATATTCAAGGAAAGTTTCAAAACAAACAAACACCTCTATGTTGCTATATTATGGAAGGAATAGAGGAAAAACAAACAACATTGTCCAGTGAAATAAATGCATACCTACTGTAAATAGAAACATGTAGATGGTCAAGAAGTATGGATGGCTTCCATATGTGGACATACTAAATGGATTGATGAGGTGATGAAGGAACTGTTGCAGGAAAGAATGGAGATCATACGTGGCAGAGAGAAAGCAAAAAGGGAATAATTTTTTCTCTTAATATGGGAGCTGAGGGACTGTTAAATTATCAGGTAGCAGGATTCCAGCAGTTATTTTTGGTTTTGTTTTTCTTGATGCAATGAATAATTCAATTTGAAACTTATTATCACAGGACGCCATGGAGTCCAATGTATCAACAGATGGGAAAAAACAGGCTGGAAAATAAAAAGATTCTTATCTGATAGATTCAGAAGGTGCTATTAAATGTGGAAGTTTAATTGCATTCCCATCTCAGGCAGCTGTGAGGAAAAGCTCACTGGGAATGAGTTTCAGAAAAACCTTTTGCCTTTCCTCGCTTCCCTGAGTATCTGTTCTCCTTTGAGGTAGAGGCTGGCTCCTGGGTTAAATGAAGCTTTGGTTTTACTCAGGCTGGCAGATCTTCTTTTCATATGCAGTTGAAGAGGTAGTCTCTTTGTGCCCAAAATGTGTTTAGGCTGAAGAATTTAGAAGTGGAAGGGAAAATCTGGGGAAATGACTCATTTAGTGCTTTTAAAAGTAGAGGTGCAAGAGCTAATGACTTGTGGGAATTGCAGTGCCTTGCATTTGTGAAAGATGTATTCAAAGGAGTCAGATCATCAGAAATGAGCAGCATCTTTGCATCTAGAGAAGTGTTGTTCCTTAATGTTCAGTTACATTTGGTTAAAGTTGTTTCTAATTTTCATCTGATTAATTGAACAGATTAAGGTTTAATTGCCTTGCCAGTTATTAACCATGTCAGATTAACACCTTCTTTCTCACATACTGGTGTCTGGTCGTAGGCATATGTGATACGGATATGGGAAGTATCAACATTAAGAGTTAATTTATTATGTCTATGGTCCCAGTGATTTCTGTGTAGTCTGTCAACTTCAACAGCCTACTGTTGAATAAAAATTCTGAAGAAAGCACAGAATTATAGGCTTGTATGTTGAGAGGGAACTGGACAATAAGACACAGACAAAGAAGGAGAGGGAAATAAGGGAAAGGACATTTTTGCAGGAAGAAAAAGCAGCCTGGCAAGAAATTTAACAGTAGAGTGTCACAGGATATCTGCTGATACCAGAGTGGAGAAATATATTTATTCATTGTCTGGAGAAGTAGCTGAAAAAGCAAAGTGACAAACATTGTAGATGACATGCTCTTATTTAAATTGGTTGGTCAAGAATAGGAAAGAGTATGGGAAGCACTTCAGAAGGATCTTGTCTTGAAGGCTGTTTATTTCAAGTAAAAGTAAAATATCTTGTTGAAATAAGAGATAGTCAGGAGTATTAATATAACTAATTAAAGGCATAGAAAGATATCTGTACAAAGAAAGGCTAAAAGTAAATAATCCATGGCTATTTAGATTAGGAAAACCCAAAGTGAATGGACGTCATTGACAGAAGTGATGTTCATTAGCATTTTCTTACAATAAGAATAAAGGGACGGTTCAATGATAATGAAAGACAAGAAACTCAAAACTGGATTTAAAAAACAAAAAACAAAAAAACAAACAACACCTTATTAACATGTTTTCTTCACCCTATATGCTCATTACACCCAAAGCAAAGTCACTTTCACAGGAAAATTAATCAATTATAATAAACAACAAGGAATCCACATCAGAAACGCCTGTTTGGGTTTATGCACCCAAGCCATGAGCATATGTAGATGGATGATATGAAAAGCAACATGTTTGTGTGGGTTCACACAGGGATTATTAATTACGTTCATTACTGTTCATTACATAGCTAGCGTGGTTCCAGGGCCATCTGCATGGGAATGTGAACTAGCTCTGCTGGCATTACCTGGGTTCTCCAGTCATCCTTTAGACATTTTTTTGAATAAGGTACATAGAGGATGTATCCTGTCATGTTTTAGGAAAATAAGCAACCACCAAGGCTGGGAAATAATTTTTTTCCTGTAGGCTGTTTGATAATTAGCCCAAACAAATTCTCACTTTCCACTGCAGTGGCTGATAACAGTTGATAGCAGAAAATGGCTAATGGACCATCTCAACAGCTTTTCTGCAAGTCTCTCTATTGTATTATTTTTCTCTTGTTGCTTAAAAATCTATTGATGTCCTCATCTCTGTGGAGTCTCCTCATCGCCTCTGGTATAAATTTTACCCCTGATGTTTGACAGATTTGCTTATAATACAGAGCCATTTTCTTGCTGTATTTCTTTACTGATGCTGTTTTACCGATTTGATAGACCCTGGGCTATCAAATCAATAATGCTTAGAAATTACTGCGATAAGATCAATGCTTAATTTTATCGTGGCCAGATATTTGTCCAGTCTTCAAGTGTTGTTTTTTTTTTTCCCTCCAGAGGTGCAGATCTGGGAGAGATTAGTTCTTATTCCAGCTCTTGCTGCTAGTCCAAGATCTGTTTTTGAAGCTGACATAATGAAAAAAAAAAAACAAACAAAATTAATGAACAAAAAATCTTTTCTTGTTTTACATACTCCTCTAAAAATGCAATTATTGCCTATTTTTCTCATGCAAAAAAAAAGTAAAACATTATTTTTTCTGTCTAAGAATATTACTGGCAAACTGTGCTTAAATCTTGGATATCTAGTAAAGGATTCTAAAAATACATGAGAGAGTTTACCAGAGTTATACTTGTAATTTTTTATAAAATTGCCTCTAGCCATTTTTTTTCTTTTGTTCAGCTAACAATGATCAAGATTTTGTTCTTCTGTGTAGTACATATTCCATGGTATGTAAACAAATAGGGCTGAATTCAGGAAGATAAAAGTTATGTTTGTAGCTGAAGTGTCTAAATACTTTAGGTGTCCCAATAGTCCCACTTATAGTAGGATATTTGATCAGCTATTTGAGGAAAATATTGTAGCAGTTCAGCTTTACTGTGAACAAGCAACAGACTGGAGTAAGAATGAGGTAGAACGCAAAGGTGAGCTGGCCAGACATCAATCTTTGCTGTAGGGATCCCTGTTGATGTTCCCAGTCTAATTACGGGACTGGTGGCATTACCATTCCTGGCATCCCCCCTTTCCACACAGAAATCTCAGATCATCTGCATATAAATTATTAATCTATTTTTCCATAAGAAATCATTATCTCTTTTTACTTTTTATAGCAATTACACTGATACAGAAATCACTTTAACTCTCCAGTTAAAAGGAGGGCTAACACCAGTTAGGCTCAAGCAATAACAGAGAAGAGGAGAAGGTCACACACTTAATTCTGGTTTTATTAACTGCAACTGTGAAAGTGTGGGCTGAGAACTTCAATAGTGAAACTCCCTTAGATTGTTAAAAATGAGTCAGATACAGATTTGAAGTTATGCAGGAAGTTTTTAGAGTGTTTTCTTTGTTTATTTGTTTTGGTTTATTGGTTGCTTTCTTTGCTTTCTTGTTTGTTTGTTTATGAATGTACCTTGCAGCTTATTGTCTATAATTATGATTGACTTCATTACTGGGGGAAGATGATGAATGGGAATCCTTTACGAATTATTTACTACTCCTTAGATTAAAGACAGTCCTTAAAGATTTACAACTTATCCCCTCAAACACTGCAGGTCTTTTGGCACAACGTAGCTGTGACAATTTATACATTTGCTTTGAATTTTCATTAAGTATTCCAGAACTTCATAAAATGAAATAAGCATTTAATGTTTATATTATGTCAAATGCATTGTGCTGTCAACAGCTGCCTTGCTGTTTTCAGCAAGCACTGTGTTTCTGATGAGCTTTACAGCAGATGTCCCACAGGCCTTCTTCACCCTCACACATGTAGAAGGCCCCCCAAGGAAATTTTATTACAGAAGCATGTAACAGACATTTTCCTCTAACCTTTAACCAAGGACTACTGCAGCTTAATCAATCTTCTCCCACATTCACAGTGCTCAGAAGCTAGAGGTAGGCTATGGCTCCCTAAAAGTTACTCCAGCAGTCTCACAAGTGTGGGATCCATTTGCCCCAGGTACAGGTGCTTAGTGCCCTGTTGGAAGACTTCAGATGTCCTGCCCAGCCTCCTGATGCTGCTCCAGAAGCACAGCAGATCCCCTGTGGGCTCCCCTTCTTGTCTGCTAGACTCATGCAGGTACCTGAGCCATCATAAGGCATATGTTGCAACATATGAGAGCAGAAGGTCATATGTTGAGGCTCTCAAAACTCACCTGGGATGAAGGAGCTTTGTAAGTGTAAGTGCAGGACAGAAGTGTCCATTTTGCTCTAAGAGCTAGTTCATTGACTGCCTCTTCAGTTTTTTGAATATTCTATGATTCTATAAACAAAAATGTTTCTTACTGCTTGCAGATATCCTGTATTACAGGAAAGACAGAAATGGAGGGTTAGCAAACAGTGGGCTGGCAGGGTAATGGTTTGTCATTTCTGAGCTTCAGCATAACAGGGGAGATGAGGATGCAAGGGGTCGCAAAAGAGGTGTCTCACTCTCATCCATCAGAGTCACCTACCACGATCATTTTGCTGACAGACACCCCTTGAACCTTGGTCTCAGAGCGAGCAAACATTATGCCTGGGGACAGAAGGGAGTTTGGAGCCCAGCTTTTCCCTTTTTGGTGGGGCTGCACATCTGCAGAGCCAGGGGTGTCACTGCAACCCTTGTACCTTCCAGGTGCTGCCTACTGACTTCTGGGAGGGATTTAAGGGCTGGCAGTTCTTCTGGGTGTAGACATCCCTGGGGAACATGCACCTGCAGGTACAGTCTGCCAGCACTGTCGGAGAGTGGGCTGCATGCAGGTCTGGGAAATGGGAACTGCCCCAGAATAGTTTCCATGGAAATGCATCACGGTGCTTGTGTGCTGCCTGAAAGCAGCTGACTTGGAAACTAGGAGGAAGCTTATGAGCACGAAACAAGCTGCAAAAGCACATATTTCAGGGTCAGCCAACAGAAAACAAAATGGAAATAGGAAAAAAATAAAAATGATGGGTGGATTTCCTAGCAGAAAGCTCCTTGAAGTTAGTGAATTACAGCTTTTTGCTTTAAGAAATTGTCTTTTCATATTCTTCAAGGGGTATAGTAGAGTGGTTGGGCTAAACTGCCACTGCAGCTTAAAACAATGCAGTGTCAAAGGAGGAGAGTCTGTCTTTTGTGTAGTTACTCCAGTAATTATAGGTACAGCTTTCAGGACAATATTTGGTATTCAATGTAGAGCACCATGAAACAAATGCATCATATGAGCTCTCAGAGCAATTTCTCTCTCTCTCATGTAGCATTTACCGTATGTTTGGCTTGTTGGCAATTTAATCAGTCTGAATAATCTTGTTTGGTGACAAACCTCCTAAATCACAAAGGAGTGATGTAGTTTGTATGGGTGAAATGTGCTCCACAGAGATATTTCAAGTTGAAGAATAAAAATGAGAATTAGACAATACAGAGCTCATTGAAAGCCAGCTTTCCAGCTGCTCTAATTTCCCACAATTTAATTTGTGTGCTGTCAAAAGCAACTTGGAGGCTTCCAGCAAGATGACAGAACTATGGGTGAGACTAAGCAGAGGGTCTGAAATGTGCTGAATGCATTGCAGTCCCATGCTGTAAAAACATCTCCTAGGACCAAATACAGGCAGCGTAATATCCTAGTAAATTGGTCCATTAAATAAAACTGCAAAGTCATAAAGCTGTAGCATTACCCTGAAATTAAAGCATTGTCACCTTTGAATTATGGAACAATTTAACAAGCATTTAGGAAATATGTTTTTCAAGGCTGAATTTAACTATTCCAGGTTACACAGTAGAAGGTGTGGCTGCACTCTCCTACTGGGCTTTGAATGACTTCCAGCTTGTATGTGGTTTCGAATTTTACCAAACTGAGAAAATAATAAAATAATAGAGTGGAATAATAGAAAGTAAAAATAAACAGTGACCTTTGCCTGGAGAACAGCTTTTTCATTCTCATTGTAAATTCACATGTGCAGGGAGAGCTCATTAAGTTGAGTAAATGGAGAAAAAACACATGTAATATGGACAAACAGGAAAAGATAATGATAGCCTCTTTGTTGAAATAAAGAAAAGATGGCCTTATCTACTTGGATTAGCAGCTTCCAGACATTGAAATGGCTAGAAGGAGCTAGTGACACTCAATTTGGTTTGCATCTGTGTCACTTCCTAAAAATATAATGAAAACAAAAGCAAAAAAAAAAAGTAAAGAATTTTTATTTTTTTTTTTTAACAAAACCAAAAAACAACCCTTATAGAGTGAAATAGGAACAGTGTTTGGAGACCAATTTTCAAATGGCATAGGCATAATCTTTGCAGAAGTCTGCAAATCTTGGAGGTAAGTTTTAGACAGCTTTTAGACCTCTTTCTAACTGAAGTGATCTGTGTGCATATACAGATTGCAGCTACCTGACTTGTGTGGGTCCTGAAGCATGCCTGAAATGCAAGCTCTCGCATAATTGTCTGTAGGCTTCAGAGTACACACTGACCAAGCTGTAGGAGGAGAATTCCTTATCCTCCTTATGAGGCAGACAACTCTGTCTTGGCAGCAGCCTTGCAGATATGAGATATGAATATCAGCCTCGTAGGTATTTGGATATATGAGTTTGAGAAAATAGAATGGTCTTTTCCCATATGCTGCCAGGTGTGACACAGAGAAAATGGTACAGGATTAAAGCCCAAGAATTGACCTAAGTGGCGAGGGTCTTTAGAAGAAAGGTTGCCTTCTGATCTTTGGAAGCAGGTGGATGTGGTCTTGCTATTGTCTTGAAATGGTTCAAGAATTTACTGCCCTCCAGTGGTTTGTTGTTCCTTCCTCAGTCGGCTGAGATGCAGTAGGGAACAGTGCTGACTCTCCCACTCCATCCCAAAACACACTAAAGTTTAAATAATTTTCAGGCTCATTTGCTGCATGTAAATCAATAATTGGCTTTTTGAAAGAAGAAATTCTCTGTTTTTACTGTGATGTGAATACAAATCCTTATTCTTCTAGCAGGTTGTGTGTGACTCTGTGTATATTAACTAGTCCCTCTACATCTCACGTTCCCCTTTGTAAGATGGAAGTACTTTTTCTTTCCCTAGGAAGTGGGAGGAAGCATGTCTGAGGAAGCTGAATGCATCTCTCTTCCTTTCCCTCCTAACATTTTTGTCAACAGATCTTTTGTCAAGCATCTGTGATGTGTTGGATCTCCCTTCCAGTATGAAGGCTTCCGTTCAGACTCTCAAGTTTTTTAAGTCTCTTTCAGTGCCTTTTGGGGGGTTAAAAACAGGAGGAAAAAAAAAAAAAAGGAAAAATGGAAGATGTAATTCTGTGTGTTCTTTCTACACCAAGCGTATGCAGGCAAAATAAATTAATTTTTGAATGATGGTAGCTTTTACTGTCCAAAATGTATGCTTAACTTTCTTTTAACTAGACCAGTGAGCCAAATGTATATATTTTTTGGGAAGCTGTGCTGTTAGTTACCTATAGCTCAAAGACAGAGCATACAGGCAGTCTTTGAATTGACCAGCAAAACACAGATCTAACCTACAAAACTAATAAACATAATAAATCAGGCATATGTAGGTTACAAAACATTTGAAATATAACTGTGAAATTTTTCCTTTCTGCTACTACTTTTTCTTCCTCTCTGTTCTGATTTACATGCTAAATCACAATTACATTCACTACAGACAGAAGTTTGATTTGTTTTCCCTTTCCCCTCACAAACTAGGTGGAGAATCTGCAGTTTACTTCTCATTTCCACAAGATCCTGTGGAGAAAAGCAGTCTTTGAAAGTCAAAGTTCAGACTGCAGCGGAACAGCTGAGTGCAGTTGTAATAATAACAAGACCATTGGAAATAAATAAACAATCACAGAGGAAGAAAAGAGAGAGACTGGTCGTGTTGTCTGTTTGATATGCTTGTCAATGAGTGGTTGTCCGTTACAGTGCTTTGTCCAGCCTCATTTCAAACACACTAATGGATTATATTTCCAACACTGCTTGGGAAGACTTTTTCATGCTATGATATTTTTTAGTCGTCTCCCCTCCCCTTTTTTTTTTTCCTAAATAGTCCTTTATTGCTTGTAAATTATCAGATCATGATGCTTTTGGCTTTTCAGGTAACCACACAGCACTTTTTTCTGGTGTACAAGTACAAAGTCTGGAAAACATGTCAGTGTTAACCATGTTGTAACTCTAGCATTATAGGCTGTTGTACTTCCTGAGCAGCAGTATAGCCACTAGTATGAGCATTGATTTTATTATAGTTTCTCAAAAGCATGTTACTGATGCTCAGTGGAAGAGTTTAAGACTGCCCACCTGGAACTTCCAGCAAAGCAGTTCATTCCATTCTCTTGTTTTTACATCTTTTTTTATAATATCATCAATTTAGTGTTTGTTGTCTTTCAATGGTAATATAGGTTTTTTAGTGAAGGCAGGGCTTAAATTTCCATCAACTTCAGTGAGAGGAAGTGAGTTCACCCTCAGCTGTTTTTGAAAAATCCTTTCTGTTCACATCAATATTTGCAGGGAAAAAAAAAAAAAAAAAAAAAAAAAGACTGGTTGATTGGGTAATAGGAATCGCTATTGCTGGATGTATGAGGTGTGTTATGAAGTCATTGAATTATATTGTGTTGGAAGCAATATACTGTGCAGGACTGTGTAGGATTTTATATTGTGCTACAGCATTGACTGGTTACAAGCACTGAAGAAAGTTTTAGAAGCAATAAATTTGCAATATTTCTTGTGATTTTAATCTAACTTTTATGAGTCGCACATTGCACCCATGTTTCATTGAGATTCAATTCAAAGGATCTATAAGCAACATCCTGAACTCAGTAAGAATCACAGAATTATAGATCTATGAGAAAACTGCTTCTGTTCACGGTCCCAGAAATGATGAGAGTTGTGAGTAAATCTACGGGTTGCAGGGTGTAAACTGTCTTTACAGTTTCTGAAGTTCAAGATTATGCTGTAAATTGCTCAGAGAGTGGTTTCTCCCTAACTTGGACCAGACATGTTTATATGGTTTCCAGATGTTTGTTGTTACTTGCCTGTCATCTGAATGACTCCATAATGACAAGCCATTAACTTATGTGTCTTTGCAAAGATGGTCCATTTAGGGTTTATACACGCCTATTAGAGTTCTATCGAAGTCATCTGTGGGATATTTGTAGCTCAAGGGAAAAATAGGTCAACTGCAACTCATTACAGTGGCCACAGAGCTGCTGGGATCTGTGCCAGTGTACTGGGGAGTAACTGTAAAGCTAGTGCTGTGCAAGAATTCAGCCAAAGTTATCTGGCAGTAAAAACATCTGAATATTTCAATGCACAATTTTAAAGATCAAATTTCCTTCCCTTTATTTTTGCCTCATCAGTACCTTGTATCATCCCTGAGGGAGCATGGTCTTTGATTACAGAGGAATTTACTGGATGTGTCTCTTAATAACATCATGGAGCATGTGCTGGGCTCAGTCCTGTGAATCCTCATTAGAGAGTTTGCCTTTTACTCTGGGTCAGCTCAGCAGATTGGTCATTCAGGCTGTCCTTGTTATCTTGTCCCTTGCTATCTCACCAGAACCTCTTGGTAAATAGCCTCCCTGCTAAGTTAATTGTTCCTAATTTTGATGTTCTCCTTATCATGCCAACCTCAATGCTGGTTGTGAGTTGGGTTGTTGCAGTGCAGATTGTGCATAAGCCTAGATTCTGCTGTTTGTGACCTGAGCAATTCTTTGCTTTGCCAGCAAATGCAATGAAAGAAATGAGAATGGGGTCCAGAGCATGGAAAAGCATCAAAATGTACAGTTAGCTACAGATGCTGAGTCATATGTTCTATACTATCAGCCAAGTGGGGCATTGCTCAGTTTATGTGCAGAAAAATCTGGGAGTTGAGTAGAATGAGCACTCTGACTTGTAACTGGGCAATAAGAACATGTTTGCAGTTGTAGCTTTCTGCCAAGAGTTTTGTTTGTGGTGAGTTTGTGAGCTTATCAGCTGCAGTTCATATGTGGTGGTGTTGTAACAGTGGGCTGTACTCTCAGGTCAGGCTATGTTTGCAGAAGATGAAAGTTACCATCCTGATCCATGTTATTAAGTCTTTTCTCTCAAGACTGAAGACAGCTGAAGTGCATCTAATTTTCTCCAGATGCTGGCAACGGAATATGTGGAAGATCTCCCAAGGTTCCTGGGAAGCTTTTAATTTCTCTCTGGCACAGCAGGCTGTAGAATTTGCTCAAGCTGGTTTAGGGAGAAAGTTCTGTGGGATGTGTTGACCTGCAGGTCCTCATCACAGCATCGTCATTTCATAGCCCAGGGTCTGTCTGATCCTGTCTCTAATGCAGTAAAGCTTTAGACTTAGGTTGATTTTTGTCCCCTGCTTTGTTGCGAGTTTTTTTTTCTGTTAACTTCCCACTCAATCCTCTTTTTTGTTTGTTTGTTTAACAGAAGATAAGATCTGGACTGCAGTGCAACACAACAACACAGAGCTAACTAGAGTCCAAGGAGCTGGTCCGGAGAAGAAGTACACCATGTCCTTTAACTACAACAGTAGCATGGAGCAGCTTGAAGCTGTGATAAACAGTGCGGAGTACTGCGAACAGGAGGCAGCCTACCACTGCAAAAAGTCACGTCTCCTGAACACCCCAAGTAAGTACCATGATCCCAAATCTTTCCTTGTTAACTGCTATTGATTATATAGCAGGTGCAGGCTGCACTTGTAACTAAGGAGAAAGAAAACTGCACGTGTACTAGCAATACAGGATAGAGTGAAAAGCCTTTGACTGTCTTGGATCCCACTGTGCAGTGGCTACCCTCTGACATGAGATGGACAGAGCTCTGCAGGGGAGTTTCCACTGTGTAAGTTCATGAGTACAAAGGGTCTGAAAGCTTCAGCAATGGAAAGTACTAGTTGGAAAGCAGTAAAGATGTGTTTAGCTGAAGGTAAATGGCTCTTTTCATTCATTTACAGTTTTAACTCTGTATTAGAAAGAGACAGCATAACAGTCCAGACTCAGAATGTTTCTGAGTAGGAAGGGTGTATCCTCTTCCAAATCTGACAGTCTTGAATATAATGTTTAAAGTGCTTGGTAGAACAGTTTCTGGGGCAAAAGTAATTTTCACCTATTGCTAGAAGGATCAAGTTTTTTGCTTTGACTTAATGTAGCAGCAACAACAAAGCAGAGAGGGTCTGATTAGTTTGTATCTTTTTGTGATAGCAAAACTACAGTGGCTACTCAGAGCACTTCCACTCAGCCCTTTCCTGGGGTCAGGATTTTACATTTGGTTATCCAGAGAAGAGGAATGCCATTAAGGGCACATTTCTGGATGTCTCCACAGTTTCATCTGGTTACTTGTAATGTCTGTATGGTCCTGGTGATTCTCTGATTATTAGGAACTCTTAAATTTATTTGTAGGTTAGAAGAAATTCCATGAAAATCCTTAAGGGGAGCTTGCAGTAGGCGTTTCTGTTGTGTTAAAAAAATACCTAATGACTGGTTCCAGCAAAGTTACTATAGCACTGAATGTTTATGGATCTAGTGATCAGATTCCTTACAGACAGTTTATTTTTATAAGCTGTGAGTTACGCCTTTTGTCATCAGCATAATTTATTAGCAGAATAGAACTGCTTGTACTGCTAATGATTTTTTAAAGAATGAGATATTACTATTAGCACCCAGGGTAGAGCAGGAAGAGGAAACAAAGAACAGGAGCTGCTCATCAAAAGAGAGAAGTATCTTATCAATACTTTCAGTGTCATTGTCTGCTGTATCCCACACCACTCTTGACACATGTTATGAAAATTTTAATCACCACAGTGATTAATTCTGAAATAATTTTTTAAGGGTGAAGGGCACAGTATTAGAGCAGGTCTGCACATATTTACTTCTATGCATTTCTGTGAGGTATTTGTTTGCTCATGCACACAAAAAAAGAAACACTACGAGTATATGCTGGAGGTACATCTTAATGGTACCTCTGTAAAGCTAGGGATGCTTCTTAGAGATCCAGACCCACTTCTTCAGAAAAATAAAATAACAATATTTGCTAGATTGACTGTTACATGTAACTATCCTTCTCCAGGGCTAAAGCTGTTTACCAACTGGCAGATATAATAAGACAGTTCCTGATAGGTAGCGCCTTCACCACTTGTATAGGAAAAAAGATATGACACTGATTCCTTGAGGGAAGGGGTATGGGGATGGTGCCCAGCAGCCTGATTTGCTCTCTTGCAGTTGCTGCAGTGCTGCTGTGGTCCTGACAATTGACCATACGAGACTCATAGCTCTTTAATACATCTCCAGCTGATAAATCAGAAAAAATTACAATCTAGTGCTCTGCATGTGGCAGACTCTCATTTCTAGCTCTCTCTCTTCCTCCTTTTGTATGCTTTTTAATTACACTTTCAATTTTTCATCCTGAACTTTCTCAGTAGCCTGAGGCTGTAAGTTTGGCTAGACTTGGAACATACTCAAAAATAAATTGTCTGAGCTCCTGAAATTACAAGGTTTGGGGAATATACTTGTTCTTAGCTGAGTATTCAATGTTTTTAAATAGTAGAAAGGAATATTCTCCCCAAAAGCATTAAATATCATTTTGTTAATTGATACTCATCTTGAAGTGAACTGCTGCTATATTGTAGAAATATACTAGAGACTCAGTGGTGCTGAGCACCATGAATATTTTGAATAGTCCTAAGATTTAAAGAATTTCCATTTCTAAACTTGAAGGTGAGATGTGTGTGTGATTAACTTCAGGGCATTTTCCTGGGTTCACTGCAGAATATTCTCAACTTTATTATCTATGCCCAGGAGTAATTGTAGTGAGTTTGATACGGGGGTCAGAGCAACAGAATGGAAATCAAACTCTTTGGGTTGGTTTCTTGATTTGGCCCAGGCTTCTGGATGCCTGAATGAAGGGTATCATGTTTAATTGTGGTTAATGAAGCACATTTTAGATATTTCTTCAGAAGTTGGTATGTAAATGCATGTGTTGACAACAATGCCACATTCATAGGCTAATAGGAAGCATCGTGTCACGTAATCCCTTCTGCTGAATATCACCACTTACCTCTGGACTTAGCCCAGCAGTGAGTGTTTGATGGAAGGACATCTTCCAGGGGTATATTGACAGAACTATAAAAGTTCCCCTTCCTGCAAAGGATCTAATTCATTTCTGAGCTTCATCTAGTGTGGGGGGTTGTTGGGTCTTTCTTTTTTTTTTTTTCTTTCCTTCATGGAGGAGGAACCTCTGATTAGGATATCTCAGCTAGTAACACCAAAACCCTAAATCCTTGTCTTCAGGATCTAAACACTATCATGTTTCACAGAGAAGGAATAAAGAGATTTCTCTTTCCTTTTTCATCCTTGACTTCACTCTCCAACAGAGGTACATGCTGTTACATAGTAACTTCAGCTTTCACAGCTTTGATGTGGGGAAAAAATAATGTGCCTAGGCAAAGGAGCAAACATTGCTTTCTGGGCTGCCTCAGAGAGAAAAACCAAGGGAGGCTCCCAGGCTTGCATAAAAATTGTTCCAATTTATATCATGGAATTTGTCTTTCGCCTTACTACCTCTTGCCCTGAAGGCATAGGCACCTCCTCAGTGGGTGTAATTCAGTGTAGTCTCCCCATTGAGTTACTTGAATTTACATCTGCAATGTGTCAGACATGCAATCTGGCAGTTGGCAAAGAAGTTTACTCATCTCCACCTCCTGCTGTCTGGAACAGCCTTATCAGTTCTCACTGTCATACTATGGCTTAGCTGCAAACATGTCTTTGAAAACTAAAATTAAATTGCCCTGAACTGCATTTTTGTACATCTCTGCTATCAGCTGGATTTTCAGGAGTTTTGTGAATGTTGGAATAGATGTCTGTTCATCGAAGTAATAGCTGGCTTTCACGATGCTGGCAAATGAAACTTTTAATCTATGACCAGTAATTGCAAATCTCTTGTGATTTTTCGTGCCTGTTGGAAAGACACCTACATAACAAGAGCAAGTATGACAGTTGGCATTAATTAGGAAAGTCGTCTGCACTCTTAGCAAGAGACTGCAGACTTTATCACTGCCTCCTCCTTAGAAGTACAGACCATCTGATGAGGACCAAGACAAGCTAGTAAGAGCTGAGTGGTGAGGGCAGGAAGATTGGGCTTGTAATTAGAAGAGGTATTTAGGTCCCTAAGGCTCTGATTTCCTTTCCTTGGGGAGCATCTCGGCAAATAACCTAAGGCAAGTGTACAAGGAGAGGTGCATGTGTGTACATGCACATTTTATTACACTGTTAATAGATAAGACGTTTCAAGGTGTGAAAACAACCAAACAAACCCTCTCACTTCTGACTGAATTTACCCAGGTTGCGAGAAGCACTGGGTTCACAGCAAGTGCACTCAAAGGCTTAATGTTTGGAAAGCCACCTCACATACACCATATCAAGGACAATACAGTGATGGATGTATCAGTGTCAGGATAGCTTGCTTTACAATACTTGGCTGACAGTCAGTCAAGTTCATAGCACATTTATGTAGGCAGAGACTGAGAAAAGATCAGTGTTAGAGCAAAGTCAAAGAAATAGGAATGTCTTTTTTTCTTCTCCTTTTTTTTTTTTCCTCTCTCCAGTAGAATTACCACACCATGTAGCTTCAAGCTTTGATTTCAAATGTCCATCCTAAACTACACGACTTTTCCTCGAACTTCTTCCTTGTCCCTGTTAAGACCTGTGAAATCTCAATAACATAGGACTTGCTCACTGGATTTCTGCTTCCTTTTCTGCCTTCTGCCTTCCAGTTTAGACCTGTTACTTCAGCACTGAGGTGTTCCATGCCGTGACCCCCTCATGCCAGGCATAGCTGTTCTCCCTTGCCTCTGTCCCACTGCATTTGCATTTTGTTCCTCTCTTACTGCCTGGAAAACATGGCAGCAAGAAGATTGTCCTAAGTTCTCTGAGTTTAGATTTCAGTTTAGACATCATTCTTGTTGTTAGGATAGTTCAGTGGTGCTTCCTTTTTGCCCTGTACTGTTGTTAGAGCTTTTTGTCTATACAGACTCCCTAGTCTTTAGTTACAGGTGAGATCTGATGTCAGAGCCTAAGATACTAAGAAATGTCCTGCAGGGTCAGACTGCTGGTGCTTTTAAACCAGTGTCTTGCCTCCGACAGCAGCAGCTGGACAGATGCAGCTTAGGTTGAGTACACAAGTCTGGAGGTTTTCAGTATGTTGCTCAACATGTTCCCATCACCCAGAATTGCACCATAATTGCACCATTAAGTGTATTAGAGCTTATACCATTCCCTACTTCTTTTAGCATTCGCTATGGTTTGGGTGTCTGTAACTTTGTCTAATCCCTTTATGAACCTGATTGTATTTCCTGCCAATGAAGCCTACTAGGAAAGCAAGTTCTGGAAGTTCCCCAACTGCACAAAACTACCATGTAGTACAAGTCATGCAAGAGACCATGTTTTAAACCAAGGTCTTGTTTGCTGCACTTGAATTCTGCTATTGCATGATGCAGTGAATCAGTCCGGCACTCATCCACTGCTTTTATAGTCCTTTTAGTTGCCCTTCTCTGGACCTTCATTAGGTCCAATATTTTTTTTTCCACCAGAATTGACCCACAGTGTTTGAGCTATGCTTGCAACAAGATTTTATGTAGTGAGCACACTACTTCCTAGAACAGCATCTTTGTGAAGAAAGGAGTGTGAAACCTGGGTTCTGATGACATTTTTTTACATAGAAGTACCATGAGGTGATATAAAATGACCCATAACAAGCAGTAATTTACTGTCGGGTTTTTGCTCACTGTTATTTTTTGCCTTTCAAATATAACTTCCATTCTATCATTCCAGGCACTTTAAATTGTTATTGCATTACCAGGAGACGATTTGTCACTGTACATAACAGTGTAGAACAGGGCAGTCCGCCCTCAAGAAGTGGTTCATATTAAAGAGAGTTGTGGATAGGTGGCAGGTGTAGATTGTATGGTGTAATTATTCCTGGGTAATTAGGATCCTCTTCTTGAGAATGATTGACTTGCCATCTGTATTTCCACCACCACACCTTGTCTCTCCCCTCCAAAGTGGCAGTGCTGACTGACAGCTTCTCACAACACACTTTAGATAAACTGTGCTATGTTTAGAGATTTTGAATAAAGTTCACCATAGTGATGTAACATGGGTTCTTGTCAGCCCTCTTACCTGTATGGATGGATTTAGAGGCCATTTTGAAAGATGCTATATTGTTAGGAATGTGAAGCTGATTAAAATGCAGATGGCCTAATAAGAATAAAAAAATCTGCTGCATGGAGAGGGTAACTTGGCATCTAACATTCATACACCTGTAAGTAATGGAAATTTTATCCCGATTTCTGAACCTCTACCTCCCTCCCTAAAAACAAGCCCTCCTGACAGTAGGTAAATTGTGCTATAGTTGCCAAGGAAGAAATAGCACCTACTTGGAATAGTTCTCCTCTATTCCCATTGTGCTTCTCTGAGATTGCAATGCAGTTAACAGGCCAAGCAATGAGAAAGACATGGGAAACAAATTCATCAATCCAAATTGAATAGATCTACTGTGTTCTACTGACATGGAAGTACCCCTTTCAGTGCCAATGAAGCTTCTACCAGGGATATTAATGAAGTCACACAGATCAAGTAAATGAAGTGTAAACCTAGACAACAGATTTTGAGCTTGAAATCTGGAAATTATTGTGTGAGCTGTTACTGGCAGTGCTGTAAGGAAGTCAGTGTTGCAAACTGATGTTGTTAAGACATATTTGCTTAACCTTTGTAATCCATTAGGATGGGACTTTTGTTCCTGAAGAACCTCCAGTTTGGAGTAAAGTTGATGGTGTCTTTTGCTCAACCTGTGAAACCTATGGGTTGATACAATTCCTTATAGCTTAGTAATGAAGAAACCTTGAGTTCAGGGAATTCTGCAGTCAAAATAAGATTTTGAAAATTGATTGTTTTATGAGCTACACAAGTATACCAGAACCAAACAAATTCTGATGATACCTCAGACTTGAGAGACACAGTCATGTAAGCTCTTCTATAAACAAGATTTGAAGAAGGAAAGAAATATACCATTTTTTTCAGACTGTCCCAGTCTGCATTCCCTAATTAGAACCAGTGATAGTCTTTTTTAATTTGCAGGACTCAGCACATTGTTAACAATAAATAAATAATGGCAATTAGAAAAAAAAAAACAAAAAAAAAAAAACAAAAAAAAAACCAGCTAATCCATTGCTTGTTATGATAATGGGTCATTAGCTATGACAGCAACCTGTCCACCATTCAAGAAAGAAAGCAGTACTGCTGCCTGAGCAGAAAAGTGTGTCTTCTTCCTCATTAGAGCCACAGCAGGGAGTGTGTTCTCATCACACTTGCATTTGTCTCCTTCATTCAGCTGTCCTACTTTGAGTATCTTGGGCTCCATTAGACTCAAAATGCCTTACTGACATTTAACTAATTTCCCCTTCAAATTTGGCCCAGTGTAGGTGGGATGATGGTGACATTTTCCAATTCTGGAGCATGGAAGATGTAAATCATAGCAGTGGAAGTGTTCTCAGTTGCCATGATGCCACATGAGTAAAGAAATAATTTGCATTTGTATTCATGTTATCTCTGAGGATAGAAAGACATTTTGTGTTGTAATCTCTCAGTTTCGTGGGTGTTTGGGGTTCATTTGACTCCTGTTCTAGATCTGGGGGAAAAAAGTGTGTGCAAAGCAAGGCACATACTGAAAATCAGATCAGATGGAACAAGTGAATAGGACAGAGTCCACAATTGCTCTGACCTATCCTGGAAAATGGACATGATATGAGGGTATATGCAGAATGAACAATGGCATAATTTAATTATATGGTGTCATTAGGAGAAAGGAAAATGAAAGCATACAGAAAAAGGAGTCAAGTTTTCAGTCTTTCTAGGTTGGGTTAGACTCAGATTCATTGCTAGTAAATCTTAAGTCCAGGAATTTTACTCCATTTACAGCATGAAGACAGCCTATAGGAAACGTATTTTCTCTTTTTGAAAGTATGAAGGAAGAGACAGAGGAAAGGAAACAATGAAGATCAGCTGAAGGCTATATTTTCCGATTACTTTGTGTTTGGTGTTCAAACAGCAAAAAACAAAGAGCTTTCCCTAAGAGTATTTAGTTCAGTGTTTTGCTTTTGTGAACCATCTGACATTAAGAGCATAAAATAGCCCTTCAAACTGTTTCTCTCTTATGCAAAAAAAATGACTCCCCCCCCCCCCCCCCCCCCACATATTTGAGGGAAAGCAAGCATGCAAGGAGAAGACATCTCCAGACCATTGAGGAAAAAAGCTGTGTATTTTTTCCCCTCCCAAGAAACATTTAAAAGCAACTGAGAATTATTTTTCTCTCCCCAGCCGAGATTGATTTGGGGGAGGAGAAGATCTGACTAAGTCTTGACAAGTAGCTAAAAGATATGGTGACCTGAAAAGAAACAACCCTTTTAAAATTTTCCTTAGAGAAGCTTTTATAATATCTGCTGGGCCAGGAAAATTGGGAAGAAAAACAGAAATGCTTTTGAGGCTGAATGTGTTCCAAGTCCCTTTGATAGGAGGAAGACTCAGATGTTAATGGGAACTGGTTTAGCCAAGGGGTGTGTTCCTGCCTGAGTTGTCCAGGACTCAAAGCAACATCAAGGGCCTTCTTACTTTGCTATCAACAAGAAAATTCAAAAGTCCCAGAAGAAAATTCTTTTTTTTTTTTTTTTTTTTTTTTAACATTAGCATTTAGAAAGGTTAACCAATTAATCTATATGCAGTCCTCTTCTAAAGGAAGATTTCTTATGTCCTTTAACAGGGAGGAGAAAAAGGCATGAGTCTACTAATGATGAAATCTCCTGAAATTGTTTGGGCAATTAGTTCTATTTGAAATTACCACTTTAAAACAAATAGCCAAGTTTGTCCACACAGGGAAAAAGAACTGTAAAATGAATGTTTCTTTCCCAGATCTACACCTCTGAAGTCTTGCAGTCCAAGTGTAAGACTCACATAGATGCCTCTTATGCCTTTTCCTTGTTCTGCTAGTAGCAGAATGAGCGCACCGTCCTTTAGTGGTACATTTGTTTTTTTCTAGCAAACTGATTAAGCAGACATGGTGATTCAGAGAGGAAGGCTTGATCTGTGGCATGTTATGGACCCATCAAATTACATGGGATGTAATGTTATATTTGGGCAGGTGATAATGAGGTGTTTGGTGTTCCTTTCCAGGTAGGGAGAGAAAGCTGTGAATCTATATTGTAGCCCCAGCAATAGTCTCAAGTATCTCTCAAGAATCCAGATTTCTTCCTTCATCTCCTGGACAGTATGTCTCGTTTCTCTAGAAAATTTATAGGGTAAGATTCCTATATAAAGCTCACTAGAATCAATGGGGTTAGAGAGTAATATAATCATCCTGCTGGCTCCAAGTGTTCTAGTGGTAGGAGGAAATATTAAGGTAGGAGGAAATATTAATTTGGGCAAAAATGAGGTGCAGATGCACTCATTTCCTTGTTGTGACACATACATATATATATATGTCTCCTCCATGACATAGGAATAGGAACTTTAAAAAAATATACCTCCTAAAATCAACTGAACCATTAGTCTTTCATAGATCTTTGGACATGCTGCTAGTAGTAACTGTACTAGATTTTTTTCAGACTGTTTTCAGCCTGCTTCAAGTCCTGCCTGTTTCTTTATCTGGAATGTTTAAATCCACGTACCCCTTTCCTACATATTTGTTTTGGCTAAAGAGTTTTAAATGACATGTCTAATTTAAAACTTCTAATGATTCCAATATATTATCATTAATAGTGCATGAAATGTACTCCCAGTAGATTATTCTGCAGTCAGTAGCCATTTTCTATTCTTCTTTTTGTTCGGGCTGTGCCATTCAATGCAGTCAAAATGTTTGTAGTAGCACTCGTTGATATGAAAGAAAAGATTATAATGGTTCCTGACTGTCCTCCTCAAACTTCTTTAACTGAACCTAATTCAGGTCTGACAGGTTTGTTTTACTGATGAATACAAGCCCATGGTGGAAAGTTTTCAAAAATGAAGAGAGATTTGAAAAGTAGCTCTGAAGAAAAAGTAACATCGATTACATTGTAGGTGTGTTTTAAATATGGACTTTTCTTTTAGCTGATGTTTCAAATGGTCAGAACAATCCGTAAAATTGTCTACTGATATATACATATATATGTAATATATACATATAGTGTTCTCTTTTTGAGAAAGTAAGTGTTTGCATATTTGTGCAGGTAGTTTAGGAGGGAAAGAAGAATGATGGTTAACTGGAATTGACTTCTTCTGGTAGATGGCTCATTGTCAGAAATAGTACAAGACAAGTTAGTTTTGGTTACTATTCCACACATTGAACTGAAGGCTTTTTGTACATTAGCATTTGCTCACTTTCCATTGTGATTGTGATTTCAAACTCTGATTTTATCCAGATGAAACTATTTTGGTATGTGTCAAAAGTTTAGGAGCTGGTTCCCACAGGGAGATCAGCATGAATGAATATTAACATTACAGCAGAGAGTGGATTCTGAGACAAATTGTCTTCTCTTGAAGTAGGCTCTGTTTCAGCTCCCTTTGGCTTTTTCTCTGGTAATGAAAAGCCAGTTTGGTCTGCCTGTTTGCCATTTTAACATCTATTGCCAAAGTGGGGAGGGTTCTCCTGTCAATGACTGTTTTTCAGGGGCTTTTTGTGGGTCTTGTTTCCTGAAACTTCCAGCTTCAAAGCAGTGTCTGCTTAGTAGGTCACTTCCTGCACAGTGCACATTTATGTTCAGGATTCATACAAAGAGATTCAGTGTTGCATTTTGTTTACTGCCTCTGTGAGACAGGCTAGGGCCACCACTCAATCTGCAGAACATTAGAAGTACCTACTTAATAGAGGCAGAATTTTATTGAGTGAATAATTACATCCTATTATTGCTGAAGTAATCACCTTATCTACAACCAATGCCTCCAGAGGGAGGTATGTTCTTTCCAAAATGCCACCCTGGACAATTCATTTTACTTCTGTACAAAGCTCTAGATTCTGTCTGACCATATTGTACTACAGGTTGCCATGTTTTCAAAGGATGAAATTTATGTGCCATGAAATATGCCATTGCCAAAATTAATAGGTAAATGAACAAAGTGCAACAAGCCATTAGACCCATTGTAATATTGTAGTTGCTGGGTTGTGGCACAAAAAGCAGAAACTAATGGGTAAACATAATCATATTATAGTGACAGGAGCTATCAGTATATAGTACACAACTGTGGTTACACAATCAAAGGCAGTCAACCATTATGAAATATGATTTAGCAGACAGGCCAATTGCAGGTAATCCTGCTTAGAACAATACATTCCTTGGCTAGTTTGTTTTAGCTGATGGGAAATGATAAATGGCAGCTATTTCTTTCCTCTCCTACCAGAATTTCATTTCAATTTCACTTTTATAGTTTTCATAATCCTTCTTTTATATTATCTTGGACCACTGTACTGAGACTTTTTGTTTGCAAAAATGTTCCTGAGGTATGAACAGATTGTTCTTGAATATTCATGCAAATAGGAATTCAGCCAAAGGTCTTCAGTGTATATGTTCACTCTACCACCTTGAAATCTTTTTGATGCCCTTGTATTTATTTCTGTTCTAAAGTAATACTTCATAATTTTAAGTAAATGCTCAAAATCTAATCAAAATAAACAATTCATAGGCTGAATGATGTTTGTATAATATGATTAAAAAGCTGTGGATAGCTAACATAATTATGGCATTCTGTTAATGGGCAGCTGAAGAGAAGCTACAATATCAAATGATGCAACTGAAAACTACAAAGATATGCAGGATCGGTTCCCCTGGATTTAGTATGTTTATATTGATTTAGGCCAATAAAATGGTGGATTAACTCATTAGTTATTGCATCTTTCATGAAATTGTACTTCAGTATAAAGGAAACGACAAACTGTAGAAACACTGTAAAAATTCAGATAAGTAAAGTAGAAAAATGAACAAGTTAATCCAGAGCTTGTTAATGCAGTATTTACAATCAGAGACTAAGCACTTCAGCATTGATGGATTGAAAAAGCCAATGCTGTGTTCCTGTACTAAAACAGACAGGTATACCCCACACAATTTAAGTAGAGGGGATGGAATAGCACCTTTAAAGCTGTTTACTGGAGTGGTGCAATGTAATTTAGGACACCATCTCTGGCCATCTCTCAGAGGCAGGAAAGAGATTGATGCAGGAGCTTCTTCAAATCACTGTGCCACTCAAGAATCTACCCAAGCAAGAGGACTTTCTCAGTGGCTGATTCAGAGCTACTTCATTCTGCTAAAGTGGTTCAAAGTAGTTTGAACAGAGGAGAGAGTTGTGTGCTCAGCTGTTTAACGTTCTCTCGCAGGTTTCCACTCTGCATATGTGAAAATAATCAGTTACTTTGGTCTTCACTGAGCAACATCTTTTGAAGGAATACATACTGAGGAATGGAGTCACAGTGGTCTCTTACAGGTTCAAAGAGAAAACCAAAATAGCACATTACTAGCCTGCATTGCTAATTGCATCTTCAATGGCAGGCCAGCCAAGGGTGTCTCTACACAGCAAAATAAAACTCTCTAGAAATATCTGTGCTAATTTATCAATGCATGTGTTTTAGTGTACCTGTCAACAGTACATACCTGTTTTCACTGAGCAGTACGTGGATTTGTGTTGCTAATACCACATGGTGCATTAAGGATGTGGTTTAGTGGGTGATTATCGGTGGCAGAGAGATGGTTGGACCAGATGATCTTGGAGGTCTCTCCCAACCTTAAGGATGAGTCTATTACTTGGATTCAAACTTTGACATGACAATAGATTTTACTATATAGACACACTTTTGTTGCTTTCACCCACAGAAATAAAGTATGGCCAACTGAGCTTTCAAATACTGGTGTAGATCTTGAAATGTTAGTCCTCAAAGTCCTGCTTCCATTTATCAAGCAAATACTGTTGCACCACATTACTTAATGTGAGACATTGCTATGAGTGTAACCCATGACAAAACAATGAAAACTTGAATGCTCTAAATGCAGAATTAGGTGACTAGTTGAGTGATAATATATCGCCTAACCTAATGAGAAGACATTACCTTTAAATAATGGACCACATCATAGATTTAATTATCCCAAGGCAAGATAGTAGGTGCTTCATGCAGACAAGGTCAATTACCTTATCCAGAAGAGCCTGTTTGAAGTGTATTATGAATAATTCACAGACATAGAAATTAGCTTTGAAAAAGTGTCCCAGCTATAATGTGGTGAAAGCATTCAATTTCTTTCTTAATGTATTTAAGATAACACCCAAAGGACAATTATGGCTGCTTAACTGTAAGACTACTTAAGTGACAAGAAATGACAATTGTATGGTCAAATTCACGTTCATGCATTATGCAGAGGGAAGCCTTGTCATTGTGGCATATTCTTATCAGGCCACAAGAAGCTGGTTTCAAACATCATCTTGGTAGTTTTAAATGCAAAGATCAATTTATTTATTAATCTGTCTCAATAGAGAAGAATCAGTTGCTGCTGTACTAGCTTTGTTTATTAAGGGCCTTTATTTCTTTGGCTTTCTGGTGTAAAAATGAAGGTCCAGACAGCTTGACTAACTTGTACAATTTTGGAGAGTCTGATAAACCTGACAGTGGAACCAGAACATTTAATTTTCCATCTTTAATCAGAAGGCCAATCTTCTGTTATAAGATTTAAATCATGCTGTTTCAAAGACAGTATTGTTCCAGTCTAGGGCTATTTAGCATTAGAGTTGAAATGATGACACTAGCTATGGTAACAGAATACCTACTCACTTGACATATGGTGACCTTAGGTGTGAATTAGAAATGCAATAAACCTGAAAGTCTGGGGAATAACATGATCTCTCAGCATATTTTGATTCCACAGGCAAAACAATAACCTTAGCTTTCTCTCTTTGACTTTGCAATAAGTGGTAACAGCCAGGGGAAGTCCCTAGGGGGCTGCAGTTTTCTAAGACGCCTGGCAAGAACATGGCTAATTCATCAGGTGCTCGGTTTAAGTGTCTAAATGTAATAGTGACATTTCATGGCCTTTGAGTTTACCTGCTTTATTTGCTTGAAAGGGAAAGTTCAGCAGAATTTTAGAGGGTGCTATAGAATTGCCTATCTAATGAGGCATACAGCCGGCCTAATCCTGTTTCCATTCAAGTCAATGTCAAGAATCCCATTTAGTTAGGAGCAGACATGGGATCCCTGGCACTTTCAAAAGGCAGTTTGAACAAAGGGGAATAAAATTTTGATGCAGTGTCCATATATGTAACAAGCTGCTAAAATAGGTGATCAAGTAGGAAATAGCCACAAATAAACAGGAAAGAAAATTTCCATTAAAGCAAGCATAGTGGAAAACAGAAAGCATGATTGTGGTATTCTCACTCAATCTTTCTCCAGGACCGATTCTCCAAAAAAGTTTAAGAATTTCTTTTCCTCTTTCTTCACGCAATCATTGGCCTCCACCCTGGTGGTTTTTGGGAAGACTTGATAAATACTAGTCTGAGCCTGAGAGACTTGCTAGTTGATGTACTTATTTGCATGCATGAATGCGAACAGATGTTTACATGGTACTGTTAAGTAGGCCAGCTGTTAGGGAGCCATTTATGTATTTTATTTAAAAGTAAAGCTATATGCTCAAGTACTTTAGTCACAATGTAGAGAGAAAAGAAACCCAAATTCAGAAAAATACATTTGTTCCTGCGTTTGGGGGTTGCTTCTTTCACACACATTAGTTTTCTATATATATCTGAATTTACAGCATAATAGATCTGTATCTTAACCTGAATCTTGGGACATCTGCACTTTATCTTGATCAGTTGCATGTGAGTGGAAGAAAATAAACGGCACAAAGTCAACATTGCCAAATACTGATTTGGAGGGAGGAGGGGAAGTTGACACTTCTTTAAAAGAGGTTGCATATTGCTGATTGATTCTGCAGCCTGTTCAATAATTAGGCACACATTAGGGTAATGTTTGTCTTTTCATTTGTTCTGCTCTTCAGAGAAAGCATAATCTTTAGGAGTGTGTTATAGCCGTAAATGTGTAACTTATATTTCTTAATTCCTTAATGTACATAGATATAAGACATGTTTGGAGGGAGGAGCTTGTGTACAATTTTAAAAGTAGTTTGGCCCTTGAGGATTCCCGTTATGTTCAATGTTGGACTAACTCTAAAATATGAATCTCATCCATGACTTCTGTGTCAATTTGTATTTGTCTTGAGGACAGTACACTCAGTTAAGGAGCCTTCCTTCCTGTTGGAAGGAAAGATGATGATGTATGTGGTGATCTTGTGGGATTTTTTTTTCACTGTCGTGATCCAGCACTCGAGAAAGATTTTTCCCTTCTTCTTTCACCTTTTACCTGTGATTAAGGATCCATGGTAGAAAGTTATCTTGTGCGTAAAGATCTTGATTTCATTAAGCTCATGAAATCTCTTTAAAAGGTTTTTTCTTTTTTTCATTAAGCTAATGAAATCTCATAAATTCATGAAATTTCATGAATTAATGAATTGAGATTTCATTAAGCTCACAGGTTGACTGAATGGTTCTGATGATGGTTCTCCTGCTGTTAGATACAGAAGGCATATAGACACAGCCATCTCAGTTGTGCTGAAAATAAGATAAAATGAACACAAGATTAATTACAATTGAAAATAGGGACTGTAACCTTGTTGAATATATATTCCATTGGAAGAAAAAAAAAAAAAAGTATTTGATATGCTTATTGCAGCCTGTGTGATCCTCAAGTGATGTGGCAGCTGGAGTTCTCTCAAGTCAAGGGCTCTGCTCCAGTAGCGCCAAGAAATCAATAAATGAGGCCAGGTCATCTTCTGCTGGGTTGGGAAAAGACATCTGACCTGCAGAGGGTAGGGAGTGCTGTGTCTGAAAACTGTTAAGGTTTGTTGTTGACTCTGAAATTGGGCACACGCTGCTACATTTCCCAGAGCTACTGCAGTGTGTGCATGTGCATGCATGTGGTGCGGGAAGAAATCTGTCTCCACTCCATTATGTTCATTTTCAGCACTTGGGAAAAGGGGGAGAGGAGGACGGAATGGGAAAGATGGAGGTGTGTAATGCAATTTTCTGCCTTTCCCTACATGTAAATGCTCCTGTGCTGGAATAAGAGTGGGCTGAGTTAATCTCCTTGTATATGTGTTACCTAACACAATATTGGTGGCATCTTGTGGCTAGCTACATGGTTATTTTAATTCTGCAATCTCTGCCATTCCAGTATTTGCTTCAGTGGTGAAGCTACAGCTGAGTTCTTCCTTCTGCTCCAGAAGCAGAAAACTGCCTTTTGAGCTGAAAAATAATCCCTGTTAGTTACAGTAGAGCTACAGAGAAATTCGTACGCCATCCAATGTAGTCTGCGCATGAATGTATATACACACTTCTGTCTATACCCTTCAGTTTGCTGCAGTTGGATACACAGGGACTTGGCATCAATTAAATAGCAAAAACTAAATAGAGAATCTATTCTAAAAACGTAAACTTATTGTTAGGAGTGTGAAGGAAAACGAGTTGAGAATTGATTAAGCTCCTCCACAGAGAAGACAGATTGTCATTTTGACCTTTAAAGCTGTTCAGGATCTATCAACAGGACCTTCTTCTGAGTATAGTATTCTATGAATTTTTTCATTTATATTCTCTTGCTTTTCTCCTTACATACTGGCTTGGAGCCAGTTCATTTCATGGTCTTGCCTATACATATGTTCTGCTACAGCTGCATTTTTCCAAAGTGCCCAATTTCACTGCACTCTAGCCTTACTTAGGATGACAAATGATGCCTCTGCTGTTCTGACCAACAGAAGTGTAATTGCAGCCCGAGAAGGGGATGGCTGAACCAACAAAGTGCTATAGTTTGAGTACATCTTTAAGATGAAACTGACTGTATTTGTTTATTGTAGTGAAGTTTCTGATTCTTCCTCTTAAAGCATTAATTGCTGACATTAATTGTAATGTTGAGGAAAACAGAATTGCTCAGCAGTTGAAAGCAGTGTCAAATCAGCAGTTATTTATTTTCCTTTTCTCTATAATGTGTTGTAACACATCAGACTATAAGCAAATTTAATGAGTTGCAGTAATGCTTGTGCCCACTCACAGATAATGGGATGCAGTTCGATATTTTTTTTTTATTATTTTTATTTTATTTTTTTTTTGATAAAGCACTTGTAGCTGGTTTTTCTCCACTGCTGTGTTGGGTATCCAGATGGGTGCTGTTAGGATCACAGGAATAACAACTGAATGTTGTCTTTTTCTGATTAATATGTTTTGGGAGCACAAAATAAACCCAGTTCAACTGGCTGTGTGAGAGTTCGGTGGGGATGGAACAGAAGAGTAGGAGCACTCTACTTGTCCAAGCTGCCTTGTTGCTCATAATTAGTATAAAACTTGGAAATGTACCTCTCTAAACTCTTTCTGGATGTTAGCCCTTCCCTCCCCTCTCTTCTCCTCCCCTCTCCTTTGTCATTGTTTACAATTTTTGCCTTTTAAACTACAGCAACTATATTATGTACTCTGCACAGGTACTCTTTCAGCTGTTTAGTGTAAATCTAAACACTCAGCTATTTTATTTTTATTTTTGTCTCTGGCTGTTACAGAAAGATGTATGGGGAACAGTACCAGATTTCTTCCTAACAAAGGTGTTTGTTTATCTAATTAATATTACAGGTAACTTTAGATGTTCACATATCATTTTCAAAGGATTCTTTCCAAAACAGAAGCATCATACCAGTAATATCTCCGATAGCTATTATCAGGTTTAAGAAAATCCTCTCATTTATGTAATTAGGGATTGCAGCTTCAAAGTGATTAACAATATGTTATTACCTTTTCTAATTTATGTTCTCTTAACATTTTTTCTATTTTTATTCTAGTTCAGGAATTCAGCATATTTACAGATGATATTTTGTGTTTTCTTTAAGACCAATCTAAGCCATGAAAGTCAGTAGTTATTATCAGCCACTTACAGGAACCAGTTTGTGGTTGCCCTACAAAAAGATACTCTGAAAATGACATTGTCTCAATGACTTTCTGATTAGATTCACCGTGTGTAAATAGATGTTATTTTCTAACTGTCTACCATGCTGGGAACTGAAAGACAAGATGTGTTCTTGCTGTTTTGTGAATCAATATTACTAATAATTATTCTCTATACCCAAATCTAGTTTTTATTATTCCTATAGGCTGTCAACGTAAGTATGATGGCAATAAAATTAACCTGTCTTTTGTGGAGGGTTTTCAAATAAGAAGACAGTACATTTCAGTCACTAGTGACTGTTCTGCTGTAATGTTAGCAGGAGGGGAAAAATAATAATAAGGATACTTTTCTCATTAATGTTGGGAGTTAGAACTGCATATCCAGGAAGCAGTTCTGTTGAGTAAGGTAATTTCATTTTTACTTAGATACTCTTCAAACTAAAGGGAGAGAGAACTATTATTAGTATATATAGTCTCTCCCAAAGGACTAAGCAAAGATTGCTCTCCACAGCCTGTTTTCCGTGTTTCTAATAAGAAATGTCCCAATTTTATCTATTTTCATCTTATTGTCTATCAAATCACATTTTTGCTGTGGCCATGATCCAGCAAACCATCCATGGATACCTGCAAGTGTTGGATTAAACCTCGTATTATTTCCACTCTATTTCAATCGACTTGTGTCCATAAACATTGGCAACCTGCTCTGGCTTTCAGACTACTGTTAGACCAGATTGTAGACCTGTTTTTCTCTGGAATTTCTTGATGAAATTTCTCTGGAATTTCTTAGCTGCCTCAGGCAGATAGGCAGCTAAGAGTCCATGAGACTGGGAGCTGTGCAAATCTGTGAGCTTTGCTGTACAGCTCTGCCGTTGCACCACATTAAGTGCAAAAGTGCTGCAGGTAGGGTTCCTCTGTTACTCTCCATCCATGCCCTATCCCAAAAGCTTGAGCTGTTGCTGTGTCTCTTTCAAGAACAAATGGATCAAATATATAATTAATTTCCCCTTTCTACCACCTTCAAAAATATATCCTTCAGGGCTTTATTTCAGTCTCTGCATACCTGCAGATGGTGCTTTTATCTGTATCAATGACAACCACAGAATTTGTCTAAGGAGTTCTTACAAGTTGACTCTGTTTCAGAACAGCCTGAAGTAGTGGGCTGGAATAGATGTTTAAAAGAGGTCCCATCCAGCTTCAAACACTCTGCTTCTATGAATGCTCTCATCCTCAGTGAGTGCAGGTCAGCACAGCTACACTCTTTTCACTGGAGCCAGATCCATTTATAATAGTTGTTGCATCTGGCTGGTTTCATCCCTAGAAAATCATAGTGAATGAATGAGCTGTAAAATGTTTCCTCCTGGCAGTCTTTTCTGGGGCAGTTGCTCGTGATATAATTTTTACAGTGCTATGAAAGTTGTGTCATGTCAACATTCCCATGAATAACAGATGAAAACTAAGTTTTCTCGTGGTGAAATGATTGGCTTACAGTTTGCTGCACCATCCATAGCCTTTGATGTTTCAACTATTGCCCCCTATCCACTGTGATGTATTTCTAGGCTCTGAAATTGCTTCCTCTATGAAAACTTAAATAGCATTTCTCCCACTGCTGGATATGGACTTCTATTTGGAATGGGTAAGATGGTACTGGTGAAAGAAGATGAGAATGAGCACACAGGAGCTGAAAGAGCAGTGTGAAGACAACATATGATGGCATCAACTTATTTCCTTTTTTTTTTTTTTTTTTTTTTTTTTTTTTTTTTTTTTTTTTTTTTTTTTTTTTTTCTGGCTACACCTATGACTTAGGGAAACAAATCCAGACTTCTGAGCTGGACTTGCTCTTCTGGCCTAGGCAGGGTCATGCTGGTTGCATTGCTTACCCATTGCCATTATTCACTTGCAATTGAATCCAGGTCACGGACAGGGATTTGGTCACAGCACAGAGGAAGGATGTGAAATGATGTCATCGGCCTATCTGTTAAGGCAGTACAGATTTTTTCATCTGAATTTATTTGCATGTGTTAGGCTAATAAAGAAAATGAGATAGAAAAGTGGAATGAGGGAGAAGAAAAGAATTAAAAGCAAGAGAGACAGGATTTGGAGTGAAGCTGAGATGAAATGTGGGAGATAAAGTAGATCAGGTAAAATACTTTGTTTCAGCAGCATAGGATACCCAGTCCATCTTCAGCAAAAGCAAAACTCCTGAGGATTCAAAACTAATGTTTTCTCTCTTTCTCACTCTCTCTCTTTTTCTTCCCTCCCTCCCTACCTTCCCCACTCCTCCCTTCTTCCTTCTCCCTTCTTCCTCCTTCCTCCTTCCTCCTTCTTCCTCCCTTCCTCCCTTCCTTCCTTCTTTATTTGTATGTCCTAAAAGCTTCAATCTTCTATGCATTTTTGGTTTCCAGTTGTTTTTCTTGCTGCTCGGTTTTCTTCCTCACCTGTACGCATAAGCTGTTCCCATAGTCTCTTTTGTTGGTTCAAGGCCCGCTTGGATCTTTCAAGAAACTTGTCACTTGGCCAGAAATTTATTGAGAAAGCAGCCCAGCCTGAGCTGGCAGAGTGTTCATAATATTTTCAGTCATCTTTGGCCTTCTGCAGAGACACTAGGCATAAAATTTTAATCTTGATGTAAATTCAACCTTCCCCATCATATAAAAGTATTTTGGTATCAAATGTCTATTCCCATCTTCAGATCTCTCTCTCTCCAAAGGTTGATGATGATTTCGCCTTACTGAAGTACAGTAAGTGTAGGATGATAACAACTCTGTCATTACAACTCAGCAGTTTTGCTCATTAGCCTTTTGTCAAATTGAGAAGAAGTAAAACTCCATGTTTATTTACCTTCTTTCTGCCCATTCTCATCTGCAAGAATGTCTTAACAACTCCAGGAAGAGCAGTGTGATAACAGCCATTCCAGAGGGAGAAGACAACTATTTCTGCTGCAGTTTGTTGTTGTTGTTGTTTTTTCTATTCTTTTTAATGCAATTACTTCAGCCTGAGACTGTATGGCAGTAGTGCATCTTGGCAGCAAAGCTGAATAATAAGAAAGAAAAAGTCAGTGAAGCAGTGCCTTTTTTCCCCTCATTCTAACCACACTTAAAAAAAAAAAAAAAAAAAAAGTTTAAATTTAAGGGTCAGACTTTGTGACTAGGTAACATTTGCCCGGGAGTGGGTCTATTGGTGTTAGCAGAACTACTTCAGTTTTTGATAGCTGCTCTGAATAAAGATTACAGGATCTGACCACAAATTGAAGACAAATTCAGTGGAAATCTTAATAACATTGTCTAGCAGCATTGCTATTCAGTACAGAATGGCATCTGTCTTGCTACTGTTTGACCTCCTGTGGTTTCCAGTGAAGTTGCATTTGTCATCTCTGAAAATTAGGGCAGTGGTATGTGGGTGTCAGTTTAAAGAAAGAAAAAGGACAGTAAAACCTAATTTCACAGTTGGCATGGGGGAAGTTGTGGGTAAAAGGAAACAAGTGTTAAATGGTCATTATTGCTATACTGAAAGGAGAAGAAACAAGCAGAGAACAAGTAAGTGTCCATATAAAAGCACTGTAGTGTGGTACAAAAACAATTGAACAATTTGATGGCTCAGTCAGTAGTTAAAAAGAAACATGTCATAGTGTGTTGTTTTATTATTAGTAATAATAATAATAATTTTATTTTTTGGCTCCATATTAAATACATTACATTTTTCCAAGACAAACTGATCTGGAGTTTGCCTTCAATTGTGATATACCACCTGCTGCCACCTCAGAAGAAAAGTGCTGCTTCTTACCTGCTGGGGCAGAGCCATGAGTCCCTCACAAATGTGTATAAATCTATGAGCAACTTGGTTTTGCCATTAATTGTCAGCGCTTGCTTCAAAGAAGGGGTAGGATGTACTGGTTAATGCAACACAGCCTGAGTTTGTATCATACTGTGATTAGTTTATTCTTCCAAAATTGTAAACTGCCATTTAAACCAATACAGAATCAGAGTCATTAGCACCACAGACCTCTTTGTTGAATAAACAGACTCTAAGAATTTTTTATTTTGTATTATCCATTCAATAATTATTTTGTATTATCCATTCAATATGGAATATTTCTCCACTTTATCCATAATTTTAAGCAAAATTACTATATAAACATTCCTTGTTATTTATTTATTTTTTCCTCCTGAAAAGGCCAAAGGGGAGAGTTAGGCTGCAGTTGAATTTCTAAAAGTTCTTTAAAAAAGCTAGAGAAATGATGTGACGGAAACGAATCAAAACCACAAGAAAACAGGATCCTGGTAAACTCTTACAAAAAAAAAAAAAAAAAAAAAAAAACTTTGAATCACTATTTCCCTTGTTCTCATTCTCTTACTCCTTTCTCCATTTTTTTTTTTTTTCTTCAAAAGCCTTTTAAAAATGGATAATCCGAGAGCATAATTTATCCTCTGGATTGGCCTCTGCGTTCAGTTATTCAGGTTGACATTGCCATGCATGAGTTTACATAGACTTGCCAACTGATTGTTTTATCTGACATTCAGGATACCATGTGAGCTGTTTGCAGGATCTGATTTTGTTGAAGTCATTCATGCAAATTGGTATTTTAAGTTTTTTGAGTATTGTAGCAAAGAATTGTCTTTGATTGTTTTATTCAATTCTAGAATCAGTATTTTCCCAGTTTTCATCGTCTCTTGATAATGTGTATCCTTCCACTTAAGAGAAAACAGCATATATGTAAATTAGTCTTCTCTTTTATCAGTAAGATATAGGCATAAGATTTAATTCCATTCTCTGCTTAACTCAGTTTGACTTTGGAGAGGAAACTGAACATAAGACTGCCAAGAGAATGTTGTTTAAATACAATATGGTTTCAGTATTTCAACAGACAAATACAAATAAATTGACATGCTATGATGGTGGGAAAGGCCTTAAACTGACTTGTTTCAGTATTTTCAGTATCTAAGTGCAGAAGCCTTCCCTGTGTACGCAATTACTGGAGACAGAATTTAAGTTTGTACAGCACAGGAGTTTAACACAGGATCAAGTTTATCTTATATTTCTATCATTAGATTTTTGTTGGTAGCAATAACAAAAGCCACCTGGCAAATGATACAGACAAATCTTGGAAGACATTCCAAGTATAATAGTGTTAAAAATGCGTGGCTTATTTTAACTCAAGTTTTATAAACATAAAAACCAATGGCAGGAGTTTCTGCCTATAGGAAAGTAAACTGACTCTATGGAAGTTGTTTGGGATCTATAGACATTGTACTTTCAACCTAAATGCTGTTGGAATATGCTGATTCTCCCCCTCTTCCAGCTTCTATGTGCCTACACAAATAATTTTTGAAATCATTGTCTTCCATTTAAAACATGAACAAACATAAAATAACTCATATCACTAGCAATTTCAATGCCTTCTAATACAGAAAATTAGGGAACTGACAATACAAGGGAGATTTAGGCAGACGGACATTTTCTAGTAAGGTGGTAGAGGGACACCAAATATGTGTCCAGCCACTCTTGTCTCCACATGAGCCAGATATGTACTGCAGGTGAATTTGATCTCAAGCCCTATCTCTTTTTAAGGCTCACTGGGAACAACCTTTATGTGTCTCACTGGTACTGTCTTCATAGTCCTTAGCCTCTGTGCTCATGAACTGTATGGTCTGTTCCAGCTTTGCTTCTGCTAAAGTAGATTTCATGGAACTAATAATGAACAGTTTAGTTAAGCTCATTGGAAGAGCAGATGCTGGAGATCTGCTGAAGAACTGAAGTCCGAAAGGAGCTCACACTCTGCCTTTCAGGATGGAATGAAACTGAATTTTTGGCTGTGTGTTTCAGTATTGTATATGCCAGGGTTTCCAAAGTCTTATTTGGGCATTCAGGTTTTGGGCATTCAGCTGTTGAATAGCTCAACAGACCATACAGGACCAGGCTGTAGAGGCAGTTAGAAAAAAAAAACAAACATAAAAATGGTCAACCGAAGATGAAACCTCTTCTTCTTTTTCAGAACACCAATACCAACCTTGCTTTCTGCAGCTTGTGCCTGGTATTGTGAACACACAGCAGTACTTGGTTTGATACAAAATACTGTCTCCCTTTATTTAATGTCATAATAAATTCAGGTAAAAACAGTGATGTTACTATCACAGTGGTTTGTAGAGGCTCCCAGACAGCATCATGACAGAAATGATTATCATCTTCTGTAGGAAATGTAAAATCTTTGCCTGTTTTGAGAATTTTATTATCAAAATTACAACTTTCTAAAGGCTGATTGAGCTATATGTGGATAAATACTTGAAATAACCTAGTCTCTAGTTCTTTTACTTATGGGTTCAGTCATCTGAGGCTTGTTTGCTTTCTCTGGTTTGGGATTGTTTCACAGATTTTCTCCTTAAGAACCATAGAATGAAGTTCAAAGACAACCTTAATAAATTTATTATAGCTGATTTTATTTTTTCAATTCTAAATAGGTGAAAATGCATAGAAAATTGTACTTCAGTTTGTGCAGCAGGCTTTTGACTTCCTTTTTTTGGTTAAGTAGTGTATTGCTAGGTACAACATAAGCACAGAATAAAGAAAGAGGAGCACTTTTATTAAGTGGACTTCTTGGCTTAGAAATTTTAAAGTGGAATTCTGTTGACCTATGTAGCCATTAGTTTCTGTGTCCATGTTAACACCTTGATTAACATAACTGATCTAAGTCTGAGGCTTTATCATGGAAAGGAAATTGATTCATTTGGAGGTGGAAGAGAACTGATAATGCTTCGAAAAAAAATTAATAATAATACTGATAGTAATGATTACAGAATGGGAGGTACTGTAACAAATCTACAGATTTAGAAGAAAGAACATTAGTCAACACTTGTTGGCCAAACTCAATCATAATGTAAGGCATCCTCAAGATTTGTGATTGTACAATGATGTAAACTTCCTTAAAAGAGCTTGGGAATAGATTGATGTTGCTAGTACAATATTACGTTACTTCAGCATTACAGGTATATGACAGACAATATACATTTCAGTAATTCCTAAACACTTCAGACATTGCTTAAGTCCCATAGATTTAAGAGCTTTGCTGAATAGGTCTGCTATTTCTCATATGTTAAAAATAAGCACATGGAAACGAGTTTTGAATAATCAGGGCAAAATTTTCCATAATACTACAATTGATCTCAAAGAGACTACTTAGGGAGAAATAATTTTTTCACCTTGAGTAAAGGGTGACAGAATTGCGCCTAATAAATAGAATTTTGGAAAAAAAAAAAAAAAAAAGTGTTTTTATTTGTTTGTTTGTCTTGTAGTCTATCCCTTGACAAAATAAGATTGTTCCTTATACTGTTTAGTTCTGTTGTTTTTAGCTCTGTATTTAATTCAGTTTTAAGTGTCTCAAACTGTGGTGCTTCTTCCACTTCCTCAGTCTATATCATAAATCTTATTTGTATGTTTGCTCAGTATTGCTTGATAATACGTAACAGAAATTGAAAGATGTTAGAAAACTGCTCGTTCTTAATTCCTGTGAATGATTGTTTATTGTTTATTTCACTGTTATGCTAAAGTATGTAATGATTTCTGCCAAAAGAATCTAAGACACAGGTTGAATTTGATTAATGAATACCATTATTTGCTGATAGCCTGAAGGATTTATCTTTTATCTAAGTATTTTTTTCCAGAAAGGGCACTTTTAAAATTAAATTAAGCAATTCTGTATAAATGCCTATTCCAGCTGCTAGACAAATCACCCTTTTATTCAATTACCATTATTATTCCAAGCTTTATCAAGTAAGTTCCTAATAATATAGTACAGACTTATTTCACTGGCCACAGCATCAGCTCTCATAACATCAGCTGAAAAGAAAAAAATGAAAACATTTTTTATGTTGACAAAAATCCGAGAACTAAAATGGTGGTGCACATTTTTGTAAGATGAATCCTTAGATGTTCTTGAATTATGAATTTTCTAATGAGTACCACTGGGTATTGGTCAAAATCTTCATGTCTTAATTGTTGGTATCATGAGAATGGAGTTACTCTTCCTATTTTTATTTTCCTTTTTTCATGAGTTTACAGTTCAGCAGCCTAAGCTTAGAAGGAAAACAAATATGAATTAATTTTGCCAAGTGATTCTAAAACTCATTTTAATTAGTCCCTTACACTCTACAGTTAACCTTGATTGCATTTCATATTTTACACTTTCTTGCTTTGTGTAATGAGGAATGCTTCCTACTAATAATGTTACTAAAACAGAAGAATAAATTGATGCATTTTTCTACATTAGTGTTGCAGTTTATTTTTCCAAGCTTCTTTGATCAGAAGGATTTGATATGTCAGTTTTGCTAAATTTGCTATCTACCTGTACGTGTAACTGATTACATTTCTTGATTTAAGGATTAAGAAGTCAATGGAAAAGTTAGCTGAGATAGAAGACAAAGTCAATTTTAGCAAAATGTTAATCCATGGATTTCATTATATTTGAATCTGCTTACTATAACTGGCTACTAATATTTAATGTTTCATGTAAAACAGATTATGAAATTTAAACAAAAACTACCTTGCCTTATATAAATACATAGATTAGAGCTCCTATCTAATACAATCTTAGAGCTCCTGTAGATAGAAAAATACTTCACAGAGATAATTTAATTCATAAGTATGGAAATCTTTTTCCCCACTTATCTCCTACCTGACTATGTAATCCAGGATGTTCTAATATCTTATGAAGCTTAGCATTTGCAGATCTCACCCTTGGAGAGCATATTAAAATCCCTAGTCCTGCTCCCTTAGAAAATGATACAAATTTTGTTCTTGGATTAGGCCCATAGTAATAGGTGAGTTTTTGTGTTATTTCAGAAGATTTTTACTCTTTGTATGAATTCTAATATGAAAATACTGATCTAAGAGCTGGTATTTACTTCACGATGGTTAGATTCTGCAGGAGGTCTTTGGTCTTTGGTTCAAGACAGCTATGCAGTGAGTCATGGCAGAAGAATTGCGTTCAGACTCCTTCAGTGATCAGATCTCCCCTCTAGCATCATGCAAACACTCTGGACACAGCTGGTGCACAGTAGCATTGGGATTGCATGTCAAAAGTCTTTGCAGATAAAATGCACCAAGATTCTCATGGTGTTTGGCATATGAGACCAATGGGGAAACATCTGCTCCTCAAACCAAATGGTATTACCATATAGCTATTGCTTTCTCAACATGTATTCATTAAAATGGAATTTGGGCAAAGCTTATGGTTTGTAATTTCTCCGGTTTGCATCTTTTCTTTCAGCATTATTTAACATGTCCACCTCCATTCTCTTTTTCATTCTCAGGAGATTCCAATTTGCTTATCAAGTTCTCTTTCTTTGTCTTCTCCCTCCCTATCCCCCTCCCCCCCTTTCATCCAGATGGAATGCCATTTGCTTGGTGGGTTGGCCGTGCCAATGAAAAGCATCTTTACTGGGGAGGATCTCTTCCGGGCATTCAACAGTGTGCATGTGGACTGGAAGAAAGTTGTCTGGATATGAGATATTTTTGCAACTGTGACGCAGATAGAGAAGAATGGTAATAATTTTCACATGTGTATGGTAGTGTCTGTGTGACAGCTGGGGGTAGAAAGTAGGGCAAGAAGGCTTAAATCTTCTCTTAATGTATGTTGGGGGAAATCTGAAAGGTTTGAGTATAATCAAATGAGAAAGAAAGTCAAAATAGAATTTACACTTCTGATTTCAGATTAATTTTTTTGTTTGAACCAAAGACAAGATATCTGGCTAAAGCAAGTTGCTGGGATAGGTTGACAAAAATCTTTGTTTTTATTTGTGTGAAAGTTTCCATTGATTGAGTTGGATGAGTAAAAGCTATAGGAAGTTGGTGCATGGATGAGAGAAATTTCAGGAGTACACTGTAAAATTCAGGTACAGCTAGTTAAAGGATGAGAAATCTGTACTATCAAAAGGATTTGTATTTTTCATATGAAACATTGTACTTTAAGTACTTTAATGTTCTTTTACATTGTTTCTCAAGTTTGTTAATGCGAATGAAAGGACTTCCTTTGGCTCCTGTAGGTTTTGGTTCTGTCTCCATAAGAAGTTTTAGATTTATGGCATGGACATTCAAAGCTTTCCTTGGCTTCAGAGCTTAGCTTTGCCTGGATGTTGCATGAATTTCCTAAGGACACCTCACAACTTTCTCCCATTCTTCGCATCTTCATAGTCTCTTGAGTAGCTGGGAGCTAGTTGGTGAACTTTCCACTTAATTCTGTACTTGTGTTAGAGGGGACAGAAATGCCAGACAAGTGTTGAAAGGACAATTTGAAATACCGTGAAAATGCATGTGAAAACTCAGCTTCACCTGCTGTCTCTACTAGACTATTCACTGATAGGAGCAGCTGCCCTTTCTCTGAAGGGGAAAAAAAGTGTGTATATTTTAACATAGAATAGTTCAGAATTTAGGAATAATGGAAATGGGCAAGGGTGTCTTGCTATAATACAGTACTCTGTTTGAAATGGTGTCCAAATTATCCCTGTGAAACCTTCACTTAAAAGAGAGTCAGTACAAAGGAACCATAAGGGTTCTTGAAACAAACAACATCCCCCTTCCCCCACCTCAAAAAAGAGTCAGAAATGATTTGTCATTTTAAGTGTTATGGTTTTATGGTTTTTTGCTTGCTTGTGTGCAATACTTGCAATATGGCCTCATTTCCAGATAACGTGCATGTTCACTTGGACCCTTTATATCCCTGGAATCACTATTCACTTTCAAAGATCATAGTTCTAGAGGGATTTCTTTGAGAAGCTCTTTATGTAAATGTTAGTTTATGAATATAATTTGTATCGATTTGTACAGAAACACCTCACTGTGCATGTTGATCTATCTTTTCTTTAATATTTGGTTACCAGAAGCACTTTGGTAAGGTTTGTACATGAGCATCAGAAGTATGCTCGTACTGGTGCCTGGTTGTGTTCATCATCCACATTTTTCTTTGCTTGGTGAGCTGCTGCTCTACAATATGCTGTGCTGGTAACCTGAGATCGCAGGACAGTGCACCGCAAGGTCATATTAACCAATGCAAGGTGAAAACTAAGCAAGTTATGCTGGGTGTGTTTATCACCCCCCACCCCCCCACACACACACGCACAGTGATTTTGAACAGGAAGATAAACTTCAAACATATTTGACAGAGAAGTAGAACTCTCCAAAGTATTAGAAATTACATATTCTGTGAAAATTTATGCCAGGTTGAGGGGAAAAAGCCAATTAAAATCCACAAGAAGGAAGTTAAGGAAGAAAAAGCTTACACTTCTGTTAGATTTTGGAAAACCCTCATGGGAGAGAGATGTTACATATCATGCTTCATTAGCACGGTAACTCACAGAGTTGCTTGTGTCTCCTAATTTCTTGATGATAGCAGGACACACACAGAAGTTTCCTCAGTTAAACTATCTACTGTTGGTTGGTTTGGGGGTGCAGGTGCTTTTTTTGTTTATTTTTTTTCTTCCTCTTTTTTTCCTTTTTTTAAAATCCATTAGAAATCTGGTCATCTTTTGAGTGGTATTCTAAGTTGCAGGTTGCCTGTTTAAAAGCTTTTTTTAAAAGTGACCTTTACAAAGAATTTCTAAACATAAGAAAATTTAATGCCTCTTGAAGATTACTTTTGTGCTTCTCTGCTTGAACACTGACCCCCTGATATATAATGAGCATTTGAATCTGAAACCTGCTGAGATCTGAACTGTGACTTTAACCTGCTATACATTATCTTGGAAGGAGTAAGACAGTAGTAGATGCATTTATTTGCCTTAGCATGAAATAAAATGGGTGCTACAGAGTGGAAAAGCAGAAAATCATTTTTATTCTTTTTAGATAAGTCAGGCTGCTCAGTGCAGCTCCAAGGTAGAAATTCACCAGAATGGCTGGAGCATCCTTTGGAAGAGGAGACAGGCTGAGGATTTTGCTTTGATTTTGTTTCCCCAGACTCTGTGTTGGGTGCAGAAGAACCTACTAATTTCTCAGAGTAACAAAAGAAACAGGAAACAAGAGAAAACAGATCTAAAAAAAAAATAAGTCCTAAGCCAGGTGTTTGGCAGAACACAATATGCACTTCTAGGCATGCTGACTTTTAAATGATATCAAATGATATAAGCAGACACCTGAGCCAGCTGCTAACTCCAGTCTCCTACTTGACGTGATGCTAAGTTAGTCCCCCTGGAGTTATGCTGGCCAGATGAACAGGAATATAATTAGTTTCATTCTGTATGGGGAAGTCTTTTGAATTTTTTCCCTTTTCTTTTTATTTAAATCAGTTTAGTGAAAAATACTTTTTTCCATCTAGCTCTTCACTTCTTTCCTTGCCATACTTCCAAACTTTGCAGCATGATGCCAGCCAGTTCTGTCACTGCAGAACAGTGAAGTAACTTGTTGGTATTTACTAGAGCATGGGAGATCACCTCTGCTGAAGGAGGAGAGGCACAGGCTGGCACCCTGATCCCAAGTAAGGCATAGAGGCACAGTCTGACCCCATATCTAACACGAAAGGTGTTAAATATGACTCGACTGTAGTTTATGCATGCCTCCAAAAAAGGAGAGTCATTGAAAGCTCTTGCTAGTGGATGGGAAAATTCACTGAGATCCAGTAGCTGCAAGCAGAAGTTAAATTTAGACCAAAAAATCTTTTCTTCCTCTCTCTCCCCTTTCCCCAGCTAGGAATAGTTAACTATTGGAACGTTATGTGTAGATGAGATGGATTTGCCATCACTTCAAGCAGTTACCTTGAAAGAGATTGTCTTCCTAAAAGATATGCCCTATTTCAAAAAGAAGGTGTGTTCTTGATGTAGGCATTACTGGGGAAAGGTTTTAAACAGATCTGAAGAATAAAGCATTTCTGAAATGCATGGAGGGTTGCACTATCATCAGTCCATTCTAGAGATCCTTCAGATCCTTAAACAACTCTACCAGGTTGTCTTTCATCTCAAGCAAAATTCTCTTGCCTTGGCAGCAAAAGTATCACTGCTCACCAAACATTTCACTGAAATGGGAGGAACCTCTTTCATGCCATGGTGTTGCATGACTGTCCTGAAGTCCATTTGCTACTTTGGTCTCTCTGTCTAGAATCCATTTTTCACTTCAAATGCAACTGCTTGATTGAAGCCTATCATCAAACCAAACCTCTTTCTTGCTGACTACATTCACTGGAATACCTTGTGAACTTGGGGAATTTTACATCTTTTTATTTTGTACAGAAAGAATGGCATCTCTGAAATTCATTTTGTACAGAAATCTCAGGTGTCTCAACAGACTTTGGTGGGCATTTGCTGATTGTGACCAATAACTGAAGGGCCTTCTTTTATACCGATCATCTAATCTTATTATTCAAATTATAGGAGTCCCCTCTATAGATGTAGATACAAGATACTGGTATAGGAGTATTCTTTTATCTTCCAGAACAGCCTTTATTACTGGAAAACTAAGCCTTTGAGTCTTCCTATTTCCATAGTAATGCACATTTACATCTTTACCATGTCTTTGAGGTACTGCAGGCAATGAGGGAACCGCAGGGCATGAAGGAAGGAAAAAAAAAGGTGAGGTGAGATATTACTATTGTCAAACCCACTGTGTGTCCCTGAGATGTATTGAGTATATCTGGCTTTGTTCATAGTTCAGGGAGGAGGAAAGCCCCATGAAGCTGAATGAGGCCCTATCTGGACAAGATGTATTTGTGTAGAGTTCTGCCAGAGCTGGGGTGTTAAAACTGGAAGGGTTGAGGAGAGCAGGGCAAAGAAACCCTGCTTCTGATGAGCCTGGATTTGACAGGTTTTGTTTGCTCAGCCACAATCCCACGCTGAATCCACTGCCTCAGAAGCAGGGTAGGCAACTCTGTAGAGCACTTGATGCAAGCTCATAAAGAAACCCTGCCGGAGGTGACCTGGCCTGTATAGAGCTGTCTTGCATATCTGCCTTCATGGCTGCATTTGTCAACAAAGTAGAAAAGCTGCCTGCAGAGAGCTGACTGTAGCAGGCCCCTGAGATGTCAGGAATCAGTTCATTACTATCATTACCAAACTCTCTGTTTCTCTTTTCTAATTCCAGCAGCAACTGCATTTTGCCCTCACTGGTTACATATGTCCCCTTCTGCTGCTGTTTTTTTCATTAATGTGACTTGCAAGATAGTAATTAAAATGTATTCCTTTGGATTATTAATGATCTGTCCTGCACAAGGCTCAAAACTTTCTGTGATGGAAACCTATTTTGCTGGCCCATTCCTAATGCTGTTCATTGACATCTGCCGCTGATAGTGTTCTTTTTCCCAAATGTACCATATTCATGAAAATCTATCCTGAATATCTGACCTACAGAGTCAAAGACCTCAACAAAGTTTTCATTAATGTATAAAAAGAAAACATACCAATAGGGGATCATATGAGAAGAAATGATGTCTGATGACACTACTGGTCTAACATATGGTAGACGGAAATATGGAAACAGCTACTTTGAGGTTACCAATATATGATGGTTTATGCTGTTGGGATACCACAGAGTGAGAACTTTTGGAGTATTTATTAGTATGCAGGAAAAAGAAAAACAGTCTCCTAATGTTACCATCAAAATAGTTATTCATCATTTACAGGTAGGACTACCTGTACTGTTCTGTAAAGTATCCAGATGTACTATCGCTTTTAGTGTTGCTGCATTTGCAATGAAATGTGATTTTGATTGTTTTTTGTTTTTTTTTTGTTTTTTTTTTTTGTTTTTTTTTTTTTTTTTTGTTTTTTATGTTGTTTGTTTATTTGTTTTTTTCTCATATGTAGAGAATTTGCTTGACACGTAACCTGCCTCATAACTTATTGAGGAAGTCCTTAGGGTCAATGCCGTTAATACTCAGACATGGATCCACAGTTGACGTCCAACTGTATTTAATACCCATAGCTAAAAAGTATTTTGGTAATTAAATTTAAAAAGCTTTATTGGTTTTGGTTTTGTTTTGGGAAGTACAAATTGACAATGCTCTTCTTGCAAAGAGCTTAGAGAAAGAGACATTAACTGAAGGTGCTTTCCACACTCTGAAAAACATTAAAAATTTCACCTGAATTTGTGCAGAACCAAATGCTTAGTCAGGTAGGCAGAAGTTCTTCCCAAATTTATTTGCACTGTATTCTGTGCATACAGAACTCTTTTCAAGAATGGGATAAAGACTGTTTTGGTTTGTGTGAAATCAGGTTTTAGCTCACATTCCCAGCCAAAGAGTATCCCACAGGCAGGACCCACTGATGCTGAGAAGTGGGATGTCACCTGGTGCAAAAAGTGCACTCAGTAGAAGTGGAATGAAGAAGTAGAAGTGGTATGGAGTGCTATGTGAAGCCTGCTGAGAGAAAAAAAGTAGTGTTTTTGGCAAAGCTGAGAAGCAGCTGTGGAAAACCAAGTATAATCTGTTTTTAAGTTATGTGAAGTGTTAAATTAAAATACATATATGTAAAATCTAGCTCAGGGAACAAATGCAAAAGCAGTGAATCTAACAAGGCTTTATTTTTGTTTAAAAGACTAAATTCTATGTGTGCACATTGTAATGCAGGTGCTTTCTAATCAGGTAATAACACCTTTTCCTTGACAACTGTGGTAGTTTAAAAGTGAACCCTCAAGCCCTCTTCAGGTAAAATTCCAAATATTTTGTCCAAATCCTGGAATATTTGTATTTTGTAGTGCTACAATAGTGCCTGCAGGAAATGATTGTACAGGTACGTGAAACTCTCTTGTTCCTCTCAGAGACATAATATGTTGTGTTTGAGAGGCTACCATGATGCACCACATAAAGAGAAGAGGAATCGTGGTGCTTTATAAGAAATTGAGTTTGAAATAAGCTTAACTTAAAAGACCGTGCATTCAAGATACTCAAGCTTTAGCTTCCGCAAGTCACTTTATAGTGCCTTCAAATATCTTTTTTGCTTTTCTTAGCTGAAACAGCCTAAGTGTTGATTCTTCACTGAAAATTTGATTACTCATCATGGAATAATAGTAATTAGCTGTGACAATAGGTATGTTGTTTCCATTCTAAACACATTCTCTAAGGGGTAGAATGTTTCGGATAGACTTTATTTCAGTGTCTGCTTGTATGAGACATGCATTCTTGTACAAGTCTTTTTTTTTTTTTTTTTCTTCTGTGAGAGAGATTAAAATACATAAAATGTGCTTTTTGAGCTTCCAGAGAAACTTAATTGAGTTTTCAATACATTAACATAAAAGTGATAATTTTTATTGTTTTTGAATATTTTTCTTTATCACAGTTGAGCTGTGCTACTAAAGTTCTCAGTAACGCTGGCATATAACTAGTAAAAACTCAGAGTCATAAAGTTTGATATAAAAGAACTTCATGCAATATAACAGACTATCTAATAAGTGATGCAGTTCTCAGAGATGTGGAATAGATACCTTTAAAATGTCACAATTTCATTTATTTTTTTTTTTTTTTGTGAGTATCTTCAGTAGTAGCTGCAGGAAGGTACTAATTTTTATTGTATTATTGATCATAGCTAGTCAAAAGTCTGCACTATTTTTTGAATAAAAATAAATTTGCAGGAAAAACCCCTGGATATTTGGTGAAAAATCTTTTATATTTTTTAATGTAACTGTCATTTAGTTATTCATGTGTATATTGCATATTTTATGTCCTATTTCTGTAAATCTTTCTGCCTTTCTTTCATTCATTCTACCTACTTTTCTTCCTACTGTGCCCTGAAATGCTTTATTTAATTATCTTCCTAAGAAATACTCAAATAGATCAGCTTCTGTTACAACTGTTTCATAATCTGTTGAGAGCATTTGCACTGACTTTCAAGGATTGATACAATAAGCTACATGACAATGCTTCTGAGAGGCCTCAATGAAGAGATTCGGAGACCATGTACTTTTGATTTTCATACATGATACATTTCCATGTCAGTCTCTATTGAAGGTGTCAGTCTCTGTTGAAGGCCTCACTCTGTCTTATGTGTGAGAATGTCATCTTTCTGCATTTTGTAATTATCTACATGTCATACACCCACTGAAGCAAGAAAAATGTAAGGGTCAAAGAAGGTACTTTTCCTTTTATTCTTGGAATTACAAGACAATTAACTGTGCTGCATGCAGTTAGAAACAATGAAAAATAAATGAAATGTTTGCAGCCTTTATCAAAAAGATGAAAGTGCCCCTTCTATGTCTTGTAACATTAATCAGAATAGAGCAGTTAGACAAGTAAACATCCGAGGCTGTGTCAGAGCACAGCTGTGTTGTTCATCTTGATTACTTCTTTGCTGAAATATCATGTCTATTCCCACAGCTGGAACTACATGTATAATGAGGGGTACATTTGTGGAAGGTGGCATTATGAGCAGTGTATAGTCTGGGATCCTGCCTAGGATGTCAGACTCCTTGGCAATGATTTCACTCAAAAAGTGCAATCTGTTTCCTGAGGCTTTGTTTCATGTATGCATAAAAGAGAGTGGCTATAAATTTGGGATTATTGTTACCTTGTGTCTGGTCATTGTTGCCATCCCTGTGTGCAGCATGAAGTTTACCCCTCTGAGCATATGGGTGAGATCAGTCCAGACCCTGCGTGCAGATTCCTTGGCCATGCAGACCTAGGGTTCCTTTTGAGTAAAACTACTGAGGTTTGGCTCCATGAAGAATGCTGTACCAGGCTTATGTGCCTGGATTTCCAACAGACTTCAAACCTGAGTTGGGGGAAGATGAACACATCACTTTGGAGATGAGATGCAGTAGCACTTGCCTCTCTGTAATCAATAGATAGAGAAATACCTCCAGAGGGGATTTCAGCTCTGGTAAAATCAGGGCTGGATGCCTGAGGGACTTGGTTAAGTTCATGAAGAAAGGTGGAATGAATGTGCATTTGTATACCCTGCTAGAGTCAAAGCTACTGAATCATTTTGGGGACCAGAGGGCTGCCATGAAATGTCATGCTTCACTTTGAGGACACTGCTTTCCCCGAGGCACTCAGATTAAAAAGAAAATAATCTTCCCATCCTCTTCCTTTTTAGCAGCCATGTGTAAGTTAATAGCTCAACAACAAATGCAGCTGATACAAACAAGAGACTGCAGTTGGGCAATACAGTAAATCAGCCTTTATTATTTCAGTTGCTGACCTAAAAATTTCAGACATGTAACGCAAAGGGCTGATCCACTGCAAACTCACTGCCAATTCAACTGTCTTTGCAGTGTGCTGAGTCAATTGTATACTAGCTGTCTTCAAGCTGGATCAGGTATTGTCTAGCGACCCCATGCTAACACCACGCTGCATCAGGTATCACATGTCTTCCTTCTGCTCAGATAAAGCCAGCACAAATTCCATTGTCTGTCTCTGGCTAACTTAACAGAAATTCAGATTTGGGCTTATATCTGATCCACATCAAATTCATCCTGCTGAGGAAACCCAGTAGAGCCTATTTTACATTAATGTCCATCAGGTAAAAGGGCAGCATTCTGCCTCTGCTTCATAAGCATTCAGCACAGCTAGAATTCATACCAGACAGTATCGTGTATCAAAATGCAGTGTCTTCGGGGGGTCAGTATTACGTCTGAGCATAGAGCGTATGTGCGCATGTATGTATCTTAAGCAATGCGTACTGGTCACAAGTCTTATAGTAAGTATGCAAATATATTTAAGTAAGCATCTTTCAACTATTGCCTTACACGAGGAATGCTGGGGATTTGTCTGTTGTTAATGTCTCTTTTTGTTTGTTTATTATAATCCAGGACAAATGATACTGGCCTCCTTGCTTTCAAAGACCATTTGCCTGTAACTCAGATAGTGATCACTGACACAAACAGATCAAATTCTGAGGCTGCCTGGAAAATCGGCCCTTTGCGTTGCTATGGAGACAGTAAGTACTAGCTCTTCTCAATTTCTAGAGGAACAGGATGTACCTTTTTTTTTTTTTTTTTTTTGGTGTTACTTTGTTTTGTTTCATTGTTTGTTTTTTAAACGTGTTTATCTGATGAAAGCTATCTTTCCACGTGCAGCTCACAGCTGCTGTCCTGTGCCAATTTAACTATAGAGAAGGGGGTTGTGTTTGCAGGGCAGTTCTGGAATGCAGCTTCCTTCAACACTGAGGCTTCCTACCTGCACTTCCCCACCTTCCATGCTGAGGTCAGCGCAGACATCTCCTTCTTCTTCAAAACCACGGCTCCCTCTGGGGTATTCTTGGAAAACCTGGGGATTAAGGACTTCATACGAGTTGAAATAAGCTGTAAGTTTCACCATGGAGAAATCACAATGTATTTGCCCAATTTGACAGGAGCAGGAAAGTGAGAAGGACTTTTTACTTCTGTCTTGGGACTTTTGGAAGAGCTTGGAGAGGATAAGATGGAGACATAGATCTCTCTCTCCTGTCAGAGTGTCTCTGTATAATGTTGGTCATTTTGTTTCACCTTATTGTTATTCAGTTCTTCTTTCCTAAACCAAGAAGTGACTAAATTTACAGTATTTTTTACCCATTTTACCTCATTAGAGAAAGAGCTACTCAGCAGACATGACTGTAGACTGCAATTTTAGTCAAGAGATGCAAAATTTAATACCAACAACTCTCATGGTTACCTTTATTTATTTTTAAATGATATGTCCACTACAATGCAATCCTAGTGTTTCAGAGGAATTCAGTGTGTACTATGTGCATACTGTACTATGAGGTGAGAGCCTATGAAGACCACAGTGCTAATACAGGGTAAGCTGTAATGGGCATTGAATACTTCAAAATGTAATAAATGACTGCAGTACAACTGCAACTTAATGTATAAAAGAGAGGAGTAGAGAACTTAATTAGTGAGTAGGTTTTTACCTCACTCTTGTTCTGATGATTTCAAATTTTTATTAGTGAGAGAAGAGTACTGTGGCTTTGACATGAAATATGACTTCTGTATTCCAAATTCTGTCAAGCTTAGGAAAAACAAACTGAGTGCTATGCATTTTATAATATGCTTAAGATAACCCCAACATAAAATTTAATAAAAATGGACCCCGAGGCCCTTCAATTCATTAAACCAATGGTAAATGTCTTGGTGCATTATCACAAGATAATGAGGTATGATTTACTGTTAATTGCACATCAAAGTCCAATTTGGTTGTACTGCATTTCATTCTCATGGATATAGAAGTAAAAATGGCATTTTGATGTCAAATATCTGACAAATATTGCAAGCCACTAAGAGGATTGTTTAGTGAAAGTTTGTGAAAGTATATTATACCTGGGCTCCCAGAGAAATGTGTTATTTAAAAATTTGAGGAAAGTTTTTTTCCTTTAAATTTGGGCTTCTCATTAGTAGTTATGTGGTGTGTTTCTTGCTGCCAGATGGAATTTCAGCCTAAAGGCCTTGTATCAAGGAAGCTCCACAGACCAGCTGCTTCAAAAGAAAATGGCCTTTTGGCAGATGCAGGAGCTCAGAATAGATCTTTGTCTCTCCCTATGGAGTGTTTCCTATCCTAACTATCTAAGAAGCAGCTTCCAAAACCAGACCAATCCAATTTGTTGGGCTTGAAAATAACAGGTTTTTATGAATTTTTAATCCAAAACCTACTGGTTGTTGTGCGGTCTGTGGACCTGGTTCTTGCCCTTTTTGGTGTATTTAGCATTTTAGGAAGAAGAAAAATAATCAGTAACAAAAATGTTAAAGAGTTCTGGCCCCTTTCAGGCTTCTAGCAGAGGAAGATGGACTCCTTCATATGACTGTTGTTTTTCAGTTACTGTTCTGTTTCTAGGAGCCTTGCTATCTCTGGACATGTTATACATGTATATGACCCTTTAGTTTAGGATCACCAATGAACTTTTTTTTTTCCCCTTCTGTTTCTCCCTTGCTTCCTGAGTCAGGCTTATTCACGCAAACAAATGCTTGAAGGTTTCCCTCCAACCATATATAACCAAATTCTGTTAAGAATACGCATTTTGAAAGATTTAGTCAGAAACAGTTCCTTCATCCTTTCCACCATCTCAGCATTATTTGTCCAAGTGCTTTTGTGTGACTTTACTACAGTGTTTGGCACTTTTACTTCCAAAAGAGAATAAATCACAATTTCTAGGGCACCATAATTGTTATAGCAAAAAAAGATGGATACCCACAGCCAAGCATAATCACAGCAGAGATCAAACAGTGAGGCTGCTGGGTAGAAGATGGAATGTAAATGATGCTGTACTATTTGCTGACACAAAAGTTAATGGACCCTATATTTATGTAAGATTTCTTGATGTTAAAACCACTATTTAATTCAGACCTTCACTTTCTCTTTATGTCTATTTGTGTGTTCCAGCCCCCAAAGAGATAGTCTTCTCTGTAGATGTTGGGAATGGCCCCACAGAAGCAATCGTGCAGTCTCCCACACCCCTGAATGACAACCAGTGGCACTATGTCCGAGCAGAGCGGAACCTCAAGCAAACATCTCTACAAGTGGATAACCTCCCCAAGAAGGTCCTGGAGGCACCTGCAGAGGGGCACTTCCGCTTGCAGCTCAACAGCCAATTATTTGTAGGTAGGGACCGTTTAAGGGTTTCTGCAGATGTGCACAGTATTTCTGTGTCTATACCTTGGTAATGCTGTTGCTTCACTGCTGAGCTTGGGTGTGGTAACCAAATTCTGCCTCTTCCTCTTCCACTCCCTCATAAACAACACAAATCCAACCCAAACTACTACCTTTACACTCAAAGCACTTAGTACAGAAACGTTAGCCTTACAATACTAAATGGCATTTTTAGGATCTAAGATTGCATGAAACATATTTGTTGCAAAAGAATTAGTTATTTCCTCTTGTACAGTGCTGACTATGTAATTTGCTGAACGAAATGTGATCTTTATTTTGTGATGCAATGTAAATGGCATACATTCTTGTAAGTTACAGTGGCAAAGCTTGATGACAATATGTGCTTAAAATCTGTTCCTTCAAATATGCCTTCCATTTGGCTATAAAATGTGTGTGTGAGAGAATGATAAACACAGTCAAAGCAAATGCAGCTATTTCAACTGAAGGTGTTCTTCAACAAAACAAACAAACAAACAAAAACCTCTGTTTGCATATAGTTTGTTTCTTTGTCTTCCATGTAAATGAAAACTAGAGGTGGACTAGCTTGTATTTGATAACATAGAACTAGCTTGTATTTGATAATATAATCTGGGATAAAAAAGGGTCTTCTCCCTTTTCAATATTCAAACACTGCTTCTCTGAGTACTCCACACTGTGGTGGAGTAGGTTGTAACCTGCTTCTTATTCAGGGCCATGCAAATAATTACCAATTTTTTCCTTAAAATTAATTATCTTATTTAGCTGAAATGGTATGGCAAACCTCAATCTGTAAACTAATTTTAGTAAAGTTTACCTGTGTATCCACACCCCTTGAATTAAGAAGATTTTGAGGTATTTATTTGAGCTTGTTAGAGTGTATGTGTGCAATAATTACTGGGGTCTGAACAGAAGGAGTGAATTGGTTAATAAATAGAGTTGTATCATTGACCAGGAGTCCTTCCCTCATAGCAATAGATTCATACCTAAAACGTTCTCTCAGCCTGAGAAAAGTCTACTGAAGAACTTATTTTCTGTTAAAATTGTCACAGTACAAGGTTTCTGCTTTCTGGTATGACGCATGCTGCTTATCGCTTGTTACTCAAATGATGATCCTAGAAAGAGGTTCCATGAGAGACAGGGCCTGAGGACAGTAGGGTTGGGCTGCTAGGCACCTTAGAAACGTCAGAGAATTCTAACCAAGCCACAGTTTGCAAACAGAAGACTTAGAGAACTTAATGAATGGATAGGGGTTTTGTTTGTTTGTTTGTTTTTCTTAGTTTGTTTACAAATTTTTGGTCTGTTTCTTTGTAAAGGAGTAAAAATTAAGGTATTATCATGTCATCTATCAGATATGTCTTAACTGTCTTGCATCTGAAAAGCAGTATCTGCATATAATCTTGTTTCTCTGCATAATAAACAGGTTACTGGAACCAACTTCATGGTGATTTTAAAGTGATAATCAATGAGTTGCATCATGGAAATTCAAGGTAGATAAGGACCCCCAACAAATTGGTGAAATGTGCCAGTAGAAGGTTATCAGCAAAGACAAATGCAAAGCCACATACCTGGGGCAAAATAGCAATGCATCCATGCAAACTGGGGATCGATTGGATGGGTGGGTAGTCACTGATCAGAAAAAGTCTTGTTGGCCTTGGTGGAGAAGTGAATCTCCAGTGTGCCTTTGAAGGCTGCACACAAGGCTGTATTAGCAGGATTGTAGCCTTCAGGCTGCAGCAAGGGAAGAGAAACAATCATCTTCACAATTAGAGTAGTGCAGCACTGAAGCAGGTGCCCAAAGAGACTGTGTGATCTCCATGCTCAGAGATAATCAAAACTTTCTTAGAAACAACCCTGAACAACATGATCTAACTATGAATGTAGGCATACTTTGAGGAAGAGGTTAGACCAGTTGATCTCCAGTAGTGACTTTCAACCTAAAGTATTTTTTTTTCTCTGATTGTACTTAGTATTTACAGTATACTCTAGGACATAGTTATTTTATTTCAGTAGAGGGATAGAAAGTTCTCATTTTCAGTAATTTGACTACCTTCAGTTTTTCATACACACTTTTACTGAACCCTGAACACAAGGTTGAGTAAAAACTAATGTTTATAAGAGTGGGTTTTGGCCCTTAACTCTACCACTGAAAACCATGTTGACGATCAAAACTGTCTGTGATGTTCTGAGTTTTTCTAAGAGCAGCTGGAAGAGATGGAAACCTGAATGGTCTCTAATTCTAACCCTTTCCCTGAAGTACTCGAGTACTTCAGGTTTCCATGAAGTACTCAAGTACTTCAGGGAAAGGTGGCAGAAGTCCAACAATACACAGATGTAGCATAATTTGTCTCTGCTGAAGGTCTCATTCCAGTTTCTAATAGGAACCAACAGATTTAATACCTGAACCATGCAGAGTGAATTTTATCCCATCTGAAAAATAAATACATAAACAACATTGATTGTAAAAAAAAAAAAAAAAAAAAAAAAAAAAAAAAAGGAAAGAAACAGCAGCACATATTATTTTCCTCTTCCATAATCCACAACATATTTGTTTCTGCAGCAGTATGCATACTGACAGTGATTAAGGGTTTTCCACAGTTAGTATTCACATTCTTAATTAATGATCTATGTAACTGACGTGATTTGCTGTTTTAAAACTTTTCCAAGTATATTTAAATTTAATCTTCATATTTTTTTTTTCATTTAAGCATAGAACTTTGTTTTCATTGTGAAGGATGTTAAGATAAAACTTTTTTTTTTTGTTCTTGGTTCTTTTCCAGAATCAATTAAAATATTTTATAAATCTCATAAATAAAGCTCAATATCAAAATTTACTTTATTTATCTTTTGGAAAGATTTATTGATCCTTTGGGGTAAAGAAACTGTATTAGCAGCATGTACCACTAAAATGATGATTGAATGGATATCCTGTTTAGCTTTCAAACTATGATCATTTTCATGATGCTTCAGAGCTATCAGCATATATGTACAGCATATGTGAGGCAGTTTTGTCTCTCTTCCTTTTGGAGGGTTAGACACTGTATATCACACATATAAACCTGAGCTTTTATAAAATTTGACTACAGGGGCCATTGGCACATAACATAATTTCAAAGGAGTTCTGCTAATTTGGATCAACTAATTCCCTGTCAACTGTTTCTGTTTTCTGACCAATTTTTTTGCTTAAGTTTTGCCCAGAGTTTTCCTCCTTAACCTGAGAATTAGATACATTTAAGACTGTTTGGAATAGAAGGATTTTGCTCCTAAGTTTGTGTTCATGGTGATTTTGTTTTATTTTCAAGTTGGTCTGACAAACAAACTTTTAGCTTTCTGCAACTTATTACAAAGAAATTTGAACAGAAGCCTTCTCAAGAAAACTTAACAAAGCAGTCAGTGGCAAAGTGGTCTTTGAGGTGTGTTTCATTCACTTCTGGTCCAATGATACTGATGTTCTGAGTGAGTTAATCAGCCTTTAAATAATTTGTGAAGATTGGAGTTGAGGAGGCCTAGCTTTTCTTGGAAGTTTAAGACACCTTTTATTACTCTGCTTCGTACTTAACACAGTGGCTTTTTTTTGCCTGTTCTTGCATTTTGCCAATGTGGCATTTTCCCTACATGTCTGTATTTGGGGACGTTCGCCCTTGGGGGAGCAGAACCTAAGTATTTGTTCTGTCTGAGCAAGTCAGCAGCCACATACCATGTACAAGAAATCTTCAGTGCATGATGCTCCTAGGATTCCACTGCAGTGATGATTTCTTACACATGCCATAGTGTACTTTCCATACCTCCTTGCTGGATTTACCTAGAGGTAAAAGCAAAAGGAGAGGAGTCAAAATAGAGCATCTCTCTACTTTCTCCCTGTTATCAATAGTGATACAATGTGACAGGATTCAGCTTTACAATTCTTGTTTTATTCCATCACTTTCTATAAATGTCTGACCGTATTCAATTATGGTTTCTCTCTGTTAAAGCAAAATAGTTATGAATAGTCAGTAAAAGACAGAAGGGTAGATTACGTCATGTTTGTATGATTAGCTGGTGTGTTTATTGTGTAATTGAATCATAAGGCACTTAGGTATTTATCTAAGTAGTACCAGAAAGAGTTTTTCTATGACTGCACTTGTTAAAATAATTTAGAATAAAGACAGTCTGCTTAAGGCCAAGATTGGCACACATGGAGTATGTGACAGGCTTCTGGGATAGCTTTCTCTGTATGTGCAAAGCAAAAGGGAAAAATGAATTTTCACTGCCTCAGTACATCGAGGATTACCCAAAATCAAACAAGCTCAGATTTTAGAGCAGCCTAAAGGAATTTAAAACCTATTTCTCAACCTCTTTTAGAGGGCATTGGGTATCTAACTACTTCTGGTCACTTTATAATCCTCAGCAATAGGATAGATATCCTTGTACCTGGTTATGTTCCTCTGTTAATTTGAAAAAAAAATTACAGTAAAAGGATCAAATCCTGAAGAAGTTTACAAGCTGAATAATATCAACTTGACCAAACTCTGTGCAGCAGCAGGCCAATTTGGTCTGAAGGAACAGACAAAAATCCTTCCCTTCAATGGACTCACTCTCACTATTTAAAATGAGTGACTTTGGATACTGCATCTTCTGGCATATCTTTGTTGTCCAAGAGGAGTTCTGTAACCACCTTCTCTGATGCTGTAGTCTGAGATGAAATGTGCTGTCTTATCCAGTGAAGGCATGTTCATAACACCCCAGGATGGGGAGGAGAGTGGAAATACATCTTCACAGACCTCCTTTACAACAGGATTTGCACTCAGACTTGTAACATCAGAGAAACAAAATAAAAATCCTGAGAGGTTACTTTCATGCCTACAGCCTTGATCAGAAATTTTTGTTCTACTTATTTGGTATGTTAAAGAGACTGGCAGAGTTAAGTGCTTGGGTTCCTGCTTTTATCCTGAGAGCAATGATGTGAGGAATCCTTGGGGAAATCTCCTCTGTATCTTGTAAGTGGTCCAAAGACAATATAACACAGACAGAGTCAATATCTGAGAAACTTTCTTGGGGGACAGAGAAAAGGATGGAGAGGATAAGAAGGGACATATTTTGCCTGTTGGACGTTGCTCTCATTAAAAGAATCTGCGGATACCTTTGGATGTATCAAAGGCCAGGAGTAGGCTTAAATTCTTGTGTATCCTGACTGCTTACTACTTTTAGTCTGAGACTATTAAGTGTGACTTGGATGTCTTCTAAGTACTATTATAGCAAGTTCTCGTACTCCCGAGTAATGATAGTTGTTCTTACACTCTCATACCCTATCCTTTTCTTTGCATCCATTACATAAAGCAAGAACACTCCTAATGTTCTTCACTTCAGCCTCCCTAATCCAGTTCTTGCTAACAAAAAAAACTTTGCTTTTAAAAGCAAATCCTCAATTCACTGATAGAACCTTAATATATTATCCAGTTGTGTCACTAAGCTATACTATTGGTTCTCAGTTTTGTTTCCTTCCCCCCTCCTCTCAGACTCAGACTCTCTCTTTTCTGCCCCAAGGCTTTTCAGTAAAATTCAGCTGCATAAATACCTTTCTGAAAGTGGCGTTGCACATTTGACTGCCACCACCACTCCTCAGCAAAGAACACTTTAACCCTGTTTAACCTTTTTTTTTTTTTTTTTTTTGGTCCTGAGGGTTACCTTAAAATCTGTTTTCCTGAATAAAACATTTAGATTGCATACATGAAATTGTCTAGTCCAACAGGCCTATTAGGCTTTGTTGATTCTTCCTACTCTAATTTGGAAAAGATTTTTTTGTTTTGTTTTGTTTTCCATTTTTCTCAACTTCCAAAGAATGTATTTGAAGATTAGTTTTGGTCAATAGGGGAAAACTTCCATAATGCCCAAATAATAAACAGATTTGCTTAATCGATGCTGTGTGGATCTAGGACTGGATAGATGGTCTCTGTTAAGCTCTATAATCTCCAGACATTAGAAGAGGAGTAAGAAACATATTATGCAGCTTTCCAAAACACTACAGCGATGAGTAAAAATATGGGCAGTGCAGTAAACATGATATTTGTAGAATACTTAACAGTAGTTTCTTTAAAGTGTTACATTTAAATGTACTAGCTGGAATTTGATTGTGTGCCAAAAGGAGTCGAGGAAATTGTCATTTATCCTTGAAAAAATTGTGTTTAGTAACCATGCAAGAGAAAACAGAGTAACCAGTAATTTTAAAGGGAGAAATCACATTCCTTCTTATTTGGACATTACTGAAAATTGTGTATGGTGTGTTTGGTTTTGGAGCAAAATCTCCAAAGAAAAGGGTCACGTGTACACAGTGCAAATGCAAAAGGCCCAAATGTTGTGCTCAGAGGGCCTCTAAAATAAGTAAGTTAACATTCATTCATCTGGAAAGAGCAGTTGGCTAAATAATATTTTGAAAAAGTTTCACTGAGAAAGACACCATAATATTGGTATAAAGTAAACCTCTCTCACACATACTATCTTGAATTTAGTTATTCTAATTCAAATCCAGTACTTCTGCTGTTAGTGTACCAGAAAGAAAAATAAGTCAGAATAACAGAACAATACTGTTTTGGTGAGAGTGTTTTTCAGACTGTTGTTTCATTCTCATAGTTTGCAGAACTCTTGATTTAATTAAATAATTTGTGACAGAAAAGATGCTCTTCTACAAGGACTCATCAAAAGATCAGTTATGCATTTTGTAATTGAACAAACTTCTATAGAATAAGAATTTGGAAAGATAACATTTTCTTTCATACTTCTTTCTTTTTTATTGATGCATTAGCAATAAAGCTAGCATTTCAAGGGCTACAAGTGCTATTAATTCTTCGGCCAGAGTTAGATTTTGTAGCAGCAATCAAAATTGTAGTAAATTTGAGAGCAAAACATTGGCAACTGCCAAACAAAGCCTACAATAATAAAAATGTTGATATTTTCATAAAGTACTCTGACTGTCATCAATAATTACTATTATTGTGAGAGACCACCTCCCAGGGGAAAACTGTCTTCATTTCACTGTTAGAAATTTCAGTGGGCAGCTAAGATGCTCGTTAGGCTGTAGAGACTGGACTGCTCTCTTGCTAAATCCATACAGCTTTGTACTTCACAAAGTAATGCAATTATGTTTAACAACTGTAATAAATTTCACAACTGTAACCCAAACTCACGTTTCTTGCCTACAACAAACATTCACATGCAACATCAGGTTGGTCAGTCATGCATAAATTCTGACTCCAAAGTCATCTCCTTTCAGCCATCAAACCTGGCACTGAACATGATTTATCCTTGATAACTGGACTCATCAGTATGTGTAACTCATCTGATGTTGGGATTAAGGTGTTATTTATACTCCATACTATAGCAACAAATAGAAGGAAAAAAAAAAAAAAAAGAGTTTCTCATTTGTTAGGTGATATGTGTACTTATGAGAAAGAAGCTAATCTTTTCCCAAATGAATTTGCAATTTAAATACCAAACAGGGCAGTAGATAAGGCAGAAAAGAAAAGAAGAGCAACTGGAAAGTTAGACACAGCTTTAGTCCTTTCTTACAGATAGAGAGAGACCTTTAGTTTCCAGGGCTTTCCATCTGTCATCTTTTGCAACAGTGTGCATTGATACACAATAGATAATATTTTTTAAATGTAATGGATTCATATTTATACCTATGGATTGAACTTCAGGGCTTTGATTACTTTGTGGACTCATCAGTAAATGTGTGTCCTATTTTTTCTCTCTTTCAGGGGGAACAGCTTCCAGACAAAAGGGCTTTATGGGATGTATTCGATCTCTACATTTAAATGGACAGAAACTTGACCTTGAAGAAAGAGCTAAAATGACTTCTGGTGTTAAACCTGGATGTCCAGGACATTGCAGTAGTTATGGTAACCTGTGCCATAATGGAGGGAAATGTGTGGAGAAGTATAATGGGTATTACTGTGATTGTACCAACTCAGCGTATGAAGGACCGTTCTGCAAGAAAGGTAGGCAGAGAGTTTTGATCCTAAGTCCTTAGTGGTCTCTGAATATCTCTAACACAATTTCACCCATGTCAGTTTGGTGTCCACCATATTGCAAGAGTATGTTCTAACAGCAGCTTTCCCCTGAACATAACTAAGTGTTTATGTTAAGAGGGCTATAACTCCTCCTATTGTTGACTTCAGTGATGGATGGCCTCAGAAATTAAAATGGTTCAAGCTGTACTGTTACTTAAATTACCAACTGTATTGCATGATTCCTGTATTCAGTTGTATATAACTTGTCCAGACATTAACCAATAGGGCTGAAAACTTCTGTGATGGTTCTTCCCACATATGAATGCTTCATTTGCTTGGTTTTAAACCTCATCCAGCTTTGTCCACCTTAATAAAATCTTAAGGGCTTTTCATTACAGAGTTTTGGAACAAGGGTGTGACAAAAAGAGTTAATCTTTTTATTTTTGTTGCTATCTCTGTGATAACCCATCTAAACCTGGCCGTAAGAAGAGATGTCAAAAATGAACGTGCAACATTCAGGAGAAAACGGATTTGCATGGTTTAGTTTCTGATAAACGTGTCCTCACTGAACCTGTTTGCTGGCTTTTAGGGGATGGTGCCAACACCAGAAAAAGGAGCAGGGCAAATAAAGAGCATCCAGTTTAGGTAACATGCTCTTTGGGAGAGGAAGAAACTACCAAAATCACTGCTCAATAACAGCGAGGTGCAATGTGAGTGTTTTAATTTCCGTGACTGCCCCTCACCTTACAAACGCGACAGGCTAAGTGGGCCACATCATCTGCTGGTGTAAATCGGCTTAGTTGTATTCAAGTCCATAGAACTATGCCCACTTACATGAGCTGAGGATTTGGCACCGATGTCACGGGAGGCATATAGAATACCCACATAGTGCCCTGGTAGATACTGCTATAGAGGCGGATCTGCTTTATTGGAGAGAGTTCTTGTAATCAGCCTGTAGTGGAAGATATTATCATCCTGATTTTGCTGTGTCTGACACTAGGAAAACTGCTGTTGCAGTTTTTTTTTGTTTTGTTTTGTTTTGTTTTTCCGTGTATTTCGTGGCCAGACTGAGTTGTGTGTTGAAAACATAATTGTGAGATCTTATAGTTTGAGTACACATAGGTAGATGTTTGTCTTCTTTTGAAGCTACTGCTCTCCCTCAGTGAGTGTCTTTGGATTAATGTGTTGTTTTAATAATGACTTTGCTTAAAAAGAATACTAGAAAGGACAAATATATTGTTGTCATTACTGTGGGGGAAGACAGAGAATATTGCCTTGCATGTCAACTGTCAGAAGATAGTAAACCGAGCATTTATTTGACTGAACAACATTTCACAGAATCACAGAATTTTCTAGGTTGGAAGAGACCTCAAGATCATCGAGTCCAACCTTTGACCTGTTCCATCTCGTGGAGCTATGATTCAAGCTCTAAAATTGTTGAATACAGAGGCCTGTCTCTGTACACTGCCCTTCTATGAATCAGACAAATAGACTGTAAGGAAGGGCACTCTGCTCATCCAAAGGAATGGTGATGTCAGCTGGATCAGAGGCATTTTGCCATGTTCTGCTTCTGAGGCAGGCAGTATGCCTGTCTGGGACACCTGAAAATGCAGTGGCTGAAACAATTCTCTTGGTTTATATGTGCTTTCAGAGGTTTCTGCATTATTTGAAGCCGGCACTTCCGTTACCTATATTTTCCAAGAACCTTATCCTGTCACAAAAAATGCAAGCAGTTTGAGCTCTTCCATTTATGTGGATGCTGTCATGCCCAAGGAAAATATTGCATTTAGCTTTCTCACGGCACATACTCCAAGCCTTCTGCTGTACATCAACACCTACTTTCATGAATATTTGGCTGTGATTCTCTCCAAAAATGGTAAGTACTCTTGATTTGCTACCAAAGGGAGACCAATGTGGCTGTGATTTTTGTGAGAATAGTGCCTGCAACTTTATCAGCTTTGTGGTATTCAGTTCATGCAAATAGCCATCACTCTTGTTTATGTCCCTTTATTTGGCATTCAGTGCTACACTTGCCTATTCAGTCTTTGAATAATTATATTGTTGGGGCTTAAAATGTGCTTTGACTTCCATTTGGCAAGACTGCACAATAGCAATTCCTTGCTATTTATTCCACAGTGAGATCCATTAGGCCTCCAGGATAAAGGAATGAGAAATTCCATGACTGTACAAGAACACTTGGTGAAGAAATATATTATTTTATCTTTTGCATTCTCTATTGGAATGCATATTGGTCTTCACTGCATTGTTCCAATAGAATATAGCCAGTACGTCTGAATATTAAAGCCAGAAAATGTCCAGATCTTCTAGATCCACTGACCAGAACATCCATTTGCTATTAAAAGGTAAATGGTGTGGGCACATTCTGAAAACATGTGAAGATTTTAGGGGTATAGACCGTCTGTCTTCTCAGTAAGTCTCTAGCTTCTGAGTCCTTGTAGTGCTTTCAAAAAACTTACTCCAGACATGCATCATCCTAGACAAACTGGGATGTTTGAATTATTCAAGACTTATCAGGCACTGGAGCACTGGAAATGATGACTAAGCATACTGGTGAGTCACTAGCCTGTGGCAGAACAATAGAAAGTTAATGTTATGTGCTTGAATATGTGCATTTGACCGAATGACCCAGACCACTCTGAAGCCTTGCAAATTCCAAAATAGCTAACCTCTGAAGTACTATCAAATTAAAGTATAAAGGAGAAAGAAAAAAAAAAAAAAAAAAAAAAAGGTTTTATTCTCTGTATGGATTTTGAAGTAGTTTATATCCTGGTTATGTCATGTGGCCAGCATTCAGGCTGGCATGGGATGAATAGCCTAATCCCTGGCTGCCCCTCCTGCTGCCAGGGCAGTATCAACTTGGGCCCATCTCCCCTAAATGAAGTAGCAGGAGAATGGTGGGACTCTTGAGGAAACATTCTTCTTTCTCCTCTGCCATCCAGTCCCACATTTCCATCTTCACTTTGCTCTCAGATGCAGGTGTTCAGTGTATATGATATTCAGATATATGAATATTCCAGTGCAAAGCTCCAGAGTTGGAGAGGTTAGTCCCTGCTGAGGTGAAAGCTTGGAACTTGCTTCTCAGTTACACTGAGGTCTCTTTATGCCAATCAAGCAATCACAAATAGCCCTAAAGTAAATGAAAATGTAATATCCATTTATATCACCTTTACTGCTGCCAGAGTAGTATAAAATGACCTTAGAAACATAAGTCAATTGCCTTTTATTGATGAAATGCAGCCATCAGCAAGGTGCAGCTGGGAGGTCTCTAAGACGCAGGAACTCTCTAATGGTGATTGGGGAAGGAGTTGGGAACAGGACACTGGGATCTCTTGTAGTAGTTCAGCAGAACCACAGATTTTAAAATAAATATTGCATTTTGGCAGCTGCATCATCTGCAGATCTCCTCTTTGACTCAGAAAGAGATAGAGATTCTTCCACTTACAGAAAGTAGGTGGAGCAGCTCTCAGCACACTCAGAATCAGGAGGCAGTTTGGACAGTAGTGTCTTTCTCATCTCTGTATTTATCTTTGCTCATCTGTAAAATGAAGAGAACATTAGTTTAAAGGGCTGGTGAGATGTCAGGCTCAAAATCCCTGGACTATTTAAATGCAGCACTGTACACAAAGAATTAAGATAACTAGCTGACCTTGTTTGTTAAGTCCTGAAAGTCTCTTTCAGATTTGTTCTGTGCTTGCTCCTGTGTTATTCTGTCAGAATAGTCATTTTAGTCATGTATATTCTCTGTCTTCTGTTCCAAATCAGTAGTTTTTTTAAATCTCATGTCCTCTTATTTTTTAGTCTTGTTGGAATTGAAATTGTTCCAATGAAAATAATGTTCAGATTATTCAGATTGTGTTACTCTTTCTTCCTCCAAGAGGTTTATGCTTGCCATAAAGTTACTGGACTATGAATAATAATATTCTTTGTACAATTAAAAGTGAGCACAATTCCTGCTCTTTTATTGGCTTATTTTCAAGGATATTTGCTGAGACTGACAATGTATAGTAGGACTTAAGTAGGTCCCTGCTGTGTAACTGATAGTTAAATAAAGGTTAGCTTCTGGTGAAATGGGGATGGGCATTCTCACTCAAGAGGTTAGCAGTAATATTCTTTGCCATAATCCTAAGGCCCTTTCAACTTGTTAAGAAATTATATTGGAACAGTCTATGTATACTTTAATGCTTCGCAACACAACCAAACTTTTGTAAGTATTTTTGAAGCTTCTAGTGGTGTATCCTGTCACTCCTTTTTTCTATTAACCACAAACCAACTATGCAAATTTTTAGTTAATAAAAATGGCAATGAGAAGAATCTTCCTGGTAGTTCAGACTTCTTATGTTAAATAACATAAAAGAAGTGAAAGTGTCTGCAAGGCTTGTTCATATTTAGACTATATTGAAAGGAGCTTATGTGAAAATGAACTTGTATGGGCAACTGTGGTCTAATCCAGTCAGGTGTAAAATATTCCCTGTAAAATCAATTGATTTCAGTAAAATTAATAAATAATCACATTTAACCCCAAGCACTTTCCACTGGCAGACTGTAAAGGAGGTCATATCATTAAAACATACAGTACATACTGACTGAGACACCAGAATTTTGGTAGTAAAATGATTCACTTAGAGTTACTCAACGGGTCAGTTTCAGATCTGGGAATGGAAATAAAATCTCCTCATAGTCAGTCATTTCTTTATGCACGCTGCACACTGCCACTCACACAGAAAGCCCTTCCAGTGCTTGGAGCCTTAGAGGTCAGGTGCTTCATGTAGGAAATAAAAATATAACAGATCTTGGGTACCACCATGTGTCAGTGTAGGAGCTACCATTCTGGATCTTTACAGATGACCTCCTTCTCTTAAATTAGATGCTCAGTGGTGCCTTGCAACTAGTATGTCTAGAAACAGTTCCCACTCTAGTGATTTATCTGTATCACAGTGTTTTTCTTACATCTGGTCAGTGGGTTTCAAGTCATGGCATGGGTCAGTTTTCAAAAGTTTATGTTTTTAAAGATGACTCAGTAGGGATTCTTTCTGCTATTAATGAATACTTAGTCTCCTATATCATACATGTGCCTTTGAAAATGGATGCAATAATTTAGCATTTCTCTCCTCCCCAGTCTTCTTAGAATCATGGAATGGTTTAGATTGGAAGAGACCTTAAAGATCACCTAATTCCATCCCCCATGCCATGGGCAGGGATACCTGCCACTAGACCTGCTTAGAGCCTCATCCAACCTGGTCTTAGACACTTACAAGGATGGGGTATTCACAAGCCTTTCTCTAGATTTTTTTTTCAGGGGGTATATGCCTTTGAACATCTGCATCTTGTAACACTAATTAATTGAATGGTGAGGAGTCTGGTTTGGTGTCATTAATTGCATGATGGAAGACATTTGCACACCACAGAGCTGTGCTTTCTTATGAATAGTGCTGCAAGGTCATGTGCTTTGTGATCTTTCATCCTTGAGGGGTAGCTGAGTAACCTGATTATTTTGTGTCTATGGACAGAGCTGTGGTACAGCAGAGTCACTGTGGGTGCGCTCTCAAGCTTGTCACAGTAATGGTGGGTAAAAGTCTGGTCCATTTATAAATGTCTCCTGGCAATACCAACACTGTAGAAGGGCACTGCTCTCACAGTGTTATGCAAATACAGCTGGTCTTGTCTTCTGTTCAGAGCTGCTCCATATGTGGCCTGCCTTTGCACTCTTCTCATCTTTCCTCTGCACACACATACACATACTACTTTTTCTTCCCAGGGCTGCAAATGCACTGCATCAGTCTGAGGATGAGGCTCTGGGGAACTAGGCTACACTCTCCTTTTCATTGCATATTTTTGCAAATTTGCATTATTTCACCAAATTATCAGTAACTTAGTATTATAATGCACTCAGCTTGATACCTAAAGATAGAAATTGATGGGAGTGGGAAATGTCAGGATAGAAACCATTAGAGCCTCTTGTTTCTATATTCTTCCTTCCCTCTGCAAGTGATCAAATGTGATATGAATATGATGATGATGTCTAGAAAATATTTCTTTCTTTCTTGACTTTGTCTGTTACAGTGGTTGGGTTTCTTCAATTCCAAATCTAGAAAAAGAGCAGATAGCCAACATCAAAGAAAAAAGATAGGATCTCAAACTATTCTAGAATGACTGAAATGAATCTGAAGTTAGTATCTGATCTCCTAAGAAACTAAGTAATTTGAGTCCCGTTTTTATTGCCTCTATTCAGGACCTATTGTCATTAGAGTGAGCTCTGTTCTCAGTTTCTTCGGGAAATCAAGTCTCTGAAACTGCATAGGAAGGATTAAAGACAAGAAAAAAGCACATTACAAGCAAAAGTGCAACTGAAAACAGCTTGCAAAGTTCTTCTATCAGCTCTGTGATATTGTGATATTCAAAATATAGTAGCAGGACATAGATCAGCCTTACAGCCCTGTCCTAAAAGTTCTTGAAATCAGCTGCTGCTTAATAGGAAAGGAAACCAAAAGCTGTAATAGAGGTGAGCTAAATTAACACTCTTAAAAAAAGAAGAAAATGTCATCATTGAGAAGCTACTGACATTTTGCCTTTTAATAAACTAGTAATCTACTGTCATCTCCTTCTGTCTCAAACTCAGCAGCAGCCTTTCTATTGAAGACATGTAAATTATCTTTGTTGTTTTTGCCTTGCAAATCTGTTGAGCTGCATCTCCAACAATTTTTCTGCAACAAAAACAAAACTTTTGTCATTCAGTGTTAAAGGCAGGCCAAAATAAACTAATTCATTCTTTGAGGTAAGGACTGTTGAATCTGTGCACTCCAGGGTTCAATGGAACAAAGCTAAATTAGAGAAAATAGGATCTACTGCAACATTGGGGTGGGTTTGGGGGGTGACTTTCAAGTCTACACTGGGGCTTTCTCTGTTTGAGAACATTTTCTGGTTTAAAGAGTTTCAACACCCATTGAACAACCTGCATAATTTACGTGACTGTGAAGTGGGAAATTGTGCCAAGGTTCAGGTATAGTTATTTTTAACAGATCACGAGCAGGAAAGTAAGTCATGTTGGGAAGTGAGGAAGACAGCTTTGTTGAGGAGACTAGTTCTCAAGCAACTCTGAGTAAACTAAGAAATGTAGACTAAGAACTTGCCTAGTCCTGGTTTAAATCATTAAATGCTTTTATACGGCAAATAGGAGAATATATTTTCTAAAAATCATTTCAAAAAATTGCTGTAGTTGGTCCTGAAATCTTATGTTGTTTACTGGGGGCGTGGGCAGTGAGAGTTTGATCAGGAATGCTGAATGTAAAAAAAATAAAAAAATAAAAAATGCCCCTGATTGATTGTGAATGGGACACTGTCTGTGACACCATTAAGTGGGAAGGATTGAATGGCAGGAGATCTTCCAAACACTTTCTTTATGTAAACAGAGAAACTTCTCTTGTTGGAAACATCTCTGGTCCCTTGGATGATCCCTTGTTGTATGCACACCTTGCAGAAAGTGGACATGCTGATTAGAGTTTTCAGTTCAAATCCTGCACTAGTCATTGAGTCATCTGAGTGGGCTTGGCACCCAAAGCCTTTTTTGGTTGTTTGTTTTGTTTTGTTTTAACATATGCCATTCTAAATCTCTAAGTGTACAAGACTTCTTTGAAAGGAGAAGCAGTCGCAGTATTCAGCCAAAGAGTCTGGCAGTTTTCTTTATCTGCTTTCCAAGAGGACAGAACTGAAAGATCTGTCTCATTAGCTCAATTCATGGACATGTTTGTACTCACAAAGATCATTTTACTGTGCCGAAGGGTCAAGAGATGTTCTGGAGACCCACAAGGGAAAAACAAGGGAACTATAATTGGATTACATTGAGCAGGAATGGCTGAGCATGCAGTTAATAATTGATCTTTGCTCTGCATATATACAGACTGATTTTGAACTTACTGGTTTCTCGCATAAAACCCCAGACCAATAGCTGCAGATAATCAGCTAGGAAGAAAACATACATTTACATTTGACTGAAGGAGGTGTCTACCTCCTGGAAGATCGAAATGTCAAGCTCACATTGTGCTGTTAAAAAGTCATTTTTTGTTTTTGGATTTCTAAGGAGCTGTCCCAAAAGGAGTGGAGAGGAAGGACAGAGTCAGAAGCTCCTGTTTAAGTGGATGCTGCAGATTATATATACGTGTGAGTGTTTGTGTTCTTCAGTAATTCTGAAGTAAGGGTCTATTTACAACCTGACTTGCCAAAAACTTTAGCCATGAGGATTGATCTTAGTCATTTCTCAGTTATTCTTAAATTATGAAGTATCTGTATTATGGATGTAGAGATATGTAGTCTGGCAGAAACTCAAGTGCTGCCTTGGAGCAGTGTAGCTGTTTCCACACAACTTGAAACAGGCAAACCTTCTTCTGTCTTGATTATAGCATCCCTATTAGCATGTTAATTTTTACCATTAAAAATGAGTTATACTGACTGTTACACTGCATAATGAAGAGGGACTTTGTCCCTCTTTGCCTGAGGAAAATGGGTGTTTATGTCTCAGTTTTTACTAGCAAGACCAGCCTTCAGGAATCCTATGTCTCAGAGATCGGGGGAAAATATGGAACAAGGAAGATGTACCCTTGGTGAGAGAGGAAACTGGACATACATATATCCATGAGCTCACATGAGTACTGAGAGAACTGGCATGTAAGTTCATGCTGGGCACTGCCCAGCTGGAAAGCAGCTTCCCAGAGAAGGGCCTGGAGTCCTTATGAACACCAAGTTGTACATGAGCTAGAAGAGTGCCCTTACTGCAAAGAGGCCTAATGGTATGAGCCAGGATCTTGGTGCAGGCAGGTTGGCGTGGATTCCTTGGGGTATCACAGCAGAGGTTCTTGGTCTTTTTTGCCTGCAAGCTGTTTGCACAGAGTTGGTGCTGATGTGTAATTTGCAAAGCCAGGTTGAATTTGTGAAATATAAATCATAAAATGATACTTTGTTTTGTTCACTGGGTAAAAAGTAAAGGCTCTTCCTGCCAGTCTGGCTGCTACACTAATCTTAAATTTAAAGTACACTGTAAGATCAAAGCCTGGCAAGATTTCTCTGTATACAAAGATGAGTGAACTGCAGGACCCTACTGAGTGTCTGACCATGAGAAGATTAATGGCATACAGTGTGTGTTCAAAGACAAGAGGAGAGATCTGAGCATCAGATCCAATAGTATTATGCGGATAGCTTTTGTTAAATGAAGGGTCTTAAATTGACTTCTGAAATTCCATAGCATGTATGGAAAAAGTATAGGTTAAAAATTACCAGAATAAATCTCAGAAACAGAAAGCAGATAATTTCAGGGAGATTTAATTTCGTCTGATGCCCTGAACTCTTCTCTTCATCTTTGCATTAAATTACCTTTGGGGAAAAAGTAATTAATGTAGCATCACAGTGTAAAAGAAAAGGCAACCAGTTCTTCATCAGAAAGAAGTAGCTAGACATGACATGGAGAGGTAGTGATAATGACTAACAGATGATAGTGGGTAATAGTATTATTTGAAACTGCTGCTCATCCAGAGATTTTCTATAATTTTCCAAAGGATGTTAGCATTCATCTGCTTCACCAACAGATAATCTGTAGCACAGAGAATTAAAATGATCTGTCAATAGTAAAAAGTTGGTAAATCCTGAATGGTGGCAGTGCTCTCTCCATTGCCTCCAGGGTACACAAATATACTGCTGTGTATGATGGCAGGATACCCATGAGCTGATCTCATGTAGACATTGATTAGTATATTCCATATCTATGGGTTAGCCCTTTTCCCATTTTAGGCCCAGCCACATGGGCATGACTATGGGTTGTTTTGTGTAGAACATTCCCCTTAAAATCATTGGAATAACCTTGGTGTATAAGCCACTGCATGATGAGCTATACAACTGTGGACCTCTGGGTCATCTTTTAGACTTGCAATATTTTCTATCTTTGGAGTAAGATGCATCTGCCAGTTCCTTTTTAATTGCTGGTCAGCCTGTGTTAAGCCAACTGGTGGCTGGTGGAAATGAGATGTCTACCAAGGTTAAACAAATTTGTCAGTCGTATAAGGGAACTAGCTGCATTTGTTGACGTTTAAGTGAAATTCTTAATTCTGCTCCAGCTGCCTAGCAGGATTGCAAAGTAAGCTGAGGTCATGGGCCTCCAGACAGACTCCTATTCTGCTTGCTTGTTTGTTTATAGGGAGGGGGGCTGGTTAGTTAGTTAGTTTGTTTTTTTGTTTCATTTTTGTTTTTCTTCTAAATTGAAGAAATGCAATGTGAAAGTGTGTTATTAATATACGATGTCTTGAATATGGTATGTAAGTCCTGAATGCTTCAAGTCTTGAGTGTGAAGTATTCAAAGAAACATCTTTTTCATTGTCATAAGAGATTAGCAGAATTTGGGAGGCATGATTTATTTTTTAACCCTATAGAACAGTGTCATCTGAACCAACACTGCAGCTGAGAAATTGTATCAGCAAACATGTTCAGCAGTTTCTCCTCTTTGTATTCTCTGAGCAAAGCAAATAGCAAGAGTCATCTCCTAAAAATGTACAAGTATTTTCTTAGTTAAAAGCCAGTGGATGCAGAGGAGAATGGGCCCTGTACTTTGAATCACCAGTGGCACTTCCACTGCAGAGTAAATTTACTGAGTAAATATCCCTGGGGAGAAGCTGCTAATTAAGGAGCAGGTTTCTTAGCCAGCTGCTCCTAACCAAGAAAGCATTTGTTCATTTTTAAATATCTAGACTATAAAGAGAGACACTGAAGCTGTACAAGTTTCCAGAGAGGTATTTTGTGGTGGAGATGACCGAAAGCTGTCATTTGCTGTTCTGCAATCAGGAATGAAAAAGCGACATTTCTACTTTACAAGTTGCAAATTACTTTCGGGGCTAAATATTTTAATTCTTTTCATAATAGCAGCACTATCAATAGGCTTACTAATATTTCCCACCTGTTGTTTAATTAGTGCCATCTTTTATTATTTTGTCTGTTAGCAATAGCTCAGTAAGTGCTGAGGGTGGGTAGGGTTAGCATCAGTAACACCTTACTGTCTGACAAGGGTGACTGCCAGTGTGATAGAGCTTGAAGTGGTTCTGTTGGTACTTTTGTGTTTCTGAGTACCTCTGTGGCAACGGGACATGCAGGTGTATTATAAGGTCCTTATCCTAATGCAGTATTTCGTATTTTATACATACACACTTCTCCCAAACTGAACTTGTCACCTGCCCTGATTTAAATGATTTTTCCTGATGTTACATGATGGTGATAAAGCTGCACATGTTATGTGTGCCAGCCACACATGCTCCCTGCACTAACCTCAGCTTCTCAGAGGGGTGCAAGATGTCTTGCCAGCTGCTCCAGCCAGTTTAAGTCATTAAAAACTGCTACTGAACTTGTTTTAGATGTTGGGTTCAATCTGGGCTCATTTAAAACCCGTTTCTATAAACAAAAGACTGCAGAGAAGTCTCAGACCCCAAGGGCTTGTCATTCCCTTTCTTGCTGTTTGGTTCTTCAAGACAAAATGACACAAGACCAGTAGTCCTGGTGGTATGCATGACAAGAACCTTGCATATGAAGAACTTTCTTCTTCAGGCTGAGCACTTTGAAGTCTCGAACCAGCATAATATCCATGTATTATTACTAGACTCAAGAGCTGCTACTTCATCTTTCTTGTCCCCAGGAAATGGGTAGAAACGGTTTGAAGGCACCATGCTATTTCTGTAGCTGCCTGGGGTTTAGTTATGCTGATACTGATCATTAGTGTACTGCTAGCAAGTACTAACCCTGACCTCCATCACCACTGAAAGTGTACCCTGGGAGTGTTTTGTTTCAGAAGAATCAACCCCTACTTATTCACCAATATGGGATGGCATAAATATTTCCGTTTGGTGTCTATTTCCCAGAACATTCCTCTGTACAAGGGGATCCCCATGGAATCCTGTTAAAATGGCTGTGAAGCCATTTGATGTGAGCGGGGGGATGTCATTCAGCCCTGCAGTCATGGATTATACTACTGCAAATTACAGTTTGAAAGCCACAGCGGTGTGTAGCAAACTAGCTTTGACACTAGTAGTCGCCTTGTCGTAGTAGTGTTGCAGCCCATGTGGACTCATTTCCTGCAGAAGTGGAGAAAAGAGGTCACACAGCAGCTAAACTATGCCTGCTCCTCTGTCAGGCTGTTCTGGAGGTAGCGCAGTGTATCTGCATGTTGATCCGTAGTCTGCAGTGGCAGTTACCTCCAGAATTTGAAGCTAAAAGGGATGGCTATAATCATTAAGTGTGAATATACTCTTATCTAATACTGCTGAGGTAATATGTCCAGTAAAATTTCACTGCCCAAGGCCAAAAACATGATACCTCTCTCTTTCCTTCCCTCCCTCTTTTATGGACTTGATAGAAATTGCCTCCAGCAATTCTAAATAGAGAAGGAAGAAAACACAACAGGCAGTGCATTGCTTGAGCATTACGGCACTCCAGGTGTGCATGCTCAGACACAGGGAGCTGAAAAGAAGATGACAAGCATGACTGCAACAAGACTGTCAGAAATTATGCTGCTTATGATTAGTGTGAATCCCTATTGTGAAGCAGAAATGATGCAAAAATGAGAATAGGAACTGGTTTATGCACAGGTTTTTATTTGTGGTTAGTGACACTAGGATGATATGATAGAAAAAGCCAGCAGACCAGATAATCAAAATTCAGAGGCCAAAAAAAGAATCTTAATAATAATTTTAATTAATAACCCATTTATTTTGCCTGTCAAATAGTAAAAAGACAATGTAATCTACCAAAGTAACAATTCTGTATTCTGCCAACACTAAAAATGTTGATACTGAATGCATATCAAAATCAGCTCTCAGCTCCGTTGGTGTAAATGCCAAAACATCTCTGGAGACATGAGCCGATATACTTATGATTTATATTAATGCAAATTTGACCACAGGCAAAATGCCAACTTGAATAAAATGGTTTTGAAGAACAGCCATCCAATAAATAATAATAATAATAATAAACTTTCTATTGGTGTTCAAAGCAATTTGATAAGATGCTATTCATTTATTTCTTTTGATGATTTAAGATAAAATAATATCACTACAGAAATTAAAATTATTTCTTAATGAATGCCAAGAATGTCCTCCGTTGTCTCTGTGGAACAAATGATTTCTACTTTAAAGCAGAAATTGGTGTTTCTCTGATGAAGACAATGAGTAAATCCCTATTTGAAGCAGCTAAGAGCCTGGACAGATTGCATATCTTGCTGATTGTTTGAACACAAATGTGCTGGTTACTATGTTGATTGCCTGGATGTAGTAGTACCATTTTTATTTTATATACTGGTGTGATCATAGCATTTGAAAAGAGCAGACAAGCATGTTTTTAGATTTTCAAACTAATCATCTAGTACAAGGTCACAGACCAAATCTTGGCCGTGTTCCATTTTTTGCACTAGGCCTTTTTCAAAGACTGCAGGTAAGAGGTGTGAGTGGCTGATAAAACACTTCTACTGGGATGTGATTTTCAATTAGGACCACTCTGTTACTCTGTCACAATGCATTTCACTTTATTCTGTGTGGTCATCTCAGCTGTGACATGCAGGTTGAGACAACCTTTCCACTTTTTACTGAATGAGCAAGTCTGAAGAAGTTCTGTTAACTTTTTTTACACTTGGGCTTTTTTTTTTCTCATGTCTTTCTAACGTTATTATCAGATGTTCCCACTTTTATTCCCTGTTGATGCATCACTCAGAAAATGTACAAGAAAACGGCACTATGATATAAGTTTGGGCCTTTAACTTTAAAGGTGATAAACAGTTGTCCTGGACATGCAATGAGGGGACAGGAGCTTTGCAGTATGAATCAGAGCAGCTGAATCAGGACCTATATTATCACACTGGATAATTTAGGAGCTGTCTCTCCTAAAGGAGAGACCTTGGTCTCTTCAGAAATTTCCCTCTTACTTCCATGACTACATGTGAGAAAGTAAATGCCTTTTAAATACTTTTTTTATTTTTTCATTTAAACCATCACCTGATCCAGTAGACCTCTCAGTCAGCTAAAAAGCCTTCATCGTAGTAGTTCATTCTCATTTTCCCTCTCATCTACGAAAGCTTTGTTTCTATCCCTCAAAGCTCAAAGAGAGGTAGTTCTCATCTGAGATTACACAGAATGTTACAAGAAGAGCAGCTCTTAGGAGCCTGAGCAGCAAACATCCTGGTGGGGCAAAGGAAGAGAAATGATTTAATAGGACTTTGGGTCCAATTTGGAAGAACTGTTGACATAACTGTGAGTTGCATAGGGGTTGCAAAATTCCTTCTCTGCAGGAAGTTTATCCATTGTTTTATACTCATAAAGTAGTTTTGCAAGAGCCTTAAGGACAGCAGTTGCAAGTGCTGTTGCAGTGCAGCTGCACTTATTCCTGCATTAAGGCCAAGGGTAAGGAGAGCAGTTATGTCCATGCTATGCAGTGAAGGAGAACCACTTCTTGCCCTCTGCCTCTAAATCTAGACAAGAAGTCAGTATTACAGCATTAATATGGCCAAACAGAGGAGCCAAGCAGGGCTGCTCCTTCACCTCTCTAAAATGCCAGACTACATCAAGGGTCAGTGGTGTGTCTCTGAAGTCACAATGCTGTATTTATTTTCTGCAAAAACTAAAAGAGATGTTTGGGATTTGTTTTAAACGAATTTTATTTATTTTTCAAATAGTTTAGAAAACCAAAGTGGTTTTTGCTAATCATTTGCAATATATCTTTTCTCGCATAGCATATAAATCATAATGAATCTGGGCCTTTAAATGCCTGAAATTAAGTTATAATTCTCACAGTCGTCACTGTCTTCTGCATTGGCTTTTATATCTTGATGAAGTCCTGACTTGGAATAGTAAAATGCACCAATATTAGTTTAACAGAGTAGTGCAAGGCCTGCATGCCCTCTGGTGGAAGCAATCCTTCACAGACTACCGTAGATCAGCTGTTGGGGCCATGCTCAATGTCTGACCTGGGGACAGACACTGTCTTCTTTGTTACACTCAGTTACTCTATTAAGTTATGTTTCTCCACAGCAGAGTTTGTTAGCTAGTAAGAAGAAAAACTCCTCCAGTGCATTTTTTTTTCCATACCTTTCATTAAAGTGTGAACTCTGTCATTTCTCTTCAACCTGTTTCTTGACTTTTTAACCTTGTTTCTCCACTATAATGAAAAGAAAATAAGGAAAATAAGTTATATGTTATGTAAAGGTATTGAACAGTATCTCATTATGGACACAAGTTTTATATAATTTTGCTCTGCTTTTAAGGAAGTTTACAGGTCCGATATAAGCTGAGTAAGGATGGGCTTCTTATTTTCACAATTGACTCTGGAAATTTTGCCAACCGAGAGCTGCACCATGTGAAGATTAACAGAGATGGCAGAGAGCTCATCATTCAGGTATGTCATGGCTTATTTTCAGGGCTAAATTCCCAGTTTGGTGTAAAGGAATACTTCATGCCACAAACAGACACACTGATTTCAGTGCCTGATTGCCAGTAGGAGGTCCAGCAGCAGAAAAGCCCTGTGAGTTAAACAAAAGCTCCATCCAGACCACGGCCTGGCCCAGACCATGCCTCAAAGAGTGCCCAGCAGTGGTATTTTCTATAGAGTGATTTCTCCCTTGTCTCTTACAATCTGTGAACTGGGAAACACATTTGACTAGAAATTCATCTGGACCACTAGAGCGGTGCTGGGGCCTAGGGTTATCTGTGTGACCTGTAGGCCCAAAGGGAGTACACAACGTATATCATTTAAAAGCTGCCATATGGAGAAAAACAACCAAGGAGGGAGCACCAGGGAAAGTTATTTCATTAGGTGTATGTGCCCCAAAGGAAAATATGACTACAGCAGCTTCATCTTCTCAAAGAGGAAAGGCTGTAGGAAGGCAGGGTGCAGCCACTGTGTGCCTGCTGATGTCCTGTTCCTTTGCTAGATGTAGGCCCACCCTTCAGTGTGCCCTGTTACTGTGGTGGTTTCATGGGAGGTGAGACCCCTCATCTGTCCCTGTTCTCTTGCATTGCCTGTTTTTCAAAGGCAGGATGAAGAGTGCCATCTTACTGCTCCTTCTGCCTTCCTTCTGAGGCTAATTACATCATTTCAAATTCCAAATTAAATTTGGTATGTCTGGTCCATGATCATTTAACAGAGGAGTGGCAGGGTAGGTCTAAGGAGAAACCATGTGTTAATGAAAGAATAGAATGAGAAAGCAAAAGAAACACAGGGAGCACCATATTTTCTTCTTTCCTCTGCAATTTCCGTTTCTTGTTGTTAAAATAATATGCAGTTAACACAGCAACTAAAATAGGTAGGCCTGATTATCTAGGAAGGAGGTTTATGCTAACAGTCAGGGTTTTTTTCTATTGCCAGTCTTCTATTGTCTGCCACACTGTGGCTTTCTTCTATTGAGAACTAATTCTCCACAATGCATTCCTAGAGAGGTCTCCTTTGAGTGCACTCTGAGGTGACTAGACATGAAATTTGGGAAGCAGGGGAATTTCAGTGTTAAACATTTTAAGCTTTTCTGCAGGGGAAGTTTCTTTAAATCCCTTTATATGACTATACTTGTGCACCTTCAGCTTCCCATTCAAAAATTAAAGCACATTCACTTTGCTATCTTTAGAAACTGAATCACGCTTGGGGGCAGAATTAAGTTATTTGCAGCTGAGAGCTTTCCCACAAGTTTGTGGTACAGAGAAAGATCTAGGGGTATCAGTGTGCTGTTTTAATGAACTAATTTTTTGTCTTCTTCCAGGTTGATCAAGTTCTCAAACTCAAACACAACTTTTCTGAGATTGATTTTAAGGCCACCAAATCACTTACCTTGGGCAAGGTCACAGGTAGGTTTTACTAAAAATATTTTAGATTCATCAGTTATTATAGTGCTTGAGTTAACCTGTTCTGTGTGCTGGCTTTTTAACAGAGTTGTTTTTTTATTTGGCTGATTTAACTGTAAGGTTAGCCTGAGCATTCTAGTACTCCTACTTGTAAAAGCTTGTCTATGCAAAAATCTGGCAGCTTTACTTGTTTGCACTGATAGCAATATTATCTTTTCCCATTGCTCACTCCAGTAAAGTGATTCATACAGCCTGTGTGGCTGCACAGGGTGGCATCATTTTGCTGACTGTAGCTTGCTCCTCTGAAGCCATTTCTTTTTCCTAATGATAAGAACAGTGCTGTAAGCCTTCATCCTCTCTATCCATATTGCACTCCCTGTCCTTTTCTGTTTGAATTGTGCAAGGAATGTTTGTGTTACATGTAGCACTGTGGCCACAATTCTGCATGCTCTGTGCATGGACAGTCTTTGTATTTACCCTTTCACACTACAAAGCCATTACAAGACCGGAAAACTTGGCCATAAATTTGGAAAGTAGAATTCCTCTATTTCATTTCAAGTATGTCACAGTAGTTTACATAAGAGAGTCATTTTTTCCCAGTAAGATTCTAAATGCTTCCTTGGATATAAACGTTGTAGTCCTTTGTTAGAGTTGGGCCTCCCTATCAAGCCTACCATCTGTTTCATTATTTCAATTTATCTGCTTTATTAATAGCACCCAAAGCCTCTGGGACTGGTAGCTAGACAGAAACAATAGACATCCTCTAGTGTCTAGTTGTACAATATAATTGTATATAATGACATCAGTGCATTCTGCATCATGCTTTACTGAGTAGATTAAGGACAGGAACTGATTTTCCTCTTAATTATAACTGATGTTTGGTCAGAATGCAGCAATCTTCCAAGCCTTTTTGGACAGGTTTGGGGACCTGACACTTTTCAACCCAAGTAAGGGCTAAGCTAAAATCTCATTTTGTCAAGGGTCATCTGTAGTGCTGAAAAATTGAAAGAGCATTGCTTGTCATGATCTCTACCTTAAAGCTCCAGTTATAAATAACAAATCAGTAAACCAAGGCTTTTCTGAACAGCAAATGGAACATAGCACAAAGACCTTCAAACATATAACCAGCAAACTGAAGTTGCAAGTTGCAACTGAGCATCACGGAAAGAAGCTAGATGTAGCCACAAAAATAGTAATTTTACAAGTACAAGATTCTTAGAATGTCAAAAAGCCCAGATGTGTATCTCCAGCGGATTGGCATTCAGTTCCACTGAACACCACAGATCTGTCTCTAGACAAATTCTAATGGATACATCCTCCTCTGTTTTCTTCCCTCTTGCTCCAAAGTTTCTTGGGATTTTGTACTACTAATAACATTAATGATAGCAGTAGTTAATCTTATATAGTAACACAAGAGCCATGAACTTGTTCATCCAGCTGATAGGAAATCTTATTACTGTACCAGGAATCTCACAATTCATCCCAGCAGGTCACTTTAATTCCAGCCTAATCCTAATTCTGGTTTCTTCTTCATATATTAAATGAATTTCCTCAGACTATTCTTCTGTGTTAGGGATTCATTTGCCAAGTTTTATCCCACAGCTGTAGTTCTTTTGAGGAGAGTCCTTATGACCTCACATTGCAGGTCACAGATTCCCCTGACTCTTCTCTTCTTCAGGCTGAGCAGACCCAGCTCTCTCAGGCTTTTTTCATACAAGAGATACTCCAGTCCCTTAATCATCTTTGCCCTCTGTGGACTTACTACAGTAAGTCCTTGTCTGCTTTCTACTGGGGAGCCCAGAATCAAACCCAGGACTCCAGTTATGCAACACTCATAGAGAGTACAGGGGAAGGATCATCTTCTTCTGTCTGCAGACATTGCTCTTCCCAAGGCAGACCTGGATGCCAGGATAACATTGGCCACCTTTGCTGAATGGCATACTGCTGGCTCATGGTCATCTTGTTGTCCGCCAGGACCCCCAGGTCTTTTCTCTGCAAAGCTGCTTTCCAACTGATTGGGCCGCCAGTCAATGCTAGCAAATGGGGTTATTCTTAATCCAAGTGTAGACCCTTGAATTTTCTTTGTTGAAGCTCATGAGGTTACTTTTTGCCTATTTCTCTAGTTTGTCAAGGTCCCTCTGAATGCTGGAGAGATTGTCTGGTCTATCAACCCTGTTTTGTATCTTCTCCAAATTTACTGAAGTTGTAAACTGTCCAATAATGACAATAAAAAAATGAAAAATGCCCAACTGCTACAAAATCAAGACTGCTTGCCTTGTAGTATCAATTTTTAAGTCTCTTACTGCCCCCCGCCTCTTTTGACTTTCTTTAGTCAAAAGCTACTTACACTCTGATACTTTTTTCTGCTTTTGAAATCTGCTGTATTTTTGAATGGTTGCCCTACACCCATCTCTGAATTCCAGGAAAAAGCCTTCCATTTAAGGCAGAGGGGGTTCACCTGGAATTCAAATATAGGGGCACTCACTCTGCCACAGACTGCTTGAATGACCTTGGGCAAGCCGTTTATGTGCAGATATAAAGGTAAGTAGGCATTTTATTCCCACTGGAACCAATCTAAGCTTTAGTATCTCTGTTCTCTATCAGTAAAGCATGGATAATAGAACATCCCTACATCAGAGGGGCACTAGGAGGATAAAAGCGTTAAAGGCTGTGAGCTGTTCAGATCCACGGTAATGGGGCCATATAGCTGCCTTAGAAAGATCAATCTAAATATAAGTGTGGCTTTGAAGACAAGGGAGTAAAAAGAAGCAGCATTCAAGTAGCCAACAGGCGTTTGTTGAATTCATCCTCACAGTATCCAACAGTGATAGAGAAATATTATTATCCCATAGTTCGTTGTCATTTTTCTTCACACATACGAAGGCAAGATGCAAAAGGACCTATCCAAAGCTCATCACTATCAATGGGGACTCTTTTCCTGGACTTTAGTGAGTACTGGATTCAGACCCCAAGTGGGTTGTACAGTTTATGGCAAAGCCTTAGTGAAATTTTAGCCAGAGTCCCAGTTCATTTACTTTAAGTGCTCCTTACAGAGATCATACTGCTGAACTTAACCACGTGAGCTCTATTCTATTGACAATCTGACCTTACTGTGAGGCCAGTTCTGCTTTAAACAAGGGAGTGAACTGCGTGACCTTTAAAGGTGTCTTTCAATTTAGATTATTCTGTAATTCTCTGATCTCAGATATACATTTGCATATGCTTAGGTCTTGTCTAAAATGAAAAAGCTGTTGTCCCAATGGAAAATATCATCTATTTGTTTTGGGGTTTACTGTATGATTCATAAGTGTCTGAATAACAGTTCCTTTCTACCCCATAATGTGTATGGTGTTGAAAGAAAGAAGAGTGAATGAAAGGATCTGAAAGTGGCTCTAGTTCAGTGTTGGAGTTCTTTATTTCTATTCTGAACTAGTTATATCAGCTCAGAAGTACCTAAGATGTGACCATATCTGCAGCAGCTTTTAGTTGTGTTTTTTTTTTTTTTTTTTTTCCCCACTTTGAAAATTTCTCATCGTGCTTCACCATATCTAAATCTTTTGCCATTACAATACCTGGAAAAACAATCAGTGATGATGAGAAATGAATCTAATTGCAGGGTAATGAATCTAATTCTTTGCATATTTGCTTCTGAGCAAGTTAATACAGTAGTAGTGTAGTGATTACAAGAGTAAAGGAAATTTGAAAGGAATTTGAAAGGAGATTTTAAAGGAATTTAGGAGTATTCTGCAGAATAGGGTTGCAAAGATTTCCTTAGCACCTATTCATGTTGACCTGTCTAATTTATTTGTGTCCTCAAAATAATGAATTAGCAGAACTTCCTACACTAGCGATATAAAGAACTGTGTAGCCTAGCTACATGATACCTTTTATCTCTAAAAGTTTGAACTGAAACACACTTAAGTTGTAGGAGTCTTTACACTGAATCATTCAGCTTATCTGAAAAGTAATTTTATTAAAATCATTGTGTAGGAGCAGTACATTTTTTATTATTTGTATAATAGATTTTCTTACTAAAAGTTCATAAGAAGAAAATGGAACCCATACACAGAAGAGATCACAGTACAATTAATCCTGGAGTGGTGTCATAGTACAGGAGATGATAATGGGATAATTAAATCACAGTGGGTAAGTTGGCATCAAGCCTGAGATACAAAACTTAACCCTGAAGAAACATCTCCTTCTGGGGAGTTTTGATGGAAAGAACGTAAGTTGTAGTCTTTTTTTTAACCCCTTTGTGGAAAGTCATTCCATTTTTTAAGCTCTCAAGCTCACAAATTTCTTGAGAAATTTAAAGTTTGAGAATACTGTAGTTTACAATTTTTACAATACAGTAATGGCTGCAAGAGTTATAGTCTGGATTTGTCTTGTCATTGCAAAGCTTTCTCCTTTACTGCAGATTCTTCCCACCCTAAATGCCTATTTCTTAGTAGGAACTTATCCTGGAAAAAGATGTCTTGGGTGCATTTTAAGTCTAAAATTGTTTTTCCCCATAGTAGCCTAGTAAAGTATTTGGGTAAATGAGAATAGCTACTTAGGAGAGACATTTGGGACCAAGATGGTACTAGTTACAATAAAAAAGCTTGGCTATCATAAGCGCTTGAAGCAATCCAAGGTCTGAGCCAACAATGCCATCATGTTTCTATTAAAAAGAGATGAAATACATTCAGACTTTTTCTCCAGTGGTATCATTTACTTTAAAATCCTCGCACCACAGTTAAATCTCTTTTTTTTTTTCTCAATTATAATATTGCCTAAATGTGTCCAAGATTATTTACTCCTATCTAGAAATTTTATTTTTAGTTTGAATTTTTGCTACTTGAATTGATTTTAACTGTCTACTCATGAGAAAAACGTGTCTTTTGCACAGTCTCTCTATTTTCTTGCATATTTTCTTCTTTTTATGGATTATGTTTTGAGCCTATGCGAAATCACATAGGGCTGACTGTGTTATGACAGCTTAAGATTCAAATGTCAAAAATTTTGATGTAATAAATTTCACATTGCCATTCAAAGCAGCCCTTCATTTTCAATGACAACCCGTCGTTTACAAAACATACTAAATGCATGTCTGAAATTATCTCTGCTAAGCCTAATGAAACAAAAATTCTCAAATCTTTCACTTTGCATGAAATGTTCAGTTGCCAGTAAGTAAAGCCTGGAGTGTTCTGCTCATTCCTGGGAAAACGAAAGAAAAAGTCCCTTTTTTTGCTCTTGCTGTTGTTTTCTGTTTCAGAAGTGTTTTGGAGGTATGCTGAATGCTTGGAGCCCTGTCTCCTGTTTAATCTCATCCTTTTCCTAAGGAAGAGCCAAAGTGGCAGAACTCAATATTTCTGACTACAAAAAGTTTCTGTGTTGTTCACACTGCCACCTTTGTGGAAGACTCATACCAAGAAATGAAATTTTTCCATGGATGCCTTTTTGCAGGTTCCAGCCTAAACCAAGATATGCTTTCTTCCCTTTCTAAATTAATAATTAGCATCAACAATGTTTATGGAGGTTGTTGAAGGACAGGGTAGAGTATATTTCTAGGTAACTACATGGTACCTGGTTGTTGACTAAATGTTTATGAGATGGGAGCAATACGGAGATTACAAGAGTCTTTTACTTCTGGCTCACAGAAACAAATCTAGTGACAAGGTCCAAGTAGTAACCTTGCCAACGATGTTCAGCACCTTGGTAAACTGAGGTGAAGTATATAGTATAACTTCTACAAAAAGCATCTTTCTATTTCTCAGACTGGAAAAAAAAGGACTACCGGTGCTTCAGTATATAGAGTAAATTATCCTTTGCATGTCCACCTAAGTGAAAAGTATCTAAGTAATATGTTTAGATTAATGAGCTAGTTAGGGTGCAGCTATTTAAAACGTTTTATATCCTCACTGACGTTAAGGAAGTTTCTAATAAGGAAATCTGTGATGGGCCTTTCTGGATGTTAGTGAGCACACAAGTAAACGTTCATCTCTGATTTAATTTTGAATGACATGAAATTAATGTTTAGAAAGAAAGGACGGGATAAGTATACTAGGTAATGCTTATGGTCCCATTTTCTACAGTGTTATTTTCAGAAAAGTCTTTTGAGCCACTCTATCTGCACTCAGATAACACTTTCTTTGATTCCAGTTAGCTGTCATGTTAGCTGTCCTTTATTTTGTCTTAATTTGCTGATACATTGCTGAGCAACCTCATGCTTGGTCCTAGAGTTTTGCAGAAGAATTCTATTATTCTATTTATGATGAAAATTAATTCCACATTACTGAGGTATTAAGATTTGAAAATGCTTTATTTAACATTTTAAAACAAGTGTGTTACAAATAGCAGAGGTGCACAAAAAACAGCTGTACAACACAATGTCTGTTTTGGAGAACAGAAATGAATCAGCAGAGAAATTATGTGGATATAATAAGTAGAGTGTTGCAAATACAACTGCATGTTTTACCTAATTCTCTTTGTCAAGGAAAGCTACTGCAAACACATTAAACTAGAAAACAGAAGAGTAAAACTGATGCAAATTTTATTGATCTGTGACATTGCAGACAGCTTTCAGGAAGCAGCTAGAGGACCCCACAAAAAGTTAGACCAACTTATGCACAACTCAACAGAGAAAGTTTTTTTTTCCTAAAAATACATTTATGGAAAAATAAACCTAAATTCCAGGTAATGAAGAATTAAATTACTTAAAAGCCCCAAAAAATGCCTTCTCACACCGATCATCCCCCTCCACCCCCAAAAAGATAATTCAAAGTAACTCAGTCTCTAATTAGTCTCCTGTACCGCAAACAGAAACACTATGCTAAAATGTCATAAGATCAAATCGAACCATCATCAGCAGTTCAGTATAATTTTCAAAACCAGTCTAATGCATGGAAAGATTTACAGCACTATGAGGTCACAGGAAGGCCAATGACATTTCACATGACCTTAGTTCAACACAGACCTTGGAGCTTCATGGAGCTATTTCTTTTACTGAGCACTGTGTCATGTAGTGAAAATATCTTTTGGAAAAACATTTTATTGTTATTTAAAGACTTCAAGTGACAGAATGGCTTTCAACCTTTAAAAAGCCTTTCCCACAGGTAATCGTATTATAAACACAGATTTACATGATCCACACAGAGATTCATAGGGCATCACAAGTCATTCACATCCAAGTTGCATAGGACTCTTGTTGAGTTCAGTGAAAGTCCAACTTTCTGAAAGACTTAATCATGCACTGAAAGCCTTATAATAAAGAAGCCTGTACCTGTGCAGGTGGAATTTTTATCAGAGGACTCTGGGGTTGTTTTCAGTTTGTTCTTTGATTTTTGTTCCATTTTTTTTTAGTTATTACTTTTTTTATTTTTTCAAATTTCAAAGCTTTTTAACAAATTTAGTTCTCATTCATGCAAAGCTGACTTCGTGAAAAGACTATGGGAATTTGTCCTTAATTTGACTTTTAAAGAAAGCCTTCAACAGCACTCTATCTTAGACTTTTCAAGTTACTGTTCCATGAAAAAAGAATTCATTATTTCTTAGGTTTTACCTTTTGCACATTGGAGCAGAACAGAAGAATTTAGATTGCTTGATGCCTAAAAGATAACAACAAAACCACCTTTTGTGTCAGAGCTAAGAAAACAGGAAAAGCTGAGAGTACAAATGTTTACAAAGGTTTCTGTAAATTCAACAAAGAAGACAAATACTGTAAATCAGCCTTTTTAGTTTTATATAAGCCTTCTTGCAGAAACTTGGGAATGATTCTTTGTCTGTTTTATAATACCTCTGCCAAAATCTCATTAAAAACCTGAATGCAATACTTCCTACATACTTTGAGAAGAGCAAATGTGAACCTCTGTAAGGCAGCAATTTTTCCACTGGCAAAGTCTCACTGTTTCCCTTCCTGTGTCTCCTTCTGGCAGTTGCCCACAGCCCAGAAGTTTTTCCCCATGACAGCTCTGGCAGTGATAGATAGGTCAGCAGACTGAGGGGTCTCCTATAAGACCCCTGGGAAAAAATGGCCAAACTCTTCCAAATTATATTTCTATGAAAACCTTCAAACATAATTACTAAATCTTTCTTGGTTTATTCCCTCTGACTGCGTGATATTATGGACTCAGATCCTTAGTGCCAAAATTAACCTGTGATTTGTGCTTGTTTTGAGAAGTCTTGGTATTTTCTTATACATAAAATATGTATATGTCTTTCTGGTAGAAAAGTCAGTTACAAAGATATAAGAGAAGTTGTACTTTTTTTCCTAAATTCCTTTGGCTGAGAGCTTTTAAATCATTGTATTGGAATGATGGTAGGAAAACTGGAACCTACTTTAAATTTTACTATCTTACTCTTTGAAGCTATGAAAATAAACTTGAAAAGCTGAGAATCCTTATTTTCTAATATCATTGGAACTATTTCCAAAGTTTTGAATGCTAGTTGTTTTTTTGTTTTGTTTTGTTTGTTTGTTTGTTTGTTTGTTTTTCATTAGCAAGTAAATTTGAAGACTTTGAATAACTATTGATACTATTTTTATGTGCATTTGTGGGTTTTGTCTTATTTTGTTTGATTGACCTTGATACCAAAGCACATCATGCTACAGACCTCTGAGCAGTATGAATTTCAATTTCTGGAAAGTAAATAAATGAGAGCTTGGAGGAAAGAGAAGATGGCTTCACCGTCCTTCACTGACTTTTCAAAACATTGATATTAAAACATTTAGAACTAAATAAAAAACATGTCGTTGAATTTGCTTTCTCTTTGTGAAATGAACACAGGCAGACACATACATTAATTGCACCATCTCATCTTCTGGCTGGAAAAGAGCATGGGGATACTGGTTTTGACTTAAATGAAGTATAGTTTTGAATTTTATGAGTAGAATAGGCCTGGCAGAGTGACAGCCTAGCTCATAATTAGGAGGATTCCTAGCAACTCTATTATAAAAATAAGTGTTAATGCTAACAACATAATTACATGGATTGGAAAAAATAAAAAATAGATGTCTGTAGAAGAGTGGAAGTCTTTACTAGGAACCTATCAATACTGGACCACATGAAGCATTATATAATAGACAATGGAGAGCAGGATCCTTTGTGAAAAGAGTGGAGGAAGTAGAAAGACACATCTGTGAACATGGTGTTATTAACAGATGCAAAAATGTTGAAGAAGATCACCCCCAGGATCCTGTGATAGTCAGTGTTGTTATTTTTGCTGTTTATAATTATTGTTGTGCTGATTAGCACCTATAATATGTTAGGTATTGTTAAGACAGCAGGAAAAATGGATAAGGATATGGATAACACAATGCTGTATTTTTTAATTTTATTTTTTTTTTGTCCAAGCCAACTTGATAGTAAGTAAGTAAATAGCATTGTAGAGAAAACACTGGTGATGGTAACCTTGTGGGTCATGCCAGGGAGGACTTGTGGACTGCTTAAAGAGAACCTGAACAATTGAAATTGAATACAGAGAAGTAAAACAGTAGGTAAAACAATAAGAGAATTAATTTTTTAATGTGTCTTCCTAAAACAGACAATCCCCAGACTGTTTTTCTGTTGTGCTGCAGATAGTTTGTCACTGGACCCTGAAGTCTCAAAGGCAAATGCCTATGGATTCACTGGCTGCCTGTCCTCTGTTCGGTATAACCACATTGCTCCCCTGAAAGCTGCCTTACGCCATCCCAGCATTGCTCCTGTGACTGTCAAGGGCTCCTTGACTGAATCCAGCTGTGCATCCCTGATGGAAACTGATGTGAACACAGCAACCACAATATATTCCTCGTCAGGTATGACCTGCCAAGAGGGGAATGGGAAAATTAAAGAATACCAGGGTGTGAGGTTTCTTTCATTTTTGCTGTAATGCAATTGCGAGAGTGTTATAAACATTGGAACTGTGAAGCTGACTTTTCTCTCAGAATCAGGAGTGTTAAGGATGGGCCTTAGGATTAGCCAATGCCACTTTAAAGGGCATTGTACTAAAACATACCTATAACAAATAAAAAATTCTCACCACCATAGTGGAAACAGCATCTGAATTATTGTCTGATTTGACATTCCCGTCCACTCTAGATAGCTCCAGTGTCACAGATCTCAAAGGAAAACATAAATGTTACACAGATTTCATATCCCGGTTGTGATCAGCAGTAAGAATCATATGACAAACTAGTCAGATCTGTTCCCACCCTAGCAGAAAGGAGCAAAACCTCTTTGTATGAGCCCCTTGACACATACACATCACCTCCATTGAATGCTTGTAATTTATTCTCTCAGGCTAAAGGGAAGGAGCAGTACTTGAGCAGTGCCAGTAAGATGATTCCAACAGTTCGTTTATGTCTTTCAATCCTGAAACTGCCCTCTGGGAATCTTAAGAATTTTACATATGTGAATTTGTATGCAGAGAAGGAGTCTCAGAGCAGCTGGGAGCATTGTCACCACTAAACAGGGGCAATCAAGTTGCTGCTTTAGTCACCACTGCATGTAGCAGAATTCCTAATGACCAGAAAGTGGTATAAATTAAGAGCTGTTTTTTGCCCCTTGACCTCTGAAGCCACTTTCTCTTTTACTAACTAATAAACCTCTGTTATATATCATAATATGATTCTTTTTACATTTGTACTTGCATCAAATCTCCATTTCCTGCAGCCTCTGCCTAAGATAGTCAATGGGGAAAAAAAAAAAAAAAAAAAAAAGGTTGCTATTAGCATTCTGCATAAGGATAAAAGCTGCTGATTACTCTGTGGAGAGCGGCTGGCAGTGTGTGTGTGTGCACTTCTCTCCCTCCTGCCCCCAACTTTATTTTCTCCACCCAGAGTTGTCTAAAGTATCTGCGTTGAAGCACACAAAAAATGTAAATACTGTATGTGTGATAATACTGAGAATATTAACTCCTTGCCCTGTAATCTGTCCTCTTGATGATTTAGTATTTCTGAACTTTAGAAGTTGGTAAAACCTGAGACTCAGAACTGCAGGACAGAACACAGAGCAAAATTTGGCATCTTTGCACTTATATATTTAAATCTTATAATCAGCTGCACTTTAATGTCAAGGTTAAGTACTGTTACATCAGAAATGTAGAATTATTATAAAAGCCCAAACATATTTTACCCTCTCTGTGCTTTAAAATACATTTTCTTCTCAATATGATACATTAAATGACAGTACTGCCTCACTATTCACATTGGTCTTGATTAAAGCCTGAATAAGATCTTTAGAACAAGTTAGTTCTGAAGACTTTATATGCTATAGTAAGAACACTGGGTGGTAGATTCTTTAAACAAACAAAAAAAACCTCCATCTATAGCAAATTATTCTTTGTATAGATGTACTTGAGAATTACATTTATGCGTGGGAAGGATACATTTTAATAAAAAGAAGATAGTTAAGGATTAACTTTCAGCCACTTATATCTCAATTCATCACTTCCTGATTTATCATTATTGTATGTCTGAGAAGAAAAATAGAACTCAAAGTTTACTCTACAAGTCTGTGTCAGTTTTCTAGTGTACAGATGCAACAAAAATGACCTTTAGGAAATCTCCATGTAAATGTGTGGGAAACAAACAAAAAACAAACTAAAACTTTCTATATTTATAAGCTGAAAACAATTGAAGCTCTCTCCTTCAGACAAGAATATTTATTGCCTTCAAGAAAGTCCCATAGGTAACAGATGCTGAATAAAATGTAGTCACTTGTGGCTCAGTTATCCATGCACATGGTTTTTGATTATGAAACACAAAATGAAAGCTGACATTGTGATTTTGATATTTAACAAAGATGTGAAAATCGCCTTATTCCTTGCTGAGATACATGTAGAGATATTGGCATTCTAAGCTCTACACTGATGGCATAAAGATGTTGGACTCTGACTGTACTATTTGTTTTAGTGTATTAAAATACTGGAAATGCCACAGCAGATGCATCTGTGAGAATGGTGGAATTCTGAACTGTTTGTCAGCCCAGGTCTTCATACAGTTAAAGTAAAAATACCAAAGATAGAAATATTTTTGCTTCTGAAAGGCGACCTAGATGGTACAAGTCCCTGTCTCATTGTGCTTGTTCTGCTGAACCTGATATTTCCTCATGAAGAAGAACAGTAGATGAGCCATAGGCAGCCTTGGCTGTAGCAGCTATGAGATTAAAGTAAGGAAAGAAAAAAAAAGAAAAAAGTAGTTATGACTTCAATCCCAAAATTCAGGAGAGGGACCTGCTTGGAAGAATCTCATGAGATACTGGGATGCTGAGAAGAGGGATCCAGGACAGCTGTTTGATTTACAAGGATCACCTTCTCCAAGATCAAGAATGGTTCATCCTGATGGGCAGGAAAATTTAGCGAAGACAGTAGGTCCAGAGAGGTTGTGGAGTCTCTGTCCTTGGGTGGTATTTTCAAAAGCCAAATGGATACAGCCATGGGAAACTGTTGTAACAGACCCAGTTCTGAGTAGGGGTTTGAACTAGATGAATTCCAGAGGGGTCTTCCAACTTCATCAATACTGTGACTTTATGACTCACAGTAATGTCATCAGTTATATCTAAAAGTAGGAGGATGTCCTGAAAAATTCTCTTATGAGACAAAGTGTTGCTTTTCCTCGGCTTCACAGTTTATTGTGTTCCCACTGGGAATGGTTCAGCTGTCACATGCCATCTGCTCCCCTGTAAAAAACACTTATCTCCTTGTATCTTGATTTTATTTGTCAGTCAAAACATAATTCTTAAGACCTATGCCTGTTGACTCCCATTCTGAAAATAATTTGCAACATTTGCTTTGGTTTCTTCTCAGTGCTTAAATTCTGGTAACAGTCACCAAAAAACAATGGAGCTTTGATAACATGTAGAATCAGAACTTATGTACCTTTTTGGCATGAATTACATCTGATATGTTTTTAAGGTAGATATTTAATTTCACTTTTCCATTCATGGTTAATAGTCTTTCATGGCTCTACTTGACTAATACCACACACCAAATACCAGTTAGAGATATTTCTTCAGTTACAGTAGGACTGACAATTCAGCAGATGTGTATATTTATTGTCATTAATTTCACTGGAGACATTTGAGGACTTAAACAGAAAATATACTTTATCTGTACTTATGTGTAAAAGAACAATTTTTATCCCTGTTCCAATCCCACGAATATAGTAAATAAGTCATAATAATAGTAGTTTTTCAAATTGCTTATGAAGCATTACCATGACTATTTCTTGCTTGGCAACATCACTATAAGCACCCAATATCCAAACAAGGGACACATTGTAAATAGGTCTCAACTTGAGTGTCCAAATATGTCAAAATTAGCAATTACATTGATGGTGATTGTGGGTATGCTAGAGTTGTACTGTAGATATTCAGTTGACACCCAAAGTCCTTTTTGTGCCTGTAGCTCAGACAATGAACTGCAGATAGAATGAACCCTGACTGTTTAGAATGAATTTGTTTGATGAGAAATCCTTCCACCTCTAAATCCCACAGTAGCCTCTTTGAAACTGATGCCTTCTGCATGTCTTTGGGGCTCATATGAATGTTGGAGGAGAATAAGGGAAAAAAGTACCCTCATTATGGTCTTAAACAACCCAAAGCCACCATCTTTACAAACTCAGCACCTCATGATACACAAATACAAAATAGCTGTGTGTTTATTTAAAAAATATCTTATTGGATGATGAAGTACCTAAATGTGACTTTGTCAGGTTCTAAGGCAATGTTCAGTTGCAATAAACCTTGCAATACTCTGAGTTTCTCAATCAGGCTTACATTTGTATTGGAAAGATCAGTTTGACAAAGAAATACAATACATAGCAGAGAGAGTCATCCCTAACTCCAAAGTACATGCACTGAGTGGTAACCTGGAGGTATGCAAAGGAGAGAAACACAAATTGTCTCTTTAAAGGAGATGGTGAGCTGAAAGAAAACAAACAAACAAACAAACAAATAAATAAAAGGAAAAAAGAAAATAAAAGAGGTGAAAGAAAATGTACAAAAGTACAAAAAGGGCAAAAGTAGATACAGTGCCGTAACTCCACTGACTTCAGAGACTGCTTGACCTCTCAGTTTTGAATCTGAATTTGAAACTCCAATGAATATAGACATTTTGGCCCACTGTTTTTGACAGCAGTCATTTATAGAAAAGTTAGAAGAGAGCTTCAACATCTAGGAGTTTTTAAATATAGGAATTCATTTATGACCCCTCTCTGTTTTGAATTCCATTTGACCACTGCATTTCTGCAATGGAGGGGAAAACATCCCTTACAAGATATTGTTCCAAGCAGAGACTGCTTCTCTTTATGGGATTGAATTTGACTAGTATATCTTCACCTACAAATGTAGGTCAGGTCTATATCTGTCTAGCTTTCCTTTTGCTTCTTTCTGATATTGTTTCTTAGGTACTAAGAAAGAAAAAAAAAAAAAAAGAAAAAAAAAAAGTCTAGTTTGAATGTCTCTCTGTGATTCCTCTACAGATAAACTGAGAAAACACTTTCAGATGTTAGAGTAGTTGTGAGTCTTTCTGTTTCCTTTTAAATACATCCTTAACAGACTTTGCTCTTGGACACATAGAAGAAAATTTTCCTGCAAACTCACTTTATTTTTCAGAGAGCTTCTTGATTCTTCAGTCCCCCAAATCACATCTTTTGAAAACACATTACAATTCATGAGGGTAAAAGGACACTTCTGTCTAAACTACAGTGAAAATTAATGTAGTTGATATAGAAAATAAGTCTTGTTATGTTTAACCAACTGCAGATCCTTTTGGGAAGACAGATGAAAGGGAGCCTCTCACCAATGCTGTCAGAAGTGATTCTGCTGTTATTGGAGGTAACTTCATTTTTAAAAATTAAAATTGAAATGTAATTCTGTCATGGCAAGTATCTAGGTAACTTTAAATTTGGGCCCCATAAAATCCAATTCAGCTAGTTTTTGTGATCTGATGCAGGTCTAGTATTTTCTCAATTTATTAGCACACATCTATATCAATTTACCTGGATAGGTACCTGTATTATGAACTAAGGCCATAGTGCTGGGCTTGGTATTGGTATACATGGTATTGGGTACCAACCAAGGTAACTGGTAATTGCTTTACACACTACTCTGATGAGAGCCTCAACAGAGTATTCACACATTCTCTACTTCTTGAGCTCTCGATTTGCAAGTTGATGTTGTGGAACTTGCTAGGTCATATGGAAGCATTTATATACTGGGGAAAGTTGTCTTTATAGCTTCATGTAGGGTTTTCATTTTCCTTTAACAACCTGGAAGGCAATTTATCTCTGTTTATTTTATAGGACACCCTGTAGGGAGCTGTCTTTGATAATATCTAGAAGCTATAAAGCTAAGTGTACAAGGCTCATGCAAGGTTTCAGAGATAACACGGAAGAAAATATGACAGGGCAGGAATTTGTTTGAGCATACAGATTTTTTTCTGTCTTTTATTTTTTTAATAAACAAACACACTGAACCAACTTTACTACCAGTGAAGGCAGAATTTGACTCAAATTGAAAGGTCAATTACATTGATGCTTGCTGCTTTAAGTCTCACCTGAAGTGACAAAATAGCAATAAAGACTATCAGGGAGGGCGTGATAGAGACAGACTGGTGGTACAGACTGAGAAGAGCTGCTATATCATATCCATTAGGTGATTTGCAATGGTGATGTATTTTTGACATAATTAAGTCTTTTGGTTTTATATTTTACCCTTTCTATCCTTCCTTTTTTACCCCTCTTCAGGTGTAATAGCAGTTGTGATATTCATCATCTTTTGCATCATCGCCATCATGAGCAGATTCCTCTATCAACACAAACAGGCACATCGAAATAGCCAGACAAAGGAGAAGGAACACCCAGAAAATCTTGAGAGCTCTTTTAAAGCTGACATTGACTTGCAGAACACAGTGAGCGAGTGCAAACGGGAATATTTCATTTGATGGACAATGCAATTTCTTCTTACTCTTATTCCCCTAATCAACCTTCCCTTTCCTTTCCTTCCTTTTCCCTCTCTTTTTTTTTCTTTTCTTTTTAACATTTTTTTTTGCGTACCTTTTTTTTTTTTTTTTTTCATTTGGGAAAGACCACCCTGCACAGGAAACACTGACAACAATCACAGTGCCTCATTCTCTGCACAAGAACCTGGCAGTCACAGTTTACTTCTGCAGCTCAAGAGACGTGTTATCCCACACTACACAGAATAGGATCCACATGCACACCTGGTTTCTTCTTTGAGTTCCTGGATGTTTCAAAGGCCCTACTTTTACTTCTATTTTTTCTCTTGGACCATTTAATTAATCACTTTTACACTAGAGCTGGACTTTGTAAAGTAGAGGTAAAGTAGCTGAATACGTAGCTCTGCAGATACTGGGACAGGATAGAGGGAAAGAATGAGACCAAAACACCAGACTTATTTTACAGGCTCATTTACAACAATCATAAAGAACCAGCCAAATTCTCAAATGATATGAATTGATATATATATCTATTGATTTCAGTGGTGTTACATTAATTTATACCAGTTGAGAAGCTGGTGTGAGGTAATGAAAAATAAAACGTGTCTTTCTTGTTAGGCTCCTTCCCCCAGCCTCCTGTCCTTTTACTGTAACTTTTAGGCTTACCAATACTTTTCCAACAATATATATCAACAATAAATGTCATTCCCATATGCCTCTTTCATCTCCATCTCATAAGGCTGGCTTTATAGACCCAACATACTCTAGCATAACTCTAGATGAAGCATGGAAATTAGTAGCTTGAATCTCCAAGGGTTTTAGGAAGCTGCTAGGACTTAGGTGCACTATATTTGTCTGAAATGTTAGAAATGCAGCATATGTTCATGCCATATGGAGGATTATCATGCGCTGAGGTTAAACACTGTTGCCGCTTTGGAAAAGAAAAAAATACATAAGAAATAAAAAGTTCAGTCTTAAACATGAGATGCACCTTCTGCCAGTTATAAAAAAATAATAATATTCATAATAAAATTCCAACTTCTTAGAAAAACACACAACCAAAACTGCATGAAAGATTGACTGGTATTTCTTGTTTGTAGGAATTGGAATATCTTCTCCAAAGCTAAATAGAGAGAGGTCTAATGTCATGTTAAAAAAGGTTAATATTTAATGAACCCTGTGTACAAGGAAGAACATCATGGAATGCTGTGAAAAAAAAAGAAAAAAGAAAGAAAAAAAGAAAAGAAAAAAAAAAATCCAAAATACTGCACTTAAGAGAAATGGTGGTGAAGATTAATTCAAGTCTTCTGTCCTTTCCTGATTGAAAACAATACTGAAGACTCAAATCCTGCTCATTTTACTTGCACTGCATGGATTTCAATACAAGCCTGAAAAATCTTTTCAGTCACAGTAACTGTAAGGCTAAGAAATGGAGAAGTCCCACCTAAGTGGGGTTTTTATACCCTGCTTGTGTCTGTGTAACATACTTCCTTCACAGGACTGCTTTTTCCTACTTATTGCAGTATTCTTTGGATGCTAATACATTCAGGAGAATTATTGTGCACCTGAATCTCTTTTTTTCTTGTCCCCTACATCATTCTACAGTCATCCCAGGTTGTCCACGTACTGATCCTTTTCACATAGATCAAAATCAAAGCAACACTGTATTGCTGTAATGACCAACAGCAACTTATTGATGAGATTACACGTGCAATGTCTTTTTTTTTTTCCTCCAGGCAATACACTGATCACAGAGTTATGTAGCAGGTTATTTTTAATGGATGGAGGGGTCAAATAAAAAGAAATTAGTAAATGACAGGTTGAAAGTGGTGATTATGTGTTGCTTCTTTTTGAAGACTTATGAGAAGTAGACTACAGTGAAGAGAAAGTAATCTTGGGTTGGTATTGTTCTTATATGAAGAGGAATATATGAGACCTGCCCCATAACCAGAAGTCTAACAAAGCAATTTCACAAAGCCAGCTATGTTGAAATTAGTATTGATGTCATTCTTCCTCGAGCATAATTGACAGCAACCTTTTTGTCTCATTCTGGATGATTTTATAATATATGATTATTTGAGTGTGTTTCTGTATGATGAGATGTCTAATCATGGACTCATTGGCTGTGTTCCCTTTATGTTGCTTTATTCTTCACTGCAAAATCCTGGCAAAGCAATTCTTTCTTCTTTTTCCTTCCTTTCTTTTCCTAGATAAAGCTGCTTTGTCTTTCATTGAGAGAGGGGAGGAATGAGCAAGCCCATGAGCCCCTGTGCCATTGTTTGGGTCATCTTATTTGAAATGTCCTCTGCATAAGAAATCTCTGAAGACCTAATGCATCTAGTTAGCTTTATTAAAAATGGAATAGGAAGAAGGGGAAAGCCAACAGGTGTATTTTTGTCTGGCCAAACTAATAGACACAAATCATTCATCTGCTTTGCTGCGTGCTAGCTTGTAGGAATAACAGTACTACAAAGTGCAGATATAAAGTGCAAAGCTACTCAAACAATGCAGTAGCTGGAGAAAAGGGACTAAGCAAGGAAGCATAGTCCTCTCATTTGTCAAGTGACTAAATCACTTTCAGCCATCTCAGAATCTGATTCTGCAAAATGCTGAACTTTCTTATGGAGGATCAAGTTCCCATCACCAAATGCAGCCTTGCTGCAATCATTTCAGATACAGCATGGTGGCTCAGTCCTGGACCAGGTGGCAAGTCATGTACAATCACAGACCTGGCAAAACAATGTAAGTGGTTTCTTTATTTTTCCTTACCTTCATTAATTATAGTCCAGGATGGAAAAAAAATAATAATCAAAACTTAAATTTATCTGTGTTGGTATGTTTCTATAAAAAGAAAGAACTGCATGTACATAAGTGCATGCATAGGTATAAAGAAGCACATGCATCTATGCCTATGGATGCAATGAATGTGAATATTTATATGATACAGGTCTGAGCAAAAGAACACATTTGTAGGAGCTCATGATTTAAAATACTGTCTTCTAAATCAGGACATTAATATTTTTCTAATTAAGAAGTATCTAAAACCTACTATATAAAGTAAACCCTAATACTAGCTTTTGAGACATATAGGCTGCCACCTAAGTGAAGCATTGCCTTTCGAAGGAATTTAGTCTCCTGAGGATGTATATCAATGCTAAAGTGACTAAACAGGATGAGCACTTGTTTGAAATTAATTTCACTTGGAGTTATGTGTCTTTTTTGCTCTGATATGTTTTTTTTTGTTTTGTTTTTTTTTTTTTTTTTGTCATGGTATGGCCCTTAAAGTATGTTTACAGTGAAAAACAAAGGCAAACAAAGGACAGGCTTTTAACCTGCATTGGCTAAACCAGGATTCTCATTTGGGTGAAAGTAGCTGTGAAAAAAAGCAACTTAGAGCCGTGCTAAGATCATTTTCAATCACAACTTTTCCTTGATGTTTCAGTTAAAACTGATGGCCAAGATTCAAACATGAGGTGCATTTTCTCTGCTTTATTTTAATCTGATCTAGCCAGACTGAACCAATCCTATTTAGTAGTCATTAAGTTTTTACAGTGTAGGCCAAACCTGTATTTTAATGAGGTGCTTGTCTATATTAGCATTTAGCTGATCACATTTCACATATTGGGTGAGGAACAGTCAATACATCATATGGTTTCACTAGGGTGAGGGGATATGAATCTTCTCATAATGAAGTCCACTATTGATTTTGCTGCACGTAAGATTGAGCCCTAGACCACAAAGCACTTGAAGATTATTTTATTTATTTTTTGAGTCCTTTCATTTTGTTTTGTTTTGCATTTGGTTTTACAAGCTACCTGTTTCACACTTGTCATTCAGTCCTGTCCTTTGGTCTGTGAGGACAGGGCAAACAGCTCAGACATCCTTTAAGATGAAATGAATCACTCTCAAGAGGTGCATCTTTCTCTATATTGATTATAGAGCTCCGGGCAATATGCTAGCTGCTTATAGCAATGTTTATCTACATAGAGGAATCTCACACTGTGTTTGCAACTCCAGTAGACATATCTGCACAGGGCTTACAAGATATGTTACTTTCAGAGGTGCCAGTTGGAATTGAGGAAGGAACATCCTAGCAACTAGAATTACACTAGTCATCTCTGCTTAAGAAATGCATGTCTACTTATAGCTGAAAATCACATCAAAGCACCCTTTTGAGTCAGTGACCAACCAGTCAGTAATCTGTGGAGTTTAGAGAGAATAGATCTCTGATCTATTCAAAATACAGGATCCATTCATTGACCTGTGGGAGTGGGGGAGCTTTGACAAAAAGTATACATGTAGACGGATCTACACAGATTTTGTAATCTAAAGCTAACCTAGACCCCCTTAGTCGCCTTTCTACCCATGGGTCTGGTGCCGTTTGAGATAAACTGGATTTCCTTTGCAGCTCCAGTAAGGATGCAAGTCTCCTGCCTTTCATGTCTTGTATCTACTAGACCCAAGCAGATATTTACTGATACCTGTTGGTTTTTCAAATTACATCGAGTGCCCATCCAGAAGCCCTAACTTCTAAATGAGGTGAATCCTTGAAAAATCCCATCTTCAGAACAAAATCAACCTTCCTTTCCATCAGTGTAAGCCAACTTTTTGAAGTGCGTCCTTTACCCTGGGTTAGCAGAGTCTACGAGGAGGCAGGATTTGACTCCTTTGTACTCCACCGTCTCATGACATTGTTGTTTCTTGTTTTCACCTACACTAAGCCTACACTGAAGAAGATGAGTTTCAAGTATTGTTTTGCACTGCACAGACACAAAGGGTCATTATATTATTATTATTATTTATTTTTCCAAAAGCAACACTTTGTAAAAGAGTTGTACAGAAGCTGAGACCTTGTGAGGCTCTCTGAGATAAGTGCTATTTCAAAGCTTTCATGCAGTTTTGCAATGCTTACTTATCAAACAAGCCAAGCAGTATAGTTACATCCCTGCCAAAATATGGCTTTATCCAGTCTTTTGAGGTTGGTGGGAGGCCTCTTTGTTGACTACAGTTAGAGTTGCACCAAGTCCTTTGGGGTTTTCTTGAAAAGTTACTGTTGCAGCCACACAGCTTCAAAACATATTTTGTTTCTTTTGGATCTGAACTTTGCTGTGCTCCCTTTTGCAGTGAAAAGCTCTCCACATCCCCTTTTGATTTGGGTTGCCCCCCTCTCTGTGCTCCTTCTGTATATGAAACTTCTAAACACACTTCTTTTAGGACTGAAAGTTTTTTTTTGTTTTATTTTGTTTTGTTTTGTTTTGTTTTTCTCTTTGATTGTTTACTTTGAGCCATGCCTATAGGATTTTGGATTTTTGGATATTTCTATCTATTGGTCCTTATTTTTGTGATCTTTTGCACTAAGTTACTCTGACAAAAACAAAAACTGGAAAAAACACACTTTCTGGTGAACTGTTGCAATTTGTAAGCTCGTTGTTTGTTGTTTGTAATGTACTGAGTCTACAAGCCGAGCTAAGGAAGGATTAAGGCAACAATTTATATTGACACTCACTCCATATCTAGTTCACCTCTGGTTTCTTTCCTGTTTCTCTCCTTTTTTTTCTTTAACATGTGGGTCTATCAAATTGGTGGTAGGAGATAGAAGAACTTGTGTTATTATGCTAAGGTTATGATTTTTCTCCTGGCAGTCACAGAAACCAGAAATATGAAGAAATGGCATGAATATCAAAATGTCATCTGGGTGTTCAGCTGTGAGACTGCTCTCCACCATGGAGATGTAGTCATCTCGGGATGGTGACCTGTAAGGGGGAATGGGGACATTACCTCGCCAGATTACACAGCGAGGCAGTGCATGAGAGGAATGCTCTCAGAAAGGTAAAGCTGTTTGAACCCATGTATGGTAATCCTTGGGTGGATATGAGGGTTTCAGATCTGTTTCCACAATATATTTGTGCCATAAATTGGGTTACCAATTATCTGGCCAAAACATAACCTGAATTGTCCTGATGATCTGCAAAGTATCAGAGATGTGCTTCAGTCATGGGAGAGAATTTCAAACCACCTCTAAATCGTATTAATCTGAATCTCCCCAGTTAAATCACTGGTGCTCTCCCAGCTGCTTCAGAGAAGAATTTGGGATTATTGCCCTCAAACGATCATTTAATGGGTACAACAGGTGATCCAAAGAATGGTATTTGTTTAGAGGCTATCCTCTTCCTTGTCTCTCTCTCACTTTGGATGCTTGTGGCAGCTTTCTTGTAAAATTACTGATTGCTGTTTATATCCCAACACCATTTGCTTCTTGATATGCCAGTCATTCCTCTTTTTGTGGATTTCAGTCCCACAACTCTAACGAAAGTCCATCTGATACAATTTCTGCATGGGAAATTATTTATTATTTTGCATGCCACAGACCATTAGAATTTCTTCTTGCATTGTTTAGGCAAACCATTTTCTGACATTTTTGTCATTGCTGCCAATGCTGAGCACACCTATTAAGAAGGAAAGCTTATCACTTCTGAGTTAAAGCTTAGACACAGTTGGCTGCAGCCCCTTACAACACAGAGGAGTATTTGGATACCTGAGCCCACTCCATGAACTTTCAGACAGAGGTTAGAAGAGCAAGGAGGTATATATATATATATATATATATATATATATTTCAGATATCTAACCATATAAATCTCTGTGAGTTTTGCAAATGAAATATTTGACGTAGACCATTATATGTAAATGATAGGAAGAAGCTAAACATCATTACACATGACCTGCTTTGAAACCCACTTTGTGAAAGAAACAGAGCCAGCTTCAAACCTGGTGGTAATCCTGTTGAGGTCAATCTAGATACTTCACAGATGAATTTAGCCTTAGATCACCCAAGGCAAGGGCAGTGATGATCTCCTGCAAACTGAGCCTGACATATATGAATTCAAGTCAGGACCTTATATTCGTCATCCCCTACTGCTGTCAACAAGAGTTGCATTCACTGCAATTATGTGTGTCTTCTAGCAGAACTGTGGATAAAACTCAGTATAAGGCAATGAACTTCGGCTACACTTAAGCCCATGTCATGTTTTAAGTCACCTTCACAAGTTTCTGGAAATGTGAGTAGGGCTGTTATCAACCAACTTGGGAGCCAACAGATTGATTTTAAGAGGATTTTATGCATTTTTAATGGAATACACCTCTTGGTGGACTGTGGTTTGCTGTATCCTACTTGAAAAATGAATGCACACTATAAAGGGGAAAAAAAAAAAAAGGCTTCACAGGCTGAAATCTAGCTGAGATTAAATATTTATAATAATTAAAAATTGGCCCTTCTAGGGAGGAGCCCTGCATCATTCATTTTACTTTGTTCTACTTAAATTACATTAAATAAATCTCTCAGAACACTGCTCATTTCAGTAGCAAAGATTTTTTTTTTTCTTTTAATGTTCTGTCCAAGGGTAATGCAAGAGTCTCTCAGTTACAGTAAAAAGTAAAATGGAGATTTAGATGATTCCCCTTTCACTATCTGGTTTTCTAAAGAGAATTCCACAGGGCGTTGCCTCAGTCCGCGTCAGTTTTGTAGACAATGTAACGTCTTAATACACTGTTCGGGGATTGAAAAAATTTAGCCTTAGCTTCTTTTGTTTTCTATGGTTACTGTTGTACAGAAGAAAGACTTAAACTGTAAATAATGTATATTTAATAAAAAGAGACTTTTTGTATGATTTTGTGTGGAAGACAAATGTCTCCTGCTGTGTTTTTATTTTAGCATGGGATGGACATTAAAAAAGAGGTGAATATGGGAAAATTACTTTTCAGGCTTTTACGCGTTAACTTTAAGCCAACAGATCTCACTGGATATTAATAAAAGCTGAAGAGTCCACAACCTGGATTTATTGATTTCAGCTATTGCTAAAGTTGTTGTCCAAGGACATCTGATCATCACCCACATCCCTGACATAACTCATTAATGCTGGTTTGCAACACCTACCCCGAGTGCACAAGCACACAGATGTCTAAGGGGTTAAAAGACATGTCTGGAGATGTGCTTTAATTTGGGTTAGAAAGCATGTGTGGGCATTGGCTCTACAGCCTTCCAGGTACATGCACATGCACGTACACGCTTCCCAGCCTGCCATGTGTGTCCTGCTGCATCCACATGTCCACTTGTGAAAAGATCACACTTCTGCCTGTCGCAGCAATTCTCACTCACACACTGCTGCCATCACATGCATCCCCAGCATGATAAACGAGGGCTGGCTCAATATTAGTGATTTTACCATTAAACATTTATATATTAGCAGATGAGCTGTGGGTGTTGTTATCTCAGGAACTTCTTTGTGATTTTTTTTTTGTTTGTTTGTGTTTTTTTTTTCCCCTTCAATTCTGGATAAAATACCTTCCAGAAGATGGGGTTAACAACTGTTCATGGTCCTGCACACAGGTGCGCTGTTTGGCTGGGTAGCTTGGTGGTATGTACATTGGGGTTCTGTTGCAGTTAACGGTGCCTGAGTGCTCGTCTCACAGGATGCTCCAACCTACTACAGGTGTCCCAATCCACAGCCAGCCACACAACATGCAGACACAACTGCCATCCTACCCAGCAACCCTCTCCTGGCATCCCCTTGTTCCTCGTGGGTGGGGAAGAAAGGCGTTAGAGACCACTTGACTTAGCAGAAACTTCAAGTTGCAATGAACCCCACACCAGTTTCCTTCTCAGAGAAAAAGATGAGCAAGTAAGAGCAATACCAATACAAATCTCCCAGCCTTCTTTCTTCATGGCTGATACAGTAGGAGTTACAGAAGTAACCTTTGAAAACCTGCAGGGCCATGCCAAGTCTTACAATTTTATTTGTAAGAAATAGAAGTTGTAAGAACACTTGGAAATTAACTTTGTGTAGTTTACAGTCTGGAAACATCACTGTGGCTTCTTTTCTCTTTTCCTGAGGAGAGAGGGAGAAGGTTTTTCGTTTGTTTTTAACTCCCTAGGTGGCTTCTTTAGCCCTCCCATCCGCCTATACTTTTTTTTTTTACTTTTTTTTTTTTCTTTTTTTCTTCTCTTTATTTTGCTTCTCTTCTTCCTGAATTTTCATATGGTAAGTTGGAGACTTTATTCAAAAGGTTGCATTAAATAATTGCACTAGTGTAATGGAAATGCATGTATATAGTTGATGGGCTGATAAAACATCATTAATTGCAGTTTATGGATAGTTAGCCATGTCTGGAAGAAGAGACAAGATATCACGGTGGGTGGCAAATACAGTTTTCATCTGCCTCACCCTCAACACCTGCTGTCCTTTTCTATCAGGCAGAATGAAAAATTCACCTTTCCTGCAGCAGCCACATGAGTAGCAAGTGGTTTATGATAAAGTTTTGTTACTTCATCCAAATGCCCATTGGCAAATATATATAGGCAAATACCATTAAGTAAACTCTGCTGTGAAAGAAATATAGGAGAGCCTTTCTATAGTAAGCTGTGGTATTTGTCTGCTTTTTCCCCGCAGCATGAGTATTAGGCTGCTGCAGTCAGTGCTTATTTTTCTATACCAGTTAGCCTAGCAAGAAGTCACAAAAAGCAACTATACAAGGTTACGTTGTTCCTCCAACCTCCCATGCTGGTGATGTCCATATTTAACTCTTACTGGCTTGAGCTCATTGCTCTTTCTTTCTCAATGCCTAAATTAAATAGCCTTTGCCTCAATTTAAGCCCATTACTTCCAATGTCCAAGGAAAGGGCAAGAACATCTTGCTCTCTTCCTGTCATGCAGCAGCCTTTTCTTTTTTTCTCTGTTTAACAGCTATGGCATTCCTCCAGCTTCCCCATACTCTTCAGTTTTCCTCTTTTTCAGACATTCCAACCCCACTTCCCTTACACCTTTTCTTGCACACCGTATTTTAACCCTATACAGTCTCAAGAACTCCGTGCTTTATTTTACCTGCTGGGGTGTCAGGACCGATCTGTAGATTTTTTTTTCCCTCTCCCAATATTTTGTTTACTCAGCCCTGCCCCCTGCAGTCTTCCCTAACAAAACATCACCAGAGCCTTGTAGTGATGATGGCTGTGCCTTGCCACAAGATATGCCCCAGCAGTACGGCACCAACAACATGATTTAGAGTTTACTGCAAACAGCTCACACATGGCAAGTATTGCTGTGACACAAAATACCACATCATGTGATGGACCACAGTGCCTCTGCCTCATTAGGAGGCACAAAGGGGTGGCTAGTTGTCCAAAAGACCAGTTTCCAGTCCAATTTCACTTTCCAAAATGTTGGGCAGTAGGAAATTAGGAACTGACAGGTGTGGCAGATCTCTGCTTTAATAAGGAGAAGGTATTCAAATGCACCTGCTGCATCTCTGCCCCGTGGCTAAACTACAGCTTTAGAGAAAAAAAAAAATAATGTGGAAGGGAAGCTGATTTTTTTTTTTTTTTTGTATCATGCTTTGCTGTAAAATGAAGTGTAATAAACAGGACAGATCAGGAAATGAACAAGTTCTGATGGGGAAAGCATGCATTAAAAAGGATGATCCATGTAGGAAAGGCAACAAGCTGCTATATAACAAATGAAGGATTCAGCATGAAGCAGTTCAGCTTCAATAACCTAAGCTAGCAGTCTGCTAGCAAGTTTATTCAGTTAAAGTGAGGCATTTTTTCTGAAAGATTGAGCATTTGAACAGAATATTGGACTTTGAGTAGGAATAGGAGTGGTAACAAACAAGTGAAACATATGTATGGACTCCTTACTTCCCTATGGACATCAGTTTTAGGTGGTGATCTTTGGTGCTGATGCCTAAAATATCATAACACCCCTGACCAGCCAACTGCTGGGTATGGACTGACAAAAAGATGTTTTTTTTCTTACTGATATTTAGGAAATTTACTATTTTATATATAAATTTTTAATTTTGGAACCACTTTCTGTCTTGATTAGGACCTACTATTATTTAGGGCCATCTCTCATCTGAATTTTGTAGAGGAGTGAGAAAACCAGGAACAGTTTTATAAATAACAGTTTAATAAATAGCAGTACTTATTTCCCTCAGTTACAGAAAGCCATGGGAAGCAGTCAAACTGAGAGGCAGGCACGTGGGACTGTTCTGCCCCAGGGTACACCTGAACCCGCACCTGTGTGCTGCCTTCCATAGATAGGATTTACCTGAGCTTTATGCAAAAGACTGATTAAGTCCCACAGGTAAGGCTTTACATAGATCTATAAAAAGTCCCCATACACACCAGGTATAATCAAGGATGAGGCTGTGACTTTCAGGCCATTCCTCTGCTTATGCAGCAGAGAGGAACTGTCTCTACTCAGCTGTTTCCTACCACCACTGCTGGTGCCCAGGAGCGAGAAGCTCCTCAAGCCCATAGGGCTGAGCAGAAATCTCCCTTCACTAGTTCACCCTGCCCTCCTAAGAGCCTGCAAGCTGATGTGAAAATGGAGAGATTTTTATTTTATTTTCCAGAGCAAACTGCTGTGCAGGGCCCTTACAATGTGATCCACATCATCAAATTAAAGAAGCTCAGTAGCCAGAAAGGTGAGGGACTCCATCTAACTGTGAGGGCAGAAGTCAGTCCTGCCTGGGATCTGAAATCCATTTTACCACTTTGAGGCACCGCTGTGAAAAACAAAGAGTTATATATTTATATACACATCTGAATTTTTATATATGTATACATATCTTTTTATAAAAACACATACAAACATATTTTTATATATTTATATACATAAATATAATACATAAATATGTATTTACATACATATTTATATGTCTATGCCCCTCAAGAGACAGCTCTTTCTAGACATGGGGGATGCACTCGAAGGAGCCCAGCTGGAGGAGAGGCAGCACTGGGAAATATTCACAACAGCACTGTGTATCTCTACCATGATGGTGGTTTCTAGACCTTGAGCTGCAGTCTCAATGTCTAGATTATGTAGTTTTATTTCAGCTAGAACTTTGTCTCTCAATGGACTTTTTGAACTTTTTTGGACTTTTTTATGTTTCAGGTCAAGTCTATCAATTTATTAATGTAAACTAACAAGCAAAGGGGTTTGCTACTCTGGTAGGGAATTAATTAGATTTAAATTTGCATTGGATCTGATAGGAATCTCATAAAATGATGAAATCTATTTAAAAGACTTGTGATTGACTGCATATTTTTGAGGCTTTATGCCTTTGGTATCCAAACCTCCATGATGGTGTCTCATCTATTGACATTCTCCATTTTATGTCAAAAACCTGTCAATGTTTGCTCATCTCAGACTAGAATTTCTGTTACTGAATGTCCATTTGGTCCTTTCATAGAGTCTAGTGCAAGAAAACATCTCTACAGAAATTCTGTGAAGCGCTAACTTGTGGGCTGTCAAAATGCAAAGATATAACAGGCTTGCCCTTGTCTCCAAACATAAATGAAAACTAAGTTGCAGATGTTATGCTAAGGGATACAGAAACAGGATGAAAAAGAAATGCTCATGCTCAAGAAATTTGACCAGAACACCTTCCAGCAACTTGCAGAAGAGTTTAAATTTGAAGTTCCAATATCATACTAATTTAAGCAGTTTGGGCATGATAGGTGGGCATGAATCACGCAAATATATTATTTTTTTCCCAAGATTTTTGGGTGCTCAGCACTGTAAAAGAGCCTGATGCTGAATATGCAAAAACATCTGTGTTGCTATCAGTGTTACTTTGCAGGTTTAACAATGTTATGCATAATTAGATAACAATCATCTTTCCCAGCTGGAAGCCCATCCTACACACATATTTTGAAAGTGTAGATCTCATATCCATGCACTTTCACTGCAGCTTTCTTGTGAGAAGTATACCAGACTGAGAAACCAGACATAAACATACAGCATTTGTAGGCCCATAGCTATAGAAGCATGTCCAGGACTAGAAAGGTCTTATGTCTACTGAGAAGGTAATGGAGAAGGTATCTATGCCTGTCAAACATGGATAGAAAGGCCAGCAACAGAGCCCATCTAATACTTAAATAGAGTTTGGTGCCTTTCTTAGTGTAGACACTTGGCAAGCTTAAGACATGAACATGAGGTTGAAATCTATCCTGACTATTCAGTAAGGATAGGAATCAACTTCAGACTGAGGTACATAATTTAGGGGTTCAATTCCTGTCCTTAAAATAAGGTTCTAGTGCCATCTGTGATACCTGACACAAAGACACAATTGACAGAGATGATGGAGGACTTTTGAGAGACTAGTCCCCTTCTGGAATAGTAGCTGGAGATGAAGTAGTTTGTCCAAAAACATTAACAATAGCACTAGAAGCCAATATTTAAGCAGCTGGATTTCACCCTTAGGTCAATCTTTAATACGTAGATGTAAGTGCCATAATTTGCAAGGTGAAATCCAACAAAATATCAAGTTTTGCATGAAGGGTAAGGAGTAAAATCCAAATAAGGAAAAATCTGAATTTTTTGAAACATTAAGGTCTCAAGCATGAAGTTTGGATAAAGTTTCATATTATATTCTCAAGAATACAATACACTCTTCTCTGGAAAAGAGGTGAGGAAAATAGGATTGGTGTTAAGCATCTGCGCCTTATGGGGAAAAAAAAAATTCAAGGGGGTACTGCCAGAAGGCAAATTTCTCAGAGACATACTGATAAGGTTTAAAGAGGCATTGAACTAAAAATAATCAGCATAGTTAAAAATATTGAACAGCTGTTTTTTACAGCTAATGCTCACCTTATACAGGCTGGAGATATTGACATTCAGGTGAAACAGTGAAGCTGAATGCTTTTCAAAAAACTTACACTTGGGCTTTCAGGACATACTGACATTTCAGCTCCAAGCTGTCCCCTGCCTCTCCATTGACACTCGTGTGCTTCAGGAGCCTTTAAGCAATTCATCAGCACCTGAGCCAAAGTCCCTAGGAAATCAACAGGAATTCTTCCAATGGCTTCAACAGGTCAGAACTTTCTTGTCAGTCAGGGCACAGCTCTCCTTTCTCCAGCTGTATCATTCTGCTGGTTTTCCTATTTTTTAGCCAGAGTATACAAACTATTCTCTTCTAGTACCTTCATGTTTTTCAGCTTACCCCCATCTAAAGTACCTGAAAACTGCTTTTCTGGAAACTGGGTGCTTGAGTTTTTCCATATTTATATTCTGATTATTTGTATTTACATTTATTTTTGTTTTTATATATAAATATATGTAATATAAAATATAATACATGTATTCATTATAATATATATATATCCATACACATAAATACATAAATATATAAATATACCTTCTTATAAATAGGTGTCTTAACTTTCTTCACCTAATGGAAAGGCCTTTCCACTAAGACCAAGCTATTCGTAGAATCATAGAATGATTTGGGTTGGAAGAGACCTTAAAGCCCATCTAGTTCCAGCCCCTGCCATGAGCAGGGACACCTCCCACCAGACCAGGTTGCTCCAAGCCCCATCCAGCCTGGCCTTGAACACCTCCAGGGAAGGGGCATCCACAGCTTCTCTTGCCAGCCTGTTCCGGTACCTCACCTCCCTCGTAAAGAAACTAACAAATTTAGAACAAACAAAATACACCATAATAAATTCATTTATAGTTCAGTGGAATTATGATAGCAAAGAATTACCTACCTATCCTTCACCTCACTAGCATCTTCATAGGACAGTTATCTAATACAAGGTTTGGGCCAAATTCACTGGTAACTATTAAGGACTAGATCATCTTGAGAGCTCTGCATTTATGTCATTATACACCTGATAAAATTCAATGCAGCTCAGAAACAAATCAAGCCCAAAATTTCCACTGATTAAAGCTGAGTTGTGCTTTACAGCCTTCTGTCAAAGTTCTAGCTGAAATAAAACAACATAAAATAATAAATGATTTTTTACCTCTTACATTTATTCATCCCTGGGGACCTAGGAGAACATTGGTTTGTTTTTGGTTTTGTTATTCTTTTTTTTTTTTTTTCTTCTCATCCCCCTAAGTCCCCAAAGCATTAATTAACTGTTTATATTTTTCTCCACCAAATAATAGATAGTGACGCACTTTGGTAACCCAGCTAGGGCATTTATCTCAGAACTAGCATCCCTTGTTATTAATACACAGCTTCATTGGGATTACAGTTACTGTATTACCTTCCAAACCATTACTACTTTGTCTCAGCAGGAATTTCCCCCAGGCAATTTTTTAGCTTACCCAAAAATCATCTATTTATTTATTTATTTTGAGGATTATCGCTTTTTGGTTTTTATGTAGTTTTCTGTTTTTGATGAATGGTAGACAGGTGTCCCCGAAGTCTGAGAATTGCCTTGCATTGTAACACCAATGTGTTCCCACACACATGCTCCAGAGATACATCCATCCAGTTCTCTGCTGATTTCTGCAGTTTTTGTTTTTTTTCTCTATTATTCATTCTGTGTTCAAGGGTCACCTAGACCTAAAAAAGATCTCACTTTCCATCTCTCTCTCCATCTACCTATTCTTTGCAAGAAGAAATGATTCTAAGTCTTATAAGGTATTTTAGGGCTTATTACAGGAAATTAAGTTAGATTATTTGATCTCTCTTCAGGATTTAGGAAGAGGTGAATCTGTAATTTAACTACTCAAATCTGCTCCACTAGCTCACTCACTGTGTGACTTTTAGGCAAGATATGCGCTTGCTCCAACACAAGCTGATGCAGATAAGACTATTGTTCCAGTTTCAAGGAATAGAAAACTGGGTCCTTCACTTCTATGGGTCTGTGAATGTGCTTGATTCATGGAAATATTCTCACTGATTTTATTGTGCTTGAACCAATATTCTAGGGCATTATAAAATGGAAATCCAGATTTGTGTCACCAAGATTGGCTGCAAGATTTCATGAATTAGTGTTTCTCAAATGGCCTTACAGGAACAGGTTTATAGGAAACAAATGCAAATTTAGGCAATAATGGAGAGGGGCTTTAGTGGAAAAATGTTGATTTATTTACACATAAACAATTTGTAGGAATGTGAAGCAATGTGAAGATTTTGTCAACATTTTCATGAGTAAATTATTCAAAATCTTCTATGCAGTAAGAAGTGTGTCATATTTATAAGCCTAGAAACGGATGCTCAGATGTATTTTATTATGTGGCAAAAGAGTAAAGGTGAAATTGTTTACAAGCATGTGAAAGAAAACAAAAAAAGGTTTGACCTTCTCAAAAACACCATGCATTTGCTTCAGGATAAATTATCAAAAACATTATTCAGGTGCTCATTTGGGAAGAAAAGGCACTTTGCAATGCTGTGCTTTCCAAGGGGGCACAAATGCATAATTTTGTCAATTACTCTGGCAAAGTGCTAGCAGGATTTCTCTCTCACATTAAGGCATGCTGTTTGCCTCCATCTACAGCCCTGAGGTCCCTTGTGGTAGAGTTGCTAGGAAAATAGTAAGTCATGTCCATGAAAAAATGCATAAGTTCCATACTTATAAACACACACACCTGATATTTATCTCTTGTTCTTCTGTCACAATAAATATCTCCAGCCCAGGCTTTGTCATGTAAAGGAGTAACAGGCTGTGGAGCATTTAACTTACCACACTTCCGTAGTGTAGAAGCAGTAAGAAAAATATCTACATAATCTACATACAGTGGTTTAAAAGCCTTTCAGTATAACAGTACTGATGGCAGAGCTTTGAGGGAAGTGTGGGGACTTGGTCAGCAGGAGCAGCAGTCTTTTTCTACCCTGTCCTGGCAAACTGGAGCATCTCCCCCCCATAGCCACTTAAATACCACCCCACATGTTTCACTGTATGATAGCTGTGATCTCTTCAAATGGCAGCATGACAAACAGAGGGCAGGTGCAGCAGCTTCATCATTGATTCCCACCAACATCAATAGTCCTAATTTAAAGCTCTTTTACTGTCATCACTCTCTAAAGACCCTCCACTATTCATGTTGCCTTCTCCGTGTAGCATTTTGCTGCAAAGATGGGGTGATTTGAGTAGAAGGGGAGGGAACAGCACTGCAACAAAGGGGAGCTTCAGGTGAGGTCCCATTTTCCAGGTGAACTTTCCACTAAGGTTTCAGAGTCCCAGAGGCAAATGTTGCCTGTCATTCAAGAGACATAAGAGCATCTCTGTATTGAAAGAGAAATATGAAAAGTCAAATTTTACAAGGATATATTGAAAAAGGATTTATTTCTCAGTTTTAAGATTAAGATCATCACACTGCTGTGGTTGTACTTTAGATAGCAATATCCCAATGGTTATCCGTGTCTCACTGGCAATAGAAATAAAATACCTTTCATTCAACTTATGAATGGTGTTGGTTCCTGTGCATGACAAGAAGGCTCAACATGGGGGGAGGCCAGACCTACGGTGTTGTGGTAGCTCCAAGTCTTGGTATGCCTCTGGCCCAGACTGCTTGCAGTGTGTCATGCAAGGCATATGCCACCCAGCTTGCTTTTCACTTACCAGGTATGAGCCTGCTCATTTCAAAAAGCACAGCCCTGCTCCTTCAGTCTCAGGAGTCTGACCTTTTAGCATTCAGAAAGAAACAGAGTATCTGCAAGCGAAACCAGTGTCCCCTAACAGGACCTCTATGTTTTCTCTCACCCCTGCTGAACTTGCAAGCATAGCTGTCTCCACCTGGCAGGAAGGAGATTCCTGTGAAGGGGCTCCTGTTAGGAGTTGTAAGAAAAGATCTACCCACAAAATACCGTCACGGTGCACAAGAATGGGATTCATCGTGCTACAATACCCAGGAACAGCACTGCACGTTCTCAAGCGCCATCTACTGGTATTTTACCTGGGAATTGTACGAATCTGTACAAATATCCCTCATTTTGTACTAAGACCTAAAAAGCTAAAAGGCCTGGATGTGGGTAACCTGGCAAGTGTTCTCTAGTTATGTAGAAGCCTCTCTGAAGGATGAGAATGGGAACAGGAGGGAAGTGATGCATCGTTTTAGCAGTGTTGTGATAGTGCATGTAGGGTAAGGCGTTTGACTTGCACTGCTTTTAACCTGGTCACCTAAAGACATCAGACATATGGGAAGGTTCAGACTGTGTTTGTCACTGTCATTCCCACTTCCTCCTGCAGCTACTGAAGTCAATGGATAATACCTGTGGCATTCTGCAATTAAGATGAATTTTAAATCATTTTTTGTTACTACAAGTTTCAATAAAATACACAGACAAGTACAAAGCAGGAAGATAGACTCTTCCCCCCTGCCTCCTGTTTTTACTGAAGCAAGGCTGCTGCTTGAACTGTCTCTAGGAAAAGCTTCAGTCAGATTTTCATTAGATGAGAGCAGAGAATTCAATCAGAACATCCAAACCCACACAGAACAAGACTTCATTCGTTTTTCTGCTTCTGGAACTGCTGGCTTCAATTTCTTTGCTCATGGAAGGAAAAGTCTTGAAATGCTACACATGTATTCAGTAAATCAAGACCTCCTTGGTCGTGTAACTAAAGCCCCAGAGCCTGCAAGACTGTTTCCTACCAAAGCACTCTAAACATTGGATTTCTCTGAACACAGTGGAGCAAAATACCTTTGTTGGTTCACTTTGATATTGTCTACCATTTACATCAGCAAAACTAATTAGAAGGGGGTATATTATTTAGCTTTACTAAAAACAATTTCATTTTCTTTTTATTTCTTTTCCTGATTCTCTGCTTTTCTCTCCATGTTTCCGAAAAACACCTGTCTTTTTTTTTTTCCTGTTAAAACTTTGTTGAGTTTCAAGAACATTTGCTTTTTTTTTTTTTTTTTTTTTTCCCTAAAACAGGGATAATTACTTACTAGTGAAAGCATAGTGTAAAAGACATGTTCGAGATACCTTTGTCTTTTCTCAATTCTGAAAAAGTTTCTCAAAACTATCATTACAGCTCTCTCACCTAGGGACTTGCATATCCTGAAGTAGCTAAGGGCATCTACTAAAGTGTTCAGACCCTCAGTCTCTCAGAAGACATTATGTACATTCTTAAATTCCAGAGACTGTTTCCTGACAGAAATCATTTTACATGGTATGCAGAGCATGTTAGTAGTGTTGACCACCATTACCAATTCGTAATGGCCCTTAGTAGGTGGGCAACATTCAATATATTTCATACACCCACAGTTCCCACACTGATAAGGAGATGAGCTTCCTCAGACGACCACAGATACTGCACACTTTCATCTCCCCTCAGTAATAGCAGGCTTGGAAAATAGTTTAATACAGAAAGGCATAACCCCCCACCCAGTAGTCAAAATATCTGCAGGCATTGTCTGTACTATATGGTTTGAAGAGTACCTTTGTATATTCTCACACAGCCAGCTAAATCCTTATCAAAAGGATGGGAATGGTTTTCAAATCATATTAAAGAAACTGAGACTTAAAATAAGCTTTGGTAGTGACTGTCACTAGATTATTTGTTACAAACATCCAAACTTTTGTGATTTGTGTGTGTGTCTGTGTGTGTGTAGGAATCTTCCCCTGCCCAAGATGTAAAGCTGTCCTGTCTTGATATGGCTTTTAGGGGTAGCAGATTGGTTTTACATTATGCAGAGACAGCTACAAGTGTAGAAGCCCTAATTTTATATTACAATACAATATAATAAATTACTATCTCAAAGGATGTTTTCATAATATGGTTGTACTGTTCAGATTCAAATTGCTTGCTCTCTGTTCTCTAGACCCCAGACAAAACTGTCAGCGCAGCCCTCAGTTTTCAGGTTCTCTCCTTATATATTAATTATAACAAAAACAAACTTTTAATATTGAAAATCTACATCTTTGTTCAGTTGCATTCCTCTTTCATATTGGAGGTTATTGAGATGTTCATAATAGAGTTGGATGAAGGTTAATTTGCTTTTCCTGTTTACTGGCTAATCCCCTAATCCAGGACATAAGAGGAAGTAAAGAGCAATTTCAGATGCAATCATTTTGCTCGGAACTCTGTGGATACTTTCTTTATTATTATTGTTATTGTTAATGCTTTCCCCCCATGGATATGTAGAGCATAAAAGTTATTATGGCCAATGTAGAATCGCAAATACACATCTGTACACCAAAGGTCAGATAAGATTAAAAAAGCTAGTGCTTTTGTAAAGTTTTGCTGTTGCTGTTGTTGTTTTTAACAAAAAAAAAAAAAAAAATCAACAGAAAACAGTAAATAACTCTTTCTGGATCTGAAGAAAACCAGGATGAAACTGCTGAGCCTTAGAGACTTCATTTCTCAGCTTGCCTAAAAATACCAGGGATAAGCCAGGACCTTTGCAAGTCATCAGGGACTCGTGTTCTTTCTCAGATGATTACTAGGGCAAGCTTCCCCTAAAATAATCAATACACTATATTCCTAGCAGAAATTGTACCAGGATGTTGTCAAATATGCTTAAAGAATAGTCAACACCTGAGGTAAATGTCTCTGGGTTCCTCTGAGATCTGAGAGAGCCCGGCTCTAATACTGGTAATGTAGTAATTTTATGTAAAGCAAGACTGTCCCCTTTGCCTAAAACTAGCCATACTCCTTTTTGTGGAGGTTCTTAAAAACACTGAATTCTCCTCACAGAAGAGTCCACTGTCAAACAACATCAACAAAGGCCTAACACAACATTGAACACTTTGTATGTGGTAGCTGCTGTCACTTCTAATTATATCCTCTGCTTAATACATTTTTGCTACTACTAGGTCTTCTTTGGTTTTATTGTTATTAGTATTATTATTAAGATAAATATTTAGAGTATTAGATAAATATTTATTTTATTTATTAATATTTTCTTTATCCCCAGTTGCCATTTTCATCTATACTTCTACCTAAATTTGTCTTATAACCAGCTGCAATATTACAATTTTACAATTCCAATATTATAATTTATCATCCAAATTTTTTAGAATTTTAATGATATTTATTGCTTACTTCCTACCAATACGATCATCCTATGCTACCCTACTAAAATGCTGGCTACTTCACTGCACAATGTAAATAATCTTGGATACCTCAGGGCCAGTTACCTTTACAGCTGAACACAATTTATGCAACTGTTTCTAACTTGTAGGCAGTTAGCAAAGCCTTTCTGAAAAAATAATGAAAGCTTTTTGGGGGCTTTGAATTTTTTATTTTTTAGGTGTTTTGCTTGCCTTTTATTTATTTATTTATTTATTTAACTTTAAATCTGGCCTGGAAATATTGCAGTTGACACTTGGACCATTGAGTCATTCAGAGAGCTGTTTGGACTTGCTGTGTCATACCACAGTGTAGTATGTAGCACAAGCACAAAGGTTAGCTAAAAGCACTGCATGCTTTTTGGCCTCTTTATATATGCTGCAAGCATAGAGATAGCCCAAGTGCAGCCATGTCTCTTGTATGACACATCTGTAACAACCTTAAAGCAGTAACTGCTTGGTGTGTTGCAGCAATTCCTACCTGCATACAGCATTGTGCTATCCCAAAAGCCTTGGTTTACTGGGCCGCTTGGCATCAGTCCCATGACTTTTCCAGCAGTGCAAATGGTTATGATTAGCTACACTGCTGGCTGGGGTGTGCTTGGCCTCCATGCAAAGGCTTTCTCTCCAAGTTTCACAGCTCTCAGCCACTGTACCACACAGTTAACATCATTCATCTCTCTTTTATCACAGGAAAACCTAACGCAGATTTACATGACATGTTGGCCACTCCCTAAAAGCACCTGTTGAGTAGCTGATGTCTGTCAATTCTTGTCCTGACTTGTGATATTTTGTTTGTGTCCCCATACACCTGGTCAGATCCAGCCTCTGCGCTAGGTCCCATGACAATGGGGACCCCTTCACAACTACGAGCAATGCTCAACTAAAGTTAATGAGCTAAACCTCTATTTGTCCTTATTCACTTAATCTATACACTATCACCAGTTTTGACAATAGTCTGGATATTATTTTTGTATTTGTTTTTTAATTAGCAGCAGCTAATTTAAAGGATAGTTGCTGGATTAAAACAAACAAACAACAACAGCAGAAAAACAACAGAAGAGTGATCTGGGAAGTAAATGCATGGGACTGCTGTGCTATACCAAATTAGTAGAAATGGAAAAACTTACAATGGCCTTTTAAAAGGCAGCACTTTAAAAAGTCATTTAAATATGTGTATACATATACTTATACCAGCTAGCATAATTAATCCACCCCTCAACTGGAAAGGGGAAGAATGCTCTCATCGCTGTACAATGTATCCATCACCTTCATCCCAAGTGCCCACAAGCACCAATGAACACCAATGTTGGACAAGAGTTATTATCCACTGCTGAAATGAAAAAGAAAAAAAAAAAAAAAAAAAGAGAGAGAGAAAGAGCAGCATCTAAATGAAAATATGGGAAGACAGGACTAGTACACTCCCTATAATGGGTTTGGGTCTAGTAGCCTCATCTAGTCACCTGGATGAGACATGGCACTAAAATCTGTAGCTAGGTAGAATTTGGTGACATTCACTGAGTTCCCCAGGAACCAGTAGACAGATACTGAAATATTTCTTTATTTTTAATAAGCAGCCTTTATCAGGGCTGACCATAGCTCAGTTCTATTGCTGCTTGTATACAAAAATTTCATTCCACAGCTGAATGTTCTCATATTTCAGGTACTGCCTTAGCTGTATTTCCAGAGATAAGTTTCAGTTGATGATGAAAATTACTTTATACTTATAATCTGAATATTATTTTTCTTAATTACTATAAATGTCATTGTAGTTAACAGACTATATTCAAATTCTCAAAATTATTTAAAAGTCCAATGCCAATTTAGATCCTTAATCCTCACTGATTTCACTGGGAATTAGAGAGTAAAATATCTTTAAGAAGCTGGGCTCTAGTTCTTGTAAGAAAATTAACATATACCCTCAAGAAAGATTATAAATTATTTGATATGAGATATTACAAAGTCAATGGCTTTGAGATGCATTATGTTTTATAAGTGGATGATTTGTTTCAATACCTTGAAAACTTTTAAAGCAAGACACATTTTCTGAAGACATTATCTAATTATACTTGGACATCTTCAGGTAGTGTTATGTACATACATACACACACAGTCACAGATATTTAAAGATATATATTATCTACCTACTTTTATATATATATATATATACATATATAAATGTGTTGTTAACATTATTTTGTATTTTAAGAGAAAAAAAGAATGTGTCCAATTCAATAGATCAGATCTCCAACACTCTTATTTAGCTGAATACTTCTTTAGATGGAACATTTTGTTTAACTCCAGATCTGATATAAAATTCTTTCAGGTCAGAGTAACTCAGATCATACTAAATATACACAAAACTAATTCTGTTGATTTGAAACAGGAGACCAAAACATCTCTATTCAACATGACTATAGAAAAACAAACAAACAAAAATATATATCCCTATGAGCATCAAATAAGGACAAGAAATAAGCCAATGATTTTTTTTTCCCCTTCATTTTTTGTTCAGAAAATTTTCAGTTTTTTTTCTGTAAAGTGAGTGTTCTGTCTGCTTCCAATAAAAAAAAAGAAAGAAGAACCATGTCTCCACCCCATTCATTTCAAAATTTATTCCTTTGATAAGGAATTAATTCCTTTAAAAACGGAGAAGTTTTGCCATATTTTTCTTTGCTGAGAGAACTTTTGGGCATTAAGTTGGATGCAAATGATATAGAATATAAAAAAAAAAATCAGATGTACATGCACAGCACCCAAAGATCATTATGCTGGCTAGAGCACAGAACTTGGTTTTGAGAAAAAATAAAAATAAAAAAATAAAATAAAAAAATGTAGTTCAAAATTTTGTTAGAAGGCTATAAAACAGACTTCTTTCCCTTTTAGAAAAATCTCTCTATATTTTTAATAATTTTTTTTAATCTGAACTAATGCAATCTTCTACTTACTGAAATGTAATTTTGATTGACGTTTTGTATTTCAAAATTCACCATTCATTTAGTTATGTTAGTATTTATAAGACATATCTCATTTTTTCAAAAGCATGCTTTTCAACTAGAAAACTATTTTATTTTTATTGAATAATGCATGTTTCATTAAGTTCAAGCAAAAAACCACTCTGTTCCTTGCTTTCTTCTAAGAAATAACCCAGAAGGTCATTGTTTGCCTTCATCTGAGACCAGTTCAGCAAATGCATTCCTTGACAATTCCTTTAATAACTGCTGATTTTTTTTAGTACTTTGTCTAAACTTGTACTTATTTATTAAGTACATTTGTTGCCAAAAAGTAGAAAAAATACATAGCTTCTGTGCAGACAGAATTCTTTATGTGAAATAAAACCAGAGATGTTGGAAGTATATTACCCCAAGCTGGAGCCTAAACTCACTGGCAAACCTGTGTTAAACTATGAAGTTCTTCATTTGGGCAAGTCCCTCCATTAGAAATGTGGCCAACTTGGATCCATTTGTGAGCTGTGGAAAAGATCCCAGGTTCCCAAATGGTAGGTCAAAACCTTTGACTTTCATGGCTTTAAAAGTTCAGCCTCAGCTGATAAGAGTTTCTGGACAGAGTGTGGTGGTAATACAACCAGTGAGTTTTGAATAGAGTGTGGGGCAATTTAGGTCCAAGGTAATAACACCCCAGACTAATTCTGATTGTAGTTGTAGTTTAAAAAAGGATGTACGTACTTCTATTGCTTCCCTGAGTCATGTGGGCACCCAAATATTTGGGTTTACTTTGATTTCTACCAGTAAAAGGGAGCAGATGAACATATCAAATAATTTAATTTTAACTACAAAGATAACTACTGACCTATCAGAATTTGCAGAGTATGTTTATATTATTCAGTTGCCTGAATTTCCTGAGGAGAAGATATTTTCCCATTCTGAACCACAGCTCATATGAACTCTATTGCCTACCAACTAATTTATGGATATGAAGCTTTCAAGTGTTTAATTGGAAATATCTTCTGCTGTCACTATATTACACTGATACAAAAACTTCATACCAAACGCTTTCCATGAAAACAATTTCTAAATCAAATTATTTTTAATGTTGTGAGTTTTTTGCACATGAATAAGTACCTCAATTGAGATGTATAAAACTAATTAGACCCCTATTTATCTCTGCTTAGCAACTTGGTTCCACTAATTTCTTTGGTCACTGCATTTCACATTGGAGCTCACTCTGTTCATACATTTTGATGATTGAATTACTCAACATTTATTTTAGAATGAATGTATTTATTAGTGTCCTTTCCAAACAACTTCCTTTTTACCTGATCCTGAATCCTGAAAGCCCTTCGATATTCTTGCATGAAACTCTTTACTGCTGTAAAGAAGGTACATTAGTGACTTTTAGGTGTTTGCATAACTTAAAAAATAAAAATAAAAAAATAGCAATAAGCATCCAGTAATTGTCAGAAATTTAAAAAAAAAAAAAAAACTTGATTACTATTGTCATGATAAAGCATCCTTTTTGTAAAACATTAAAACATTTAACTGCTAACAGTAACACACCCATTTGTTTGGCATCTCTCTATTCTTTTACCTCCGGGCTTAGAAAAATCAAAGTGACCACTTAAAAATATTATTTCACTTCCCTTATGCACTGTCTCTCAAACTTATGTGTTGGGTTATGTTTAACTTATGTTTTAAGTTATCTGGCTACATCCTGCAATGACTCTTACTCGCTGCTGGATAGAAGAGCATGTTTTCCATTGGGTAACTTTTTTCTTTTTTTTTTTTTATTAATAACAAATATATCCAAAGAAGGAAGTTGTCTGTTAAATGTTGTGCCAGTTGTCCATTAAATGTTTGATTAAATGCATTGCTGATGTTCACAGTTTAAAATCTTAGAAAGAAATAGTATCATAGAGCTGACAGGATGCTAAAAAGTGATCTAAACTTAAGGATAAAATACAGCTATATCATGACTAGTAGATGTTTGTCCAGCCTATTCATAATAATTTTCAGCAATGTAAGTTCCACATGATCCACAAGTATAATTGTTAGCATTATTCCTAACTTCTAACCTATGAAGCTGCACTTTAAGCCTGACACTTCTTGAGCTACTTGTCTAGGAACAGGCATGATGTGTTATTTCTTTTTTACACACATACATATATATATATATGTGCATTTTGGAAATATTCTATTTTACATCTATATAATGTATGCATATGTATATTATATATAACATTTTATTTACTCCAAGCTCTTCTTTCTTTCTCCCTTTGCCTCTTTTGTTGACCAATATTATTCATTATCACTTGAATCACAAAAAATAAAAGCAACAAAATGTGTTAGTGTTTTTGCGAATTATAATTCAGCTAAGGAGAATTCAACACATCTATGCATCATGGATTCATACCTCATTTATTTAGAACAAAGATGCCCTGTTGGACATCTGATTTGGTACCTTAATCTTGCAGGTCAGTTTTTTTTTAGCTTCTTGCCTCAGCTTGAATATCACATTCTGTTGGTGTGCAGGTTTCAAAGATATCTAATCTTGTTGATCTCATGGTACAGTGGGCATGATGATGAGGCATGAAAAAGATAAAAACATCAGAAGGAACATTAATCTCATCTTAATTTTCCAGTCAGTATTTTCCAGATGTCCTAAAGAACATTAATATTTGATACCACATTGTGAATCATCATTACTGAAGTACAGAAAACACGTCTTATCCATGGTTTGTATTAAAAATAAGTAAATAAATAAATGGAGCTTTTCTCCACACTGAGGAAGTTATAAATGAAGTAAATACAGTAGATACAGAGTCGGTGACCCCGATCTTGAAGGAAGGCTTCACATGGCACAGGTCTCACCTTCTCTAATTCAAAAACCTTGCAGTATTACCAGATCTCAGAAAAAAAATGTTTTGATTCTTTCAATATTTGCAATATCTCAGTTCACAGAAATGCTTTTTTTTTTTTTTTTCTTTCTGAAAGAAAATAAGTACCTGTACATTGAGGCTGTTTTGTTTAGCATTATTACTATAAACAGAGAAGATCAGAAATAAAGATAACCATGTTTATGTTGTTGTTTGTTTGTTTTTAAGTTTCTGAGTTTCACAGATTCCCTAGATCTTGAATTTCTTGAATTCCACTGCTTGAGTCTTTTCTTCTAAGTGTTTGTCTGGCAGGATGTCGTTGGTTATATCTCTGCTTTGGGTGTATTTGAATATATTATGCTTTGATTAACCACACTTGCATTGAACCTCACCACAGTCCACAGTCTTACTCAAAAAGGCTTTGACCATTACGTGACTGGAAGACATGACTTGGGCACACCCAGCACCATATAGAAACTGTATCCTGATTTGACTCTTGACTACATCTCAACCCCTCCTGTTACGATAAATCAGGTTTTGAAAGTGATTATTTTTTTTTCTATTCCTCATGTGAGTTGGAGCTTCTTTTTTTTTTTTTCTTTCCTTTTTTTTTTTTTTTTTTTTAATAATGTACCAAAATCTTCATTTCTACCATTTATTTTCATAACATTGTATTACTATCTCATAATATTAATATAACTTGGTTATATAGATCTTAGAAATAATTGCTGTCATAATTAATGGAAAATGACTTGCTTTCTGTAGCTCTGTTCCTTTTTGTGTGCATGTGTGTTATGCAGAATTAGATTCCAGAGGGATAATATTTTTTCAATTGTGTTATTGGTTAACATCAATAAATGTGCATATTATGGCTTTTGACCAAGATCTATGAAAAGTCCCACAACAGGATATTCTGCCTGTTTTCTCTCTCTAATCTATCTGAGATATTAATCACAATTTAAATAGAGCCATTTTTGTAAACCTGTGCCTCATAGACTTGATGCTGGAACTCCTTGGAACTGCCACCTGGGGAAAAAAAAATCCTGTCACACTGTTACACAAACAGAAACATGTCAGATCATCTCAAAGCAAGCATCCTGGAATTATCATTGGGTTAAGCTTATTCTTTCCCATGGCAAATTCTCCTTAGCCATTCATAAAAAAAGGAAAATGCTGTTTTATGAAACTACTAGAAAGGAAGAGAATAGTAAACTTTAGACAGCTTAAGGGACTATTTATTTCTACTGGTCACTTCTAGCAAAATATTAATTATTTATATTGCAGCACTGTTAAATGAGATCAAGCTGAACTCCACTGCCCTTGATGGACAAACTTTCAAGAGAATATACCATGAATCTACCCTTGTTTCCACGTAGTCTGTTCCTGTTCTTACTACTACATTAAGTAGTAAGATATTTGGTGTCAGAAAGTGCTGGTTTTGTTTGTATAGCAGGCAGCTCCACCAGGTCCAGGTCCATCTTTAGAACTGCTTACTGCTATGGCAATGGGGTTTTCTGTTTGTTTATTCACTTCCAGCCTAATAAATCCTAAGGTTGGGAAAATTTTACTTCTTAGAACATCGTTATTATTATTAAAAATATTATATTATTAACAATATTTTAATAATAATGCTAATGAAAACAATAGCAATCATATGCTGTTTGGTATTACAAGGTCTTTGGGCAAAGACAGTCCCTTACTGAATATATATAGCAAAAATTATTCTGGATTACTGCAAGAGGACTCCCGATTGAAGAAAAAAAAATAGTTCTAGGGACATCTGGATCTAAAAAAGCTGTAGATTATAAACAACCCCCATTCCATGGACTTCCTGATGTCACTTTTTAAAGGGAGAGGAACCACCTGCATGCAGTTAATATTACTAAATTAATAGGAAATTAACCAAAGTAGTACAGCTGCATTTGAAGCCAGAAACATATATTACTACACAATTTTTTGTTGTGGTTCTGTAATAATGGAAAGTTTATCTTGGAGCCATGCAGAGAACAACAAATTTACTACAACTGCCACAGACAAGTGGGCATGAAAAATGATCGGTTCCTAAAAGCTTTTAAAGCAGCAATGTTTGTCCTTCTCAGCTTTATGAAGGTCATAAGTCTCTCTGGTATGATCTAAGAAATGCTATAACAAGGTTCACTTAAATGCAGCTGTGTCCTGAATCTGTGCTCAGAGAGACAAAATTCTGTTACAGAAATAGACACTCAACTTTTATCTCCAGAAGACAATATTCTGCAGTGGGCTTGTTCAGAGATGCTGCCAATTCCAGACCAGAATGATCTATAGGATTTTTCCTGCCAGGAAAGCACTGCCCAAAACTAACATCATCTTCATTTGCTGTTTGCTTAGCTTAGACATCTCTTTACTGTGGCTTGACTTCCTACACATAGAGTGTATATAGGTACACACACACAAATATGTACACATATTTTTATAGATAGGTATACATACATATTACATATACATGTGCATGCATACACACAGGCATATATATATATATATATATATATGCATATACATGACTGATTTTAGAAATTACCTAAGGCTCCCTGGTCTGGCCCAAGTAAGGGAGTGGACAAGGCTGTGCAACCCCCAGCACAAAGAACTGACCAAGTTAAAGTTCATTTTTCCTTTAGGGAATCCACCTGCAGCAAGTCTTTCCCTGCCATAGGTAAGTCGTGTGTCAGTGGTGACTTAGCTGTGCTGGACACATGAGGAGAAGGAAGAACAGAGGCTCCATCCAAACCCTGCCTCTACCCAGTTGCATGGCTTAGGGAATTGGCAGCTCTCAAAGTGCCCATATATTGCTGTTAACTGTATGTTCAGAGATGTACAACTAGTTTCATGCAAAGCCTAATAAAAGAACTTTCCAACTGAGAGGAGGGATTTTCCCTGCTGGGTTCCTCTCCACATCCTTTGTAATTGCCATGCACCTGGTGAGCAGCAGTAGAGCAGACGCTTTGTATAGTGACTGATGTTCAATGCCATTATGGTCTGTGGAGGCACTCCTTGCAAGTTGGTTATTCCAAGGGAATGGCTGTCAGCAAATTATTCACTAGTATTGGTACAGATACCAGCTATACTAACATCAGCTTGAACATCAGAATGGTCCTGGGTTACAGAACTGTTATTTTGCCTCAGCCTACTTTTGGAATCAGTTCCAGAAACAATCCCCATTAGAAAGGAATCTAAGCTTGCTCATTACTCTTTGTGTTCCCAATAAAAGTGGCTTCCTTTCTGATGGATATTTCTCTCAACTCTTCTTCAAAATGCTCAATGATAGAAAACTCACAACCTTTCTAAACAACCTGTTGCAGAGCATTGCCAGTGTCAGCACTCTTTATCTTATTATTCTTACTGTTAAAACAAGCTTTGTTGTAGTCAATATGAGGTGAAATTCAGAAGGTGTCCAGCTGACAAGTATGAACACAATGTTAAAGAGAAAAGAAAACAAGTAGTAGCCCCTTTTACCTCATTCTTCCCCATTAGTTTTCCTCAGTAGATTTCTAAGGACTTCATAAAGAAGATCTGTCTTATAATTCTTTAACAGATGGGGACAAATAGGGGAACAATCAAAGTAATTTGCACCATTCCTCCATCAATTCACTGAAGGGGAGAGAAAAGGGGATGAAAACGTTTGTGTAAACACTATCTGGTTTTATACTTCATTCTTTTGAGGCTGTTTTGAAAATACTATCCTAAATGATGGAAGGAATGTGAATTACAGTCATCCTAGGTAAAGAATATGATCCAAAGAACACGGCTCTCAAGGTACACCTTTCCATCAGTTCTAATGGCTGTCAAATGAGATACAGAAGCTTTAAAGTGAGTATTTATAGTGCTGTTAGTACTCTGGAATAAAATAAAATAAAAATAAATAAATAAATAAATAACCTCACTAAACTATTTACTCAATCATGAATAATTATATGAACTTAACCTTTTGAAATATGAAAAATGTCTCTTTTTATCATCCACCACATTTACGCTAATACTTAAGTCAAGTTATGGAGTTGGGAAGTATATTATATAGTCCCAAACTAAAGTTTGACAATTAACCTTTCAGAGGAGCTGCATAGGAAGCCTCAGAGAAATGTAATGTTAGCAATTTATTGTGGTCCCCAGCATCTGAATAGCTTGAGATACAAAAATCCAGGTTAACTCATCAATGCCAAAGAAGCAACACTTGTTTCGTGTTTTGCCTTTACTTTAAAGGTACAGTGATTCTTTATCATCACACATTAGCTGTAAGAAAGGATGGATTCAAAATGATACTTCATCTTTAGAGTGTGATATGAAACAAATCATCATCATGCTGTCTCTAAGATACATTATTTCAATTTTAGACTGAGGGAAGCTAGGACAGTGAGCATATCAGTGTCAGTATCAGTTCAAGAAACCAGACCAGAATTTCTGTCCTCCTTATATTCCACAACCATACTTTGATAACTGAATTAAGCTCAGAACTTCCAGATATAATACACTGTATAAACACCATTTATACATGTATGTAAACATAATAAAGATCAGCTCTAAGATCTTCCTAAAGTCCTGTGTCTGATTTTTCCCCATTTTGGTTAACCAGTAATTTCATCCATAATGGTAAAACTTTCTCACCAGGCCAAATGTAGAGATTCTGCTCTCCTTCCAATTCTATGTCTGCATGATAGTTCACCCCTGTACTTGCCCAAGCTTATTTTTCTGTAATGTTCTTCACATTTATCAAGGAATTAAGACATCAAACAGAGGAAGTCTTCTTTAACTGTCCCAAAATTCCTGTATTCCAGGTTTCACCTACGTTCCTATCCTTCATCTATTTACTGTCAGTAACAACAGATACTAGGGTGTGGTGAACCAAGAATACAGCCTAGCATGTAATCCAGTGAGAGAGAATCTGTTTGATGGGCTGTTACAGAACAGTTGGACTCTCGTATACCTTCGCCTTTTAATCCCTGCTCATGAAACAAGGTGAACAATTGCAATGGTTGTTGTGGGGTTAAAAGGTATAATTTAAGGAGAAAAGTCCAGGCTGGTAAACCACCTCAAATCAAACATGAAAGGTTCATAGCCATTGTAACCCAGCTTCACCTCCTCCTTTTTTTTTTTCTTTTTTTCTTTTTTCTTTGTTCTTTTTTATTTTTTCTTTTCTCTTATTATTTTTCTTTTCTCTTATTTTTTTCTTTTCTCTCTCCTCTCCTCTCCTCTCCTCTCCTCTCCTCTCCTCTCCTCTCCTCTCCTCTCCTCTCCTCTCCTCTCCTCTCCTCTCCTCTCCTCTCCTCTCCTCTCCTCTCCTCTCCTCTCCTCTCCTCTCCTCTCCTCTCCTCTCCTCTCCTCTCCTCTCCTCTCCTCTCCTCTCCTCTCCTCTCTTCTTCACACTCTATATAAACAGTATAAGGCGCAGCTGGAACCTAAGACCATGTCCAAAACACAATAACAGTCACAGTTAGCTTGGGTGAAGTGTGAGAAAAAAGAATAAAATCACACTTTCTGACAAGTATGGATTCACAAATCAATGTAGACAGGAAAGAAAGTGGCACCAGGCTCACTTTGGAAGTCTGTTCTGTGGTTTGACAACAGGGAGGCTGGCTCATCATTTAGCCATTCCTTCAGCTAAAGTAAACTTTGAAGGACCACAGAATTACAGGGTATGTGAATGCCACTGCAGCTATATTTTGTAAAAACAAAAACATCACCACCATGAACAACAACCAATCCACAAGCCCCAAATAACAGCTTTCTAGTTGCAAATTCAATAGAGAATTCCTGGCAGCTCTCACTGCAGAAGCACGGAGCAGGTGTTTGTAAGGGTCTTTCTCACTACTTAAGGATCAGCTCAAAAACTTTCTTTGGAGAGTGCAACAACATGAAGTGCAGCTGAGCTCTGAAAAAAAAGGCTGAAAAAATATGCATAGTTCAGCTGTGGGCCCTAAATACACTTCTGAGAACATTTGAAATTCCTTTTCCTACTGATCACAACAAGAGCTTTCGTTGGCTTTTCCATGCATCCAGGCTTTCAGCCTATGGTTGCAAATGAAAGATGGCAAAAGATGCTTCAATGTACTTTCAGAATAAGGGAAATTTATATATTTTTAATATAATTTTCAGTTACACTGTTGGAAGGTTTTTAGGAAAATATGAAGGCTAATTTTAAGACTGTGGGGACTGTTTTGGGTCACTGTCAGTTTCTGAGTACTTATTCAAAGAGACATGGTCTCAAATCTCATTGAATTTCAAGAAACATTTGGCTTCTTCATACATATCTACTCTTTTCAAAACTACAAAGCAAAGAGAATGGAAGAGGCAATTTATATAGACCCAGATGAGTCTTGCCATACATCTTGATTTTATCATTGGGAAAATACTTGAAGTTTGATGATTGAGGCATAAAGGCAGCAAGCATCAAATGTCACTGCTAGGAAACATTTCAGCATGAGACAAAACTGATTATTGTTCAAAATGCTAGGAAGAAAAACAGAGAAAAATAACTAACTTCTTTAACTCTCCCTTTCCTGTTGGTGAGATAAACGAGAACCAGTGCCACAGCTGAGATTTTGCAGCTCTCTACAATCAGCTCTGAAGCAGTTGCTTGCAGGCAAAAGAGCCCATTGTGTGACCTCGCCAAGAATTATGGTGGTATGGGAATAAAAAAAAACCACCAACACAAGAAAAATGTGCATTGGTTTGCATTAGAGCTCACATAACAGTTTACAGCAGCAGAAGGCTTACAATTCAAGGCACTGACGCTGTGCCTGATGAGATGAAAATTTCATGTCAGATAAGTGCTCAAGTGAGACAACTTGGCTTTATTTCTACTTTCCAGAGCATGCAGTAAGAGATGGCTGGTGCCCCCAGTGTAAACTGCCACCAAAAATCAGCACATTAGGAGAACTTACCTTGGCACTCGAGTATTTCCTTGGATTAGAATAGGAAATCCTGTTATGTTTCCTATACTAGGTAGACACTGTGGAGATGATGGGTCAGTCAGGTTGTAATTGCAATGCATGTTGGAATTATATAACTTTACACCTGCTAAGAATCCCTGTTTTCTTGATATAGAAACAATTTCCTTTATTTTTTTTCCCCTCATTCTCCTTTGGCCATTTGATACACACCTGAAGATGTGGCTTTACTGGCTGAGAAGAGAAGACACCTGACTTCTGGCAGAGATCCCTGAAAGCAAGCATTAGTGCTGTATGTTTGGAAGGAACTGAAACATAGCTTGAAACATTTCAAGAGTTTTGCCTCCCAGAATACCCACAAGCTATTAACACCTGCCTCTGGAAAAAGTTAAGATTATATTAAAGCTAACTTGTTTGGGGCTTTCATATACTTATCCTAGAAGTAAACATGGGAAGATGGTTTACCCTCACATTTGTTTCAGCTGATCAGAAAATCTTTCAACTCTCAGACATATTCTAAATGCTTTTAGCATTAAAAAGTGATTGGAGCAGATACTGTGGTGTCTACTCTTAATATTAACATTGAATGGCTTTCCATTGCCTTTGTGCCTTGTAGGTCTTCATTGCTTTTTTTTTTTTTTTCTTTTTTTTTTTTTTTTTTTTTTTTTCCACCAAAAAAGCCTGTCACCTACTTTTTTGGCACACTTTTTGCTTCAATGATAACTACAAATTAGCACCTAACCACATTCAAAGCTCTATTAAGGATTTTGAGATTTCAAATGCTGTGGCTCATTTTACCTACAGGACTCTACCATTTGAGTGTTAACAAAAAAGAGTATTTCTTTTCTCTTTCACTCTGTTCTGACTCACACATATTTTAAAATGTATTGCTGGAATCTGGCTAATTTGAAAGGATAGAGCAGAATAAACTCCAGAATGGCCTGAAGAGCAGACATGATACATCCTACATGCTGAGTTACTGGATGTGTTCACAGCCGAACCCCTCTGGCTACCTCGTATTTTACAACTCTTTTAGCATCACACAGTCATTTGTTCATTTTTCCTCACAATGTTCCCTGTGAGGTAAGTCATGTTCCTCAGCTGAAAAAGGAAATTACTAAGCGATTCAAAAAGATTATTTTTGAAAAGGGACTTGTATTCTCTTAAAACAAATTACATTTTTTAAACTCTGTTGAACTGCTTGGAGGGAGACCTTCTAGACCTTTGTCCCTCTGAAGATCAGAAATCATCAACCAATTTCTATTATAGATGTAATAGATGTATCTGTAGGTAGTTTATACCCATTTAAAAAATATTAATATTGATTGGCTTTCCATTGCCTTTGTGCCTTCTAGGTCTTCATTGCTTTATTATTATTATTAATAATTATTTATTTTTTCCCCCAAACTGATTAGATGAAGCATAATCCATTTATGTGGGGGAATATTCATTGCCTCTTGCTGATGTCCCTACTGTCAGGGAACCAAACACCTTTATCTGTTCTGTCTTTGGTAGATATGTTTGAGCTTGCAGAGCCAATGCAGGGAGCCAGCTGTACCTACACTACTGGGAAGGATGGAGCCAGCAATAAGACTGGTCATCTCACTGTCGGGATGCTCTCACATTGCACTGGAGCCACCATTTATGCAATGTGGCGAAGAGAGGGATGTGAGTGATGCATAACATATGAGCTAACATGTCCATACAGACCTTATCTAGAAGAGGACTTGAATAATCATCTTGAGCTAATCATCTACAGCTATACTACTGGAAAGCTGTGGCAAAACAAGCCAGCATCCTTTCTACAACACTGAGCTCTAACTATACAGATTAATTGTTATGCTTTATAACCCTGAAACTAGACTAGATATGGTAATGGTTCATGATGGAACTTCAAGCTCTTTTTGTTTTGCATGAACTAGTGGTTGTCTCTGTGTTAAAAGCAAATAAAACCTCATGTTTTGTCCAGCAGCAACATTATAGAAACAAAATAATCAAAATAAGATGAGATATAACACAATCAAAAAAATCTTACTTCATGTGAACCCAGAGATTAGGCAGTTCTTTGTAACACAGTAGAGTAATAATTATTTCAGTCCCATTCAGACCTCAAGTCTTACAGCAGGTAAGTGCATGATTTTGGGTAAATGACCCACACCCAAAACTTCACAAGGACTGAAGTACATAAAATGCAAGCAATAATATGAATAATAATAATAATAATAATATGAAGTGCATAAAATGCAAGTACATAAAATGCAAGGCCTTGGACTGCTCTGGACTACTCTTGGATTACTCTGTGAGGAGTAATTAAAACATGTCTAAATTCTCCATGTGTTAAGAATAGGATGAATTTATTTGCTCTTACCATTTTCCATTACTTTCATATCTTGTCATATCCTAACATCTGTAGGACCAGGACTTTCTCCTCCTATATTCACATGGAGTCTCCTTCTGTATGCACATGGAATCTCACGTGAGAGAAAAATCTGATCTTAGTTTCCATTAATGTTTTGCTGAGAAAAGTGGGACAGAGTTGCCATGCCTTACCTGCAATGGACTCTGACAGCACCCTGTGATGTACAACATCTTGCATCTTTCTCTGCATTAATGGATAATTAAGAAATTACTGGTCTTCACTGTTCCTTCTCTATCCTAGTTTCTTAAGATGCAGAAAGCTCCTGTGATTATCTGCCATTTATGTGCCTGTCCTCCTTGGTAGCATGTGACTCTATTGTCTATTTTCAATCAAATTTGTCAGACTTTAATGTAAAATGTTCCTACAAGTTTCATGATCAGGTAAATGAGGGAGACCCAAAAATAATTACACCTTCTTTTTGGAATTATTTTAGCTTTACCATGAACATCATCTCAATCATCTGTCAGGATCTCAAACAGACCAGATTCCTCATCTTAGTCAAGAAACCTCATTATGTCAGGAACTCTACAAATACATAAATCGCAGCCCCAGGCACTTTGCATTGTAAATGAAACCAATCACACCTTCATGATATCTGAATGTCTCAATTTATTCTATTTTTAGTTAGAAACAGAACTTGCAAATCCTGCTGTATAAGAACAAACTGAGTGAAACAAACATAAAAATTCTATAAAGAGTCTGGAGAAAAACAACATTATTAAATTCAATGGTTTTGAAACAAAAGAAAAACCAAAATAAGCTCTGAGAAAACCATTTATCTAGGCCAGTCCAATCTTGCAAGAAAGGAAAGCTCCAAAAGGCATTAATTCCACTTCTGTGTTATTATCCCTGAAATACATCACTGCAATTTGGACGTATAAAATGTCTTCAACAAGCTTGGAGAGTAACATGTTGACAAAAAAATATATGTTATTAGTTTGAGCTGCTGGGTCACCTGCAGGACAGCAATACAAACAACCTGGCTAATTTAGCCAAAAAATAAGCAAGTAGTTGAGACTCTAGCCAGAGTAGGAGGGGAAAAAAAAGAATCACTAATGTAATCAAGAAAGACAGAAAATGAATACCAGGCTGAGAAGAAACACGTTTGTGGAATAGGTATGTCAAGAGAGATAGCTGCATAGTTCATCTAAATGACAATAGGAATGTTCTCTCCTCAGGCTCTGTTTCTTTCTCTGTCTTGTATGTTTTTGTTTTTGTTTTGTGTTTTTTTTTTTATTTTGTTTTTTTTTTTTGTTTTTCTGTTGTTCTTGCTTACAGCAAGTTGCTGGAAGGGAAACAGTGTGAACCAATGATTACTCTCTCACTAGTCTTTTGAGTCTTCAGACTTCTTCCCCTCTCCAGAGGCAACCTAGAAAGAAAAAATAATCAGTTTAGGGAGTGTGGTAGTATGGTAGAGAAAACTATAACACTAAAACTATAAAAGTAAAACACAGAATGTTTGCAGTCTTCACTCAACCCTTGCTAATAGGTAGTTTAAAAGGTGGAAGGTGTCATCTATGGGACTGCCATAATCATGCACTTCACCTATTCCCAGTTGATTATTGTTTTTAGCTATTTCTCTATGACCTGCCAACTGTCTAAAGAACAATATATATCTTATTTCAGCTCCATCAGACTGTTCTGTGATATTTTTTGAGTTAGAGCAGTGACAACAAGGAGTGAAACTGAGGGAAAAAATACAGGAAATCTTTCAGTACTTCCATTCAAGAGAAAAACATGGAGAAGTGTGGAAATATTGGGATCCAGCTTTAAGGTGGTAAAGCCTCCCAGGACTGGAATAAATCTGGAAGGTATTTTCAGACAAAGCCAAGTTGTGCCTCAAACCTTAACAGGGCCTTGACTGTGCCCTACTTTTAGCAGTTTCAGGAGTCAATCACCAGAGCTAACCTTTGGTGGTTTCAGATTTATAGATCGACAACAATTTCAGTAATATATTACACAAGCTGAGGGTATGATTGAAGAGACTCTCACTTCCAGAATCATAGTTATAGGGAAACCTGGGCAAGAAGGGACCTCTGGAAGGATATAGTCCAACCTCTTACTCCCACCAAAGTTGTCTTACAGTTACAGTGGTTACAAGTAGCTCATACTGCATGTTTAGATCAAGCAGGACAATTGCATGCCAGAGACCTTGCCAGGGTTATCCCGGTAATCCACAATGTGCATTTGACTTTGTACCTGCATTGTATGTGGCAATGCCTGGATCCAGCATGGACTGGTGCTGATGGTTCCTATCTGTTTTTCAAAAATAAATCAAATTAGTTTTTGTAAGCCTCTGTTTCCCTTTGCCAATGCTGATCAAATTGGGATGTTTCTAAAGTAAGAATTTTTTTCCCACTGTCAAAAACCACAACACTTTACAAGGGCAGGGATGCAGCAAAGGAGTGATAGATTTGTTATGAGAATCTTTTTTAGAGAGTTAATCCACCAAGAGTCACCTTCAGGAACCTTAGAAGAGGTTCAGCAGTGATTCAAAATGTTGCTGCTGTGCAAAGAGTAACAAAGCTGGTGAAGGGACTAGAAAACAAGACATACAAGGAGTGACTGAGGGACTTGGGGTTGTTTAGGCTGAGGCTGAAGATGAGACTGAGGGGAGACCTCATTGTTCTCTACAAATACAAGAAAGAAGGTTGCAGCAAGGAGGTTGTCAGTCTCTTTTCTCTGGTGACAAGTGATATGACACAAGGAAACTAACTGAAGTTTCATCAATGATAGTTTATATTGTGTATTAAGAAGAATTTATTCACAGAGAGGGTGGTCAAGCACTGGAAAGGGCTTCTGGTGGAAGTGGTGGAGTCCACATCCCTAGAGGTATTTAAGAGATATGAGGATGTAACACTAAGTGACATGGTTTAGTGATGCGACTTGATAGGTCAGGCTGATGGTTAGACCTGGTGACCTGGTGATCCTTTGGTGACCCTGGTGAGTCTTTTCAAATCTAGATGATTCTATGATTCTATGAAAACATCAGATTCTGTGAAGTGTTTCCAGATACTAAAGCCAAAACCAAACAAAACCAAAACCAAAACAAACAAAAAAATATATATATTTGCAACCTGGTACATATCAACACATTTAACTTCAGAAAAAATTGTCTTTGAGACAGAGGGTGTTTCCTTTTAGTAAAGAACTGAAGATCCAGCTTTTAAAACCATAGACATAATCTGGGATATTCAAAGTGCACTGAATACTGACCATACACTATTACCATTTAAATAGGAAGAGTAGATTAACTGCTTTTGAAAAAATCTCATCTCCAAGGCCAACCAGAGTATTTAATTTACCCCTCAAGTCCAACACAAGTTTGTGTTCCAATGTATATATTGTACTGTCAAATTTTAAATGACCCACAACATAAAATTCAATATTCTTCTATAGTCTTATCAACCTTCTCCCTAGAAACTTTTCCTCACCTTCAGCTCATTGAGACCATTCTTGCCTGACTTTTTTTGTTTAGTGTCTGGCTGAAAGAGACATTTGAAAACCCTCAACATGATTCCCTGCTAGGCATTAAGTACTATCACAAAAACAAGATGCACACTGTGATGATTTTTTTTTCAATCAGAGATCAAAACAATTGCTTTCCATTTAATATGATACAATGAAAAGAGAGAGAATGTTGAGAGTGTCTGACAACATAAAATTTGTCTATATTTTAAAGTTTCATGTCTTTACATCTTCTCCGGTTAGTAAGAAGTAGCTTATGGAAATCATGCCCAGTAAATTTTAAGAAGGCAAGATAAAGTTTTACAAATATTTTTTCCTAAGCCATTGCTTGATTTTAAATAATTCCCTAGATTATTTTTTTTTATTATTTTTTTTTTTTGGTGTTCCTTACCTTTCTACTGAAGCAAGACAAAAATCCAAGATCTGAGTTGATTCAAAATATCTGCATTACATGCCAGCTCGGAATTAGTAACCATACATTGGCAAGATTACTTTTTCAGCTTAGAAATGAAACAAAAGCAGCCTAACGTGACAAGTCAGCTTAGTTATATTGGGGAGGGAAAAAAAAGGACAAGTTGTAAGTTGACAAAAAAAAGTTGAAAAATTGTACTTGAAAATTTACCTGCTGCTGTGGGCCAGACTCAAGCTTTAATGTTGACAACCACACAACTGTAGCAGTAATATGCCACAAGCTGGCACACAGGGCTCAGGCACAAGTGAAATGATAAAGCAAACTGTAATGCGTATGAGCTTTTTCCCCCACAGGTAGTTTCCATTTGTGGTGATGTCTCTTCAAGTTGGGGCTGGACATGGACAGACCAACAAAACAAGTACCTCAAACTACATGTAAAGGAGGTGTTACATTGGTTCAGATTTCTAGCCCAACGTACCTTCACTTTGTCGTGACTTGACAGTGACAACAGAAATTAACTCCAAACCTATTCAGGGGACACCAGAGAATTTACCAGGCTGGCTAGTGGTCCCTTTCATCTCACAGCAAAGTCAGCACAAGCTCTACAGCACATATGGTGTGAGCTGCTATGCTGTTAAAGAGAACATAGACTGCAGAAGAGGGAAGACAACTAGGCTGAAAAGGCCCTGAGAAAAGTAGAAATGATGCTACAGACCTAGGAGCGTGCATCATGCAGTATAATAGCCCTTCCTGCCTTGTATTTTCAAAGATATATCAAACTGGAAAATGTTAAGAGAGAAGCCATAATGCTTAGCAGATGAGTAGAAAATCCTTCAGATGAAGAAACACCATGGAAACAGGAGGAACATGGACACACTGGGAACTGACTGTCCATTTCTTCACCAGTACCAAAATTAAGGTATGCCATATGAAGCTACATGAAGCATATTAAGTTCAAAACAAAGAGAATAAAGGGATTTGGGGCCCCATGGGGTGTAGAAGTCTTTAGAACTTGTTGCTAAAATCTTTAACAGATGTTAATAGTTTATATGTGTTCAGCAATAGATTGGATCCGTTCACAAAATACACTGACGAATATAAAGAAGTAGAAATCACATGTGGATAACAGAATCTCCAGGCTTAAAAGAGCTGCCATCATGGAGATCACTTGGGGAAAGTGCTGTATATCCTTGCACTGTTCTTCATCTGCCTTAGGCATTTAGTTATGGCCGCAGTTAGAGACTGGGTTAGAAGATTTTTTGTTGGTGTTTTTTGTTTGTTTGTTTTGTAAATCTGACCCACCTCATCTTTTCATACATTCAAGGAATATGTCCACAAGCAGGGTAGCTTCAATGCAGGGCTGTACTGACCAGTGCATGCCATTGCACTGGGAAAGTCTAAGATTAAATCCCCTTCCTCCACCCCAGTGAGCTCAATCTAAAGTGGCTCTGGAGGTTTCCTCATCACTGGCAAAGCAGGTTCAGATATTTCTTGCTGTCATGCTTTCCATCTGGCATATAATCTCTCAGCTCCCTTTCAAATGACTTTTTAAAACATTGTTTTGCAGCCTTTGTTTCAGATCCAGCCACCTGGCAAAAGGGAACACCAGAGCTGGAGTGAGGAGTTGCAAATGGATTTGAAAGCACAGCTCTTACAGAGATTTCTGGGGAAGGCCATTTCTGGTTTTGTTGTGGGGTTGACTTTTTTTCTAATCCTTTTCTCTCTCTCTCTCTTTTTTTTTTTTTTTTTTTTTTTCACCCAGGTTGTTGACAGCAAACATTGTCTCCAACAATTCTGTACCTAATTTGATTTTCAAGCTGTTAGAGAGCTGGCATGAGCATACCAGGTTTTGTCAGTGCTGAGGTTTTTTTCTTCCAAGATACTAAATAAACTCTGTCTTTTCCTCTGCACTTTCCTGAACAATATTGAAAAATACGGAGTAAAAGCAAACAAACCAAAAACCAAAAGACCCAACCGTCTGACCAACAGAGGAAGAAGAGCAATTACTTCCCTCATTTTAGCCTGCCCATGTGTTTTAGCAAACCTTGGGGTTCAGGATACCTGAAATGAAGGACTGACACCTTGGGTTAAGTTTTTTTGGTTGGCTTTTTTTTTTTTTTTTTTTTTTCTTGGATGATCTCTTCATTCTCTGATTCTCGCAAAGAATTCATCTGGAACACAAAACATTAAAACATGACTCAAAATAAACCATTGCTTAGAGAATTTTAAATAAATATATAAAGACAGTAGCATACAGTTCTTCTCCTGTTGAGACACAAATGCCAAAATCCAAAGCTCTACAGTTAGCTATACTTAACAGCATAAAATTAATGAACTAGCAGGTATTACACAAAGAGATAGACTGTATTTTGGATAACTGAGTAAACTGAAGATATTTCACAAGCGATGTCAGCCATGCCTCACAGAAGGGCAAGCACCATAGGAAATCCTGTGTTTGTCTGCACGTTTCTGGACATCTTGGTCAGTGCTGTGCTTTGCTCAGAGCTTGCTAAGCACCAAACACTGCTAAAAGAGATGTTCTGGTAACCATTGTGTATACACTACCTGTGTGGTATGAATGAATAAAGACCGAAAGTAAGGGGAGCACTTTGACTATTAGTTATAACAGTAGTCTGTAATGGATTATTACTTGTTTGCGTGATAGAGCCTTGGAGGATGCACGTAGGGGGAAAACAAAAATAAAAGCAGTATCCTGAGAATGGAAAGACCTGAGTTCACATCCTGATACTTCCACAGAACGTTTGCTTGGCCTTAGACAGGAGACCTTGCAACTGTTTGGCTCTCTATAGGGCCAGAGGGTGCAAGCCTGGCATCCAGAAGAGACCCAGGTCAGTGTAGTGAGCCCAGGCACAGCCAATCTTCACTCAATTCATCTCTCCATGACTCAGTTTTCCATCTTTGAAAAGGACGTAACAGTAGTTCCACTTGCCCAAGTGGCTTGCAAATCACTTCAAGGAATTTGAAAACAGCAACAGCAGTAGTTTGGAGCCTGAACTTTCAGAGTTTATCATTTCTGTTGCTCACCTGTGAGCTCAATTTTCTAGCAGGCCTTGGATTTTATGAGATGCCTCACTTGAACACGTTTTGGGCCATGTTTTTGTGATGGGTGTCTTGTTTCCTAAACCTTCAAAGACTGAACATAATGTGAAGAAAGGCAGAAGATTAAGTGGTTGATTCTTTGTTTGACATGCAGGGCCACTAATTGCTAAAGAGAGCAAGCTTTTGAGTAGTCTTGACATTTTCAATGAATGCACACCTGCCGATGCTGTATTTTGCTTCCCTCAGTTCCACGAATTGCCTGCAGAAAGGAGGAAAAAAGACCATTTTTCAGGGCTCTGACCTTCAGAGAGAAACGGAAAGAGCAAGGTTAGACCCCAATCATCTACATAAAGGAGATAAATCAAATCCTCTGCTGCAGAGGTAACACACACAGGGGGTCCTCAGTATGCAAGGAAGCCAAGGTTGAGAGAAAATCACTATGGTACGTATACCTTTTACCAGACAGCCTAACAAATGACACGTTCAGGAAATCTAAAGTATCTGTGATTGTATCTACAGTAAACTTTTTTTTTTTCCCTCCCCTATTCATTTTTGAATGGAAGAGAAAGAGAAAGAACCAGAGCATTTACCCACCTGAAGTAGGGAGCAAACTTACAACTGATTTGATTTATTTTGTTCAGTAGAACAAGACCCTACTGAACGAAACATTCAATTACTAGTTGAAGCTGTATGAAAGTCAGCAATATTTTGAATATAGCCCTGATCTAGCTGTGGTTTCCTAAGGAGAGGTGTGAGGAAATGTCAGTGCGATGGAATCTCACCTTCCTAACCATTTACCTTGTCTGGTGTGTCACACAGCAGAGCAGATGGTGCAACATCCTCCAGCATCACCCCCAGACTTTCTAGTCAACAAGACTAAGCTTCCAAGGATAAAAGAGACTGCCCTGGCTGTGAGTATAGACAAATGGTCAGTTGGACACTGTCTGAGAAGACTAAAATGTAAAATTTCCTGGGACATGACTTTTCATTCATGTGACACAAATTTTCACTGGGACATGAGTGAATTTCAAGTCATTCAAACCTGCACTGAACACAAAATGCAGCTTCGTAGCATATCACATGGGAAAGCATCTGGAACATGTGAGTCTGTTCCGACTCGATGACCTTGAGGTCTCTTCCAACCTAGAAAATTCTGTGTGATTCTGTGTGATTCTGATTACTAAAAGTTCAATGGTGCTGTAATACATGCAGAGTGCCTGGGAACCACAGAAACTGCTTGGGAAAAGAATAAATTATTAATACACAAAAAATATACATTTAACAATATAAATTAATATGCAAACATGTCAGACAAAAGCAATTCACACTTCTGGAAGTGTGGTGGTCATGTATGTATAAGCAGAGTAAGCAACATACTGCATTTGTCTGAACTGAACCAGCAGCACAGTAAGAGCCAGGAAACACCATCATTACCTTCCCTGCTGCTACAAGCCAACTAGATGCAAATAATTCATGTGAGAATTAATTTTAAAAATGGCTTTCTAAAGAAAGAACTGATTTTTCCCCACTTAATTGATTTTGCTTTCACTTTCCTTTCTGCTTCCTCTTCTTGAATAAAGTGCTACAGGCAGTAGAATAGGTACTTTAATACCAAAATTATCCTAGAAAGTAAGTTTAATCACAAACCCCAAGGTTTTCAGAAAGAAGAGTGTAAAGTATAGCATATTTTGGCACTTACAAGGAAGAAATGTCTTGAATTAGAGTGGTTGAAAGATTTTCTTTAGAATCTTTTTTTTTTTTTTTTTTTTTTTTCATTTTATTTTACACAAATTTCAAGCTTTGGGTACTTTTTAGGTGTACTCTCCTTCCTGCGTTATGATTCTGTCTATATGTCAGTCTAAGTATCCCATGAACCAGTCCAGTGACAGAATAGCACTGCAGCCTCAGCCACAGTCATGAGGTGATGCTGAGGAGCAGGGTGATTATGTGATCTACAAGCACTGTTACTTTACCCTGTTCTCACCAGAGTTCATTTGTAACCACAGATAGTGAATGGCAAGGTTCCTTGGTCCTATGAAAATTGAACAAAACACAACCGTCTGCAGACACAGAGCAAGAACATGAGCACGACTTCTGAGCCCCATTTCAATGCATTCTTTAATTCCATGCTTCTGAGACCTTGAACGCTTGTGTTCAAAACAGAGACAAGGGAGAGGCAGCTCATCTGAGCTGTGTAGTGGGTTTACGTGGCAAGGTTTTGGTAGCAGGGAGCCATAGGGGTGGTTTCTGTGAGAAAGATCTAGAAGCTGCCCCATGTTTGGGAAGGGCCCCATTGTTTTCCAGATCCGAGCCAATAAGCGATGTTGTTTTGCGCCTCTGTGAGAGCATATTTAAGACAGGGAAAAAACGCTGCGCCACACAGCAGCCGGGAGAGTCAAGGGAGTAAGAGAACAGCCTTGCACATGTCAAGGTCAGTGTAGAGGGAGGGGGAGAGGTGCTCCAGGCGCCGGAGCAGAAGTCCCCTGCGGCCTGTGGTGAGGACCATGGTGAAGCAGGATGTCCCCCTGCAGCCCATGGAGTACCACGGTGGAGCAGGGTTCCATGCTGCAGCCTGTGGAGGAGACCACGGTGGAGCAGGTGGCCCTGCACCGACGGAGGCTGCCGCCTGTGGAAGACCCCTGCCGGAGCAGATTCCGGGCCGGACCTGTAGCCCGTGGAGAGGAGCCCACGCAGGAGCAGGTGACCCGGCAGGAGCTGCTGCCCATAGGGGAGCCAGGTTGGAGCAGTTTTCTCCTGAGGGATGGACCCCGTGGTATGGACCTATATCTGGAGCAGTTCTGAAAGAGCTGCTGCCTGTGGGAAGCCCACGCCGGATCAGTTCATCAAAGACTGCATCCCGTGGGTGGGACCCCACAGCACAGGGGATGAGAGTGACCGAGAAGGAGCGGCAGAGAAGAAGTGCTGTAGACTGACCATAACCCCCATTCCCCTGTTCCCCTGCGCCTCTAGGGGGGGAGGAGGTGGAAGAGGGTGGATGGGGGGAAGGTGCTTTTGTTTTTTTTTTTCTTTTGTTTTCTCACTTCTCTTGCTTGTTAGTTGTAGGCAATAAATCTTACTATCTCCTTATGCCGAGTCTGTTTTGCCCGTTACAATAATTATTGCGTGATTTTCTCGTCCTTATCTCAACCCTTGAGCCCTTTTCACATATTTTCTCCCCATTCCTCTTTGAGGAGGGGGAGTGAGAGAGCGGCTGTGGTGGAGCTCGGCTGCCCACTCGAGCGGAACCACGACAAGCTGCCAGCTCTCAAAAAGCATTCTAGGACTGAGTTGATGAAGGAAAAAAAAAAAAGAAAGAAAGAAGGAAAGAAGGAAAGAAGGAAAGAAAGAAGGAAAGAAAGAAGGAAAGAAGGAAAGAAGGAAAGAAGGAAAGAAGGAAAGAAGGAAAGAAGGAAAGAAGGAAAGAAGGAAAGAAAGAAAGAAAGAAAGAAAGAAAGAAAGAAAGAAAGAAAGAAAGAAAGAAAGAAAGAAAGAAAGAAAGAGAGAGCAAACCAGCTGATAAAAGCATAACTCAGGGACTTGATAGCAGCCAAGAAAGAGTGTTGCAGAGTGCTGATTGCAAAGTGATAGACAGAGGTTTCCATTTCACACATTGTCATTCTAATCTTGCAGTCCCAGTTCCACAATGTCAGGACAGATCCCTCATAAAAAGAGGAATAAAAAAGGAGCGAAAGAGGAGAAATAACTACACAGCCTAGGGTAGGAAACACAGAAAGGGGAGGGGGCATTTGTTTAAGTGTTCAGCAATTTACAGCACAGGCATTTTCTATTCACACACTTAACTCTGATGTTCCTGAAGGTGAAGACAAAAAAGGCAAGATAAAACCAGAAAGTATTTTGGCATAGTTGGATGAAATGTTTCATCTGCAGGTATAATTGACACAGACTAAATTCCAAGAGTATAAATGCCAGGAAACTCACAGGACTGTCAGACAATCAGAGGATCCTCTTACGATTCACCCTAATCCTCTGAGATAGTTGCCTGTATCTTGTGAAGAGCCAGAGCCCTTCAGTAAAAAGGATGATGACATAACAAATACCTCTGTCTCTGCTCTTAGGAGCCTTTATATGCTCCTATGCCCAGAACAAGAAAATTTCAATCTATCTACAGAGGCACTATTGAGAAAATGCTTGAATCCTACAAAAAATCATCGGGACCCTCACCTTGAATGGAAGCAAGAGCTCATTGAAGGAGCAAGTACCATAGAGCACTACTGGTGTCTGAAAAATAAAATCAAGTACAAGAGAAGAGGGGATGTCTGGATCTCTGATTTTACATTGGAGAAATATGTCTGAAAAATAAAATCAAGTACAAGAGAAGAGGGGATGTCTGGATCTCTGATTTTACATTGGAGAAATAGAGAATACAATGTTAGATAGGAAGAGATTTAACACAAAATGAGGAACAGAGCCAGCAAAAGTAGGAAGAAATGTTACACCCTAGGCCAAGAACTATCACTATACTTCCATCTAACTATTCTTAAAAATGTGAAAAATATAGAGGGACATAAAAGACATCACGGAAAGGCTAAAGGGGAAGATGGTAAAGCAGATATCAAACCTAATGAGACATGGAAGAGACATAACCAGTGACAGAACTGTGGGCAGAGTGAAGGGTAAATGAAGTCACTGCTCATTTGTGTTCTGATTTCTGCTTTTCATCTCCAGCAGTAAAATACAGCTTTCATATATACCTTATATACATATATACCCTACAACTATCCCAGACTCTTCACTGTTATAGTCTTAAAAAATGCATCTTTAAAATGATGATAATTTACTAAATACTCACACCAGACTTAATTTCATTTTAAGCATCAACTGAACTGGAATAGAAAACCTTCATTTTCTCAGCAAAACTTTGCACCTCATAAAGGTTTTATCTGTTGCTATGGAAAAGGCTTTACCCAAAGGACTTGCTTGTAGAATACCACAAGAAGGGGGAATTTTTCAGTTCCTTTCGCATACACATTTTCATACCCCAGACATTTTAATTTAATCATATTTTCCCTTCATCCTTCAGAGAGTTTCTTTTATTCCTGAATAAGCTGCATGTCTACATCAGCTGTATGGAAGCATTCATTCTTATCCTCTTCCCCACTGTAAATCAAAATCTACTTTTAATTACAGAATATCAGCTATTTCTCTTTGATGACATTCAAGTGCTTATTCCAAATTGAAAGAGCAATAGAGCAACTGCCATGGTATTTTCATACATAGAGCAATGACCTTTTTAATATAATTTCATGGAAACAATGGAGGTACATTCATCAGGTTATATAGAAACTTACTGCTGCTTTTATTTTCAGACATTCCACTTTCAATTCACAATGACATTTGATGGGAGACATAAAAATGTCAGTAGATCAGTGGTTTTTTTTTGGTGTAGTTTTTTTTTTTTTTTTTTTTTTCAGCAACCTCATCTGACAAGAATTCCCTCCTCCCTGTTTCTTTTTACAGTGCTATGTTGTTCACTCATTTGGGCCTACTTCAATTTGCTTATTAAATATGTAAGATCTTCATTATGCAACCAAGATTTGAATCATGTAAGATTAACACAAAGCCCTTGTGAGGGATTTTTTTTTTTTTAACATTATTAATATTAATAGCATCTGCAGCTCACATATTTTTGTACTTTCCAAACCCAAATGTCAATACAGTGGATAAATTGTACTTTCCTTCCTTGTCTTCTTTGTCTTCAAAGGGAGGATGACATTCAACTTAACTAAAAGCAAACCTTCACACATTTCCAGCCAAGTTCCATTTCTGCATCCCAAAGAGCCACAGTTATTATGGACTGTCTTGCCTGGGCATTGACACAAAAGAAAGGGTAACCTGAGGAAACAGCTAACAGCACAATAATTTTTATTCTTTGTGTTGACTTACACAACCTCATAAATCACATAGGTCCTACATAAGTAAAAGATCTCATTAACGACCTAATGAGTAGTGCTATAATATCTATGTAAGAGAAATCTGGTCTTGAAACCCTGTCCAGGACTAGAGGAAAATTCAGATGTTTGAATGCAGGCAAAGCAGGCAAAGAAAATTGAGAAGGAACAGCTTAGACCTAATAGGTAGGCAATATGACAGAAGAAAAAGACATCTTCCATCCATTTGCTGTTGGACTGAAACCTGAAACATGCTCCTGAAAGGCTGGCTTAGAGGCTCTTTTTTTCAAAGAGCTTAGCACTTCTCATTCCTTTCTTTCCAAGCCTATGCGGATGGGGAGGTATCTCATACTTGCCCTGTATATACAGCAACTTAGCAGATGAGGGTTCACTCAAGAAATGGCTTCAATGTCTTTGACACGACTCAAATTCCCATCTCTTGGAGAAGTTCTACAGTGAAATATTTTGACAGTTATTGTGTTATCTCTGCACATCCCCGTCTCCTCTTCTGACTTCTCTCCAGCTGCCTCCTGCTCTCACAGACTACTGCAGAACTGTGGTGTTGTTGGAAGGCAAAGACAGAAAGTGGCGAGGGCTGGCTGCACTCCATCAAGTTTGGGCTCTTCCCCTCCAGAGGAAAGTGTCCTGAGGAAAGGAATAGACTGTTAAATTACTTTATTGGCAGTACACAAATTGCCCTCTTGCCCCTTTTAAAAGAGCATCTCTATTCTCTTCTCTCAGGACAGTTATTTCTTTTACCCCACCAGTTAAAATACAAAACCAATTGTAAAGTATCTTCTAAAACCATCTTTCCTTTCTCCCGGAAAGAGAGAGACCTGTTAATTCACATACAGCATCCCTCTCTCTCTCACCTCCTGTTGTATGATCCATTAATATAAGTATTTTCCTTTACAAGGAGACAGCTTCAGAAAGGGAAGATCAGACCATAGTCTGCTACATGTTTCAGAGAAGAGGTGTGGAACAGCATCCAGTAGAGGCAGAGTGAAAGAATCTGAGTGTTCTGCTTACTTCAGATTTTTTGTAAAGAAGAGGAAATCATCATTAACATCTCCTTCATCAGCTACAACTTAAAAGAAAACAGCGGTACTACTGTAATCTCTAGAGAGTTCAATCTATGTTCACAAGTTATTCTGTTACACTGATAATAAAATCCATAACATTCAAATTTCTATTTTATGTCCAAAGTCCAGAGACTTTGAGAATGAAAGTTCACTCAGAAAAGAGAATGAAAGTTCACTATAATCATGTTGAATGCATGGCACCAAAGCTGTAAAAGAATGAAAATACATTGTAGTGTTATGGAGCTAATGTTAAACCTGTCAGATAGGTCAGGATGAGAAACAGTTCTCTTCATTCATACTGATACCAAGTGACAGCTTGTACATAGCTTCTACATTCAGAAATGGTCACAGTGATTGTCTATTCAGACATCTTGTTTATTACAAGACAGATAATTCTTCCAAGTGTAATGTTTTATTTTTATTTTATACGTCTTCCTTTCTCAGTCTTTTCTACTTAGAAAGTAGAAAACTTTCTACTTAGGCCTAGAACCGAAAGGTTTAAACCAAAGAGTAATTTTTAAGAATATTCAAATATAGAAAAAAATACAGCACAACTGGACACAAGACACATTGGCATAGTAAGAAAGGAACTTGTTCATAGTATAGTTGCTGAAGACACCCTCAACATTTTGATGCACTGATCTAAAGTAAAACAAAATAAAAAATTGATTTATTTTCACCCTATCCTATGAAAAGGAACTTGAAAGATGTAACCTATTGTGACACCTCCTGATTTGAGATGGCTGTGCCTTAAGCTTGGAGACTGTAAGCAATGAAAGGTGCTCTCTTCTATGATGATTATAAAATCTTACACTTGCATATACAAGGAAATTAATCTGTGTTCTGGGAATGACTTAAAAAAAATGAAATCAATCATATTTATAAGCATCTTGTGACCTTTACCTATTTCCCTGGAAGAAAAATAAAATTAAGACAATTGTACCTTAGTTTCCACAGCATTGTCTGGGTGTTTGATCAGAATCTGACTGTGAAATGATACCGACAGCAAGATAACAAGAAAACCCATTTATCACCGTGACAGGTGCTTGGTTTTATATGAGTTTAAATTACCAGTGATGGAATAGGGTTGTCTTTCTCCCATCTCAACCTCATAACCAATGTTTAGACTCAACTAAAGTTTCCATTTCATAGTAATCAAGTTACATGGAGCCAAATTGTTATTCATGAATTCAAGGAGGTTACGACTTGAGATTCATTAATGCAATGTTGTCAGCAACAGCAAGCAGGTCCGTGGCCTAGAACAGTGTGGTAATTGGTAAATCTGAAAGCTGGGTGGTTAATGGCTGTTTATTAGCCTCTAATATGTTCTGTATTATTTAGACTTACAAGATTTGACACTAGATATTTCTACTGAGTCACAACACTCTGGCAGTTCACCTTTCTTGTATGTTGGTGGACATGTGCCAGAGCTTAACTGTGCTGTAGAGGAAAAGAAATACAGCTGTATTACACCTGTACTACCGTGCAGTGTGATCTTCCCCATTTGAACAGACAGTGACCTAAAGGACACTACAACCCTGAAAGATGGGACGTCATTTATAGACAAGAATATATTAGGCAGTGCCAGTTCTCTCATTTCTATGTGTGTATTGAGTAACTTCAATGTCTTTTGGCCTATAGCAGAATTAGATGTTTATTTGTGTTTTTTTTTTTGTTTGTTTGTTTTTGTTTGTTTGTGTTTTTTTTTTTTTTTTTTTTTTTAGCAAAAATCTACTCACTTGACCAATATATATACATATATATAACTTTATAATTTATCTGTAACTTATAGTTTTCCCTGTCAACTAGACTTATAATGTATATAGAAACTTGGAGTTTTCTCCATTTCTTCTGATTCTTCTGATTTACTTTTGAAGTACAAAATTTTAGAAGATATGAGTCTATAATACAAGCATCCCTTTTCACATCTCACTTTGATTGTTGATGTGAAAGTCTACAAGAGCAAGTCATATTCACAGCATGACACAGCTAAGGAGAGAGACACACGTAAGGCTAGACAGGATTCAGCTGAGTCATCAGGTCTATCACAGGCTGTCAAAGTCCCATTATCAGTTGCTATCTTGAGTAATTCCCTCCATTAATGTAGCTCTGTATTTATCTATGTTTACATGGGCAGGTTTCTCATCATTCAGTGCAGGACACACTATCATAACTCTAAAAATGAGTGTTTTTATTCTGATTTCCATCCTGAATTCATTTATACATACTTCTTTGTCCACCTTGCCCTTTATTTCATATCCTTCCTGCAGGTTCCATCTCCTGAGGAATTTACAGAAAGAAGTCATAGTCTTGAGCTTATTAGGTGAAAAAAGCCAAAATCTTTCATTCTTCTATATGAGAAGGTTTCCAGTTCCTCATCTGTTCTCTGTATATGTTTCCATTCAAATTAATTCTTCTTTAGTACATATAAACAGAAATATACAGGGAATAAAAACTGTACAGGCTTTACACAGGATTGTTAATGCTTTGTTCTTTCTATTTCAAATACTTTGCCTAAGATATGTTAGTGCCATATTTGCTTCTTTCTATAGGTGTTATATAGTCACACCAAGCTTGATCAAAACATTCAGGTCATTTTCCTTCCCTTGTAGTGCTAAATATTGACAGTGCTCAATATTCTGTATTAGTTCCGGCATGCATGACCTTCTGTTTCCATTACTCCAGGACCTCAAGGTCACTCAGCAAATTCTCTTTAGTACTTGAATCCTCCGTCTTTATTGGCATCCTATCTACCTTTGAAATGTTAACATGTTTCAAAAACGTTATTTACCCTGTTAGTCATAACAACTAGTGCAATAGAAAGTATTAAACGAGATGGGAGTTTGAGGATATCAGCTCACCTCAGCCTAATATTATTCCTTCCTTGCATTCCAGTTTCTTATGCACCTTACAGTCCTTTTAATTTATTTTTTTTTCATCTTAATTAATGATTTCAGTTACAGTAAGATATGATAAAGCTTCAATGAAGACTAGCTAGATTAGATCTAGGGAAGTTAAGACTGACAGGGAGTTTTTCATGGTATAGTTCTATTGAGATATTTTTCATCAAAAATGCACAGAAATATTTAAAATGAAACTTAAAGCAACCAGAAACTCCCTGTTTTTTATGCTTTACAGCATACTTTGGATTCTTGCCTAGTTTCTCAAAAGGCTGCATATATGCATCAGTGCCAAGGTTTTCATAAAATTCACAGCATTGCAAAGTTTGTAGGAAAAAAAAAAAAAGTAAAACCAGGCAGTTCCAATTCAATCTGCCTTTCATTTGGAGTAAGGGTTGTTCAGAAGGGAACGCAAGTCACAGCTCTATGAGTACATGTCCTGAGCCAGTGTTAATTGAAGGTCTTTAAAGGAAACTGTAGTGTTGAACTTGTAAAAGCTCAGAAGTCTAACTATGAGAAAATTAGTTTCCATGTGTACTATAAACCCAACAGCTCTTCATGAAGTGTATGTAACAAAGGTGTTATGCATATAAATTAACATTTCAAAAACATGATCACATCTTGGAAATATGAACTGAGATTGAGCCTATGAAAAGACACTGAAATCTTATTGAGAGGGGGTGGTTTTGCTCTTAAATTGCATGCCATCAAAAGAACAACAACAATAAAATAAACAATCTAGGCTTGATAGGTTTCATATTGTGATGCTGTGTCATGCATATTAATCGCCATAATGAAACTTATTCTAAATAATTCACATGCTGCACAAACAGCTTTGTAAAGTGATGCATTTAATTTTTTTGGCAAGAACACACTGTTCAAATCTGTGACAATTAGAGCAAAAACTGTATCTTTATACCATTTTCTTTGGATTGACTAATTTTCTTCTATCTAAATAATGGGTTTAATAGAATCTAAAGATAGACCCTGAGAAAATTCATTTTTTTTTTTTTTCTCATTAAGCAATGGACTTAGTGCTAGACAATGGAAGAGTGCTAGACTATTGCAAAAAAGCTGCCACATGTAATGGGTTAAACCTCCCACACAGGATGGGCTGTTGAGCCCTTCCAAAATTATCACAGCAGCTTCTATTCATCCATGCACATAGGTGTTATAGACAATGAAAGTGACACAGTTGCTTTCCTTATTAGCGTCATTATATGATCTGTAACATTATTAGCATCAAGACTGCAAATACAGAAGGCATGCTGCTAATGCAATCAGCATAAGACAAACACTGAAAAATTGTCAATAATCTTCAATTTGCATAAAAACAGACACTTAAAATCACAGCCAGAGCAAAAAGCTCAAAGGTAAACACAGGAGTTTTTCACGAGAAACCACAAGAAATTGTACAAAACAATTGGAAAATGAAAGATGTTTTTCAGAGGTATTTTCTGTAGCATGTGACCCTTTGTTAATGAGAACCGTTATGATCATTGTTGTCATTCATACTGCAATTGCTTCAAGTAGCCACAATCAAGAACCAGAATCCTGCTGAGGTAAACAGTTTATACAAGTGTAAAACACTGTGTTTGCCCCAAATAGATGATGAGCTAATCATTAAATCCAGTGAGATAAATACTTAAGTGGCTTGTTGAATGGCAATTGATTGTAACATATGCCTAAAGTTAGTCTGCACTAAACGGTCTTTCTTTTATTTATTTATTTTTTTTAATTATTATTATTTATTTATTATTATTATTATTATTATTTATTTATTTATTTGTTTGTTTATTTATTTTCTCACCTAAGCTCTCTTTTGGATTATAAATGCTTATGGAAGGCATCTCTTCTTAGTGAATTATACAAAGTATCTAGAAAAATGGGACCTCGTTCATGGTTGGATATTTTAGGGTCTTCTAGAATACAAATAGCAAGGCTGCAGCTGTGATTGGTTTATTCAAGTTATTTAGACCAAATGGATATTTATACCAAAATGCTTATAAAAGTTAGGTCTTTACCTTTTGATTTTTAACCCATTGATTCCTCTGGGACAATTTCAATTTCCAACAACAGTTTCATTATATCTGACAAATTAGTGTTACCTCTGAATCCTAAGAGTGAACTATGGCAAATCTGAGGCCAAGGAAAACATAACTGTTCTTCTTTGTCTTTATCACTGGCTTACTAGGCCCCTCTAGGCCAAGTCTAGCTCTGTTCCAAGAGGAGACCTGTTTGTTTCATTGCTTCAGGGCACTCTTATGCCCAGATCTATCCTGACCCCATTCAAACATAAGTCCTTGTAATTGTAGCAGTGTGACACCAGACTCCATGAGTCTTGTCAACACTCAGTAGTTACTCCAAGGTCCACTTTGCATGAATGGTGATGCTTGCTTTCTATTCCTACCAGGCAAAGGAGCCACATATGCCCAGATCCATGAAAGTGTTCAGATCATGAATCAATATACAATAGACCTGGATAACTCCATGCTTTTTGCCTTCTTGTTCCTTTCTTGTCATAAATTGCTGCAACCTTCAGGTATTTGCAGTGTTTCTAAACTAGCAGGTTTAATCACAGTGTAATCCTTTAAAGATAAATGCTTAAATAGTTTATATGTTTGAATATACCTATTTCTTCATCAGGAGAAAAGTTAAGTTTTTAAGGATATGATGACTCTTTGTTAACTGCAGTCAGGGGTGGGTTAATTTTAATGAGAAATCTCAAGCACTGAAGGTCTCTGCAACTTGCCGTGTTACTTGTTCCTCAGGGGAACTGATTCTAAACTAAACTTCAAAAAAATCATCATAAAAATATTACCATAAAACAGGATAAGACACACAAATCCCTCTTCAAGAAAATAAATAAAACATCAGTTTTTATCGCTCTTCTCTAATTAACATGGCAACCTTTCTATTCCTTCCTGGAGCCTCCAGGGCAAATGATGTCAGGTGGTAACATGATGCAAACACCCCAGTGAAAAAGGGAGGCAGCTGGTGTGTTTGAAGAGGGAGTTATTTCCTAGCAATGTAGATTGCTCTAGAACTCATCTCACATCTTTTGCAAATAAATAACTTACACATGCTGACAATATGTCACATTTGGAGAAATTACAGTATGTATAGTATGCAAATTTTATAGAGTCACCATGCATTTTGATTTCTTCCCATTTGCAGAAATGGAAAAGATACACAAGAGTGTAAAGTGAAATACAGAGGACTGGATAGCCAAAGGCAGAGAAACCCTTCATCAGTAAATGAAGTACTCGTAACAGAGGAAGACACTCACATCTGACGTTCTGATAATATGGCTAAGAAGGTTAGAAAGAGTTTATTTTCCTTTTATCTCCCATTCTGACAAATCCACATCTGTGAAGCTCAAGAAATAGTTGTCATGATAAACATGTAGATGACTATATTACCTGTATTATAAGAAAGGTGGGGTCAAAATAACTTCTTTGGGCCTTAAAATCTTTGATTACTTAGTCTACATCTTCAAGTAGTAGAGAATAACAAATACTCTGAGCTGTCTTGATAAATACGAATCTTTCCTCCACTTCCTAACTAAATGGCTGAAGTCTGTCTTCAAGCTCCTCCCCAAGGACAATTTAGACAGACTGATTTTTTTTCTCCTTTTGAACAAAACCTACAGAGGATGGCAACATGACAAATGATCCTCGATGCATTTTGACAGCAGAATAGCTTTGGTGATCATTTCTTCAACTAGGCTTAAGTAGGGATACAATCCAAAGGTTAATGCACTAGGAGTCTTTCCCCGGAGTTCAATTGTCTCCAGTTCATAGGAATTATCCTTAAGTACTCTCGACTTCTTTGCCAGACAGTGGACAGAGTATCACAGGAAATATTTAGGTTGGAAAAGATCCTTAAGATCATCAAGTCCAACCATTAACCTAACACTATCAAGTCCACCACAAAGCCATGTCCCTAAATGCCACATCTGCAAGTCCCTTAAATACCTCCAGGGATCACAACTATACCACTTCCCTGGGCAGCCTGTACCAAAGCCTAACTACCTTTTCCATTAAGAAATTCTTCTTGATATCCAGTCTAAACCTCTCCTGGCAGAATTTGAGGGTATTTCTTCACATATGTAGAAAACAGTCTGGTGCCCATGGTCCACATCTTCTGGTAAGACTTAAAGCTTTCAAAATCTGCCTAAGCAAGAGCATATACAGATTGAAAACCTTGATGTACTTGTATAGAGCAGTGATAACAATACTTGTGTAGTATTCCCACGTTGATGACAGTATTTTGAGGAGAAGGGCTGCTGGTGACACAAGTAAGACCACAGCTGAGGAGTATAGTACATTGAATGAAACTGCTTAAAGGAGATCAAACTGCAGAATATAACGGTCCTTCTCTGTTTGACCAGCAGTGACAGAGCTATGTTAGCATGGGAACGCACTAACAGGTGATAGTTGAGGCTGTCTAGTTCAGAAAACCCCTGCTGACATGTCCAGAGTGACCCAGAGAAAGCAAATAATGATGATAGACTGAGATCAGGTCTGATTGTAGAGGCATGTTCATACAGCCTGCAGTGATTTGTATTAATGGAGGGTCACGAGTATGCAAAGTGAGTGCCTCTTAATAGTTTATGGCCTTGTCGGCTTTGCAGCCATAACAAGAGGCAAGAGGTTATATTAATAGACAACACATGACCAAAAAAAAAAAAAAAAAGATAACCTACAGTGCAAATAATACAAATAATTGAGTGTTCATGGGTGAATCCAATACAAAATGTAATGCATTAATGTCTTTATGGATGACATGTAAAACAGTTTATCCTATTACAATGGCAATCCCAGAGATTTTCATGTCATCCATTTACCATCATGGAGTACCTTAGTAGAACATCTTGGCAAATGTTTAATTTAGAAGACAGTACTTAAGAATATAGCATGATTTGTCTCACAGATTTAAAGAAACATGGATTAAAATCAAGCTTGATACAGGATCTGTGCTTCCCTCCAATTTTGTCAGAATTGTCAGAGTCTGTATGAAAGGGTAATTTTCAGGAAAAAACAGCGGCAGCAAACAGCAAGTCATGTTAGCATTCTGACTTTGATGGACTATTTAAGGAACATATGTTCCTGACTGCCAAAATTCTTGTTTCATATGACCTGAAGTATTCTACGTAAATTCAGTTACATGGCACAGACGGTAGAAGTGTGAATACTCTTTTTTCTCTTCAAAGAAAGCAGCTCTGGAACAGATTGTAAGTGACACTGGAACTTAATTCACATCCAAACAGTTCTAGTTTTCTGTAAGATATAACATCATACATGTCACATCAGCTCATTGCCATCCTGTCACAACGCAAACAAATTACCATCTGATCTGATGAAGAATTAGCAAGTCAATTGTAATATCAGCCTAATAAACAGTAGTTTATATCTACAACCAGCTGTAAGCGTCCCAGAGAGGAAAAGAAAAAACAGAAGATTCCAGTTGTTTGAGTATTAAATGGGGAACTGTGAACCACACTTCTCATCATAAAAATGAGAGTTGGGAAGTTTTTTCTTCTTCAAGCCTTATTACAATATTAGTAATGCATAGTCCCTTCACATAATTGTATAGAAACTTAGCAATGTAGCCTATGTGCAAAAGATGTTTTTCTATGTCATCAAGCAGACTATCATAAATTAGCTATTAAGAACTGTATTTGCAGGGTACGTTCCTTAAGATCTGGACATGATTACTTTGAAGACTGATCTACAAAGGGACTGTCAAATGAAACAAACCAGATGAGAGAACAATTCTGTTTTTCACCATCTGACCAACACCCAAAACCAATCAAACAACAACAAGAAACCAACATTAAAAAAAAAAAAAAAAATACAATGGGCTAGCTTTTGTTATGAAATGGATCTATTAAATGCATCTATTAAACAGATCTATTAAATAGATCTATTAAATTATGTATAAATATGCCAACAAATAGATGAACTGTCTATCCAGCCAGCCCATTTCTACTATGAATGACCCTGAAGAGCAAGAAGTTGTTGCTCATACAATCACAACAGAGAATTTCAGTACTTTTCCAGCTACTGTGTGATGCCTTGGAGACATTTTCCAGAGACTGAAATTTTGATAACATTTGTAAGCCCATTTACTCTGAAGAAAAGGAAGACACACAGCACAAAATTGGTTGTTGTCCTTTCCAATAGTTGGATTGTCTTGTATTGCAGGTGACGATCTACTGAAATAGCCCCTTTGCATTTATACTTAGTTAACATTCATGGCTGCTTGAAATTATCCAAAATAATGTTCTCCTACCATTTTCTTGATGTTAGTTAGAGCAAAGAATGATAAGAAAGAAAAATTAAAGTCTTTACCTTTTAAACCAAGTTATTCACCAAGAAAAAAAAAAAAAGAAGAATAGAGAAAATAGCATGAAAGGACTTTTTTTTCTCTCTCTCATTGCTCTAAAAACAGGAAGAAGCATCCTTGACTTTATTATTATTATTATTATTATTATTATTATTATTATTTTGTTTTGCTTTGTTTTTGCAATGTAAGAATAATTTGGAACATCCAGTTAAGACTTTGTCAACTGCACCACAGATCTAAAGACACAATGACTGAAAACAAAAAGATATTAGATAATTAGTAAATTAAAAAAACTATGCATTTATTCCCAGGAATTGTAACTTAACAAATAACAATTTCAGTGAGGTTCCAACAGCATCAGAAAACTGCAACATCATTGCAAATACAACAAAGAGCATCCTGGCATAAAACAACAATAACAGAAAATAAGAAATCAATGGGTTTTTAGAAGGATGATAGAAGAGCCCATGAAATAATTTAGACAGAATAATATAAGACACATTAAAATAGCCTTATTGATGCATGTCTAGGTGCCAATACTGTCATTTAAGGTGTACCTAGCTTTAAGCATTTTGATTCTGATCAATATGCTCTGCTTGCTATAAAGGAGATTAAACCCCAGTGATATATGACTATTTTTTTTATCCATGTTCAATATAATCACTGATCCACCATTTTCAATCAGCATTTCCCAGGATGTGTTAGAGGTCCCTATTTAATCATTAGTCAGCTTCAGAAAGGCCAAAGAGAACAGTCAATAAATACTTGTACGTAAATACTCTGGAGGCTGGGCTAGAGTTATCTTTAATTTCCCACTGGGAAAATGGATTGTCTACACCTTATTCTGCAATGAGAGATAGAAGTGTGTCAGCCATCCAGATGTTTGTGAATAAATCAAGCAAATGCAGACTGTATGCAGATGTCTTCATAGTACCAGGAGGTAGACCTGGCTGCCAAAAAAAACATGGTTAAAATCCTTTCTGGGATGAAAAATGGATGCTGTGGAACTGGAAGCTGCAGTTTGCAACCAACAAAATGTTATCTCCAATTTCTGATCTCAGGTCATGCATTCACCATCATACAGAAACTAAATAAGGCCATCTAGTTTTGAAGACCAGTTTGTTGTTGCTTTAATAAGAGAGCTACACACCAACCGATTACTTGCTACACTAATTTGTACTTCTTCTCATTGTTCATCACAGCTGTTTCTAAGGTTCTTCACTCAATGCAAATCAAATACATTTGCGAACTCCTTAGGCTATTCATGCACACATAACCAAACAAAACCCTGCTGCTATCACACAGAACAACAAGCATCCTTATAAGCTTCTCGTCCCTGAAAATATCTAGTGGAACAAGCGTGCCTCGTATGAAATCAAAGCAGAGCTACTGCTTGTGTTGTTATTTAAATATTTATCAAGAACCGTGTGTGCATCTGGTGTGGTAGAAAACATAAAAGTACACAAGGTCCTTGCCACAGGGAATGTATGCTCTCAGTACATGTGGTGTGTGACTGTGGATAGTAATTGTTTTGCTCACTAACTCTAATGCCTTATATGACACTCAGATGTTGAATGCACTGAGCTTTCAACTCAGCAATGCTAAAGAAGCTATACATAGATTCATAGAGAACTCTTCTTTCCACATTAGCATTTTATTTGCTGAATGCTTTATTTCACTGAAACGTAGGGCTGGTATGAGACTGAATAAGCAAAGCTGACAGCTAGAGTATGCTAGAGTATGTGCGTTAGCCTTTTAACAGGCTCAAACAGCCCTTTCCAGGTGTGAATTAACCTTACATTTAACCTAAAGGTCACAGGGTACTGTCTGTAGGGCACTGTGCTGTGCCAGCCAAAGCCATACCCCCGGCTGGGGTGGATGCGCCATCACCTGCTGGGCAGAGCCTGGTGGAGCACTCAAGATCAGCAGCCTGCATGAGCCTCTTTGCTGGCACACATGCGATGCTGGCAAGTGATTCAAGAGCTGTAATGAATTGCAGCAGATCAATCTTTTTTTTTTCTTTTTTTCTTTTTTTTTCCTCCCCCGCTGCACTGGTTAGTAACATACTCAAAGCTGGGAATTCTGTCTTTTATGTACTACTGACGCAGGTAGCAATCACAGGCAAGGCTTATATGCCCAAGTGGCTGTAGATAATACCCCTAACGCACGTGACCCTTAAATAAGCAGCCTGAGTTTAACTGCTGCTTATCTCTGAGATTTCCCAGTGGCATCCTTGTACCAAAAGCAAGGTGTTATCAACACCTACTAGAGACCATACCAACGTGTCACATCTCTGCAAGGATCACAGGAGCCTGAAAAGAGTTTGAAGTAAAGATGATAGTGCCATCATTTCTGTTTCATCTAGAAACTGTTGTGTTTTTGACTGCCCTTTCTCTTAGGATGCAGCACACAAATGGTTGTGGGTTATTTTTGGAACTGACCCAGTGTGATTTAAGACAAGAGTAACTGAAGGAGGTTTCTCCAAAGGCCTGTCTCACCCAGTAATCCTGTTTGGGTTGTAGATGGCAATAGTTACTGGTACTGGTAATCATACAATAGATATACCATAGAACAAATAATAATAATGAAAACTAACAATCATACATCCCACCTCCAGAGACCGGGGAGGCAAGAAAAAAAAAAAAAAAAAAAAAAAAAAAAGATGTGTTTCAGCATGTTTCAGATAAAGTTTACACAAAGGCAAAGATTTCAAGGTCAGTCACAACGGTGCTGTTCATAATAAAATGAATTTTAAAACTTACTTCTAAAATTCGGATATATTTTACACTGGAATTTGGCATCCAGTAGAGCTGAAAGGATCATCCTGCAAGGTCAGTATTTCTGTTTCCCATGTCTGCAGTCAATAAAGGAGATAACTATGGTATTTTGAAATTCTCATGTTATTACTTTGCTTAAGTCACACATTTTATTTTCATTTGGTTGCTTGGTCTGTGATAGATCTCACCTTCTCTCACATACAAAATACCCTCCTAAGGAATTTTTTAGTGCCTTAGTGACAGGTCCCAGAGCACTATGAGTTGGATAGAATTTATTATCCTTAGCACAAACAGCAATTTTGGCAGCATCTGTCACAGGAGTACAAGTGATACCTTGTTATGAAAAAATATGCAGAGTGAAGGAAATAGGAAATTTCAGTGTAATGATTCCCAAGGGAAATGGCCTGCCTGACCAAATTTTGGCTCATTTGTCTATGGTGATTCTTAGCTGTTGAGTTGCCAGGTTTAGGAAATCTGAAGTGAGAGCATGTCACTGCTAGGCTGAATTCCTGGTAGGTGTAAATCAGATTTCAACCTCTGAAATGTCATATCAAGAAACAGAACTTTCTTTCTCAGAGACCTAACTCCCATAAGCAGGTGCTTTTACTTGGATAAGCAAATGAATTAAAAATGCATTTCTTATTTCTTTTTGAATATAAAGTAAAACTTGAACCTGACGAGAACATGAGGCTATGCCACAGAGAGAGAGCTGTACCATTAAAAAAACTAATGTAAAAGTATTCTAGATAACAGTCTGATAGTTTATATGTTAATAAAACTAAACCATTATGAAAATTAGCTATGCATATTAACCATTTTTTTAGACTGAGTTGTAAACTGATCATTTCCTCCATAGTACACACTAAATAACTCTGTCTAGCAATTTCTACATCAAAGCTATGATTCTGATTTAACCTAGTTTTCAAAAGATTCCCAGTCTTTGACTTTCAAGGATGGAGAATTCATCATATCCCTAGATGAATTACTTCAAAAATTAAAATACATTGTGTCTAAAATGGGTGTCCTGTCCTCAGGATTCAATTGTCTTTAACTTCCTTCTATCGCATACTGTTTTCTGATAAAAAAAAAAAAAAATCTATCTACTTTCAGAAATCTTTTTGTCTTGTAAGTATTTGTTGACATTATTTGAATCATATTCTAATTCTTTCCATGTCTAAAAATCCAAGAATAGCTGTCCTGAGTCTCCTGCTCACATCAGGTTTGCTTTACATGGAACATTTTTGTAGGCTATTTCTGAACCCTTCTGCTCCAGTATTACAGATAAATGACTCACAAAAAAAATCACCCTACTTCCCTCAACAAAATTGAAACATGCACCAAAACCTTTTTAGCCCAGTGGACCCTGACAAACTTTGACGCTATAAACACATTGGATAGGTATCAGATCACACCCACATGGAGAGTTTGCTTCCAAGCAGTCAGTATTACATTTCTGAATCAGTGCTTGGTGATATATATACTGCCCTCTGAAGAGTTGTAACATTAATAAATTGAAATGGAAAAATGGCTGCTTCTTCATCTTTGTCCCTTTGGTATTCCTTTTTCATTTTTTTTTATGACAGATACTTGCTCCTGTTCAACATTACGTTTAGTACATTCTTTGACCTCTGTGCTGAATTAAGACCTAGTAGCAGATCTGTAAAAAACAATCCTATTTCCAATTATGGTTTTGGAGACTTTCCTCAGCAGTGAGACAGTACTGGGGACTCTACTGTGAGACCAGAACCCTCATTTTCAAGGCAGTATCAAATGGTAATCTCAGCTGAGAGCCTGTGAATCCTCAGGGAATTCCTTTTTTTTTTTTTTTTTAATTTTTATTTTTTATTAAGAAAAAAAAAGAAGGAAGTTGAAATGTATGTTTTTTTCCTCATCCCTGTGTTTTAATATTGTCAGCAGATGTGTACACATGCAAAAGGAAAGAAAGAAAAAGAAATGACAAAAACAGAAATGCTTAAGTTTAAATACAATATTTACCATCAGGAAGGTCTTATTCATTACCAGGCCTTAATTAACCTACTTAGAGAAACACTGTATAATATGCTTGAAGACTCATTAACTACACTTATGCTTAACTTTGAATTTTTGCCAAAAGCCAAGATGAAATGCTTTGCTTAAAAAGAATGGATTTAAACACCTGCTTAACTGACTCGTCAATTAGGGTGTAATTTCAGATCAATGAAGATCCTAACTTTACCTAACTTACTATTGGTTTCAAATTTGTGCTTTGGAGGATCTGAGCCAAAGGTCTGTGTAAAACATTAAAAACATGAATTCAGAATAAATCATATGCATGGTAGTTCTAAAATATCTAGTAATATGTAAGATACGAAAATAAAATTAATTTTGCTCTCTCTTTACTGTGATAATTCTATGCATTAAACACAGTACATTCTTGTTAGGAAACATTAGTTACTGTAATATTTTTGAGCCTGCATAATGCAAGAGTTTGGGGAAAAATAGGCATGGTAGCTTCAAGATAATAGCTTCAAGAGCTTTTTTTTTTTTTTTTTTTTTTTTTTTTTCTTTTCTTTTTTTTCTTCCTTAAAGAGGATTAATCTTACTTTGTCTGGTACTTAGTAGCCAAAGACAATAATGTGTATGAAATTAAATTGGAATTACTTTACGATTTTAAAAGAATATTTGGGGCATAAAGTTATAAAATAAGGTCAGCAGCCAGCAACACAATGGTCATGAAAGTTTGCAGGAGGAATATTTAATAAAAGAAGATATGTACACATAGGTAAATATCACTTTGAGTTAATAAGGATTCAGATCACTTGCAATATACAGGCACTTGTGGAACTGAATATAGTAGATGAACATGAGAATCATAAATGAGAAGTGCTTAAAATTGAAGGGGTTTGGTAAGTGGTAAATAGTTCATGTTCAAAAGGACAATATCATCCAAGTCATCAGATATAACCAATTTCATTTTGAGGATAAGAAAATAACATAAAAGAAAGACTAGCTTTATGTAACCTTCCCCTGACAAACGCTTGTCTAACACATTATACCCTACGTGTCCACTGATTCCTGATCTTTTCCAGAAGTCTGACCTGGATATACTTTAATTCAAAAGTCCATGGCTTCCCAACACATCCACAAATGCACATTTTATTCCTTGTAATTTCAGTGACCTTTTTCATATTTTAGGACCACCACAACAATTTCATTGAATTTCTTTCTCTGAAATAAGATAATTGATTTATTGTTTTCTCTCTCTTTTTATCATGTTTTAATGAACTTTGGGCATTCTTGTCCTCTTCTGGACTCTTCTCACTGCACACCTAGTTGAAAATATATGGCTAGGATAAGGAAAAAAAGTATTATATTATTATCCCTATTACCTATTACTGAGATCCACTGTAATGACACTTTGCTTCTATGAGGTTCAAGATTGGATTAAAGTAGAAGTGAATGGGATAAAGATTAGAATGCTTCTGTAATGTAGTAATGGTTTCAGGTTATTCCAAAGCAAGTTTAAGTTTTGCAGAATATTTGCCATTCCCCTTTCATTGCTGACTCCAGATGATGCAATATCCACTGAATTCATTAAAATCTTTTAATTGATTTTGATGGGCTTTCAGAACACTTCCTCCACCCACTCTCTCAGTAGGCAGATGATGGTTGTTGTGAGTGATTAGGGAAGAACTAATAAAACTTTTCTATTTCTGGAATTCTTTCATTTCAAGTATAAGAATTAGTCATCTTTGTACTTTCAAAAGATGAAGACTTTTTGAAATATATCAGTCATTTATACAAACCCTTCTTCCCATTGTAATCACCTCAAACTGCACTATTTATCACATCTACATTGTCTTTTTATGTATAGTGTTCACTGCAAAAGTGTAAGAAAACTCTTTGGCCTAAATATAAATACAGAGCATTGTATCTTTGCAAATAACAGAGTGATATGGAGCACACACAACCAAAATTGGTTCATATTTGGCTATAGATGATAACTAGAGAACAGATACAGAAGCTGAAATGATTAAATTAAAAGCACCAAATGATCACCATTTTTCAGGGAGAGGAAGCAAGGAAGGGAGGGAGGAAGGAAAGGAGGAAACATAGAGTGCTTCTAAATTCTACATACATTTTTTCCTTGTAGTTCTCATTAGAAATGTCTTATATTTTGCTTGGAAAAAAAAATTAAACAGTCTAATGCAGTTTCTAATGACATTAGTGGTGGTCTTTGTGCTTGCTTCTGTGGTACCTGGATTTTAATTTCACCATAAATCCCCATGAAAACATCCAGCATAAGTCCTACACATCAGGTAAGCTCTTTAGCTACTATAAATGTAACTTTAATCCAAATTTTGGGCCTGACAAGGGGCTCATAGAAGTCACTGTAAAAGTAATTATCCAAGAGATAAAATTCCTTATTTGCAAAGGGAGTGTCAGACAGCTGGTAATCTGTGTTTGACCTGGCTTGATGGAAGAAAATGCAACCTCAAATAGCAGCTAGAATGAGCATCTTGTTGCTCATATATTCTGTCATCAGACATGCAGGCTTCCAGTCACAGATCATCATGATAAGCTAAAAGCATGTCTTGATCTTCTCTTACTACCCACCTCTATTGTTTTTTTTTTGTTTTGTTTTGTTTTGTTTTGTTTTTTTAAACTCACAGGTAGTCATTCCCATGGCACTGTTTGAAAAAAGAACAATTGATTTTGGGTATCTTTGAAAACTTTTGCTGCTTTTGTAAACCATGACAATATAATAACTGAAAATAAAAAATAAATAAATAAAAATAAAAGCTCAATCTTCTGTATAGGGAAACCTCTTCTGTCTCTGCTACTCGCTGAGATATTTGCTGAACAATGACCAAAGATTCACATGTACCCTGGCTATTGCAATTACCATGGCTACAAAAAGAAAAATATGCAGGGGTAGGGTAGATAATATGATGCACATGTGTGAACAGAAGAGCTGTTTGTTGTTTGTTTGTTTTTTGTTGTTGTTTTTTTTTTTTTTTTTTCCAGCTGGAATAAATGATTTAAAATAATAAAAACAAAATTCCTTTTATTTCTGTAATTTGTGGCCATGAAGGACCAATTTTTCAGCTTTTGAAAGATTCAAGTAAGGTCAATGAAATGCACAACTCTGTCAGTGTTTTCCAAAACATTTTTTAAACTGTTGATATTAACATTCACAAAGAGGGAAAAACAACACATTACCATTGCACATATAGGGAAAGTGAGGTATACAGTACCAGAGAGTTTGGCATGAGGTCATTGGAATGTTCTTCTAGTTTGCTCTGTCACTTCAACGTCCACTAAATTATACACACATTCTAGTTCTTGTTGAGATGCGTATTCTTTCCAGATGAATTACTGCGTTGTGGACAATTATCACCTTTGCTCACAAGCAGAGTAGACTCAGAAATCTGTAATCTTTTTGATGGAAAGGTAGTGAGATGCTGATTAAAAACAAAACCAAACCAGCTAAAAACTCTCACAAACAAAAACCAAACCAAAACCAAAGAGGAGTTTTGGTTAATACCTCATTTGCTCAAATGTTAAATTATGAATTTAGCTCAAATGCTAAAATTATGAAGATAAACAAGTAAAAAATATTTCTCCAAAGCATAACGTAATCAAAACAAACAGGAAGCCAGACTCATAGTCACAAATAAACCTACTTCTCATATTGTTTTTGCTATCTAAAGCACAAACAGGGTAATAAATAAGGCACGATTCTTTTTGTTTTCTAGACTAACAAATCAGAAGAATGAAAAAGAACTAAAGAACAACTGCATACCTATAAACATATATACCCACATTCCCAAACATACTATCTTGATAACTGTGGAAAACCATATGACTGTTGTTATACCAGAGAAAAAGAATCAGATGCACTGGGATAAATCCAACACTAAATACATGTAAGCAGTGAATAGATAAGGGAGAGCTTTAATTAAAAACACTAATGGGATAGATTAGATAATATGGAGTTGTCTCTTTGGTTTCTGTGCTAATGCTGACTATAGTCAGATGTGAAAACAGACTCTGGATGAAAAGGTATGTGGTCAAGCATGGAGATCTCAGTAGATAGAAGGTGAAGGCTGTGGAGGAGCACCAGACATTGCATGGCACACAGGAAGGGGCAGGACTTAAAAAACGTGCTGGTGCCTTTCCTGGCAGCTTTACAGCTTGCATGGGTTGGCACAGTGCTATTTTAATGTAGTCCTTCTGAAGTAGGAAAAAAATAGTATATTAGTTTATGAAAATTCATACCATACCAAGTAATTGAAATTGCACCATATTGCAGGAGTCCCATATTTATTATTAGGCTAGTGTGGCAGAGATAATGTTGTAGAAAAAGCATCAGTATTTCTTTTTTTTGCATGTCACTGTAATGACTAAACAGATTGGATATAACTGCCCACAAATCCAAAGTCAGAAAACACCAGGCTACCCAGTTTTGCTCTCTTTAATGCAGATCTGGACTAGAGTGTTAGACTTTATATCTGGACTAGCTGTTAGACTTTAAGGGGTAACACAGACTTGTACAGCTCAGGTTCTTTCAAGCTCTCTTGAAACTTACTCTAAATGTCAGATTTAAATCTACCATACAGTAAAGCCTTGAAGTTAGAAAGTCTGAAAAGGAAAAGGTTTAGGTAAACGGTGAGGGCTTTTTATTTATTTATTTTGAAGTAAATCAATACTCCAAGTTCAACCTCTTTTAGAAAGATATAAATACAATGGATTAGCTAAAGGTGTTTCTTCTTGATAGCTTCAGTTTTAAAAGTCACAAAGCTGAAAACAGTTTTACTAATGGAAAATAGTAGTTTGTTTAAAATATGCAATTCATACAAACATGATTTTATTTGTTTGCTATATTTTAAGAAAGATTGAAATTTACTCTGTACTCACAAATAGTGTGATATTGTTTGGTTGGGGGTTAATTTTATTTTCTTCTGGACAAAAATATTTTTAACTGCTTTTGTCAGTTCTTAAAAATATTTTTATTATAATAAAAAAACTGAAAACACTATCATCTAAACATGTAGGACAAATATAGACAATTCTGTGAAAAAGCAACTCTCTTCACAGCTTATCGGAAAATGTTTAATCATAGCTTTTTGAACAGTATTTTTGTTCCTTAGTATTTCACTCACTGCCTCCTTTATTTCTTTATCTGTTATTTCTAGCATTTATTTTGAGTTTCTGCTCATAAAATTAAAAGAATTTTAGTGGAAACAACTCTGCTCATCTCCAATTTGGACACATTGAAAAAGGCAGAATCCAATCAACAAACTCAAATCTCACTCGTTAATGAAGAGCCATAACACCGTAATGCATAATTCTGCATAGACACCCTCCAAACACTTTGCAATGAGAAATTTAACAGCAAAGAAAAAGACAAATCTGGGAGGAAAATGGAAGAGAAAATTCAGTTAATACATATATTAATAATGCATATTAATACAGCCTCCTCCTCTCTTCCTTTCTCTTTCTACCACTCTCCTCCTTGAAGACTTCTATAACAATGAGTCATCTGAAAGTCATTTGAAGTGATTGCAAACTTTCATGAATGTGTAATAGTTTCCACTGACTGGGATTGGCCATCCAAGACCTATCAATTTTTTCAGAAATTTACATGAGAATTACAGAATGCTTATTGACTGCTTAGCTACTTTCCTGCTGTTTGTTCAGATGACTTCTTATGCCAACAGTCTTCCTATGCACAAACTTCATTGACTCCTCAAAGTTTGCTGGACTCAGTCAACATTTCATAGACTTGGGAAGTCCTACAGTTACAGAGGTCAAAAGAAATGACCGACATACTATAAGGGAGCAAGCTGGAAACATCTCAGTTTTGTCTTTGAGAGTGGAGACTCCTTCATGAAAAGCATATTTTGATGTGGCTCAAATTTCAGATGATTTCTTTGTTTTCACTGCCAGAAAATTTTAACATTTTAGATATAGTTGTATTTCACAGCTCTTCCATAACTGCCTCTACAGAAAAAAAAAATATATAATAATAAAAAAAAAAAGAACTCTGATTATGCAATAGGAACAGTTGTATTGTTATCACTCTCTTGGGCTTGTTTTTTTTGGAAGATTTGTCAAAAAGATGGTACTTATGGCCATACTGCATATTTACGAAAAAAAAAAATAGTAGTTGTATCTCAGGTACTACCCTTTTATAATGACTTTTTCTTATTATCTACTTATTTATTGTGCTTAAAACAAGCACATGTAAATATATACCATTCCAGCCATAAAACTATCCCTCCTCACTTAACAGTACCATCTTTTTACTATCATGGTCACCGTGCAGTAGTTACATGGCTACTCAACACTGGGAGCAAGGAATAATCCAGTCTTTCAGTGACAAATAAGTCCCAAGAAAGCAGCAGAACCACTATTTCACATAAAACAGTTTCATGGGAAAAATAGAGAGGAGAGTGGACCAAGCCTTAAAAGATAATGGCAGCTATGGCTTCTTCCAACATGTAAAATCCTCTATCCATTCAGAGTATTTCCATTTCTATCAGTGACACCTCATCCATGAAATGTATTTCAGAATAGTGTTTGAATTTAGTATTATTTCTATTTGTTCAAACTTGTAATAATCATAAGAAACCTATCAGGAATCAATAAATAAAGTTTCCAGTTTAGAACTGAAATTTCCATACATATTAAGTGTTCATTCCTGCCTTTTAGTACCTAAATACAGAAGTCAAGATATGTGGCTTTTTATTACCACATTCAACCTAAATTTTCTATGTTTATTTATATCCTATGGTCCTGCAAAAGACAGATATAACAACCTGACTCTCACAAGCTTTTTTGATCTGGTTGCATGAGCCATAAATCATAAAGCTTGTATTGAAGATTGATTACTTGTCAAGGGTGGTGATTTAGAAACAAAGATAGAAACAAAAAAAAAAAAAAAAAAACAAAATTAAATATATAGAAAGATTTTTTGAACTCTAAACTTGTGTGCCTTTTTGTTATACTGCTAAAAGAAAAATAGGAATGGGCTCAAAAGACAAAGGGTCCATCAAGGATTTTTAATAACTGAAATCAGAAGTCACAGTGTAACTATGTATTTTTTGCCACAGGCTCATTTTCCCCTGGAACCTGAAAATGAGTCACTTTGCTTAATCAAAACTTATAAAGTTCTTTCAAGTTAAAGTCAATCTTTTAATAAGAACAATATATGAAAAAAAAAAAAAAAAAAAAGGTTTCTCCAATGAAAGCAAAGTATTAATAACTTGTAATTGGAATAATAATGGTTAACTGATATTTTTCTTTCTTGAATGAGTGCTACTCCTTTTCTTTTCTTTTCTTTTCTTTTCTTTTCTTTTCTTTTCTTTTCTTTTCTTTTCTTTTCTTTTCTTTTCTTTTCTTTTCTTTTCTTCTCTTTTCTTCTCTTTTCTTCTCTTTTCTTCTCTTTTCTTCTCTTTTCTTCTCTTTTCTTCTCTTTTCTTCTCTTTTCCTTCCTTTTCTTTTCCTTCCTTTTCTTTTCCTTCCTTTTCTTTTCCTTCCTTTTCTTATTTTCCTTTCTCTTCTCTTCTCTTCTCTTCTCTTCTCTTCTCTTCTCTTCTCTTCTCTTCTCTTCTCTTCTCTTCTCTTCTCTTCTCTTCTCTTCTCTTCTCTTCTCTTCAAATAAAATATGAGATATCATTCAATGAGATTTCTTTTACTAGAAACAAGAAGACCAGCATTTCTGGCTTTCATAAACCATCTATCACAATATTTGATGTTTTAAGCTCAACAACATTGAATCAAATGAGACTTCTGCCTTCATTTTCCTTCTTTAGCTTTTTCTATGTTTTTAAGCAGATTTTATTGCTTGTGCTTTTGGAGAAAAAGACAGAAAATGTGACTTAAGTGCAAAATGAGTACTTTGAAATGATAAAAAATCCATAAAAATGAAACTAGACTTTTATTGCTATTAAAAGAACCATCACACTTCTCTGGTTTCTCATCATTTCTTAGGATTGAGAACTTAAAAATGTTTTGCAGTAGACATCACAGTTGCTCCTTAATATATATATATTTTAAAGAAGCCTCAATATATGTAACAGTACACAGCTGAAACCCAGCATCATATAATATAACCATCTTGAATAATATTTAGCTTAACTGAGTTTTCAGCCACTAGAAGAACTGCCTGCTGCGGGTACATAAAACTCCCTGTTCACACTGCTGACTGTCTGAGAGCTTTCTTCTGCTTGTACGGAGGTATGCAAGTTGCATGTTCGAATTGCACACCAAGCCCATTGCCAAAGGAAGTTGCCAACCCAGCATTGTCACAACACACTTTGGCCTTCTTCGTACCTGGGAGTCATTCAGCATAAACCTTACACCACTAACTGGCCTCAAGCTTTTATCACAAGTGGTTTTGCTTTATTTTTTTTTCTCTAAATATATATATATATATTTGTCCACACTCTTCTTGGAAAGAAGCTGCAGGACTTCATTGTAAGAAGAGACCAACATCCACTGCCCGAAGCAGGGCAGAAGGTCTCCTCTCTGGACCTGAAGGTGAGGACCAGTCCTGGCTTGGGAAGAGGCCACACAAGGAATATAAGCAACGCCCAAGATGGAAGTGGCCTTCTCTTGGGTCAAGCTCATCTTTCTGCACCCCAATGAGAAGTGGAGAGATGTTAATGTCTTATTCTTTTCAATCTTTTGAAAACTAATATTTTTATTTGGAACTCCCTGACAATTTTAGTCTATTACTGTCTCTTTAATGTTTACTTCTCAAACTGCTGAATTTTTATGCTTTTTAAACATTATTTACTAGCAAACAGATGAAATGACTTAATGCATAAACATTATGGATTATTATGACTTCAAAGCAGGATTAGAGTGCACTTGAGTGATACACAGATATATACTACTCTTCGATACCTGTGAGATATGTAAAGATTACAAAGGATCTTCCCACCCTCTCCCCTTATCTGGTCCTTAAGAGCCTGGACTTATTGTGACATGGTTCTATCATTTTTTTCTTCTTTATGCTTCAAGAATCAACTCTCATAGATCTCTTTACAAAATCTTAATGGCTTAAGCCTTGAAGTCACTGAGCTCTTTGCATACTGCTGAGGATAGGTAAGATGAAAAGGAATTCATCCTCCTTACAGTGTGAAACACTGAATGGGAAAATATTATTTTAAAGCTCATGTTTAATGAAACCACAAATGTACTTAGAATCACTTCAAACTAATTTAAGTGAGAGATGTCACAAGCTGAAATGTCATTTGTCACACGTTAATGCTGTGCTATTTCTGGAGAAAACAAATTTAGTAAATAGTCTGATTAGAAAGGATTTGTCAGAATGTAAATAAGTGAAGCCACATAAATGAATTACGTGTTTTAAACATGGACAGTGAAATTTCTCAAGGGCTGGAAGGAAGACTAAAAGGCACATGGAGAGCAAAAATAGGACAAAGATCTTCCGTGATTGCCAGCTCTGTTTTTGAGCTGGCTCCCAGACCAAGAGAAGCATCCTGACAACCTCAGTCATGAATCATGCCACATTCAGTGCCAGCCACCACAAAACACCCAGTGTTTTCAGCCCTCTCAAAGTGAGCTTTCTCCAAGCAAAGACAGAATAAATGGTACACTAGAATAGTGTTATTTATTCTTTAGATGTGTGGGATTTATTTATATAATTATTTTTCAGAACAACCTGTCTGATTTCTACAGAACCAGCCAGCAAATCTCATGAGAACCTTATTAGTGATATCCCAGTTGAAAAGAGCCACCAGGGGAGTTCCATAGCCTGCTTTCCCTAGTATCCAAATCAATTTTCTCAGAGAAGGGACTACATCTGAGAATCAGGTTGTGTGAGGACAAATATGTTTTTGTATCTTCTTGCTTTTATGGATTTTTTAAAAATAAAAACAGATCATCTTTAAATGAACACATTTATTTTCCTAAGCTTTCTGTAAAGAAAAATGATGAAAAAAACAGTGAAATAGCATTAAAAAAAAAAAAATAAAATCATTTTTGTCTGCTTCTCACAAGGGAAAAGAAAATAATCATAGTTTTACCTGGAAATCAGAACCTTTTTCTTTTCTGTTCTGAAGAACCCAAGATGCTTGTAGCTATTGTAAAAAATACAGTCAAAGGAACTGATCAAGTGCTTGCTCTAAGGAGCAACAAAATTTCACCAACTCCAGCTGGTAAAAAATGGCAAAGCTCTTCTGTTCACAATGGAAGGAGCAGGCTAAATTATTCCTCTGAAAGGTGCTATGTGGATCTACAGTGGGAAAATTCCTGCCCACATCACTTCTCAGAGAACAGAATTCAGTGAATTCCCAATCGTATATATGATTAAATTAATCTTTCATTTTTGCTAATCTGTGGGGAGAATAGAGATCCTCAAATATATTCACTATTTAGAATTCTATATTGATTTCTTTGCTTCAAATATTAAGCCTATGGATGATTATGAGCTATTTGAGCTGGCATTTTGTTCAAAGGGTCAGTGGTATCACATGACTATTTCCACAGCTTCTTTGATGGAGTGCTAGCTGGAAATCCTGTTTTCACCAGTACACGCATGGCTTCAAAATTCCCTTTCTGTGACTGTTCATGCTAATCAAACTTGACTGATGAGATGTTAATAGAAGGTGAAATTCCCATTGATTGTACCAGGCTGCTGCATCATTGAAGTCCTTAAGTACTTAAGCCATATTTTCTTTGTAGAAGAAAAAAACAGAGACATGGTCCCTTTCTCTAAAGGGTTTAGAATCATCAAATCATATTTTGTCCTGTTCTGAGCTTACATTACGCATAGACATACCCTATGTACATAAAATTATGTATATAGGGATTAGCATGGCGGTAGCAAGATTTTTACTCAAAAATTGTGTACAGTTTTATTTTTCCCTCACAACTTTGATCCAGCTATTACATTCATTAAGTTCCTGAATATGCAGTGGTCACGAGATTTAAAAAAAAAAAAACTCTCAAAACACAGTGACAGTGCTGCCTTTAATTACTTTTGTCAAGCAGGCATGCAGCTCGCCTTCCAGCAAAAGGCAATGCTGCAACACTGTTTAACCTGCCCTTGGGTGAATTGTGGTTTTGTTGTTGCTGTTTCTGTTGTGGAAAGATGAAAGCAAGCCAGAGAATGGCTGGAAGGGAGATGGTAGTTGGCTTCCTGTGCTGGAAACTGAGGTCTATCACATCAGGTGAATATTGGCTGGATCTTTGGAGGAGGACAAAGCTCTGCCATTATGCGTGAATAAAAAACAAAACAACAAACAACCCCCTGCAGCCCCCCCCCACCAAAAAAAAAAAAAAATAATAATAATAATAATTGCTGCCACTGGAGACAGACAGCAACAGGAGCTTCAAAAAGGCTGAAGTAAATCCTTGTCAACAGATCCTGACAGACGCTGAAGGGAGCACGCAAGCATGCACCCCAACAGGTCAACAGGTCGACAACCCAGCGCTTGCAGGGCTGCCCAGGGCAGGAGTCAGGCTCTCCTGGTCCCCAGCAGCAGCCCCAGAACCCTCCTGCAGTGACAGTCCCGGCAGGACGGACCCTGCCTCTGGTCCGGCTGCTCATGCTCTTACACAGCCAGGCACCTTCCTCACTTCCTAGGCAAAATGCGCATCTTCCTATCAGAAATAAATTTACCGTCCCCCAAAAAAACCTTGTCAAAGGGATATGCTGATTTATTTATGCACTATACAGGCTGTGAGTACCGGAGGTGAGGCTGGATGAGGATGTATAGCACATCGGCTGGCCGTGGGCCCATGCCGCACACAGAGAGGAACTGGACTAGCTGCTTTGCATTTACTGCTGGGAACAGTGAGCACACAGGACCGCAGGATTGCTTGCTCTATATTCACACCCCATGTACCTCGCATTAACCAGTTCATGCAGCCACATCCTTGGGCTGCTGCACTGAATATGGAAGCTATTTGCTGTTCTATTTCTTTGCAGAAAGCCCCATCAATGTGTTCTTGCCTAGGGTGTCTATCTATAGCATAACTGACTCCTGTCTGCCTTGTGGATTGCTCATGCACGTTTATGCCACTAGCAAATTTTAGAAATTGTGTGTAAGACGCTGACGTTCTGTCCACTGGATAGAGGTTGGCTGAGATTTCCCAGATCTTGCCCTTGTGGTGGAGGTAGGGAAGTGACGGGTGCATTTCCCAGTCCTCTGAAACTGTGTGCCCCATGGGACAAGTGGAATCTACTTCTAAATGTTACAGCATACGCTGGAGACCATAAAGTCCCCTGGTGGGATGCAAGGAAATCTGAGCATCAGGTAACTGGAACTCACATTATCTTATACTTCATATGAATCTGACCACCAGGAATTTAATGAAATGTGCTCTGCTTTTAATAACTACTGGAACACTGATTTGAGACCTCTGTTGTCACTGGCAGCTTGCTCCCAGCTCTGCACACAGCTGTCTGCACTTCCCACTCCCATGACCGTTCCATGTCACCAAGACCGGTGTCCCTAATCGTTAGCCATAACAGGACTGATAGCTCAGGATGCCCTGGAATTTAAATACCTCAAAATATAACAACAACAACAATAACAAAAATACTGTAAAGGGTAGTTGAACACTGGCACAAGTTGACCAGGGAGACTTGTAGACCCTCCACCCTTGGAGATGCTCTAAAACCAACTGGACACAGCCATAGGCAACCCACTGTAGTTGTCCCTGCTTTGACTAGGTTTGTACTAAGTGATCTCCAGGGGTGCCTCCCAACCTTAGCGATGTTATGATTCTATAAAAACATGTTTAATGTCATCCCAGACCTGTAGGGTATGTTGACTGACATCCAGCTGCTCCCGTAGAGAGGCTCTGGTACCCTCCAGGTTCTGCTTCCCCTTGGTTTGCTGAACACAGGCACTCAGGTATCCTCAGACAGACCAAATGGCAGCACACATCTATGTGCTGGAGGCTTTGTCTTGACACTCTTTCCCAGTCTCTCCTAGTTAGTTTTGAAAGCAGCTTTCAGAAGAAGCCCAGGGGTTCAAGTTCTCACTTGGAAAAGAGGATGGAGGTTATGAAGGCAGCAGAACCTGGCCCTCTTACCACCACACTATTTCCAAATAGATTTGGCCAATCTATTTACTGATATTGTGTCTCCTGATTAGTTTTTGGATTTGTTTTCTCAGCAACTGAAAAATGCAGAAACATTTATTTAATGAATAAACTGGGGATTAGCTTGGAAAAAAGTTATGTTCTGCACATTTTTCAGCAAACATTTAAATAAGTTTCCTTTATATATATTCATAAACCTCTATAAGTCTCATCACCCAATTCTCACAAGTTCGCACATGGGTTTAAATTTTTACTAAAAAATTCAGTTGTAAGAGAATATTTCAGATTTAATGCAAAGAGCAATTATTTTTTAAAAAGCTCTGCAATGCTGCTCCTGCTTGCTTGCTATTCAAACAGAAGACACAAAACCTTGAAGTTAGAGAATCCAGTGGAAAGAGCTCCAACACTGAATCTCAGTAAATGCTGTCCCTAAAGCTGTATACAGCCAAAGAATTATCCTTCCCTCTTCCTTTTTCACCTCAGACTTCATGCTTCTGTGTCCCTAATTATTCTTGTAGTGAGTAACTGAGAAAAGAAGGTGATCTGCTCACCCACATTCCACAAATAGAAGGAGAAAAAATATCTAATTTTCAAAAAAATGTGTTATACATTGTACCCAGCCCTGTTAGGTAGCTAATACTAAATGCAGCAGATAGAATTTGAGCTTCTGTGGAACAATAAGGAAATAGGGGGAAAACTATATTTAACTCTATTTATACTCACAGCCTCCTACAAAGTGTAAGAAAAACCCATTTAAGATCAAGAGAGTCAGCACAGATATCATAGCCCCTTGTTATCTTGTTCCAGGTAGTATAAACAATAGGCACTGAGCACAGCTTAAGTAGGCATAATTTTAGCGCTGCAGACAATGAATTCAAACCTAATCTTAGACAGACTACTGCCAACCCCAGCTGTACTGCTCCACTGGGCAGCCGATGTATTTGCAACAGCTTTCTGTTGGGAAAACAGAAATTTAATTTCCACACATTTCATGCCCAGCTCCCACACTTCTCCATTAGCCCATGATTAAGTGTATGTGGCTATAAATCTCCCATAAATTTACAATACCTCAGATTTTCTAAATTCTGTGTTTTATGAGTATGTGTGGGACTGTATTAATATTTTTAAACACAGAGAGAAGCATGACACAGACTCTTGTTTACCTTATTCAAAATGTAAAAGGACTTTGGGGATAGAGAAAACAGTCTTGCCAGGTGTAGCACTTTACATGACTGATTTTCTAGTATACATCTGTTCTTGTATGAAAGGTTTTTGGAGCCTAAAAATAACAGGATAGTTCCCAGCATGTATCCTTTCATTTTGCCCAACAGCTGTTTGACTGGAAAGCATCACCAGCACACAAGAAAACGAGTAAGGAACAGCTTCAGTAGTTCAAACCAAAGCCTAATAACTGGTCTCCAGTGGTGACTAAAAGGAGATGCCTAGTGAAGAACATACAACTAGAGTAAGCACATTTCTCAGCTTCCAGCCACTTTGAGCTCAGAGATTTTCTGGAGACTGTTTGTTTTGAACCAGGCTCTGAAAGAAAACCTCTCTAAGCCTAGAAACCAGTAGAAATTATACCTGGTATGAAAATTAATGTAGTTCAAAGCTTTCAAATATATAACCTGGAGATCAGATATGCTCTGCTACAGCTAGGCCCATAAATTAGTGTGGTCTGGTTTCCAAGGTCTCCCTTGGAAAGTACAGTAGAATCTAAAGAACCCTACCAGGCAACAGCACTAGAAATCAAAATAAAATAAAATAAAATAAAATAAAATAAATAAAATAAAATAAAATAAAATAAAATAAAATAAAATAAAATAAAATAAAATAAAATAAAATAAAATAAAATGGACCAGTCTTAAACTCCTAATATATAAGCCCACATGGGTTGTCAGAAATATCTGGAAAGCTATGCTCTGCCAGTAGGTACTCAAGAGGATTCAAGATGAAAAGGTAAATTTATCCTTAGATGTCTCCATAGCCATGCTTTGGTGCTGTCATTCAGTGTCTGACTGCAACAGCACTGAAGATACCCTTACACTCACACTATGCTAGTGGAGCGATACAAGGCATCGGAGGGCAGCTGAGAAACTTGGACCTTCCCTTCTGAATATTCATTTCTACAGAAATGTCTTTGCTACCTGGGAGGAGTGTTCTGCCCCAGAATCTCATGAATGATTAAACCCAAATCCAGGGCAAATCCCTGCAAACAGGGCTCTGTACTGGGGACAGCAGTTCTGCTCACTGCCTGTCTGCTCGCCATAGAGGCTGCAGTGAGACAGCCTAAGAGATACTTTATATATATATATTATTTTTATCTTTATTTTTTCTTTAAATGCTAGCATGCTTGCCAAAAGGCATTACCACTGCAGAAAAACTCATCTCTAATATCTGCATCTTATTCCTAAAACAGTTTAGCTTTTTATTGCCACTGTTTATAGGAAGCCTACAGTAATATAAACGGCTTTCATAAAAGTTGCCAGGTTTTTAGCAGCATGCTGTGCCTCGACAGCAGTTACAACAATTCTGCTGCTACAAAATAGTATCCAATTGCAGTATCTACTGGCAGAAGCACAAATTGTTCTCTTAGGTTGGGCATTGCTGGAATAAGATCACATTTGCTAACACCTTTTTGTTGCTGTTTTTGTTTTTTTGGCAGGATGAAATGTTTCTTTCTTTTGCCACATAAAAAAAAAAAAAAGAAGGAAGTTGTTTGGGTTTTTACCCTGTTAGAAGAATTATTTTGTTCATCTTATGATATGGGACTTAATTACGCTTCCCTGTTTGATGCTTCTATTAGAAATTCAGCTTCCCATGACTGTATTTCTCCATGGAAGGTATTCAGCATGTCTAGAGAAAACTGAGGTTTTCTCATCACATGATGCCAAGACTTTGGACAAAACCACTTGCCATCAAGCACTCTAAGGGGCTGTCTGTAAATCAGGCATAAGACTTTTTTTGTTTTGTTTTGTTTTTCTTTTTTTCAGTAAGCAAACCATACACAAAGCAGCTACTATGTTGGAAGAAGCTGTGTGGTAGAAGAATATTGATAAACCCCTGTGTCAGGAGAAAATATACAGATTAGAAGTAAGCATCAGCTTTGACCTGCAGAATGTATTTAGCTGTGTAATCAGAAAGCTATGAAACTAGAGCAACACCAAAAAAGCTGGAAAACTTCCCTTGTCAGTGCTGAATAAAAACCATCTCCCTGGATAATTTCATGTCCTGCACCGATTCATTTCTAGGCAGCACCTTATGGTCCTTCACACATACACCAGGGGGATAACATATGTGATTCCAGGACAGAAAGGCAGTCCCTTGCTGATCTTGCCTGTCAAAATTGTCCCTTGCTATGTGTCTTACCACAAAGCTTTTGAAATCTCTGTCACTGAATTAGAGCTGCTGTGCATTTCCTAGCCTTTCTCCCTCTTTCAAGAAAAAGCACTGCTTCCAAAGTTCGCCAAACCACCACTGTGATCTCCACAAGAGGCCAGAGATGTCCCATTTGCAACAGGGCATTTCAAGCTTAACTGAGCATTCCCTTTAGGATTGAGATTAGGGTTTGCTGGGAAAAGATCTCTGTACATTAAAAGGACGTGTGTTTTCCTCACGTTCACAAGCTGCTTATGATGGCCTGCCTGGCATCTGGCTGTAGTGTTGAATTTCAAATTTGTTTTTCCTCCAGGGAGTCAGAGTACTAATCTACAGTAACACAGGCTGTAGGAATCTAATCATTGTACCATGACCCCAAATGATCTTGTTATTCATTCAGCTTCTGCCCAGTCTATCTCAGGGATTGACAAAAGTTTCTGCAATGTGGAGATAAGGAATGTGGTCGTATCCATTTATTCTTACTTTACTAGCCTGGAGACAGCAATATATTCCAGTCATTCAGATGAGAGACTTGCTGATGAGCACATAGGAATAAATGGGAACTAGTGAATTGTGTGTAAAACCACAGCATAGCTATAGTGGAGGGGAAGGCATACATCTGAGACATGCTGCTGAGGGAATCAAAAAAAAATGAGAAGGCAGTGGCATCCAGCTTCCTGGGACAGCTGGGACTTAAATATCAGTAGGCAGTACCATCACTTCCAAGAACATTTCCAATCTGACCTGGAAAATGCCCTGGAAGCAGAGGCTTCATTTACTTACTTATTCATTTTAAATCGTCTTCCTTTCTTTATCTCATGGGAGTTGCTTTCTGCAGAGTTAGAGGAAATTTGTATGGTTGTAGGAAAAAGGGGAGCTGCTTGCTTTGGCATCATTGCCTTCCCTGAAATGATGGGTCTGCAGAAAATAATCAATTCATTTAGACACACAGTTTCACCTCACTAGTATCTCTTACCCAAGCTAGGAGATTCACTTCTACCTTAGCTTTTACAGACACAACATCATGAGGAGCCTGAAGGAGGCAAAAGTCTGCCTGTATCTCCTTGCATACTTAGGACTTCCTCAAGTCATACAACGTGGGCTCACTGCAAAAAATTCAGTGAGGAGTGAGTGAATGGTATAGAAATGAAACACATTAAAAAGCCTAGGAAATCAGTTTACTTCCCTCGTTTTGAGAGGACTTGCCACATTGCTCTCTGCAGTTCCAAGAGGCCATCCATGTAAACCAGCCTCTTGTAAGCTACTCCATGTTCAGCTTATTAAAATGGCAGCAAGTGATATCACTGATTTAATGCTAGTGGGATGTATCTTTCAAGTATCATAGCAAGCATTTCTCTACCTGCACTTCAGTGCTTGTCACAAGGTGGTTAGTTTAGGTAATTTCCAACGTCACTACAATTGGTGAGTTTTACTTTGCACTTTCCCTTTTTGGTGCATTTTTGTGTTGCTTCCCCAGTGACTCCCCTGACTGCATTGTCTGCCTGTTCCACTTGGCATGTTTCACAGGAAAGCACATCATCTGCCTTGCCCCATATACCTTCCCCATCCTTATCCTATTTGCCACAGATCTGCTAGTGAACAGCACAAAAGCAGGGGAAGCAGCCTTACTCCAGGTAATCTAACATATCTTCAGGAGACAAGTGTAATACACTATGAACTGAGTTACTTTGATTCTGGCTTGGTGCACTGCCAGTGAAATAATTATCATTTAAAGGTTAATTAAAGAATCTGCCTTTGCAGGTTGTGAGGAAGGTACTTAACAGCAGGAACTGAGCTCAGGAATTGTCGGGTTGTGTGCATAATGCATAATGTTACAGGCACTAAAATGCATACATTTTCCAGCCTCACTCTGATCTCGCCTGCAGTAGAGTAAATGCCATCCGTCTCCTCTGGATTTGGTGGAGCTGTTCTAAATTCACGCATTATGCAGCAGACTAGACGCAGGAAATAGGAGTGCTCTGAAGAAATCAATTCCATTGTATCTTTTTATCTGCAGCCCCACATGCTGCCTTCTCCTGACATGCAAAAGGAACAGTTGCACTCTTGGTAGTGCACTCAGAAGTGAAAACTGTATTTCTTGGTGATGTTCAGCTCTCAAGAGCCAGTCAGTGAGTGGAGGATTGAGATGTTACACCTTAGAATTACATGGTTTACCAAGTCCTTGCTGCAAGGAGTAAAGCCAGACCAGTACCCTTTTCAGTCTTCAATGGCATGGTGGAGTTCAATTGCCTGTCCACAGTACTACATATTATTCCTCCACTGACATACATCATCACTGCTGGAGCTACACTGAGTACCTATCTACACTATGCCAAGAAGGATAACACACTTCAGAGACTTTTTTGCTTGGCCTCAACATGGCACCTACACAGCCTCAAGTCCTATGCCCATGTGGGGCCAAATGCTTCATGGCATCTTTATTACATAGATACTACTTAAGTGTTTTCTCCCTCCTGTTTTGGCATGTTCTGTTGGAATAATAAAATATACAAGATGATTGTGGTTATTTCAAATCAGGTAGTGTATGCACTACCAAGGGTGATTAACTTTGCTGCCTCTGCCTCAATTAAGAGAAGAACAAACCAGAAAAAGGGAATCCCAGGAGTCAAAATGAAATGGGGGATGAAGGGAGAAAAAGCAGCAGACAAAGAATGGTTCCAAAGCAAACTGGAAAGGCACATGTTACATTCATGAGACCCATGTCTCTACGGGAGCCACTGAGGGCATTTCCCTGGTTGACTTCCACTCTGTCCTTCAGTTTGGTTTTCTTTGCATACACTTCATTTGAACTCAAGCAGGCTGAAGGTGGGAGCTTGAAAAAGACACTGTTGCCAATTTGGAAACAAAACAGTGACTAACGAGCTACCTCAGATATATATATATTTTTTTTTACAAAGTCAAACCTCAAAAGGATTTATTTATGTGATGAAGAGCAGACAGAATAGCTGTGAAAAAAGAACAATGATAAACAACAACAAAACCAAAGCTATTTAGATAGAACCACATATTAAAAAAATATGTGGTATAATTACTTTTTTTTTTTTTTTTTTTTTTTTTAAATAGGGAAGCCAGTATCTTTCTGATAAATAGCTATTGTCTATTGGGAAAGACTTTCCTGTAACAGCTATGTACTATTTTCTGACTTTTATTTTTCTACTGGGAGCCAGCATCAAGGATGTGATGCCCTTACACTTAGCAAACATTTAACCAATAAATGTTTAATCATTTAAGAAAAAGCATCATAAATAAAATGCTTTGTGAATGAGAATCGTCAGGGAGTAATTAGAACTCCTAATGTCTACAGAATACATATCACATCCTCCTGTTTCAGAATCACTTTCTGACTCTCCCACAGAGCAGAAATACACAGATACACAGGAAGCAATTAAGCAAGGAAAAAAAAAAATCTACATTAAGTGGAAACGCTTGTGAAGTTCAGACAACAAAGTTTAGTGCGCCTTGGAACTCTGAGACCCACCAGTGAGCAACAGACTTTTTAACATAATTGTTCAGATTTCAGGTGAAGCATTCTATTCGGACATCTTTTGGCAACGAACAGATTCACCTTTGGATTGTCAAAGTTGTGATAGAAAATGCTTTCAGTATGTCCGTGTTTGGTTGCTTGTTGCCATGAGGGTCTGAGAGTGCAATCAACTTAGTGTTCACTAGAAGCCAGTGGAGAAACCACCAAGCTACAAAACAGAGACAAGATTTGCCTGTGACTTCTGAGTACAGAAACCTGAGTAATTCCACTGTAATTCTCTATAACCAGTAATGCCATTTATTGCCTCTTGTTGATTTTTAAGGAGAAATTTGGCATGATCTTGTGGGATTTTCAATAAAATCTACAGCATCCACATTTCATCTGGAAAGAGGCACTGAAGTGTCTGGGTAGTTTTCCCAGATTATTCTATTTTGTTTCGTAACATGTAACCAGAAAAAGAAGCTTCATAAGTGGCATCATCTTTAAAAGTCACTGTCAATGTTCCCACAGGACTTTTTAAAAATCATTTTAGACAAAGTAAAAGAGAGTATTTTTGCACAAGCCACAGAAGGGAATGCTCTTCTCATTCTCCATTCCATTTCAGATCTCCTTGCCAGTGTGACAAAGCACTATTTCATAACCAACACATCATGTGCAGCAGTACAACAGGCCACAAGGGAGGTATGCAAACAGATTACAGGTTATTACCATACATTTCTTTCTTCACAAATAATTCAAGAAGTTAATGCTTTGAAGTCACAGACAGAACATCTAAATGCATCATAGAAACACTTTAGCATGTGCCATTCTACACATTGCATTTTTGTAATATTTACATTAAAATACAAACATAAAAAAACATAAAAAGTGCAAATTTATTCTCTTTGTAGCTGGAAGTGAACAGGCAACCTAAGTTCTTTCTTTAAAAATGGGTAATATCAGATGCTTCTAAAGAGATGAACAGTGTAACCCCTAGCATTTTTTCAAAAATTAAATATGAAAGCTTGGAAAAGACTTCCTCCTAGCTCAAGCTAAGAGAAACAAAATTGGCACTAACCTATAAACAGAGCCACCTGGGTCAGCAAAAACGTAGTGTATTTACCTTTCTATGAGAAAATAGGGCCTATTTCACTTCCACAGGCTTACATGGGATTAGTTCATAGAAAAGGGTACACAGAGAACTGGCAGCAAGAACTCTTCCACGTGGCATGGCCATAGGCAGATCATTTAATCTCTCTGTGCCCCAGAATCTGTGTGGCATAACGCTGCTGCAAATCCAAAGTTCTGTAAACCCGAACTCCTATGTGCTTGCTAGAGCAGACCTTTATGTTCTCCCAGCAACATTACCAAAACCTTTACTATTGTTTTGGGAAAGACAAAGAGAGGAAAAGACATAAACATCTCTACTTTTCAAATAATTTCTCTTCTGTCCTGCAGCTTGTTAACATTTGTTTGATCCTCCCATTCCAAGCCCTCTAATTTGATGTGGCTGCCTGTTCTTTACATTGGTGAAATCAAAAGGAGTTTCAAAGGAAAAAGGAGAAAACAAGTAGAAGAAAGTCTTGCCAATCATCTTCCTTGCTTTGTAGGAGTCTAATTTGTGACTAACCTTAGTAAAATCCCCACTAAAGAAAATATGAAGTGATGCTTTCTTTTATCTCTTGTGAGCCAGAGAGTGGTCTGGGGCTGTATCAGGAGGGCTATTTTCTTTAAGGAGTCCAGGTGATGTTCTCTCTGCACTTAGATTCAGCAGACTACAATGCTTTCAGTGCTTGCATTTTGCCCTCTCTAACCTAGCAGAGGCCCAACCAAGCTAATATGCTCTGTGCTGATGATAATTTTCAGATCTGGTCTAAGAAGAAAAAAAAAATCAAAGGGTTCATTAACTAATTACCATTGGGCTTTAATATAATGTAATGAAGAAAATGGAAAGGGTCTATCTGGATTGTTTAATTTAATTACTGATATTCCACAAGAAGGAACAAACTTCATGTTAAATTCACAGATGATTTAAATTGAGGAGAAGCCGCAAACATGACTCAAGACAGACATAACAAAGGACTGTAAAAGGATTGTGAAGAAGGGCAAAAGAAAATAAAAAGAGATTTTGCTCGAGAAATTATGTCACAGGCTGATAATAGCTGGGAAATTATATATCAGGTAAAGATAGAAGGAAGGAACTGTAGTAGAAGTTTTCAACATTATAGGAAGGTGAGAAAAGAAATGCCAGTTGTACTTTTGGCACAGAAGCAAAGGATAAAAAAACTAACGGATTTCATTAGTGATGCCACCCAGTTCAACCCATAGCCATACACTGGTACTTTGTGGGGATGCTGGGAACCCTTACTGTGCAGGTCACTGGACTCATGTTCTTCATGAAGACCAGTCTCCCTTTTCACTTAGCCACCTTGCCTTCTCCCTTTCTTTACTTCTTTATTGTTTATTTCCTTTCTCTATTTCATCCTTACAACCTCACACCTGATAATGTTATATCCATTGAGAACAGTCTGGCAACAAAACAGCTTATAAAACTGCAGACCCAGCTGGTGACCTAGCAAAACATTTGGTGCCTGGGAATCTGTATCAACTTAGTCATTAAACTAAAACTACAAAAAAAGCAAGTTAAAACACAGACACATAACAAACAAATACAGTTTGATGATCCAGAACATCACAAAACAGATTTCACAACAAATTTTTCTCGTTTTAAAAAAGGGACAAAATATAAAATGGGGTAGAGAATACTGCATTTCTTCCTAGAGAGCTCAGTAACAGATACAGATTTTTTTGGAGGGTGGTGAAAAAAGGGTGAGGAATGTGTTATGGAAGGTCTAGGAAGAGATATGATAGCATATTAAGTAGTTTTCCTCATATTTTCCCTATTTTAAACTCCAAGGCTACTATTATGAATATTGTAACACCCCTCCTCCCCCCACCCCCCCCCATCCCACCCCCATCCATCATCCTGACCCTACTAATTTAATTTTCTGAAGGAAAGAAGGAAATAAAAGGATAAAATTAATTCCACAGTCTGGTGATTTGACCCCAACCCCATCCCCTGGTCTCTGCTCTGACATGCTACCCTAACACCTAAATCAGTCTGAGGCACCTGATGGACAAGTGATCCAAGAACCAGAATCAATTATTCAGCCTTGTTACTGGTACATTTCCTGAAGAAACCTGTGTGCATGTAACTGTGCTTCCCTAAATATATAGAGAGAGATAAAATAAATTTTAGCTCTTTGGCAAGTATCAATCAGATTTGACAGCAGAAGACTACGCTGAATGATATTAAGTTTTCACATGAAAATAAACAGTAACCAGCTATAGGAATGGCTCTAATCATCTCACAAGAAAACAAACAAACAAACAACAAAACCAGAAAACTGCACTATGAATTCAGACATTATTAAATGGCAGCAAATCCACAGGAGAGACAGAAAGAGATGTTGCAAATAGCCCATGTGCTAGAAATGTTTAATCAGAGCTCAAGGCTTATTAGGGACTGGAGAAGCTGGATGCCATTACCAAACCCATGGAAACTTGTCTTTATTAGTGTTGACCCTTGCTTGGCACACTTGAAGGTTTGGGGATTTAACATCTACATTCAGATAGAGATTGTTTATGGTCATCAGCTCTGCTGAAGCACAAAAGCCAGTATTCAAGTTGCATCAGCTGAAAAGCTCATTATTTCCCATTAAAAACAGATACACAGCATTTCACCTCACATGTTCACAGGAAAAAAAATAAATCTCAAGCAGCTGTTTTTACGAATATTTCAGGCATGCTCTAAAACATGGGCAAGTATATAGCTCAGGTCTTAGAGATTTTGCTTGCAACAGCATGCATTTAACTAACTCAGGAGATGTCTTTACATACTACTGCTACAGCTGTTTATTACACTGAAGACCTTAGATCTTCTGTAGGCATTAATTTTTCAGTACCCCATCAAGCAGAATATTTTCCTAATCAGCACGTGGACTTCTCTGAGCTATATATCTTTCACTCTTAGACACGATGCAAGCTATTATCTACTGAGGAAAATTCTCTCACCTTCTATTTAAGAGTGTTCATGATACGTTCAATATTGAAAGAAAAAAGTTGACATGAGAAAGGATGCATCATGTCTCCAGCTGCAGGGACTGCTGATTAGGACACTTATGATTTCACCAGCTGAGCTGATAATTCCTCCCCACCCTTCAATCACAGGGCTTTTCTCACTGTTAAGTCAATAGCTAAGTATTTTGTAATGACATACGTTTTGGTCCAAAAATGACACAGAAAAGGTAGTAATATTCCACTGTTACACACATACACACACAAGACAATGAGTCACATTATTTTTCACATATAAGCTGTGATTATCTTGTCCCTTTACACCTTGAATTTTCAGCATCCTTTCAACAAATGATTTTCCAAATTGGGCTTTTACAAATGGTGCAATTCTGAAAACACAGACAACAATACATATACATATATATATAGTTGGACATATCAGAGTACAGGGACAATGACAGTTAATTTATTCCATTTTGAGAGGTCACTGATTACAGCATCATCCTTCCAAAAGAAATATCTCAATATAGTTTCAGAGGGTGGGCCCTCTCAGAAGCAGCTTTGCATGAAATTATTGACACATGTAGGTGGAAAATATGAAAGCTAACCAATTCCTTACAAATCAGCTGTACTTTCTCAATGTAAATAGACAAGCTTTCAGCTTAGGGTTATTTTTATTTTTTGAGTGTGTGTGGATTTTTTTATTTTTTTAAGGAAATAGATGAGCAAATACAAAACCTTATTGCATTCTGAGCAGTACTTACTGAGAGACATAAAGAGAAAACTCTTAGCAAGAAGATTACACTGCAGCAAATCCCACAGAGTACAATGGTGCTCAAGATCCTTGGTTACCTGGATCCTCCAACAAATTGGAGTTTGGAACCTATGAAAGGTCTTTAACCCCAGTCAGCTTTGGGGAGGGGACCAGCTATATAATTTTTGAATAGAAGCATTTCAGATATTGCCAACTAGACTGCAATATTCATTGAATGATTCTTATACTTGCTTGGTTTGCTGTGCCAGCCTATAATTTTGGGAAAAAAAAAGCTTTCACTTGATTTACCCCCAAAAGATATCACAAAGGTTAGTAACAGCAAGCAGTCATCTCTTGATTTGAAAACATGAAGTGCTGTATGACATATCCAGCACAATATTGATTTTTAGGATAAATCATCTCCCTTGATGAAAATGTAAATCTGAATTGAATGTTCTGCTGTCCACAAGTGATTCAAGCAATCTGCCTTCCAGTATGCTACTTTCCTCAATTCCTTGTAATATTATCTTTGTAACTCAGTAAGAGACAAAAAGGATGAGTGATCAGCTAATTTGGGTCTTCTGCACTCACTAGATATCACTTCATTATCTTGTTGGACACAATAACTTTGCTTGCAGAATGGGATTTTTTTTAACAATTCAAGATGGTGAGGCTCCCACCACCTCATCTCAGAAAGTCCATCCAGCAAGCTTCAAAGCAATGAACAGTAATTGGAGGTACCAAAACAAAGCCTATATTCTATTACATGAATTTGTTTGTTTGTTTGTTTGTTTGTTTTCTGGTTGAAAAATAAAGCTCACATTCAGTGTAAATCAATTCCTCTAAGCTTTTCAGAGATATGATCCAAATTAACGAGTTTAGCACAGTCCCTTGAACAGTTTGCCTCCAAATTGTATGGTACAATGGGCAAATAACAGATTCTGGACACAAATCATGCATTATCTGTAAGACTACATCAAAAGATTTGGAAATGCTGCCAAAAATACATAAACCATGTGGATTTACTACCTTTTAAACATTTTTTACATGCCCCCAAAATTGAAAAATAATGTTGAGTAAACATCAGCCCAAAGTCATCATGGTAAGAAAACATGTCTCAAATTCAAAATATCAGCCTGAGATGTGACTGCTAGAAGTGAAAAAAAAATTTTCACTTGCCCTGTCACTGGTAAACTTGGAAATGGGGTAATTTTTATACTGCAGGGAATGCTGGCCTTTCCAAGGCAAAAATGCCCATGGAAAGCATGCATCACATTCCAGGTCCATGTCTTGAATTTTGCATTCCTGTTTGTTTATCTCTAATAAAACAATACCAAAACAACAAAAGCATCAAACTCTGCAGGAAAAATTCTGCAAAATGAAACTAACAACCTGGAACTTCAGGTCAAATCTAATCTATGGTCCCTCTCTTCCAGTGTAAAAGAGAATAAATTCTTTCATTTAAACATGTCTAACTGCCAAAAGGTTTAAAAACTCCAAAGATAATAAGTAAAGAGGGCATTAACTGCTCAATAAAAGCTTCAGCATTCCTTCCTTTTTTATCTCTTAAAGAAACATCCCATTTCCATACATTATTTATCATGCTGCTATTTTCTTAAGCAGCTAAATTTGCCATCATTTCTTTCTTTATTCAAAGTGATTTTTAGTGCTAGTAAACCACCCGGCTTGGCAGTGCTGCCATGCCTACTTGTAGCGCTGCAAACAATGATCTGCAGCTCCAGATTGCTGTGCTAGAAGCTCCCATGACCAAAATGACAAACTGAACCTGTATTTTCTTTAGCGTTAATCATGATAATTGATCTTCAACTTCAATTATTTTTTTTTGTGATAATAGCTTAGCAATTTTTCCAGATCATCAGCACAGTTACTGAAGAAATACCATATTTTTTCCCTTTTCTTTCATATTATAAACGTGCTCCAAATCACAATTCTTCCCTTATCATCGTCTTCCTCTCATTTGCCTCAAAACTACCAAGCTGGGTTTTTAAAACATACATTATCCTACCCCTGATCCCTAGAGCTGCCATGAGACATTGCATTCACAGTGCATTGAAGATCCCACTCTCAACCACTATCTCACCCTTCCAGAGCACTTACGAGAACCCCCCTCCTCACCTCCTGCTATGCTTACAGCCGTATAACCCTAACTGCAACGATCAACACAGCTGCAGGTATTTTTTTATTTCCTTTTGCTGCAGTTCTGCTTCTCCCTTGTATAGCAAGACCAGACACTCCTAAAAACTTCACCTGAGTATAAGGCCCTATTTATACAGATCACAGAGGCAGTCTGTGGATAGCTAGCTTATTCTTGTGAAATTGGGTGGTCTTTCCTTTGCACTCTGATTCTCCAAAGTCAGAGAAGATGCCTGAGCAGCTGAAAACCAGTTATTTAACCCAAGTCAAGATTCAACAAGATAATTTGGGAATTCTCCCTTCCACACCACTTATTTCACTGGGAGTGAGAGCCAGTGACTGAATTTCAAAGCCATCTGCAGCAGCCAGTTATATTCATCTACCAGTTTTAAAGTCTTGAATGAAAAAAAAAAAAAAAAAAAGGAAGAAAAAGAAAGGAAATCATTTTAGCCTAAACCACAAAGAAAAACCAAATAAGACCATTACTTTTTTTTTTTTTTTTTTTTTCCTCCCTTCAGAATCAAATGCATTCATCTTGCTTTTATACAGGAAGTAGCAGTGTTCAGTACGAATTGATTTGAGGTGGCTGCTAGGAGGGAAGGATCTCAAACTTAGTTGTTTCCCACCATTTTTCCCCCATTATGCACTTTAATCCCCTGCCACAAAGAGTTTTAATAGTGATGGGGCTGCAGTACTAATATTGATAACTATATAGTGCTGTGCCTATTTGTCAGTTTAATGATTATGTACATGAGAAAAATTGTTGCCTTCCTTCAGAGCCTGATGAGCTCTTCAACACGTTATTACCAGAATAAATGTGAAAAGTAAAGTAAGAATTTTCAGTGGAGGGAGTAATTAAACAACCTCACCACTGAATTTTAATTAGTGATACAAGGACTATTTCATTGCTCAGCTCTAAATGTGCTTCCTGATGAGGGCATAATATCTAAATAGATCTTGCATAATGCTCCTTCTGGAAGACAGGGAAAGAGTTCAAGTTTGAAGTGCAAGGACTGTTCCCTCCAAATCAAAGCCTGCTCAAGAGCTGCAGCAGTAACATCATCAGGGCATACGGGTTTGTAGTTTTGTTTTGTTTTTAAAAAAACACTACAGAAGGGAGTGATGTGGTTGAATTTACCTCTGGGAAGGGTCAAACAAGTAGGACACCCTCAACAACTTAGAAGAAACAGAAACTGCAGCTCAGGTCCAGGTCAAAATTTTGGTATGTGCTGCTGAATCCTTAAACAGACATACAAAAAGGAGTGTTCCGGAGGAATGCCGAACTGACAGCAACATTAAAGAGCAATTCAGGAACATACAACATTTTGCAGCAATTTGCAGGAGATGCTCCAGATATTTAAAATCCAAAGACAGAAGAAAGTTTGAATAAATTAAGAAAAAAGAAAAAAAAAAAAAAGACAGTATGGAAGAAGAAATAGAGATAATTTAGATAGACATGATAAATATGTCTAAGATATAGATATTTAAATATTGGTCATTATTAGTGGGACAATTTAAATCATGAACTGACAGTCCATCACTTAAATTTTCAAAAATCTTTATCTTCGAGGATTAGGGAAGAACCATAGGTTTACTAAAGAAAAGATAAATAAGAAGCACGATACACACAGGGTGAGACAAAATCCTCTGAAGGCTGGATAGCTCAAACATTTTCTTATTTTGTTGCCAAAAGAAAGAAAAGTTGACTGTCAGACTGGTTACTATAGCCCAGTGGTTCCCAAAATTTTTGCCCTACAAATCACTGCTAACCTTCAAGATTTCTTGCAAAGCACCATATCCCTGCTTTAATCACTCTTATTTAAATTACCCTCATAGTTATATACCTAAAGTGTGCATTTACCATGCGCTCAAATATCCCCAAGGCCTGAGCACCATGCCTAGCAACTACTACTCCTGTTTTCTTTTCCTGTGTTGCCCTGATATCCTACTGATTTCTAATGGCACTGTATCTTTTGTTATGAGGAGAACATTTTCAGTGTAGAATAAACTTACTTAAAATACTTGTTTAAATTCAAAATGTTCTTTCATAGTCTTTCATTCATCTGATTAGTATTTGTATGTAATTATAAGTTTATATGTTTATATGCACATGTATGAGAGCAAATGCATGATATTATGCAGCAGTACAGATACAAGACCACAGGCTACAGCATTAATATGCAAAAGCCATTAAGTTCCTGAACACAGTACTCTGATGAAACCCTTAATAGGATGTAGACTGCTGAATTAATAACATTCATCGTGATTATAGTGAGGTGCCAAGACTAATTGGAAAAGGTGTTTGATCATAAAAATAACTATCAGGGATTTTTTTCCCCAATTTTTTTCCATAATGAATTTAAATGTGCAATGAATAGAGAGAGAAAGCAGAGGAGGTTAGAAAAATTATGGCTGGTATTGTGTGTGTTAGAAATACAAGTTAAATTAATTGCACATTTAGTTCAACAATCTTTCATGTTTTGTCAAATTTCAGTTTTTAAAACTCCAGTCTAGGTCAATCTTTGTGTAAGAACAATTCTTTTAATAGAGTTACATACCTGAGCAAAACTACTCAGAAATATTTCCCATCTACAGATGATATACATGTAGGGAAAAATAATAATAATAATAATAATAAAATTAAACTTTACTTGGGAGTAATTTCTCTATTTGCCCCACTTCTTAATAGCTTGCACTTTACCTGCATGCCTTTGGAAGCATTAGCACTAATAGATTATCATGTTGTTTAAAGAGCTGGCAATTTGAAACTTATTCCTGATTTTACACATCTTAAGACTGATAGTATCAAAAACACTCATGAACAAAAAAGACCAGAGTATAACAATGCTGGGCTATTTTCAGTTCAAATAATTTATATCTTAACTCACAATTAATTTATCCTAAATATGAGACATTAAATTTAAATAGAAATGTAAATAGATGAAACTTTATTTTTTTAATTTCCATAGTTTTCTCTCTCTCTCTCTCTCTTTTTTTTTTTTTTTTTTATGGCAGAAATTAGTTCAAATTGTCTTTTCCTAGAGAACATTTTTCAGGAACAGATCTTGAACCTAATTATGGTGGAGAGGCAGAAATCCTTGTGGACTTAATTACTTGCTATATATGAACAGCAGGTGAAAACAGGATCAGTAGTCTTCCTCATCTGGTAGCTAAACTTAAGTACTTCATAAAGGTACCTTTTACAGAAATATCTATGGAGTTAACAAAACATTTTTCCTAACCTGCGCTGAGTAAAAGATTAGTCCTGAAAACTAAAGATGCGATCATTTTAAGAGATGTGTCTACATTGAAACTGGTTCATGTGATTCAGATAAAAGCTTCCCTTCGGGATGGCGTTCCATAAGTTCGTTATGCAATACTTAATGCAATAAAACAAAACAGAAGACACACATTTCCTTTAGTCAGCTTTAATATGCTTCTGGAGAGCTTAATTATAGCTTGATTATATAATACAAGAAAATGGAAACAGGAGCAACTGGGCAACCTTTCCTTAGATATCTGTCATCCTCTCAATTTTTCCTTTCATCTTCACTTCTCCAGTGCTTTCAGTCTCCTTTTTTACTGGATCTTTCCAATATTTCCTATCCTTTTTGCTTCCCTATTCTCACCCCCCTTCCACTGCAATAGTTTTCAGAGAGCAACTGGAAATGCTAGGGCAATATGCTCAGGCAGAGGTCTTTTCCAGTCCATTTTATGTTGCTGACCTATGGTAGCCTCTAGTACATGGGGTGCCTCTTCTCCACAGATGGACCACATATGCAGGAGGAAGGAAATCAAAGACTCAATTCCCTTTGAACTGCATCATGGCTGTCTCAAGCAGTCCAGCTTCACTAGCGTGGGAGCATTTGTTTGGTAATACAGACCAGGATCAGAATGTCAAATGACGGGTCACAATGTTATGTTTGCCTGCTCATATTCCTTTCCTTAGATGACTCAGAGACCTTTAGGTATGTAGGTATTTGAAAATAAGACACAGAGATTCTACACCTCATGAAATTAGAGGTGGGAGAAAAGAGGGCAGCTCATGAAGAAATCACAGAGATTAAGCTCCAAAATGGAAGTTAACTAAGTTAGAACTTTTATTGCATGACAGACACTTACCATCATTCTTTGCTGATGAAATAAAGGGTGATATTTTTCTTCATTTGCTTTGTGAGATGACTCTTTTTAAGTACTAATTTCTTGAGTTGTATGTATTAAAACATATATTCAACTATGTACACATGCACACACTGCTGAGTCAAAGCTGAGGTCTCATTACAGCAACTTGTGTCTGCAGACTAGATCAAGCAAGATCTTGTGATTCAAACATTATTTTCTTCAAACACAAGATTACAATTTGAGGCTGGACAGTTTCAGAAAACATCCTCTAGGCGTGGTAAAGATTAGTTGTCTTCACCTGAAGCTTAACAGTATCAGAAGCAATTTCTAAAAATATCATAAAAGTCGCTAAAAATTGTATGGTGTAATGTTGAAGAGATTCAGGCAGATCACTCTACTACCTTTGGTACAGAGAGCCTGAGTAGAAATATTATTTAAGTTCTATGCTATTTGGAGACTAAATGAAAATTACTACTTAAGAATTAGAAAGCATACACTTCTTAAAAAGGAATTGAAAAAATGTGATTTTCACCTATACTTTTGAAATATTTAATCGTTTTTTTTTTTTTCCATGTTTGTACCAGAATTACTAGATTTTCTTTTTTAGTGACTGAAATTCTTCATTTCAAATTTAAATGGACTATTGATTTATAATTAATCAGACAATTTATATTTTTAATAGTCAAAACTATATCATAAGACAACAACAACAAAAAATTAACCTTACCAGGAAGAGGAAAGAGGAGAGAGGAGAGGAGAAACAAACAAACAAAACAACAACAACAACAACAACAAAAACACCTCTGTTTCTTCATATATTTCTTCATACATTTCTTCATACATTGAGTGATACAATAGCTTTGTCTTGTTCAGTACTAAAAGAAATTTGGAAAATTTGAATTAGCTACAGTGGAAAATCCAAGTTTAAAAAATAACCAGGCTCAGCATGTTTTAAATCATCTTATACTGAAGACCAGTGCACTTTAAATAGGGAATTTCAGAGATAAAATTGGTTCAACTTCATTACATTATATTCTCATGCAAATACGTGCAACGTTGCTTTTCTGATTCATTTATAAACATTGCACATTAGGCAGAAACAGAAGTCATCAGTCATTGTTCAATAGAAAGATGATATATCAAAACAAGAGCATCAAGAACACAAGAAAAAAGAAATTGGTGCTTTTGAATCAGACATTTCAATATAAAATACATGAGGCTATTTCAAAGTTTTCTTAATTTAAAAAAAAAAAAAAAAAAAAAAGGCAATGTCCCCAGGGGAAAGACATACTTGCTAAGCCTAAAGAATTCCTTAGGCTTCTCAGACATTTATTGCACATTCTAACAAGGATTATTTTACAAGACTGTCAGTCTCTCATACACCTTTGTCTGTATTCCTGCTACAGCAGAATCCATGGAAATTCCAAGAAGATGGAAAAGGAAAGTCTCCATATATATTCAATGAATGACATCAAATAAGGACACCAAACTTGTTTTGAGAATGAGAAAAATGAAAAATGAAAATATCACTGTAGGTCTGCTACCCGTAGGATGCTCTAGGGGATATTACTAAGTCAATACGCAGTGCTCACGTAATGGCAATAGTTCACTGGGCAAAGAAACAAGCAACCTCTTAATGAATGGCTCTCAAAATAAAGCATACAATTAAAAGATGCATAGCTTAGCTCCCTCTAGGATATTCCTTTAAGATGGAAGACATGGTATACCATGGCAAAGGAAAGCATAGGAGAATGCAGATATTTAGATACACTGAACCAACATGAAATTAAAACTTAGGGCCAAGAGAAGAGATATTCAGGTCAGTGAAGAAGCAGAATACCGTTTCTCACATGAGTTTAACACAGGCAACTTCTATTAAAAGTCAGCAATGAAAGTACTAATGTCCCCTCAACTTCAGTGCTAAAAAAATGTCTCTCACTGGAATTTCAGTCTGTATATACTCTATTCTCCACCCCCTCCTACCTCTTTAGGAGAAGTTTTTCATTCACTTTAGTAGTATTAGACCATTCCATGTATAAGCACATATTTTTGTTTATAAATAAGCATGTCTATAAGTAAAGCCAGTTAATTAATTTAATTCTGCATAGGAAGATAAACTGTGCATTAGGTTAATGATGTACCACAGCCTCTAGAGCTAAGGTAGAAAAAGGGAACTTTCATAGCAAGGAGTAGTATGAGTAAAGAAACTGGTTGCTCTAACATTCAGCAAAAAAAGTGTTGGTAAAATGTTGGTAAATAATAGATATTTGTGTTTTAGTAAAGAATGTAAACATATTGGGTGAAGTTTATAATGCATGTGAAATTATTGAAAATTTAATCCATGTTGTATTGCCTTTGGAATCCTGTTGTAATCATAAGGGCTGAAAGCCTAACAAAACAAAACAAAACAAAACTTTTAAAAAGAGAGAGAAAAATGCTTTGGGAACAGTTTTTATTCTGGCAGAGTTTTCATTGCTTGTTTAATTTGGTTCACGGATTCTGTCCTCTTTTAATTCCCTTGTCATCCAGAATCTATTACAGGGAGCTAATGCCCTCATGGCACCATCTGGCATTATTTAATATGTAACACCATCTTATAAATCAAATTATAATTTATAATTAATCAGACAATTTGTATTTTTAATAATCAAAATCTTTATTAAGAAAAAACTGAATATATTAACGCATCACAGCATTTTAAAAAATATTTATGATATGTGGCTTTTCTTTTTCTCTCTTTTCCTGCTTGGAGACAAAGGGTTTCATTTCAAAAGCAGTTATTAATTAAAATGCATCTTAAAATATAGTACAAGGAATTTTTCCAAAGTTTTGCAGAAATATACCAATGGTGAAATTAAAAATGTCATCCCAAATAATGGATGTTTCAATAGTTTAGAGTATAAACAGACAGCTGAACTAGAACTGGTTTTGCACTATACTTGCTGCCTATTTCAATCATTATAGATCCTAGATGGTGTTCTGCAAAGTTTGATCAGCAGTAGGAATTGTGTCCCTTAGTTTAAATATACCCAAATTTACCCTCTGGTATGTCCAGCTCTCTACAATGACAAATATTGTTTATCAATTATATGCTTTCTATGCCTATTTAATATTTCATCTTTCATATCCCACCACTGAAAAGATACAAGCTGATTAGAGTGGGAATAGAGGACCAATAGGATATGGATATTGCACTATAAAATGGAATAAAGTCACTTTTTTCCCTTCCATATAAACTATCAGACAAATACTAAATCAATGATTATTTCTGAGATAATTCATCTGGGCTTTTTAACAAAAGAGCTAAAAGCAAAAGACCAAAAATGAGAAATTACCTCCAGTATGGCATGGCCTCACCTTAAGTACTGCATGCAGTTTTGGACACCACAATATAAGATATAAAACTATTAGAGACAGTCCAAAGGAGCACAACAAGGGTGGTGACGGATCTAGAGGGAAGTTGTATGAGGAATAGCTCCTTGGTGTGTTCAGTCCAGAGCAGGGCAGGCTGAGGGGAGGCCTCATAGCGGCCTGCAGCTCCCTTATGAGGGGCGCGGAGGGGCAGGCACTGAGCTCTGCTCTCTGGGGACAGAAACAGGACCCAAGGGAAGCCAGTAGTTGGACTTGACAATCTTTGTGGGTTCCTTCCAATTCAGGATATTCTGTGATTCTAAAAGGTAGTAATATCTGCATCATGCGGCTCCACATTACAGCATTACTCTGGGTATATATTGAGTGCATAAGTATTGCACTAACACGTGTAAAGGACATAGCTAAAGATACTTATTTCCTGACTACTCAAGTGCTATAAGACTTCTAAGACGCTCAGTTTCACTTCCACCCTCAATGAACTACTGTCAGTTGCTGCAAGGCAAAGAAGGGCTTTCATGAAATTAATGAGGACTACAGAAATTTTAGAAGAGCAGGCACCTCTCAGCAAATCCTGCTAAACCTCTTCTGTTCAAAAAGGCCTGGGAAGGGGAGGAGCAGTGAGTAGCCAGAAGCATGCCTTATCTCCCTTCAACAGAGCAAACTAGAGTGGACATCTGAGGTTCTCACCACACCTGTGTCACAAACCACAGCCTTAACCCCATGGGGACCCATGGTTGAATTAAGTTTAATGGTTGATATGTCTTGACAGGCATGACTGGGAGGCAGTAAATGCAAGGAAAAACAGTACAAATATGAGGAAGTACTCTGAATCTGGCTGATGTCCCCCATCCATATCAGGTTTTATGACACCTAAGCCCAGCAACACTGACCCACATTGGAGACAGGCTCAAAATGTGCTTTTTATTTAAAGTTTCCTTCAAAGCCCAAAACCTGTTTCAAAGAGATGTTCCCAAACAGATTTTCAAAGAAGCAATATTCACTTACTTGATGGATTTGCATGACAGCAACAAAACTTTACAGGGGCCTTCAAACAGCACCTGGTAAGTGCTATCTTACATTAATCTTAGAAATTCTCATTTTTCATCTTTTTGTAATTCTTTGTTACTAAGATACACGAGAAACAGGAACTTTAAGGGGTGTTTAAAGTGCACGTTCCTCTGCTTCCTCTTCCCTGCCTGCAAACGTAATCCTCTGCTTGTAATGTCACAGTTGGTGCTTGCGCACAGAGAAGATTAATTTGTCAGAAACAGAGGATTACACATTAAACAGGGGCGCAGACAGGTGAATGTGGTGTACCCCTGGGAAGGGAGCTCTGCTGGCACACAGATCTTGTCTGCCAGCTCCTCACTCGCTGAGAGTGAGAGCAGGTTTGGGATAATCAGTGCAGAGAAAAAGCGAAAAAGAGAGAACATAAACATTCCAGTATTGTTGATCTTTAAAAAGATACACTGAGGTTACAATGGAAAAAACAGAAGCAATTTGTGAAAGCAAGATCTCTGAGTTAATGCAGACTTAAGCTATGAAACCCATGCTCAGAAGTACCACACAAAGATGATATTTAACTTTCCTGTGACATTGCACCATTCTTTAGTTTTACAGCAAGAGAAATCCCTCCAGTCAGACACAAGAGGGGAGGCAGGAAGGCAGCAGTGACAGCAGCATGCCTAGGGACACCACACACTGATCCTGCTCTACTCAGCACCAGAGGCAGAGAGAGCAGGACATGAAGGAGAGCTGTGCTAACTGCTGCTGTCACACATGATGTGGGGATGGAGAAAGCCCCAAATCCTGAGCCAGGGTGCTCCAGTTGGTATCTTCAGTAGCAGAAAAGTGCCCTCTAGACCAAGCATTGCCAGCTGGTAAATATTAATATATACTGCTGCAGATTTAGCCCTTCTGAGGAAAGACTGCATGGAAAACTGAAGAGCTAGAGAAGTAAGATGAGTCTCACACTCAAGTGTTATTATAATTAAAGTAATATACAACAAATGTTTATGGCATTTGCAAGACATGGGCTGTCTCCTGCCTACACAGACAACAGTTAAGAAGAGAAGTGCTCTCGGTCTTCACCCCGGTTTTACATTCTGCTTTGCAAATGACTCTGAGTGACCTGCACAGCACTTTGGGGTAAAAACACATTATTCCTGTGCAAGTCATGCTTTCATGCTTACAAGGAAAAGGCCTGGGATGTGAGATCCACAGGACCCCAAATCAAATGCTGTGAAAGGCAGCAGTTGCTAAATGGAGAGGGACCAGCAGCTGCTGCTTCTGGGAAGGACAAGGCAGGGATGGAGAGAGCACACATGGCACTTTGCTTCTTTGAGAGGCAAAATCTCCCTGCTCCTTCTTAGGTAAAGACTAAATCAGATCACATCAGGGAAAAAAAATCACAGCAGAAAAATGATTTCTGTATAAAGAGAAAAGCCTCTTTCCATGCTCTGCCAGCGTAACAAGGATTTTAGCAAAGAGCTGTGGATGTGAGATATTTACCTTTGAATCCATTTGTATTTTTCTCCTCCAGTTCCTAGAGCTTTTATTTACTGTGTAATGAGCCAGCTAAGGGGCTAAAATAACACATACGGCTTATGTCTTTTGCAAAGCCTTTCATAAACGCTGGTCAGACATAGAAGAGTCCCTTGTTTGCTGTAATACACAAACAGTCCCCAGTTGCCAAAATGCCCACACAAAAGCAACCCTGAGAGCCAGCAGCACAGCTATGGCAACTTACCGCTGCACTCAATCCCCGTGTGTTTTCAGGCTTCCTTGGACAGGACATGTAATGCATTAAACAAGAGATTGTGGAAATGGGCTCCTGTACAGTGAGGTAAATTCTTCCATTTTATTCTGGCCTGTATAATTCATAATATGTGTCACATTCACAACATTCAAGTGTTCAGTCACACTGAAGTCTCATTACAGCATATCAGGGAGCATATCTTGCACCACTCAAGCCACATGGCTTCATCAATTTGGACCAAGTGGACATACAGCTAAGGCTACAGAAAGAAGCTCTAGAGCAGGTGAATGGAGCAGGGATCTGTGCACCACAGATCTGTGTACAATGAAATGCAAGCAACTCTTCCAGTCTCAGCTACGGCTTTGCCTTGACTGTCTCTCACTTAAGTAATGAACAAGAAACAAGCCAGGCTTCAGAGTTGGTAATGCAGTCAAAGGGGAGGAGAACTCACCTGCAGTGCTGAGATGTAGGCACTGGTAGCTGACTGCCCTGGACCCTTGGTGAAACCTTGTGGGTCAATGGGAAATTCTGCTCAGGGCCTTGGGATGCAGTTGAACTCTGAATCCAAAATGCAATATTTTCCAGATTAAAAGCTATACTTAAGTTTGCAAAGAACCCCATCTTAATATGTCATAAATACTCTTCTGTATTTTACTGAAGCTTTTCTGCTCTTTACACAGTTTGGGAATTCATAAAATACATGATTTTGTGAGACACCTAATGGTCCAAGGAAGCTTCAATCTGCAAGTAGGTATGTACTTAAAGCCTATTCCAGTTTGGATAACTGGAGCACGTGACTCTGTTCAAATCATGTACATAAGTCTTGCTGGAATTGGGATCTATAGGAGCATGTATATCGTTACTAACCACAATATACTGTGTATTACTGCAGGAAGAGAATTCCTACAAAACTGCAGGTTAACCAGCCACTAATTTATTGATGTTGGCACCACTTTCTGCCTTAAACATTATACAAATTTACTTTTCAAATACTGTTTGAGTAAATATATGTCTAAGGAGGAATATTTTATCAGATGGACATTTCAATGAAATATTTTATTTCTAAGGTGGGATGAATAGAAAGTAGCTAAAGAAATATGCTGATACTAAAATATGAAGTCAAGGAAAGCACTTTGATAGCAGTAGCAGCAGCTGTGTGAACGACTTGCAGAAAAGAATAAATTCTGTTTTATAAATAAGCACATGAGGATAACATTAATAGATATATTTAATTGAAACCTGTAAAGCCAGTGAGATTTTTATCTCCTACACTTCAGCATATTTTGTTCCTGCAAAAAAAGACCGGGGAGATGGTGAAAGTGAATATGTGCAAAGCATGTGGTGCTGAGTAAAAGGTGTAAATGCCATCCTGCTCCATGCTTACCTATTTGTCCCCACAGAAACATGAGTCTAACTCTGAAGAAATGCACCTAATCTGCACATCTGCAAGCGAGGACAGTATCCTTCCCCCCTTGCTCCCAGAATCTGTTCCTTACGGAGAACAGTGGCTCAGATTGATGACAATGGGATTTTGCATAGGAAATACCATGAGCTGGAACAGGTCTGAGACTCACCAGAGGAGAGGGTTTTTTGGTCCCTGTTCTGCCATCGGGCAAGTAAATTCATTTTAAGCCACAAACCCATTATGGGTTTTCTGTATTTGGTTTGATGTGGGCAAAAAACAGTTTCATAATATGTATGGAAGAGCAGTGGGTACCATGACTGCTCAGTCATCACTAGGTGTGGTCCTGGCTGCCACTTATACATTCTTTCACTTTTATTGATTTCTCCCTCACTCTAATTAGCAGCTTCAGTGCCAGACCCAGCAGAGGTCTCATCCTCTTTGTCTCCCCTGGGACCTCAGGTCAGATCCTTGGGTGAATATACCTCATTTCTCAGTTGGCCATCACCTGATGCCTTCTGCACGAGGAGGGTGACTCTCAGCTGCTTCCCTTCCAATGCACTTTGGCATCAGTAGAGAGCACAAATCACAGATGACTTTGTTGGGAAGCAACCCTGAAGATGAAGGGAGAGGCAAGATACAGGCAAAGACCTGCCTTCTCCCAGTTCTCACCAGTTACCACAATAATGTGAAAAAATATATATATACACACACACACTTCATATATACGTATCTGGAGAAAAACTAGAGGGCAGAGCTTAAACTGCTTTGCACTTTTCCTTCCCTTAAATGGTTTACTTTTCTTGAAATTTGACTTTGCATTTTCATTTTATTGTACTTGTAGTAGTTTCTCTAAGAATAATTGCAGCATCTCTGCTTTTCTTGCCTTTTTTTTTTTTTTTTTTTTTTTTTTTTTTAACTTAAGAACACTTGATATATACTAAACCTTAACTTGATCTAACGTTTCTATGTTAGGTGAAAATTAACACCAAAGCATTCATCTCCAGCTGCCTGAAATCTAAAGCAATGTTGTGTTTAATGGATACTCAATTTGCATGTGTCCAGTTTGTGCTGTAAATAAAATCTGCTTAATCACCCTAAGGAAGTGATTCCCTCCTTTCTCTTATATCTCCCATAAACCTACATCACCCTTATACTGTGACACACTGTCTGAAAATGTTATATGCCTTCACTCCTCCAATGCTACTTCATAAATATATTCTGAACCTAGCAGAAAAAATGTTTCATCAGATGGTCAGCTTGCTAAAATATTTTACTTCTAAGAGGGGATGAACAGCAGAACAGCAGGCAATGAAAGAAATACAGCTATAATAAAGGACACAGGCAGTGAAAAGGCTGTGGTAAAATCAGCATAAATGTCACCCTCTCCTCCCCCACCCCACCCAACCAGAATAAATTTTCTTTATAAATAAATACTGTGAGAATAACATTAATATCTTTAGCTGAGAGTGGGGAACTGTAAGAACAGTAAAAACTGTGCTCTCATATAAGCATACTTTTCAAATTCAGGAGTTATGGGATAGAAGCTGTGGTAGTTATTTAATTCCAGTTTGTTCCACGTTGTGTTTTTCAAATGAAGCTGAGGGTGGATCCCATTGTGCAGCTTGGGCAAGACCAGTCCAAAGTCAGGTTTGGTAGTCAGCAAGCTTCATTTTAGTTTTTCATGATTACTGACCTAGTGCACGGTACCATCTAGTTTTACTCACAACTCTAGACCTTCATTTGCCTCTTGACTCTGCCTTGGTTGTTGAGAGTGTTTGCAGTTTAGGGCCCTAATGAAATGCATGCACAGCACCTCTCCCACCAGACCTTTCCAAGAGCTGCCATATCACAAATCAAAGTGAAGGGTATTTGCACTCTGTGTTATATTTGGTGGTGAAATTGAGTCTGAGGTAACTGAGGAATATTATCTATGCTGTACCTCTTTTTCATACTCCCTAGTATTTATTTATTTTAAAATTCTTTACAAATAATGGGTACACCTTTAGCAGACGAGGACACCAATCTGATTAAGTGAGAAAGAGAATGAATAGAAAGTTGATAAGATGAGAAAGACAAGTGAAAAGCAAGCACTGGGCAATGCCTACTAGCAAACAGAAATTAAAACCTCTGTTCTAATAAGACTAGTGATGACCTTAGGTGGGAAGATATCTGCAGAACATCACTGAGGTAAGCAGAAACTAGTTATTGCTGGTACTAGAAGACAAGATAAGCAAAAGAGAGATGAAAAATTAGACCAAGCATCATGGAGAGAGTCTCTCTGTCTAGCCTGGTTGCTATATTAGTTTCTCTGTAGGACAGAGACATTAGGATATTTTTTAAGACAGGGAAGACCTGCGCTGGGTTGCCTGGAGTAACCCAAATCCTTCTTCTTGCTCTGAAAATATCAGTTGGGCTCATCTTCAACAGTACCTCAAATTTCCTAATATCATTGATTTCATATTGACTTGAAACTCAGAAAAAAATGAAATGAAATTAAAATTGCTGAGGCAAAAAGACGGAACAACCACATCAGAATATGCAAGCACAAGCATAAAATCAACTGTATGTATTTTGCTTGTTGCTTAAAAAAAAATAATAATTTAAAAACTCAACACTATTCTTTAAAAGTAAACAAGAACTCAAGATTACATATGCTTTTTTCAAGCTTTTCGCTTGCTCCTGATTACTTGTTCTTAGATGGACTTGCTCATCTTGCTTACCTTCAAATTTGCTTCAACACCTGCACTACAGCAGCACAGAGGGAACCCCACACCAGGGTCCCAAGTGACCTTGGGGGATTAATCCTGTGGCAAGGCCATTTGGTCCTACTTATGTTCAATGAAACTGTTTATTTATGTACTGGATCCAAGACCATCTGAACCAACTGTAATGGGAACTTCCACTGTGATCATACTGGGAGCGTTAAGGCAAATAATTTGCATACTGTCCAAGTGTTTAGCTTGGGCTGGCTTAACTTCTAACGTTCACCTTCTAAGCACAGGAGGTCAGTGAGAAGGAAAAGGGGGCAGAGGAAGGGAGGTGTTGCAGTAGCAGGGGACACAGAAGAGAGGCTAAGATTAGACAGAGATTTGGAAGCTTCTTTTAAGGGAGTAAATCCTTTCTCCTCTTACAGCATGATTCTTCCCCCCTGCCCTTGCCTCATCTTTTATTCACAATTTATCTCACACCCACAATGACAAAATAATCCTTTAACATGTTCTCCAGTGCCTCACAGTGGAAAAACTGACCTGCTGCATATTTAATTGAATGCAAAACTCTCTGAAGAATTAGAAGGAGCTTTTCTTAATCTTTTTCTTAAAATCAAGAAGCAAATTAAAGCTGGGGGGGGGGGGGGGGGGGGGGTGTAGAAATGACTCGGTATTTTGTGTTGTGCAAAATTACAAATACATAAAACCAAGACTTAGGACATACATTTATTGCCTTTGTTCTTACCTAATGCTGTTCTCTTGCTAGTATATATGTTGTGGGCTGGTTGGGTTTCTTCTGATGAATTTTTATAGTCTTCTCTGAGACCACGAAGAGTCTATAGAAAGAGAAAAGTGATTAAAAACTATAGCCACCAAAACATGGTTAGCACAGTAGTTCCTTAGATGCTTTGTAAATACCCTTGAATTTGTGACAACTCATTTGTATTTTGGCTTTGACCCATCTCTGAACAACCAGAAGAGCAAGAGACCTTAGGAGAAAGGCCAGGCCCCTGGGCTCATTGCTTCAGCCTCATCCTTTACCAGCTGTGCATGCAGCCCTGCCATACAGAAACCCACCCTGGGGACTTAACACCTCTTATTGGCCCTTTAAATGTCTTCTGCTTTTTTTGGCATGCTGCTTTAATACTAATTGGCATCAGCTTGAATACCCAGAAGAGCAAAATTCTGCAGTGTCATAGCATGACAGAAGCCCTGCTCAGTACCTGAGTACCCTGCAACACAAATTTCTGAGAATTTGTAACCAAATTAAGAAAAAAAAAAAAAAAAAAAGTACAAACATTTATTTTGAGATTACTTTAGCTAAAGTTTTAGTAGTTTTCTCCCTAAAAGCAGAGACTGGAAAGACAGTGCTGTCATCCTGTAGAATTCAAAGGGGGTGAAGTCATGCAGAATATGCTGGCCTTGCTACCTTCCTCAACTTGGCAGGAGAATTTTCATGTTTAATTACTAGGAAAACAAACAAACAAACAAACAAAGGCAATTTTTTACCTTTATGGATAACAGTTGTACTTCCCCTCCTCATTCCCCCCTGAAAATTTTAATAATGCAGCCTAATGCAGACACCATTTGGCATAGAAAATGTCAGGTCAAATAGAGTAGACAGGGGAGAACAGATTCACATATGGGAAAGTCTTTAGCAAACGTCACTATAGAGACATTTAGACAGACTTTACACACAAAAGAGAGACGCAAATGAGACAAGGATGTCAAAAGTGAGGATTGCATGCTAAACATTGTCTCCCTTTCTCTGCCCATTTTCCCTTCCTGCTTCCTTGTTCTCTTGGACTAGAAATACCAATTGTAACAAGGAAAAATGAAAACTCAAAAAAGGAACAAAAAATCTAACTCTAGCTTCTGTTGTAGAATGTTTCCTTACAATGACAGCATAGAAGGTTGTAGCAGGTTCCTATGCCACAGCACATCAGACCATGCATGAATCCTTTGGTGGTATCTACTCATAAGGCTGATGCTAGAGAGAAAGTCAACAGTGCAAGCTAATATTTCAAGCTATGTCCTGATGGGATATACAAAGCAATTTCTTTCACAAGGAGAAACCAGCTTGCAGAACAGAAGCAGATGGGTGATCTCACATCGTTTCAGAGATAAAACACAGGAAGTTCGCAGTGTACCAACCACAGTACTGCTAGCTATTCCAGTACATACTTTAATGACTGGAAATATTCTCCACATACAATCTCCCTCCACCTTCTTGTATTAATAATAGTTATAAGTATATATCTATAATTATAGATCTGCTTTGACTGCAAAAAAGCTGCCTTCATTTCCCTGTGTGCAAAGCATACGCTCCAACTTGAGTTCTCCAGATCACATCTTCTCTGCGTTTCTGAGCACCAATTTAGCCATCAGTCTCATCTTGGTTGTTACTCTCCAAGGCAAAGCAACACAGTGAGAGTTACTAGTCTGGGAACATACAGTTCATCTAAACCACAGTCCTGTCCCCATCCATGGTTACATACCAGATTCTCCCTCCCCCAGTATTATTTAAAAGAATTAGTAAAGTTGAAATACAACTCCCTCTGGATCTTTTTTTCTTTTAAAAATATTTTCATAACCGGGTAATCTAAAATATGAAAAGCAGTTTTGTTTCCAGGTTAGTGCTGTTGCTTGCAAACTGAATCAATTCCGCATAGAAGAACCAGGTCACAAGATATGCAGCAGCCACCCTGGCCATCTTTACCACATTTTCGTTTAGATAAGCGATGAATCTGAACTACTATTATTTTGCACATACTTGCTGGTTTTCAGAGATTCACAGGTTTTTCACTCCTTCACAGAATCTATGGTACACTCCATTGTCATTTCTTCCTGCTGATCCAGAGCTGCTTCTCTGGATTTGTCAACTTGTTATACCCCAACATGACACCAGGGTACATGGTATGAACAAATTGCTCAGCTCTGGTGGTTCATTTTCAGGACACGGGGGCCATCCAAATGTCTCAAGGAAAATCATAGCTATGCCAGTTTGCACCAGTTTTTCCTAGAAGAGAGGATTTTCCCCATCTTCTGTTCTCAAGCTGCAAACAAAAGGACAAACCCACTCCTACTACACCTGCAGGAAAAGAGGAACCAGACTGGAAACCCACTGACCAAATCTGCCAAGTCTGATAGCTTATACATGGAGAACAACTCATCTAATAGCCCCTGGAGAATTATCCTTTCCAACAAATCATCACAAGACAAAATAGCATGCCCATCCTGGATTCAGGGAGTTTTAGGGCTCTTGTTATGTATTTCCTCTATGTCCTTTGCTCACACAGGCAGAGTTAGACAACACAAATATTGTCATACAGATTACTGCAGTTGTACCATCTGAGCTTCCATTCACTTCTCTTTTTGTACTTCACCACTATGGTTTTACTGGGAGATCTCTGCCGTCAGCTACCTACAGAGACAGCATAAATCATTCACTAAGCCATCTCATGTTTATAGCTATTGTGCCAAATTAAGCCCTGGTGTAAGCACATGCAACTCACAGCTGTAGCTGGCTGCAATCCGTTGTGTCTAGAAAGAAACATTTGTTATACTCCCAGTGATACTTTTATACTGTTACCTTAGTAAAGACTACAGTTGTGTAAATCAGCACGTTTTCATTGCCTTCAGTGGATCTATACTGACATAATTCTTTTTCATCTTTATCTCCCATCATACTTGTGATTCTTTGCCTATATTTCTTGCTTAGTTACATTGTTCCTGCCTGTGTCAGGCTTTCTATATCAAAACCAGATTATTTTATGAAAAACTTTTACGTGTATGGTGGACACAAGCATTGAACAGGCGTGGAGCTGAGTCCAACTAATTCAGCCTCCCAGCTCCAGTGGGGGTCTAGAGCTAATTGAGGAATAGAATAATGAGGACATATTGAATTTCCTGATTTATTGTAATCAGTGGTGCAGAGACATCTGGAGTTGGAAGTAACAACCAGGCTACTATTAAGAGACATGAATGTGTCTAACTCTTCAGAGAACCCATTTGTACTTTAGACTTGAACAGAATGCTCTGGCAGTAAGACGTGCAGAAATCTTGCACAGGGCCTTCCACTGCTCAAAACTCAGTGTATCTGGGGTTCCTTTTTACAAAATGGGACTCCAAATGAGCATAAATAGCCCTACTACTTGGAGTTCCAGAAAATATAAATGAAAAATTGTGAAACAAATAGTGTCTGTTGGAATGTCGCTGGTGCATAGGACTACATGGTGCTAAACTGATAGGAACATAATTTCCCCTTCACCAACATGGAACTTGCACTCAAAGTGCCTCTCTCTAAGATTGCTTCTTAAGGTTTCTTTCTACCGTCATCTGCATGAAAAGCTACATCAGAAAACAAGCCCAAGCTCCAGCCCAGCTTTTAGGGATTGTAGTAGTAGCTTTTCATCAGCAATAGACAAATCAGCAAGGATGCAGAGTAATAAGAAGTTATAAGCCAGAAGGGACCATCTGAGACAAAGCTTCATTAAACCTGCTGAAAGGATTATTGCATGCCAAGTGCCTACTGTTTTTCTAGCAGCAGCTGGCTCCAGGTGCATTCTCAAATGTTATACATTAATCCAGGTCCTTTCTGAACCTGTGCTTCTTTCCCTCATCCTACTAGTTGTACTGTGAGGTTCAGATCAGAGTCTGTTCCTTGACCTGTGCAGAAAAATCTCTGGAAGATGGCAGGCCTCAAAATGGAGTGATATCACTTAGTAATGTATTCCAGCCTGGTAATTTATTTTCTTTCTGGTGTGTGTTCATTAAATTGGCTTCCTGTGAAGTAGGGCTTCATTTTAAAATACCTCCTTTGATATTCAAATGTTTGCAGAACATTCGCTCCTGCTTGCTTGGTTGGAAAGCTGAACTGTTTCTCCCTCCTTTCAGGTCATTTGTACAGGACACCTTCTGGTGGCTCCCATGAACATGTTTGCAAATCCCTAGATGATCAAACTTTGTTTTGTTCCTTTTTCACATGCAGCTAACCTTTGAAAATCATTTCCAAGGGCTATTCTGAATAGCAGAATCCCAGCTGGAGTTTTTTAAGGTCATGACATAAGATTTATCCTTAACACACATTATGATTTTCTTTGCTTTGCCTTTTATTTGATTCCCTCCCCCGGTGTTTTACTTTGTATAGCATTATGCTTTTTGTTGCCGTACACCATTACTGCTAGCTTGTAACTAAATTACTCTATTGTAAGCAGCGCTTTTCTGTTATGCAAAGCTGCTCATTGGTGAGGGAGGATGTACACCAGGAGATTAAAATGAGAAAAGAGGCAAGAGATCACCATCATCTAAAGGATGTGGGTTTTCCTGTGAAACATTAAAGGTTCACCACTATTGGGCACATGTATATGTGGTGAGCAGAGAGCTTATAAGGGCCAAGAGCCGAAGAGCTTCTAGCTGGAGATGCGAGGACTAGTAGTACCTTGTTGCTTTGCTGCTACGGAATGTCCTCTTCAAGCAGCCCCCGGCAACAGGACTTCTATGGTTTATTTTGCAATGTGGAACTACTGGGGATGCTTCTGATACTATTGAGATTAGTAGAGATTTCACAAGTGAACTTGGTGAGAAGATGGGCAGGCCTTTAAATACTGCAAATTGTACATGTGCAGAGGGAGCAGCAAAGAAAAATGGCCATTATCAAGTAAGCAACAATTGTACAACACCACCCCAGTTTTCTGAACAAAAGAGGAGAGTCTTGTTTGGCAACTTGTACATCCAGGGGTTCCTCCCCAAGACGCTCATTCACAGTGTTTCCATTAGTGCTTCTACTCAGGTCAAAAAGTCATCCTACAATGTCTTTTTTTTTTTCCTTCTAATTTTCATACCATTTTTCTGGAGGGAGGATGAAGCCAGAACCCCATTAGCACTGCACAAACCACTGCAGCAGAGACTTGCAGCAATTTGCCTGGATGTAGAGTCCCACTTGTTTGAGATTTTGCCTTGTAACTAATTAGTAAAGGTCAGACAAAGTATCTTGAGCTTACATCAATTAATCATGAGGTAAAGCACACAATTTCTGGTGAGGTCCAGCTTACGTTGATCGGTCAATTACTTTGTGCTGGCAGGCCACAGTTTGGCACATATTTAAAGATTAGACTATTGATCTAGCAACTTAGCTCTTACCTTTAACCTCAGAAATAGAAACAAAAGACCGCTTAATATTCATAAGCTTGTCATTCCCATAAAGTCAGGTCCATGTAGATTTGAATGGTAGCAGAGTATGGTTTAGTCCCTCATGAACATAATATGAACTGTACATGAGATGCAACTGAGTGAAATAGTCACCAGAAAAAAAAAAAAAAAAAAATCCAACTAACTTGCATTTTAAAAGCAGTTACTGCATCAAATATATCAAGTGCTTCCTCATTTGATACAAACTCATTCAGTTCTACTGGCTTCAGCACAGCTCTTCTGGTTTACATTTGCAAAACACAGAATCACAGAATTTCTAGGTTGGAAGAGACATCAAGATCATCGAGTCCAACCTCTGACCTAACACTAACAGTCCCCACTAAACCATATCCCTAAGCTCTACATTTAAACATCTTTTAAAGACTTCCAGGGATGGTGACTCCACCACTTCCCTGGGCAGCCTGTTCCAATGTCTAACAACCCTTTCGGTAAAGAAGTTCTTCCTAAGATCCAACCTAAAACTCCCCTGGTGCAACTTAAGCCCATTCCCCCTCATCCTGTCACCAGGCACGTGGGAGAATAGACCAACCCCCACCTCGCTACAGCCTCCTTTAAAGTAACACGAAGACATTTAGCTACTGACCTCCTCTGCTCTGTTAGGGATCACGCCTTTGAATACCTAGTACATCTGAAAAAAGGAAAAAATCCAATTCCATTTTGTAAAAAAGTATTCTTTGTGTTTAATAAAGAGATATAGCAACAAAAAGAAGGACTGACAGCAAGCAGTCCATCTAGTAAAACACGAGTCCAATAGGCTTTGAAAACATAGTCAGAATGTATCCCTAGAGACATGCAGATTATCTATCCAAAACATTATGAAACAGAAAATAAAGGTATTTTTTTTTTTAATAGAGTAAGTGCATGCATGTGTTTGCATAAGCACTGCCTTTGTGAAATTTCATGGGGAAATGTAATTACCTATAGAAGAAAAATAATCTTCTGCAACCAGTCTGACTATGAACAGTTAATCAATTTCATCTGCTATCATAAAGTTATGACAAACAGATATCATCTGATAGTCCACAGTGGAGTCTAACTTCTGCTGCAAGAGACTCTAGCTAGCTAGGACTAGCACAACACTTTCACTGCCCTAGGCGGGGGGTCACAGTAAAGTTCCCTGAAATATTGATAGACAGACATGCAGACTAGAAATTTTTGCTGTGGTAATTTAACACCTTATCAGTTTCCGCTGCAAACCTCACCTTCTGCATGAGGTTACCCTCCTTGCAACAAAAAGGAACAGGTGCTGACTTCTCAGCAGTTACAGACATGAAATGCCAGCATGAAGTAAGGGCTGGAGTTTTGCAGTGACCATGAACTGTGACAGCTGAGGGATCCTGCTTCTCCTTTCCTAGTCCTACTGTGAAGGGTAACTCCCCAGTGAAACAGGCCAGGCAAGAACATGACTCTTGGTTGAGACTGCTTTCCACTTATGTGATCTAAAATAGCACAACAAAACGATTTTGATGCCTAGTCAGATATTTTAGTCACAAGCAGAGAGAGAGGGCATTTGAACATTTTCACTTTCCATCACAGCTGACAGTAATCCCTCCACAGCTCTTACAAGTGATTTTGGACTTTGCTGGATCAGAACCTCCACACTCATACATCAAGACATCCAGCACAGCTGACTAAAGTTTCATTTACATAGCAACTCACAGGCACAGGGTCGAAACCTAAGATAGGAGAAGAAAACAGATCAAAATAGATATGCTGTATTTAGGAGTTGACCTCATGTTGTAGCTCTTCTGTCTTCTCCCAACTTGTTAGTAAGGTGCTGCATGTTTATTTCTATCTCCTCCTTCAAAACTTTACTTCACAGTATTTTGACAAGATGGTTTAGTTGCTAATAATTAGAGGAAATATTTTTGTCTGTCCTTAAAGTTGGCAAAGGAAAGTCCTATCAGCATATTTACAACCTGTGTCTAGACTGATAATGTAAATGCACATGTTAGAAAAATCTACAGTTACTTTCTGCTAGGGACTACTTTCCCTTCAATATAATTTCATACTCAAAGAAAGAAAAGAAATTTAAGTCACCCAGACCCAGAACACAATGCGGTTCTTAATTTCTCATTAACAGTGTGTCAGAAGAACTGATTTATCAGGAAATCTGTCTTCCTGTGAACAGCCTTACAAGAGCACCTGTAGTTTTCTTTTTAATTGATTTAGCAATGGAACTTTGCCTCTGGTTCATCTCCAAAAAGAAAAAAAAGGATCTATGATTGCCACATTCCTTTAATAGATATTTCAGTGCATTCTCAGAGGAAGCATAAGGAAGTAACACAAGGTCAGTTTGTCAGCATCCTTTGCCAGATGCCTATGGCTCTTGTGATGTGAGAAACAAGAGAATTCAGATCTGGTGCCTGCATTTTCAATTAAATTACTGACATACTAATTTAAATGGTTAAATTCCTACAGGGAAAAAAAAAAAAAAAAAAAGAGAGAGAGAGAGAGACAGTTGCCAAAGTTGCCAAAATGCCTGCATTATTTTTGTTGAATTTTGTATTATTATTAAGACTATGTTAACATTACACAAATGCTGAAAATATATGTAAAAGACATGGGGTGATCCTGCAGAGGAACGCATGACTTCACCCCAAAAAAATAAAAGATGAAAAAAAAGAAAAAAGTGCTTTCATGGATCAGTTATTACCAGAAACTATCTGAATTTTACCACAAACTTTCAAGTGCAATTCATTGAACTAAGACCAGGTTCTGTCCCTGCAATGACAGAAGCACTCAGAAGTGTTACACATTTCCAAGCATCTGCTGGAGTTTTGGAGTCATCATTGGGAGCTGTCTGCCTTTTGTTGTTGTTGTGTTTCCCAATGTCTCAGAGCACACATTTAGCAGTTCAGGGGGTATTTCTGGGCTATTTTGGAGAAGCTCAGACCAGGAGCAGGATGCACATACTTACTGTAAGTGTGAATATGAAGAAATTAAGAACTAAGCAGACAGTTGGATTTGGGATCTATTTTTAACTCAAACCAACCTGCAGCACAACATAGAGTAATGCACTTGCCATCCCTGCTTCTGTTTCCTCTCAGGGCAGGGAAGATTATCATTGTGTGCTTACCCATCCTTTTCTCCATCTCTATGGAGAAAACCAAAACAAGCGGCCAGGAATTCAGATGACCAGCTAAACCAGCAGAAGTTTACTCTCCAAGTGGGTCAGAACAGCAACTGATTGTTTGAGTAATGTCTTCATAAGCTGTGACAGTCAAAAGGGGATACATAAACACAGGCATCCAGTGTAGGGGCAGCGCTCTCCTGACCCTGAAAGTACCGCAATGCAAGTGCAGTTAGCACTTCCCAGTTTTCCATTGTAGTTCTACTGGGCTTTTGTTTTCCCGTGAAGGTTTTGCTTCCTCAAAACTCTTCTCTCTTTTTAGATTAAATTATTTTGGAGGCGAGTACTGTGAGAGCAAGTTCCTCTTGAGCATGCACAGAATGGAAATTAGTCATTAATCAACTGAATCCCCACAGTACCACTAACTTAATGTAGTAAAATGAATGATGGAAGGAAAAATAAATGCTTCTGAATTTAACAAAGCAGAAATATTATATCAGCCAAAACACAACACACAGGCTATTCATGTAAGGGAAGGGGGGTGAGGAACCCTTTTTAGATTTATTATTTGTATTATTAATACTGATGGGTTTGGGAGAAGTAGTGAGGAAAAAAAAAAAAAAACAGTCTTCCATCCGGTGGTGCAGAAAACAAATATTATGCAGTCTGGAAATAAATGTCTTGAATGAACTTGAAGCAAAGAGCAACAAGTTATATTTTTTTCTTTTTACTTTTCTAAGTAAGAAGGAATCTCTGTAAAAAAGTTTCCTGCCACAAAATGGCACTGTGCACCCTCAGAATCTGGAATATGGATCCTGCTAAGGGGAAATACAACCTAGCAGTTCAGTGTACAAAACTACTCTGCTGTTTCAGAGTAGGAGAGGAATAGAAAGAAATATGTTCATTGGTGACATGATTCTGTATATTTCTTACTGAGAAAGCTTTTGCTTTAATGAAACAGTTCCCAAACAGGTGAAAAGGATTGAATGCAACAGAGCAGTTTCTAAACAGGAGACATCTCCATACCTGGGGATGCAAGAAAATAAGCTTGCACTCTTGCAAAATGAGAACGGGTATATGAATCTTGATGTTCCCTGCCCTCAGGACACGAAGACGTTGCTGAGAGACCAAATCCCTGGTCCACGACAGCTAGTTCAGCAGACAAAGATCGGCAAAGCCCCTCTGCTTCCCCACTGCCAAGTCCTGCTGGAAACACCACATTCTTGGTTCTTCATGAAAAGAAATAAGTTCTGGCAGTGCAGGGGAGGGAACTGAGGACAGAAAATCCTCAGGCCTTTAGTCAGGCCCCACTTATGCTCTTGATGGTTTATAGGTTTTGGTTGGGCCCAGGAAAATTAGGCTTCAAATTAAAATGGGCTTCATTAGTGAGCTTCAATAGCTGTAAACAATCCATGTTTCATTAAGGGGTGAGAGAGCAAGCACACTAACAGCTCTCCTAGGAAAAAGTTGCACTAAAAGAACAACTGGATATTAAAGGTATAAAACAGGTAGTGCCACAGTATGAAAGGGAATACTCAGAGCTGCAGAGATGCAAATTCTCCCAATTTTTATTAAATACATTGGAGTTCGCTACTGATGAAAATTTCATCCACTGATGAGAAAACAGATTTCAAAAAAACATTTGAAATCGATCCAATTGGGATCAAATACTATTTCTGACTAGATTTGCATATGGCCTTTCAGATGTAACTGCACAGAGAAAAAAAAAAAAAAAAAAAAAAAAAGATGATATTTGAGCATCCTCACATACACATTTTTCCCTTGAGAACAGGTTCTGTACAAGTTTTTATTTTGATTGTGTCTAAGAATTCCCCCACACCCTCCACCTCCACATAAAGAATTCAGTTTACACTTTCCTGGCAGAGTTAAAGAGTGCCCCAGGAATAAGCTGACGTGCAAGTGAGTAAAATTCAAACCAAAGAAAAAAGCTGTAGCAAAGGGCAGCCCCTACCCTTGTGCCAAGCAACAGGGAAAATTGGCTCTGAGCTCCTTCTGATGCTTTATTGAAATGTGTTGGTTTTTCCACACGGGAGAACTACCCTCTGGTTTGTACAATGCACTACAAACTCACAGTTCTGTGTACACGATTTTGGATAATCAAAAACAGCAAGCATGCCAGAAATCTGTTTACCCTATGCAAACAGTGTTACCTTGTATTGATTTCCTTGGTGCATGTTAACATAAATCTGACATTAACACTAGCTTACCCACCACTCTTTTCGTTGAGAAAACACTGATTTATAAACTGTGTTAACGTATGCTGTTTCCAGACTAACGGCTCTTGGTCCTCTCAATGCAGTGATGAGGAACCTTTTGCTATTACCATTCAGTTGCCTTTACTGAGCACAACTTTTTTGATTTCCCTTTTCTTTGGAGGCTCTGTTACATGATTGGACTGGTTTCCTGGGCTCTGCTATAACACCTTGCCATTATGCCAGGAAGCACAAAGACTCAAATATTTTTCTCTCTAAGATCCCGAGAGGGGTGACTGCTAGGGATCACTCAGGAGATGGACTCGTAGTCCTTTAATTTAGTAGATGTCATATACCGACTCAACCCTCATTCAGGTACTTTAAAAACAACTTGTTGCTGCCTCCCCAAATAGAAAACTCACCACACTTATTCACAGCCAATTTGACACATTCCCTCTCTAGTTAAAACCAGGTCCCTCTTCTATTGTATTTGATGACTTCAAACATATATATATATATATATATAATTTATATATTATATTATATATTATTTAAATAAACTATTTTGCACAGGATTATGTGTTTTTAAAAAGACTGCTCTTTTTAATCTTTCCTTTCAGGCAGAACATACATGAATATCAAGAAAGCCTTTTGTACCCCATGTTTCTATTTTTTAGGCTCTGAACACAATCTGGAGCTCATTCCATTGTAAGGCTATGGGTGTTTTATTTTTCTATTTTAACAAAGAAAACAGAAGTAAACATTCCAATTCATTTATTCTTTAACCCACCTGTTAAAATATTGCCCTCTCTTTCTTTGGATTATTCAAGCCAAACCCTGACCAGTAGTCACACCGACAGATGTGATCTCAGCATTCACAGGACCTGCTGTTGGCTTCCTTTCTAATGCCTGCTGCTACCACACAACAGCTATTCTTTGCTTATTTATGCTTGTCACAATCTTTTTCCTCCCCTTCTGTAAGATTATGGGGGTTACGTGAAGTGCACACTTAAAAACATGACTAATTTTCCTAAATAAAAACCAAATAGTTAACAGCAATGAGATTATTTGAAAAGAACAGAAGCAAAGACAAGCACTATCAGGAAAAAAAAAATAAATAATAATAATAAAAAAAAGTAACAAGTCAGAAACCTGGAGAATCATTACTGATATTGTGACAAGCTGCTACTCTGAAACCTATTCTAAATAGATTCTCAGTAGTTATTAGGGAATTGGAGTTGGCTACCAGAGGGAAGGGAGATAAAGACAGACAGAGGGAGATAAAGACAGACAGAGGGAGATATTTTTAAAAATATTGAAATTGCAAAGCCATTTGCCTCTGTTAGGTTAAATGCTGCAACTTAAGCTCTTTGTATATCAGCCCATGAGGCTGCAGTGACAGAAGTCTCCAAACAAGTCAAAAAAGGGGCTGTTCTTTTTTTACCTAGTGAGTAATACCTAACAATCAGCCTCCCAAACCAAGAAGTCTGCCTGCTCATGAGCTGGCGATTTGCAGAAATGTGTGGTTGTGTTTTTGGTTTCCACAAGGTGGCCTCTTCCAGTAACTTTACCCAGCACAGGTACCTCTGTGCAGAGTTGTAGATCTTGTAGGCATAACCTTGTTTCTGCTTCACTCCCTTTCCTTCCCTCAAATGGAGAAGCATGTAAGAAAGACATTAGGGTCATGAAAACAAAGTGTCCCTCTAAAAATTCTGATAGTTTATCCCATAGATCAAACCTAAATAAAACAATCCCCATATTCTTTGAAAATACTCAGATCCTATTGGTACTAGTAATTATAACAGACTGGACCTACAGCTTGGGTGTGCCCACCATGGTCTGCTGTGTTCTCTTAACACCTGCCAAGTCCCAAACTCCCTAGCCTAGTTCTCTAGCCTTATCTCATGCCGGTTACTGGCATGGGGGCAGTTGATTTCCACTGTAAACAAGTCAATTTAGGAAAAGCATAGTTACACTCCAGATTTGTGTTAGCAAACACTTCCCTAAGCTATTTACACTGAAAAGACAAGATATCTCCATTATCTTCACTAGCAGTACAAGTGACCCCTGATCACATTAATCAGCTAGGGCTCTACTCCTGTAGTAAGGTTTGGGCACAGAATTACTAAAAACAAGTCAGCAGAGTTCTTTTCACATACCACCATGAAGTCTTTGCAACAAACAGTCCCTGTCCCGCATTTTTAAACCTTTTTTTCATATAAAGGCAAGCCAGTATGGCATTAGCAGAACTGAAACACTAAAGTCAAGCATCAGACATTAGCACAAATGCCAAGTAACTGCAAACTTAAGAATGAAGCAATATTTTCACAATTGTGATGTTAGCCTGAGATTCAGAAAGCCTGGTTAAACCACAGCTCCTGAGCAACCTTGAACATGGACTGAATTTCAGGTTCCCAGCTCTTACGGAAGGGCTGGCTCTTCTTTACTTCACCTCTTTGTCCTCTTGTCTCTTTGGCCTACTTGGCTTCTTCAGCATAGAAAGTGTAGCTTATTGTGTGTTTATTGTGTCTCACACAGTGTGGTTCTGTTTCTGTAGTGATATTTGACTTGACTATAATAGAATAAATAAAGCAAAGAGGACCCATGCAAAGAAACATTCTTCTAATTTAAGCTCAAGTCCTTTACCTAAAAGCAGCATTTCATGCAGCAAGGTCACAAGCAGCTTTTAAGTCCGGGGCTGTAAAACTATCCTATCTTTGCCATCTGTCAGAGACCCCTAATTCTTTTAGCAGCAAGATGAAGGTTTTACAAGGAGGATTTTTTATTTTATTTTATTTTTTTTTAATACACTGTATAACTTCCCCAGTCAAAAAGAAAAGCCTATCCTTAAAAGCTTGAATCTTCACATTCTCTTATTCTCTTTGGGCAGTTTCCACAATGTCTTCATAAATGGTTGATACCAGTTTAAAATAGAGCTCTTTGAGGCCTTGAATAAAACATACAGCATTCACAAATATCTTCCGGACAAAAACATGTTCTGTTAGAATAAACAAACACAGATCAGAGAAAAGACAAACTTAAAAAAACCCTCTGGGTTTCAGCAGATTACAGTTTACAAGTGGCCGCATATTTTCTCCCCTATTCACTCTCCTTTTGGCCATCAATTGCCATGTTTTCCTCCTTTAAACTCGCTTCTCAAAAGCTACAAATCTACTGGAGTATTTCTATAGAATAACACCAAACACGTCATATGAATGAACTTTCTAGGCCTAAATGAATCTCTGGCATTCATGGATGTATTTGAAGGCATCAATTTTCCCTGTGGGACATTGTTATGTGTTAGTTCAGAAGAAGCACAGAAGCTGGTAATAGATGACACATTGGGGTGCCAGAGCTGCAGTGAGGCTGAAGGAGTGCCTCAGTGCACAAAATATGTCTCTGGCCTTTCTGGAGTGAGAAGAAAATGACAGAAGTGTGAGATTTGAGCTATTGCATGGGACTGGACATGTCTAGGGATGTGATTATACATTTTTATGGTAGAAAAAGCCTCAGTGTATGCCATGAGTATGCATGGGGATGACAGAAATGAGGTAGAAGGCACGAGACCCAGCAGAGGTCTCTTAACAAGACTGTTTGGAAAAAAAGCATCAAAAGCTTTATCAAAAATAGAAAGCAAAAGGTGTTAATCGTAGTTTTCATCTCACAAAGCCAACTCAAGAGGAAAGCAAAGAAGTAGGTTAGAATCCATTTCACATGCTCACCAATTTTGCAGACACCTTTTTGAGGATGATGGGAGAATTGGCTTGTGGAAATTGTTCTTTCTAAGGAAAACACTGCCTTATGGTAGACTCAGCCTGGCAAAATAAAACAAATGTCAGGGGAAGTCTGAGATCCTGAGCACTGCCACATTCCTCCCATCTTGGTTGTAATTTTTCTGGTTCCCCCCGCCCTCATCTCACCATCACTTCACCAACCCTGCAAAACATATCAGAAAAGTAAATATTCTAGAGTAGTAAAAAGCTCTGATATCTGCTATAGTGAAAAGAGTCCTTAAAATTACCTTCAGAATTATTTTTTAGATAATAGTTTCTCACAAGATAGACTTGAAAAAAGCAAGGAGCTTCTGAAAAGTGAGTAGCTCCACTTCTCTACTAGTTTGCCTTCTTTTAAAGCTTTTCTTAACCAAAATTTTCAGTTTCAGGAGAAAAGAGTGCTAAATACAAAAAAAAAAAAAAGAATGCACATTTTTTTTATTATTATTATTTTTAAATCAGTATTGAAGGGGAATTCAGGATTTTTTTTTTCCAGTCCAGACTATTTTTATTTCTTTCCTTATACTTTCAAAAAGGAAAAGAAAAGCAAACATTAGGATGTTAATTCTCTTGTCTGCACACAGGCAGATATAATGCCATTTCAGAATTTTCTCAGGCATCCAGATGAGCAGCAAAACAAAATTTTGCCTTACCACATACACAAGTCTCAAAAAACAGTCTTAACAGGAGGTTTTAAAAGGAAAACAAAGGCACTTTAAAACTTCTAAAGCTAATTTCTAAAGCTAACTAGAGCGTGGTTCTGGAATATTTAAGGATTATTAGCACTGGAAATAACATTAACCTGGTCTCCAACTTCTATTTCCATCCCTCACATGAACTGTTAGGAGCCTGCAGAATTCCTAACACAAACCTATGTCATTATTTCAGTGGAAGCAGGGTTGCAGTCCTCTCCTCTATCAGACCCATATACAGTTGCTGTGTGAATCCAAGGTTGGAAAAAATAGGTGCTGCCAACAAAACCAAACCAAAACTAAACAGAAAACAAAATATAAATAAAACCTTATAAAGCTCTATGGTTTGGAGAAAAATAAATGCTTTCATAGTGTTTCTTTACCTGAAACTTTTATCCACATCCTTATAGAGGCAGTGAAGAGTTAGGCAGTGACTGCATTGTCTTTGGGGTTAGATTATAGATAGTAAAACACTTCATGAAAAGAAACCTGAACAACAACATTAAACAAACAAACGAACAAAAAAACAGCTTTGTGGTGTACTTCACTGAAAAACACAGGTGTTTTCAGATCTGTACAGAAAGACATAGCTATTTGTCACAAAGTCCCAGACCACATTATTTTTACAAAGGTGCATCAAAAATTCAACTAAAAGTCAGTTTTGACTCCAGAAGAAATTGCAAGTTGATGAATACAATAACCTTAACATACCATAGCTTAAAAAAAATTTCAGAAGTCTTTGTTCTTTGAAAGCAAAAAGCACAACCAATATTTAAATTATCTTGGCCTTAAGAAGTTGTTGAAGTGGAAGTATGAACTATAATAGCACTGGGATGCATTTTTTATTACACAAATTTATTGACCGTAAACTTTGGAAATGTTTTATTATTATACAGAAGTGCCAAGCATCAATCACTTCTTAATGAAATAGGAAGGAAGGAAAGTTTACCTCACAGGAATTTATGAAAGTGTTCAGATACATTTGCATGTTTCCCAGAATTCCGTAGCCACAAAGTGACCTAGGAAGACGGGAAGTTGGTCTCTGGAGTCTGGTCCAGGTTTTAGCTTTTTTATTGCTGGCTTTCCTATAATGCAGTAAGTACAGGATATGTATTCAAACAAGTTTAAATGTATGAATTTGACTACCCCTGCTAAATTAATTATGGGCGGTGATCTGACTCCCCCCAGCATAGGAACCATCCTTTGAGCTATTACCAGAGTTGCCTTCACCAGCAGACAGGACACTGATAGTTCTGGAGGCTGTATGCCCTGTTCTTACTGGAGCTCAAGCTGTTTCTATTTGTCCTCCAGACTTCCTCCTTGAAGAGGAAGAGGTTTTTCAAGAGCCATGGATATTTTAGACAGTCAACTCAGATGTCTCTTAAGAGTAGGTGGACACGTTGCCTCTTCAAAGATCTCCCTCTGTGGTTATATAGGAAATGCCCTGGAGTTCTGCAGAGGCACCCAGATCTCAGCATCTTTCTCCCAGCTGGAAATGATTTTTGTGCTTCTTCCTTCACTTCTTGAACATTCAAAAGAGACCAGGTTCTGCCCCTATATTCAGGCAGGTCATAAATAGCAAGCTGGGAGGAAAGGTCTTCAACAAGAAATTGCTTCCAATCTCAACCCAGCACAACCCGAACTTATCTATCTTCCCCCACAAAACAGAAAAGTCCATCATCTTTTGCCTATTTTTTCACTTTGTTTCTGCCTGAATGCAGGTCTATGACTAGTCAGAAATGACAGACTTTTTTTTTTTTTTTTTTTTTTTTTAAAGCATGATTGGTAGGATGTTACCTGAATTGTAAAGTAATTTTATTTTTGCCATATTTTTTACATTCTAATAGAAAAATAAATAAGTGAATCCATGCTGCATTTTTACTCCTGAGCACTGGATGAAAAAATTATGTCCATTTTCAACCTTAGAAATGACTACCAATACCTCAATTTTTTCCAATCCTTATATTTCAAGGTTCTTCGCAGAGAAGGATTCCCTAATTTTTCAGACACCCATTCCCTGAAAAACAGACACTTTTGCAGCCATGTAAAGGAGGCATCTTATTTCAAAATTCAGTGTGTATAGAAAGATGTTATTAAAGAGTGCAGAGAAGCAGCTACCCTGTCATCACAGTATGTTTAACCAGCCAAGTGACAACAGAACAGCTTTTTCCTCCCCATCACTAGAAGAAATATTGCTTAAGCCTCTATTTTCACATCACCTTTTCTTGTCACTTCTTTTCTTAAGCTACTCTTGTTTGCTCAGTGTATTTAGCAGACATTTATCTCACTCTATCAGCAAAGATTAAAGACTCATACTACCTAGTAATCCAATTACCCTACATGAGAAAAGCAAATGTATCTTTGGTCAGTGCCCACAGAGCTCCAGGAATCCATCACAATAGAAAATGAGATCTAATTAATTGTGTGCTTTGGTTTAGCTTCATCCACGTCATTACTTCATTCATTTCTAATGCATATGTTAGCAGAGATTTAGTAGTTTAAAAAAAAAAAAAAAGAAAAACACACACACAAAAAAAAAAAACACTAGAACAGTGTACCCTGAGCGGGTAATTATATTGCTAAAGAATCATATCTGAAAAAAGTTGTTTGTGGTGAGAAGCTCAAAAGAGAAAGAGTTACAGACCCTTGGGACAACATAGTACTTATGCAGAAATCCAAGTGTTTCACCCATTTGACTAATCCTCATTTTATGTTTGGGGGAAAGTGGATACTCTTCAAAAGTTGTTTTTTTTTTGTTTTTTTTTCTTCTTCGAACACGTTTATTTTCACATGACCTCTTAAACCATTTCACTTTAACAGCAGATAGCACTTTTTTTTCTTTCTCAGAAACCCAGAGGTAACCAGGTACCTGAGTAAGAACTGGTGGAATAAAACAACAGGAACAGCATGATGTAGATAAGTGGATTGGCATGATATCTTGACAACTACACTGGGCTGAGAGGGTTTTGGACCTTTCTAGGGTTATGGCGGAACTGTGACTGGGTCTCAAGGCTGGAAAGAATCAGAGAAGAGCTGTGAGAGCTATTAGAGGACAAGCCAACACATGCTATAAAGCAGAAGAAGCAAAGAAAACCTCTCAATATCAATTAACCAATACTATGCCTTCAAACAGCTTGCCCACAGCTGATATGTCAAGGTTTTAAGATAATGAGAGCAAATGGCTGGAAACCTCAGATAACTTTCCTACCAAAAAAAAAAAAAAAAAAAAAAAAATCACAGGAAAGTTACAGAACATACTCTTAATAGCAACCCAATTAGCCACTAGGAGAAAATACCATTAGGAGATCAAGACTAAAAGCTTTCTAAAATATATGGCATAACTCAAATAGAAGTTACAGGATAAAAATACATAGAAAGCATTAAGCTACAGATCAAATAAGGATTCCCTTCCAACTTTGAGAGTCAGTGAAAACAGCATTATTTTCTTGAACTTATGAATGCTAAACAAGTATTTAACTGTCTCTGAATACTGTTGCTTCAGAAGAATGCTTTATATACTTTAAGTGGTTAATATCTTGTTTAATTAGTGCTTTAACTTTGTGCTACACTAGAGCTCTAGGAAAGGAATTGGAAAAAGAACAACCAAATCTTTCCCACCAAACAGCACTTAATCTCTTATGAGATTATCAACATTCATATTTTTCCAAAGCTTGTATGAAATTCATTTGAATAACTCCACTTCTTTCAAAAGACAAAACCATCACCTGTGATATCTATTGATTTTTAATAACTGAATACTCTCCATTGTCTGCTACTGCCTTTAGTGTTTTGTTTTCTTAAAGTTTGAGATTCTAAGATATAAAGCAAGCTTCCCTTAGCCTTCCACTATGGCAAGCATGCAGGCTTGCAATAAAATGTCCATTTTCTAGGTATAAGACCATATTTGTGCTTTCAAATATATATATATTTTTGCTTTCCCTTCTCAGTCAAAAATGCAAATCCAAATTAAAATCTTAATGATATTTTTCCAAAGGAACAATATTTTTGAGAAAGCAATGAACCAGCAAATGCACAAAGAATATGCTTTTCTTCCTTTTTCTTTTTTTCAAACCCCAGTCCAATGACATAGTTAAGAGATTAAGTAGTCAATATTCACTCACAGAAAAGAAAACCTTAAGTGTTCAACTTCCATATTGAAAATATATATTAAATTTCAACTTTGTTTTCAGATTGGTTACGATGTTATTATATATATCTGTTGCTGAAAACTCTTTTTCAAAACAAATAACTACAGTATTGTACAAAGATAATAAAGCTGTTTTCTTCGTATGTTCAAACCTCACTCATGGATCTGACAATTCCATGGAAGTCACCCCATAGATGTAGGTTACTACAGAGATGTCAACAGCAATGCATTTTACAACTCCACAACCAAAACTCTTCTCTAGAGAAATACTACAAAATGCCTGACACAGAAAAAGAAAACAAAACAAAACAACACCTTTTACAAAGCTTCTGAGCTGCCAGGCTATCACATCCAAATGCTCCATATAGAGAAGCCATGGGAAATGGCTGTATCCCCATGGTAACGATCAGAGCAGCATAATTGCCACACAAACTCACGCTGTGTTTGTGTGCACGTACGCTGCATTTTGAACACAAGGATGTGGCATATGTTTCCAGTCTTAAGTCCGGGGTCCAAAGCCAGTTGCAGACAAAAGACCCAAAAAGTCCAACCACAGCATCTCTACTAGTGTTATATGTATACTGAATACAAGGCAACACCTAAACCAGGTGTCTTGCGTATGGTAGGCTTGGGCCATAATGGAAAGAGAATGTTAAACAAACCACAAGACCCCTGATGTATTTGTTCTGATGGTGATTTCCTTGTCTTAATGGTCCTTCAAAAGCCAAACCAAGCACCTAATATTTCTAACAGAGAAAGTTAACTTTCCCACCAAACACACACACACACACTATCAGGCACATCCAGGCAAAATAATCACACACAGACGCAAAGAAAATAAAGTTCATATTTTCCTGTGCTGTTCTACAACAAGGTAGTGCTAATTTTACATTGGGTTTAGCTCCTTGCTGATTAAGTGCCAGGTATGAAATTGTGTGCACATTGCAAACTACACACAGATTATTTTTACTTCAAGTAGAAGAAAATGAGAGGCCAGGAAAAAAAAAAAAAAAATCAAGGAGTAGGGGAAAATAAATAAATCACACAGGAGACAAGGACATGGTGGCAATTTAAAAACTAAATGTAACACAAAGATGACTCCTGTTGTTTGAAGCTTTTCTGCTGGTATAGAAGTTGCCTACTTTATGATGTCGATCTCAAAGACAAATACAAAAGGAAAGTTAGTCAAGAGATCAATTTTGTTCTCCAAATTCCCAGAAGCTCTACAGCAACCATCAGTGAAATAACTAATGCTGTACTTTTTGTTCTATGCAGCATGGTCTTAAAACTGCTAGAATAAAACACTATAAGAAACTACATGAGGAGTCTTGAAAAGCTGTTGTAAAATTTAATTTATTTGGAGATCATGAATGAATCTAGAATATGACTCATTCAGTCCTCCTTTGCCCCACAGGAGAAGTCCAGCAGGGAATCCTATCCATGTATTTCACAACCAAGACTTTACATGAATGAGAAGTCCCACTGAAAGGCTTGCAAAGCGACCAGGGGCACAAAACCCTATGTTTTTGTTCCTCCCCCTCCACCCAAACCACCATTCAAAATGACTGGAAAATAGCTAAAACAACATGAGGTTTGCTTAGGTAAGAGGAAATGAATGAAATCTAAACTGAACATAATTTACTGGCTGATCAACATAGCTGTACATAAAGCAAGTATGGAAGAATGAAGTAGCCTCTTCCACTGCAAGTAAAATATTTTAAATGAACCAGAACTGGAAGCCTGCACAATTATTTTGTCCATTTAGCCTTGGAGAAAAGAGTAGTTTCAGACTGACAGAAAAATGCAAAGATGTACCCACCGATAAGACACTGAGGTAAACAGTGATCATCATTGAGACCTTATGAGGCAGCACAAAATTTGTCTTTCCCTGGGTTCCTTGAGTCCTACCTGCAACTTCTTTTTGAGCAAAGCTGGTGATTTTTTTGTTTGTTTGTTTTTTTGTTTTAAAAAAGTCTTCTGATCTTGATGTGGTGCCTACTCTCTAACTTCCTGCAAATACAGTGGTCTATATTTAGTGCCCAAGTTCTCAGAGCCAACACTACTTACAGCCCACAGTGAAGCTTTTAAAATTTTGCATAACTTTAATTGAGGAAGCGATACCAAAAACTCCATGAGTCAACCAGTGCAGACCACTTGTAAGGGCTTTGGATATGAACTGGAATTGTATAGTCACTGGCGTGCAAAAATTAACTACTTCCATTTAAATAGAAGTAAAGAAATGGAGCCTGACTTTTTAAGATTCTCAGCCTACCTCCCTAAAAAAGATATTGCAAGGTAGTTGTGATTTGTAACAGCTTTTGTTATTACTCACTATAGTCAACCTCTTCAAGGAGCTAAGCTACAGCTTGGCAACTGCATCTCCCACAAACTTCAGAGGAATTTTTAGATGTTCAGCAACTGCCAGGATATGGGTCCTTGATGTTTTGACAGCTATGCTGTGTACATCATGCCCACATAATAGAACACCTTGGAAAGCAACAAGATAAGGAGAATGAAAACCACTGTTTTTCAATTCTGATTCTTTATTTCTTCTGGATAAAGATATACTGGAAATCAGGGCTTATTTTCACATCTGTTTCGGGGGTGGGGGGCACAGTATCTGAAAACAAGAGTACACCAGTGATGATTCAAAAGACTTCAGGTGTCATTCTGAAGCAGTTCCACCAGCTACTACGATTTTCACAAGTGTTCTTGCTGTTCAGAAACATCCAAGAAGCCTGAAGATACTACGGCATTTGGGGGTCCAGAGGCACTCTCTGCCTGCAAAGCCACAAGCATTATTCAGAGAAGATCTGCACTTGAGAAGCAAGTGTGTAATCAAGCTCTTCGCATGTTTCCTGCTGAAGTTAGCCTAGTCAAAGAATGATGCCCATCATGCATCTTTCCTAAGCAGTGACATTAAGGGTAAGATTTGAGCATTGGATCTGGTGCTGGTTGTGGAACCATTTGCCAGACTTGAGGTACAAAATGCTGTCAGCACCTTTCATCAACATGCATCACATTGCTTAGCTAATGGAGCTTGGAAAGCTCTACTATTTTTCAATATTTTCTCCATTAGTGTAAATAGATGAGATTCTGCTCCAGGCCACATACGAAAGATGAAAAATTAGGAGAAAGAGACACGAGTAAGTGGAAAGGTATGTGAAGAGAGTGTAATTCATATTTCTTTGCCTCAGCAAGGTATATTCTTCCCCTTAAGAAAGTCAAAGGTTACTATCAGAGGAAGCCAGCAGCTGTTACATGTTTTGGTGAACAAGACGAAAAAATCATTCAAAAGAAGAAACAATCCTGACAATAAGATGATTTTTTTTTTACTGCCTTCAACATTGTATCAGCATTTCCCTCCCTCCTCCTCCTCCTCCTCCTCCTCCTCCTCCCCCCCAACCCCCCATTCTGTGTGTATCTGTCAGTCTCTTCTCCTCCAAGCCCAAATGCCTAGGAAGTTATGAGAAATTATTTAAAAAGAAGAAAAATAATCTCTCTCAAGACTGGAAAATAAAACATTACTTTCAAAGTGTTTTTGGTGCTGAATCTCTTTTTTTTTTTTTTAAAAAAAAAAAAAAGTCTTAGTTGTGAAATCTAAGGGTAAAACTAGAAAGTTAAGCTTTACACAGAGTTTGCTCACATTTTATTAGAGCAACCCATATAGCTGAAAACAAAAGAGTTTTGAGTAAAAACCCTTTCTCAAAAAATAACACCTAAAAAAGCTTTCTGGACTGTTTTGAAAAAAAAGAATAAAAAATGACCTCTGTAAATCCTAATAATTAATTAAAAACATGTTCTCAAAAGCCCTATTCTTAATACCATATTTAATCCAAATTTTAGCAATGCAATCTATCCATTTACAACAGAGTTAGTGATTTTCTGACTAATTATATCTGCGTAAATACAATATGTTATGTCAGTACTAGACAACAGATCTTCACATGGAGACCAGTTGCAGGCTTAGATGACTTTTGGTTTCTTCTCTAATTATTTCCAGTTTTTTCTTCTGATGTAAGTTGGTTTTAGCTTTCAGTATTCCTCAACTGACATATGTTATCTATATGCATCTATATGTATATGCATCTGTTTTTGCTGTTCGTGTTGTAAGGAAAAACAAAATAAATCTAGGAATAGATGAACTCCCTACCACTCGCAAACCTGCCATGAAGCACTGCAAGAAATTCAAAGTATCCTTGCTCTGGCAAATTAATTGGAAAGTTTAAAGGAAACAAACAAATTGGTAACCTTACCACTTATTTCTAAGCCTATGCCTATTATTTCTAAAAATAGAATCTGGATTCCCTTCCTTCTTTATTTATGAAAAACTAAACTGGATAGAAATAGATGATTAAACACAAAATGAGCACAAGAGAAATTATAACCTCACAACTACAACAGCTCTGGCTGCTGGATTGAATCCTCAGGGTATGATAATACTCTGATGCACAAAATTACATTTAAATAATGTTAGGGTTGGGCTGTGCCACAAACCAACAGATGCTGGGCAATTCAAAGTTAAGGATGACATTTTATCACCACTGTTCTTCACAAAAAGAAGGAAAAGTGTGTAAATCAAGGACATAATTTCAGCCTTTCAAATGAGTTCTTCAAGGTTTATTGGCTTGTTACAATGATAATGTTATTTTAAGCAGAGATTGCTGCATGTTAAATGCCAAAAGCTTTCTCTGTATTGAGGCAGTGCTAAGTCTACCTAAGAAAAACATGATAAAATTGAGGAGCCAGATTCCCAGAGAACCACCAAAAAGAATCACAGTAAAAATCCTAGCATATTTTTGGGAGAGGAGCAAGAAGAAGAGGGCGATGTTGCACACATCTAACATCATGCCAAATGCAAACACAAAATGCAATGCTTAACAAAAATTCAGAATGAATGGAACTAAAATATTACCCACACAGGGAACATAAAACATCGTAGAATTGATTCCTCCAGCATAAGTAGTTGTGTTTAAACCCTCATTTTATGATTCTTTATTTGTGATGTAAATACACTTGCAGAGTCCCAAAACATCAAACAGAGTTAATTCCGAGACAACTAAAGAAGTCTCAGTAGTATTTACTTTGAAATAAGTAATTGAGAAAACAATTATTATCTCATGCACAGAGATTAAGACTACACCTGAAAATCATAAGATTTAACATAAATGACATTTCAAACAAGAAACAAAGTGGCACAAAAAATAGTTATTTGATTTGACCATTTCTTTGCTTTCTACAATTCATTGCAGTTATGTAATTTATTAACCTCTGAGAAACCCTCGTTACTCTTCCAAATACTTCTATAGGAAACAAAAGTTAGATTGCTTCTCAGTCATATCTGATACTATTCAGGAAAGCATAATGAAAGAAAACTACCTGAGCATATTCGCAACTAAGAACTGAGATTTTCCAGATGCTCAGAAGTTGAGTCCTATCCATGGCACAGGATTATATATATATATATATATATATATATATATATATATATATATATAAACATATATATATATATATATATATATATATATATATATATAAACATATATATATAAAAATATATATAAACATATATATATATATATATATATAAACAGACAAAAGAAAGAAGTATAAAGAGATAGAAAGAGATGTGAGCAATGTGATGCACAAATTTTTGTGAACCTGAATTAAAGAAAGAGACAAAAAGAATTGGGAAGAATAAATAATATCTAGTTCAGGAAAGAGTAAAGGGGCAGAATGCAGGATCCCCTGGCATAAAAAACATCTTCAAAACATCCAAAGCTTAAAAATACAAAGAAAGTATTTCAAGCCATATACAGGCATATCTATATATATATATATTTATATTTATATATTTTTTTAATATATATAAAACCAATATAAGCTTTAGTTTTAAAATATTTTTTCTCACTCTAAATGAAAGATTTGGACTTCAAGCCTAACGTAACATATGTAAGCTAACATATTCCATTTATTTCCACCATGAAGATAAATGAAACCAAACATACAATAAAGCAGAATACTTACTAGGTAGAAGCAGACAGAAAGCAACAGGTCCTCATGATACAGCTATGGAAGGAGGAAAAAAGAAAGAAAATAACAACACTGTTATAAATGAAGTCTCAACTCAATCTGAATTTAATAATATTTATAAAAGAAATATTTATAAAATGTATAAAAGGCAAGTAAGCAGCGCTGGGTGTGCGGGGAGTCTATGCTCCACCAACACGCACACACGAACATCAAACATTCTAAATATACAGAACATTGCTTTTACATACTAAACTTGAGTATGCCTAAACATTTGTACAATCAGAAAAGGTAACAAACAATCCTTTAAGTTCCATGACTTAACAGTCTCCGTTTTTCCATTCCTTTTCTTGATTACAAACAAGTCTCAATTTTCCATTTCTTTTGAACAATATGTCTTGCTTTAAGTTGTCAAACAACTCGGCCTTGGGGCCTTATGTATCCCGTTCTTCCCGGATCAAAGAAAAGCATATCCGTCTCCTTTTCAAGGCCAATAGGCCTGGGTGAAAAGACACGTCCAGGTCAACAGGGGGCGTAACAGCAAAAGCCTTCGAAGGCAGTGGGGGGGGGGCGGGGGGATAGCATAGCAGTCGGATCAGTAAAGGAGCCCGCAGCTCCCTCACTGTCTGGCAAACCACACGTTTCTGACTGTGGTCCCACAGGGCTCTTTAAGCCCTCAGAGATTGCTCGCCAGGTGCCGAGCAATTCCACTGCAACCTTGTCGTTTTTAGTTGCAGAGTCCCACATCTTGACCTCAATTTGGTCCCATGTTTCAGGCTCATAAACTATCCAATTGTTAATAAGGAGAATAAGCTGTAAGGTCACCAGGACAGTCTTTGTTTCTAAGGATGTATGATTCCCCATAATGCGCAACTGCTTACCAGCGAGGGGCAGTTGTGTGCGTGGGTCCGCTTCTCTTTGCTTGAGCTTCTCTCCAGCTCCGGTGCGCCTGTTTCCAGAGACTTTCAGTACGAGCTTTGAGCGGTTTGCTGAGTCTGGCCGACCCTATCTTCATGAAGCAATCAATGTGCCTTTTCCCGTCCTGGTCTCCATTCTGTTAGCCTGTTCCTTTTCATTCATTCTTTCTGTTTCTTTATTGATGACATAACTTCGTTATATCGTGTTGCCTTTTTTTTTGTTTGTTTTTTAATCTCGAGGACAGGCTCCCCTCTTATACCCTTCTCCCCACAGCAGTTCTTTTCAGAACAACTTTTCATTGGTCAAACGACTTTGCAAATAACAACAACAACAAACACCCAGAATCTCGCATGCCTTAATGGCTGGAGAACAAGAAACTCGAGACTGCATGGAATCTCCTGAATCACCCTTCTTTGTTCCCTCTAAACTCCTGATGGCCTCATCGTTAAGAGTCTACTGTTATCGTTAACCACAGGGCTTTCCAACCCCCATGGCCACACTCCCAAATCTCCCCCTTCTTTATTAATATCAACCATTTTCTCGACACGAATTACCACTCCATATATAACAACATACAACTGTAACTCTTTATCCAAATTAAATAGCCAGCCCCACCACATCTGTGAAGGAGAGTTTCTGCATGAATACAATTGCATGTGGAAGATCCTTCCAGAAAAGGCAATATTCCTATGATTTAAAGATCAAAAACGAAATTTCTTTAAGTGGTATATTCTTTATTGCAGCGCTGGATGCACGGGGGATCTTTCCGCCTATCGTGCATGTTCGAAGTGACAAACTATCTCGTATTTATACAGCGAAACAATTAATATTCTATTAGCACATATACATATTCATTACCTAACCCCGCCTACTCTCGCTTCGTATGCTAATTAGCTTATCAGTACTTACGCTTGCGCAAAGCCTTCCAAGAATTGTGGGCCGGGGTCTTCGGGATGTGAGCAGTGGTCTTTGGGAGGAAGGCCGTAGGTCTTCCTCGTAATGCACTTTTCACCTTTGCTAATCAGTTGTTTTCCAAGCTGTAAAAATGCTGAGTTGGCTTTCGGTTTAACTGAGGGTCGGCAGATAACAGGAAGTCTCAGTTAACAAGACATAACAGACAGTTGACTCAAGTTATCTCAAGTCACAGCCTAACGGTTAACAGATACCGGGATGTTTTCAAATAACAAGATGCTTAAACATTGTACCACTTGTGCCTTGCTAACTTTTAACCACAAGTTTTATTCTATCCTAAAGTGAGGTTATACAATATGACCTATGTTGCTACATTGGCTCTGAAATAATGTGTCACATAAAGCGTTTAAACTTGTTAGTGACAAATTTATTCAAGTTCTTATGAAGAAAAATTTTGGAAAAATTATGAAGATATTATTATTATTATTCTTATTATTATTAACATAATTTTTTCTTATGAAGAAAAACTTTGGGGAAAAAAAATGGAAAGAATTGTATGTTTTTAGTTTCACTGAATTATCCTAATAAAATTCTTTGAATCTGCAAATGATGACTGAGGGCAGCCCACACTTTGATTTTAGAAAACATGAACATGAGTCTGTCCAAAGATAGAATGTTAAATAGTTATCTGATAAAACAGACAAAATTATTTATCACACAGTCCAGCCTCAATCCGTCCAGCTTCCCCCCAAAAAACATCTACTTACTACTTACTTACTTAAATAGCACTACTGTTATTTTTATCTCATGAGGTTTAACATATCATTTGTTTTTTCCTCTTTTGATTTCCTTTTTCAAATATGTGCTCCTTGATGGTTTTCCCTCTATCACATTCAGTTTCCAAATTCTACTTTATGAATGAGCCTCATAGCTGTTTTTGCTCTCTTTTCCTGTATTTTATTTTCTTTAGATTCACAACCATTGAAATCATGTGATTTATACTCTCAGACAAAGCTGATGTAAAAATGCATATTCAAAAAATCAAGATGCATTGTAGTCCACCTCGGGCTTTTTTTTTTTTAAGGCAATTGCTTTGTTACAAAGGTAAGGCAGCTGAATAAATACAAAAGTGGAGAAAATGAAAACAGCTGAACCCTGTAGGTTCTTCTCTTTCTGTTGTACTCAACAACACAAATTGGGGTGGTGCAAAATACTGAATCAGGTAACATTATAGTCAAAAGTTAGACGAAAAAAGAATCATAGGAAAACAACATATTTCCTAATGGAATTTCTGAATAGTTCGTAAGCCCTTCTCTTCAAATTGATTGCAGAAAGATAAACAACATTAAATTTATTTTCAATTGTTTCTCACACCCTAGAGATCCCAAATGTTTCCTTTCTTCCCTAGGGCCACCAGTCCCTGCGGTGGATTTTCAAAGCCTGCAGTTCAGCTGGAGGGGTCACATGTGGCAGAACGTCTTCACACAAGCAGCTTCCTCTTGAACAATTCCATAGGACCAGTTTTCAGGCAAACCACTAGATCCTGGAGAGCTGCAGGACGCCAGCAGCAGCTACAAATAGGCCAGCAGGACCACCCTGCAGCCTCCTCGCAGGCGCAGAGGCTCCCTGCTTCCAGTCCACCAGAGCCTCCCTAATAGCCTGAAGATGATGCGCAGGGTGTTTTCTCACCCTGAAGCAATTTACCGACACGTTCGCGGTGACTGCTGTGGGTTTTGTTTTGCTTATCATCTTGCTAATGAAGTGTTTGTTTGTGTGTGTGCTAGTGCTTTGCGGAAGAAGCCTCCAATTTGTCATGCTTGTGTTGACATTGCTTCATCTGCAGCCTAAACACAAGCAGAGATTCCACAGAAATCTTGTGGGTGGTTAAGTGTTTAATGCCTTATGTAGAACAACAATGAGAGCCAGCCAGAAAAACAACCTGCTTTGGGTGACAGTCTCTCTCCAATTTACCAGCTAATCAGGACAGTTTTATGACAGAGCAGTGCTCTTGGTCTTACAGCTTGGTGAAGAGTATAGGAAAAAAAAATGGAAAATACTCAAACAACTTCAACAACAAAGCAATTTTCATTAAAGGCCAGTTCTCTTTTACAGATGCAGATTATTCAATATACCTACTTTCAGCAGCCTTGAGCTTGTTGGAAAATTTGCCCCTGTATAGGGGAAGAAGGCAAGATACTGATGGACAAAACTGCAGCTGCCATCCTGGAGAAATAAAGTGAAAAGGAATATGAAAAAGAAATCAATCTCCCTTATCACTCTCCGGCTGCACATTGCATTTCTGTCTGCCATGCTTATATAGGCAAATCATTGTATTATCTTTCCTCTTGTGAATAGTCCCACTGAAACATTTATGAAATGGAGGACATATATGGCTCATCAAAGGCTATGACCCTGTGGATAAATCTATGTACCTCCCTGAATAAGTCCCTGCTGTACTCCTCTTCTATAGATCTGCTCCAGAGCACACTAGTTCAGTGTCAGCTCTGTATAATACCTGGGGGCTTTTTAGCTTTCATTGGTATTCGATCTAGGACAAAGCTGACTTTTAAAATAGTTGTAATGTCCCTTCCACCTAAGGCATGGTCCTTTCCATGGCACTTGTAGAAGCTCCACAAACTGCAGCACTGAACAGGCCACTGTGAAAGGGATGTCCAGGTGCTACTTTGACTATTAGCCACTATAGCACATACCAGCTTAATACGGAATGTGTTAACTCATACCAGCTTCCAGCAGAAATAAAAAACAGCCAACTACCACCAACAAAACAGAACAAAAGTACAGTGAAGGAGCTTTATGTCAAAAGGTGGCACACTGAGTGACACACTGAATTCTCCATGGTGGGTGAGTGTTGGAGTGCCTGGAGGCAGGCACTACTAAAAGGGAAAATGAAGCAGCTTTTTACTCTCTGCTAGAGCTCAAAATGATACTCTTGCAGAAAGACGGACCACTGCTTTTGGAAATGTCCTCCAAAGCACCCCACTCTCACTCACCAAAAGCTACCAGCTTGATTCCAACACTGTTCTGTATGAAATTGCATCTTCTGCCTAGATGAGTTTGCAACTCCTTCATCCTTTTATCCCTCATCTTCACTTTGGATTTGGAGAACATCCAGGAAAAGCTGATTTAGAAAGACCAAGTTTTGAATCCTGTCTCCCATGACCACTAACATTAATGGGAAGAACTGCTGTTTGTGAAGGATCATGAGGCTGAACAGTGCAACACTTCTTCATTATCATGCCAGAGCTCATACTCATTCCTGGTGTGTAAACATCCTTTAAGAACTATTTTATTTTATTTTGACTTTTTGTTGGCAACTCCATGTTCTTCCACACAGAAAAAAAAAAAAAAAAAAAGGGATCTACACAAAGGGTCACTACCCCATAGCCTGATGTTTTCCCTGTCCTGCTATCTGTTAGTTTCCTGCTTGCCTCCATCTTTGCAGCAAATGAGGATCACCATGGCATAGACTATTCCAAGAGGCAGTGCATACTCCTACCACCCTACTAACTCTCCCAAGTATTGGTCTTTTACATCTCTTTACCGAGTGAGCCACCAACATATAAAATATTCTTAGGGAGCCAAATTTTCCTACTTTATACTGAAAATCATCCTATTTCATATCCGAGAATGAAAGTCCTTGTGAGCAAAAGCAGACTTAATTCAAGGTAAACAGGAAGAAGCAACATCAGAGAAGCCTTGACAGCTTAGTGCTGCTCAGGCTCTTTCTCCATCTCCACTCCAGCCCCCAAAATATGTAGTCATTCAATGAAGTGCATTGGGACTTGGGGTTGGAAGGTGTTAGGAGGATGTCAATCATCATTAGTATAATTATCGGAGTTAGACATTATGTATTATTTATTCCAAATATTTATTCATTATTGTATCCCAGCTTAATGTAAGCTACTTGAGGCAAATCTGTTTATTATGAAAGTATTAGTGAGAGAAATTCTGAAATAGAAAAACAGACAAATAAACAAATAAACTTTGCCAAGTTCCTTCAAGGAAGAGAGAGTGAGAGAGAAGAATAAAGTTTTAATAAGATGATTGATCCTAAAGCTGTCAGGTTGTATTACTGCCAGTAAGCAAGCCTCTTCTGGGAGCACAGATGTTGATCTAATATATTTGGTCGGTGATCTAATTTAATATGTTAGATCTCCTGGTAGACAGTCAGTTTTCTTCCAGTTCTTCAGGGTAAAAACGAGGAAAAAAAAATCATAGCTGCAAAAGCCATATGTTCAAGATTTTTTAAGTGAGTAAGCTTACATATTATGTAATGTAAGCTGGTGCAGCTTTGCTGGAACCAATACCACTATCTTGATTTCTGTCTATCAAAATCCAGTTTAGTATCAGCAGTCCAGAATGAGGCACTGCAGTTTCTAAAAATTTCATCTTACTTACTTTTGCTACCTGTTGTTTTTAATATGATTTATTATTTTTATTATTAGCATTACAGTGACAGCAAAGGACTCAGAGGAAGTCATCCTATATGCTGCACAGACATGTAGTGTAGTGAAAGATACACTTTCATAGAGGGGCAAATCTTAGAATTATCCAGAACAGACTGCTGGCACATGCTGAAACAGAGGCAAATGAAGCTAAGTGATTTGCTCAGCTTCATGGGATCATGGTCAATAGTGAAGCCAGCTGAGCTAAGTATTTTTAGCTAATATGTGGCAGGGTTATTATAAAAAAGGGGATCTTAAAAATTACTTTTTCTCTCCGTGCACATTTTTTAAAGAAAATTCCTTTGCCAAATACATAAATAAATAAATAAAATTTATGGAGGTGTGAAGATGTTACAGCCCTGAGTTCCTGAGCCCACTGCTCAATTCGGTCATGCTTTTTATTTGGATTTTCCTATAATTGCATTGTCTATAACCTCTTTTCTTGCATTTACATTGGAAGACCCCAAAGAAACTTTAGTTTACTTTTCTTTTCTTTTATTTTCTTTTCCTTTTTTTTTTTTTTTTTTTTTTAATAAGAAAAATGAATTCATGTGTCCCGGTGAATCTTCAGTATAAAGACCAGCCTTGATCTGATTTTGTCACTTCAGTTCCCTTCCCCATTCTCAGTGTTTGAAGTTAAAAGGGAACATATGTCCATATTTGGCAGTCCTCCCACACCACTGGGTAGAAAAGATGGGATTTTGATCCTGCAGAACCATTTACTAGGCTTCTAACCATAATGTGCCACCACTATTTAAAATCAAACCTCAGTTGGTCTCAGCCCTGATGCCAACCACTGCCAGGAGATGCAGATGTTCACATAAAGCAGAATCAGCATGCTCCCGTCCTTCCAGTGAAAGGTCCCCTAAGCCACAGGAACATAACAGCTGAGTTACGTCAACCTAACATTGTACCTACCACAGTATTGCCACCAACATCAAACACCAAGGGATAAATACAGAATTAGCATTAATTTATCATGATGTTTCCTTGGAATACACTCCAAATTGCCAATGATCTGCAGATAGTTCATTTTTAATGCAAGAATTAGCTCAACAGCTAAGTTTCATGAGAAATCTGTTTGGATCTTGATTTATGACAAAGAAGGAAAAAAAGTGATGCTGTCATGACATAAATACATAAATGTTTCCTTCTGAGAGTCCATAAAGAAAAAGGTGAATGTCATTCTAATTGGATTCTAATGGGAATTTTTATTTTTTAAGTTCCGCCTCTCTGTTTCTCTCCTTCTTTAATGTTGTCAACACTGTTGTTGGCTTAATGCAAATGGGATTTAAGTAATATGCATTTGTATTTTTGCTGTCATGGTTCACATCATGGTTAAAGACAAGTAATCTGTAGCCTACCAACAAGCTAGAGGCAGAAGGGGAAGTGAGAGAAGAGTTTCTGTCTTACAGAAAATTAAACTTAGACACTTCTTCAAAGGATTTAAAATGAGAACCAGATTGGTTTTTGCATGTAAATGACCCATGTGTTTATCACAGCAAGAGACTGGTAGATTTGGACACATCAGCCCATGACAAATAGGTCTCAGGGACACTGCCTGAAGCCTTCTCCTGTTCTAAGGCAGTGGAAAGCAGCAAAGTTCTACCTGACATATTTTAATCCAGGTCATTTAAAAGAAAGAAGGAGAGCTTTTTATTGAATGGAGAAGAGAATATCTGATCACAGCTTCTGACTGGATTTTATATTTGGGATAATTGAGATAGAAGAGATACAAGTAAGTCCAATACCACCCCAGCTAATGATGGAAACCAGCTCTTGCAACACATTCCTGTTTTCTGCACGTATCCCCTCTCAGTCTATCTGGAAACATTGATTACTGAGGTTAAACTTTTCTAAATGTAAAAAATAAAAATAAGGAATCAGGAATGAATAGCAGGATCAAGTTATACTTTGTTTCCCTAAAAAGGGGGGGGGGAAACACTTCCAGTTAATACTGCTCATTTTGATAACAATCATAATGTTGAAGTGGAAGACAATGACCTAAATGAAAACCTAAAACAATTAACATGAGCTCTCTGCATCATACACCCTCAGTGCAAATGACCACATATTGAACTGGGACAGAGGAGGGAAGGCAGGAACTCAGTAACTACAAAAGACTACAAACTACAAAAAAAAACTACAGTTTACTTAATGATGGACAGTGACTTTTTCTAAAATATAGGCCATTTTTTGAATTAAGAAATTTTTGAAGCCACTTTCTCTATGGAAAATATGAGTAGGAAACAAGAAGATTAAACATTTTTTAACTTTTCAAAATGATTCTATTTGGATTTCAATTTAAAACAACTTTTCAGGTTTCAATTTGACCAGTAAATTTTTTGCTGAAGAAAGGACCTTACCACATTGTTAGACTTATCACATCTACAAAATAAATATGACTCATATGATTTTAAGTACCTATGAAGAGTAAATCCTGGATACAGTAACATCCCTCGAACATAGGACAGCATCATCACCTAGATTAACACTGGTCATCTGAGGCTCTGTTGTATTTAATTGCTTTCCCAGTACAGCAAAAAGTCCATGATTAAAATGAGAATCAAAACCTGATCTTAAACTTAATTCAGAAACACACTCTTAACTTCATCTCCTACCCTGAATGGATGCTGCAAACAGCTGACGGAGCATTACACCTCATCTTTTAATGGAGGGCACTCAGAGACATAAGGCTAGATCTGCATTTCTGAGACTTTCAAATCATAATTGCTTGGCTTCTTTCAGATTAGAAAATATATTTAACAGTTGTTATAACCTTGCTATGGAAAACCCTACCCTACTTTTTAAAATGTCCTGTAAGGACTTCCAGAACAGAGACAAAACAGAGCAAATAAGAAAGCAAGACAGAGCAAGTAAAGAAAGAGACAAAGAACAGAAAGAACAGCTTGCCCAAAGTTGTTCATCAGTTCCCCAAATAGTGATATAGCAGGTTAAGGATCCCTTCTCCAAATTCTTTGATGTTGAATATTCACATCTGCTTTCATTCTGACTCCTTTAAGGAAAATAAAACTGACAGATCTGAAAGTGTTCAGTACAAGACCCATCTTTTTTCCTTTCACTTATGCTTGAATAGCTCGACTCTCTCACCTCTTCTTCTTTTTCTTTTCCCTATGTTACACTTCAGTTTCAATTATGAAATACACAGCATGATTTTCCTGTGCTGTTAGAACTATTCTAATATCCTCTCAGAGGTTAAGACCACAGTGGAAAGCCAAGAATGGAAATAGTGGGGGAAAAGAAAGAACACACTCCAAACCACAAACCCTAAGACTTGAATGGCTGAGAAATACTTATTTGAGATGGTAGTGCTATATTTTATGGCAGAAAGCACGACTGTACAGAACAAAACCAACAATGTTTTGGCACTAACAAGGGGCACGAATGTCTATGGACAAAGCTCAGGAATACAAACTAAATGTTGGTGGAAAGCTGGAGTAGAGTTGTGCTGAAGAACTGTGTGAAGTAACTAACAGGGACTAAATTATTGTGCCTGCTAAGTTCTCAAACAATGATACATAGGCCTGACTGCCTTCCACTGCCTCTGTATTTAAATATTAATAGGTAGAGCAGGGTATTGTCAATTTAGAATCATAGAATCATAGAACAGTTTGGGTTGGACTGGACCCCACAAAGATCATCAAATTCTAATCCCATGCCATGGGGGGGGAGGAGAGGGGGGTCGTAACACAGAATAAATTTGCACTTATTTGGGCTCTTGTTCTTAGTATCATCTGAAACTGGAGATCAGACCAAGCTTCTGATGAAAACCGTAATAACCTCTAACCATACTATGCAATTTAAATTGATCGGTAATAAGAACCAATAGAATGATGTAAAAAGTAGTGTAGAAGATCAGTCTAAGTAATTCTTCAGTGGTATGAAAGACACTTTTCTAACTGAAATAGAAGTGACAGTGTAATGTATCTTGATTCTTACATCATTAAAATGAGACTTACTCCAAGGCTTTCAGAGAGACATTGGACTTTTCCACATCCAGCTTTCGCAGTTTATTGAAGCTGCTAAGTCAGCAAAAACATTGCAATATTTCATTCAATGTTCTAATTCTGCTGAAAAATCTATCCAATTCTCCTTTAAGACTTTGAGATTCTCTTATACGAATCTGTCAACAGTGAAAAGCATTGCTATTCAAAAGGAAAACATAACATGTCTCTCTGACAAATATCAGAAAAGGTCCTTGGTGACAGCGATGTACTTTATTTATTTATTTATGCATTTATTTATTTAACTATTTTACATGAATGCATCCAAGAGCCCTCTTATCATACAACACAGCATGGCAACATCATGTGGATATTTCCCTTAGCCAGGCCATTCCTCCCACCACATGGCTCCGACATCCCGCAAGTTGTCATTTTTAAATGTTTGCATCAGTTCATCCCTCAAAAATTCAGGCCCTTGCAGTATATAATGTCTGCCCACGATCTTGATCTTCCTGAAATTTAGATTTCAGCTGTCAGCTGAATGGCAAACTTCTCATCGAAATGTCATTTCACGCACAGCTAAATTTCCTCTTCTTCCCCTCCCTCTCCCTGTCACTAACAGCGCTGTTTTGAGTCTAAATAGTCCTGATCTACATGACAAAAGGGTAACAAGACTTAACTAGACTGCACATTTCATCAGATGCAGCATAGACCTGAAAAGGTAGGCAGATGCTGAGTGCTATCAGTGCTATCTGATACCCAGATTATTTCTCTAAACGTATTGTGGACATCCTGCTTCTACTCTCACACATTTTCAATGGCAGATGTAGCTCCATGGGCTGCAAGTTCTAAGTTTGGACCTATCCAGACCTTCACCTTTTGGGAAACAGCTGTCACAGAGGCAGAATATATCCAATGTAGTCAAATAAACGTGTAGTAAGAAAATCCCTGGCCAACAATCAACCAGCTGGCAAACCCTGGAAAAATCTCTTTCAGGTTCTTATTCAACCTCATTTTAAATACCTAGAGTGGATTAGTTTGGGGCTAAAGAGCCTAGATTTGTAAAAACAGATGCTATAATGGATCACTGAGGTTTGTGAACTACCCTTCTGGATTGATTACAAGTAGATTTAGGTGCTTTTCTTCTTTCATTGGTGGTGTGAGTAAAACATCCATACACAAGAGTCTAGTGCCATTTCCAATGCTGAAGTGTCTGACACTTCTAAGCAGGGCTGCTGGCTGTGCTCCCAAACAGAAATATTTTTAAAACAGACATTCAAGGCATGGTGGGGTCCCCTAGATGCTTATGTGTCTGTTAATCCCATCCAGACTGTTTTGAGAATCAATATGGAGAAAGACTGTTTATCTGATCTTGTTGCAGTAGCTCTGATGTGTATGAGGCATTGCAAGAGCCTTTCTCCCACAGGCTACTTGAGAGCTCAGCACCTAAAAACCGGCCTCATGCTGGGCCGGCCAGACATGGGAAGACAGGTCTGAGAGTCAGTACAGCATTATTATTCCACAGAGCTACCAGACTACTGTAAGGAAACCTTGAGGCCTATCTAAAACTTTTTTTTTTTTTTTTTTTTTTTCTGCCCCATGAGTCCTGCCTTGTTAGCATGGCATGAACTAGCAGGAATTGTGAAGTGGTGCCTTGGCTCCTGGGACAGAGAAGCTGCAAGATGGTCAGTGCTTCTGGTTCAGCATGGCTTGCTCTGACTTATCTCTCAGGCTGGATAAAGCTAAACTGCCTCAACCTAGATCTGTGCCAGAGCTAATGATCAGCAAATCCAATTAAACTGCACTGGGATCTGGACTCTCTCACATCTTAGTAGCTCAAGTACTTCTGTATTGCTGAGGTAGATGCAATCATGAGTCAGAAATCAAATCCCGTTTCCTCTGTTGTATTCTCTATGCAATAAAGGGGGAAAAATACATAAACTCCAGACTATGCTTCCTCAAGAACAATGTGTTTTCTTTGACGTGAATAATAATTAGCCTGGGGAATGATTACCATGAGCTGTAGTGTTACTGGGCACATTAAAGTTAAGACAGATTTACACATTTTTTATGTAAAGACATAGCTAAGTTTAAACAGAAATCCAATGAGGGAAATCCGACAGGAGCAGGAAGCAGTAACAGACCCAGTACAGTCTCTCTGCAGATTTAAAAACCTGTGAAATTCCCTGGTTTTGGACCACTCACAAATGGCTTGCCCAAGACCACGTAGAGGGTGTGTGATGGACAGGCAACATCCCCCATCTCCAGCACAGCCTAGCACTGGTACTGCCTGGGCCCTACTGGAACTGCTCTGGATTGCTCCAAGAGCAGCTTCTGTCTGCCTTAATGGAAAGAGTTATTACAACTGATGCCAAAAGGTGCTGCTCATGAATACATCTTCAACAGGGGGATCAATAGGACTCATATGCATTGCATATATCCCCCAGGTCATCTCTTCCAGCTATTGATATTGATTTTTTGTTTGTTTAATAAAATAACATAAGAATAGTCTGTATTAAAGCTCCAAAATTTAAACGCAAACAACTTCCTAAAGTAACTAAACTAGAAGAGATTAAAAAGAAAGAGGAAACTCATAACTTTGACATTAAAATATTTTTTTTTTTTTTCTGGCAAGTGCTTTCTTATTTAACCCAAAGAAGAAAAATCTAAGACTATATATTTTTCTTTGATGTGTTAGCAAGACTATTGGTTGTTATGTAAAGAAATGCTGCACGTTAAAGACTGGGGTTATTTGCGTCAAAAATGCTGCAACTCTGTGCTGCTACTGCACTGAAAACCAAAGTAAGTTTTAAAATGAGTACCTTTCTCCTGCAGAGATTTTTTTTTCCAACCAAACAAACCAACCAAACACCCCTCCCCCCAAAACAACAACAACAACAACACCCTAACAAAACAAACAAAAAAAGGAGGGGAAAAAAGGGAATATAAACATGCTATGTTAGTCTTGATGTCCCCTAACCTGTGTTTATCATGTCTTCAACAAACACAGCAAATACTTGGAAGGAAACTATTATTTGTAAACAGAGATAAGGTGCCCAGAGGACTGTTTACAAGCAGAAATTTAAATGTTTATTGTAGTCTGAAGAAGAGGAGTTATCTTTTCATAAAATGTATAATTATATTGGAAAATGCTCTATTTGGTGTTTTTTCTTTCATGCTGGTTTTCTGTTGTCCCGCTGTTTGGCTTCATCCTTAGGTGATGGAGGTAGATTTTTTTCCCCTTCACTAAGAATCTGCACCATTTCACACCAGTTTTATCCTACTTAATGTGCTTTAAATCAGGCTTTAAATCTAAAAGCTAGGAAATGTGTTGTATTTTGGTCATTTCCTGCAAGTGAAGTGTTTCATAGTTAAATTGTGCCTGTAAATGCTCTGTTATGAAAAGAAACTGGTCTGGCAGCAAATGACAGCTCCTGGTTCCAAGTGCTTGCTCCTTGCACGGAACAGACTGAGAGCTCCTGCTCTCCTGCTGAGCTCTTTCCTATTCGGGGTGAGCTTCTGGGGAAGTGTGAACCATCCTGTGCTTTTCCAACATAGCAGCACAGCAGACCACGTGAGAGGAACAAAAAAAAAACTCTAAACAATAGTATGGCAAACTTTATAGCTGCTGGTGACTCTGAATACACCATGCAGGAAAGAGCCAATTCAGATGCTGGCCAAAATGAAATTCCACAACATGATGCCAAATTTGATGGTTTTTTTTGTTTGTTTTTGATTTATTGATGTTGTTGGTTGTTTGCTTGTTTGCTTGAAGACCTCAGCCTAATCTTTCTAGTGGTTATTTATAGGAATATAGAACATTACCTATAGAGTGGCAGAATTTTTAGTACCAATTACATGGCCCCTGCAGCATGGAGGCATCCAGCCCAATATCTACATCCAGCAGCACCTCCCAAGAACAAAGCAAAGACCCTTCCCTATTTCTCCTTTTAATTTTGTCAACCTTAAGCAGGAAGACAGCTCATGAGAAGTACAGGGAAGAAGAGGGGCTATAAAGTCCATGACAGTTATGTCCAGGAAGCATAGGGGTACAAGAAGTGGAGTGTAAAAGAAAGATGTGTCATTGGGACAACTTCCTTAAGGATAAAATAGTTTGTTTGCTGCTGGAAGTAGATGGTTTCAGGCTTGGAAACAACATTGATTAACATTCTGAGCAGCTCCGTCTGCCAGTGAGAAAGACAGATAATCTCACCTTGAGCCTCTGCATATTGTTGCTTTTCTGATTATTCTTCCACAGGGTCAGAAAGAAGTCATAATACTACAGTGCTGTTAGAGGTTTTTCATTCCAATTAAAAGGTGAGTTAGCTGCAATGTATTTCTTTCAACCTTGACAATTAGAACGAGCTATAATAGATCTATTTGCTGTATAAACATAAGAAAATCCCAGTCAAAATAATCTACTCATTATAGTTTGTTATCTAATGGATTTATTATACACATTTATTACAGGTATTTATTTTGTGCTGATTTATCAGTCCACTACTTGAGGAAATGACAGGAGAGCAAGAATCATAATCCAATTTCTTATCCTTGCTCCCAAGGTGGGGATACAAGAAATTAAGGTAAGTGTGGGTATTTGACAGTCACACTACCTGGCATCATGCAGTGTGGAATGATTGCTTTGTCCATTTCTTTCCCACCTGTGCAGAATAGAAGGCCTCAATCTACCAAACAAAGGAATAAGGAAATCAGCAATCTAAAATCTAGGTACCTAATCTGTGTTAGTCACATCAGCTTGCACTAGAGTCAATAGAGAAAGATTATCTTCTGAGATGATTAATCTGAGCCTGAGAGAGGTGTCTGAAACAGAATGAATTTATCACACTCTCTGCTAACAAGGAGCATGGACAAGGAGGTCAGATTGAACATGTACCCTGTAGATAGCTAAGGTCAGGGAGATGAATGCTTGCTTACCCATTCTTTATCAAGGTGTACTCTCATTAGATGCACTTGTTGCGTTTAGAGTAGAAGAGTTCTGTCTCTATTGCTGCACAGACAGCAAACTTCAGTAATATTAATCAGAAATGTCCCTAGTCCCTTTTTCTGGACATACCTCTCTGCAACTGTGTAATACAAACTGCACTATAACCAACACCATTTCATCTCTCTGAAACTCAATGACTTTGGCAGAGAAACACTGCAGCCATTTAAACACTGGTGAAGCAGGAAGGAGACAGAAGTTTTCACTTGCCTAAAGATGCAATGGAAAGAGATAGAGATAGAAACACATGAAAAAAAGAGGGTTGCTCAAACTAAAAACACATGTTGAAAGTCATCTAAGCAGCCCCCTCTGCTCAGTCAAAACTGGATGGGAGTGAGATTCATCACTCAGATGAGCACAGGTAAGACAGCATTGTAATTATACATTGTTGCCATCTATAATATGGTTATTGGACCTTCCGCACATTGTAAATGAAGGCTTAGATTTTTATAAATCATTTTTGCTCCATGAATTCATAGGGATACTCCTGAGAAATACAAAGCTTATATTTATGCTTAAAATTGCAAGCATGGTTTGCTTAAAAACTGATGAGTTACTGAAAAAGACAAAAGGGGCAGGTCAAAATCAGAAATGCCAAGCTAAGGCCCAGAAATCCCTCAGGTTTATAGCACAATACCTTTTTCTTCTTTCAAATAGGAAAGATCTATTCACAACACTATGCTGTAACTAGTGCCATGCTCCTGAGCAGGGCCCATGAAAATGGCCAGGCTGCAAGGCATATTGAGTATGAGCTACGAGCAAACCAGAGGGATCAGCACAGCCTTCTGCTTCCTTCCCCTGCTCCTCCCCAGCCACCAATGTGCCACATTTCATACAGAACCTGTTGGGGAATATGAACAGCATCAGTTCAGTTTGGTAAAATCCAAGAGTATGACATTGCTTGTGTAAGGCAGGGACATCGTTACTCCAGTTTGGTTTGGCAGTAGGACTTCTAAATGTCCAATATAAAAAAAGATGAGTGACTAGCAGGAATGTTCACATGATCTGGGACCTGGTGCAAAGACAGTCACAAGGGACTTTCTGCAACCAGTAGCCATGGCTACACTGAGCTTTGTCATTCAAAATCTGTTCTACATGCTAGTCACATATTTCAGTAGCTCCCTGACTGGGTGTGAGTATCTCCAGTAAAAGCACTGTTTCAAATAAAATATGCTGTTGGGAATCAAAAGCAGAGTTTAGAGAGGATCACACCTCAGGCCATGCTGGGTCTTCCTCAGGCATGTGTTTCCACTTGGAGTGAAGCTAGTCTGAAAGCTGTATGGAAATGGTAACCACTTCCTGCACATGCAGTGAGCTTGAAATTTCTATCAATTCTTTCCCTGGTTTAATGTTGAAGAAAGAATACCAACGCCTTTAATTGGTTCCTGTGTCCTGGGAGCTTCTGGTACATAAGAAATACCTTGAGGAACTGGCTCCTGATCTATTACAGAAAGTGAGCAAATTTAGCCAAAACTAAAAACCCAAAACAATACATTTTCAGAAGAGTTCTGTGCACCAAGTGGTTTTCAGCCAGCTTCACTGCTAATATCAGGTTATGGCCTTTCGTAACATTCTGCATTTCAGAAATCTTCTAATGTGCACATCCATTGTCCTGCAACAAGTTAACTTTCTTGCCTAGCTGCTTGTTACATCTGTCAATCATGTGTGAAAACCCATGCCAGAAAGTAATCTAATGCCGCAGTTATACTCAATAGCAGTGATAAGGATGAACTATAAGGCTCAAAGGACTTTGGTGGCAGCAAACTATGCACAGCCTGAATCCCACCGTTTCCTCTCAGGCTAACTTTCATTAAGCCTTTACCAGTCAAAGAAAAGAAGAGAACCTGAACAAAATAGAAAGAAACTAATATTGAAATGTGAACTTCTGACAAGAGATGAAGCGAGCATCTACTTGCACACAGGATTTTTTTCATAATCTTGCAGGGAGAGAGGAAGGTGGAGAAATTTAAGCAGAAGATATAATTCTCTATTTTCTATGTACTCTTGACTCCTATCTGTATTCCTGGAAAATAAATAAATAAATAATTAAATAAAAGCCAAGCTTACTCTGTTGCAAAACATGAATAGTTTTGCATCCAGTGGGCTGAGCCATGCAGGTACCTCACACTGGGACAATTGGAACCCAGTGAGAAGGGATTTAAAAACAAAGAAACAAACAACACAACAACAAAAACATACCTACGTCCCCTTCCCCCGCCCCCCCCCCCCCAAAAAAAAAAAAAAAAAAAAAAAGAAAGAAAAACCTTGGAAAATAACAACTTTATTTAGGCTCTTTCCTGCCTTTATTTATAGCTGAGCCACTGGGAACTATCTCACTTTACAGAGGAGGGAGACAGATGGAAAGATGCTCATGTTCTAATTTCTTTTTCCTTGTCTGACTACTTATATAATACATTTTATCAGCACATATATCTAAGGCTATCTCAAGAAATGGATCACAACTATAGCTGGAAACAAATCAAACAAACTGCACTACAATCAGTGGAGTTATTTGTGATTTAAACCAGTGAAGAGTATTTGCCATTATATTTCCTCCCTACATTTCTAAGGAAGAATAACATAGTAGTAGTAATAATAGTAATATACAGATGGAGAGATGGGGGTTGGGGAAGAGAGCCTAAGAGCTCTGAAGATGCTGACCACTGGAATGAGACAGAGTGCACTCCCTCTTAGCCTGATCAGTAGGAAGTCTGGCCATGCTGGAGACCAGGGCTGCAGCTGTGATCAGATGAGCAAGATGTCAAGTTTGATGTGAGTATACCACCTACTGGGTGTCCTTGCTGCTTTAGACTCCACAGATCCAGACTAACGCTCCCTTCTAGCTGTCAGATTTCCCCCACTACACCTGAGGCAGGCTGATCACGACAAGACACCACGGTATCAGTCAAACAGGAGGGCATTCTCATGGCCAGCATCACAAACAAGCCAAAAGAAAGATGTCTTGGCAATGTAATTTAGGTAATCTCCAGGAAAAAAACAAACAAACAAACAAACAAACAAAAAAAAAACAAAAAAAAACAAAACAAAAAAAAAAAAAAAACAAAGAGAGCAAAAAGAATAGTAGCAGTAGTAAAGGAATGGAGGCATCTTAACACCCCTACCCCTTGCCATAAACCTGCATGTACAACCTGCTGCAGTACCAGCTCAGAGGCTGGGAGCAATCTGGTTAATACGGTCACCTCCCTAAGGAGTCATGTTGGCTCACTCAGAGCTGGCTGCACTTCTCAGCAGGGTGACATAGGATGTACACCCCCTCTTATTTTCCCAGGGCTTTCACAGCTCTTTTCAGTTAGGACCGAGACAAAGCTAATTTATTAGATTAAATGCATACAGAAATTGCTCTTCCCCTCTACTCCATGGAAAAGAAGTATTTGAAACAACATCTATAAATTGTTTCAGATACAAATACACTGTAGATTTTGACAGCAGTTTCAGCACCAGCAACTGGGTTCAGATTTTTTTTTTTTTTCATAACTGGCTATCATATTGGCACCATGCATAGGTTTCCTGAGCTTTCTATCTGGAGGGAAAAAATGTAGGAGAAAAGATTTAATGGGGGGTGGGGGGGGAGGGGATTGTGATCACTAACACAAAACACAATTTAATTAATATTGGATTATGTTCCCCCAGAAATCGTGCATGAAACATTTTAAATAGATACATATAAATAAGAATGATATTTCTTACCTGAAGGCAAATCTCTCATTTACCTAAATCAATACGTATTGATTTATGGATGATGTTTATGTCTTTATGTATTACAGCAGCTTGGACTGATCCCTTGGCTTTTCTTATTAGAGTCACTAGTTTGCCATAGATGATAGTATGCTTTGTTCAGATGTGTTGAAGGCAACAGAAACACTGTTCAAACATGCATCATCATTCATTTTTCCTAGTCAGCATTTAAGACAATAATACCTCAGGTTTAGGTGCTCATATAATTTAAATCAGACACAAATGCAAGTTCAGGAAAAAAAAAAAAAAAAAAAAAGAAAAAAAAAAAAAGGCCTGGAAGGAAGGATGGACCACATGGAAAATCCAAGTGTGTGTGTAACCTAGATAAGTTTTGGCTTTAGATTTCATAGAAAGGTTACCAAAATGTCAGCCTGTCACATCTTATTAACAGTAATAATAACAACTTACATTTTCAAACTCAAATGCCATCTGTGGATCTTAAAGCTCTTAGCAAACATTAGCATACCAGCCCTGGAAAGACAATGCTTTACTTTTTACCTAGGGAGAACCAAGGCAGAAGGAGAAGAAAGAAAGGAGAACTCCAGACGGTGCCTGGAGATGTATCAGAGATGAGAGCAGAGAGTGGAGAAAAGGTAGACCTCACAGAGGAAAACATTGGAGTAGCCAAGGCAGAGTGAAGTGCTACTGGAGAAGGCTGTCTTCTTATTTTGATATCTTTAAATCACATCCGGATCTGGTGTAAATCATGGCTAAACTAAATTGTACTAAGTGCTATACACAGTCCAGCCCAGTTGTCCAGTAAGTATCAGCAGAGATTGATAACAGATTGGCAGAGTGTGTTTTTTGATCTGCTTCATTCTTTCCAAATGCTGCAGATGTCCTTTGCTTAAGAAAGCCCCAACCAAAAGCAAATCCAGCAATAACTTTCACTAACTTGACTCTAATTGAACTGTCGTACATGTAACCATTCCAGAGAAATGGTGATTCCCACAATCAGCTGAAAGGAAAGAGGCTGCAGGAAAAATAAGGCAGAGACACAGATAAGAAGATTTTATTCAGCTTTATTTGACAAGTTTTATTACACTGAGAAAACATAATGTATCTAATCTCTTTGCAGCTGTTGCAGCCCTTCAGCCTTTATTACTTAAATCCTATTAGATATAAAATTGTTTCTATTTGTCAACGGCATGATATCTTCTTTTATTATTATTATTATTATCATCAGAGAGTCTTGCAAGTATGGCCATGAACATAATTTCTAGTCCATCTTCTTACCAATAGTTAAGGTTACCCTGTAATGTTTGCCTGTTTAAATGACATACTTTTTCAAAAGGTCTGGAGAACGGTGTGCATTGTTAGTATACACACAGCGGCACTAAATAGAGCTCAGCAAGTAACAAAAACCTCTGCAAACAAACCAGTATAGCTAATTATTTCTATTATGGGTGCTGCAATTCCAGTGATATTGGGCTTGGCTGTATACTTACCCATATGAAGACCTTGAAGCAAAGTCTTTCATCACTGTACACAGGTGTACTGGGTCTGGCTGGAATGTTAACTTTCCCTGCAGCAGCCCATACACCACAACAGGTTTTTCAATTTGTCACTTGTATAACTTTAATTCCCTATTTTTCATGGAATGATGATGGATATTCTTTTTCCAACAGGAATTCCCACCATTGCAAATAAATAATGCTGTTGCATTGCCTGCTTCTCTCCTTGTCCCTAGGATAACCCTGTGATTCATCTAATCCTCTTTTAGTAGGATGAGAGGGGTGCCCCATCAAAGTGTCCCCTTGGAAGTGCAGTCTGGTGGCACATGGAAAGCCATGACAACTTACCACACAACAGCCCTTCTCACAAAGTATGTACACCTCATTTCCACTTGCACACCAACTCATTTTTGAGGCAAAATATTTTACCTTTGGGGAAAGTGAATTGTTAGCTTCACTGCCAATGAAAGTCAGAAAATGTCAACATTAAAATTCTGTTACAGCTGTTTTCAACAGATGATTTTTGACCAGATGTTCTTGCAGCGTCAGCAGGTTATGGTAGAGAAAGGGTAGGAGAAACATTAAGGCATTGTATGTTGCCCACCAGCCTCCAGGAGACTAGAATGTAGCATTAGCATCTCCCCAGATACCTGCTCTTGGCTGCACTGGGAGCATCATATTCATCCTGCTAAAAAGGGCACTTTCATGCTGAACAAAATTAGTATTTGAGATTCCTAGTGCCATAAAAGTTTAACAAATGAGTAAGACACTGATTCTGGATGCATAACAATAAGGAGGGGGAGTTATTTTCTCTTTTGCCTATTGTTTTTTATTGATATTGTAATCTCTTTCTCTCTTTTTATTAGTTTAATTTTCTTTTGTGTAATTTTGTTTTTATGGAGCAGATTCGTCCTTGCTGTACCTCTGGTAGGATTTCAGGAGAGACAAAGACATCTCTTTGTTTTTTCAAGAGATAAATAAAACATTAATACCTTTTTCAAAACTTTCATATTTAGATGTTATGGGTAATTTTTCTGTAACTTCTCTTTATTGACTATAATAGTCATGGCCAAGATGCAGCTCACGGGTAGTTCATGATCTGCTTGCTTATCAAATGTGCTGATTTTCTGACTGCATATTTTCATATACTGAAATGTGAAAGGCATTAATTTTGGACAGCAATATGTATGGAAATGAAATGAAAAGTTCAGGAGCTAAGAGTCACTGCCTCAAGCAGGAGCAAGACACTGTGAGGCAGCTGTTCTCAGGTAACTCACTTCCAGAGGAGGGAAAAGCTTTTCACTTGCAGCTCTCCTGCTGTACAGCATGCAGTGTCTCACAAAATAAACTGCCAAGCCAGTGGCCAACATACTAGAATGATGGGCAGCCCTCCAAGGTGGGTAGCAGAAAATCAAGAAGCTAGGTGAGATCGCAGACATCCAGAAACAATCACATTTTCCAAGAGGAAAAAAAAAAAAAAAATTAAAAAAAAAAATGTAGAGGCAAAAGTAGGTAGGGGTATGTTTTGGAGAGGTGGAAGTCATACAATTCATGAAACTGAGACTCTTGGTAAGCCATGGCAAGTAAATCTTACATCTTAATGATCTTTCATTAATCTTTTCTTTTAGTGAACTATTGGATCAATGTTTTTAGGCTGTATTTCTGACAGTCAACCATGGTTTAGAGATAGAAAGTCCAAGGAGTGACTACAGAAAGCCATGATAATGCAGACACAATCAGAACTGAACTGCTGAAGGAGATAGATCTCTTCCAATCATACAGGTCTAAAGAAAAACCTGCACACCTAAAATAGGACTTGAAAGCTTTCTTCATTTCTAAATCTTAAGCTGTGAAATAACACTAATTAAGCAATCTAGTTTGGCAGCATCTGATCTCGTTAGGCACTTGTATTTTTGATCTAAAAATTCCCAGGGTGGGTTTTTAACAAGCTATGACCACCCAGACTGTTTGTGTGCTGCCCACTCTTTGTGCAAGGAAAACAAAGGACATGTGCAAAGACACCCTTCAAAGATCTCCAAGCAAAGCCCATGTGGTGGTTTTGCCACCACTGATGGCCAGCTAAGCTTCACCATGCTGCTCCCTCATTTCCCTTCCTCAAAAGAACCGGAGGAGAAAATATGATGAAAAAAGTCTCATGGATTGAGATAAGGACAGGGAGATCTCTCACCAATTATAATCACAATCAAAATAGACTCCACATAGGGAGATTAATGTAACGTATTGCTTATTGCTAATAAGAGACTAGAGCAGTGAGAAACTAAAAACAAACTAAAAATACCTCCTTACCCCATCCACCCTCTTCTACCTCCTCCCCCAAGCAGCACAGCGGAATGGGGAATGGGGGCTACGGTCAGTCCGTGACGCTTTTTTTCCCACCATTGTGCTTTCAGGGATGCACAGAAAGACACCTTCCTGGGGCAAATTCAACAGGACAAAGAAGGTCAAAGCATCAGTGTACTCAAGGAAGAACATGACTCTGCAGTGCATCAGTATATAGGAGGAGGTATTGGAGGCAACTGAGTCATATGGACATTTTCTGTTTATTTATATCTCATTTATATATATATCCAACAAAATTTAATGTAAAGTGCATTCATGATTTCTAGACCACTGAGTTATGCTCTTCCTTGCTTTTCTCTCTGTTCACTGGGCTATAGGGCTGTTTGGTGCTGGGTTGGTGCCTATTTTGCTCAGAGACCCAGGCAAGTGATTCAAATAAATGTAACCCATTCAAAATGACAGTGCTCATTACAAGTAGTTGCTAAAACCAGAGAGCATGGAGTGCTGTGTCCTGAAGCCACTGAATTGTTACAAAAAACAGTGTTTCTCCTGCTAGAACATTTAATGACTCAGTTTTCCTATTTTCTGTGCTTGAGTGAACATGCTGAAACTACTTTCCAATTAATAAACGATGATCTTTCGTTAGACTTTTCGATACTACAGACATGTTTTTAAGCACACCTGAAATTTAATCATATATATAATTCCATCCTCTAAAGGTGAATTTATCCATACCATGATCACAATTCACAGTCTTTACAACACGAAGACCACTGGAAGAATAGTGAACATCCAAGGGTCTCCTTGAGATTCCAGACAACTATAGCAGGATATTTTCAGTTGGCTAGGTATTTTTTTCAGTTTTGTTTGTACAAAATGATAGTGTTTCTATTGTGCATTAGGAGTAGACAAATAAAACATGGCATGCACTAGAGTATTATTCTTAGTATTAGCAGAATATAACATTTGTGCTTTGATATTTAATGCATTACACTGTGTCATTCATTTTTTCAGAATCTAAAAATAAAAATAAAAAAATAAAAATAAAAATAAAAATAAAAATAAAAATAAAAATAAAAATAAAAATAAAAATAAAAATAAAAATAAAAATGAGTAGTATTCTGAGGATGTGGCACTGTGTCAACTGTCCATAACTGGGACATTAAATAATTATATAGTACTTAGTACAGACAAACTTCAGTGCAAGCATTAATGAACAAATCTTCATAATGCTCCTCTGAGAAACTGTATCCTCACTTTGCAGATGGAAAACTAAAAAGAAGGCAAAATCTTTATTGTTCTGTAATAAGTATTACCAAATGATTATACTGTCAATCATTCATTCCAGCTTGCTTACACAAAGCATAATGCAAAAATTAGATGTAGTTTATGCTAAAAAAACAAATAATTAAAAAATCCCCTTGAAACTTGAAAAAAAAAATCTCAAAAAAAAAAAAAAGGTAAAAACTCTCTTTTTCTCTTAGGTCTAGATTTAGGCTAGAAATCTGCATGAAAGGAACATATGTTATCAAAGACAGTATTATACCCCCAGAATGATAACATGACTTTACAGAGACTGAAGCACTACTTCTGAAATGAACCAAATTTAGTCCAACAAAATAGCCTAATTAATTTAGTAAGATTTAATAGCAAATAATTTTGCTCATCTCTGGAGCATTTGCAAAACTGACAGGTGAGATTTAATTATACAGAATCACGATTTTCAGGGGAAGTACCAGTGTCATCTCCAGCTCATGCAACTTACTCTGTTCATAAAGTATTTCTGAGCACTGATTCCCATTAAAGTTACATCTAACACAACATTTTTATATTGAGGCTACAGAAGTGAGTCATCCCTTTATCAGTATGGGTTTCAGATACAGAGGACTCTTTAAAACTATGCTCTGTGTAGCAGAGAATACTTCATCTTTCCTGTTTATGTTATGACAGTGTTTTCAAGACCGCCGTAGACCTGTGTCAGGTTTCAGCATACATTTCTAGTAAGTGATAGGATGGCTTAAAATAACTTTGAAGCCTAATCTAAATCATCAGAGCTGCTGAAAGAAATAATTTCACTGCACCTGGTAGTGAATTCCTGCCCATTCTTTGGTCCAGCCCTTGCTGTGCCATGAGAGGGATCAGGGCACTCAGGAGAACACAGGTGTTTTTGTTGTTGCTGTCTTTTCTGATGTGACTCATCAGACACCTACACCAGCATTGGGTCTGGCAAAAGGAAGATGGGGGAACAAATAGCCTTTGATGAAATGAAAAGCAGCAGCACCCTTTTCTAGAGCAGCTGCATTTAAACTGTATTAAATCCAATGCAAAACTGCAGCTATTGTGTCTGCCCCCCAATTAACAAAACAAATAATACAAAGGCAGCAGGAAAACAAATATGGCCAACAGTAAAATATCAGCTCAGTGATAGCTATGAAAACTAAATATCTCTCAGCTCTGTAATTCAGTCCTAATGAGCAGTCTGGCTGAAGCAACTGGGTATTAGATAATATTTGATTACTCATCAATTAATCAAATACATGGACGGTTTCACTAATTTTTCAGCCAAGAGGGGCTGTAGAGCTGTTACCATAAACACACATGGTAATGTTATGCAGTGATTCAGATTAAGAGATCTCAGTGAACTCAGCAGAGAAAGGATTTGGCCAAGGCTCAAAAGTATTCTATTGTAGTTTAATGTGCCAAACAAGACTTGACTTTCTGGAAAACCACTGCGCTACTTTATTTTTGTTACTTAACAAAACACCAAGGGTTTTGCTATTACCCCATTTGATAATCACTCCACTCCAGTTTTGTTCATTTATATATATATGTGTGTGTGTGTGTGTGTGTATACACAGACACACACTTAACTGGTCCTTTTTTTTGATCAAATTTTTTTTTTTTTTTTTTTTGAGTGTCTGACTTACAGAAAGCCTGGCTTTCTATGTTGGTCAGTCTTTTCTGTTTCACAGTGGATCTTATCTGAACTTAGCCAGCTTTATAAACTGCTGTGCACTTAATTAGACTCTCCAACTGAGCTGAGTTTCATCAACATGTCAGCAAGGGATTTCAATGCTGGGAATGGTGGAATAAATTACTGATGCATTAACTAAATGTATATCTGTTACAATAGTTATAGAAGGATAACTAGGAAAAAATAATGAATGCAGATTTTTCTACTGAGTTTCAGTGCTGAGAACCAGGATGGCGAAGCCAATAAGTCAATAAGAAGCTTTCAAATTTTTGGGGTGCTTTTGCCAGCTGAGAGTGGGAGGGCACTGAGCACAAGGTCAGCACTGCATCACTTTGTTTCAGTGCACAGAAACCAGAGATATAAGAGACAGATTTTTTGCAGATCAAGATGGTCCAGCTTGATGTAAAGACAAAAGTACATTTTTAAGCCTCTTTTGACTCTGTACCTATTCTAACAGCACAGGAAGCTACCTTGACGTGGTGTGCAAGCTCCACATGAATAGTTGCTGTATATTAGGTCATACTTTGTGCAGTGTGCATGATAAAATAAAAAGCAGAGTGCAGCAGTAAAGGTTGCCTGAGAAGCCTTAACTCTGCCCCATGCAGACTCATTGTATAGCTCAATCTTTAAAAGTACTACCTTTGTTAGAGTTAAAATGCTGCACTGAGATTACAGTCCACGGATTTTAACCATGTAAAAATGTTCTTTCTCATTTAATACACTACTGGACTTTCCTATTATACACAAACAATATTTTCATTAACATTTTTCCAGAAAATCTAGCTGATTTTTTAAAGAACTTTATTATTATTAGTATTAGTAGTATATTGATTTCTGACTGAAGAACTGCTTTCAATTTGGAAAAATGAAGAGTAACAAAATTTCAATCACTTTTCCCAGATTATTCCTTTCTGAGGGAATTTTTGCAAGCTTATTTTATTCATGCAAGACTATAAAGGAGCAAATACAAACAACTGAAATAAATGTATGTTGCGGCTAAATAAACTATCTGCCTTATGTCTTTCACATGAACCCAACTGCAGCACAGTTTTGAGACTTAAGTAGCTGAACTGGAGGGGACAGTAGCAAGGAATGACTGTCAAATGGAAGTCTGCATCCCTTCTATACACACACACACACACTTAGGAAGCCTTTCCTTGTAGAAAGAAACAGATGATGAACTAAGAAGTGGACATGCCAGCAAGCTAGCAGAGAAAATAAATCCATTACATGAGCTATGTAGTAAACACACAATGGCAGAGAGTAATTAAAAACAAACAAACAACAACAACAAACAAAAACAACAACAACAGAAAACAACAACAAAAACACAAACAAAAACAATTCTTTCAACGTGACAAGCAATTATCGGGGAAGAATGGAAACTGGTAGGGTACTGATGACTTACTTATGGTAAATTGGAGGCTGGCAGTGACATGTATCCATCAGAGATAACTGGATCAGTAAGATAACAAGGAGGTGGTGCTGGTGGGTAGTTATTCCCTACCATACAACTGTTGCGTACTTGGATCCCAATAGCAAATATTCAAACTCGAGATAGTTTCCTGGATATAACATTTCAAAGAGCCCATCACCTTTACAGAAATTTAACTGACAAAAATTACACCACCCAGCAGAAAGCATCTGCTTCTTCCCTTGCACAATATGGCAGCACTTTAACAGCATGACTATCATCAGTTTAGGCTCCATAAGGAAAAGGCATTATTACAAACACTTAAGATTTCAGGAGGAACTGGTATAATCAGATGATGACTGCTCAGATATCAGTTTTCACTCTTCCGAAGTTTTCAAAATAACAACAATTCAGTAATCCCCAAATGACTGTCTCTCTCTCAAAGTATGAAACAGTATGATGACAAAGCCCCCAGTAAGTCATTTTTTTGAAAGGGTCTGTCACTGGCTTAAGAAATACTTTGCCATTTTCTGTCCCAGCTATTTGCACTCAGATATGTTTGGGGATAATTTCACTTCAGACCCTGCAGCAGACGTCGAGCAAATAGAATGTATTGGCTGTGAATAGCTCTTTTATGTTCACCTCTCCCCACATTAACATTTAAATTATCTGGTCCCCTTGCTGGGTTTGATGGGATCTTTCTGACTAATGACCAAAGAAAAGTCTGAAAGCCTTCTCATTAGGTGGAGCCCGCCCCAATTACAAATACATCACTGAATATCCTCATATGTAGGTAAGTGTATTACCTAAGGGAGAAGTTCTGTAAAAAAAGCAGTAGATCAGTAACACCCATCATCCAGTGGCACTGATTCAGCCGTGAAATTCTCATGTCACCTCCTGAGGGCTGCTGGATTAGGCTTGAAGGTTTCTCCAGTCATATAAACCTTGGTCCTGACCCTGCCTAGTTTGCAAAATCTAAGATCATTATTCAAGTAGCATGGCTTCAGGCTTATTGTGACTCTGAAATGTCTGCAGGGAGGAGGTGAATTGAAAAAAAAAAGTCATTCACTGAGCATGTTCTCTAGGCTGTCCTAAAAACAAATTTGCAAAGAACTTTCCTCTGAATGTTGATGTTAATATGTAACATGACAGATTACCACTACAGGTTTGGGTAATGTAAAGACAAAAATTCATCTAGTTGGCAACTTTTTCCATTTTTTTTTTTCCTCAGATAATAGGATACTTTCAAAGGCTGGTAAATGGAGATTGCTCATAGCATCACTTCCCAAGCTGTGTTTTGTTTCTAAATACAGTATTTGCAGTAAGAAGTGAAGAAGATACAGGTTTCTTTTTCAATATTTTTTTTCAGTTTTCCCTCAAAGCCAGACAAATCAATGATTTCCACAACATCCTTCAAGTATTTTCAAAACTTAACTACCCCTTGCATGAGAAATCATACCCTGTTTGTTCTGAATGTGGCCTTCACTCTTTTCATTTACCACTCCTTGCTCCCTTTCTCTCTTGTGCCTGTTCCTCATGGAAATCTATCTTTGGTTATGTGACAAAGCTATGCAAGAGCAAGATGAATTTTGGGGGTTGGTACTACAAGAAGAGACATTAAAATACTGCCCATGGAAAATTTGGCTTCTCCAGCCCTTTCAAGTTACTTGAACCATTAAATTTAATCTTCACATAGTAGGTTGAGTGATGGTCATAAGCATATACACATGCCCAAAACAATGGGGGTGATGCTCACAGCTGTAACTGTCTCAGGAGCAGGAGGGAGGCTGTTGTGTGGTGGACAGCCCTGGGATACTGAGTGAGCAGCGGTGAGGTGGGAGGCAGGAGCCAACCATGAGGGACTCCATTTCCACAAAAGAAACTCAGATAGAAAGGTAGCTATTTTTGAAAACAAGTACAGAAGAGATAAATAGCAGGTGCTGCAAAAAGCCTTTACCCAGACACAGTCTGATATCCCACTCTATCATCTTGCTGGGCATCAAACACCTCCCTTGGCAGCATGGAGTGCCAGACCCTTCCTGTGGCTCCAGGGACACTTCAATTCATATAGACTCGTATGTCTTTCCCAGGGAGCCAAAGCACATCTGTCATTCTCCCTTTCTTTCCGTATGGAGGCCAGGATGAGCTGGGCATTTGTCACTTATGGCTCCAGCTAGTTCAAACCCACAGTCTATCTCTTCCATATTTCAGGCCACTGCTTTGTTATCATCCCAATCTCCACCTCCTTTCAGTACCAATGTAAGGTTTTGGTATCATGCCACAAAGCACTGAGAAGATCAGAACAAAACAGATTTAGAGACTACATTTGGGTGTAGTTGAGACTGCTGGGGCCCTTTGGGATGAAATCAATGAGGAAGCCTGGCACAGTCTGTGAGTCAATTAAGGGTGATGGATACCGTGGCTGAAGGATCTAGGCACTGCAAAACTACTAGAGAAAGGGGAAAAGAAAAAGAGCTTGCTCACCTTCAGCAAGCATTTCAGTGTTCCTTGGGTGATAAAGTCTTTCCATTTTAGCAATATTCTAAACTTCCACTTAGCATCACCAGCCTTCCCTTTCCCTCCTCTAAGATCCCATTCTAACTAAGAAGAGAAATGAAACAGCAAGGTATCATTTGTGATGGTGTGGGTTGCACAAACTGCCCTAAATACTTCTCTATGTCCCTGCTCAAAGATCAGAACTGGCACCTGAAGAACTTAATGAGATGACAATTTCTAAAGGCTCTGTGCTGAGTTTTCTGACATGGAGCACATTTCATACAATGGAGCACACCTGAGAGAGCCTTGCTTTGTCTTACTGTGCAAATGGTGTAGATGTTGGCATAAAGCTTCCAGTCAACCCAAAGAACATCCTTCTGCAAACACCCACCTTATCCCAGTCACTCACACTCAGCACTGCAAACATTCATGAAATCAATCACTGAGTCAACACTCTAAACAAAACGAATCACTGACCAAAAGAATGACTTTAGTCAACAGCTTAACATCGGAAATATAAGATTCCCCAGCAATTCCTGGTAACCAGACTTCTTGTTGGAAGAGGTCTTCTGATTGTTTTGAATGTATCTTGTCATCACTGCCCCACCTTAGCCTCACTCAGCAGAATTCTAGGAAATATCTCTAAGTATGGCAGGAGATACTCAACAACAATTCATTACCTTCTGTATTGGGCTGCTATCACATTATTCACTATTTTAAAGTATCTGAGCTCAGAAAAGAGAAGTTCAAGAAAGAAGGATAAGAGACATCAGAGATGGTCTGAAAAACAACCCAGCAGCTGTTCAGCCAATGTGCACTGTATACAAATGTTGGAGTTTATTCCTATTTTCTTCCAAAGCCTTAGTTTTCATCCAGTTTTACTGTCAAATGACAAACAGCAAGGAACAGCCTCAACACCCCACCTCCAGCTGTGATAATTAATAACCTGTCAAGACAGGGATCTGGCTGCCTTAGGAAATCTAATGCCTGGCTAGAGGCAGTGAAAAATACTGAAAAAACACAAGGAAGGAAAAAAGTGCACAATTAAGAAGTTATGATCAATGAGGAAAACAACAACAAACCACATTTTAAATAAAACAAACAATCTCTTTCTATATGCATGTGTATTTAAATGGAGTTAAAGCTTGTTCAAGGACTCTATTTGCAAAGTAGAACAAAATCTTTAGGGTAAGAGTTCTATGTAAATGCAAACTGTTCCTATGATTTCCTATCCAATTGTGAAGACTGCTCTGTCATTCTCATTCCTGCAAAATTCTTTCCACTTATAACTAGAATTCACTGAAGTCCACAGAAAGTCTTCCACTGTTTTTGGCAGTCTTTGGATTTTAAATGAAACAGTATTAATTCACTTTAGTGATGAATATCCATTTTGAAATTGGGTGAAGACAGTTAATTTCTGAAGTCCCCTTTTGAAGAGTTGATCCATCCCTTTAGCATTACAGGATCTAAATCTCACAATCAAGCCACACTGTATGAGTAACTAAAACTGCTATGGCCTACATGGCAAATGCTAAGATAACAAAAAATATGTTTTGGTCTGGACAAACACAGCTTTGTCTTTTATCCCATACCTTTAGACAGAAATCTCTCTCTTTTAACCCTTGTCATCACCAGCCCATCAAAAGGGGCTGATTATAAAGTCTTCTTGCTGAGGAAACTCAATACTAGAACATCATTATCAAAACATTCAAAATCAGTCTGAGTAATGAGCTGAATAAACCTACTGAGGACATCAGTTATGCAATCAGAGCTGGAAAATATACAAACAGATTTTTCAGCAAAAAATATATGACGATTTTTTATTCAGGAATGTTCCATAATGAAAGCAAAAGGCACTGTTTTACCCAAAGGAAGACTCAGTATGTAGGTATCCTTTAAAGAAAACATACATATTTATCTACATTCTTAGAGAGAGAGAAAAATGAAAAGCCTTGCTAGCACAGAAAAAATGAAGTTGAAATAGATCTTTTACTTTAGATTAGTGTCACTTGAGAGTTAAAGCCAGGCACACGTAGGGGGAAGCAGTTTTCCAATTTCATATAGCAAAGCACCCAGCCCTCCAAGGAAATATGAGAGGAGCACAGCAACTAATTGAAACTACCAGACAGCTTTGACTAAATGGGGTGTAAACTGGAACTTAATCCAGAACATCCTGGTCTGCATTTCCATTCTGCTCTCTCTCTTCATCCTCTTAAAGCACCTAACTATAATCTAACCCTATACAGGTTTATTGTTTTGCTCAGCTTTTCTTTCCACTGAAAGTAATTGCATATGGAAAACACCTGTTAATTGACTGTGCTAATTTAAAAGGAAAAAAAAATCCAGTTTAACTTTGCAACATGTTTCCATTAAGATGATGTTAAAAATTTTAATTAATATCTTGATTAGATACTATTATTCATAGTTCTATTCCAGTCACTGTGATCAGATCTTCATTGTGATATTGCTATTTTGACACAGAGTAAAAATGACTTGTTAGGTATGGCACTCTTCTTCCTAAGATGCATGTAAATCAGAGTTAAGCTAATTGAAAGCACTGGTGTGATTAAACTGGTGGGGGTAGCAGTCCTTGTTTGCAGTTTGGTAGGGTGTAAATTAATCTTGATGACAACAGCAAATAACATATCGAAGAGAGATTAACAAACAAAACTAAACTAAACAATTAATAGCATTATTTGCTCAGGCAGTATTACCTGCACTGTGAACTTCAGCCCATGGTGAATCATCTGCAGCACTTGGCATAAGAGCAACTAGATGAAATATTAGCTCCCATCAGAGTAACCCTGACTACAATCTTTATTTTTATGATAAGAAGCGCTCAACCTGATTTCAGAACAGTTGTAAGCAAGCAGAGTCAGGGCCCTTTTCCTCCCAAACACTTCAAAAAGAGGTGTATCCTTGATTTCCAAAGAATCCCCTCCAAAGTCTGCAACACCTGCAAGGAATATAAGTTTTCTTTCTTAAAATCCTGGCCATGCAGCCCCATTACAAGGGAAGACCCCACATTTCATCCCCCAGGTCCCATGCAGAGTCTTGCTGGTGTTTCAAGATTGCCAAACTCAATGTTGTCCCAGAGGCCAATCTCATAAATGGGGCCAGGGTCTGCCCTGGAAGACACAATGCATCCTGGCTCCATATGCATGATTGCATGTTCTGGGAAACATAAAAATAGCCAGAACAGGTTGTTTTTGGGCTGCCTAAAAGTTTTCTAGTCCAACAGCAGGCAGATCAGGAAATGCCCTGCTCCAAGGTAGGTTCTTAAAACAGGAGGTTGGTGGGGCCAGGGCCTGCTGTAGTGTCTGCAGGCGGGATGGCATGCAGGCGGGAGCCTTGTCTCCTCCTGCTCATTCTGGACATGCTTTGTTTCCCCACACAGCACTGCACATGGCCCGCTGCTATGTGGGTATTAAATGAGCAGGAAAGACTCAATTTCCTCCTGTCAGGGCTTTCCGTGCTGCTGACAAGCAGTAGTTGACTGACATTTAAGTGGGAAAAGCTTGGCTTTGAAGCCTCAGTGGATCCTTGCCCTATTGCTTCTCGCTCTCTGGCTTTGTTCACATAAAACAGGCTGAAATGTGCTGCCAATCATAGCAGAGGGTGAAAACTCCTCTGCAGCATTCAGCCAGCTGGAGACACTTATCCTGACCTACTCTCAGAGGAAAGAGAGGCACTGGATGCTTCTCTGTGGGCAGGGAGAGGATGCTGACTCCTCATTTTGTGCCAGTGCTTTCAAGAGACTTCAGAAAGAAAAGAAAAAAAAAAGTGTTTTTTTTTTTTTTTTTTTAAGTGAAGAACTGGTGAGTGTAGTAGTAATAGCCAAACTTAGCCAAAAGAATAACCAAATAAAAATCACATCCTGAAAAGCATTCTTTATTTAGGTAAGATGTTGACTATGCAATTAAGAACACTAAAGAATTCTCCTGTTTTCATCGTTTTTTTCTGAAGAAAGAAACAATGACAACAACAAAGAGAAAGAAGTGGAAGAAAAAAAAAAAAAAAGCCCAGTTTACCTAAACTATTCTTCAATGGAGGGAAAGCACAGTGAGAGTTCAAAAATGGCAGGAGTCAGACTCCCAAAAGGGAAATTTTTCCAAGTTCATACTAGAGAACTTGAGATGGATACAAAGGGGTAATAACAAGGACATGAGGTCCTCCAATTGAAATTTAAATTTCAGAATATTCCTGATTCTGGGTGGCTGCAGCTCAGGAGCTATCCACTTGGGTGAACCTTCTTCCTCAGCACAGGCACAGACACCGACAGCTTTCACAGACTGCGGCAGAGCAGCTCCAAACCACTGAAGATACCCAGAGATTTCTTGGCCTACATCCCCCAAGATCTCAGTAGTGTAGGTAGGGTAATGCTCTGCTCTGATCTTGATCACACATGCTTAACGCACACCAGCAGGATCAGGCCCTCATGAAATACAACACAAAGGTTTCAAAAGCATCAGTTAGACCTTGAAAGATACGAAATGTACATAACATTCTCCTTATACCCCTCTCCCCTGGTTTACGTACCTTTCTAACGCATCTGCAAACACAATATTCACAAGATATCTATTCTAAATTGACAGCAGATATTCCGGGTACACATATAACTTCGTAACTGAAGCTATGTAAAACACCCATGAATTTGAATGATTTCTTTAAGGGTATTTAAGGTGGATCCAGTGGGACTCAGGATGAATCTGCAGGACTTTTCTTCTGCCCCAGAATGCCTTTGTTATGGCCATAGATTTCTCTAATAGAAAAATGTCTGTTCCCTGCTCACCCCATCCTCACCTAGGAGGAAAGATCCAAACAAACACTCAGAGCAATTGCCACTATGCAGCCTTTGAACAAGAATGATGGATGTATGGGAAATGTCTGAGCACAGGATGCCCAGTACTGAACTCTGTATAACACTTCCCTGCAACACTGACAAAAAAACACATTTACGTCACCTCAGAAAAGAGATTGTGTTGGTTTTTGTTCCAGACTTAAGAAAACCTTTACCCATCTTTATGCTTTTCTTTTCCTAAATAATTGTTTCTTTTTCAGCTCCTTAAATCAATTCAGCCTGTCACCTCTTTACAAACTCCTTCCTCTCCAAATAATGGCTGCATTCTGCTTTGGGATCACCCTAGCAAATTCAGTCTGCCTTGTAGGTAGTTTTTTTTTTTTGTTCCCTTCTTTTATTTTTATTTTTTAATTATTTTTATTTAAATTATTTTTTAAATTATTTTTAATTCTCCCTTCAAACTTGTGTATATGGTCTCTCTCTTTTCTTCTGTTACCTAACATGCTTAACCAATTGGCCCAAGTAGTGTTTGGATTTATTTCCCCATGCATCAAACTTTAAAAGGTCCCAAGATTTCACTTCATTAAGCCTTTATCTCAGATTAGAAAGCGCTTCATTTATATAATTAACCCTCTTGTGAAGACAACTACTACTTCCTCCCCAAGAAAAAAGAGTGAAAGTGTTTGTTAGAACAGTCGACTTTGCAAACATGAAAGATTCTCTTATTTGTTTGATGCCTCAGTTCCTTGGACATTCTCAAATGAAACAGAAGAGGTTCTCATTACCATGGTGAGATGTCTGTCAGCTCTGAAAAAAATACTCTCGGGCTGTATTTAAAAAAAAAAAAAATGACAATACCTCAGAACCCAGGTTGCAGTGATGCCCACAGATACATAGATACATAGGAGGAGTTAGGAGTCTGGGAAGGGGAGCTGGGAGAAAGCTCTCTAAATATTGATCTTTACCCACTGTTCAAAGCCTACATGCCTCCTTCCATGTGTGATTAATAATCATGGATCTTTATCAAGAATGCAGAGTCCTTAATTAAAAAGGAAACAATATCTGAGAAAAAAAAAAAAAAAAATCATTCTTCTCTACCAGATCAAGCAGAAGAATAGAAAGAATGGTAGTGGGACCACCACTTTTTAGGACAAAAATTCAGGTGCCAGAGCACCTGAGGCCAAGATCTCCACTTTCAGTTCCCTCCAACACCTTGATGAAACATCAAACCTCTGCTATGCATCTGCTCAGACTGGGCAATACCAATCAGTTACGGTTCTTTCCTTGCTTTAATATAATATTTGAGGGATTATTTTGCTGTTGCACAGAGAAATATAAGACAACTTAGTTTATATAAAATAATCTAGTACTGCAGAGCTAATAGAAAAATAAATAAATGAAATGTTATTTGTCTCCCTAGAGAAAATGTTATGACTTTGAATACACACATAGATCTGCTAAGTAATAAGGCGGCATCTTTTCCCTGCAATGACTTTCATGCTAATAATATCAGTTTGAATAACCAATCCACAAGCAAGCATGTTGCTTGTATTAGCATTTATGCTTATTCAACAAAAATAAAGTTTCCTTAGCCTTTGTCCTTGAAATAATATTTCTCCCATGCTAAGAAATATTCAGCAAGCAATACACATGTAAATACATCAAAATAAAAAAGTTAGGTTACGTTCCTTATAAAGGAATAGAAATAATTTTATTGCCATAGGCCATCTCAAAATTGCAGGCATTTTTCTGAGCAAACTCGAGTACACAAAGAGTTTTGAAATAATTTATTGGAAATAATTCTCATGATTCTAGAAGTATATTAGCAAAAGTTCCCTCAGGACCCTAGGATATATGTAATTGGGCACTATAGATTTGTACTTGTGCAGTTTCGTCTGGTGGGCTCAAAACGGCTGTTTGCTTACTTGTGCTTCCCCAGCCCCTGCCAAAAGGTTCAGGGACTCGAGACAGGTGGAAAGTCTGACTGCCATTGCAGACTGAGGCAAAGAACCTGAGTACCTTAGCCTTCTTCATGTCTATTGTTACCAGTTCTCCCTTCTCATTTATCAGAGGAGGTACACTCTCCTTGTCCTTCTTTTCTGAGAAATGTACCTATAGTATCCCTTCTTGTTATTCTTTGCATGTCTTGCAAGCTCAGTTCCATCTGAGCCTTGACTTTCCTGATCCTATTCTACACACCCAGATGGCATCTCTGTACTCTTCCCAGGCCACATGCCTCTGCTTCCACTGCCTGTGCATTTCCTTATTGCACCTCAGTTTGACCAGCACCTCAGCCATGCTACTTTCCTGCCTTCGCTGATTGTTTTATTACACATGGGGATGGAGAGCTCTTGCACTATAAGAAAGGCATCCTTAAAGAATTGCCAGCTGCAATCAGTTCCTGATTGAGATTATTTTGCTTTGTTTAAAGGAAAGACTAAAAGTTACACATTCATGTCTTGCTTGAGAGGGTTTTACGGACCATCTTTTGTCTGCAACAATTACATATAACAAAATGCATCGAAAGACAGACACAAAGCCTTCTTAGCTTTATGTTAGGGATTCAAACTTAATAGCAATTTACATTCCTGTAGTGCCTAAGGATTCAAGCAGTTTTAGGGACAAGATTAAATCTATGCCTGCAATCCCTTTTGAGCTTAAGACATTAACTGAAACAAGCATGTGAGAGCATTCACCATGGCTAAAATCCCCTTATATCATGTGACTGCAGAAAATTATTGCAAGATGGGGCAGGATTGTGTATTATTCCTTTCATTCAAAAGCATAGGCGGGATTTTGGCAGTCCTCAGCACAGAAAATACCTTGATTGCAGCTGTTGGATAGCGTTGTCTTGGAAAAACTTACATCTTAGACCCCCAGTATTTGAGGGGGAAGGGAAGAAGGAGACTTCTGCTCCGTTTCTTATTTCACAAGAATATAAACAGAACAGGAGATAATAGACCTACTCACAGACAAGAAAACAGACTTATATTCCAAAGTCTTCAGAATCCCAACTGGAGAAACTGTGGGGGGGGAATCTATATAGCTGCTGCTTCTCCTTTTGAATACCATATTTGATACTAAAGTACTGACAAGTTTTTAGGACAAGCTCTGTGAATACACAATAATTTGTTAATCCATGCTGATCAGATACCAGCTGATTCTGCCTGACAAAGGATTCAGTAACTGTTATCCAAGTTTCTTTTTTGTCATGTGCTTAGAGTTTGTTTCTTGCTCAGTTTGTGCAGTGCACTCAGATGTTTTCAGATAATTCCTCTAATAATTTAAGTAAATGCATAAACATATTGCAAGATGTGCAGGGATTTGCTTCAGGAGGTCAGGGTTTCCCCAGCTTAAAGTAGTGCATAATTGCCAACCAAAAGCAGCAACACAGCTGCTATGAGAGAGGCTCAGAGCTTGCATATGCCTCCAAGATAACCAGGCTGAAGAAAGTCTCTTCAAGCAGCTGTTGTTTCATTGCTTGGCCACTTGTCCCATGGCTGAGGATTATAATTAGCATTACAACCACAGGAGTTCTTTTCAGGTTCCACTGCAGCAGCATGAACCACAGTGGGCAACACCTTTGGGAATGAGGATATGTAGTTTCACGGCAACAGAGGGATTACAGAGCATCCTTCAGTATCAACCTACTCTGTATTTGTTACAAAGATTTAAGTACAACAGAGAAAGCAGCATATACTGGTGAAATAAGCATGTCAGAAAAGGCTGCAGGGAATCAAATCAAAGCCCTCATATCTCAGTGCATCGTATACGCTTCCTGTCAGACAGGAGCCTGCATCTCACAAACACTAAATTGACTGAATCCTCACAACACTCCTATGAAATATGGCGTTGCTATTCCTATTTTACAAGTATAAGCAAGTACTATGTGAGTCACACAGAGCATCAAATCCAGAGTTACGCTGGGAATTCGATACCCAATTGTTGTTTATTTTGGTTGAATTGAATGGAAACTGGAAATGAACTAGTCTTCTGAGTTCCAACCCACTGCCTACCAGATCATTTTTCTGAACATGTCTTTTATATCAAACACAAACTACTGAGGACATCCATGGTTTTCTCCAGACTGTCTGCTAAGTAACTGACACCAAAAGAGAAGGCTCTGGCATACCTATTTACAAACATGCCATTCCAGATTAAATTTCCAATATCCTGAAAACAAATCACTACCTTGGGGTATTTCCTCTCTCAAGGGAGCAGTTTCATCTTCGATTTGTGTATGAATCACAAAAGCAACATAAGTGATGCAGACCATATTCTGAAACATGCATAGTTTTATGCCACTTCTTTTCATATCTGCCATTATGATGCATTCGTGAATTACTTTCTCTCCCCCCCTTTTTCACCTATTTGTAATTAGAGGGTAGAACAGATGGTAGTAGCTTACTTTAAAGTGATGTCTTTATTAAAGCACTTCTCAGTATGCTGCCTAACAATTGTGCACAACAGCAAAGAAATTACTCTAGCTATGGACAAATCACAGAAGGTTTGGAGATTCATAGTAGAGACACATCAAATTCTCAGAAAATTTATGAGATCAGTACAAAATTCCAGAAGCCACCACCTCAGCTGAATGGCACCTCAGGAGCATCACTTCCACCTGAGGTCTTTGGAAAAACCATTGCCAACCATATATACATAAAATATAGGAGTCAGAATCTCTCTCTTCAAGCTCCATTTTCACATTTAGTAGGGGCTTAAGCATTACACCTCTGCACAGAGGCAAAAAGGGAATGATATTTACTGTTTGGTATTTGAAGCAGTAGAGAGCAACTGCCTAAAATTGTCCTGTATCTCCCACCCTTATAAAGGAACAAAATCAAAACCTAAAAGCTCTACTGCCATGTACTACTCACTGGCTGCTTTCTTTTCCATTACCGTCCCCTGCAGCACACTATCTTCCTGTAATCCTTGGCACTACTCTCCCCATGCCCCTTCCACACTTTACACCCCTTGCAGCTCTCCCACCTGTCCCCACTCCCTGACCACCCTGAGCCTCCAACCTCAACTTCCAGTATTGGTCTTCAGTCTTCAACTCTAAATGACAGGGTGGCAATTAGTTGCTTTAAACAGAGAATTTTATTCCTGAAACTCAGGAAAATGACATTTATTTTATTAGGGTCAGCCTTGTTTCACTATGAAAATAAAGAGCAGCATAACAAAAATAATCATTGTGCCCTCAGCTCTTATTATACTAGTGGCAGAAAGCATCCATTGTACACAGGTGAACAACAAAGATTTACCAAACAATTCTCCATTCTCAATCATTACATTTGCATTAAAATTTCAAAGAAAAGCCATATTGTGCACTGTAAGTGCCCCTACAGTCACACTGCATATCCCCAGATACAGCTCACACTGGGTGTGCCCTCTTACCCAGGATGAGGCCATGATGAAGTACTTCTAAAATAGGATGACAGTGGGGCAGATTTTTCACCCCCAGAAGACTATAGGCATACCAAAATCAGGAATTTAATCATGATACATGGTGTGCTCAAGAGAAGAAACTCAAAGTTTAGAGCTGTCTTTTCTTTTGCAATATTGAACTGCAAGGAGAGAGCCTAGAGAGGGGTCAAAAATAGTTCAATAGACTTCCTCTACATCCTGGATCACAATGGTCAGTTAAATTGAGTAGCACCTCCAAAATGCTCCAGCAGCTGGTTGAGCAGAGGCCACCCCTTTATTCTATTTCAGAACAGTTGACCTCCTGATACAGTTCTTTAGCAAGCAGCAATTAATTACTGGCATCCTTAGGTAAAAGCCCCATGATTTACAAACACTAAATACAAGCTTCAGCTGTTTAATGGTGCTGAAACCCATGCTGTAAGGATGTGCTAGGATATGTAGCATACAACACTCATTATCTTTATGAAACAATTGGCAATATTGTGGCTATCTGAAAGTGTACCAGTTTGAAGGATTTTTGTGCAAAAGGAGAAGAATGAATTCTCCAAAGATTCTCATATTTAAAATATGCTTTTCCTCACAGGCTTGTCCATATCTAGATTGCTTTTAGCTTTCTTGCTACAGTCTTTCCTCCTTAACTCAGCCCTTTGAAGACAATGAGATTTCAAAGACTAATTCTGGAGTACAGTGAGATTATCTTTACTGGCACAATTTGATAACAACTGAGTGATCTCTAGTTGCAAGTATCTCAATTCCAGCTATTGACCACTAATATTTCAGTATCTCACCATAACTGAATTATGCACTAGGAAAATGTTCTGGTGTTCCTAGAGCCCAGATTAACCACCTAAATCAGCTAATGGCAATCAGTGCAACAAACAGAAAAGCTACATTCTCAGACCTATTGCACTTTTATTGGTAATACACATATACATTTGACAGAATCTACATACGGAGATTGATTTTATCTTTCTTCAATGCTTTCCATTCAGTAATTTACCTAAAAAATTCTATTATAAGGCTATGATTACGAAGGTTAAAATATTCTGAGACAAAGGCAGTGATAAGTACATAAGCTTCAATAATAAACTTTAATAAGGCATATCCTAAAGGATCCTTAAACTTCAGTTTTTCATTCCAAAAACTTCAGGATGACCTATTTTTTTTCACAGGTAAATAAATGCATATATATATTAATATATATAAATATATAATTACATACATTGATATAAATATAAAATATAATATTTAAATATTTATAATAGTATATAAATATAAATTATATATTAATATTCGATTACATATGATTATATACAATATATAAAATATAAAATATTAATATATATTTAATATATTTAATAAATGAAAAAGGTAAAAGGTAAAATTCTCTGAAGAATCATTTTCAAAATTTTAGAATAAAAGCTTACCTCGTTATTTCATTTTGCTACTTTTTCCCAGCTGATCAGTCTTTTGTCCATCCCTCCTGATTTTTTTTGGTTTGTTTTTTCCTTTTTCAGCTTTCCTATTCACTTTTCCATCACCTATTATTAGCTGATGAATTGGGGATTCACATTACTAAGATACAGCTTGCAACTTAATTAGAGATGGTGAGCAAGAGGGAAGACAGTGAGCAGTGGCACTGCTCCCAGACTTTCAGTGTCAATGTCTGCACCTGGTTCTCATTTCTTTGGGATGTGTCATGATGTTAGGCCCCATAGTAATTGATAAAACTTATTATAAATCTGGTTGCTAACACAGATTAATGTTTTGTTCCAGTCAACCAGAACATGTCAATATATGCATGAGCACCATGTTATGATAAGGAGGTGGTATCAGAACTTAAACAGAATATGAAAACTGGGTGTCAAAAAAGTAACAACCAATGAATGCTCAGTAGATATAAGTGCTTTCTTGGATGAGAACTCTATATGTGGAATGATGATACACAATGAAAACCTGAATCAGTAACCATGCAGAACATGAAAACTAACAGAATTTAAGATTTAGTCATAGTGCTGCTATTTGTTAAGTGTCTCTTAAATTTTGCTTTTGCTTAAGTATCCAGTGAGTAAACTTTTTTTCTACTTAAAAAAAAAAACAAAACACAAAACAACAAAACTTCACAGTAGATACAATCTGTAAGTAGACTGCCATGATAGCATGATTTCAGTAAATCAATATAAACTTAAAAACTTCCATTTATAATTGTTGATGTAATCCATTTTCAGATGGTATCTAGCTGGACTGGACTACAGAAAAAATGATCAGGGATAGGAAAATAACTAGCCTCCCTGCTCCTCATAAATGTTTAAACTTTAAAAAATATCTTTTACTGATACGTTTTTTGTTTGTTTGTTTTTGTTTTTCTTCCCACTCCTTGGCTTTCTTGTATAACATAGCATGAGAAACATGAATTCGGCACGTTAACTAAAGGACATAACTACACAGCTTTGTGAATGGAATCACGTCCAAATTCATGACTAGGAAATCATAAGAATTTCCTCTATCCAAACAATAAATGGCAATGTCCACTGACGCTGAGAATTGATTGCTTTGGATTCTCCATCCTTTAAGCATGAATTTGAAACACCAAGCAATTAAAGGGAATTAATTATATTTTCAGACTAGATTTTTTTTCAATGAAAGTCCTGAATAATATAACCATATATTAGGGCAAGATTCCTTCACACTAAGACCTGGAAGAACAATAGTCCTTATCTTGGAAGCTGAAGTTTAATCAACATTTGACAAGACCATAGTCACCTCCTGTATTTAATTGGACGGGCTTCCAGTGAAGTGGCAGAAGAGGGACTGCGAGACTTGTAGGAGGCAGGTACTAAGAGGCACAAGTGAATAAATTGTCCTCTCAGCCTGGGCAGGGAGGTGTCTAAACATGTCCTAGAAATATAAATCCCGCATTAGGAACTGGCAAAATAAGACACCCATATGTAATCATAGCAAATACAAATTCCTCTCTCCTCAATTTGTTATGAAACAGCATAACTTCAAGACAAAACCTATGGCATGCCCAAGGAGACAGCAAGAGACATCATTGTCATAGGGCTGTGTAGGAGACCTTATTACCAAAAAACATCTCCTTGAGCTGTTTTACTCACGTGGTGACCCTAGCTACTCACATCTTCTCCTTTCTATTAGTGAGAATAAAACCTTCTTCCAAATGAATCTCTGTGGCTTGAATGAAAAGGCTTTTGGGGTGGGAGAGGGAGTGTTCTTCCCCTTGTTCAGCTGGGAGCCTAAGTGGGGAAATCAGCGGATATGTGGAATTTTATGTCCTTAATACTTAGTAAAGCTGGGAAGTGAACCCCACTGTCCCCAGTTTAGCATTTTAGAAGAGAAGCACTTACATTAACTGAACTGGTTCTGTATCAATCTGTCCAGGCTAGTTTTTGAAGAAGAAACAAGCTCCTAGTGCTGTCCCATGGCCCCAGTCACTAGACCATTAAGATTTTCTTTAACATTTTATGATGTCTTTATTTCATTGTGCATGTTTTATCTCTGTCTAATTGCATTTGTAAATTGTTTTATGCATCTCAAAGTGCTCAAAAGACCGGAGATACCAATAAAATACAGGAGAATAAACTGGGAGAAATAATTACTGAAATATAGGATCCAATATCTTGAAAAATCAATATAAGGAAACTGCTGAAGGGATATGCATCCCTTGTACCTATTTAGAGCGAGTCATCAGAGGAGGGACAATCTGGAAGAAGTGAAGAAAATTTCTGTTTGATTCATCTTACTAGAGATAACCTTAGAAATTCTAGACTCTGTGCTGCAATGCAGGAAAAGTTTAAAGCACAATAAAACCCAATTAATCTAATGAATACATAAGAGAAAGCACACAAGCTGGCAAAACTAAGAGGGTCCGCTCCACCCACAAAGATCCTAGGGCATTTTTGTTCAGTCCTTTGGTACAGAAATATTTTTATTGCTAACTTTTAACAGTACTTCACTAAGAGTTAACACTACATTAAAACAATACTGGTCACTTGCATTTTGTTGAAAAATTTGATCTTCAAATCTTCTCCTTCACAGTTTAAGTCTTAAAATTTGGGAACAGTTTATAGGGAAGGATACCAGCACACCCACCCCTCGTACCTCAAGCTTTAGCAAACTATGGTCTATCTCACAGAATCTAAATTCCAAACTTTTTCTGCTCCTGAGGTGAAATCCTGACTCCCACAAAAACAAGGACTTCTATTAATTTTTATGGGGTGTGTATTTCTACTCCTCAACTTCTGCAAAGTTCAGATTCAGATATAAACTTCAGTGTCTACAGCAGAAAGCTCAGCCTTGGGGCACACCTGTGTTTTACTACATCTGGGAGCTGTGGATCAGACATTTGTCTGGCAAAACCACATAAAATGGGGGGACATACCACCACATGAATCAGGTTGAGAGCTGCTGATGAGGTGGGAAAAACGAGAAATGTAGAACATAGAGGAACTAAGATTAGAATTTGCCACAAAGGGAGGGAAGGAAGTATACAGTTGGTCTTATATGTAATGGAGACTAACCTGACATCTGAGATTATACAAAATGACAGGATGACATACTGTGCATGTTTACTTTTCAGTCTGCAACATTATCCCCATGACTTGCAATATTATGTTTACTAAGTAAGGGCGGCCATGTCTGAGTACATGGAGGAGAAACAACCTAGGAACATAAGGTTTTGCTGACAGTGGGAGCTGTCTGTAGCCCTCTCCCCTCCAGGGCTACACTGAGCCAATCTCTTAGAGCAGCAGTGCTGTCAGATGGGGTTGGACTTCCAGTTACAGATAAAAGAGTAAACTTGGATCTTAAAAGCTCCAGGATTCTCTCAGCAGGACACGTTCATTTTGTGGTCAAGTTTCCCTCCCACTTAGATATATGTAATTAAAGGAAATAAATGAAACCTATCCAGTAAGTGTTGTCCCTCTCTTTCTCTGAAAGCTTGGAAAACCCCCTCTGGTTCCTGTTGCTTTAAAATACATATTTCACCTCCCTGACATTCCTTTGAGGATCAGTAATGCAGGTGAAACTGTGAAATACTAATTTATAGCAAAACAATAAACCTATAAAGAACTGACATCAGGTCTACCATAAACCAGTTTGGAGAAGGTATATAGAGGAGCAGACAGTACCCTACACAGAGCAGGCAGTAGCCCATGCTCAGTCCCTCTAATCCACAACTTTAGACCACATCTTATATATGGACCAATAATAAGAACCAGGGAAAAGATTCATGCAAACACCTAAGACAGAAGAAACTGTGATGCTGCAGCAGCATATCTTCAGATATAGCGTGAAATGTCATTAAAAAAAAAAAAAAAAAAAAAAAAAAGGAACCATGAACAAAGTATTTGTCTGTAGTTAAACACAGTTTGAGGACTTCTTATTCTCTGAGATGTTCAAAACTCAAATAGACAAAGCCCTGAGCGGACATAATTTGAGCTAAGTAGGATGAACTAAGTGACTTACACAGGTACCCTCCCACTTAAATTATTCCATAATAAAACTCCTTATGAATTCAGCATCTGCATATTTTCCCGGTTGTTATTACAGTGGAGTCAAAAAGTCTGAATTTCTAGCAATTTGCTTTTACTTAACAGTTGTATCAAGAAATATTATGGATGAAACAGCATAGCTTTTTTTTTTTTTTTCTTTTTCTCTTGTATTAGATGCATACCACATGTCCCCATCTCCCTGTAGAAACACATTAACTAGATTCACCCAAAATCAAAAGTACCATTCAGAGACAAAGCATTACTGGCCTGTGCCATGGCAAAGATGTGGAAAAAGAAGAACCTACTTCAGGCAGCTTGCTGAGGGGCAAACTTTTTCCTGATAAATATACTCAAGCCCAGCCAGCTTTGCTGTTGCTATCACTACTGCTAGCACTCAAGGATATGAGCAAGAGCTCTGGCAGAGCAGTGTGAGCCAGAGGCAGAGAAAGAAGCAGGAAAGGACCTAAAGAAAGGAGAGTGTCGGGGTCATCACTGTCTGATTAGGAATGCTTCTGTCTCTAGCTGCTTCAAAAAAGGGGGGAGTGAAGTTGGTCAGGTCTGATTTGAGTAACCAGAAATGATGTATTTCTGCATTCTAACAGTAAGGTTTTCTGTGATAAGCTCTCCGAAATGCTTCATATTGGCCTCAGCTGTCATTCCAGCTGTACAAGTCTGTATCAAACTGAAAGAGCTTATTTGTTTTTTCCTTGTATTATAACTCATTAATACTTTTTAATAAAATAAAAGATCAAATCAGCACTTATACCGGGTCAAAGATACTCTATTAAAGTTGCTGTAGATATGACCCAATAGACATGCGTTCTATTGGTCAGAAGAGAACCAGGCAAGTTCAGAATATTGCAACTCATTGACTTAGCCTTAAGTTCAGTTGCATTTAGAGTTTTCCAGAACTTCCTACCTTAAAGGAAGGCAATAAATCTCACTTCCAGAGACACCTAGAAGCTCTGTCAGACATTGAAACTTATTTCAGTTCTGAATTTGAAACAAGCACTTTTCATATTCTTTAAATAACACCTGACTGATCACAAACCTAGAACTTCTGTTCTATTTATGGATACTACATTATCCCAAACAACAAAGCAAAACTGCAAAGGTTAGTTACATAAATAACAAATAAACTCCCTCTTGTAAGATCTATACATTTCAAGTTTGAATTGTTTTTCTACCAGCACCTAATGCACACAGTTGTTGCTAATCTGTTGGCTGGCAAAGGATCAACAACCTTGAATTTGTAACAGCTAAAAGCATACATCTAAAGATTGCAATGATAGCTGTGCTTATCTCTGTCTGGTAGACTGTAAATTCTGCTAGCTGGAGTTTTCAGAGGTAGGTGCTAGAGTCAATGAGTACAGTGATTTTGAAAAGATGAAGTAATGCCATTAGAAAAGAAAAAAAGACAGGTTGAACTGGACACATTCTTTCAATTGTTTCAAGACTTAGCAGGACAGAGGTCTACCTTTCACCTTAACTCAGCCCAATATTCTAATCAGAGCAAAGTTGTTTTTTGCTACATATTGCACAGTACCATCTTGAAAATCCATCAAGTGAGGAAGCATACTTAAAAGACAGACATATATGCAGACAGTTTTCAAATAATTCCTCTGCAAGTTCTTATCCACTAACTTTTAACATTGTTTTATTTAGATAATTCTGCCTGATATGCAGTGGTCTTAGAAACAAAACCAAAACACCCAACCTTGTTAATCAATCTTAGAGACAAGAAAGGAATCTGAACAAGCATTTCCCTAAAAGCTTTAACACAAACTGCTGACAAAATTGCAACCACCACAAAATGACCTGAACTGGAGCAGTATGTACACCTCACGTCAGATGTTCAGATGAAGAAAGAACCTCTAAAAGTCAAAAACTACAAGGTATTACAAACATTAAATTCTGTACTACATGCAACTGGTGCATTAGCAATTCTTTCAGAAATCACTGGTTTTGATGTCTCATCGGTTTCATTGGTTGGAGGAGCCCTGCAAAATCATTGCTAGGAGGATCGCAGAATTGGATCAAAGAAATCATTCCCATCTGAAGCACAGCTCAATGAAAGGAAATTCTGCTGGCAGATCATGTAAGGTCCTTTCAGTCAGAAAGTAGTGGCTTCATTGCTTTCGTGATTTATGGTGTAGTAGACCTGTCATCTATGGATTGTTTTTTGAGCAAGATGTTTGTTAGAGCCTGAACACTCTTAAAAAGGTTAGGATCAGATGAACAGTGAAACGCTGTCTTCCTCAGAAGTGATAAATTCTCTGAATTTCCCAGATAGGAATACAATTTACACGCATACACAGTAATGTTAGTGCCTTTAGGACACAGCAGATGTAAAATGCCTATGAAAATCAGCAGAAGAACTCATGTGAAGGCACTCTCTCATGCTTTCATGAATTGTCAGACTTGCAACTAATTTGCTGTGCTTGGAGAAGTGTCAGCATACAACAGACATACTAGATGCAGACAATGCACTGACAGGTATCCAGGCACATATTTTTCAAATGGAAAACTGTATCTTAGCTAAGACTCCAGAGAGGAAAACAAGGGAAACAAATCTTAGACATGCAATATCCTGAAGAAGAGAACCCTATGCTTTAAACCTTAAATCCTGATCTCATAATTTTCTCAGTTCTTCTGCACTTGAATCCTCCTGCCTGTCTCCCTTCCTGCTAAAATGCACCACACAGTACCAGAAAGACTGTGCACTTAATTTAGTGTGCCCAAGCCTATATCCATGATGGTCTGCACTGTCCCTGAGGGATGCAACACTTACACTGCTTGGGCTTCAATGTTGAGTCTTTGTGAGGTTTATCTACTAAAAACCTGTTATGGAGCATGTGAACCAATATCATAGAGAATGCTAACAGTACAGCCTTAGTTTTGCTCTAAGCATAACAGTTTTCAGAATTAGAATGTGACCACTTCTTTTAAAATGTGTCAAATGTATTTCTTCTTTAACTTGTTCTCTAGGTAAATCAAATCCACACAATTTAACATTGAAAATTATTCTACTGTCACCACTCTCTCCTGCACTGCCTCCCATTTTCAATCCCCAAAAGAAAATCAGTCTTACATGAGCACTTACTGTAATTTTATGTCTATCACTTGGAGACAGGTAAAACTCTTTGCACTTCTAGCTATTCTCCAACCCTTTATCCATTCAGCCACAGTTTTGCTGTCAAGGTGGTGTGTGGACTCTAGTAAATAGAAAAGTTCATGGACTGATGAGCAATGCAGTATCTGAAGCACAGAAAACAGATGGTGTGATATCATCCTTCAGGTGTAAACTCCAGGGTTCAGTCTTAGAATTGTCACTACTTTTACAGCCTATGTTTTGTTTTTTTTTTTTTTTTCCTCCTCCAAGGACCTTCCTTTATTAAAATGCCAATATAAACTTTATTGGTTAACTATTTCTGTCTATATAAGCAAAAGGCATTTGGAAAAGCAATAAATTCTTAGGTCTTACAGAATACCAAATAACCCTTATTCAAATACCACAGGTTATAAACAGATATTAAACATGTACACATTCAGTGGGAGATGACCAGAGTTAATATCAGTTAATGTCTGATATATCAAACTCCTTAGGCATAGCAAAATAACTGTGATCCCACAGAGCAAGTAGTAATATTTTATAAAAGAAAAAGCATATATCAAAACTCATGCTCATTCTGAATTTAGATGACTTCTTTATCATGCTGATCTTTGTTTCCTAACTAAATGGGCTTCTAGGGATTTCAGGATTCATAGACAAAATTGAATTGCTTTACATATCCCAATGACATAAATAGCTTTGGTACCACTGCAAAGGAATGGAGGCACAAGGGGCCAAACACAGGCTTGACTTTCATCTTTTGCCATTACCAGAAGGCAAATCTAGCACATGGTCAGTAATTCACCTTGGCTAAAGTCAGATCTAGTAGAGCTGAAGAACTCCTGGGGTGCTCGAGTTTAATCACTTTCTCAATAATTTCTTTTAATATTGAGATACTAAAGACTATATGATAATTGACAAGATTGCCACTGACACTCTACTTTCCTAACAAAGCAATCATTTTATTAAAATGCACAAAAGCTACCTTTTCAAAGATGAATATGGCTTAACTATCACTTCCCCCAAATTTGTAGGGATCAGATTAGCAAGAATACTGTTAGAAAACTTGAAGCAGAGCAGCATTTGCACAATTGCTTTCTAATAACATATTTCCAGCTAGATATCATGACAATTATAAATACAATTAGTTTAAGAAACTTATTATTCATAAGCAATTAGAAACCTCAGGGAAGGGAAGCACATAAGAATTTGCTAGCATGCAACTTATAACTTGAGTCTTCCTGAGAGGAACAAGCAGACAGAAGTTTGCTCACATACAGTGGATGCCAAGTTAATATTGTGAATATCGCACTTGCTGATGATAAAATCATACACTAGGCAACCGACGGTTTGCTATTATGTTATTCATGCTTTACAGTTCCCTCAGAGAGCAGCCTCCATTGCTCACAGATTGATGATTTCGATTGGAAGGTAACAAAACAGGTTGCAAATGTACAAGAAGTCATAAAGTTTTAAAACCAAATTTTTCAATGCTATGAATTAACATTATTCCATTGAACTATACTGATTTCCACCAACTGAGCATTTGATTCATACAGGGTACCAGCTGAACTTTCAAAAAGTGCAATTTCTTAAAAACAAACAAGCAAAAAAAAAAAAAAAAAACCAAACAAACAAACAAACACACACAAAAAAAACACATATTTTTATAGTATCTTCATTGATCCATAGATCCATAGATCCATAGAGGTGATACAGACCATTCAATAACACTGAAAACCTAATTCTGTCTAGTTTTGCTATTACACATATCCACTTAAATATTTCTTGAGGTTATGAAAATATCTCCTCTTCTGAACCAGGAAATCTGTCTTCTATCAGCACAGGCTGACTACCTTGCCAGCTTTAACCTCTGGTCTTTCTCTACTGTTACAAGTCATTAATCAGTTACTTCCATCACTGTAACCAGTAGCGACTATCTATAATCATCTTCTATGACTCTTTGAGAGCTTGCTATCCACTAGTGTCAATGCCATTTAGGTTATAAAAATGTGTTAGTCTAAATGCCATGCATGCATTAATCACTTGCCAGGCTTTTGCTGTTATAGTTTCCTGAATTCTAGTTACAGCTCTGCATCTTTTATGCAGGACAACATTAACTGTAATAACATTAAAGACACTGCTCCAGAAAAGCTGGGATGAAAGCAATCAAAAGATAATTAACCCTGCAGTTCTATATGTTTCTTTCAGCAGCCTGAACATGAGTATTCCACTTGTTATTCTTGCTGTGCCAGAAAAGAGGAAGACAAACATTTAATCTGGGTAAACTGAGCCAGTAATAGATCCATAGATTTGATGGTAGGAGGGATCATTAGTTCAAGTTTGCCTTCACATAGAACAAGTCAGAGAATGTCACCTTTCACTCTATACTCAGCCAAAAAAAAAAAAAAAAAAAAAAAAAAGACTATTGTTCAACTAAAACACATTTTTACCAAGAGAAGTCTAGTCTTCAATTGAATGAGGGTTGCTGGCTTTACTAAGAAACAAAACAAGACGTTTGAAAAGGAATTTTCAGAACATGCCATACATAATACTCCAGACTTCCTGCATCATTTCCATGCTGCTTGCTTCCCTGCTTAATTTCTATGCATATGCTCACACCAACTTTTTCCCCTTGTAGCTGTTCTCTGCAGAAACTCCAGCCTGCTACTACTCTCTCATCCTTGCCCTGCATTTACCCTTATTCATGTCCATCCATTTTTACTTTTCTGCCCAAGAAATCTGTGGGAGGAGACTGGTGTCAGACACTACCTGGACTGCAACATTGCTATTTGCTGCCTGATCACTCGCCTTCTTTCTCCAGAATGCTTTTGGTTGCAGCTAACTGGTTCTTTTCCATTTTCAGATAAATGCAACACTCAATTATTTTAAAACAAAGTTTATTGAACAGATGATCAAAAATCACATTAATAAACCCCATCTATGGACACCAAATCAGCAAAATCTGTATTTTTTTTCTGGTAGTTTCTTCCAATAGCTAGATCTCTGTCATTGTGACTTATGTGCTTCTGTATTGTTATTTGAATTGGACCGGAATTAATGTCCTGCTGTTCCTATTGGTTTATTTTCTAGAATAAACATCAAACTCCACCACTATTTGCATTTTTTTTTCTTTAGCTTTTAAAAATTATATTGGGACAAGAAGGATTCCCTTTTCTTCTTCATGCCACATAGTTCCAGTACCTTCCTCCTCCTTATTTTTTCCCCCCTGAGAAAAAATAGTGGGGAAGGAAGGCTGAGAGAAAATAACCATAGTGGAGATATGATATGCCTGTTTGAGATCAACTTAGAACTGCCAGAAGAAAATGTTTACGTAAATAAATTATACAAACATGGAAAAAAAAAAAAAGTTAACAATCTTTTGGCTTTAGCTCTAAGACCCTTTGAAATTTCTCCTGCTGTTTCAGGGCTGTTGGTGGTGCAGTACTGGTTATCACTCAGTATTCTTATCTCTGAATCTCCTCTGACCACCCTCAACATACAGCTCTCAAGATACTCATCCTAGCCAGTAAGAACATGCAGAGCTCTTCTGCTTCTTATCTGTTTCCATTCCTTATCTATCACCCTTTCCCAACTGGCCACCTTCCCCCATCACATACATTTTGTTCTCATCTTCCCTTTCATACAGAGCATCTTCTCTTAACTACTCTTCAGGTGTTCAACCTCTTTTTAGAGTAGGTAGCTTGTGTCTCAGAAAGCTTGTTGCATTGACTTATGAAGTAAATTGGAAGTAGTACCTAAATCCACTGCTTTCAGAATTGACGGAAAACTTTAGGTAAACAGTTGTCATCCAAGCCCAAAAATAACCAACAAAACACACCTAAAAAAAAAAAAAAAAGTCTGCCTTCTGAAAATCCTAATGTTCCAAAGTTATATTTTTGTGCCAAATTAGTAAGAAAGCAAATAGTATACCAGAAAACTGGGGAAAAAAAAATAAATAATAAATGTTTGATAAAACCTGTCTACTAAAATGACATCTCAAAAAGGAATTTATTTTAAAATGCCTGCTATGCAGAATTAATTTCCCCTTTATTTTATAACTTGTTATATACTATTGACATACCATTTCAAGACATGATACAGTAATAGATATTTTAAGATTACAATAGTCAAAGCCTTCTTGTACTGTACATAAAACTATTAAACAGACTTCTGCATATAGCAAAATTAAACTTTTTTCTAATTTACAGATCAAAGTAAAACATTTCTGTAGCAATGAAACAAATTATTTTCCTGAAAAAAAAGTCACGATTGCAGAGATTTATTGAAGATTGAAAATGAAGTTTTCATAATAAATAGAAAATAATTTGATAAATATTATCTAATCAAAATAAACTGCAGCACCTCTTTCTGCCAAAACAAAGGTCTTGAACAGAAATTTCACAATTAATTTTATGAAGTGTTCATGGAAATAATCCTTTATCAGCCTCCTTTTAAAAAGATAGTGTTATTTCTCCTTGGACTCCGCTTACACAGTCATAGAATTTAATCCTATACAAGAGCCTAAAAAAGTATACCTCACCTTATATCAGTTGACTGTCTGGTCCTCAAGGTTAAATTTAATTGGTATAGAAAAACATTTCCTATTAACTCTATTACTGTTTGTGTTTATGCCAAAATAGAGTTTGCTGTGTGGAAATTATTAGAAGATTAAGTCACTGATAACAGAATATTCATCATCTAAGAGGAATTGAAAGGTATTAGATTTAGAGTAGACTTTATGGTAATTTATTAAGTGATAGAATAACTTGCATGTCTACTTATTTTGAATAACTGCATAAAATATCGCTCTAATTACTGGAATAAATTAGTCCTATGTTGTCTATACAACCTTTATTTTTCTATTAGCATTTTGTTTTGTAATTTATAAGCTTAATCATATTGCTGAGGAGAAGTAAAAAACTGAAATAGTGTTAACAGAATAGGAATCTTCAAGTCTGAATGATGATACGAGGACACCTTCTTTATTGGTTCAGTGCACTGTTTTATTTTTACAAGGAAATATATTGTGCCCTTTTCACACACATAACATGCCTGTTTACAACAAATGGACGTATGTACAATGTACTACTTCCCAGGTGCTACGTAAATCTTGGAGGAGAGAAGGTTCTTTGCAATTGGGAAAACCTCGGCCAAAAGAAGATGTTCAAATCATGTCCAAAATATTTACTCCTCCATTTTAGAAATTATCAGGGTGAAGATTTTCTCACTAGGATAGCTGAAAACACTTAATTTTCATTGAAATAAATTATTTCCCTATGAAAAGTGTGATGTCACAACATAGGATAAATTCATGACTGGATCGTGAATGCCAGCTATAGCAAAAAAAGAATAATATATGGAAAGTTTACAACAAAATAACAGAAAATAAAAATCTAATGCAATTCCACACATTCAGGTTTTTTGTTTTTTGTTTTTTCTTTTAATACCAACAAACGTCCAGCAAAACAACAAACCTACACCCATATGCCAGCTGTCAGGCTTCCTAACTGTTAAACATGTTATTTGTATTGCTATTGCTGCTGTTCCAATGAAAACTGTGCATTCTAAAGAAAGAAAAAAAGCCCTCATTTTTCATCAAAAAAGCCAATATTTTATAAAACAAAACTTTCCATCTGAGCTATTTCATTTTCTAATCAGAATAACTATCATGTTCCTTTGTTTCTGTACTCAGAGACTTGGAATCACCTCAACAGATTGCAAGACAAACCAACATCAAAAGCAAAAAGTATAGAAATGTACATTGAAGTTCTAGTCAAAACAATTGTTTTCCTAGTCTCTTTAAACTAGTTCACTAATGTAGGGATTCTTTCCTAGTTTGTGAGGGTTACTCAATTTGTGCTTTTTATAAGTGTCTGTTACTTTAAATCATTTTAATTTTTGTGCTTAACTTTTTTCTTTCTTTTGTTGACACAAAACCGAAACTAAATTCATTGCATTCTCAAATTATTTTCATATTCACAGTAGTTCCCATTCCAAAACTGAAGAACACATCATTCCATCTCAGAGCAACCGTGATTTTTAGATTTCAAAGTACGCAGTATTTTTATATCATATTAAAAATCTATTAGTTATTCTTCAATCCAAAAATAAGATGTGAAATTTCCCATATAAATTTTAACATGTTATCGTTATTAAAGCTAAAGAAAAAAGAAATCAATTTTCAGGAGGACACACTACTATTTGAGTACATACTAAATATACGCACTATATATCTACAGTCTAAGAATTGTTATGGGTCATTATAGCAAGAGAAGCAGTTAAGAATTAAAATGAATATATTTTGATTACATATATTCATCTGAAATGCAAAAATCTGCTATTTCTCTGAGATTTTCAGGCTTGTTATATTACTTATTCTAGCTAAACGGCATGTCATCTTCTGATAGTTAGACAAAGTCTTAGAAAGTACCAAGCTAAAAATATCCAGGAGAAACCAGGCTGAAAACATGCATGAAGTACCCCAATTAAAAAGTTGCAACTGAGCTTGATTTATACATGCAGGTCCAATAGAACTGGACCTGAAAATGTTGAGTTTATATCCCATAGACACAATGCCAAAAAAAAAAAAAAAAAAAAAAAAACCAAAAAAAAAACAGTTCATAAAACACAAACCATACTGGATTACCCTGATGTTTTGTTTAAATATAGATATCCAATTTTAACAGTGCCTGTAAAAAATAAAAATATCAATAGCCGTATAGGTACAAATGAGAGAATCACCTTTCCTCAGGTTTCTCTTTCAGGGGCACTGCACAGACACTGCTACCTTATGGATGGCTTTCTCATTGAAGCTGAAGTTCAAAAAAGCATTCCTTTTTGGCAACGTAATCATTACATGTTGAAATTGTTGTTCATACTTCAAATCCTGCTTCAAGTCACGTTCTGCAAAATGACTGGCACTCCTTACAAAAGGAGGTGAATGCTAAGTATCTAACCTGCAGGTCGCTGGTGGGGAAAAACAAAAAACAACAACAAAAGAAACATGACTGTCTGACAGAAGGCAAAAGAGCAGAAGCTCTTGTGTTGCTACTGCACTCAAGATAGCTGTGCAGAACAGGATTCTCAGCAAGAGAAAACTGACCCCATTGACCCCAAAGGACAGTTGACTTAGTGCTGTGACCACACACAGCACTAGTTGTGATCTAGCTCTACCCTCTCAGCATTTCCTGGGTGTTTGCTTCCTTCTCTGGAGAAGGAGATGTCCTCATGAGATGCCCAGATATGTCTCTGGTGTCTAGCATTAGGCCACAAACAGTCTCCCTGAGAGTTCAGATTTATCATTCTGAGGCAAAGATTTTATTATAGTATACAGATAATCTTCATTGGAAGGCCATGAAATTAATGATGAGTTAGTTAATTAATGGTGAATGTTGTAGCAGGTGGCAGTTCTACTCCAGCTGGTCCAGCCACCTGCTAATAGCTCTGTGTTGGCCTGGCTGCCCTGTACCTAGCACTTGGAGAGTTATCCCAAACTGCAGTTAAAAAGATGTCCTTTAACTGCAGTCTCTTTATGCGAGAGAAGGGCATGAAGCACCACTCCAAATTTCAAAACACTAAACCACTTTGTAAATTTTATATTAGCACATCAAGAGGTGTGTGTGTGCATGTGAATCTTCTATCAGTCTTTAACATTTATATCAATAAATATAATTTTCACACAGAAATGATGTTTTATGGGAGCATACACACATATTAGAGGATACTATACATAACCAGGACAGAGAACAACAAAAAAATCCTCATCTGCCCAAGACACAAAACCATTAAGTAGTAAGTCATGCGTAGAAGATATATCTGTATATTTGCAATGCTAGACTCTCTAATCCATCTAATGGATGACCTTACATATCAAAGGTTTCTAGGGTTAAGATTGTGTCCATTCAGCTATAGTGATAGGACACATATGTTGTAGGAAGCAAATTCCACATTTATTATGAAAGTTATTGTATTGAAAAGTCTTCAAGAGAACTACAACCCTCCATCCCTCCAAGGGTTGTGGATCACAGTGGGAAGACACTTTAAACATGGTACACATGATTAGATCCCTAGGCACTAAAGTAGATAGTAGCACAAACTATGTTATTAATTTTATACATAAAGCAATTCTTCAAAGGGCCATAAGAACAATGCTATTAAAAAAAATAAATCAGTCAATTTCCACCCATAGAAACAATCCTCTCTCCTTATTACCCCTTCCTTCCAAAACTACTTCTATAACAACAAAACAGCTATCTGTGGAGGAAGATGAAGCCTATCTACATTCTTCTTTAAAAGGTGATAGAATATATACTGATCACCTTTCTTCTGACCTACTGTAGATACAGTTGAAAGTTTCAGTCTTTGAAACTTCTGGACTAAATACTTAAGAGGTCACAGTCAACCACACACCACACATGAAGATTAGATTGTGTTGGTTTATTCATTATCTTACCATAAAAAGAATGGTTAAAATTCTAGATTGGGTTACTGTTTTTCATTCTTTTTGCATGTTTTAATTTTAAATTTTAAAAAGTAGTTTACATGTACTTTATGAATGTTTATATATATAAATTACATATATAAATATGTATATATAATATATATATTATGAAAGTATATATTTTGAAAAATAAAAAATATTTTGAAAAAATGCTTCTGAGTGAAAGGTACCTATAGGGGTTCTCTATCATCATCTTAGCAAGAAAGATAAGAGTCAAAGAGAGATAGGATTTTAAAAAGTGAGGAAGATTTAAAGGTGCATCACTTTGCAGCTATGTTTTCTTTCTCTCCCCTTCTTCATTTTAGTCCAAACTCAATATTTTGAGGACCAGTAGAACATATATTCATCAACTGCGAAATGAGAAAATGACTATTGCAATGACTTTTTTTTTTTTTTGATCTACTGAACAGAACAGGGAATGTCATTGAAAAAAAATCTACAAGCAGCTCATATTTTCTCCTGAAGTTAGAACATATATTTCAGAAAGCTATTCATTTTATATACAAAGATTCCAGATAACATAGATCTCACTACATTTTTAGATATGCTTTTCCAATAGACAGCTATCCCTCATTGTGAAAACTGCACACCCTATTTCTAATAAGACTGTCTCTGCCTTCTCTTCCAGCTACTGGATTTCATTATGCCTTTTTCTGATAAATTGAAAACCCTTCTGTCACTATTATTTCATTTGTCATTGCTGAGGCATCCCTTTCTATCTCATGTGAACTTTAAGTGGAAAGTATCTCATAGATGGGAGGGAGAAAGCTGTGGTAACCACTCACCACACTGCATGACAGCTCATCCCTGCTGAATTTAAATGGCCAGCTACTAGAAAAGCACCTTAATTAAAAAAAGTCCTTGAAAGGGCAGACATTTCAGTAATGATATGGTAATTATTAAGATAAGCACTTGCAGGAAGGAAGTAGTATCCAAATTTTATGAAAGCATGAGACCTTGTCAGATTCCCCTAAATTTCAATGTTAAAGTGTGTCACTTCAAATGACTGGAGACTGATGAGACTGTATTTCTTGATATATTTATAGAAATTTTTCACTTTATATGGGTTCTGTGCAATTGAGAGATAGCACTCCTAGATGTCTATTAAATGTTTTAACATTTATTTTATGTGTTCAATATTAGAAAAACCTCAAATTTGGAAAAGACTTAGATTGAAGAAGAATGTTTCTTAGACCAACTCTTCACTGGATTGTTATGATTAACCATCAACCTTCTCCTTCAAAAGAGATCACATGAACAAAAAATTTAAATCCCAATCTTAGTATTGCAATGATATGACTACTTTAACAACTGCAAAATAATGTAAAATGCCTTTGATAGAAAATAATTATTTATAGTAACATTAAAATGAGATATCTAGAATTCTCCACAGTTCTTCACTGCAAGGCTGGGTGTAAGAAATAGTAGCACAATGTCAAAAATTATTCAGCATCACAAGTTAAAAATTGTTTTCTTATTTGACATCGTTTGGCAGTCTTAAGCTTTTTTTTTTTTTTTTTTTTTTGAAGTCGGTTGTTAAGAACATTATCCACATTAAGCCATGCATCTATCAAATATGTCTGCCCATCAGTTTCCTCTAAAGCAGGAACAGCCAGCTACACTGCATACAGAATTTCAGTAGGAAAATGCCCTTAATAAGCCCCAAGAGTTCAACTGTTCTTTCTTCAAGGCTGTGAAGTGAAGAGCTGAAGGGCCTTATGATTACACCATAAAGTTGCAGATGAAATTCAGTGTCTATTAGAACATGTGGCAGTTTTACCCATCTGGGCAGATGAACTCCACCACAATCATTTTCACTCCCCCTCCTCAAAGGGAAAGTGAGAGAAAATACGATGAAAAGGGCTCAGGGGTTGAGATAAAGTCAGAGATCACTGTCACCACAGGTAAAACAGACTCAGCATAGGGAGATTAATGTAATTTTTTTGCCTGTTACTAACAAACTAGAGTAAGGAGAAACTAAAAGCAAACGGAAAAAACCTCCCTCCTACATCTACCCTCTTCTACCTCCTCCCTCCAGGTGGCACAGGGGAATGAGGAACGTGGGCTGCAGTCAGTCCCTAGTGCTGTCTCCACCACTCCTTCACAGTCACTCTCTGCCCCTACTCCAACATGCCATCCTTCCTGAACAGATCCTGTGCGGGCTTCCTATGGGCAGTTCTTCAGGAACTGCTCCGGTATGGTTCCATATTATAGGATCCATACATCAGAACCAAACTGCTCTTACATGGGACCCCCACAGGTGGCAGGTCCCCCCAGATCCCCTGGTCCTGTGTAGGCTCCTCTCCATGGGCTGCAGCTCTGGCATGGGGCCTGCTCCTGCAGGGGCTCTCCATGGGCTGCAGCCTCCTCCAGGCCACATTCACCTGCTCCACCAGGGGCTCCTCCATGGGCTGAGATCAAGTATACCTTTTAACTGTAAAGGACTCCATTAGCCTTTTTCTGCTATCACATAATCAAAGATAAACAATGCATCCTCCTGTGAATTACTACATTCAAAGTCAATGTCCTCCAAATAAAGTCACAGTCCAAATTTATTGTTCTCAGGTATACCATGAACACATTAAAATGGTTAAGATATTTTATTTTAAAATAAATCTTGCTAAATTTGTGACCTGTAAATTGCATACTTCTGATTACTATTTGAAGTCTTTTCCTCCTCTTTTCTTGCTATCCTGTCAGTCACAGCACTGTCTTTTGCCACTTCACCAAGGATAAAAAGCAGTATGAAAGAGGAAAGAAAGTAGAAATACTATACCTGTAAAGTAAAAGAAGCCAGATAGCTGTTCTTAAGTATATCAGAGGAAAGTCAAGTGTATCTTATGATTTTGGAGAAAGCGTTAGAAGGGACAATGAATAGATCTTGTTGAAGGAAAGACGACTTCTGAAGTTGTAAAGAGTCCTAACACAAAACTCCCTAACTTTCGTGATCCACATCCTTTGTGGTTTGTTAGAAACTGATAAAAAGCAGCTGACAATTGCAAGAACAGTGACTTGATGAGGCAATGCATAGCTGACTGGGGAGGATATTGTGTCTAGGTGGCAAGGGATGAGATATACCAGTTGCTATGCATAAGAAATGTGGCCACTACATTCATTAATTCCTGAACACACTTTGTTTTAATTCTTACAGGGTGGTGCGACATTTAGGTCACCTTTAGTTTGAAGTTGGCATTTGCCTCACAATTATATTAATGAACAGTCAGGGAAAGCTCAACAAATGCTAAAATCGAATGCAATTGAAAGCACTTTGACGTCCACTAGCAGTTACATTTCATCAGAAAAAAAAAAAAAGACCATTTCATTATTTCATTGGTGACCACAGAAGAGTGTGTGCTTTTGTCTAATTATTTATTTTATTTTTTAGCTTTTCTACTTGGATACAGGAGTCTTCCCACACCCCTTTCCTACACTCTGCATAATGACAAAGTCATCATGCAGATGACTTGGAGAACACCTTGGAGAGTATCTCATGTCTGAAGAGGTTTGAGACAAACTTATGCTAAGGCCCACGACTGATCAATTCCACCCAAATTTAGTTAGCAACACAGTTTTCCTCATCTCTATATAGTAAATGACAAGTACCTCCAGAGAGGGGTTCAGCTGCTTCAGATCTGAGTAGGTATTCTGCAGGTCTTCCAATCAACTAATAGTCATCCATAGAGCTGTTTGTGATTCACCTTTTACTTATACTCTCCAGCTTAATCTTGATTTATATATTCAGATTTAAGTAACCATAATCCCTATTCATGTACTCACTCATTGCAAAGTAGAAAATGGTCACTTAGTAAGAGGAATGCCATGCAACTGTGAAATGTAGATCCTGCCATACTACAAAGCTTCATGTACTTATGACTTCCACCAATCAAGATCTAGTGGCAGTTGACCAATAGCTTCAAAAATCATTGGAAAAGTAGGCAAATTGGCAAGAAGACCTTTTTGTTTAACACACCAGAGTAAAAATAAATAAATAAATAAATAAATAAATAAATAAATAAATAAATAAAGTGACTGAAAAATCTTTCCACAGAGCTTAATATAAGGCAATATGCAAACATCACAGATAGGAAACAGCTTGCCCAAAGGACAGAGAACTGATGATCAGAACAGCTGGTTCCAGTTGGGTATCCCATCACCTTTCTGGATTCAATTTGATTAGGGAAATGACTTTTTCCTGTATTTAATACCTGTTTCTAAAATAACACATCAAACAACAGCATTCAATCCACTAATAAAAGTGATAACAAACAGTAACGTGCAAGAACTAGGACTTATTTTATAAATCAATCTTAGAACAGTGGTTGTTTTCTTGTCATCCCACCCCATGCACCTTTTTTTCCTATTCTTCTGGGAAAGCTAAAAAGAGCTCTAAGTCTTCAAAATCAGATAAATTATGAATCATGACAAGCCTTGAATTACTTTAGTAATTCTATTTTTAAGTACTTCATAGACTATATAATTATATGTTTTAAAAATGAATTGTATAGAAGAAAATCATGCAGCTAAGTTTGCCTTACTAGGAGAGTAATTTTTATTGCTTTGTCTTTTGATAACAACTTGAAAAGGAACCAGATTGAGGCAACTATACTACACATACAAACAGTAAACATATGAGATTCAGTGACCCTGGAGGTCTCTTCCAGGTTTATATTCCAAGAAGTACATGAATGTGTGCTGACATGGATTTTGTGCTGAGATATCGAAGCCTTTGGAATGAGAAGTGCTATCCACTATAAAGTAGGTAGGACAATGACTGCAATGTGACCCTTTTTATTGACCAGTTTCCAAAGTGCATGTGAAATATTTGGTACGTTTACTCACAATTTTTCAAACCTTTCTATTTTGCATTTTGGTAACATTTCCCTGGTCTCCTCAGTAGATATGCTGTCTATCTAAAGATGAGAAAAATATTTTTTTCTTCAACCCAAACTGCCTTTTTTTTTTTTTTTTTTTTTTTTTAATGACAACATTATCACTAAGTTGAGCTTGAATGGTAAAATAGTGTCCGCAGGTACCTAAAAACAAAAGACTTTGCTAAAAGGTTATCTCTATTGTACACTGTACATTATCTTAGTATAAGTGAAACTACTACTTTTAATCAAAACATGACAAAAAGAGCACATCCAAATCAATATATGGAAAATGTAATCCTACAAGCTGTCAGAATCACAAATAGAGAGGATGAATTTTAAAGACAGGAAAGCAAGCATACTCAATGTGAGAAAGGTTACTGCTGAAAAGACTAATCTGACTTTTTAGAAGAGCATGGAGAAGATATAACATGTTGACCTTAGAGTGTGTCACCAATTGTTCTTTAGAAAAAATGTAGCGAGTCCTAACACTCTCTATGCTTTCCAGCAACAAAACACAACTCAAAACATCTAGCTTGTCATCTCTGCAACTTTGCCCTTTACATATACTGTTCCGAGGTGAATATGCGCATTGCTACATATTTCCTTGCTTTGACTAAGAAGACAACAGCAAATTCAGGTTCCCTTAGCAGTTCTTTCTTGACTTTTTTTTTCTTTTTAAACACAATAGGACTCCACCTTCTTCTATGCTACAGAAGCAAGTTTTGCACCTGCAAAAATCAAATCACAGTAGATCTGCTTTCTGATGAGTATCCAGTTTGAACACACACAAACAAAATACATGTACATCTACTTTATCATTAACAGGTGCATCCAAAAGTTACTCTTAAGTTTATCTGGAATTACAGCTAGTCTTCAAATAGTAAGTCTATTAAAGAAGAGAAAGAACTAAAATAAAGATCATTCCAGACAGCTTGGTGTTCTAGCTGTGTTGTCTTTATTTAACAGGCCCCATATCTAGTTTTCAGCTTATATAACATACTGAGAAACCACACACAGAATACAGAAAAGCATGTGTTTATCTTTACAGCTAGTCTGGAAAATACCAGTATAACTTTATAAATATAAATTATTTCTGCCCAAAGAGAGTTGTTAAACTGCAGTCTTTTTATTCTAGAAAGAATCTGAGTGACTTGCAATTTAGTTCTAGTTTGCCTAAGCACAGTATCTAATGTTAATTAAAAGAGTAGATATTATTAGACAACAGTGCAGGAAATCTGGCCAGATTCCAGGGAAAGAGGGAGAAGATGATAGAGCTGTTTATTTTGCATGAGTTACTCTGAATAAAATATCTAGCTTAATCCTGCTGACTGTTTCAGTCAGACTGAATGATAATCCAAACTTTATATGAACTATGCAAACCACTTTTTGCACAATTTGCACAATGTCCTAAAGATCATGAGGGAAAAGCTAATTTGCTATTTCAGTGTTAACATCTAATTTCCATTGATGGAACGTAGTTGAAAGAAGTTTCAGATTTCTGTAGGAAAGATACAGCAACTAATCAAGAAATGCCATTCTATTTTTCATCACTCATGAATATCCTCTGCTCACACCTGCAATGAAGCCTCTACCTATACAAGTCAAGGGAAGTCAATTAAAGCTTGCAAAAAAAAAAAAAAAAAAAAAAAAAGAAAGAAAAAAAAAAAAAAGAATTAAAGACAATTAAAGTTCTCCAGTTGAGAAAAATGCAAAAGAAAAAAAATAATCTCATCTTTTGTTCTTTTCTTTCACATTTCAGTTCTTTCCTGACTGACAGGTCAGGATATTCTCCAGTTGCAGTAACAGACATTCAGCATCAGGGAGGGATGTTTCTTGCATGTCTTCAGCAGGCTGAGTTTTGTGAGGGTTACCTCACAAAACATGGGTCGTTTCTCCAAACAGGTCACTAAACTATCCAGGAGTAGGATGCCCAAGCCCATCCTTTTACCACACCATTTCAGTACAGTCAGTGGTGAGAGTTCTGGTGAGCAGGAGACAATGGAGAAAGAAACCTGTGCCCTATCAAATAAATGAGAGAAACAGCTTTAGTTCAATAGCTGGACTGTTGCTTCAACAATGATTTTTCCTGGTAATTAATTGGCTGCTATAACTGGTAAGGGACCCATGGATATATACGACTTCAACCTGTTATAACTGTCATCAAAAGAAAACCTTCCCACATGCAAGAGCCCCTAAAGAGCATGGTGTTAGCTGATTAATGCAGTCCCTCTCAAACTTACAAAAAAAAAAAAGTTAAAAAAAAAAAAAAAAAGAGGCAACCTTGAAATTCTTTAGCTGACACCAGAGGATGTGCCAAAGACCACAGCAGGTCCAAATGAGCATGCAGGGAATCTTACACCCTGCCAGTAATGCAGAACAGAAACACTTCAAGAGAGGTGTTTCCTCTAAAGCAGCAAAGCTAACATGGCTGGAAGCTACTCTTCTGCAAAGGCAGCACTTCTGTGTCTCTCCATATTGGCAGTTATTACAGTACAGATATAAATATCTGCAGAGAAGAATGATGGAGAAGCATTAACTAGAACTGCACAATAAAAGTATCTTGTTTATTTAAAAACAAAACAAAACAAGAACAAAAACAACAACAGAAAACATTTTATAATGTTAATTAACATTATAATTATATAAATGTTTATAAAATCTTTATTTTACCCTGTGAGTATCTCATGAATTTCAACAAGGCCACATGCAAGGTCCTGCCCATGGCTTTGGGCAGTCCCAAGCACAAATACAGACTGGGCACAGAATGGCTGGAAAGCACCTCTGAAGAGAAGTACTTTGAGGTGTTAGTTGATGAGAAGCTCAACAACAGCTGGCAATGATCAAACAGCTTGCAGCAATCAGCTCGCAGCCCAGAAAGCTGACTGTATTATAGGGTTCCTTAAAAGAAGTGTAGCTAGCAAGTTGAGGGAGGTAATTCTCACCCTCTAACTCCACGCTTGTGAGACCCCACCTGAAGTACTGCTTTCAGTGCTTGGGCCCCCAGCATAAGAAAGACACGTACCTGTTGGAGCAAGTCCAGAGGAGGGCCAGAAAGGTGATCAGATGGCTAGACCACCTACCCTAGGAAGACAAGCTGAGAGAGCTGTGATAATGTAGCCTGGAAGACCTTACCATGCCCTTCCAGTACTTATGGGGGTCTACAGAAAAGCTGAGAAGGGAGCATAGTGATAGGACATGGGATAACGGCTTTCAATTAAAAGAAGTTTAGATCAGATATAAGGAAGAAGCTCTTTACTATGAGGGTAGTGAGGTACTGGAACAGGTTGCCCAGAGAAGCTGTGGATGCCCCATTCCTAGAAGTGTTCGAGGTCTAGTGGAAGGTGCCCCTGTCCATGGCAGATGGGTTGGAACTACATGATCTTTAGGGTCCCTTCCAGCCAAAACCTTCTATGATTCTATGTCTATCATTCTTCTAAGCTACTTCAATAACTCTCTGTAATCTACTATTGAAACTCTTTTGATGCTTTAGCAGATTTATCCTTGTAATATTCTTGTAGGTTAAAGAAATGCCATTAGCCCTCTTGATACAAAGAAAGTATACATAAAACAGCTAGGTCAATATCAAATAAGGAGGCTGTGTTGAAACCGAGAATAAAACAGATTTCCTAAGCCAAAGCACAGTATCTTAACCCCTCACTAGCTGGCAAATACAAAAGCGTTTTCTTGTGTTTATCAGAGATCCAACACTGAAACCAGCCCAAACAGGGTATTTCATAGCTACTAGAGATGGACAGAACTTGCCAGATTCATTTGGAGCAAAAATATGGCTTTGTAATCAGGTATTATAACGACTAAAAAAAGATTCTCAGAGGAAAAAGATGATTTTTTTTTTTTTTAATAAAAGTTAAAGAAACTTATGTATTTTGGACAATAATTCTGGCAATGTTTAAAATTCACTTGCTCTCAAAATTAAATTTATTAGAGAAAACAAGTTCTAGTAGACATCTCTCACTTAAAAAGTCTGGAAGAATAGTTGGGAGAGAATATTATTGTATTCGAAAAGCATCATTATGTGCTTGCCTTATTCATATGCTTCTCCTCAAGGCATTCCTTACTGTCTGTTTTTGAAGGACTTGAATTAGAGCCATCTTAAGTGTGACCAAGTACAAAATTGTCAGTATAAGCCATTTACCAGGCTCTTACCATTGCTTATTTTTGCATTGGAAAAGACAATGAATGTCAGGGCCACTCAATCATATGTTAAATTTGACTAGTTTTGGAAGAGCTTGGGGACTAAGTTATTGGAGAGCTCATTAGAATGACACACTGGAGTGCAAAGGTTATGAAAAAACACACCCAAACTTGCTGACTGTTGCTTTCATGAGAGATTTCTTGTGAAAAGGTTGCTGAAGAGCCTGACTTCTCTCCTGATCCAAATTACCATACAATTGTGCTGTGCCATGCTTGAATTACAGGCAGTGTGCTTAATTCATTTTTAATATGCCTCCTTATATACTGGGAAAAAAAGTCAACAACCCTTACAGAAACACGGATAGACCAGTATCTCAAACAAACTAATTACACCAGTTTACACTGGTATAAAACAGGAGGAACATAGTGCTGGATGCAGCCTTAGGTTAACTCTTTGTTTTACACAAATCATTACAGCTCAACTATTTCTTGGGAGGCAGGTAATCTAGCCCTCTGAAGCTCAAGTATCACACTCTAACTTATGCCTTTTATTCAATTATACAGCTACAGTAATGAGTTGATAAATAGGTGCTCAAGTTACATCAGTCCATATGTTTGTTTAAAAAACAGAAGTTAAAAATTAGAAAAAAAAAAAAAATCCAATGATTCTGCATTGTGCTTACCTGACTTCCTTGTGGTCTAAGATTGTAACTTAGGCTATCCTCATAGTAAAGGCACGGGTTGTTCTGTTGCTTTCCAGGTTTTTCAGCCGACCATTGGATCTATGATGAATAAACACATTTGCAAAGTTCAGTCATGAAACAGGAAACAATTTTCACCAACTCGGTGGTCACTGTTTAGTTAAACTTCCATGACCCAACTATGCCTCATTGTCAAAGCAAGGAACCAGATAATTCTTTTATGTAACAGACTATAGACAATTTAACTTTAAACTTTTTGTCTGATACAGTTGTTTTGAGAGCATTAACCAATTCATTCTTGCTCATCACAGCAGTTGTGCAACATGACAAAAATATTGGCTCATTCACACCAACACGTGGTCTGAACATTTCACTGAGCTGCTATTTCTCTGCAGGGCCAACTGTTTAAGGGTCAGCTTAGACTGCATATGCAATAAAAAATCTAATGTTAATACTGAACAAATGTTTATTTCTTAGTGGTTGTATGTTTCAACTTGAAAAAAAAATAATTTTAATGCTGAAAGACACCATAATTACCAAAAACAAATACCGAAGCTAAGTCAGAACAGATAACTTCTCCAGTTTGTATAGGTTTGTCTTTTTCCAAACTATTGTCCTTTCTATCAATACTTTTTTATCAAAAATTAACTGATAGTTTTAACATTAGTCTTTTTTAAATTTACTGACAGTTACCTTAATATTCCATCCTACACACTGTGCAATCTGTTATTGGTCAGGAAGAGAGTAGTCTATTTTGAAGAGAATTGCCTATTGGTTAGATGATACTTCCCTACATCAACAACCCATGATCATAGTATACTGAAAAAAACAAACTGGAATCTAGAAAGAAGTTTCAAAACCATTTTATTAAACAAGGAAACCTATAAGTTGCAACTTTGAACAATAAACATGCATTTAGGAAGTTCTGCTTCTGCAAATACACTTAGCATTCAACTTTGACAGTTATTTTCTGCAAACAATTATTAAAAAAAAAAAAAAAAAGGAAAACATGCCACCAAATGAACAAGTTGTATCACTTCAGAAAAAAAACATTTTTACAGCCTTTTTCATACTGCAGTATCTGCATATATAAAGGATATAAACAAGATTTCATCTATGGATAGCTGTCATATCATATCATTTCATGTGCCCTACTGGAATAGCTTGAAACATTAAGCAAACCTGTCCTATGGATATGGAACTGTACCAACTACTCTCTTATGTACCTTACTGAAAATTACATTTGTATTACTTAATGCACATAGCACTTAATGAATGGAACATACTAGTCCTACACGCAGTCAAAGTGGCTGGCTGTAATCATAAAATACAAAGTTCCAAATATTCAAAGCACTTATGCAGACAGCCATTGGTCTGCAAAGCTCTCCACTAAGGTCATTAAGCACATATTTCACACTCCAAAATCATGTTCAGCATCACGTGAGTTAAAAAAAGTTCTAGGAGAGCATATTAAGATTCTTGTGTAACCAAGGTACCTGAAAATAATGGCTTTTTAGATGTTAAATCTTCAACTTTCTAAAAATACTCCATATCAAAACCTGCACCAAGCACATAAAAAAAGACACTAATTACTTACTTCCAGTTGGCTGAATTAATTACTCTTCCAAAAATGCATATGCTTAGGGAAAAAAAAAAAAAAAAAAAAAACTGTCAGCTTTCTGACAGTTTGATCTAATACCCTAATACAATATGCACCAGTACCACATGATGAATGGAAAACTAAACCAAAATGGAAAATACATGAGAGAGAGAGAGAAAGAGAGAGATTGAAAAGATGAATGGTTTTCTTATTTGGACATCTCCTGCTAAAAAATGATACCAAAATCCTGCTTCCTAGAGTAAGTTGAGTTCCAGCAAGTTCTTCTTATATGCAGTATCCCTTTCCCTTGCAAAATCTGCATATTGACAGCATTGTCAAATGTAAAAACAGAACCAAAAGAATATCCTAAGAGCATTTGAAATAAATGCTTAAGTATCATCCAAGACAGAGCAGATTTTATTCTAAGCTACCAGAATAAGGATTTTAAATAAAACTGGTAAATTAAAACAGAAAGACATGGAAGTAACCACATACCTACCTTCTTTAAAGACATATCCAAACTTGAGACTGAAGAAATAACGGAAGAGGGAGTAAAAACCTTATCTCTAATTTACGAGCAAGCGGAAGTGTGATTCCTCCAGACTTAGAAAGCATCTGCAGTTTGTTAATTTGCCATTGAAGAATTCCGCTCTGGGAGGGACATGAAAGGCTAAGCTTTTTTTCCATAAAAACAGACATCTATCTCCTGATACAAAATTAGGCTTGTCTTTCCACATAGATATGCATATTTGCCACATTTGGTTTGAGCCTTATTCCTTGGTGTAGTGGGTTTACGTGGCAAGGTTTTGGTAGCAGGGAGCCATAGGGGTGGTTTCTGTGAGAAAGATCTAGAAGCTGCCCCATGTTTGGGAAGGGCCCCATTGTTTTCCAGATCTGAGCCAATAAGCGATGTTGTTTTGCGCCTCTGTGAGAGCATATTTAAGACAGGGAAAAAAACGCTGCACCACACAGCAGCCGGGAGAGTCAAGGGAGTGAGAGAACAGCCTTGCAGGTGCCAAGGTCAGTGTAAAGGGAGGGGGAGAGGTGCTCCAGGCGCCGGAGCAGAAGTCCCCTGCGGCCTGTGGTAAGGACCATGGTGAAGCAGGATGTCCCCCTGCAGCCCATGGAGTACCACGGTGGAGCAGGGTTCCATGCTGCAGCCTGTGGAGGAGACCACGGTGGAGCAGGTGGACCTGCACCGATGGAGGCTGCTGCCTGTGGAAGACCCCTGCTGGAGCAGATTCCGGGCCGGATCTGTAGCCCGTGGAGAGGAGCCCACGCAGGAGCAGGTGACCTGGCAGGTGCTGCTGCCCATAGGGGAGCCAGGTTGGAGCAGTTTTCTCCTGAGGGATGGACCCCATGGTACAGACCCATACCTGGAGCAGTTCTGGAAGAGCTGCTGCCTGTGGGAAGCCCACGTCAGATCAGTTCATCAAGGACTGCATCCCATGGGTGGGACCCCACAGCACAGGGGACGAGAGTGACCGAGAAGGAGCGGCAGAGAAGAAGTGCTGTAGACTGACCATAACCCCCATTCCCCTGTTCCCCTGCGCCTCTAGGGGGGGAGGAGGTGGAAGAGGGTGGATGGGGGGAAGGTGCTTTTGTTTTTTTTTTTCCTTTGTTTTCTCACTTCTCTCGCTTGTTAGTAATAGGCAATAAATCTTACTATCTCCTTATGCCGAGTCTGTTTTGCCCGTTACAATAATTATTGCATGATTTTCTCGTCCTTATCTCAACCCTTGAGCCCTTTTCACATATTTTCTCCCCATTCCTCTTTGAGGAGGGGGAGTGAGAGAGCGGCTGTGGTGGAGCTCGGCTGCCCACTCGAGCGGAACCAGGACACTTGGTGTCTGCCTCCATATGCTATTTAGCAGGTACTTCTTCCATTGCTTTCAGATATACCCCCTCCTCCCTGAGGGTTGAGTTTGTTTTCCTCAGAACACTTCACGATCTTCCATGGTTTGCATTCTACCTCCCATATTTCTTTTGCTTTTAACTTAGTTTGGCAGGTCACACACATCATATACTGAACCAACTAATAGTACAGCTGTGCATTTGTGCTAGCCCATAGCTAGACCTTTCTCCATACATCAATACATGTCTCACTGGTGTCACACTATTGCCCTGGAACCTGGAGAGCTACAAAGCTCCTTCTGGTGACTCTTGAAGTCTTAACAATGCTGTTAGGTCTTAAGACCTAACAGCATTTTATAAGACCTGGAGATAACAATATGTTTTAAGGTTGGCAGAAAAAAAACCTTGCCCTGCTTTTGGTATTTCCTACCCACGTAGGCTGACAAAACAATGAGACTAATCTCATATAACTGCAGATGCCTACCTCTTGGCTAGTTTTTGAGGTTCCCTTTGTAATCACCAGAAAGAATTGGATATATGTAAGCTACAATTCACTGAATGACACTTTTAGACATCAGATATATTTTCGATGTCTTACTTAAAGTAAAAATAAATTGCATTCTGTAAGTGCCCATCTTTCTTCATCAGCCAGAAAGTGAGTCTACGCAACAAGCTGAGAATCCAGTATCTAAGTGTCTACACTTATGGAAATCCCTACATAACTCCTCTGCTTATGGAGAACATAATCATTTAGGTTGGAAAGGACTTCTAAGATCTTCAAGTCCAACTGCTAACCTAGCACTGCCAGAATACATAATTAGGAGGTAACAATATTAACAGTGATCTGTAGCTTGATGTCAGTAATCTCTATCATAAGTCATGAAGAAAGTGGTTCAATGGTTGCATCTGCCTTCTAAGCATCTCTTTCACATTATTCTGAAGGTATAAGTCACTGGTCAATGCTGAGGACAAGATATTGGCTGCTGTGGAACTTGCATGTTATCCAGCCTGCTGACTCCAGCATTAAATCTGAACAGATGTAATGAGGAGAGAAAAAAAATAAAAAATAAACAGTTTGTTTTAGGATACTTTCCAAGGAGAAAAAGTAAGATAAATAAGTCTCAGAAAGGCTGATTCAGTCTCAATGGATCTCATTTGGAATTTATCACTTATTCCAACATTAACACTATGCAAATTTCTACAAGAGCTGAATGTGTGTTTGATTCATTAGCACACAGTTTTGCATTCACCTTCTGTGGGCGGGGTTGGGCTGAGTATGCAGAAATCAAACACTTGCAGACTGCCAATTAGAAGGATTTATTGCATGCCTTTCAGGAAGGATGTACACATAGCCATTCCCAGGGAAATGCTCTGAAAGTGCATATTCCTTTTAAACACAGATGCCAATGGGTGGTAACAGGCTGCTGAGGCTATCTATTTGTTAGTACACAATAGATGATTAAAAAGCTGTTTATTGATTTCTTGGTGAAAATCTGTGATTGCTTTCATTGCTACCAGTATCACAGGCTAACAGCAAGTTATCAGCTGTTGTGGTTTAGCCCCAGCAGGCAGCCAAGTACCACACAGCCACTTGCTCTCCCCAGGCGAGATGGGGGAGAGAATCACAAAGGTAAAAGCACAGGAATTCATGGGTTGAGATAAAGACAGTTTGCTAGGTAAAGCAAAAGCCACACATGTAAGCAAAGCAAACCAATGAATTAATTCAGTCGCTACTGCCCATTGGTGGGTTTTCAGTCACTTCTGGGAAAGCAGGGCTCATCACATACAATGGTTTCTTCGTAAGACAAATGCCATCGATCCAAATGTCCCCCAATTTTTCTTTCTTTACCCCAGTTTTTATTGCTGAGCATGATGCCACATGTTATAGGACATCCCTTGGTCAGTCTGGGTCAGCAGTCCTGGCTGAGTCCTCCCCCAGTTCCTTGTGCATCCAAAAAATACAAAATACAGCATTGTGTGAGCCTCTACCAAGAAAATTAACTCTGCCCCATCCAAAACCATCACATCAGCATTTGGGTAAAAGGAGATTTCCCCCTTTGAACTAGGGAAGAAGATAGTTCCAGTTAGGTTTACCTGAAAATCAGTTCTATCTCATGAGGAAGCTTTACTTCAACATTTACTTTCATCAGATTTCAACCTTTTTTTTTAATTAAAAAAAAAAAAAAAAAAGACAAAGATGCACTAAGAAACCTCCAGAAAAACCAAGAGCTTAGCTATGTGCTTACTTCAACTGTATACAGCCAGAATCACATCTCTGCTCAAAGCAGGCAAGTGGACGCAATTCTCGCGGCTTATGCACTCACTCTCATGTTTGATAAGTTCTACTTTGTGCATCAGAAATCTTAACAAAAACATCATAGAATTCAGTTTGGTGTAGCAAAATATCTTCAAACCAACAAAACAATCATTTTCAGCTTATTTCTTTGCTTTACTTGTGTGAGTTTGCAGTATTTTTTAAACTTGATTTGTGGTACCAGGCATTCAAAGCTTCAATCCAAATATAATTTTTATCTGATAGGAATAGCCAGAAAAAAAAAAAAAAAAAAAAAAAAAAAGGAAAGAAAGAGACAAAGGTGAGATGAGACTTAAGGAAGACATGAGATATGAAAACAAATAAAGAAATGGGTACACAGACTGAGAAATACAATACCATTGGGAAAAGAAAACAAACCAAATGTGTGCTATGGGAGGCAATTGAAGAACACAGACCACTTCAGAGAGGCCTGTTCATCATGGAGTTTTTTCAATGGACTGAACACTGCCTAAGCTATAACAACAATTATCCTGTCCTTGTTTTGGGTGTTACTGAAATCTGAAGACACATTTCTCCTTTCTTCCACATATACAGTACAGTAATGATCTGAAATTATAGCTCTTTAAAATACATTAGAAAAATAACATTGGCATCTATTGTTTTCATTTTCAGCACATTTCTAGCAGCTTTGAAAACATCACTGCATTTCATAAGCAGCCTTTAATTATTTTAGTCCTAGAAATGGTGTTCACATCAGCTTACAATGTGGTTTCTGAAATTTAAGAAAAGCTATAGACAGAAGATGCAAACTAAGGGAGTTTACAATGGAAATATTAGAGATGAAAATCTTAATTAAAATGCTCCATTGTAAGCCACTGAACATTAAAACATTTCAAGAGGTGTCAAGTTGCCATAAAAATACATGAATTATATACCCAGTTCCTCAAATTTTTGTCTCCAGCTTTCTCTGTTTTATTACTACTTTCTTATAATATCTAATTGCTTACTGAAAAATAAGTTGGAAATAAAAGCAATGTGATTCAGACTGACCCAAAACAGCATAATTTCAGGGCCTGAATTGAAAACAGTAAATAAGAAATATGATAAACCAGAAATGTAACTCATCACATTGCTCACAAGGAAGATGATTTTTCCTAAGCTTTTGTTTTAGTCTACTCATCTGCCATCAGGTTCTTCTGCACACTGTAATTTCCTCTTCAATATTGTGTCATTAAACACCCCTGACAATGTCCCATATTCTAGTAACACCTATGTAGTCTGTGCTCTCAGTAACTTCAGCTTCACTCCACATCCTTAGCAGAAAAATAAACTCAGTTTGCTGTGGTTTAGCTAGAGATCTTGTGTTTTGACTGGTGCATCAACCATTCCCACTGGTCAAACTAAGCAAGAATCAGTAGGGCAAGAATCTAGACTTTTCTTTCTTTTCTCAGTAGTTCTCCCTTGCCTGTCTAGCACCAAACTTTCACCACACTTGTAGGAACTTACTTTCTTTTAGTCCTCTGCTGAGTTTTACTGAAATTAGTCAAAAATCTGAAAGTTAGAGGGGCCATGGGAGCCATCAGTTTGGTTATAAAAGGCTGTTTAGTTATAAAAGGCTTCTTTCCCTGAGAAGCCAGGCTTCCCCATTCCTTTCAAGCTTCAGAAATACGTAAAACAATTTTAACTAGTCCATCACATTTAGCTTGTAGATTTTTCCAGAGAAAAGAAATATAGTTCATTAACAGAGATAAGTTACTCTTAGCTTGAATCAGTAAATGCTACCACAGGAATAGCTGTGATGGCTTTTTCAAACAGTGAAAGACCTTCTCTTACACTGAGGAATAATTCAGGATGATACGCGATTCAGGCTTTTGGAGTCCTTCATGTCACAAGGGAGACTGAGGAACAAGCATGTCTACTGGATATTTGCACATCAAAACAAAATATCGTTAAACTGGGCCACTGATGCTGACTGTATTACCAGATTTCACGTTTATCTGGGCTTCCAACACATCACTTGCAATCCTCATTTCCAATGTATTGCTGGCTGATGAGGGTGCTGTTCCCTCCAGTTTACTCCCATGCAGCTGGGGAAAGATTCCCCCTGGAGCTCTGCCATGTCTTTGTGCAGGACACCTTCATACTGGCATAGTTTCTAGACTTAATATCTTATGGACAGATAATCCCTTCCATGCTTTTCATGGCTCTATAATTAGAGGATACTGAAGATATGAATGATGAGTTAAAAAAAGGTAAATTGTTAATTATGAAGAAAAGCAAAATGTGAGGAAACTTGTACTTTAAAATGAAACATAAGAGATCCCAGTAAGAACATTTGAAGTTAGAGAGAAAAAGCACTGACAATCTATCAGATTTCTATCGAAAAAAGGCTGTCCCCTTTTTCTCCCTCTCAAGCTTTTTTATTCAACTTTTTCAGTTTATCTACAGCACTAAAATCTGTTACTCCCAGGCTCTTGTTCTGAGAACTCATTAACTGAAACAAGGAAGGTAACAATGAAGAAAGCAAATAGACTTTGATTCATACATGTTTAAAGCTACAAGAGATTGTTCAGACTGTTTATTTTGATGTCTCATAACAGAATAATTCACCTGAATTTCACATAGTAATTGCAAGAGAACACCCCTGCCACACATACACACTCAGGTAAAGACTCAAATCAGTTATCCAGAATATTAAAAGTAATTCAAGTAGCTGGAAAGCACAAAAAACGTCAGAGTAGAATTGCCAGAAAATGCTGCCAGTTTTCTTTTGTGCCTCAGACACCTACAGCCCAAAGCTAGGGGAAGAATGTTTTTTTCAGTCAAAATGGCCTTATTACCTACAGATATGAATGTTTGTCACACTCATCTTCAAGGAGTTCTGCCTGTTCGCTGTGAATGTTAATTTAACTAACACAACACCGGATGAAGACACAACCTGGAAAGGTTGCCCTACTCTGGTTTCTGACACTTCCTTATTTCTTTTTCTTCTAATTCCAGCTTTCATGTGAATACCTCCACACATAAGTCTAAGATATTTTTTGCTTGCTTTCTTTAGGGAGAGGAAAATAGTCCCATGTTCATAAAGAAATAATATCAGAAAAAAATGAAGTAAATCTCTACGTGTATGTCAAACAAATATGGACACTACCTCTTAAGCACACTAATAATGAAAATAATAATAGTAACAACACTAATGGTTGCATTCAAGGTAGAAAAAGATAGTGTTGTTCATACAGACCTTTTTCTAAGTGTTTATTATTTCAGTAGGCCAAATGTGTGAGAGCACAAACACAGGCACACAAGGATGGAAGAACTTGCTTATGAGAACATGAGGAAAAAACAGACACCAAGCTCAAGTGTTGAAATCCTTCAGCTACCAGAAGCCCTGACTCTGACATAGTCTACATCATATCCTTCCTCATCCATGAGATTCCTATAGAACTCTACTCCTCCCAAAAAGAATTTAAATTAAGTTTAGACATACTTTTACATCTCAAAAGGAAGGTAGGTCAATTCCATACATACACATCCTTCTGGGATATTACTAGGTAATGCTCTTTATACCACAGCTGAATTTGGTCTGGAGGCCTAACTTACAAAGGAGAGTTTTTGTCCTTTTTTTTTAAATCTTCTTCTGTCCCTTTGAAGGATCCACTTTTACATGGCTTGTCTTGTGCAGAGAAGGAGGGAATGTTTTCTGTGAACTCTGCTAGTGAAGCTAAATTCATAAATATCAAAAAGAGGAAAGAAATGCAGATGAATGGCAGCAACAGTGAAAATGCTGGAGCAAGGAAGAGGAACAGGGTAAGAGGGAATGCTTGGGAAGATCATTTAATAGCTGTATAATAAAGCTATTTGTTATGCAGCAAAGGAAACATCTGAAAACAGAAAGCAATTTGCAGACTGTTTGGTCTGAACGTTGTGGCATGATCAAACAAATGCCTAGAGAAGAAAAAAAAGTCAGGATTTTTTCATGCTAAGATCCTGTCCCACCTTTTCACAGAATTACATATGAGGAACTCACAGTACAACATTTTCCTGCAAGCATTTAAATGACAGTTCCAAACCAGGCTACCCTTTAGTCTAGAACTCAGACTACATTTCTCACACAAATGCAGTGCCCCTGCAGACAGAGAATTAAAAGAATGAAACAAACTAGCTCTCCCTACACTTTTCAACACATTGTTTTTGCATCTAGAGGTCTTCTCTTTCCTCACTACTTTTCTTCATCTCCTTTTCAACATTATATTACAGGAACAAACCCAAGCCACCACTACAATAAGAAAGGTTCTCACTCTCAAGGCAGGCAGTCAAATGCATTGCAGTTAGGAGATAATGTATTTATTTCAGAGACAGACATCAGGATTTAGGTGGCAAGTAAGGACCCAAGTAAGATAAGCTTATCGGAAGGAGGCTGGTAGAGGTAGACAAGACACCCCTGGAATTGTTGCTGACCAACAGGGCACTGTCAGAACTACATAAAATTTGGTTAATCTGTGTTTAAGTGCCTTACACTGAAAACAAGTCCTCTATTCCTGGTTACAAATGTACAGCTATCAAGATGTCCCAGATATTGCTGCATCAAGTTTCATCAGTAGTTGTCACTCCATTCACTACTGACAACTACTGCCAACTGACAATGATCCCATAGACTTCTTACAGACTTTAGGGTTTATTTTGTTGTGGGTTGGAATTCTCCTGAAATTTCTTCTCACTATCATTACCCACACACTGACTACATTTGGGTAACTGTCTGCCATTTCACAGCTTGGAAGAAATCCAGAGTTTTGTCACTGCATTTCTGGTACAAGGAACTCATTCAACATTACCCTGGTAGAAATGTCTAATGTGCTACAAACTGAATTTTAATGAACCTACCAAGATTTCAGAGGAATACATTTTCCTGGTGAAATAGTTTAGTGCGTATTCCTTCAGCTTCATGATGCTGCAAACCAGATTTAATAAATTACTGAACTTTAAGTACATTACTAGAACGCCCTGATGACAAAGCATCTTTAATATCCATATATGATAACCCTACAGACATAGGGTGATTGTATATGAGGGGATAAGTAACTTACAGCTGATTTTCAAAGGGACAGTAGTTTTGAGACAATTAAAGATTTCAGGGTATTTTTAAAATGGAAAAAGGCCTTTAAACATTCTTTATTAATAAGAGCAATGAGTATTGTGTTGCTAATGTATTAAGCTAGTAGAAGTTTACCCAAATAAAGACTAGAATTAGAGGAAGAAAAAGCTGAAAAAGCAGAAGTGTTTAAATTTTTATGCTAAGCTACAGGAACACATGCTTTGATATCATTTTATCAGGAGATCAGACATGCGAAATCAGTCAGATGCAAAACACCATGTCACTTCAATAGACATAACTGTTGAATTAAAGTATCTGCAGTTATATATTTATGCTATTTAAAAAATACATTCTGAAAATACTTTGAAGTAAAATAGATTCAAATTGCACCTGCTTACATGTATCGTTCTATCTCATTACAAGACATAATTCTTCTTGTCTGTATTGTTACCACAAACCATTGCTAAAAATAAATGCAAACTTCTGGCACAGTCAAAAAAAAAAAAAAATAGAGAAGCTGCTCTAACAATTTAAAAAAAAAAAAAAAAAAAAAAAAAACAAACAATTATCCATCACAGCAATATGCTGTGTCTAGGACCTGCTTATAGCTTTATTTTTAGAAGACAGCAAAGGGCAAAAAGTAGTATTTGAGTAATTGTACATTGCTTTGCATAGGGAAAATTTTTTTGGTCATTTGGTGATATTCTAATGCCCTGAGGCATGAATACAGACTAACCAATCTAGCAGGTAAAGCTAAAAATTTTATGGATGATCATAAAGTTAGCTGGCACCTTTTAAAAGTTCAGCTACACTGTTTGATTTTGACCTCCAGCATAATCTAAGTGCTTTGTGAAGAAATATTTCATTTCATTTGCTTGAAATTTACCCATGATTGGCTTCATGTGACTTCATGTCCTTTAATTATGAAAGAGTGCAAAAAGTCTGGGACTGATTGTTATTTTTTCTTCTAAATATACACTTTATATTTCCAGTGTTTAATGAAAGCCATGCTAGACTGTTTCTAACGCTAGGGAATCCTAAATTTTGCAAAATGTCAGGATGTAGTTTATTCACCATACATCAACATGATATGCTTTCCAAAATCCTGCTTGTTTACATGATTAGAATTAGACTTCAGTAACACGTGAACACCTATTTGATTTTAACTTGTTTTTTTTTTTTTTTTTTTTTTTTTTGGAAGGATGACTTGAATTAGACTCCCACGGATTTCATGAAACTGGTCTTTATATGATGAAATAAAATCAGGGTCTACAAAAATTCATTTAGAGAGAAGTACTAGTGAGTAATGAGACACTGGAAATTGAAAAAGCAGAGAGCACTCCAGTCCCAGAAGAAAGTCATGCACTGTTGTGCTTTAATACATTTACTTCAGATTTGCTGAAATCTATGGGAAGTCAATCCCCTGAAGGTTCTTGCTGGCATCTTACCCCCTAAGCCTAGATGTGCCACCCCTAGAGAACACTAAGCACTTCCTGCAGTCTTGGTAAGTCTTGGTTCCATCACATACAAGCAAAATTAAAAAGCACTTTTGGGTCTAGGGTTCATGCCCTGTGCAAGAAAGAGCAAAGTGAGTGGTTATTGTTTCCAAAGCAGATATTTCAGACCTGATGTAGGGATGACATAGTCCTATGCACTTGCCTCATGTACTATACAAGTTTGGATATTAGCTCCAACTAGTCAAGACTTCACTGTAGTGTTGGATGTTCCTTGATTAACCTGGCTGCTTATCAAAGTCAACATATAGAAAAGATTCTGGGGAGGAAAAAAAGAATCTTGCCATATACCTGTCAAAAACATAGCAAAGGTGCTCTGCACTGTTAATTTTTGATGTCGACAGTTCGAATATATCCTCTATTCCTTCCAATTGTCATACTGTAATCACCTGTTCTAGCTATCTGTCCCTATCAGTGTATTCTAGCTCAAGGCACTGCAGAGAGAGAGGCATCAGAAAATTTGACATCTTAGTCACTCATTTCCTAATATCTATTTAGAAGTGTAATAAAGATGTCACATGTGCATGAAAGAAAAGGACACTCGCTCTGGAGAAGTCACATCTTAAGATTCACCCTGAGATTTAGAGTTGCATTCCAAAACCAGTTAACTTGATAAAGAGGAATCTGAATCAGACACGTTTTTGTGGCCTGGTGGTGTTCAGTTGGATATTTAAAATATTATCTGTCTACATCAATACAGCCGTGGATCACATTTAATCCCCTATGATCTTGAAGCCTTAATGATAATCAGTTTTTAGTTTGATTGTTTTTAAAGAAAATTGCTGTTACGAAAACAATTGACATTTATAATATTTGTCAGTCTCTACTAACATTAAAGATGCACTTCAATAATAACCTATGAAAACAGAAATCTGGTGATATGCCAAAAAATATGTGGAAATATTTGGGGACAATATTTCATACACAAAATTATTAGGTCAGCCTAAATATCACCAATTGTTATAAATTATTTATAAAATATCACTTAATAAGTATCATTTCAGAGACAAACACCTCTTCTAGGACACTTGTTTTTAACAAAGGTTTAGGGATTACTCATAACTGGATGGACTGCCAGAAGAATGGAAAAAGCTTCTTGAATTTCCTCTGCTGTCATGACCTACAGTCTCTACAGGTCATGTTTTGCAGGTGGGAAGTGACCTCCATGGATCACGGGTAGGAATATGTTTTTATATATTTAATCTCAGTTTAAACACTAACATGCTTAACCTAGAGGTTCCCTTACATATTTCAGGAAACAGCATGCCTTACTTGGGAAAGTTTTCTGATGACTCAGAGTCAGGTCCAAGCCAAGTAATAGGTAGCTGTTTCCAACACACTGAGTATCCACATGCAGTGATGAAAGCAATGTAAAAACAAGGTCTTAAACTGAGGAAAAAACTGAAGCATTTTTCTCCTTTCCTATGAAAGTCTGAGTGGGTCTTAAAAAGCAAAGGAACATACAAAATAATTTTGGGCATATTTCTCAGGGACCAACACAGAAAAGAGACATGTTTTAACAAAATCTATTAGAGGACAATAATTCATGCTATCTATCATATTGTACCATTCATTCATGCATCATCTAACAAGATGACATTTAATACAAAATAAGAATGATGAAGGTCACAGGAATTTGCACAATTTATTACTGGTGTCAAGCCAGATTAGTTTAGCTAGTGCTTGACTAAAATTTGCCTAGTGTGACTGTCTCTGAGTAAGAGGTTATTATCTAGTTTTTTTTTTTTTTTTTTTTTTTTTTTTTTTTTCTCTCATATGCAGTCTTACACTGCAAAGGACTGTAGGGAGTTCTCTGAATCTCACTGGAAAAGGGTTATTCAGGTGTCACATCATGCTTCTGCCTCAGCTTTCACTTCTTCCTTTCAGCTCTCAACAGTCACTCTCAATGGTTGATATAAAGATTATAATGAGATGCAGTAGCAGTGCTAGGCTTTTGGGAAAGTCAGAGAAAAAAACCCTTTCAAGGGTTGAAGATGAGATGAAGATCTCAGTTTGGGGGTAAAAGAATACATAAAACACACAAGATTTTTTTTTTTTTTCCAAAGTACTGTCCACATTTGAGTATTGGCCAGAATAATAGCCTTCAGGAATGAACGAATACAAGTCAAAAGAGACTCCACTTTATTATCAACCCACCTGATAAACTCTAGGATCTGCTGATGTAGAGGCCAAACCATTTTAGTTCTTATGTAAGGAGAAACATGAAGTTGTAATGAACACCAGTCTTTGGTGGAATCTGACCCATAGTCACTAACACACAAGTCTGTATACAATATCTGTTCAACACTTTTCAGAAAAACAGCCAAATTGTATTTCCTCAAAGATTCTTGCCACATTTTTTTTTTATAGTATCTTTATAAAATACCATGTATTTATGCAACTGTGAATAATTCAGACACTTCCCTTGTCCAACTTCAATGAACTTGTCAGCATTACTCCAGGGTTAATTAAACCCAAGAGGGACAAAACTACAGTGTTGCTTTGACAGGATCTCATAGTCCTTGGACATGTAGATGAATAATATTCAAAGCTGACAAGCACCTCACATTCCTGTAGTATTCTCACATGCATTGATTATTATAGCTCCCTGTCCCACGTTACATGACAAAATTTCTCCATAGTATTTGATATCAATTCCTTCTTCATTTAGAAGCAGATAAACATTCTTTATACCATTCAATGTTTATTGCAGGATTAAGCTATACCTCTGGCAAACAAACAAATCTAGACTGAATTTCCATGGATTTGTCATGAACAAAGTTACAAGTAATGCATTTGAAGGGGGGGAAGCCTGCAATCTGAACAACTTGAACTCCTAACACAACATTCCTGCCTATGAAACAATGCTGTGAGAGACCAAGAGACGCCTGCAGAAAGGAAAATTCATCCATCATTCTAGCTACTCTGGTAAGAATTTTTTCAAAAAAAAAAAAAAAGTTTTATTGGAAAACTTTCTTAAAGCTGAAGTTGTTCAGGTGGATCAGAAAAATTTTTGAGGTCTGAGAATGAATTTATAATCAGATCCGAAATGTCTGAATCTGAAAAGGATTCAATCCGAAAGGGTTGTTAGACATTGGAACAGGCTGCCCAGGGAAGTGGTGGAGTCACTATGGACGGAAGTCTTTAAAAGACGTTTAGATGTGGAACTTAGGGATATGGTTTAGTGGGGACTGTTAGTGTTAGGTCAGAGGTTGGACTCGATGATCTTGAGGTCTCTTCCAACCTAGAAATTCTGTGATTCTGTGATTCTGTGAGATCTATGGAATAAGGAGCTGTGCATACTGTATTCCCAAGGGACGGAGGAGGGGGATGGGGGGGGATGGGGAAAGCGTGGTTACACTTTCCTCAAAACGTATTATTGCCTTGTCTCCAAGAGCCTTTGCTCACAAGACTACTTTGCTTAACTGCCTGGGAGATGGATTATATAACCAAATAATTAAAAAATAAAAAAATTCAGCCAGATCAGTCCCCTGATCTGACCTGTTGGATTAACACATCCAACACAAAGAGTGACAGAGGGATAACTGAACAGGGCATCCCTTGGTAACACTGCCTGCTCTAGGTAGGAAGATTCAGCCACTGAAGTCTGCATTGCTGTACAGGGAGCTCTGCCCAAAGAAGGTGTACCAACACACAGACATTCCTACAGAGCTGCATCCAACAGTTAATTAGAAATTAATTTTTTAAAATACCTTATTTAAATACAGTCACTTTCTCAGAAGTCAAGTAATCTGGAGAATGGTATATAAATTGTATATATAAACCACTTTGCCACAGACATTCTCCTTGCTCAGTCTACAAAACTTCAGAAAATTGAGAAGTCAATACATTTTATTGTTAACATTTAAAGCCTCCACTAAATGATCATACAAGGTACAATGCAGAAACATGCACCAAATGGAATGGCCAAAGAGATGCAGTATGAAACCTTCTTTATGATCCAACACAAGCAAACATCTTGTAATTTTTAGTCTTCCAATTTTTATTTATTTAAAAAAATAATTTGCTTGTTATCAGAAGTGACAGTAGTGTCTAATACCAGGTTTTGCCTGATACATCACAACAAACTGATTGCTTCTAACTTTGCCAAACAAACTCCTGGGCTGCAATTTCTCAACCTTTGTATCTACCTCAGGCAAAACATATTGAGAAAGCTTCAGAGAAGACATTTCTGTAATTTCCAGGAACAAGTATACAGTATTAAAAAAAAGATAAGTTTTTATTAAAGCAATAAAAAAAAAAAAAAAAAAAAACAAAAAAAACAACTACCTGGCATTGGTCCTTCAAGAAACTTAAGTGCCCCTGTGCTTTAGGGAGGGGATTTGATACCTGGCAGGTGCATTCAGTCTACTGCAGCTATCTACAGCTGCAAAACAGAGATAGCTCAGGCACCTGGGAACCCCAAGAGATGCCTCAAAAACAACAGGGCTAAGAAAATAAAGGAATTAAGTGGATGTGGACTTACTGCAGATGTGAAGCAGTGACATAATCTTCCTATTTACCACTAGAGTGCAAGCACTTGCCCTCTGTGCCATGCTTTGGCACCTCTCCGGCTCCACAGGGAAGCTTCAGAGCTGCTGGAGAAGTGTAGTGGGAGTCAGTGATGTAGCAGGGAAGGTGGAGAACGGCTGATGGTCCAAAGCCATAGAATCCATGGCTCAGAAAAGCTTCCACAACCTTAGAGACAACCTTTATCACTCTTCTCTGGTCTCTCCTGAACAATGTCCCATGACTCAGTAACCCTGATGTGGCCTGCTCATGGCATCACAGCCTTACAGAACATAAGTAAAGTCCATATTTTACCCAGACACTTATAGTAGGATCATATCTTCAGAACACCTTAAAGGCCAATATTTCTACTATTTTTTTTTTCAGGTAATTGTTTTCCTCTGATAAAGGCACAAGTGTTCAGACAGCTCCACTTTGCTGGGTTCAGTAGAAATCTGTCATCATCACTTCCAGTTCCTATCTGAGCCTGTCATCCAAATTCAAATGTAAAGAAAATTCACTCACTGGTTAAATTTAGATTACATCATGAAAGCCCCTTACAAAGCCAAACAATCTAGGCAAAATAAACATTTTTCTTTGGCAGCATATAGACCTGTGTGACAGTGTACATGCAGAACTCATAAGCACTAGTAGGGACTAGTCTAGTCAGTGCCATCTGTTCACTATTGTGAGATGACTGGATGTTCTTCCACCACCCTCACTAAAGGTCAATGTATCTTTGACAGAAAGAAAACCAAGTCAAAACCCACCGTTAGGTGCCCCAATTTTTACCATAACAGCTGCTGTTCAGCAACACCTTCTAGATTGCGAGGGGTCACAATTCTGAAAGGAAATTCCCCCACTGGCACATGAACTCATGAAAATGAAGGCCCCTACTTGAGGAAAAAAGGAAGTCCTCAGGCAAAAATACACATTTAGCAGAGATTGCTGCAGCAGTGCTAGCTGACCTAGCATAGATGAGCACAAAAAACACTCCTATAATCTCTTCTGTCAGCCTTGCTATGTGGGCAGTAACTGACAGCAGAATAGTGCTAATGTACTAGTGAAAGAAGAGGGAGGAAGGGTTTTTGAAACCACAGTTATTTTTGCAGAAATGGCCTGACCACAGCCGTTCAGAATATTGTTCATGCAGATGTAGTGGGTTTACATGGCAAGGTTTTGGTAGCAGGGGGTCATAGGGATGGTTTCTGTGAGAAGAATCTAGAAGCTGCCCCATGTTAGGTAAGGGCCCCGCTGCTGATCAGAGCCGAACCAGTAAGTGATGTTGTTTGCGCTTCTGTGAGAGCATATTTAAGATGGGAGAAAGCAGGGTTCCACGCTGCAGCCTGTGGAGGAGACCACAGTGGAGCAGGTGGACCTGCACCAATGGAAGCTGTGGCTTGTGAAGGACCCCCAGCAGAGCAGATTCTGGGCCAGACCTGTAGCCCGTGGAGAGGAGCCCATGCAGGAGCAGGTGACCTGGCAGGAGCTGCTGCCTGTGGGGGACACAGGTTGGAGCAGTTTTCTCCTGAGGGATGGACCCCGTGGTACGGACCCATATCTGGAGCAGTTCTTGAAGAGCTGCTGCCTGTGGGAAGCCCATACTGGATCAGTTCACCAAAGACTGCATCCTGTGGGAGGGACTCCACAGCACAGGGGATGAGTGACCAAGAAGCAGCAGCACTACAAACTGACCATAACCCATTCTCCCGTGCCACTTGGGGGAAGGAGGTGGAAGAGGGTGGATGGGGAGGAAGGTGCTTTTGGTTTCTTTCCTTTGTTTCTCACTTCTCTAACTTGTTAGTAGTAAGCAATAAATCTTACTATCTCCCTATGCCGAGTCTGTTTTGCCCGTTACAATAATTACTGCGTGATCTGCTTGTCCTTATCTCAAACTTTGAGCCCTTTTCATTGTATTTTCTCCCCATTCCTCTTTGAGGATGAGGAGTGAGATAGCAGTTGTGGTGGAGCTGCCGACCTGAGTAAAACCACCACAACAGACCAGTGTCTGGATCGAGCACCATAAATTCAGAGGCAATGTACATTTCCCTATCAGCAAAGCAAAACAGGCAATTTTAGCATCACTCAACCTCCCCCCATCTTGGGAAGCCTCTCTGCTCAGATGCTATTAAATAGAGTTCCTCACCCTTGCTCCACTTCATAGGCTAAGAAGAGCAGGGAAGTCAACCCTGAATGCCATTTTATATATTTCCTGTCCTAGTTTCTCTCTCCCTCAGTCATGCAACTAAAAAGTCAACTCTGAATAAAATCAGAAACTGTGAGAGTATAAACAGCAGACCCTTATTGCTGCATCCCAATTTGTATTGTTTACCAAATTAACATGACTGATAAGAGCTGAACTCTGCATGTTACCACTCCTACTTCTCCTACTCACTGTATTTATTTTTAAATCTTTCACCTACTGAACAAGAGGAATGTCTCTTAAATGGGTTAAGTGGCATGAAAGCATGACACTTACACAAATTCTAACCAGGAAAATAAATTTGCTGCTATGAGTTTGAGTGTTCTTTAGCACGTTTTCTCGAAGTTCGCTTTTCAACTTCTAGCAGGTTCAATGGCTCTGTTCTTTTTTCATTTTGGTAACTTCAGCTGCTACTTTTAAATTGTTTCTGCAACAATATTTTTTAAACAAGACATCCCCAGAATTAAAAATTAAGGTAACTTCTTCTAGGGTGAGATTGTTACCTTCTCTTTGCACTCTGCCTGGTATAAAGAAGATTGTTTTCTGCCTTCAGCACCTAGCATTTTCCTTGTCTCAATGGACTGAGTTGCAAAGAAACTTCTGAACGTACGTGAAGATTCATGGTTGGTTAGCAGGAAGGAGAACAAGAATCAGCTGCATGCAAACCTGGGATCCCTATTTTCTTCAGGGATGAATTAACAGGCTGGGTACACCTAAAGTCACATATTATGAAGGAAATGATCATAACAGCAGGAAGATTTAGGAGCTCTACCTGCCCTAAAACAAGACAAATAAGACAGTGTTAATAAACAAAAGACTGAGATTTGAAATGAAGTTGGTTTTCCTCACTGTCTTGAAAATGAATTAAATTCATTTCTTTATGACTTATAGCTGTAACTATACTTGAATTTGCATATCCACTATTTTCAGTTTCATTCTTTTTATATCGTAGTTGCCATTCAAATCTAAAACATTAATATAGAACATAAATACACCTATTTACACGTCACTGATTTTATAGGATTCCATTGAGTTGGGCAAACCTGATTCTCAAACTCTGAGGGAATCTATATCTAGTATTGAATTTACTGACTTAATTCAATCAGACTGCTGTGAACAATAACACCTGATCTGCTGAAGTACTGGTTTTGAGATCCCATAAATGGTTTCAGGAGCATCTCGTGGCACAATATTGCTTTCCATATATTCTTAGCTAAGAAAAAGCCATGTTCAAGGTTTGTTGAAGGAGAATATGCAGATCACTGGTAAGTTTGGATAATGGCCTCTGAGAGCAGGCCAGTCATTTTAGTACTGCCACAATTGCTCTTGATTATGGTTGCTGATTTTCCTATGTAAGAGCGCAGTAAGACATCTTTAATTACAATTAAATTTAACTGCAATTAAAAAAAAAAAAAAAAAGTCATAGAAAGACAGTGGTCTTTGGGGGGAAAGATTTTCATTTGAAGGTCCTTCAGCACAAGACACATACTATAGCTATCCCTTAATAAAGGAGAGACAGGGATCCAAATGCAAAACTATACCTGCAAAACTCGAGTACCCCTTGGCCACTCAGTGAAGGGTAACAAGAACTGGTCACCAAATTATGTTCCAAAATCTTGTACAGAACACATGGAAAAATAAAGACCTCTACAGAAAAAGCAGAGCTCCCTTAATGGTGAGCTATGTTGACAAGTATATGAAAGTTTAGTACATGTTTGAACACTAATAATATGCCAGATAAGAATTGCCTGAACGTTTATCCTGGGCAAATCATTCTTCACTCATATGTGACTATTTTAGCTGCTTAGATCTGCAGTAAGATTATGTGAAAAACGTTAAGCTGTGGTAAAAATAAAAATCTCATATGATTTCCAACAAAAAGTATCCTTCCTCTTCCCCAAACTCAGATTTCAATTTTGTATTCTTTGAACTCATAGTACATTGGAAGATACATCACCACAAAATTTCCTCAAAGTTCTGTAAAAACCCATGCACAAGTTCTAATCAATAAACTATGTGACCGTTCTTTTCAGTGGCATGTACAGATACTCACATCTAGTGCCAGAAAGATTCTCTCACCTGGTTAAAATTGAGTAGATTTTTCTGTCTGCAAAATAAATGAAAGCTAAAAATAATCAATCCCAGATACTATGGAGACTACCGGTATTTATGTCCCATCAAATCTACGCACTTATTAAAATACGCACTTAAATTTCTGGGAGCTCCCAATGTAAATTAGGATGTTCTCATTTCAAAGTCAGGACAAGTTACTTGCAATGCAAGAAAAACATTCTTGCATTAAGCTCATGACCCATAGCTGAACACTTTCTTTAATTACATTCAGAGATCAATAATAGAAATGCACATTCTTCAATTTGTTATTAAATAAAAGGATCTTCAAAGGACCCACACCTTAAGAGCAAAAAAGACATTTTTCAGTTAAATTAAACTGAATTGACTTAAACTTCTTTCTTCTTCTCAGCTCTGTTCCCATCTTATTTGATGACTTACATAAGTATTGTATCAAAGTTTCTTCTCATGGGTTACCAGCTCATCTGGAAATAAGATATGAATGAAATCTAACAAGAAACTCCTGACATTTTCAGCAAAGGCTTTCCAGGAAAGAGATCCAGATAAGCCTCTTGATATCTGAACTGAAATCCACCTGATATTGACTAGGAAATACATGTATAGGCGGCTCCTCCAGCAGAGAGAAGGACATTGTTGGTTTGCATTGTAGGACCTAAAACTTCATCAAAAAATATTTCTAAAACCCCAAGCTGTTAGCATGTGCACAAGTGACTCGCATGGTCTCTCACCTCATTGTAACTCAACACTGGCACTAATACCTTACATAGTAACTCACAGACTAAGCCAAGAACTGAATAGGCTATGAACTGACAAGGAGGAGTTGTTTATGTGGTCCTACTGAGACTACCCAGGATGGGGCAAGGTGTAGGAGTGAATCATAATCAAGGTGAGAGGAAGAGGATTTCACTTTGTTGTTCATTAAGTTGAACACCCTCTTTTTATTCTTCGGAAAACATTGGTGTCTATGCCTATAGTACTTTTTTGCCAATCCTACATCTGCACAGAAGTCTGTCCTGGTCACTCAGAACTGCAAAGAAATTGTTTTCTTTAAATAATCCAAGGAGAAGTCAGCTTGGAGGCTTCAGAGCATTTCAAGTCACAGTGCCCACTCTTGAGGTACTAAATAATGCAGTAAGAGATTCACCTGCACAGCAAGGTAAAAGAAAGAAAGATGCTTTGAACTGAAGGAGGCAATTAAGGTAGGACTGCAAAGGGACCCTCTGGATGACTTCTCAATGTTTTCTGCAAAGTCACCTCTGCCTCTTCAACGACTAAAAGCAGCAGAATCTATGGATACAGCTGTGCTTTTTGCCTACAGTTGATAGTCTCATGGGGAGCAACAAGCAGACAGACTAAAGCTACACAGAACACTCTTCAGACAAAGGTGTCTGACTGCAGCCAAGGCATCTGACACACCTCTGCTGTTTGCAGCCTGTAAGGTGAGCATGAGTAGCACAGGGTGTGCAGCAATGAGCTTTAAGTGCAGCTGATTGGCCCCTGCTAGCAATGCCTTCCCTCAGTGCTAGCACAACAGTGAAACACTGGCAAAAACACAAGTCCACGGGGGCAGCAGGATCAGAAACATGACTGGTAGGAAGAGGCCAACAGCTCAAATATCTTTGTTCTGATTTCTTCCCTTTTCCCAAGTTATAATTTTTAAAGCCCTGGCCTGTTGAGGGGTTTTAAGCAACAGGGAACTGAAAAACTACAAGGTGACCTAAATACTCTTCAGTATCCTAAAAATTCTTTTTTTTTTTTTTTTTTTTTTTTTAATCTCTTGTGTACTAGTTATATAAGAAATTCCAGTATGAAAGGATTGCTTTCTATTAAAGGTAACCACTGGACATGACAACACATCAGAAAGTGTGACAAATTCTGAATGACTGACTATTTAGAATGTAAGAGTGCATTTCTATAGAACTGCCTAAAACTCTAATTCAAAAGAGAAATACATTTACACCAAGACAAACTCTACTCTCATGGAGCCAGAATAAATCCATTTCCTCTTCAGTTTTCACATGCACACAGGGGAGCAAAACTTTGGTTTAAGATTATTATTTCTGTCAGAATCATTACTCATATGAAGGTGGACCGCGATACCACTAAGTTGTAGGACCCAATTTGCATTCTTGCTTGAATTGCAAGTACAAATCCACATCCCATACACATGCAGACAAGAGCTCAGATTACAGTTCCATATCAGAACAGCAGGGGAAGAGTTACAATCTCTTTTGCAAGAGTTTGCAAGCAGGTATGCACTGGCTCAAAACCCCATCCTGAAAGTGATCAAACAAAACCTGCTCAGCCTGCACACGTAATAAATGCAGGACAATTCATATTCCTTTTAATTACGTGCCTTGATCTAAGTTTCTAGTATTTGTTTTTTACTAGTGCTAATACAAGTACCACTTAAGAAAAACTCTGATAGATTGCAATAAGGCTAATGTAAATTTTTCTTTTGCTTATGATATAACAAGAACTTGGCACTTGCTAAGATGATGTGCTCAGGGAAAGGAATAATAAGGATAGACTGAATTCAGATTGTCAACCATAATTTTTCTGGACAACAAAAATAGAATATTTCCTAGTTTATACCAGCGGAGGGTCTACTTTATGAATGTAATACAAGCAGTTTGTGCAATAAGACATTTTCCCTGAAATCTCATTTATTTCCAAGACAACACAGTTAAACTGATAATGCACAAAGATGTGCTGACATACTTCTGGAGGCAAAGGATCCCAGTATAGCTTATTCTCTTGTATTTAAGGAAAAAGACCATACTCATAACAGTGGCTTTCTATTTGTATGAATGCATTCCTTTCTGGAATTTCACTAACTCAAGCACTGTCAGAATAATATTACTTTAAAATCTGCAGCATAACTATACTTCGATCAGCTACAGGAGAGATATCAATACCCCCTAGGGTTAACTGATACTGTTCCCTGCACATGCCTTGTGAATCTTGTGGGAATTGATCCTTTAAATTTTTGTTTGTTTGTTTGTTTTTGCTAGCATATTTCTTAACTTCCACTTGGTGTGTCCCAGGGCTGATATTTAATAACACTAAGAACACTCACAGGTGGGCTACCAAGCTGCCTCTCTACAACTTCTGCTGACAAAGGGGAAACTGAAGACAGCAGGCTGGAGCTGACTTTGCGAAGTTCCACTTTTAATAACTGTTTTGGCCTCTTTTTAATTTTAAAGATCAGCTCAGGTTTCCTCTGGGGAATTACCATTTTGGGACAGCCTCAGAACCCCCATTAGCCACAGCCCTGGGCTGCGCTCAGCAAAGAGCATCTCCAGTTTGCTCACTGCTGTGTTTCTTGCCTTCTTATTAATCACTGTCTTTTTGATGACAGCATTGTGGACACCTGCTTCCTGCTGACTTGATTGGAATCGGGCCTTTACATCCAAAGCATCCAATTTCTTATCTTGAGGAATTTCTTCAGGAATTTTTTCCCTAACCCCTACTTTAGTTCCATATTTCTCCATACCAAAACAGAACTAATATTACAGTCCCAACTACTGATTCTGCCTCCATTCAAATCCCCATTTTCATTGCACAGAAAAAAAAATCATAACAATCTTTCAAAATCATAAACATTTGGTAGAAAATCATGATCCAAGTGGCAAATGGTAAAGGGAAGACATGGATTTTTTCCCCTCCTTTCATGGTTCCCTAGTATTTCTGCAAGGATGAATGCATTGTTTCCATCAGATATTTCATGTAAACCAGTATAAATGTCCTGTTCAGACTTATCAGAAATCTTAGTTTGGTTTCAGAACTAGAACAGGACCAGAACTGAACGGAGACATTTATGAGGAGACATTAATGAGTAATGCATTTAAAAAACACTGAACTTAAATTTGAAGCACTTTGGCAAAGCTTTGATAGTTTAAAAGACATTTTTCTTCAACCAACCAGAATTTGTGTTTTATTTCCAGGGAAAAGTGAAATCAAATTTAAGAAGTCTTTGCTCAGCTATATTAGGCCCATCCATAAACTTTGTAGACAACTAGTCCATGAGTGACTAAGAAAATTAAATATAAATTCTCATGGAGCTGAAATCACCATTGATCCAGTATTCTCTCCAAAATGAGCAGGAAGAATCCCAGTGACCTCTGGGGAGTTTCAGTGATATATATCCAATGCAGGAATCATTCCAGTACTATTACGGGGTGGAGTTCCTGGTACTCAAGGTGAGTTCTCTAAGAAATAGTGCCTGCCCAAAATTGAGTCTGGTACTTGACATGCAACTGGGGAGCTCACCTCAGAGTAAGACACCACTCTACCATGCTTAAAATGGAAATTAAGCACTCCATATTGCCATTAAGACCATTTGAGCTCTGCCTTAACACGTATGTCATTAAATGTCTTCAAACCTGCATTAAGATTTACAACTACTATATTTCAAATAGTTGCAGCCATTCACAAGGAGAAAAAAACCTTCAGTTTTGCTTGCAGTCAATTGTACCAACAGAATTAAGCTGCACAGAGAAACAGCAAGCTGAGTATAAAATTGGTTAGAAATTAGAAGTCATATTCTAACGGGTAATGGTTTATGGAAGAGGAAAACAGGATAGGAATGGTGCTTCTTGTTCTCCATCTCCATCTTCTACTTTGATGAAGGAATAAGGAATAAGCAGCAATTCATGAATTTGTCTCAACATTATCATCAGAGATACTGGGTTCTAAATGCTGTTCCAATAGCATGTTTTGATGCTGAAGCCTAGAAAATAGAATTTAATACAGATAAGTGGACTTTGCATAATGGAAGTTCAATATTAATTGTAACCACAAAGTAAAGAGCAAATAATACAGACAACTGATATTAAAAGAATTAATAAAGTATAATAGATTATTTCTTGCAGCTGCATTGCATGAGAAAGAAAAAAGAAGAGTAAGGTGCTTGGCTGACAACAAATCCTGTCTAAGTTACACAATAATTAATAAAATCTATTCTTACTGCATTAAATTCAGTTTTGGCTCATTATTTATAGGAAGGTATTTAGGAAAAAATGTGCAGTGTATGTGTTAGCATAGTTACTGTCAAATAAGAATTACCATGAACTTTTGTTTCCTCACTGTCTTAAAAGACATACCATTAAAAGCTTAAGAATCATTGGCAAAAAATATGTATTGATATCAACAGGTTTATTATTTCTCATAGGTGCTTGTTTATGAGGGCTCCTTTAGGCTGAAATAAAGCATATTCATTGCCCGTATTTCATTTAAGTAAACACATTTGTGATTATTACTGACAAGAAGAATTATATGACAGCAATGCAGAGCAGTGAAAACAAACAATAGGACTCACCAAGCTATATACAGATAAACACCGGAGATGGTGTTGCTCACAGCTAGTAAGCATACAAATCTAGTGTTCCTGTTGTGTTCTGTGACATTAGGGTCAAGTATATGAAATAGATTTGTATTGCTCATTTAGAAATCCCATACATTTCTTTTAATGCAGCATTAAAAGGCTTCTAGCAGAGCTCAGAATACAATACAATGTGGTAAGCCATAATTGTGCATTGTCATGTTTAATAGCGCCAGGACTAAACCCTAGGAAACTTATTTTTCAAATTAACCTTTTTTTTTTTTTTTTTTTTTCCCCCTCTCAAGCTACCTTTCTATGAATTGTGTTTCTACATCCAGACAATTCTCATCCCATTCTCTCTAATCACTGGTCTTTTTTTTTTTTTTTTTTCTAATTGAACTTAAACCATCAAAATGGCACATAAACAAGATTTTTGTATCGAAAACCTGTGAATTTTGACAGTGATCAAGAGTACTCACCCCAATCACCAGCTGTGTGCCCTGTGTAAGTGCTAATTTAACTTAAAAAGTATCACTTGAACAAAAACAGGAAATCTGTGGTACAGTTCTTAAGATATCAACTTATGTACCTAATGCTTAAAAAGAAAAAAAACTCCACCCCCAGCAGATTCACAAATTTATTTTTTCCCCTCCTGCTCCCCACTGCCTCCAGAGACATATTTCTACCAAATCCATCAAATCGTTCACAGAAGAGACCCAATTTTAAGTTTCAGATCTAAATCAAAAATAAGTCTTTGACATCACCTACAAATACTCAGAAAATTGAGCTTTTCCACAAATCATCCTTAATGTTTTGAATATTGGTATGACCAAGCTGAACCCTCTAACCATATTACTTCTCTTGGAAGAAGGTACATCTGCATTAATTTGTCACTCGATGTTTTTGATTTGCAAATATGGAAGACAGTAAAAATTTAACTAGAATAACATGCTTTCTTTTCCTTCTGCCTTCACTATGGCTGGATGTTTCATTCTCTTCATGGTTTTAATAAGCAATGCTTCCACATATTTTAGAAATGTAGGTGTTAACCGATCTTTATTGATAGTCTTGATTACATTTTCCCCAAATACTGATGGGTCAGACAACCTACTCTCAAGAAATAGCAATAGACACCTCCACAAACAGATCCCAATCATATCAAAGAAATCCCTATTATATATATTTCAGACTATCCAAAAACATACTGTGTGCAAAAAATAGCCTCAGATAGGAAGAGATATTTTTACTCAAGAAAAAAGAAGGTGCAGTTTTCTGAGGGACTTCTATATCCAGGCTTCTCTGCTATTTGGTGATAGCATGGATGTCTGTGCATCTTGCTTAAGAGGTGTTGAGTCAGGAGCAGAGTTTAAGAAATAAAATTTGCAGCTGCTGGATCTGAATGTAACCTTACTCTTTTATGAGTCACTCCACATCCTGTGTCATGAATAGACCACTGGAGGATGAGCCAAGATGTTGTTTTCTCTTCAAAAAGAATTTAAAAAAATTAAAAATGGTGTGCAGTTAAAAACAATGGCAGTACCTCAGAAGGCCTGAATAATAGATAGTCCTGTAGAGAACTCAAAATGCATGCTTTGTATTTTTGCTAATGAATGACGGAGCCAGTAATAGAAATTTTGATAGACAACAGTGAAATAAAGAGTCCTATTCAACTGCAGATTTTATTTGTATCCAACACAATGCAGTTTTCATGATGCATCACAACCCTGGGCATAGTATATCATCTCAACAACGTGAATATGATTACAACTCAGAGTCAAACAATGACTCTATGGACCACCCTTCAAATAGAAATGTATATTAAAAAGTCCATTTATTTGCATTAGTTGAGCTTCTAGATTTTATCAATAGCTGGGTCACAGCCACTGGGCCAGATTTGCAGCTGATATAAATCAACACTACCACTAGAGCTCCAAAGTACCTCAGCAGAATACTGTTTACATCAGTCATAGTGAACTAAGATGAATGAAATCAAAGTAACACTCCAGTTGGCTGAATTTTCATCCCAAAGGAGGGGCGGGGAAAGAGAGAGAAGAATCATGTGTTGTGGAGTCTGCAAAAAGTTGATCTAACAGACTACAGGAAACCACTGAAAGTAATTAGGAAATGTGCTTCCAAAATTTTATCTCATTTAACTCTCTGAAGTTTAGGTGTCCGCCTAAACTAAGCATCTGGATATCCTCTACTGACAAAAACTAATAGCAAATGAAAAACAAACAAACAAACAAAAAACCCCACAGCTTTTGTGTGGACCAATTTCTCTTCAAAGACCACAGGCAGCGTTGTGCACTAATTTAGGCTCGATACTCAGCTATCAGTGGTCTGATTTTTGTCCTCTTCAAGTAATGGACTTGGCTACTGTTCCCTACCACTTCTATATTATCCATCACAATCGATACATACCAGATACAGGTTAATAATTCATTGTCCATAAATCATTTTTTTTTTCAATGCACAGAAATTTGAGAAAGCATCATTCCTAGTATGATTTTGAATTGGAAAAGCAGTATTGTGCATTGCAATAGTAACATGAATAATTCAAAAGGAAAGAAAGCATGTATATCATCCGTAGAAGCACACAGCATAGATAAAACAAGCTTCCTGTATTAACAAGTGACATAGCAAATATGTTAATAGCCAGAAACCTAAGCTGTAGCTAACTGATCCTATTTCTATCACTTAAAGCAGTTAAAGATATCAGGCACAAGGCTGTAAAGCAAATGGATCTGAGATATAATTGAATTAGCAACTGTGACACAAGTTCTTGCAGAAACAAGATTCTGCACTCAGAAGCAAGTCTCCCATGCAAATCTTTTGATTGCATGCAAACTCATTCTGATCTCTGCAAAAATCTTCCTCATCCAGAACTTCCATATGAAAAATAAACACCCCGTGGAGGTGATATTGGATGCAGCATCATTCCAATGATTTGCCGTCTATCCAAAGTTTAGCAGGTCACCTAAAAAATTAATCAAAATATATTGTTTCTGCACAGATTTTTGTTACTGCACGGGAACAGCAACTTGACAGCCAAAAAGGCATTATAGCAGTGATAGCTTCTATTTTGAGATTAGCACACTCTTGATATTAAACACACTCCTAAACATGTATGTTTAGGAGACATTTTGGAAAGCAATGAGAGAAAGAAGCTGTCAAAATACTTGCAAAAAAATCAATTTACCTGTATACTCAATGCAGAGCAAATGAAAAGATACAAATGAGCTTGGCTGAAAGGACAAGCCATCTCAGACCCAAATGAATGTTCACAAAAATAATATCAACTCCTGCCACACAGCCATCCTGAATACAAAGGCTATGATTTGCAAGCTCAGATTCATGAAATCTTATAGTCATAGAAAGGCTTGATTTAATAACTAGGGCCCATGCTCTCAAAGGCTTCACTTATCCATTCAAATTCCCCATCACTTATGTCAAGGTGAATTATGACAAATTTCCTATACAATTCCTACACTTTAAGCTTATGTTTTTTATATCTCACCTGAATCATGCTGGCGTAGAAATTAATCCTGTGTTCAGAGACTGGCAACTCTACCTGGTTATTCAAAATTTGCTCACACAGCTAGATTTACTTGTGAAAAAGGTCTCTCGGAGGACTGGATTAATCCAGCCCTTCCCTAGCAAACTTCATTATACTCCAACTAACATTGCAAAGCACCCCCATCAGAACTCAGAGACAGTGCTGAGCTGTTGCAGTTTTGTCTGTGTTCTTATGCTGAGAAGATAAGGGATTAAAAAGCTTCTTAAATCTAAAAATATCTCTCAGTCAACATACCCCTAAAGAGAAAGTCAATAGATAGTGGAGTCTCCAAGCGACAAATGTTGAATGAATTCCCATGTGGAGCACCAGAGACACCTATGTTTTGTAAATGTCCTAAATCAAGGGGGGATATAAATAAATAAAAATTCTACTTTAGATCTTCAGAGTTAAGTTTTATTGCCAGCAGTGTCTATACTCATTCTCTTTACTCTCCAATATTTTATTTTATTTTATATTTAAAAAAAAAAAAACAACCTTGCTTATTACAACTGGAGAAGAGGACAAAAAGTTTGTGTGGTCTGGTTTTAATTCCCCCCCCTTTTTTTTTTCCAGCAGTAAGCAAGACCTGACCGCACACTAAAGGTACTTTGTTTCCTCCAAGTAAGAATTAGATGGAGTATTCTTTCTGGAGAATACCTTGTTTCCCTTCATTGGATGGCTAAATTCACTGCACGTTTCCTCATGAGCTTCAACTTCAGAATATATAGTTGATGGTGAATGCTCCAACGGGCTATGGCAAAGTCATCCAGAAAAGATCCTCCAACAGAGTCCTTCAGAGAGAAAACACTATATGCAAAATCCCTCTTTCACTAAAAAGCTTCTGTAAACTTTTCTTTATAGACAACAAGGGTTTAAACTGACTGTCTCAGAATGGATTGACCAGAGGTTGATGGGGGTGCAGATTTTAGGACTACAAGAGGTCTCCTGAACAATCACAGAATGGTTTGGGTTGGAAAGCACCTTAAAGATCATGTAGTTCCAACCCCCCTGCCATTAGCAGGGACACCTTCCACTAGACCAGGTTGCTCAAACCCTATACAACCTTGCCTTGAACTCTCCCAGGGATGGGGTATCCACAGCTTCTCTGGGCAACCTGTTCCAGTGTCTCACCACCCTCATAATAAAGAGCTTCTTCCTAATATCTAATCTAAATCTACCTTCTGATTTTAAAGCTGTTACCCCTTGTCCTATTGCTACACTCTTTGACAAAAGGCCCCCTCTCCTGCTTTCTTGTATGCCCACTTTAAGTAAGAAATCAAGTCCTGGCATTCCCTAATTACATGGACAATAATTTACTCTTGTCAACATTTTTTTGCATCCAGTTAACTTTATCTTGCCACCAGAAAACCTCTACTACCTTAAGTGGAATTAATCTAGGCAACATTATGTTAACAGTTTAATAGAACTCATCTGAGACACACAAATCAAGGATCTTCACTTCAACATGCTCAAATACTAATACTTAGAGTATCAAAAGCTTTGTGGCCTTAATTTACCACATTACAGGTGCTCATGTTAGATTGTCAAAACTGTTAGAACACAGAACAAGACTTCTGTTAAGATGAACCAACAGGGACAGATCTCCAAACTGAAGCCCCACCAAAACAGCTGGAACTTCTGGGTGCCTACATAGAACTTATCAGAAGAAGTCTGCTTCAGAGACAGCTGACTTCATCAGCTGACACAGTGCAGTAATGATTTTAGATCTTCTCTTCCCAATTAACCATCTACTCATAAAAACTTTTAAAATCCTGAAGATGAGGAGACCCTGGTTTCATCAGTTGTCCTAAATTTTCAAGGGAGCTAATTTGCAGCAAACAGGCTATCTTTAAATAGTTATATGGAGTTTCACTCCTTACTGCAAAGGCTGAAATTGAATATGATAATTTACAAGACAAAGGGCATCACTTAATTTTTTCATATATCATAGAATCATAGAATATCCTGAGTTGGAAGGGACCCTTAAGGATCATCAAGTCCAACTCTTGACACCGCACAGGTCTACCCAAAAGTTCAGACCATGTGCCTAAGTTCACAGTCCAATCTCTTCTTAAATTCAGACAGGCTCGGTGCAGTGACCACTTCCCTGGGGAGCCTGTTCCAGTGTGCAACCACCCTCTCTGTGAAGAACCCCCTCCTGACGTCCAGCCTAAATTTCCCCTGCCTCAGCTTAACCCCGTTCCCGCGGGTCCTGTCACTAGTGTTAATGGAGAAAAGGTCTCCTGCCTCTCGACACCCCCTTACGAGGAAGTTGTAGACTGTGATGAGGTCTCCCCTCAGCCTCCTCTTCTCCAGGCTGAACAGGCCCAGTGACCTCAGCCGTTCCTCGTACGTCTTCCCCTCCAGGCCTTTCACCATCTTCGTAGCCCTCCTCTGGACACTTTCCAACAGTTTCATGTCCTTTTTATACTGTGGTGCCCAGAACTGCACACAGTACTCAAGGTGAGGCCGCACCAGCGCAGAGTAGAGCGGGACAATCACCTCCCTTGACCTACTAGCGATGCCGTGCTTGATGCACCCCAGGACACGATTGGCCCTCCTGGCTGCCAGGGCACATTGCTGGCTCATATTCAACTTGCTGTCTACCACGACCCCCAGATCCCTCTCTTCTAGGCTGCTCTCCAGCGTCTCATCGCCCAGTCTGTACATGCAGCCAGGGTTTCCCTGTCCCAGGTGCAGGACCCGGCACTTGCTCTTATTGAACTTCATGCGGTTGGTGATCGCCCAGCTCTCCAACCTGTCCAAATCCCTCTGTAAGGCCTTTACGCCCTCATTTGAGTCCACAACTCCTCCAAGTTTGGTGTCATCAGCAAACTTACTCAAAATACCCTCTATTCCTACATCCAGATCGTTTATAAAAATATTGAAAAGTACCGGCCCTAAAATGGAGCCTTGAGGGACCCCACTGGTGACCGCCCGCCAGCCTGACGCAGCCCCATTTACCATAACCCTTTGGGCCCTGCCCGTTAGCCAATTGCTCACTCATCGTATGATGTTTTTATTTAGCTGTATGGTGGACATTTTGTCCAGTAGGATCCTATGGGAAACCGTGTCAAAAGCCTTGCTGAAGTCCAAAAAAATCACATCAGCTGGTTTCCCTTGGTCCACCATATGGGTGATCTTATCATAAAAGGAAATCAGGTTAGTTAGGCAGGACCTACCCTTCACAAACCCATGCTGGCTGGGACCAATGACTGCTTTGTCCCCCAGGTGCGCCTCAATAAGACCGAGAACCAACTTCTCCATGACTTTACCAGGCACTGACGTGAGACTGACAGGCCTGTAATTGCTAGGGTCTTCTTTCTGACCCTTCTTGAAAATTGGCACAACATTTGCCAGCTTCCAATCTACCAGGACCTCTCCAAATTCCCAGGATCGTTGAAAAATAATTGAAAGAGGTTCCGCGATGACATCCGCCAGCTCTTTCAGCACCCGGGGATGAATCCCATCCGGACCCATGGACTTGTAGGGATCCAGGTGGAGTAGCAAATCCCGCACACGTTCAGGGTCAGTTGGGAGTTTGTCATCCCCACCGTCCCGGCCCTCCAGCTCAGGACACCCTGGGTCCCGAAGCCCATCATCGGCATTGAAGACAGAGGCAAAGAAGGCGTTAAGCGTCTCTGCTTTGCCTACGTCATCGTCTGTGAGGAGACCTTCCCTATCAAGGAGCGGCCCTATGTATTCTTTAGTTCTCCTTTTTCCATTTACATATCTAAAAAAAACCTTTTTATTTTCTCTCACAGACACAGCCAGCTTCAACTCTAGCTGTGCTTTGGCCACTCGAACTTTCTCCCTACAAACACGAACAGCATCCCTGTATTCTTTCCATGACGCCTGGCCCTCCTTCCAGTAGCGAAACACTCTCTGTTTCCGCCTAATCTCCATTAGAACATTCCTGGTCAGCCACGCCGGCCTCCTTCCCCGCCTGCCTGACTTGCGATATTTTGGAATTGCCTTATCTTGTGCTTCGAGGAGGCATCGCTTAAAGAGTGACCAGCACTGGTGGACATCGAGGCCTTCAAGAGCAGTTTCCCAGGGGACCTTGCTGACTAGTTCCCTGAGCAGCCTGAAGTCCGCTTTCCCCATATCTAGGGATGAGGTTTTGGTGGCACTTTTCCTTCTGTCACCATAAATTTTGAACTCAACCACTTCATGGTCGCTATGACCGAGGCGGCCACCAATCACCACATCTCCCACCAGACCCTCTCTGTTTTCTAGCAACAGGTCTAGGAGGGCACCTTTCCTAGTTGGCTCCGTTAGCACCTGCACCAAGAAGTTATCATCTAGGTGCATATATACATGAATATATATATATATATATATTATATATATATATATGAATATATATATATATTCATATATATTTATATATAAACAAGCCTAGACATCCTCATTATAAAAATCTCACAAGCATTATCTTTGAAAAAGCTCAGTTGCAAACAGTACAGAATAACAGACTTCAGCCACCTCCTCCTATAATGAAATTTCTTGGTTTCATGGATTATGTAAAATCACTGTAAATGATGAATTCCACCCATGCCCACTGGGCATAGTGAGAAAACAGCACAAAGAAAGATAAGCAACTGCAGTTATGCAAATCTTGCCTGGTTTATCTTTTGCTAAGGTTAACAACAATGCAGCTGCACCAAGTTTTATACTATGAAGTATAAAAAGGGAAATGCCTGTGGTAAGCAACCATGATGAAAGGAAGAAGAAAAGAAGTCTTATAACCTTGTTATGTGCATAAAAGTGTTTTAAAGACATTTGATCTCTCTTCTAAAAAGAGCCTGTGCAATCATAATCTTAAGTTTTCAGCCTTAGTTGTAAGCAACTGCAATATCTGTCATCTTCAGTTTTATCCCATTCAAAGAGGATATTTAAAAGCATATTTCTGACCTTTGTTATCTCCTCTAGCTCCTGTTAGGTCTACTGATAACCATGAGATGTGGGATAAAATTCTGGTTTAACTGAGCTAATGCAAAATGTCTACTGATTTCAACAAAAGTAAGGCTTCATTTGTGGTCAAAGGAATTATCTTGTTGGCTTGCCTGTGCCCCTACTATCACTGAACATCTCTGCTGACTTCCCTTCCACAGTGTGTACAGCTTCCAGTTCTCTTCTTTAAAGGCATGCATTCACCCCACATAGCTTCCAGATCAATCATAGCTTCATTTCTTCACTTCCCCACACCACTCCCACCTCAGGAGGGACTACTGACTCTTGATTTCTTCCATGCTAACTCTGAAATTAGAGTGACTATCCAGTTTCACGACATATACAACCCACTTCACGGCTGACTTAGTTAGGAACACCATCTCATCCACTTTGAGCTTCAAAAAGCAGTTAAAATAACCAGCAAGCCTATGCTTGAACCCACAAACCAAAAACAGCAAGGCATTTTCTCTCACTGCTCAATCTTCTGCAGCCTAAGATGGATTTGAAAGACACATTAAGACTTAATAACAGATCTAGCATAAACATGTGAGACTACCTTCCTTCTTGCCTTTCCTACTTTATAACCTAAGGACTTAAAATAGTCAGTACTCCAAGATACTAAAACGTCCAGGAGAATGGGATTGGACCTCTGTAACTTTTCTGTCATTTGTTTGTGCTGCAAGTAACGCTGTTCTGCTTTGCCCCAGCTAGTTCCCAAGTATCTTACCAAAACATTAACCAGGAGCTACATAGATAATTTCTACCAAAATCACCAATCTGTTTTTCATAAAACTAATTTCTTAGGTTTAAGCATATTGTCATCCTTTATGATGAATTTATAAGTTGTATTGTGTCCAACCCCCACCCCGACAAGCTTCTTTCAGAGCTCTAATTTCTTTGGGAAGTTCCAGACCTGACACCCATTTACCTGTGTTAGATCACACAAGTAGAAAGATGAAGAGACAGGATTCAGCTAGCAGAAACATGAGGAAAAACTCTATTAAAGGTCTATACAATAGACTCACTTCAAAACTCTTCATGAGGCTTACCAGCCTTCCTCTAGTGGTCCTACAAGTATTTGGATAGGTAATGAAAAATGGCATGATATTCACTGGAAAACAACAGGTGAATACTTCTGTGTCACAGGACAGGGGAAACAGTCACACCCCAAATGCTGTGATGCTACTTTGCCCTAAGTCCTGTCATGCAGGGAGCAGCAGTCCAGCAACTGCCAAATGCTTACAGATTCCAGTAAAACACTCAGTAGGTCTGATCTCTGAGCAAAAGCACTGAAATCAGACTTGGTGGTATGCTGCCACCAACTGAAAAATAAGATAATTTATTGAGAACAAAGCAAAGCAACACCTCCAGCACAAACCAATCTCACTATGGCAACATCTCCTCCCCCCATCCCCTTAGTATGGGGACTTACAAGGAGAAAGCTGCAGTCTCAGAATGGATTTTTAATAGCTTCCCACCATCAATAGCATCAAAATCTGAACACTGGCTAGAATAAATCAGCAGTACTGTCATGGCTTTGAAACTGTCTTGAATTACAGTGGTAGAGGATCTAGCAACACACCCACTGTATTTTCAACTTCTGATATGATCCAGCAAAGAAAGAAAGCCTCATTTTCACAGTACACCTGAGAACAAGCACATAAGTAAGCAATCTGCCTACATTAAAGCTATACACTGCATGCAATATTGTTTACTGATTCTAGATTAACAAAGTTACACTAAATTGGAGCTCTGCAGACAGGAAAAAACATTAAAGGAAGCTTTGTTGTTTGTTTCCCTGATATTCTCCAGTGTACTTTTGATACAATAAATCAGGTTTGGATTCACATAGAACATTTAGCAGACTTACGTGTGATGCACTGAAACAGAAGTAAGATATAATTAAGCAGTGACATGACAGCTAACAAATGTGTTTCTGGGCAGTTACTGCATGCCTCATGTGGCATTATGAGGCACCAAAGCCAAAAGCTCAGGGTACATTAACTACCAGTAAGGGGACATAATTCTTCCCAACTGCACAACCTGCCACATTTCATCACTATTTTGAAATTATATTTGTAAATTAGAAAGAAGAAAAAGGAAAGACAATCAGACTTGTGCATTGTGAATATAAGCATGAATTACACAGTAGCCTACAAGAAAACTTCCCAAATTCCACAGTTATCTAAGAGTAAACTGTAAGGACAGATAATGAGGTTTGAGATCCAGTGTTGGCTTTCCTTAAAGTGGAAGAGCTGAGTGTAAATGTCAGATTGTAAGTGCCAGATTATTATTATTAATAATAATAATAATAAAAACAATACTACACCTAGCAGGGTGTTTGGAAAGAGGAAACATAGTTGAAGAACTCATAAACTCAAGCAGATTAATACTTCCTCAGCCTGAAGCACAGTCATGCTGGGAAAAATATACGGTGATGCTGGAGCTCTGGAAAGTGTCATTCTTTAGTGGCGTATGACTGCAACACTAGTCACTTAAATTCAACACCAATCGTCACTTGAATCCAACAGCAACTGTTAATGATTTAGCACCTACTGGCATTTTGTCCCCCCAGCCAGTAAGCTGGGCTGCAAAGGTCTACAGGCCCCATCACACTGATTAGCAGTGATTAACAGTGATTAGCCTGTTTGATCCTGGATTTATACACAGCACAGGCTGTGCTGGAAATCAATCTGCATATCTAGGATTTAGATCTGATCTGCTGGGGAGGATGTCCCTGCTTTGCTGGCTGTCAGAAGCAGGCCGCATGCCAATGAGAGTGCTCAAGCACACAAGCAAACCCTTTAATTTCTAGTACTGGAGCTTGCAGCATCCTCAGTGAGCCTTCCCAGAACTGATACCCCAGCACATGCAAAAGTAGATTTCAACACAGTAGCATAAGACAGCAAAGCAAGTAGTATTAGGGATGTTTTCAGAGCCTACTCTCTAAAGAGCACATTGTGTACAGCCACAAGGATAAAGTCCATATACCATGAGCCAGCCTGTCACACTCAATATACTAAGGGCAGTGTTCACACATCTCAGCCACAAGCAATTACCTTGGACAGGCTGGTTAGCCTCTTCATCTCTCTAGATCTCTCTGCAGTCAGATCAGCTGCCACTTTCCTTCCACAGAGATTAGCCTTGCAAATTTGCCACATGGAATTTAGCATCTCAAACACTAACTTGCAAGCATCACCTCTCAGTGATCTTTCAACAGCACTTCACATAAGCTCCAGCTCTTCCAGAGCAGTATAATTGGTGAAGAACCTTTGACTAAGAAGAGGAGTCTATGCCAACTGAAATCCTAGATGTCTGGTGAGGGACAAGGCTGAAATTTTCTTTACTGCCTTGAAAAGTCAAGCAAATGGACTCCTGTCCCCAAAACAAACTAGTTAATCAAAAAATCAGAAGGAGCTTTTATTAAACCATCTTAGGTGACTGCTATCACTACCCCCCATCATTACAAGGCAAATCATTCATTTCACACTGCACATTCAGGTATTGAATGTCTGAAGACGTTCATTGTTTTGGAACTTTTCCTGGAACATCCCACCTTTATATGTTTTTGGTTTTCAAAGTTGATGCTTCATTAACAGATAAAATAGATTTTAAGGATTACCTGTCCTCTTTAGAATTTTAATTTACAGAAAATAATACAGCTTTGGAATTTTGTTCTTAGACTTCCAGTTAAACTGAGAAAATAGTCATTTGCATAGCTGTGTTCCATAACTGCCCGAGACAGCAGGAAGGTCTTAGCTGACTTTAAACAAACACTGAATGCTCCTGGGCCCTGGCTTCACCGAAGCCCTAAATCCCAGGATTCCAGATGAAGAAGCAGAAGGCCACTGTAGATGATCAGAAGGAATCTGACCTCCTGGTAGAGCTGTGCTGGAAGTCATTCTCTGCAGAGCTGAGGGGCTACAGCCCCTGCTTGGACTCTGTCAACTCCAGTGTCCAGCTCTAGACATTTCAGTCCTAGTCGATAAGCCAAGATGACATTGATTAAACAGCATAAAGTCTCCCATACTCATGAGCTGCTTTGCTATAAAGTTCTCTTCTGCCTCCCTCCTCTTTTGTCATTGAAGTAATTTGACAGCATTAGTGCTGTAATTAACAAAGTCAAGTTCCCCCGTGCAAATCATCTGGATAAGCACTTTCTGTCTCTACACAGGAGTCATCATGAATGCCCCTGGTTATTGGCTACAGGACAAGCTACAGAAGATGTGAATTAAGTGTTATTGTACCTCATTCAAATGCCTTAAATTTCAGAAGGTGTTTTATGAGCTACAAAGAAAAAGTATTAGAGTACCCTTCCCCCCCAAAAAAGAAGTTTTACCTCTTCTATCTCAAGGACTGAAGTGCGCTGCCCATGTGAAAATAGTAGAAATAAGAGTGAATTTTCAAGATAACAGCAAACAGCCACATTAAATAGCTCTCAACAAAGATATTACATAAAGAACGAAGAGACCTGAAGCATGCGGTGCAGCTACATCAGACACCAGATGGAAAAGTACCATATGAGGAGATGGAGAGAGTGAAGTACTATAACATCAATTAAAAGAATAAATCAAAGGGTAGTTATGAAGTACAATCTTTTGCCACTTTGGCTGAAGGTCACAGGCCATTAAGAATCTAGAAAGGTCAGCAAGAGCAAATCTCAACTATCCTGCATGGCCAATGCCCACCTTTCCTGAGATATGATACACATCATTCCCTCCCTCAAGACCCAGCTAAAGGTTAATTTTAGCTTCAATGCCTCTGTCGTGGTTTAACCCGGCCGGCAGCTAAACACCATACAGCCGTTCGCTCACCCTCCCCCCTCCCTCTCTGGGACGGGGGAGAGAAATGGAAAGTGAAGCCCGTGAGTTGAGATAAAGACAGTTTAATAAGACAGGAAAATAATAATAACAAAATAATAATAACAATAATAATAATAATAATAATACAGTGGTGATAATAGGAAAATAATAATAATATGTACAAACAAGTGATGCACAATGCAATTGCTCACCACCCGCTGACCGATGCCCAGCCTAACCCCGAGCAGTCCGGCCCCCCTCCCCCAGCTAGCCACCCCTATATATTGTTTAGCATGACGTCAGATGGTATGGAATACCCCTTTGGCTAGTTTGGGTCACCTGTCCTGGGTCTGTCCCCTCCCAGCTCTTACTGCACCCCCAGCCTGCCTTTTGGCAGGACAGAGCGAAAGGCTGAGATGTCCTTGGCTTGGTATAAGCACTGCTCTGCAACAATTAAAACATCGGGGTGTTATCAGCACTCTTCTCATCCTAAGCCAAAACACAGCATTCCACCAGCTACTAGGAAGAAAATTAATTCTGTTCTAACTGAAACCAGGACAGCCTCTAAGCCATTGAAGTCTACTCATTCAGTGTTTGCCTATGTACAATCCAACAGGGACAAATGGCAGAAGACTGCAGGGAACACTCTACAATGCCCAAGTGAAACAACTGACTCCACATATATGCACAGAACACATGAAATTCTTTCTAATTAAGTAAACAAGACAGAGAACACAAAAAGAAACTAAGTTGTCTAGACTAATATAAGAGAACATTCTTCATCAAAAACTGTAAAAAAAAAATAATAATAAAAAAAAATATATATATATATATAATCACTGCATGGACCAGAAGTGATGAGTAATTCTACTCTTCTCCTCACATTAATCTTCATGTTGCATTACTTCCAAATATCCCCATTGTGCTAGGTAGCAAAACCACCTCAAGATTTAACAAGTGCCTTAAGGTCTTGAAGATCTGCTGCTAAAGCTTTGCTCACCCTCAAATGTTAGTGAAGGGGAGGCTCACATCCTGCCTTTTAGTACAAAAGGGCTGTCAGGTTGTTTTTTTGTTTGTTTTTAATCAAAGAAGTTACATGCATGCGGAGAAATATCTAGATTTTAAGGGCCAGATACAAAACTGTGGCAGAACTGTGACAATACTTTGGCTTCTCATTTTCTATATTATGAATTGTGGAAGGTGTCATGCCCGAAAGTCCCACAACAGTCATGAGCTGAGTTCATGGTGCAGTTCTCAGCCAGACAACAGGAAACCCCAGAGACAGGTGTCTTTTTCTCAGCTTTGGCGTATAGCTAGAGCAAGTAGGTAGTCATCTCTGTGATTTAGTGATTCACACCACGAGACCTTGTTAGATCTAATGCTTGGCACCCTCCTTCTTACTCTAACTACATCCTTACTCTAACTCCCGTCTCACCCCTACAGAAACCGTCCTGGGACACAAAAGAGTCTGGATTTCAGGAATGGGGATTCCCTAGTGTCTAACCCCAGAGCTGAGTTCCCCTCACAGCTTTTGTCTGCAGGGAATCACTGAATCCTATCCTCTCAAATTTTCTTAATTGACTAGTTTCATAAAAAACAAGAAACACACACAAAAATGCATAACCACATACCCCTCCCAAAAACAAACAAACAAACAAAAAAACATACACTATACAGGCTCTGATATTTTTACCCCTGTAAAATTTAGTTGAAACTGGGTAAAAATCACAAGTTCCTAGGCAGAACTGACATATATGCATAGTACTATGCCTTAAAATGAATTTTCTCAATAGAAGTAGCTTATAATAAAAAGCCTAAAAAGCAGGATTTAGAATTTAACTTTCTCAGTCAAAAGGGGGGGAACACCACACTGGAGTACAAATCAAATCGCAGCAATATATTTTATTTATTAATTTATTTGGCTTGATGACTTATCTGACATACTGTTTATGAGGTCTCTGCCTACTTTACCAGTATTATTTTTGTTTCTGATTTTATACAAAAGCCTTGGGAAACAGTGTCAGGTAGGAGAGAAAAGACTGAGAGAACTAGAAGGGGAGTACAGAAAACAAACAAACAAACTAACAAACCTTTTAATCAAATTCCATTGCAAAAGTTCAACACAGTATGGATTTCAACCAGATCATAGCTTCCCAAACCTAGAACACAGAGGACCTGGCCACACCAAGGTTGACAGATAAACTCCTCCACAACACGGCTCATTCCAGAAAGAGAAGCAGAATATCAATTTGGTGTCTATGTCCTGCTTCAGCTTAGTAAGGCGGCCACTAAAAAGCAGCAGGGAGCTGCTCATCTCAAACACTATAAAAAATACATGCACACCAAGGGAGTTTATATATATATATATATATATATATATATATATTACATTCGCACAGAAGCAGCCTGACTATATGGAAAAATATGCAGCAGTACACCACCATAAGCTTGGTAAAAGAGAATGTCACCACACAGAAAATAAAGGCAAGGCACAGACAAATGTAACTCCTATTGCCTTGTTCTTCTAGGCTGGGACCTTTCATATATATACAAGTCACCTTCAATCAATCATGCCCCTACAGGACACCAGTTGTTTTTTTTTTTCTCTCCTCTTTCAATGCCACAATTTCTGCCATAGCAATGGTCCCACTCAGCTGCCTATGAACTTCCTGCAGCCTCATCACTCATGCCATGTCCCATGATCTCACATGCCTTCTGCAGAAACCTCAGGTAGCAATGTACATTCTGGTAAGCCTTGCATTAAAAGGGGAAGGCACAAAGGGCTAAGGAGCATGTCTGCATAAAGGCATGATTGCTCTCCAGGGACCAGGAACATTCACTCACGTTCTTCTTGCTGCAGTTTGGAAAAAAATAAAGCAGTCTGCTGGATTGTCTTAATAAAAAAAGAAAATAAATTAAAAAGCACATGCCATTTTAACTAAGCCCATCATTCATATCACTAGGTGTAAGAGACGTGATCAGCCAACTAGAAATAATCCAGCTGGTGGGAGCCAAGTGGAAAAATGCTCATCCTCAGTTCTTCCTCCACCTACTACACAATAAACCTCTAGTTCTGAAGAGTTTTACTCAAATCTTACTAAAACTACAATGGTTCATTTTGACCTGTAACTTAATCAAAGAAAATCCTTGCCAACAGCGCTGGGAGTGCAGAATAGAGAATGGTTAAAGTAACACAGGGAAAGATTTTAATATACTTCTACCCCTCATGCATATGATACTTCAGTCCAGACCCCAACCTTAACACCAGCTTTGCTGAATTCATAGTTATATGTAGCCTGCCACTTCTGGACTGATCCCTAAAGCTGCTAGTCCTCAACAACCAGTCTATATACTTTTTACTTGATGTTCCTGGTACCCAATTCTCACCTCATACTCCTCAACAAGAAATATTCAATATCTGGAAGCATTCTAGGGTTGTGGGAGGGCCTGAAGTTGCAGGAACATCCTCTGCTGCTTATCTTCCAAAATGCTTGTTGCTCTCTCTCAGTGTTTTGCAAGTACCTACATCAGGTGGAGTCACAGAATCACAGAATTTCTAGGTTGGAAGAGACCTCAAGATCATCGAGTCCAACCTCTGACCCAACACTAACAGTCCTCCACTAAACCATATCCCTAAGCTCTACATCTAAATGTCTTTTAAAGACTTCCAGGGATGGTGACTCCACCACTTCTCTGGGCAGCCCATTCCAATGTCTAACAACCCTTTCAGTAAAGAAGTTCTTCCTAACATCCAACCTAAAACTCCCCTGGAGCAACTTTAGCCCATTCCCCCTCATCCTGTCACCAGGCACGTGGGAGAACAGACCAACCCACACCTCGCTACAGCCTCCTTTAAGGTACCTGTAGAGAGCAATAAGATCGCCCCTGAGCCTCCTTTTCTCCAGGCTGAACAAGCCCAGCTCCCTCAGCCGCTCCTCATAGGACTTGTTCTCCAGACCCCTCACCAGCTTCGTCACCCTTCTCTGGACTCGCTCAAGCACCTTGATGTCCTTCTTGTAGCAAGGGGCCCAAAACTGAACACAGTACTCAAGGTGAGGCCTCAGCAGAGCCGAGTACAGGGGGACGATCATTTCCCTAGCCCTGCTGGCCACACTGCTTCTTATACAAGCCAGGATGCTGTTGGCCTTCTTGGCCACCTGAGCACACTGCTGGCTCATATTCAGCCGACTATCAACCATCACTCCTTCTCTTAAGTCCTTCTCTGCCTGGCAGCTCTCCAAACACTCATCTCCCAGTCTGTAGCTCTGCTTGGGGTTATTGCGCCCCAGGTGTAGGACCCGGCACTTGGCCTTGTTGAACTTCATGCAGTTGACCTCAGCCCATCGGTGCAGCCTATCCAGATCCTCCTGCAGAGCCTTCCTACCCTCAAGCAGATTGGCACATGCACCTAACTTGGTGTCATCTGCAAAACTTGGTGTCATCTGCGAAAAGTGGAGGCACTTTCCCTTTGAGAAAAATGCAATTACTGACTTCCTGAGCATCCTGCTGGTTCCTGTTTGTGAACAACAGCCAATCTTCCCCCTCTAGTTATCAATTAGCACCTCTGAACAAAATGAGACAAAACCACCAGCTGTACAGTGACTTTGGTTGGGGTTTTAATGCAGTTTCTTACATTATAAAGGGTCATACGGAGTGAATATCCCATTGTGTCCAAAGTGAAAGTTAACTGCTATTCATCATGACTCTGGGGATACAAACAGCATGACTACACCAGAAAACAATGTTTCTTGAAAGGTAGTAGGAAACTATATTTTCAATCTATTTTTCACTTTTGCCTCCTTTTTGGTGAAAACAGAAAATACAATGATGTTTTGCAGCACCATGCTGTTTCAATACTAGTTTATATGTGAAAATAAATCTCTATACAATTGAAATATTTAATTTCATTTTGTTGAAATTGAACATCCTAAAAAATGCATACTGTAATCCATAATTAACATCCACTTTTATTTTTTCAGTTAAAATAAATACTTAAAATAAAAATACTTTATTCAATAGCAAAACCAACCCCTTCTTCTATGAGATTTTAAAATGCTACAAAATAAAAAGAATGCACAAACAAGCCACACAAATATCTCCTGCTGAAACTTCATTGAAATCAATAATTTTTCCAATAAATTATTTGGCACCAATACATTTAATTTAATCCCAGTAACTGATATGATTCAAAACATTCTTACAAACAGAAACAAATAAATAATGCTACTATCTGTCTCAAAAAGAGGGAAGAAAGCAAAACTTCAGAGAAACAGCTTCTGGTTCTTTTGACATCTGCCATTCAAACACAGCATGTTTTTAATGTTCCTTCCTGTTACTGAGCCTTCATATATCGAGCTTGATAACAGATGAAACAACCACTGCATAACAATTCTAGAGCTCAACAGAAATAACAGTTTTACTACCTCATGACTTGCATTTGTTGATACATTTCCTCCCAAAGTGTTTTACAAACAGAGGACGTCTGTGAATTTGATATTTAGAGAAGCAGATTCATTCATGTAACAAGTCGTAAAATAACAATGAGCAAAGATCATATACAATTCAAACTGTTCCTCTTTCTCTTTTACTGTGAGGGAGCATTTTCTTTTTTTCATTAGAAGTCTGATAGAAGTGTCAGTGTATTCACAGCAATGAGTCACCTTTTTGTTAAGTGAGGTGATGAGCTCAATGGCCTCCTCCAGCTCCTCAGCTGCTGGGGCCCAGTCCTGTGCCAGGAGACCTGGGGTCTCTTCCCAGTTTGGGGGACATTCCTGCCCCTTTCCCCTTTGAAGGTGCAACAGGTAGCAAAGGTGAGCACATATCCCAGAGACACACAGCCAGGACACTGACAAGAACGGTTGTACAGGCTGTTCAAGGCAAGGACACTTAAAGCAGACATTCTCCTTCTACATACATTCTTACACTCTTCACAGTACCTTTTTTTTTTTTTTTTTTTTTTTTTATGTTTGGCTAGCGATAATTCTGTCTTCAAAGAACAAAAGTCAAAGTCGTATTTAGCAAGAAGCTTTATAAGGACTATGTTCACTGGAAATGTGGCATATTCAGCAAGTGGTTTATGCCTCTTGCCTGTCAGTGTTCAAGAGGCATTTGTATAATACCACAACAATATGCTTTAACTTTTGGTTAGCCCTGCAATGGTCAGGCAGTAGTACTAGAAAAAAAAAAAAAAAAAAAAAAAAAAGGATAATTTTCTGTAACATTTTTTGTAATGTGTCTACAAACTGTACGAGAGGAAACAGTGAGCACTAAATAAAGCAAACATATTTCCGGATGAAAAAGAGGAAAAAGGGACATCAGCCCTGCCTGGCATTATCTCATTCCATCAAACAGCACAGAGACTCTGAGCAGCTGCAGAGCTCCTCTGTTTAGATCAAAGTTGGGCATGGCCTCGCCATTTTAGCTTCTGAGACTTTGTCAGGGATTTTAAGCTCTTCAGATCAAACCACTTGCTTGACAGTGATAAAGCTCATTTGCACATCATATGGATAAGTACTTAATGAAAAAAATAAGAATTGCTAAAAATAATAAATGTTGCAGAGCCAAGGACAAGAACGCTTTAAAGAAATTCACAAAAACTTCATTATTTCTGGAAGTAATTTGGAATCTAAAGGTCCATTGGACATCTCAGCAAGCTACAGGGAAAACTTCATAAGTATCAGATCCTCTGTATTCTGATCAGTCATTAAAAGATCTTCTCTTTCTCCCACTGTCCTTGCCATACACATTTGCTTTGTCACAAGCTGGTAACCAGATCTAACAATAACAAGGACTGATTTCATGACCCTGCCATCTGTACAAAGATGCTCATGGTTCTCTGATCACCTCTTTTGCTGAAATGAATGCTCTTTTGACTTGCAGTTTTGCTCTCCCTGATCTACTAAAACCCTTTCTTAATTATGTTATTAAAATGCTGTTAAGATTATTCCAGGAATTAGATTTATATATATATATATATATATATAACACTACAATAAGTATTTCTTCTGGGTCTGTTAAACTAGTGTAGAAGGTGATGAACACTTCAGAATAATATGTTCATATTTTTCAGGATGCCAAATTTAGATATGACAGGGGAGATTCCTACAGGGAAAAAAAAAAAAAAAAAAAAAAGAGAGAGAGAATAAAACATAAATAGAGTATTTATGTTTTGAGCTTCACTAACTTCTATCAAAGTCAATGGAAATGTGGCTTTAATCCTGAAGAACTTGCATCTAGCTTTATAGGGACTAAAAGGGTCACTTATTTTTTCTTTCTTTCTTTAAATAAGTTTCTGACATACTGTCCTGCTCTTCACCCACTCCATTTAAGAAAACTGCTGGCAGCTGATGTGCTATATCACAGCTTTGAGGACAAAGGAGCAACAGTACAAAATAACGAAGAAATAAACAAATAAATAAAACAGAGGACCCAGTCAACACACATCCTTGATTTGGAAGGAACTTACAAGTGAAGAACAAAACTTCTCTAAAATTGTTGGGAATCTGTGACCTAGGATATAGTAGTAATATAATAGCTTCTGACTCTGTTGAATTCTGCATGTCATTAATATCAGAAAAAAAATTATTCCTTTCCTAGTGGTCAGTTACTGAAGCTAAAACAAATTTCAGCTTCTACATTTTTGCCAACAATTTAAAAAGTAAATAGGAAAACAATCAAACAAAAAACCTTTCCACACCATAAATATATGAGGGAAGGGAAGGGAAGGGAAGGGAAGGGAAGGGAAGGGAAGGGAAGGGAAGGGAAGGGAAGGGAAGGGAAGGGAAGGGAAGGGAAGGGAAGGGAAGGGAAGGGAAGGGAAGGGAAGGGAAGGGAAGGGAAGGGAAGGGAAGGGAAGGGAAGGGAAGGAAAAAAACAAAAACAGGAAATCCATATTGGTTCTCTTTTTCAGAGAATGTAGTTCCCAGCATCCCTTTGCCCACAGTTACCTAAATGCAGATAAATAAGATTCAGGTCTCTAACTTCTGATTTGTTCTTTTAGTGTAGGAACTAATAGGAAGACATGTCACAGAGATGTTCTGGTCCATGCTGCCCCAACCAGAGAGATGAGGTTCTCTGAAAAAAAACGACTCTTTCCTTCATACGCAGAGTGATAAGTAAAAAACTCAGCAGTTTGTAGTCTTGGAAATTATTTTGCAAAAGTTAAAAGAATTCAGATGTGGTCTGAGGCTTCTTTTTAGCTCTACATATTAATCTATGCAGGTTTGCTAGTTTAGGTCTCTCCATATAAGTGAAGGCCAGAATATTCTCAACAGAGAGCTTCTGTAACTGCCTTATGCAGAAAATTGGCTCATAGGATTAAACTCTGGCAAAAAGCCTAAAACAATACTTATCCATGGATGAAATCTATTAAGCATGAAAGAATTATAGGCGTGAGAAAACCAAGGATCAATGGTGCACTGTATGCTTCCTGGAGATGCATATGTATGGAAGCTACACGAGATAGCTGAAAAACACTCATATTGCAGAGAACATGAAAAGAATAGTAGCAATGAAACATTTTTAAGAAAATATTTACTCAAGAACATGATGGGATTGCTGAAATGTTTACCATAAAAAGGTGAAGTCAGACTTATCTCATATTCTTCTCAAAGTTATTCTTATGTGCCACAGGAGAGCCCCTTCACCCTCAACAATTCTGAAAAAAAAAAGAAAAAAAAAAAAAAAAAAAAAGAAAACAAGACAGGAATGCATCACTGGAAGAAGTGGAAAGTTTAGCGTAAATGATTTGTTGTCAGTGGTGGTCTTGACCAATACAGTGATAGTGACAAGCTTTACTGGAGGATTATGTTTCTAAATAAGTACAGAAAAATAATTTTCCCTCAAGTTACCCAAATATATCAATAAACATTTTGAAGCAGCAAAGAAATACAAAAAAATAAGAATTCTCCTTCTAATTTCTTTTTTTTTCTTTTTAAAAGTTACTTTTTAAAAGTTACTTCATTTATGTGAAGTAATAAAATTACAAAAGTAGTTTGACCTCAGTTTCAGGACTGTGGATTGCATTTCTCAGTGAGTCAGGCTGTTTTCATGTACACCTTACAATGCAAGTTGTTTTCATGCATGTTTCTACTCAGCGTCTCTGGCATTGCAGGCAAACAGCTGTGTACTTGCAGCTCAGAATGAAACTCTATTTTCTAATTATAACTAAGTAGAAGCAAGTGGAGTCTGATTCATAGAAACACGGAAGTGAAAGGTTTATAAAAACCTTGTCCTTCTTTCACAAGTAGCATTGACTATATTGACTATCTCTTAAAGAAGCTCATAAAATCAGTGGAGATTGACAATACTGTGTGATGTCATTTACACACCAACTGAAAGTAGATGGTACCCTGCTTCCCCAGACATACAGGCTTTTTTGTTGTGCTGGGGGAAGCTAACTGAAATGAAACCTGAACATGCTGGTGACACCTACCTAAATTAATCAAAAAGACTGCTGTTTAGCTTACATTCAGTGAAGATTCAATTGACACTTATGAGATCTTCCCAGTGTAATTGGGAGACAAGTTGTCCCTTTCTCTTTCAGTTTAGAGTTACAGATCATTCTATCTATATCTGTTCATGAACCTTGCCTTGTGCAAATACTTCCATAAAAATGGAGGCATCTTACTTTCCTGGATTAAAGCAAACAAACAACAACAAAATAAAATAAATAAAACAAGAACAAAACAAACAAACAGACATCAGGAAGATACCAAATGATCGTGAAAAACACCAGAATTAACATTGTGATTTCTGGCACAGAAGACTCAAGGGTAAGTCCATCAGTGGCAATCTAAATTTCCAAAGTAAAACAGACCCAGGAACAACAAAATTTGGTAGCAATGACTCAAACCAGGGACAACATCTGTAAGTGCTGCTTTATTTGCACAATTTGAATTACTGCTTAATGTCAACAGCTAATTTCTAATCCAGATAACATAAATGGAAATACATACGGAAATACAACTATCAGAAAAGTAGAACAAATGTACTAGGGGTCTGTCTGCTGCAGAAGACTAATGAATACTCAATTCTTACAAAAGGCTGTTACTGAAGTGAGCATGTCCTTGTGACTCAGCAGCTTGCAGAATGTCTGGTTTGTATTGAATCAGGCAAGCAATCTGTGATCTGCAAAGGAAAGAGAAAATATTAAGCCAGAAGCCTGTAGCTATGTTATCATCTCTCTTGCTGATTCATGGCATACCTTGGATAACTTTGCAAAGTTATGTTCTTAAATATGGACAAAAAAATCTTTGAAACATACAGATTCAGTGAATGATTAAAATGGTTCTTGTATAATGACATTAGTGCCAGATACCTGATCATGATCACTTACAACCAACATGGTGATAAGTGTTAACAGTAAAACAACTAAATGAATCACGCTGATGTGTTGCCCTGCTTCTGTACTGATCTCAAAGTGATGCTGTCACACATCACTGAATTACAAAAAAACAGAACAAAACACAATGCACTCATACATCAGTCAAATATTGTGACACAAACTGGAACAAGTCATCGAATTGAAAGCTAACATCAATCATGAGGACTTTCATTCTGGCTACTGTAGATACAAAAGAAAAACCAACCAACCAACCAAACAAACAAAAAAAAAACACATGATTTGTCTCAAAATCCAGTTGTAATAATATTTTTGTTTGTTTGTTTGTTTTGCTGGCTTTTAAAATAGTTTTAATCCTTTTTAATTCTAATCATTATTTATAGAGAGGTTTACATATTTCCAATACGTGCTCATTGATCACCTGCTTCCCTCAAATAATAATATAAAAATAATAGTACTATAGGTGTATAAATAAAAATACATGTATAAGTAAAAAAACATCTCCACAAACAAACCCCCAGTTTAAGAACACTCTGTTGAAAGAATTTTAGAACTTAGCTGTTCACCGAAATACAAGTTCTAGTCATTGTTATGGCATAACCATTATTGCACTAAGAGAATAAATTATACAATGATGAGGATTAAGATGTTATGCTTGCACTTTGCAGGAAGACTCCAGAAGAATCTTTGAAAAGATTCAAGCAGATTTTTGCCTGAGGATCTGTCGCATGGCTCTGAGAATGATTTTCAAGTCTTACCTCACAGTTGGCCTACAGACATAAGTTTAACAGAATCCATACATCCATCAAACCATCATCTAGTCAAATTATTTAGTAAATTGTGAATAAAAGAGAGCAAACTTTCATGCAATTAAGAGATAGCTCTTTAACCTGAGAAACAGATGAATTCATCACAGGTAATTATTATATCTAATAATCTGCTAATAATACCAATCTGTAAATTGTGGGAAATCAGATAGAAACGTACAAAAAGGAAGCATGAAAATCCAGACAGATGAGTATTAGTTCAGATCATTGTGGTACAACTATGCAACAGAGAAGATAATAGAGGGCAACAGTGCTAGGAGGGCTTAAATGACAAAAGCAATAAGCATGAAACTTTCCAGCAATATGAATGCATTTGTCATGGAAAAATGCTGGGGAGATTAAAAAACAGAAGGGTGAAAAAAAAAGAGACTTACAGGAAGTGCTGGTGTTTACAACAGGCTGAACATAACAGGGGGAATGGAATCAGTTACTTGGAATGACAGCAGTAGGGATTAAGTTAGCAGTAAGTTTGATAGATGTATCAGTGGGGCTTTGATCAAACATGAACTGAAAGTCAGTAATAGCCAGATTTTAACATTCCTGCTGGTTAAATAGTACTCAGATGCAAGAGTAACTCACTGCAGTCAAAGACACTGCACATACAATACATATGGCCAACATTAAGGGACTGTTCTTAAGGGCAGTCTGAACCCATGTGCAGCCTGAATACTTTCACTGTAGCATGCTGGCAAAGCAGCCACAATGGGGTAATACAAAGAAACAAGACCTCTTCTCACCCATTCTGTTTGTACCCTTCCATCTTTCCCATCTCTGAAAAAAAAGCACAGGTCCTTTGCTCAGCTGGAACTGGCCTTGGACTACTAAAATACTGTGTTGGTGGCAATGCTGATTGGGTACTATGCCTGGTTCTTGCTCTTCACCCAGGGGAAACAGAATGCAAAGGGTGTTTTTCAAGTCAAAGTATACGAAGCTGTTTACAGTTATGTCTGTGTTTTTTTTTTTTTTCTTATCTTTTCTCTTCTCTTCTCTTCTCTTCTCTTCTCTTCTCTTCTCTTCTCTTCTCTTCTCTTCTCTTCTCTTCTCTTCTCTTCTCTTCTCTTCTCTTGATTAAATTTGTGGTTCATTCCTAGATTAGGAGATACATCAAATTAAAGTGTAATTCTGTGTGCATACACATAAGGAAAACACATTTGAATTGAAAGCTAAACAAACACTACATTTCTAGTGTGAATGAAGTTCTACAGGCATCATAAATGCCTGCTTTTGTCCCTCAGTAACTTCAATGCATCTTAGCCCCTTTCCACTGTAAATCCATATTAGTTTTTCCTATGGCTTTGCACTCTTGGAGTTACCTTACCCACAGTTGTCAGCAGTGAAGTTCCTAAGGTACAGAGTCCCCTGTATCAGTGCTTGTCTCTGTTCTTATGTGCAGTAATATGCCGGGGCGATTCATGAGCCTTAAAGGAGAAGCTTTGATGTGCTAATCTTGCAGTATGCATGTGAGTGAGATCAGAAACACATCTATGCAAAATTACTGTTAAATAGCCATGCTGACAGAAACAGGCCCAGAGTATAGGCACTTCCACTTGTGCAGCAAATAGATCCATCCTCTTTTAAATATGTTTGCATCCCAATTTCATCTTTTTTTTTTTTTATTTTATTTTTTATTTTTTTAATCCGTGTGACTGTTGAGATTTTTGTCAATCATAACAAAAATGTTCTCTCTCTACCTGTCAATAAAATGTATTTTCATCCTTCTTGGGGCAAAATATTATTTTCCTTTAAGGACATCAGCAAGAAAAAGAAAAGACAATCCTACAAATCATCCTAAATGTGCAGGCTCATCTCAGGGACTCACTGCATGGAAATCGTTGAAGGTCACCACAGGATTAATATGAATGGATTAAAATAGGTAATAGCAATGTGAAAATGGATGGAGATACGTAGACATGGGCAGAGAGAGAGAGGGAAAGGATGAAGCTTTTACTTGTTTTTCAGTTTGAGGAAAAAAGAAGCATATACGATGTATACCATGTATTATTATTATTTTTAGAAAGGAGATAAAATTTGTTAGTTTTAGGTTAAACTGTTGTTGTGGGTTAACCCCAATAGATAGCTAAGCACCACACAGATTCTTGCTCACTCCCCTAAGGTAGGATGGAGGAGACAATTGGAAGGGTAAAAGGGAAAAAACTCATGGGTTGAGATAAAGACAGTTTAATAAGTAAAGCAAAAGCTGTGTGCACAAGCAAAGTGTGATAAGGAAATCATGCACTGCTTCTAATCAGCAGGCAGATGTTCAGCTATGGTGTGCATGTAATTGCTTTCAGCACAAGTGTCTGGGGGTGGTGATGGGGTCCAGTCCATCCTTATCTCCTCTTTGGAATCTGTAGTGTTCTCCACAAACGTGGCTGAAGTTAAGGGTCTCCCAATATCACTGTTGTGAAAGGGCTGTGAAAACAGCCAATGCCCAGGAGGTGTGCTTGGTGGCCCTGCAGAGAAGGCCATTGTGCGAGTTCAATACTCATCTGGCATCAAAAAACACACACCAAAGCTGAGCTTTTATATTTGAATTCACACAAAACCAGTTTCCTTTAGCTGACCCCATATTCCTAGAGCCAGTTGCTAGATCCAGGACTTTTCTGATGAAATAAATTAAATGGAGCAAATTGTTACAAACCTATTGCCATTTAACAGAAGAGCAGACCAATAAGCCCTAGCTTATATGATGTCACCCCAAAATTACATGTGATTGCTCCTCATTCAGAGAGGGATTAATGTATGATGAAGTGAACAGCTGACTGGGTTTCTATCCATTTCGGCCTGTTTTGTTACTGTAAGATTTTGAATTAATCACATTTTTCTAAAAAGGTATGACACATTGACTTCTAAAATAAAACCCAGACTGCTTTAATCTAAGTGCTTCTTTGTAAGCACCCCATTATCTAGGAAAATAGATATTCTTCAAATCTCTAATTTGCAAAGACATTTTAATTCCTAAAACTCATGATTATCCATCCACATTTCTTTCTCTGTAAACACAGAACAGGCTTAGAATATAACTGCTACTGCGCTGATATGTTCCAGCTCAAATGAGGATGCTGCTGATTCATAGTGAGATCTAATCTCTTCTACATCACAGACAAGAGGCAGGTGAACTATATTGGGATCATAAGCCATCCTCCCATAACAACAGCAGCTGAACGGGAATACAGTTGATGTCAGCATAACAAGACAGCTGGACCTTATTTCCCATGATAAATCCCAGTTTTGCAGTTGTTGATATCAAAGGGGTCAGCTAGAACACGGGAAAAAACAGCCTGTTTGGGCATACAGGAAAGGCACAACAATGAATCAGTGACTGGAAAAGAATGAAGATCATTTCCTTCTGTGAGGACGACAAGTTCCATGATAAGAAGGATTTGTCTGTTATCAACATGTCTATACCTGAGACTTGTACCTCTTTGCCAAAATTTCAGTGTAACGCATTAAAGACATCTTTGTCACCTTCTCAGTCTCAGGCCTCCAGGTCTATGACAAGGTCATAAAAAATAAAATAAAATAAAATAAAATCATAGAATCATGATCAATAAAAATCATAGAATCAAAATAAAATAAAATAAAATAAAATAAAATAAAATTCCTCTCCAAGTTCAGGTTTGCTTTGATTTGTTAATAACTTTTTTCCTTATCAGTGAGACACCAATCTATATTTGTGTGCCTTCTTGGTTGGATTATTGACATTTTCTTTTTCTTGTTTAGTTTAAATTATGTAACCAACCTGCATTCAAGCTTTTACTCATTCCAAATTTTCCTGTTGCCACATTTCCCCCGTTTTACGTGCATTGTACTGAATTCTATTAAACACTCCATTGATTTTAAAATCCTTACTTTAGCATTTAACAGTTTATGTTCTCTTGCTTGATATGTTTCAGCAGAATTATAAGATCGTGAATTAAACTTTTTTATTTTCCCTCTCTTCAGTTCAGTCCAAAGTCTTTTACTGTCTAGCCAAAATCCCTTTAATTTTTATACCTAAACCTCAGAAATCCTACCCAAAAGATGCCGAGGAAATGGAGTCCAGATTATGTATGAAATGGATTTTATTTTCAAATACAGGTTCTGATATATCAGCCTTGTAGCAATGGAAGCTGTCCCAGTACGATCAATAGAGGTTGAGCTTTCTACTAAAATAGCTGCCCAAATTCCTGCAGCATTCCACATTTAGTGCTATTTAACCAGATCTCAACATTAAAAAATCACCAATTATTTTTTTCTTCATTAAGTTCAAAAGGCAGGTCCTTTTGCAACATTTCCACAAAGCAACAGATTTCATGTATTTATAAGCATGGGAAATCATGTGCTTCATGTCCCACAATGCTCCCAATTCCTCTTCCATTTTGTGCTTCAAACATGCACAACAGGTTGGATGCCCCTTCTCTGTAGAACTCTTCAACATAGCACACTCCTCACTCATGGCTGTAAAGGGTAATTTTTTGGCTTTCTCCTATGGTTTTATCTATGTGATATGATCTGTCACTCTCCCATTTCCCTTTCCCTCCCATTAGCTGAGAGCAATGGTTGGGGTCTCACATGTTTTGAGAGAATTATGAGTGCATTCAGCATGTAGCCTGTGCAGGCTGGGGTAGTGCCCCAGATCTGCATTGACAAAAATGCATTGGAGATGTGACCAAGGAAGATTAAAACCAGGAGAGTGATTACGAGAACAGTTATGTTTCTGTTACTTGCTAGTGCCAATGACCTGTGTCACACTGAAGTTATTGGTGTGATGTATAAAGAAAAATCAATTGATTATAAGATAAGCATGGAAGTATATATGGATTGGAAATGAATATTAAGAGAATAATTCTTAATGCAGAAAAAAAATAATAGCCTAAACATGTAACAGCTAGAAAGAAACGCTTAGAAAAAAAAACAGCTGTCTCAAGAATCTGTGTGTGAAATTAACAACAGGATAAGGAAATAATAGCAATGATATTGAGACATGGTTTCCATTTTATAAATACAGACTGTGGATATTTGCTTAAAACAGGCTTCAGATGTGCACAGATGTGAGGAAAAAGTATGAGAAAGATAATGAATAATGTGTTAAAATGCTATTCTGAAGTGTATAAAGAACGTGTGGGGAAGAGGGAGGAGAGGAATGAAAACATAATGGAACAATTTTACAAATTCTCAGGTCCAGGTCAGGAGGGATTTCAGCAAGAGTCAAAAACCTATCAGAGATTATGAGAACTGTGGAAAGAAAAGACTCAAGAGATGCTACTTTTCCAAAGGTCACATGACGCTGCCACTGTTGCCATAATAAGGGATGAATAATCTCATAATAAATAAATTATTGAGACAAATTAAGAGCCATCACGTGCACCACGTACCCACAACAGTTAGACATCCAACATTTTTTTTAAATAAATAAAAATAAATAAAAAGATGAGGAAGGTACAAGAAGGAAGAAAGGGAGAGAATTATAATTTTGGTCTAATGAAAAAATGAAAAGTCTGATTTTGTTTCTAGATATTTAAATAGAGAAAGAAACCACAAACAGTAATAATTGACTTAATGAAAAACAACACAACAACAAAAAATAGTCATCAAATTAGCTGCAGTATTTCAAAGTAAAGCAAGAAGAAATGTATTTGAAAAATGTTCAAATGAAACTGCAATTGCTAAATATCATGTTTGTTTTTCCAATCAAAATAATTGGCCAAATTGATGTCAATTGGCCAAATTGACATTAATTAATTAGTTATTGTCCTAAAATATGCATTAAAAAGAAAGATTTAGAAAATGAAATATTAAACCCTCAAATTTTACTCACGAGAAGGGACAGCATGATGTCTATATTCAGGTCTGTACACAAACACTGACTTAAGGCAGGCTATGGTGACAACCTAACATAAAACAATCTATTTTTTCGCTCATTTTAGAAGTAGAGAGGGAAGGGATACATTCAAATTGACACAGAGACCACCAAGGCTCAAGTTAATGACTCAGCTATGAAGTTGTATACTGTCAAGGTGTAGGAAACATGCAGAAAGGGTGAAAATACTGCAGGTTTTCTAAATGCTGGCATCTAACTTGTCAGGTATACCTTGTGTAAAACATAGATGAAATCTTTTGTAAGAGGTAATGATTAGAAGTGATGGTTTCAAAAGCTTTACTTTTATTTAACTAAATGGAATTTCAAATAAAGAAAATCATTTTACCTCAAAAAACCCTTGCCAGTAACAACAGAAACCTAAATGAAAAAGCTTGCCTGCCTGGTTACTAAGAAGGAAGATATTTTCAATTTACAAAGAGTGGAGTGAAAACTCAGGGAAAAAAAAAAAAAAAAAAAAAAGGAACACAAAATCAAAAAGTACATAATTCTCCTAGGAAAAGAAGAATTTTTCATTCAACTCTTGAAAGCATCTCAATATTAAAAGAACTATGAAATTAACATATTGTTACATGTCACATCAATGACTGAAAAATTCAGTCAAGTCCCACTTGTTCCTACCGATTATCTTTTAAAGAAGGAAAGAAAAAAAAAAAAAAGGCCACTGCAAAACTTATTTTCAGTGTTATTGTGAACAATTTCTAATCATGTGACTGGTCTAGCAGTACCCAGCTCTGGAGGGATGGGTGTTTTTTTTCTTGACAGGTTCCCTTTTGTTCTTTCTATTTTTAATAGACAGTATTGTATTCCACTAAATAAAGTAGTATTTCAGACAGACAGATCCTTGCTCAGATTTCTCTAAAATGCACCTTCAAGAGACCCTAAGGATCACTGGCATTAACAAGCATTCTTCAGGTTCTCATCAGAGCTGCCTGACAAACCCATGACAAACTGCATTTATAAGCAAATAGCAACCTTAAAGGCATTATTCTATAAGGTCTGGACACCAAGGAGGGGAAACAGACCTGGAGGTCACTGCTTCCCTCTGCTCTCCTCAATCAGTACCTCACTTGACAGGCAGACAGTAAATCCTACATTTGCTACCTACCATGCAAAAACCCTACTTCATGATCAGAATCCAGCACTCAGGGCTTTCTTTATAAAACATGGAAGGTGACTTCTTTCCTGATTGCTTTCCAAGGGTCTTTGCTAGGGAATACGAGACCTGTGTAAAGATGTCCCAGGCCCAGGAGAAGGTTCAAGGCACAGTAAAGTAGCAAAGGTGAGCTCAGCATACAGTGTGGAGTGGAGACGACACTCTGGCTGAACTCCTAGCAGTGAATAAGAATTTGATGACAGACCCATCCTCTTGCAGATCTGGAGACTCCAGGCCAGCACTGGCTGGTGCCATTCCAGTTCAGAGTATGGGGAGCATACTTGCCTGCCCCAGCTGCTGAAGCACAGCCATGCTCCATCCCTGATTCTCCCTTGTGTCAAAGCACCACAGCTCTACCCATAAATTCTACAACAAACTCAAATCTTGTCTGAAGTATCTGTTCCTTCTTTTCCTCCCTGTTCTGCAAGAGAAAACATGGTCACTCTTCACCTACCCTAGTTTTCTGCTTTCAGGAATATACTAAATTAGACAAAACGTTTATACTACAATAACTAAGGCACAGAGAACCACTCCCTTCATCAGCATGGTACCGTGACAACATCCTTCTGTACTCAAGCAGAGCTGCTACCAAAAGTTGGGCAATATCTTGTATAGGTGCAGGAAGCCACCTACCACCATGCAGCTCTGCTATCAGAGATCCACACACATTCCTCTGGAGAGCAGAAGTAAGACTGACTTTAAAAAGTATACTACAATTTCTTTATATAAAACCTCACGAGGACATCCTTCCCTTCCTGTCCCAGAACTATTGCAGAATAATTTAAGACTGCTGTTCGGTATAGCATGTAAACACACCTCTAAATCAGAGCACCAAGACTGCAAGTGACTGAGGTGGCTAAGAGACTTCTGAGCTTTATCAGTTAACACTTGAGGGTACTCCACATAGCTGTTGACAAGTGGATAGACGAGAACAACTTCATGAAGATTTTTTTAAACTATTTTGTAGAAAAGGCATTGTATCTTTTAAATGTCTTATCACTAACTTCTCTCTCTTTGGCGTGTTTCTGTTTCTCCCTCAAAAATTCAAAATTCTGTATGTGGATAATAGGCTCAGCAGTGAACTTGGTATGCAGATTTACATTCAGTAAAAAATCCTTATGCTTTTGGCTAGAGAAAGTTCCAAAAGCCATAAAACAGATTTATTACTGGTAGCTTCTCCATTATCTAATTATAACACCCAGTATAACTACATCTTCAGTAGTCATGAACAATTTTTTATTTTCTCCCCCAATATCTTCAGTGCTACCAAAACCTATGTCATGCATTCCAAAGCTTATTTATTTATGCATATGACTTTCATATCTCAAGGCTAGATGCATACATTTTTTAAGAGCTGACATGATCTTCAGGGGAAAAAAAGTTCCCCCTCTGAATTATTTTATTCACTCTGCAGCTATCCACTGCTACCCCAGCTCATTACTATGACTGAAAATAAGTTTATCAGGAGAAATATAACTTAAAGAATGAAAACACAAACACAGAGGGCATCTTGATAACTCAGCAAATATACTTTTTTGTTTTAAACTGAGATAAAACTTTTTCTCCTAACATTCTTTCAAGGATAATTTTTCAAAGCTTTTGTAAAAAGGATCAGAGTAATTTTTACATGAGTGCTTAGGAAGTTGTTTTGCCTTGCCACATATGCCTTCTACATAAAGGCAAAAGGATCGTCAACACAATCTGCTCTGAAGATGGTCAGCATTTTGTAATTTTAACTTGCTCCAATGCTGAAACATGGGTCAAATAATTTGTTATTTAGAAGGACGTCTAAGTCTCATCACAAACTCTAAGAAATCAATATTTTGCAAAAATCTTTTTTTTTTTTTTTTTTTTTGGTGTATATGTGAGGCAGGGAAGGGAGAACAAGATAGAAGATCATGTTGTGAATGAATTTTACTGTCCAAACTAATAACTTAAAAGTTTTTATCATTTTGGCTAAAGTCCATTTTGAGTTCCTGAGCAGTGTGTTATTGTTGATCCTCTTCCTGTAACAAAGCAGATCCATGGAGAGGTGGCAGTGGGGCCAGCCAGCTGAAATCTTGATCTTCCCTTTAGGAAAGAGATTACACATGAAAATGGATGCAAGGAGCTAGTGAAGCATGTGAGTGGAGGAGGGAGGTCCCATCATCTTATAATTGAAGTTTTTTCTAAGACAACAAAAGAGCCAGCAGTTTAAATCAAGTTATTTCCCTATGACATGCTGAGGAACAAGTGCTCCAGCAGAGCCCTGTCTATCTGCCCCAACAGCATACAACTCTGTCTCCACAGCTCTGTCTTCCAACTTTAGGACCACCACTACCACCAGCAGTGTTGAAACAAGACAAAAGGAGAGAATTGCTTTCAAATATTCCCAGGATAAACTGAGCCATAAATTATGCTGAATTGCACACAGAAGCAGATGGAAAGCTACTGAAGTGCATTTTACCTGTTGACCTCAGCTATCTCCTTTAAATAGACAAAGCCACACATCCTGTTCCCCAGCTAAAATTTGAAAGCGGTCTTCAGACAGGATCCAAAATGACCTCAACATAAGCCTGAGTGTTGGACAGCACGTAAGGCCATGTAGTCAAGCTACTGGTCATCTCCATTCCAAATATTTTACAGCAATCCCCAGATAACTACATTTATTACAATGCTTTCTTCATTTTGCCATTCAGATTTTTTTACCCTATTGTTAACTGGTCTGTGTATGTCAGCTGCACATTTCTGTGAATCAGCAAATATTAGCCTAACTGGTTTAATATACATATATATATATTTTTTTTTTTTCCCTGGAGATTTAAGCAAAATACATTCACCTTGCATCATAAGAAAGAAGGTATGGATGGATCAATGTATGTGATGCAACTTGAAAGGTTGCAGTGACGTGTAAGTCACTGTTAGAGACAAGACCTGTGCTTGGGACAGTTTAAGCCCAAATTTGTCCCCTGGAGATTCTCACCTATAAACCAAGTTGGCAAAGAAATGACACTCACTGGGATGGACTCATGTTTAAAACTGCCTGCTAGTTTCTGCCTTCCTAAGATTAAAAATCGGGAGAATAGCTCCAACATAAGGTTAGGGAACCTGACTGTGTTAGTCTGAGTTGACTTGAAGTGAGTGAAGTTTATCTGTTTTTGTTTAGTCTTTATGCTTATCTTGTATTCCTGCTGCCAATTTCATGGCTGATCAGACAAACCAACAGACTTCTTTGTTGTTGCAAGGTAAGGCAAGTCAATAAACAGACAAGTTAAGAGGAAAATATACCCTAAGTGACACCTCCTTTTCCCCTAGCTTTATTAGCCTAGTGCTCCCATCAGTTCCCAGATCCTGATGTGACTGCAATATCATGTATATCACAAATAGACTGTAAAGTCCTTTAGGTTAGGACCTTCCTTTCCACTGCTTTATAAAAACATCAGCCAGACCAGCAGCACTACATAAATATAATAAAATAATGATGATAATGTATGATAGTAATGATTAAAAATTCATATCCCCTCTAGACATGAGATCAGGAGATATTTGCAGCTTCCCAATTTGACTCAGAAGGGACAAGAAGATGCAGCAACATATAAAAGCCAGGAATAGAACCGTGATTGGGGAAAGAGCAACAACAACAAAAAGAAAAACAAAGACAAGTTCAAGGAATCCCTGGAGAACTCCAGCTTTTGAAGTCCCTTGCATGCACTCACAGCAAGGAACCTGTGACAGCTGCCGCTGTGTATGATACCCTCCCGGCTCCAGTTCTGTCATTTACCGAGCTATCCTGTCATCAGCCAGCACAGAAATAGAGTGTGTTACCCCAGGTCCCATCCTCACTCCTCAGAAAGTCAAAGCCTATTCATAGATCAGAGCTGTTTTGAATGCAAGCATGAAGAAATAGAGATGGCAACAAAGCAGTATTCTGGGCTTTTTCTTTTGCTTTGCTGATACTATAAGAATTGGGCAAACATTTCCAGATGAAACAAACTTTTAGTCAGGAAAATGAAGAAAAAAATCACCTTAAACTGCAGATCCTGCAACTTCGACATGTTTAGTGAATTGTTTTATTTTTACTAAGTTGCTCAGGAATTAGAAAGGCTAAAAAAAAATTGTAGAAGCAAAGAATTACACTACAGTTTTGTAGATGTCTTTATGTCATGTCAGTCTTGCTAGTGGCTGCTAACAGATACAGAATTATATTTGCACTCTAAATATCCCTTCTTGCACCTCACTGGTTGGTTTCTGTTTCATGCGGTGATGTGGTCAGAGTTTTCTGAACGATTACTTTTGTTGCAATACAAAACAGATTTGGCTCTTCTCCCCTTCCACCTTGAAAACAATCCTCAAACAGTAATCCCAGCAGGAAGTGGAAGTGTTTTTTTTGTTTTTGTTCTTTTTACCCCCAAACACAATACTCGTTCTGCAAGTCAGAAGTGCCTCTTGGAAAGCTGATGTAGGTTCATATTTCTTCGAGACAGGCAGAATACGTATCCTCTTCATCCACCAATGAATTCTGAGTTAACAGCTACTAATACTAGCGCTCTCCTGTAAATACTTTATTGATGCATAAATGCTTATCATAATTGAGATTTTCTTATTATTTTACTATCAAACCCATCTCATGTTTAGCAGCCACATGTCTCCAGAAATTCTAAATTTAAAGGAATAACTCTATTTTCAGGACAATTAGAACACTAGCATCAAACTCAAGAGTTACAAACAAAATCCAAATGATCAAATTCCTGCTACAAGTTCTAAAAAAATATCCTCTCTAAAAGCAAGACATTCATTGCATTAGAAACGTTAGTAAAACTCCACTATTTTAAGATTTTGGTTTCTAGGTTGTTAAGAAATAAGCCTGAGTATATATATAGCCCAGTAGTATAAATCAAGCAAGTGTGACATTAACCAAAAATGGGAAATTATATTCAGCAGTATTTCACCAAACACACAAGAAAGGATAATTTTCAGGCAAAACAAATAATTTCTTTAAATGTTCTTCTGTGTATATATAAGGAGTAATCATATTAATAAAACAACAGCGAAGTATCTACAGGGCTTATGTCCCCATTAAAAAAAAAAAAAAAAAAAAAAAAGTATGTTTCAGAGAGTCTAATTTCTTTTCTGACAAAAGCAGTTGTTATTAAACAATTGCAATCTGATTTTGTGCTTTCAAGAGAAGTATTTATGTACAAAGCTAGTGTGCTGCAGAACTCTTGTTAGCTTTACTGAAGTGTGCATACATAATACATAGTTGCTGGAAGTGAAATAGAACTACTAAACCAAACCAAAGAGCTGGAAAGGGAGAAGGGAGGAAGAAAAAGATTAAAATGTCTTTAAACATTGTTAAAAACATATCAACAGTATATGCATATATAATATGCACATATATATATAATGCCCATGGCTATACACCAAAGTTGTGTTGCGAAAAGCAGATTTAGAGAAATAAACCTTTCAGTTAAAAAAAAAAAAAAAAATCTGCCTTCTCAGCAGAAATCACCTTTACTTACTTTATTTTTTTCTCTTCTAATTTCTTTTAATCCTTAGATAGATTTTCTCCTATAGGCTATGTTAGAATAGACATCTCTTTTTTTCACTAAAATCATTCTACTTTATATAAATGCATGCCACAATGTTAATTAGAGCGAGGAAAAAATGATCCTTCCCCGTCTAAGCTGGGTGATTTTTTTTTTATTTTTTTTTTTGCTGCAAGTCCATTCCTCATCTCCTTCCTTTGTGAATTCCAAGGGAGAATGAGATGAATTTCCCCTCCCAACTGGTGTGAATGGAAAAGTTTAGTCATTGAAGTTCATTTTACATTAATTTTAAACATTCCTGGCTTTTTTAATTTTCAGGTACTAGGCAATAGCAAAATGCCTCCACTTTTTAAACTTTTTTTTTTTTTTTTTTTTGAGGGCAATGCTGAAGAGCATGGAAAACCGAAGATAAAAGTAGTAGCACAATACTAAAAAGGTTGAAAAAATACTCAGAAAATTTCTTCTAAGGATGGAAAAAAAAAATAAAAATGTATGACTTAGATTCAAAAAGCTCAATCTGCTTAATTTATCAGAAAAGAATGAGAGGTGACTTAGTTGAGATATGTAAGTATCTTCACAGGGAGGAAGTATGATGCATAAAGAACACTTTAATCTTCGGGTGAAAGGCATCACCAGAGCCCAGCAACTGAAATCAGATACGTAAGAGTGAGAAATTTGTGCATACTTGACAAGGAGATTGACTAAGAAATTCTTGAGGAAAAGAGTGGGGCCTTGTTTACCTCCTCTTTTCAAAGCCATGATTCGATGTCTTTCCTTAACCAAATATTACTTTATGTTCTGAAATTGTCTGTTACAAGGAGAACGGAGTGGAATTTAACGTCCTGTAATATAAGAGGCCAGACATATACATCTCAGTCTCTTCTAGCCTAGACAAATCTGGGATTCATTACAAAGAGGAGTAAACAAAGCGTTGGAAAATACAATTTCATCCTGCATTATCAATCCTGTAGATTGGGATAGCTGACATTGTGGAGATCAGTTCCATTGCTCAAGGCCTTGGCATTGTGAGAATATGGCTGAAAACACAGCAATTTTACCAACGTATATCACTTTTTATCTCTTGAACCCTCAGAATATAATCAACCAAGATGTCATTTATTGGTTGATTTTATTTATTTATTTATTTTAACTATTCATAGTAATAATGCGATATAACTTGAGTACCCTTTTATGTACTTATAGATGAAACTACTTTGAAAATTAGATGGCAAAATTTGCAAGCTATAATTGTAAGGCACTAGTGATTTCTCTCCCCCAGAAAATAAAAACACAAGAAGTGTTACACTTCTTTTGAATAATTATCATATGGCCACCTACATTGTAAAGGGGAGCAACCGATTAAGAGCAGACATGGAAAAAATTATAACAAATCAATTCATGAAAAAAATAAGAATAGCACATCCAACTGAAAATGGACAGGGAATGTAGCTAGAGAGAATAGAGACGCAATTTGGAGCAATGTGTTATTAAAAAATAAGTCGAGAATTTTCAGGCTTCTTTTTTCACCACTGAATAACAGAGATGAAGAACTACCTAAATTATTTAGACTGCCTCCAGGCTACGTATGGGGAGTACTATTTGAAAAAGCTTGGGTTTGTGTTCAGGGATTTTATTGAAAGGACAAAATAAAACCCAATTCCCTGGCCGTTAGCTCATTAGCTGCAGCCCAGGATCTGGGCCATTACCTGTGACCTGATGATTTACTAGGTAGCACTGTGAAAATGCTGGAGACCTGCCATGGGATTGCAATATACCTACTGCACCTACATCTTTCCTGCTGGCTTCCATCTACCCAAAAACTAATATCAAGGTTTGTGGCAAAAAAAAAAAAAAAAAATCAAAAAAAAAAAAAAAAAAATCTGAGGCTGATGTGGAAGTGGCACGGAGGAGAACAGCATTCCAGAGGGCCAAATTAATTTCCCTAGGGAACCCCTACTTGTAAAATCCCATAAAAAAATGTCACGTTTCATTCACAAAGCTACTTTGATTGCTAACAGCAAACACATGCCTTACTTTGGCATAGAACTCCACGCTATCAAATTAAATAATGTTTTGTTGTTGTTGTTGTTTTTTCCCCCCTAACAATCTGTCTCACACATTCCTTGGCTGCTTTTAAAAGTCACTTGTAAAGTTTCACACTTGCATGCTGTGAACAGCAAAGCTGGAAAGCTCAGTGTCTCCAAGGATCAATAAGCTTTGAGTCATTTTTGTTCAAATGGGGTGAAGCAAGTCCAGCAATTGACAACTGCCATCTCATGGTGATTGCAGGAAATGAAAAGGTAGGTCTCCAGATTGTTCCTGACAGGCAAGAGAGAGCATCATGTGATGGTCTGATTACATGTTGCTTACACTTGGGGATATCAGAGATTAAGCAAAAGACATTACAAGGGAACACTCTAAGTTCACTATCACAACAAAATTGAATACTAATATACTATAACACCAGAATGTTCCTCTGTGCCAGCACCCAAGTATCTTCAAAAGTCTATACTAATGCCAGCAGAAAACATTATGGGGCCTGGCTCAAAAAAACAAACTTATACTAAAAACCTAGGTTAGAACAGAAAAAGCACAATTTAGGCACCCTGCCAGTGTGAGTCCTCAAAGCAGACAACTGGTCAGACAAAATAATTATGTCAATAAAAGGAAGGTGCAATGTGTTGCTGGATATGGAAGTTTTTGGGAAAAAAAAAAAAAAAAAAAAGAGAGAGAACAGGTTTTAAAATATTCTTCTCAAAGTAATAAATAAATAAATTAATTTAGAAGAAACAGAAATCTGAATAAAATGCTTACACCTGGGGCAATATTAATCACCATACCCTTCTGTGGCTCTTATGAGAAATGTATTTGTGGGACCTTCAGGTCCTAATTATTCCAGAATACTTTGCTCCAAGAAACAGAGAAATGTCTGGGGCCATCTTGGTCTCCCTGTAGGAATGAAACCAGTCTGGATATGTAAGTTTCTTTCAGCACAGAAATTAGACTCAAACAATTCCAGGAATAATTCCTACTTAATCAGAACTAAAAGTATACCCTTGGACCAACATGGAAAGCCCTATATCTCTTCATCAGCCCAAATTGTGTCCCCTCTCCAGTCTCCTTTCTAGTGCAGGCCCTGGGTCAGGCTTCTCTGCACAGGCTCTGCCTGGGCACCTGAGTGCTACCACTGACTTCAGTTCAACCAAGCCCACATCCACCCTGTTGCATTAACTACATGGTGCTCCATGTAGTCCACTGGTAGCCAGTGCTGTCTGATGCAGAAATCCATTTACATTATAAAAGTCATTGGCTGATACAAATCTGCAGTGTCCAAAAAGACACACATACTATTCAGTTCGTGTATTTGAAATAGGCTTTTTTTCCTTCTCAATTAAAAAAGTTATAATAGAAGTTGAATGGAGGTAGATGTTGGTATTATGTGGACATAAATTACATTGAGTGCTGATTCCAATACCTAACACTAATTACTCCCACCACCTTATCTAGAAATAATTAGTGAACATCCTCTTGAGAATGGTATCCCTGATTCTTCTCTTTCCTACAATAAAATTACTCAGGCTTTACACCAGTGTAACTAAGCAAAGGATTACTGTCATTGCCTACAGTTTTAAAACTCTTCTCGCCTGCTGAGTGAGCATAGCTTTTTCAGTGCAAGATATCAGGAACTGATTTCCTTGGGAATTACAGAGCATAAAACCTGAAGACAGATACACACTTAGCAGTAAGCCCAAGATTACATGTTTGTACTGATAACAGAGAAGTAATAAAAAGAAGGAAACACTTAGCTTAAACTCCGAGCATATGGAACAAGAATGTGCGTGGAGGGGAATTCAATAATTTAGTGAAAAAAACATTTTCAAAATAGTAAGTGTTTCATTTTCATGTCCTGCTGTTTTTTCTTTTTTTTTTTTTTTTTTTTTTCTCCCTGCTACTCATTTCTTTGGTTCATTTTCAATCCCCACCTGCCTCTAGAGCAGCAGATAGACCTAGTCAATCTGCAAGTCCATAGACCTTGGGATCAGTTGACTTGGGTTCTGCCCCTGCTGAAGCCCTCTGACACTGCAGACAAATTGTATTCTGTGATGAGGAGAATTTGCCAGGCTTACTCGGCTTTATTTATGAAAATTGAACACTCACCAAGAAAACATAGATTCCTGAAACACCATCAAAATGTCTACATCTGAAATGGAAATTTGTTAAACCTCTGTTACTGCTGAGCCTTTAGGCACCTATATTCATCCATGTCAAAAATCTGATACTTCTGTGCCCATTTGTAGCAATGCCAGGAATTGCCTGAGAATTTACCATGGGGAGTTGCAAACTTAACCTTATGTCTAAATAAATAAATAAATGTGGCCAACTTTGCTTCTCACCCAGCTAGCTGGTCTCTGGGTGCCACCACACTCATTTCTCAAAATTAGAACTACCTATTCAAGTCTAGTGTGAAAGAGAGTGGAGATAGATGGTGGTGCCACGCCAACCATTAGCTTGGTGGACAGTGCTGCTGTGCACAGCAGAGAGACCCCAGACTCCAACCCATTCTCCATCTGTGAGAGTTTGAACCCATGCTCCCTGCATTCATTTTCTAACTATTAGCCTAAAACATATTTCAGTGATAGCTTTCTTGACTGGTTATCAAAGTAACATTCATTTTTTTGGTACTATGAAGATGATAATGAGCAGAAAGTTGGTTTTTTTTTTTTTTTTTTTTTTTGCACATTAAGTGGAATATAAAAAGATATCTTAGCATTACATTCCTGTACTAGATGCTGTTTAGGGAAGGTTGGCACCAAAATTTTACCAGTCTCAACAACAAAATCTGGGCAAACTATTTCTGTAATTACATTCACGCTGTGTGACAGCCCTTCCTTAGTTATACTCATGCATATTTGCATATGTACATACAAGATATATTCTATATCCTTCCACACTACATATATACAAACCTCAGGGGATCCTTCTGTAAGGCAAATCAAGAGTTGACCTCTCCATCCTTTTTCAGTAAGATGTAGTTCACAGACATCCATCAAGCCATTTGCTGTCCTTGGATTCAAACCCCAAGAATGATTAACCATGCTTAGTTAATCTCACTATTAAAATCCATCTCATCTTTTATTACAATAAGGACAGAAATTTGCAAATGTAGGTGTTTGGTTCTCCAGCATCTAGATTGGCAAAAGAAACATATCAGAGCTGATTAGCTAAAGAGAGCTCTGGCCTCTTCCCTTCCCTTCCAGACTGCACAATTTCACATCACTCTCAAATGATATGGTAGCAAAAGAGCTCCAATAAATGCTCTTAGCAGTTAAGAAAAAAAAAGGCCCTTTTTGGCTGGCCTTCTGCAGGCCAAATATCAAGGGAGAAAATGCAGCTATCCTGTGGATGGGGAGGAAGGCGGCCAACACATGCCTTTCTGTTTCTGTAATGTATTTTACACCAAAATGTATTTATTTCTTCAGTATGAGGGAGCAAACAGCAGGTTTTTTTTCAACATCCTCAGTCTAAAATGCTTCATGGAAATAGAACCAGCTGGGAGCTTTCCGAAGAAATGTGTTGCGTTTTCACTACTATTTGTAGAAATGCGTTATTCAGGCAGATTTCTGAATTCAAGATTTGGGATTTCCTTCTCCCACTCTTTATTCATACGTCATTTCTTGACATTTTAAAATTAAGAGGAACAAACTTTTTGTCAACTGACAAACATGAAAGAGTAGAAACAATGTTTTCAAGATGTTGGAACAAGTATTTTGTGTATCTGTTTCAAACCGAACATTTTAAATACCTTCACTTATGACACAAAAAGTATTTGAGGACTCAAAGATTGAGACAGGAGAGTAATCTCCCCTCCTTATTCCAGTGATTCAACTGTATAGCAGCTGTTTTACACTTTTCCATTGCACTCCACCCACACCCAGACTCAAACAGAACCAATCTCAAATCTTTCGTAAACATCTATTTTTACCACATATGTCTAATGCAAAAATGCCTGGGAATACATTTTTTTTTTCCCTTCAAGTTAATTGAATAACACGATAAATGCCTTCTGCTAAGATCCTCTGATCATCATCATCATCCATACAGCTTTCAGTTATGATACACATTGCACCTATGCAAACTAGGAGCATTTTATCACTTGATGATTCAAACTGCCCCATCCCACCCTTACCCCAAAACAAGGGAAGGAAAGGCACAAAATATCCCAAACATCTGAACGACAAAGTAAAAATTCAGTACCTCATTCTAGCAGGCACCAGAACACAAAATTTACTGTCAAACTGGCAGGAGTTTTCAGTGCTAAAAAGTTCTAGTCCAAGTTCAGAGAGAGAATTTTTTAACTGGCCTTTCTCCAGCCTTCTGTTCATTTCTCAGCAAGCTTCACCTGCACTTTGAGAACTAAACCAGAGCAATTAGCTTTTAGCCCTACCTTTTATAGCTAATTGCCCTTAAGGCAACTGCACAGATTCCCAGGTGTCAGCTTTCTGTGGTGTTTATGCAACTCCCTGAAGGAAGCAAGCAAAGGCACTGAAATAGAAAAGTTCTTCAGAACACATATACGTAAAATGGGAGCTTAAAAAGCCAACAAGGCAAGATGATCATTAATCTTCTATGTATATCACGTTCACTCACTGAATTATACAACATGATAGCATTACAAGCAGAAAAAGCTTCTTAAAGACAAGGATTAAAAAAACCCTCCAATTTCTGCAACCTTACAATGACCCCTAATTGGCACTTGAAATCCTTTAGCCACCAATATTATATTCCTAAAACCCTTGAGAGTGTTTTTATTATTATTATTTTTTCCTCTCAACATTCATCTAACAAGCTTATGTGTTGTTTGTCTGAAATAGAGGTCAGCACACATTGCAGGAAAAAATTCTGCTGGCTGGAAGGGGAAAGTTTCCTTTTCAGTTGCTGTAGGTGAATTCACCTATTTGTGCAAGCAGGAAATACAGCCACAGATCTGGTTCTCAGCTGAGATTTCAGTGTGTTGGTTTGGTTTTAGGCCCCTGGAGGAGCATTCCAGTGGAAGGTGGCACTGGGGACTCCATATCACCCCAAAAGGGGAGGAGATGAACACTCAGAACCCACACAATTCTGCTGCTGCCACTCAGTAACCTCCAGAATACTCAAGGACATGGCCCTGTGAAGCTTCCACTAAAACAAAGCTTTTATTTCCTGATTTGAGGCACTTTGAAATCTGGTAAGGCTAATAGATGTTGACAAACAGTTTTTTTTTTTTTTTTTAAAGCAGCTAAGCTGTTCTGGACAAGTCCAATATTTACATTGAAAAAACATGTTATTGTATACATAGTCAAAGATATCAGACTCATAAATGCCCCAACCTTTACAGTTGCCCACCATTATCTTAACACCTGTCTTGGAGTTTTCCTCTCTGATCCTGACTACCAGGACAGACCCTTCTTATTCTGTTGTCAGCTTGGAAACAAGATTTTGCAGCTCAATAAAACTGTTCAGACAAGGCCTATATAGTACTTGACCTACAGTGATGTGTCTTTGCAGAGACAATCATTAGGTTTGTCAGTAGATTCCATGGTTCTACACAAGGAAGTCCATGCAGCATTTCTGTGTCCACAAAGTGACATGAAGACTACCTCTGTGGAGGAAAAGTCAGGAAAGAGGAAAACAAGAGAGTAGGTTTCAGTATATGTGACACTCGCTGTTAATGCCAGGTGTTTGTACATGCTCAGTTGCTCACAGATCTACTGGCTTCTGAGTAATTAGCAATCTTAAGTGGTCCAGCTAAGCAGGTGGCAAACTGGAATGCATTGCTTTGTTTTGGTGCCCCATATTTCACAGTGCTCTGTTAATGCCTTTTTATTTGTATTTATATTTTTTGCTGCCTTGCTTTGTTTTATAAGTGTTCAGAGTACTGCACAGCATTATGGTACACTATCATTTTTCAAACCATTAAATGTTAACTTCATTTTCTTGTGTGAATTATGCTTTGCTCTTTTAGTTTTGTAATGAAAAATAAGTACAGGTTATGCAAGCAATAACCCCTGTGTAAGCAGCAGCTATCTTTTTAAACGGTTTATTATGCCACAGTCTGGTACTCCATTAAATATAGATTACAGACTGTTGAATAAATGAATATCAACTAAGCAGACCCATCCTTCTGTACATATCAATGCAAATAATGAATCGTGGCACCTCATGAAAATGTATAACCCAGAAGAGTGGGTCAAGAAGTAATTACACATTTGTCTTATCTCATGCTTCTTGCTCTCAAAAACAGCAAAATGCATTTGTGATGGTATGGGGACACTGAGAAAGCTCTTATGACCTGCTTTTCCTGAAATGGGAAAAAACATATTCTTCCTCATAGTTTTATGTAGATGGGTTTAGATTTTCAGGTATATTCTTTATAATACCCTTTGTAAAAATATGCTGTTGTAGTTAAGGGTCTAACTGTAAAATTTGGTTCATATTTTAGCCCTTCTTCATGTTTCCTGTTTTACAGCTGAAAGACTGATTGAAGGATTCTGTTCTGGAAATGTAGATAATTATCCAATTAAATAGGCGAGCATATGATTTTGACATTTACTATACTCCATTGTGTAAAAAAAAAATCACAAAAATGTACAAGTGTACTTGTTTATGTAGTTATAAGCATACAAAAATATCTTAGTAATGGACAGCAAATCTGGACAGAAAACATGACTATGATATTCTCTAAAACCAACAAGATTTAAACTGATGCTGATTAGAGTTAACTATAACTAAAATTTGGAAACAGGAATTTCAATTATGCTTGCTTAATACTGAAATAAACTAACTTGTTGCATATGGAACAGATTAAGAACTGGAATGAATTAATCATCAGGTTATTAAAATAATACCCATTAACGTGAGCTGTATAGCAGGAAAAGTTATCTTTAGCTGCTCAGGAGGAATTATCTGCTGATCCCAGCTTGAGTAAATGGACTCAGAGCAGAGGCTATATCAACAAAGAGAAAATAAGCCAAACAATTAACTTCCTTAAGTATCTCTTGCCCATACCTTCCAAGGCAAGTTTTCAGCTACTGACAACTGTCACAGTTCCTCTGATTTCAGCGTTGACATGCCAATTCACATTGCTTGTGAATAATAATTGCATCTGGTTGATAAATGAATCTATATTAATGTTAAAAATCTATTCACAGTCACATTCATCCAGGAATTTCTAGCATTTGTAGCCAGAAAGCTGGGAAAATAAGATTCATTTTTCTAGTATGGAAACAGAAACAACATTGTTTTTTTGGCCTGCGAGTAGTTTGTTAATAAATTACTAAAGAAAAAAATAATCTTTTTAATTAAAAGGATACTAACAAACTGGATAATTATTGCATATACATTTCCCACCCTTCCTCCACCCAGCCAGCTATGACAGTTAATGCCTGGAACCATGCAAGTTACAGGTAACAACCACCCAGAGCAGGTCATGCTGTGAGCCAGTTAAACCAGCATTGAACACTTTTCATGGGCTGACTTCCTCTAGAGCACCACTGTGCAGGTAAGAAGAAAAGGGGAACACAGCTTGTTACTGAATGGGATCAACATTTTTATGTTTATTTGAATCACTTGAAACCCTATCTTGGTGAAAAAAAAAAAAATAAATCTCCAATTGTTTTTTTTTTTCCTTTTTGCGTCAAACGAGAAGTTCCACAAATTTCTCCCAATTGAACACAGAAGCAAAGAATGAAAGACCAAACTGGAAGAAAAAGCATAGAAGGAATTCTACTGTCTGCCCATAAACTCTTTCTTGTTATATGTGGCACATATATTTCTCTCTTGCCCATGCAGATTCACTGTTGTCCTATGCTGTTCTTAGGATACAGTATTTTGTCAACATCACAGATATGGACCAGTGAAAATACATGGTTTATGACAATTTATGGCTCCAAGATCAAATCAGTGTTTTATTCTTTAAAAGAACACAGAGGAAGCTGACCTTAAGCATCCTCTAAATTAGCTTTAAGATATACTTTAAGCACTTTTTATTCTTTTTTATTCTTTTTTTTTTTTTGATCACTCTTCTAGGGTCTTGAAATTCACTTCAAATTTGGGGAAAATGCCAATACTACCCTTGGAAAAGCAGAGAAAGTAAAGCAAAGGGGGAAAAAAAAATGCAAGGTCATACAGAACTTATCTGTTTTTTGTTTTGTTTTTCTACATCCTTATCATAAGAGAGCACAAGCTATCATTCAAAACACTGAGCACTCCGTTCCTAGCCACCAACAATCAAGGAACACAAATCAACAGCCATACACTCCATTAATGGTTCTAGATATGTTTTTTCCAGACAATTGTCTTTTATTTGTATTCCTAAATAATCACCATATCGTGGTAATATTAGTATTCTCAATTTATAGGTATAAAAATTGGGTCAGAATGAACCTATATTGTTTAGGCAGGGTAACAGACCAGAATGAAATAGTATCAGTCTGATACATTTTTCACCATTTTCATAGCAAGCATATATATATATAGCTTGCACCTGCAGAGAGACACACATTGTTACATTTGGTCATGTGAACTTACAGGTATCTATTTCCTAGAGAATGGAAGAACCACTCCATTTTCTTCAGAAGCCTTACTTAAGGCTTATTATTTTTTCAATGATTGAGGATGCTGTTTATATTAAGAGCCTGCAGTTATGCTATCTTGGGCACTCAGTGGTGTGGTTTGTAAAACCACAGACAGGATGGGTTCACTGATGTGGTAAAGGGACTGCACTGAAATTCAAACTGTGTGGTAATATGGTGGGAGAAAGATGGTGATTTCATTTATCACAGCTGATGCTACCCTATTTATAGGGAACTTCACAGGTCAGTATTGCAATAAATAACCAAGCACAAGGCAATGATCAAGCTAGGGTCTTCATACAGACACATGACCATTGCAATTGTGTTTATATATTATGATTCACTTTGCTATCTATCCAGAGAGGACAATATAAAACACAAACCTGAGATTAAAACAAACAAACAAAAAGAAAAAAGCCTACCTAATACACTGGTTTTGCTTGTTTTATGACAGTGTGATTTTGGGAATATTTAAAATTCAAGAGTGCAATTATTACAAAATGCAGTGAGCAACAAATCTTCTAATGGTAAAGAAGAAATGTGAGAGGTAATGGCTAAATCAATAACACCTAGCTCTTGAAGTATGTTTAGTGTGTCTTATGTGAAATATCAATAATTATTTATAGCGTGCAAAGACGTCTTTAGTGTTCAAGAGATATGCAGAAGAGAAATGCAACATAATGAATTATATACTTAGGTATGCACACTCAATTCAGTTCCATTTTTAAACTATGCTATTAAACATGTCTCCAATAAGCCTCACAAACTACTGATGCTGCTTCCTTTTCAGATCTGCCTGTTCTTGGGGCAGTTGCACCTAAACCAGCTGCCTCCCTCTATCTGATCATTCAGATCCACACGATTTCCCTTATATTAATACTTAAATACTAAGGTTTTCTTGTCCAAAGATTGAATTGTAAAGAGTGTTTCTCAACTCAAACACTCTCAAAGAGTGTTTCTCAAGGGTTGAGGGTTTCTCAACCCTCAAGCCTGCAACTGAAGTCCAGGTACAGATTTTAATTTACCAAAACCATCAGTTTGGCATCTGGTCGTAGTAAGAAATATTACTGTTTCCCTAGACCCATAATCACGGTGTAGATCACATGTCTAATACATATCACAGTATCTACCTGTTCAAATTGTGATCAATCTGCTCCAACGCAGCCCCTTGACAAAAAGAACAAGTGGTGCTGATCGCTATGGTCTTGTCAGTCTAGCCCCTATGCCCTTATAAATCAATGAAAGGGAAGTATCTGAAGAATATTGTAAATCTGAGTGAAAGCTATTGTGAGTTTGCCCACAAAATTTTCTAATGTCCCTCTGAAAGAAAACCATTTCAGTACTTGCAAATTAGACTGATCATAAGGTATACAACATAGCAAGTATTTCCTATCTAATTTTCAGTTCTATATTCCAGAACACATTTCAGATGTTCCATGCTAAGATGACCACAGTGCCCAAAGGCACAAATCATCCTTCAGGTTCCATTGTGCTAAGAGTTATTCAGACACACTCAGAGGGCCTTTTCCCACATAGCTTGTGAGCCTAGAATACAAGCGCTGTGCACAGGCTGGGAAAATATGGTTACAGTCACATACATAAAAGCTGATATATCAGCACATCAGGTTTAATATTAATGATAGAAAAATAAATGTAACTGCCAATAAACTTAATCTGCTATTCATCAAGCTCTCATTTGTTGCATGATTTTATAGTGGAGGGGACACTGGAGTAGAAATTTGCATTAGAAGAAGCTAGTAGTAGCCTTCTGCATCAGCAGAGAAAGCTCTCTGATGCAGTATGCCAGACAGTACATTACACGTTAAAAATAAGGCCATGTAATACAAAATATTAGTCATACCCTGTTCAGTCAGGTCCTAAATTCTACTTCACTTACACAGCAATGAAACATTCTAAAGAAATTATTTCTGTACATGTGGATCCACTAATAATAATACCCAGATCCATTTGTACTCTTTCTTTCATATAATGCCTGAATGGTCACAAAGTTTCCAAACCCTGAAAATCAGCCAGTCCTTTTGAAAATGAGTAGAATGTGTATTAATTTAAGGCAGTCAGAAAAATAATGTCACAACCAGACAAATGGAAACAGAAGACTAAAGCAGGAACACTACTCCTTCAGCTCTGATAAAGGTACAATTCCTGTAATACTGACCACCTCTTTCGTGGTTTCAAGTCCAGAAGTAGGACTCTTACTTAACATGTCTGCTTGAACACACATAAAAGCAAAAATTGCTTTCATCTAACTGTCCATCAGCAGTTCCAGGGTTCCTTTTTAAATGAAATATAGTAGTGGCAGAGTTCGGGCTACTATAAGCCTGAAATACAAAATCCTGATTAACGCAAAAATTCTAATATACAGTTGATAAAAAGAAAGTTTTTCCCAAGAATATTACACAAAGATAGGCCAAAGTTACTAAAATAATTTAGGTCGGGGGAGCAGAGAATTAAAATCCAATTATAAATTGAATGGTATTTGAACCAGTGAATCCAGAAATGACTTTGTTTTGCATGAAAGGGAAAGCTGAAAACACTGAAGAAATTTGGTCTTTGTTCTTAGTGCTACATGATTAATTAGAGATAAGAAATGTTTCAAAATGATTCTTCATTTATTTTTAATTCCCAAGAGTTTATTAGTTTAACTTGGTTCTATGAACAAACTTTAGTCTGGTAAAAAAAAAAATCCACTTTTATATATACAACTTTTTTTTTTTTTTTTTGGGGGGGGGGGGGGGGAACGGGAGGTAGCAAGGGTGGGAATAGAATATTTAAAGAGGGAAGCTTATTTTCCTCCATTTTATCTTTTACCCATAAATGGCATATTGACACGCTTGCTTATAATGTACAAACAGGATGATACTTATTTTATCTATAATATGTTGAATTTTCTTCTTATTATACTGCAGTGTTTCTATAATCTTCCCAACTTTCTCAGATTCTATTTAGATACCACAGCACAAGCAAAATTCTACTGCTATTCTGGGATCTGCAGTCAATGTAAATTGCTGTATCTCAGGTGTCAGCAGCTTAATAAATTTGTTTGTTTACAGTTCATGACTTTTGAGTGTTCCTGCAACAAATCTTTCTAAATGGTGGATCATTTAAAAAGTATTCTAATGAGTGTTTACTAAGAACTCTGCTTCATTGTGTGACTAGCCATGTTATTTTCTTATAGTGCGTGACAGCTCAAGTGCTTTAATATTCCATACAAAATTAATCCATTTAAAAGAAAAATCTAATTACACATGAAATGCTTACATAATTTTAATCTAATTACATAACTATTAAATGATTTCTACATTATCATACCCCCAAATATATTTTTACTGTTCAGATGATATTTCATTATCATAAAATACATTTTTCAACAGATCTAAATTAAATCCTTGTAGAAGATACCATGAGGATGAATATGACTGATTTGTAATTAAAATGGAAGGTTAAGTCATTTAGGCCAATATTTAATGCTGAGCTAGTGATGATTGGAAAGGCAACATTTCTAGCTGCCTAGAGACTCTTGGGCTGAGGTTTAAAGATCTTGATGGTAGAAAAAAGGAACTGTGAACACTGAAGTTCAATCTGCACACATACTCTGTACTAACATTAGGAGATCAAAGGCTATCCACTGAGATTTTCTAGGGCCTGGTGAGACACTTCATTAGGAAGTTTTAAATGTGGATAGTATTACTGGACAACAGGCCACAGAAATATGTCTTATATTGAATGCCTTATGGACAACTCCTTAAAATTGAATTAAAACCATTCATTTCACTTGGAAAGCCTAGTTTTGGAAAGACAGGAATCTCTAAGGCTGCTAAAAATATATCAGAAAGAACATCCACAGCCATAACTAACTGAAAAAGTTGTTAAAGTTGGTGTTTCTGATTGATTAAAAAAGTTCCATCTAGGGAAGCAAACAGCTGTGACTGTGATTAGAAAGGTATTTTATCACAGGTACCTTGGATTGCCTAGAGAGATCTATGATTGCCAACACTTTTTTTTTCTTTAGTCCTTTCAGCCATTTTCACCCCAAATCTCTCCCATTCCCTATCTTTTTTTTTTTTTCCTTTTTTTTTTTTTCTCCCCAAAGTGGAAAATGTACAATACCAGGTGAAAAGAAAACTCTTAAATGAGTCCATCATTTCTCCTGTTTATCTGCTATCCAGGACAATCTTCAGCCTCTCCCATAATCTCCCCTGTAACTAAAAGTTGTTGCCTAGCTCTTCAGTAGAGAGCTACGAGGAAACATTCTCTCAGGTTTTGCTTTATATCATCAATCTCCCCCATAGTCCAACAGCAGTTTGTTGCCCGTTTTGCCTTTCCTGGCTGACCCTACCTTCTCCTTGAGCAATGCTAAGGTAGAGGCATGATGCCAGTCTTCAGGCTCTGACCCTCATTTCCCAAGGTAACAATTTTACAGATCCATAAGTCTTATCTATGCTGCACTGCCAATAGTTGTAGCCCTGATTTTTCACACATAGCAAGTTGTGAAGGATCTGAAAGGGCAATACATTGGTTTATTGTCGCTACACAGTCAACTTGACCTCAGTAAACGCTACTTTTTGTTGTCTCCTAGACTTAGTCCCTCCCAGCAATGTAGTGTGTGGCCTCTTTTCCCAAAGACCTTGCTGAAGACAGACAAATAGCAAACAGTTTTTCAAAAAAAACTTGCTGTAGACTTTTTTTTCCCCCCCATGTAACAAAGCCCCCTGCCTCCCGTTTGTTTGAAGCAGAGAAAATGTAACATGTGGCTCTCCTTTCCAGTATGTCTCTTCAGCACTGTCCTCCAAAGGCTTTTTCAGGAACCAAAGAAAATCCTGGCCAGTTCATATCCTGACCATATGACTGGTTTGAAGGACTGACCCTCTTCATCTAATTTATTTCCCCCTTCTTTCTACCAGCCTTTTGGGACACTTACAGGTGACAGTTGCTGCACTTTGACATGAATCAGGTAGGTTTCTCTCCTTATGTTTGGTTTATCCCTGCCCCAAAGAAACAAAAACTTCATGACTATTACACCCATCCAGCTATCTCACTAGTAGGGCACAAACCCTCCAGTCAGTTCCAGTATGGCAGGGAGAATAAAACTGATCCAAACTACAGCTCTGCTCCAACCCCCACCTGAGTACACTCTGTTTTTGACTACCTCTATGAAAAGTGCCATAGCCCTGCTGCTTCCTTTATCTGCCCCAGAGCCTTCGATAAGAACAGCCACTCCAGGGGTGGTAGAGGTGTGTCAAAGATGACAAATCCTCCTAAAAAGGGTGGGAACACAGACACGTAAGAGTGGCCACAACTGTCACCATCCTGCTGTCCCCTCCCAGCAGGAACTGTGGCAGACTAACCCAACAGCTACAGTCAGGTCAGGCCTTTGACCGTTTGCTTGCTTTTTTGGCAGAAGTTAAAGAACAATGGATAATTTGGTAGTGTCTGTGTGAATTCAGAGTACTTCCATACCCTACAGAGCCTGCAGTTTAAATTCATTTTAATTCTTAAAGCTCTTGCTGTCTCCTTACGTAAGTGTCTTTTCTGGTGCAAAGGCAGAGACTGATATTAATATCCTCAGCTGAAATAATCCTTATAGCTCTGCAGCTTAAGATAAAACTGACAGCTTCCATCAGGTTTTATTCTTAAGGACACAAACTGGGGGTCAAGGAGGCATTTTTTCCCCACAAGATAACATTGCAAATTTGGTTCCTATCAGGATTTTTTTTTTCCTTTCCCTGACCGATCCTAGCACTATAGAGCTAGATTCAGCACACCAGATTTCTACAGAAGTATTTCTTTATTTATATAGTTGCTTTATTCAACTAACACAAACAGAAGCCTTTCCTTGACCTCCTCCCCTACATTAGTAGACACTCATCCTCCATCCTAGATACCACTTTTAAAAAACAGATGAATGAGGGCAAAATCCTTCCCTTATTCAATCTATTGCAGTCACTTTCCACATACAGCATCAAGCCATCTGACAAAGTAGCTTAGAGCGCAAAAATGTAAGGGACAAACACCAGCTATACTGCATTTGATTTATTTATTTATTTATTTTTTCCTCCATGATGGAATGGAAGTTCCTACAAAAAGCCAAAACAGGATATATTAATGTCCTCCCCTTTGGCTTACATTTTGGCTTACCCAGAGAGAAGAAATAGAGCTTCTTCTCTAGGGTTTAATAGCATACACTCTCCTCCCTCTCCTCCTGTATAACAAGAATCTACGTATTTGAACAGAATGAGACAGTTTTAATTGTACAGAAATGTTTTAGACAAACCAAATCATTCTGATGTTTTGAGTACAATAATTTTCTATGTAAACAAATGTGGTTTAAATTTTCTTTCTGCTTTATGTATTTAAAGATTTGATGACAAAGTAGGCTGCAGAAACCTTTCCATGAAATCAACACAAGTATACACAAAATATAGCAAATTGAGGATTGTTAAAGTTAAAAAAGAAGCGGGCCATTCAATTCTAGTTGAAACTGGCCTGAGACTAGAAGGGCATATTCTTTTGTAAGCACGTACCAGTAAGGTTCAACTGGCTTCATTGAGCTGTTTTTATTTATATCAATTAAAAACAAATCTGAAATTTCTTGAAGGGATAATAACCTATGCAAAGGCTTTTTTTTTAATTTATTTTTTTAATAAATCTCATTTTGTGTGAGAGAACCTAATTATTACACTCTGCCAGATGTAGCAAGTCAGGCAGATGTGACCCCAAATTTTAGATGCATGAGAGCAGCATTCAATTATTAAGTATGATTTATGCTTCTTTTACTAGTAGCTCCATTTAGGTATTTATGCATAAATTTTAAAGCAGTGGGACGTAGGACACAAGTGAGTTTTGAATACCAAAGGGTATTTTCCTTATGACTTTACCTTTATTTTGTTTCAGATCTACCCTTCTGCACTTTCCCCTTTTTTCCCCTTTTAGGTTCAATATGAAAAAAGAAACATGATTTAATTCCTTCATAACTCTGAGAAACTTATTTTATTGCAAGTCAAGTGTCTTAGTTTGAATATAAAAGGATTTTAAAATTAATTAGATACAATTAAGGAAATAATTATGCATAAAAGTAATGGATGAACATTTGTCATAGCTGTCAACACGGAAATCTTTTTCTTCTCTTAAAAATCCACAACTACATGTTTGAGAGGTCACAAAATTGAGGGAAAAGCAAGTGGGTGGGTGATTAGAGATAGGAAGGGTTGAACCTTTCCCAGCTGTGAAAGAGAGGATAGTACTCAAATTTGAAGTTTACGGTGGCCAAAACTGAGGAAGAATAGAAAAATTATCTGCAACAGAAGGAGGTTTTCCAATTTATATATACACCACTAACGTACCAGACTTATTTAAAAAAAAAAAAAAAAAAAGAAGCTTTCTCTGCACTGCAGACTGACATAAAATTCACCCTTCAGTGACTAGATTATGTTTGAAGTTACAACACAGATGGCTTGTAGCTACATAATACACTCTGCGTAAAGGCATCTTCACCAGAAAAGTAAATGTAAAATGCCAAAACACTAGTATTAGTATGCCAAAATGACGCACTTAAGGGGCCTTTGAAGGGTTCTTGCCAGAAGCTTGCCAGTACATAATAAGCTTGGAGTCTCCTATAATAGGGAAAAAGAAAGTGATGCTTTCCATAAATCTTCCTCAGCTGTCTATAAAACTTCCAACCTCTCCTTTTATCACACGGTGGGAGAAAATGAATTTCCCAAAAGGAAATAGTGGACAAAGAGAAATTAAAATTACTTAGAGAAAAAGGTATTTAAAGGTATTAAGAATTAAGCTTTATTTATTCAAATGAGGACTTGGAATCCAAGTGCCTTTAATAATCTAAGTGACTAAGAGCTTTGGGTCATACAGAGCAGGACAGAAATTAAGACAGGATTCAGTCATTTGTTTTGTCCTCAGAGCATTTCCCACCTACCTTATCCCTCTCTGCAAGCTTTTAGCCTCACAGCACTCCAATACAAAACAAAGAGTAAAAGAAATATTTTTAAAAAGGATTAGTAAAAATAAACAATCTAGAAAGCCACATTCAGAGTTCTCTACTCTTGAAGCAAAGAAAATGCTTTAACAGTTTTGTGTTTTGTTTTTTTTTTTTTCTTTTTGAAGGGGGGGAGGTGTTTTTATTTTAAAGATGAAAAGAGGTGAATTTGGGTCTGAAATGAATAAGGAGTGTTAAGAGGGCTGATATGACCCACTCCCATATTTTAAGCTGTCGTGTTGTGCTACCAAGTGTGGGATCATGTCAGCTCACGTCAGTCAAACTGTGCTGTGGTGCGTAAAGCAACGTGATAGATTGCCAGCCAGCTGTCCTTAATGCATGACCGGCAGAAAGCTGACAAACTGAAACAACATTACAGGAAGATCTAAAGGACAAGCACAGTGATTAGTGTGAAGACTCGAGGCAGATAAATAGCTATTTACTAATGAGGGATGGAGCATGACGAGCTCGAACCCCGGTTGCCTGGCAGAGTCAGGGAAAATAGATGGTTTCCAAGGCTGCATTAGCAAGGGTCACCCAAATCTCAGGTCTGGGGTAAGAACAGTGTAAGAGGCTGAGGACCCAGCATGAATGGGGACAGACTGAGTACCAACAGAGTGGGGAGAAAAGGCAATACTTCATACATTGTTCAATCCGCTAATGGTAAAAATACAGAGTTCCCTAGAAGGGGAACAAGATATCAATTCATTAAATATAGATTTAATCAGGTGTCTTACTCATAAGGAAATAGCATGTGAGAGCAGACAGCACTTAAAACAAAACCCCTGAAGACAGCCTGGATGCTTGCCCTCTAACTTGTTTAAAAAAAAAAAAAAAAAAAAAAAAAAACACACACAAAAAAAAAATTATGTTCTGTTTACTTGCTTAATCACCCAGCAGTATGAAATCTAGGTTTTTCATTATGATTTTTTTCCCCCAAAAATCACTTTTCTTAAAACCTCACACCCTGGAATGCTGTGACAAGACTGCGAACTTCTGGTCTTTCATTTGCCTGAGTTACTCATAAAGGAATATAAATGGATGTTTAGAAACATTTGGCACTTTCACATTTTAAGATACCTTAAATATGTTAGTGCACGTATTCTAGTCAGTTTCAAGTGTCTTTGTGAGAGTCTAGCCATTATGTTATTAAAGACAAGCTAGAAGTTATAACTGAAGAGGAGAAGCTTCAGAAAGAAAAGACAATTTAAACAGATAATTAAGACTATTTGAAATCAATCTCTTTTGGAACATAGGTCTATTTCAGTTTTCAAGACCTCAGTTGAATATGCTTTTTATATAACTGTTATATGGTTTAACAACTATCTAGCAAGAAAAAAATACATAGAGAGAACTATATAAACTGGCATTATATGGAAAAGTTTTTTGTTTTTTTTTCCAGAATATTTGCATGCATTTTAGTTGAGCTACTTGTTCAATTAAATGTAGTACAGTGACAACTGATGTGTGCTAGAATAAAGCAGCTGTACCTAGATGAACTGATGTCAGTTTAATATTATTTCAAAATAAAAAGACATTTATGCCATGTTGTATTGACACTATCTGACACTAGACACTAGATAGATCTCTACCTATTCTTCTGCTGCTCACCTGTCCCAGCTCCAATGTGGAAGCTATGGATGTCAGGTGCTCCTGAGAGGACCTCTGACTGACTATACATACTAAGGCAGGCCAGAGAAGTTCAGGTTATTCAGTATCTGACAGTAAGAACATGCTCAGATAAAACATGAGCTGCTTGTAATCCAAACTGACTGTTCAGTAAAAGATAGGAGCAGAAAAAAATGTACAGAGTTGTGTCTAGATTTAACACAAATTTTGTGAATTGATAGCATAGAAAACAGGTCTTCAGTATATCACTATGGTTGTTTTCATTAGTACTCCCTGAAAAATTCATGTTTCATGGAGAATACATGAAAAAGCAATAAACTCTTATATGACCAAACCAAAATAAATTCAAGCCACATCAGAAATTTATCCTTCTTTGTCAGAAATTCTGTCAGAAAGGCCAACTTTTTTTTTTTTTTTTTTTTTAAATTACGTGCTATAGTTTCTATCCCCCTTAACACAGAGTAAGGATTGGACTTTTCAGTTAATTCCTTAAAAATTAGACATCACTTGCAATTTCCCTTACTACTAGGCCGTTTTAATAAGAGTTTATAAACCGGAGTAACGTTCAGAAATCTCATAAGAAAAAAGAACCTTATCTTCGCAATTGCAAATGTTCAGCTATTATAAGACTTCTTTAGGTGACAAAGCAGTTTTAGAAAAGCATTCAGATCTTTTTCCTTTCAATACTGACTTCTTTTCCCAACTAGTTTTTGTAGTGAAAAGCAATGCAACACATTCATTCACCTACTCATCTGTAGCCTCATAACTTTCAACTACACTGAACCTTTGACAATTTGCTGGATTTTCCTGGGCTCTGGTAGGTGTTTCTGCTTCTTATATATCCACAAATATTTTTTTACGAAGTTCTTCCCTGCACCTCCTCCTCCCCCCGCCCCAATCTTTTATTAGTTTTCATCTTTAACTCAATAGAGACAAACGATGCTAAAGAAATTTTGTATCAGCTCTTGTTAAATGTTTCTCATAGTGGGAATTAGGTCCTATATCTTGCATTAATGTTTTTAATAAAGAAATACGATATTCTGAAGGCAGAACATACTTAAACTAGATTTGTAGCAAAACAGCTGGAAAATGTATTTTAGGAATAGCAATGTTACAGACTTTGGAACAAATTAGAAATTGTCATCTTTTATTTCGCTCCAGTTCCTGGTGCAACTGGACTGTGACTGTACATCCAACTGCAAAGAAGTGACTGAATTGGAATAAGAACTGAGATATGGGCTTCACCAACGAATAGGTCACTGTTGCAATGCTGGGATTTTACAAAATACCTTCTGATCTAAATCTCCCATGAGAGAACAGAGTGGAAAATGTTAGCATAGTTAGTCTATACTAATTGAATATTCCATCCATTTTATCCATTATTTTATTACACAATCAAATGGCAGCAGCTACCCTGATGTTATACCAATTTGATATAAGCAACACTATTCGCATTTTTTCCCACAAATACAGTGAGTACTCTGAATGTCCTGAAAAAAGCTGATGCTATTGTTTCAACATGCTCCTTACTAGCAACAGTAATATTAAATATTTACTTAACCAGAGTTCTTGCTGTGGATTTTGTTGTAATCATGGCAGGCACAGAAATACAAAAAGAATACTAAGGATAAACTGATGGCCAGTTTTTTTTTGTAAGCCTGAAATGTGCCTGAAAATATTTTAGAGAATTAAATTAACTTAAAAAAACACAGAAAATTGCTCCTATTGAAGTAGTCAAATCTTTACACCACGAGTCTGTTGTCAAAAAGTACCTGTAAAACTGCAAAGCTTCATACCTCTTTAAGGCCTGCTTACTTAAAAACATATGAAAAGAACAAGAGTCTAAAAAATAAAAAAAAAATCCGAGAGAAGACTAGTTGGCCCAAAGCCCACTAAAATTGAGCTATCACTTTTCTTACATTCCCCCATATGAGTAACTTGCATATTAAATTTGAGATTAGTATGAAACCCAAGATACTGACAATAATCTGAGAATAACAACATACAGTGCCATATAGTAAGACCATCATTCTAACAGTGGATTTTTTTTTTTAATGAAGATGTGTCAAAAAACTCAATGCATTTCAGCCAACCTCTGGAATTTATGGAACACATTCATTCAAGTTAATTTTCTGAACAGTAAACTCAAGCAATATTTGTTTGCAGTTAAAATACCTTAATTCAGCACCATCTGAAAGTAGAATGAACCCCAGTGGTCTTCTGCATACAGGCAGAAGACAAAACCTTTGAAAATATTCTTGAAGGTAAGAAATATATTGGATCCCATCACCATTAACTCACATGAAATCAATGGAATTATACCCAGGTAAAGCCAGTCATTAATAAGGAAAGACTGCACAATTATCTGGAAATTATTTTGAAGAGCTTTGAATACTTTATATTATATGCCCAGTACCATTTAAGAAAAAATTAATACCATTACAGATGGTCTGCATTGTACATGTGATTGGAATTATTTCACGGAGTTAATTTAAATACTTTTTTATTTTATTTTATTTTATTTTTTTAACTAGTTAAGCTTTACTTCTTTCATAAGTAGATTTGCTGGTTAAGTCCCTTCAGCTTAATGCACTTTATCATGTTATAGAAAAAATACTGAAGAAAAACTAAATCAGTTGGAAAAACTCTGATGGCAGCGCTAAGCTCTATAAATCTTGGCCATTACCCAGAGAAAGGAATTTAAATTCAGCATAGAAATTCTGTTACCCTCCTACTGTCCCATATCGTCCCAGGAACATCCCACGGCCTTTATCACATCTTTGTGGGTAATCACTCTTAGTGATCAGTTAGTCTGAATAAGGAAGAAGGAGGAACAAAAGTGAATAAATTGGTACTTATTGGGACTAAGGGAAAATTTCGTGATGAGCAGAAACTATGGAAAAATTTCCAAGCAATAAAAATTCTGATTCTGAAAAAAGTGGGACTTCTGAGTCCATATATCATCTAATGGAATCTGAATTCAAAAGCTGTTTGTTTGACTTAGTTTTGACCCTGTCTTCTTATGTAGCCCACGTGAAGTCCTTGTGAGTCTGACAGTCAGCAGGAAGGCTCCTGCTGATTTCAGTAATGTGATTCCCATTATCTCTTTGTATCTGAAATAGCCATAATATTCCTCCTTTTTGAGAAAATAATAGGAAACAGAGCCTCAGAAACCTATGCATTCCATTTGATCAACTAGTCTGATTTATTTGGATCAGTTTGCAAATTTCAAAATTTTTTTTGAACATTCTCAACATTTGTTTTCCCCAACATAATTAAATGTCCTTTCAGTTAGGCCTCATCTGAAAATATAATAACAAATGGCGCTTTATCTAGGTCTGACTCCTGTAGATCCCATACAGCCATCGAGAGTTAGTTGTGCATACCTACTCCTTATACATGGTATTGCAACCCTACAACATTCATGCACATAACAAAAAAATTACTCATATGTTTCTCTGGTTTGGATATTAGAATGTCATGTAAGATTCAGAAATCTTACTGCACTCAGAACACGTGGCATTTTCTTCTATACATAAGGCTTGTCACAGAATACAATTACATTTATCTGACATGATTTGTTCCTAATATCCATGCTGACTGCTACTGATTGTTAGATTTTAAGTGCTTAAATATGGTTTGCTTGAATGTGTTTCAGTTTTTGATATTGTTTTCTGGTGTCAGAGTTTAAACTGGAGGTATATAAAATTGTCTCTTTTACTCACTTTCAGAGAGAAATACAGTATTTATCTCATCCCAATCTACTATTGCTTACCTGTCTTCCCTCAGCTACCTAAAGAAACATAGTTAAATATAGTATTTTTTGATATATCCTGAACTAGTCCATATTAAAGCACGTAAGTCCAGACTGTTTGAAAACAAGCAACTTATGTGACTGATCTGGAACATAAGTAATACCTAAGATTCATCACTGGTGCTAGTTGTGCTAGATTTTGGGTCATAGCTGGCATTTTCAGGAAGACAAGAGTCGTTTGTACATCTGTTTTCTTGGTTTCACTGTGTAGCTGTTTGTGAAGCCTTTACACTTTCCAGAGTCTGTCTTTTGTACCACACTGGCACATTAGCTATTCTGAGCTCTCCAGGGACTACTGATTTCCTAGAAACAGCTCACCATTGGAAGTCCAGGTAACAGTTGCTTACTCACAGGCCACTGCAGGTTTTCTAGAGCTTATTTTGAACCCTTATTCTTCTAGAATGATCCAGTCAGCCTTGTCCTGGCACACAGCTCTGTGCATCACTGGACTTTCCATCCCTATTTCTCTGTTCAGTACCATTCTGTACAGTGGATAGCAAACCCAGCATTATAAGGAGGTGATCACACAAGGGTGGCAAAAATCATACTGGGATTAAGGAAATTCCCATCCTTAAAGACCAAAAGTTCTTTGCATAGACTTTCATTAGTCTCTTAATTGTCTGCAGACATCTCACTTGCTAATTTATTATCTTGCCACATTTTGGGCATCGTCAAAACAGCTTTTCATTATTCCAGCTACATGCCTACCAGTATTAGATTTCATATTTTTCCAGGACTTATAGGGACTGCCAACACACTGCTGCACAGAATACCCAGCCATGTCATTCTTTTGTGGTCTTGTAAATAGTGTATGAAAATACCAGGAATAACATATTTCTTACTTGTTATCTGTTCTTGCTATTTATGCTACAAGCTCCTACATCATGGACTCACTAGTCTGTAGAAACATCACCCCGTACATTAAGGCTATTAACATCACTAACTATAATGTATGTTAAGCATAATAATACATTCCCAAGTCAGTATGACATTTAAAGCAAGATGAGATAGCCCTGGAGAATGTATATTATGAAAATTGTCTTCTAATCATTGCCCAATAGAAGATTATTAGGTCAATTAAAAGTGCATATTTCTTTTCTTCTTCTGACATACCATCAGATTACTATCGGCCTACCCCAAATAGAGCTAATGGGAATCTTTTTTCTTAGTTTGTTTGGCTAATGATGGTCACTGATGTGAACACAAGAATAGACAAAACCCAGTCACTTTATTATCCAGTATTCTGGGCTATAATATTTCACAGAACAGGGCCAGCCATAAATCACTGATAACATTCTTGCATATAGATACACAGACACACACTAACACCAATAACATTCCTTGCTCACAATCAATGCCCTCCTGGCACCAAAAACAAATTTACAGAAAAGTACTCAAAAAGTTCTTTGACACAGTTTCCAAAGTATCAAAACATTGATGTTCCTGTTCTGGTTAGGAAGAAACAACCTCACAAGCCTTCAATAACTAGAATGTATAGCTTGTTCTGTGAAGCTGAAAAATAGATGGGGTTATTCTCCTGTTTCAGTGCAATCATTATCTCTCTGTTTACTATGAAAGTCTTTCTGTAAGTCATATGGTCACTGATAACAGACATTTTGGCTGAAACATGAAGCATCTCCATAACTCTGTTCAACAGTTGGAAGAACAGGCTTTCCAGATGAGTTTTAGTATACTTCTATCCAATGGGCAGCAGACATTTTAAAGGGCGTGTAACAGATTGATGAGTTGGGCATTTCTTTGTCATTTCCTGTTTGCCCATTTTTCCTTTTTGCATGAAACCTTAAAATTACCCACTGAACAGTAAATTGCAACCTACTGCTATTTCTCCCCTCTCTCCACTTCTGCACTGAAGAATTGTTTTATTGAAAGAATTGTTTAAATGAAAGATAAAAATTAAGATCTCCCATCAGTTTGGGAAATCTTGACCACAAAACTGCTCAGAAGTTGAGTTTTCCTAGGACTGCTGCCAGCACATTATTTCATTGCTATAAGCTCCACATGGTAGGTAGTGGAGTACCAGGCACAGAGCAAGCTACGACTTCTTAATCAGTGCTGATTAAAAGGTCAGTGATTCCTCATGACCCTTTAGGCCAAAAATCATAGTCTTAAACACAATTGGAATCCAGCTAAGGTCTCTTATCTGATATGATTCAAGAGACAGTGTTTTAATCATAAAATTGCAGTACTACTTCATTTAAAGAGAGTAAAAGGAAAAAAAGAAGCCCTTATAAAGTTGCTAATTGACCTTAATCTAATGTGATGTGCAATACTCTCAGCATGCAACTGTGACAGGGGCACAAAGAGTAAGAACACTTCTTAAAACTAAATTAAATTTGAAATAGTAGATTAGATTATTTCCCATGTCCTCAAACAAACCTCTGCATGTTGAAATTTATCTTGAGATTTCCAAGTACATTAGGGACTTCCTACATGACAACTGTAATGTACCTTGAGTACAGCTCAGAAAAGCTGCTTGGACTTAAGCTCATATATTCATTATAGATAGAAAAACTCCAACTGTTGCAAGAACGAGCATATTTGAAGATCTGCAACAAGGTCCTTTAGGTGTCCAGATCTGACGTCCTCTGTTACTTACTGAAACACTTTAGGAAACAAAAAAACAAACAACAAAAAGCAACAAACAAAAACAAAACAAAAAACACACAACAACACTACCTCTTATTCTATAAAAAACACAAGCAAATTGCATTTTGACTTCTTGTACTTTGAAAAAGGTTGTCTGTTTTACTGGGAACAGAACTGAAAATTAAAACAGGACTTTAACAGGAAGTTTTAAAAAAAGCCAGTTACATTCCAGTGTCTCTGAATCCCCTCTTACCTTTTATGTTTTGTGCCTATTTCAGCTGCAATTTCTTCTTGCAAAGAATTTGTGTAACATATTCAAAGGACATTTCAGATGGTTAATCCATGATAGAGTCTTCTAATTTGTTTAAAAAATAAAACAAAACAAAAAACAGGTTAGTCATAGGTATCAGCCCATCCGCAAGTTTATGAACCTGATGAAGATACACTGTGGCATCTATTCTATAAATAATCCCATGTTTTAATAATATGGGTGAAAATGGGCAAGTATTCTTGCCATGAAATGTAAAAAGGCATGTTAGAAGTGGAGAACATGTTATGCTGATTAATGCCTATTTGTTTTTCCCAACAATGTTTTACCTTTATAACATAGTCTATGGGCATGGGAACCAATATTTCACCTAAAACGTTGTTAATGGTACCAAAGGATGCATAATCAGCCCAGTATTTTCTCCAATAGCTCTTGCATAATATTAAATATATTTGCATACATGCATCCACCCATATGCTTTTCTGTTTTGATCATATTGACACCTCAGCCGACTGTTGTGCTCTGTTTTCAGAGTCACATAATGACTGACTCATAGAACAGTTTGGTTTAAAAGGGATCCTTAAGGATCAATTAGTTCCACCCCCCACCTGCTGTGAAGAGGGACATCTATCACTAGATCAGGTTGCTTAAAACCCCATCCAACCTGGCCTTGAACACTCTCAGGGATGGGGCAGCCACAGCTTCTCTGTGCAACTTGTTCCACTGTTTCACCACCCTCAAACTAAAGATTCTCTTCCTTACATCTAATCTAAGCCTACCCTCTTTTAGCTTAAAGCCATTATGCCTTGTCCTGATGACAAGGAGATGAGCTTTCACTGCATAATAAAGTTGGGTCATCCTATGCTGGCAGCGCTGAAAGGAAATAAGAGATCTGTGGGGTTATAGAGATACAAATGAAATTATTTAATTGAAATATGGACCCCACTGAACTACATAGAACCACCACAGATTACAGTGGGGATTCCTCTTCTTCAGGGTTTCATTTTGAGGAAAATACTGCAACCTTAAGTTACACACACTCAGTTTACCAGGAAAATATGTGATAAAGCATATTTGGCCCCTCTTTGTTGGAGCTATTTAGGATTAGACCTAGATCCAAGCAAAGGTAATAGAAAGATGCCCTTGCGCATTTAGTGAAAGTGGAGCTGTGCCTATTGTAACCATATGTTGAGTACTTTGAGACGTAGCTATATTAATCCTCTCCTGTAAATTTTAATCATTTAGACTCTTTAAAGCTCAGAGAAGAGTATCTAAAATGTTACTATATTTCCTAAGGCATCCACTTCACTTTACCCTGTATGTTTTCTTTCATATAATCCATCAAGAGACAGACCTTTAAATGACTTCCAACAGTGAGGTGCAATTCTGCTGCATACATGTTAAGTGGTTTCTTAGGACATTTCACATCACTCCTGCTTCTGGTCCAGACTGCTGCAGTACTAGCTGCTATGAATATGCTGAATAAAAAGGTGATCATTACCCCATATAGTTTACAGCGTAGATAATAAGATAAAGGTAGAGATGAAGCAGCAACAAGGAAACAGCAAAAGAGTATAAGGCATAGTGTGGAAAATAGTTTTAGCCCATTTTTCACCCTGCACTCCCCACTCCCCTTTTGCAAACACTGTAGCAGAGGAGAGCTATGAATAGCCACCCCTAGAAGAATAGCAAGGCAGCTCTTTTCATCTCAATGTAAGAAACAGCAAGGCTCAAAGTTTGGTTATCTTTGTTTTCCATGAAATTAACAATGCACAACTGAGACCAATTTGATGAACTTATCAAAAGAAAAAGCTGACATCTCAGTAGCAAAGTACAATAGCTACATACGTATGACATGACTGCAAAAAAAATATTATTCTTAATGCCTCACATTCTTCTATCCAGTTTACCTACCATTGAAATAAACACATGGCTAAGAGAAGAACAGCTCTTGGTTTAGCAGTACTATTTATGCTCTGTGTTTTGATGTTCTATCCTCTGTGGGTATAGTTATCCATTAAGGTTGTTTTCTGCTATAACAATGTATATTAATAGATTCAAGCTCTTTCTAGAAGAAACACTATAATATATATATATATATATAATATATAATATATATATATGCTCCTCTGTTTCATTGCCTTCAGTTGTTTGGGAGTAAGTTCATAAGATTTATCTTACACCTCCCTTTCCTCTAATTTGCAGACAAACTTTTCCAAGGAAGGACCATGCCACCTCTCCCGCTGACTTGCAGCAGACCTACGTTTTTAATTTTATTTTAATTTCTTTTCCTCCCAATGGAGTGAAAATTCCTGCCCCAAAACCAATTATCTTTCAATTAGCAAGTAAAACTAATTTTCACACTTCATATGCTAACATGAGAATGACAGAAATGCTTAACATTTCTTAAATCTGTCAGTGGAAAAGAAAAAGACAAATGTGACACTAGATTTTTCAGAAGAGTTTAGAGTCTCAAAGCTCTCTTTTTTTCAGTGAAATGGTAACTTCACAAAGATGCTCTGCATCCTGTTGTATTTGGAAATTGAAGGCATTCACATAGAGAGTACTTGCTGGTTTGCTTTTAAAATAAATTTTGTTAAAGTAAATTTTATTAAAATAAATTTTGTCTTCCTTACTAGCAGTACTAATAAATGTTTTCCTTTATTTCCCCTCCCTTGTTTTCTTAAAATCTGAAGTAACTTAACATCTGAGGCCAACTGTATCAATACAAGCAGGCTAACAACTTTCAAAATTGTTATGGAAGTAAATGTAGCCTAAGCAAGATGGAAGACTGAAACCAACTAACTAAATGGTGCATTCTGAGGAAATGACGATTAAATTTATCCCTTGCTTCTGATAAAGCATTAATATTTCATAACACTTCAAAGGATAAATATTAACACTATCGTTTATTGAATAGAACTTTTATAGCAATTTGGTTTCTTTCCTAGATTTTATTTTTTAATATGTATCCGTAGCCACAGAAAACTATTGTGATAAATTTTCTAGACTGATGAAACAAACACCAGGAAATGGAACCCAGTAACATGCTTAGAGGCAACAAAATGTAAAGGTGTCAGGAATCCAAGTGAGCAGCATGCAAGGTGCAGCTCAAAACTATCCTGACTTATTGGCACACATAGGAATATGATATGATCAGGCTCACCCAAGACTGTCATAAGTCTGGTCCTGGGATTCATTTATAACTCCACAGTTTTCAGCAAAAGATAGCTTGTATTCAATCCATTCAGCTTTCTCCCTCCCCATTAACTTTGGGATGTGAGGCCAACAACAAAAAAATAAGAGAAGTTTCACTCCCCTTATCGGGGAAAAAGATCAATGGAAAGAGAAAATCCCCATCTCAGAAGAAAAACACTGGTTATGCCTGAAATTCCTAGCAAAGTGCTGACCTGAATGCTCACAGACAGAAACCTAAGTGAATTAACAAGAGAATGGCTTCAGAAGCATTCCTGGTATTGTGGCTGGAAGCCTAATTCCTGTTATATTAAATGGCAATCACCTCTTACAACTTAGGCTCCAGCTATTTATACACTAAATTACAAGATCTGTAGGGTCAGCACAATGTTTTAGAAATTCTTCCTTAATTTCTTAGTGAGGTGAAAGCTCAAACCTGCTATCACTGATGACTCCATCTTAAGTAGGAAAACATGTCATGCTTACATGGTGTAACAGAAAAATGAACATTCCATTTTACTCTGATGTTAATTGCCTTCTTCTCCCTAACTAGATGGCAAGTAACCTTTACACATTGTTACTGCTAAGTGGAAAGAGGGAATAATGTTATTTTAATTGATTGGTGAATTATTGAACAGGGTTGCTAATACCAACCCCTTTCTGACTGGAAGAAATGATTACATTTTCTATGTTTGTTATTTAGTATTTTGTGTTTTCCGGTCTCATGTTTTTGTTTGTACGCAATCATTCAAAAACATACTTAGAAACAGAAATATAGCATTACTACAAAGATCAGTTAATGTGAAACGTGAATTTGTAAGGTGTTCAAATACAACCCCCCCAGATTTTAGAATGGGGAAACTTCAGAGTGGGAAAATGTGGGGAAAGACATCTAACAACAGACCACTGTATCCCTCCCCCCACCCCTGTCCCCCCAAAATAAACACACAAAAAACTTAAAATATTAGTGAATCTTAAGTCTATAGATTCACCTGGAAATCACCTCAAATGTTCAATCTGTCTTTTCCAGTGAACTGCAGCAGGATCATCCTTACCCAAGTCATTCCTACCACATTTGTCTACACCATTTTAAGGACCTCCAATAATAAACACTCCACATCTTATCTCTGTAAACTATTCTAGTGCTACACTATTCTCTATATACTGCCACATATTTTTCAAAACCGCAGTTTTGGTCCCCTTTGCTGTAATTTAGTTCCTATACTTCTAGTGGTAGAGAGTCCTCAATAGCTATTCAAAGAGAAAGCAAGTTTTTGTCCCCTGCAATCAGCTTGGCATCCACCTTGTAGCACTTTAACGAGATGAGAAACCTGTTCCTCATCTTGCTTTTGATGAAACAATGTGCGAAAACGTCAGAAAGTCTCCTATGGTCAAGATAAATTAAAAATGTATTTTCAGGTACCAACAACAAGGGAAATCTTACCTCCTGAGTATTGAGTTTAACGGAAAGGGGCTGTGCTATTCTTCCCCACCCTCAGCATGGTGAACTATCTCTTCAGGGTTACTCAATCAAAATATCTTCAGCCCTGACATCCTCAATGAAGTATTTGTTTAGAATGAAGCCTACACAATCTTCTTCTAATAATGTCATCTACATTATATATAAAATTTGCCTACTAAAGTACTCCAAGAATTTTCTGGATTATCTGAGTGTTGATGTACTTAATTCCCAGCAGATGCCTAGGCAGTAAAAACCTTTGCCAACACCAAATCATGGACTCTGCTTTATTTAGTTTTGTTTGTTTGTTTTTTTTTCACGAAGATGCCTTTTGCCTGTTCCACTGGCTCTGGTGTTTGAAAGCAAACACCCACCATAGAGTTCATAATTTGTTGTTGTTGTTTTTCCCCTTCTTCTTCCTCTTGATTTCTTACCACTTAGGTGTTTTCACCAGGTCTACCCAGCTCTAGAGATCAGACCCATTTACATGGTTGCTTCATTCTTTCTAAATGAACTCACACACTAACTATGCCAGTGACTTCAATTGTTCTAGAGTCTCAGCTTTTAAGTTAAATTAGTTAAGTCAAGTCAATTCATCCTTTTAGTTCTATATAAGGAATTCCAGGTCCTCCCTTTGCCCTTTATTAGTTTTTGGACAGCTTTGCCATCCAGCAATTTTTGCCAGACCAGCTTGCTCAACTCTTCATCCCTTCTTAAGAAACAGGGATTCCCAGTGAAACAGCTTTACTTGTATAACCACAGACAAGCAACTTTTGTCTCCGCTTATCTGTGTTTCTAGTTCTCTTATCCTTTTAAATATTAAGTTTTTTTTTTTTTTCAGAGGAGGAATTCGCACTGGGCATCCATAGCAAAAACTAAATACAGCAGCATCCTTAACTGCACTTAGGGCTATGTCAATGTCTCCCCATAAGAAAACAACTGTTGTATGCTACAAATGAAACAGAGTTCACTGTGGTAGCAGAAGAAAAACAAACAAACAAACAAAAAAAACACACACACACACACAAACACACCAAAGCAAAAAACACAAAACCACACCAAAAAACAGGGTTTTACCAAGTTCATTTATACAGTATAGCCTCCTTACCCTTTTGTCCCTTCATACTCAATCTCACTGCAAGTCAGTGTGAAAGTTTAAGTAATTAAATGATTTTAAATAAATATGTGCGTGTGTGCTGTCATTTCCTTAGTTGTCTGTAACCAAATTTTAGTGTTCAGTGGAAGTAGCACATCTGTTTTTCAAGACAATTAAGTTATTAGATACAGATTAATTCAATAAACCCAACAGATGATCTGAGAATTTTGAAGTATAATCAATAAACCAGGAATGTGAGAAATGGAAATTGGATTTGGAAGATTAACAAAGCCTGCCGTTGAAAGATTGATTTTTTGCATAAGTGGTTGGTTTAATCAGAAGTCCCAAGGGGCCTCATGCAATAGCTAATTAATAATATTGGTTAGAAAGAAATATGAAGAAAGAATAAATATCAAGGAGCATGACTCCAAATACACTAAAAAATGTCTTTTTGTTTCAGGCTTCAGGGAAATAAAAGCATGTAGTTCCTTGCATCCATACTGCAGGATACAGTGAGTTTTTTCTAAGTTCCTTTAAGCAGAATTCAAAGTGAGTGGAAAACACAAATTTGAAGGAAGATAAAACAATGCTACTCTACTAAAGATTTAGTACAACAAAGACTAAACAAGACAATGAAGCTCTCTATGAGACAGAACATGGGAAATCTGTTTTCCCAGCACATCATATCTTGCAATTTTATGGCCCTTTTATAGGGATTCTTTCCAGTACCACAACATAATCAGTCCACAGTTGATTTATGATTAAGATCTCCAGACCAAAATTGATTGTTCAATAGTCCTTTTGGAGCTATATACGATCTTAATTCAGAAAATGTAATGTTTCATTACAGACATGTTAACTGTAGTATGCTTCTGTCACCACACCTCTGTCTAAGCATTGAGAATACGCCATTGTGTTTGGGTTGCTGCAGCTAAAAGGTGCTGAAAAGAATTCTTCAGCATGTGGTGGTTACATATATTTAAAAATCAAGGTTGCAGAGTATAAATGCTTCATGATTTGATTTAATTCATGAAGGAATCATTCCTGATAAACAGATTCTCAAGTTGTTTCTTTTTCTGTATTTAAAGACAATTTCATATTTTTATTCAGGCTTTTCTCATTCACAATAGCTCTTGAAGGAAGGAAATCCCTTCACAGACAAGAATTCCGCCTTTAGATAGAATAAAGAAAAAGTCTAGGTCATTATTCTTTTTGTGTTTAGGCAGAAGAGAGATCCTTCAAATTCCCCAAATACTTTAAACTAAAAAACTACACACACGTTTTTCAGTTTAAGCAAGACTTTGGGGAAAAAAACAGTATAGATGATTATGGTACAAGTGTGACAGCTCAAGTAGATAAGGTAGCTTAAAATAATTTATATATATTTTAATCTAAGGCAAACTGAAGGGGATTTTCATGCACCAACTCCATAAATAAGGTGCCCAGGAATTTCTTCTAAAAGCAATCAAATTTCCTTTATTTAGCTGCCTTCAGTGTCAACAAGTGCTGAATTATGCATGGAGGCTATGATATTCTGATATTCACTTTCAGTGACTTTATTAAAAATGGAAAGAAATCAATATTGGCTTCAGTACTGAAAAATGCTGGACAGCTTGATGATCTGAGAAAGCAACCAAAGACATTAAAAAGTCAGTGTCTAGTTTGGTTTTTGAAGACTCAGTGACCTCATGCTTCAGAAACTTGGCTCCTTAAAACTTTTGGGTCTGTTTTAAAAATAAAATAAAATAAAATAAAAATACCTTTACAAAGGAAATTTATATTATTGTTCCCTGTTATCACTGCAGTCTCATTAATTTTGCTATTAACTTTTATTGAATTCTACATTTGTCTCTGGTTAGTCCTAACAGTGGTAAACAGGAATAAAAATTCAAGGTACTACAGAAGTGTTTTCTTATTAGAGGTAGAGCACCTCCTGGGAGTCAACTATTACCCTGTCCAGTAACTGTTAAGTGGGAATGTGTTTCAATGAATCTATCTAGTTTCATGAGCTATTTCTAACTCCTTTACAACACTTTTTTACTTTTGTCCTCCAGACGTGCTGTGCCAATGACTTTCAGACCTGATTTAGTCTCTTTGGTGAAAAGGTAATCTTCATTTGCTTAAAGCTTGGTTACCTTATAATGGCATTGGTTCCCTCTAAGCTATTGAATTGTAAAAAGGTAAATACTCACTTTGTGTACATCTTTTTCCATCCTGTTTCATGGATTTCTACCCTGTTATATTTCAACCCCACCCCACCCCCACTTATTCTACCCTTTGTTTGGTTTATTTGTCTATATAAGCTATTCCATCTTTCTGATCCATCTATTTGCCCTTCTCCAAACTTTTTCTTAAGTTGTTAAATCCTGTTAAAAAGATGAGAGGGCCAGAGCTCTGTTCAGTATTCAAGACGTACAGCAAAGATTCATACAATGGCACAACGTTCTGTGTTTTGTCATCCAATCCTTTGCTAATAGCTTGCAATATTTAATTTACCAGTTTGTTAGCTTTTCTGTTCTGATGTTTCAAACGAGTTATACACAACAAATCAAGTATACCTAAAACTCCATACTACAATAAAATGTTCAGGTCAGATTGCTATAGATTAGAGCTAAAAATTCACAACTACCTATTTAAAATTACTAATATATCCTTAATAGAGCTCAATATTCTTATCCATGGAATTGTTTCAATGCTGAATATTTGAAGACTGGGAAAGAATATATCACTGGATCCAGAATAGAGAGAGGTGAACTAGAACTAGCAAGAATGGAATGAATCAGTACTACAAGCCAACTCAGTAGAGTTGGGAGGGAGAAAAGAGACATATTCAGAAAAGATAGTTTGACATGGCAGCTGTTAGGATAACTACGTAATTAAAATTCAAAACACTAATCTGCCTTAAACAGTAGTTCGAGATTGTCATGATACTTGGCCAGAGTTAAATATCTATTTTCAAAAATGCAGTTAACTAATATTCATACTTGAACTCTAATTTTTGTCTTTAGACTTCTTTTCCTCCAAATCATTCTCTTGCCAGTTTTACAAACAAACAGATGTTGCTATCCTACTCTTCTATAACCTTTCATTGCAAAAACTCTGGCATCAGGTCAATAGAGAAATTAGTGGTATCAGCAAAATGGATTAAAAAAAAATAAATATATATATATGGTACTGTTTCTGCAGTAACAATGCTTTCAGCATTATACTACATTCATAATATTGACCTTGTATGCTTTGGTGTCTGTCTAAATCAACAGACGGCAGCTTGTGTTGGAAGTCTCCTTTGGGCTGCCTTTGCTGTACAAGTTTGTCATGCATTTTTTCAACATGAAATAATGTATGCTGAGACAAAGTAAGATCTTTTGTCTTGACTAAAGGGACACTGCATCCAGGTCAAACCTTTGACAGATAAGAGCCTTGACCAATGAGAATTTAAAAAACTTAAATAGTTTTCATGAATTTTTTACTAGTAACCACAACAGAAACCTCAGAAACCAAGGGGTTTGGGGGAATTTAGTAGCCTTTGGATAAAGCCATAAACACTAATCATAATTAAAATTAGATTTATTGTTTTTTTTTTTTTTTTTTTTTTTTTTTTTTGCAATGAACACTTAGAAAAGAATGTGAGTAGTTCAGCATTATGAAATACACACCTATTCAATAAAAAATTATCAGTAAATTCCCCCATCCCCAAAACAAGTCAATAATCAGTGAGCTTGAGACCTCATTCCTTCACGTTTTACCGAAGCAACTGCTTTGACTCTATCAAAGCTGTGCTACTGCAACTGTTCTAAGGGGATATCACATCTGAGGAGACATCTCTTCTAGGATTAAGATCTGTCTTTGGCTTTTCTCCTGCCTCTTGAACACTGTAGCTGTGCATCACAGAAGCAGCTGATCAGAGCATCATGGTGCTTTGATTGCACTCTTGGAGATGCATGAAAGGAAGGATCCTCTTGTGGGTAAATCAGCAGCTGGAGGCATTACAGCGAAAAAATTTCATTCCAGCATGCCACAGTTACATATCTGGCCTCAGGCAAAACTGTAGCTCTGTACCTCAACTTCCCCAACTGCTTTAGAAAGCCTCTACCTCAAGGCTATTGTGCAGATTCATTCATTAATGTTGATTGGCAGATATTATACAAGGAAAAACTGTTTATTAGAACTGTTATCATATATTTTAATGTATATCACTGTTACCAGAAGAATTAAGTGATATCACCTATTTGTGTGTATCTACACACACATATAAATTTTAAAATGACAATTCCATAGGTATCTCGGTTCTTCTAATAAGAAAAATGATGCATGAATCCTGATTAATTGCTTACAGATGGCTTACTTCAACAAAGCTTTTCACAGAAACTTTCAAAACTTGATAGCAGCATTATTGATCAGGACTGCTAAGTGCCTTCATGCACTCCATACAACTGTTAGCAAAAAAAAAAAAATAAAAAAAAATCATGTAAGCCAGTGAAGTAAGTTACTTTCTTAGGTGGCTTGGGGTGCTTTTTTGTTGTTGTCTTTTTTTTTCCCCCTCTACCAAAATAAATTTTTAGCTGGCCAAACTGAGACCTAACAGAAAAAGAAAGGACTTTTGTAACTTGAAAGGAAAATGCAAACAATGATTTATCCTGTGAAGGACCTGGTCTTCACTCAGCTAGTACAGAAACAGAAAATAATGCAGAGTGCCTGCCATAGAGCCATCAAGTACATGTATAACAGGCTGGAAAGACAGACAAAGTAAACTAAGAAAAGATTGGGGAACTGGTATTTCTTAATGCAATTGTTCCTCTGTTAGGGAGGGATTGTTTCATGAGCAGTCACTGGGTGCTTAGGTCTCAAATGAAAATTTATAGTACACGGCAAAAGAGGTGTCTTCTGTTACCATCAGATCGCTTTGAAGGTGTATTCAAGTTAATTTGTCAGTCAAAAATAGAAAATAATGAAGGTCGTTTTCTCCTTGCCTATCATGAAAGCACTGATTGACATAATGCTTTAATGAACAAGTAGAGCACCTGTCTTGACACTTGCAAACATTGAAGATCACATGAACACGGAGAGGAAAATAAACACAACTTCAACACTACAACTGAACTGAAGCATGACATTTTAACTTCAAGCCTTGGATCTTCTAGCCCTTTGCATCAATAACACAAAACCTCCAGAACAGTTCTTCAGTAAGATTTTTTCATTGCTACCTTGATTTTGTGAAAAACGCTCTGTGCTTGCTTGTTTTTGTGCTTTTTTCACCTTCTAAGTCAGTCATTTGCAAAATCAACCCCCATCAGATACTTCTTTCTCTTCCCAAATAGTACTATGTTATATTACTATGCTACAGCAGGGCACTGATTCCTGTAGCAAGCAAGTTGTGAAAAAATATTGAAGTATAAAAGCCTCAGGCTTGGGTGCATTCAAAATTCATATAGATGGATGTGTTTATACAGTATGCCGTATTTCCACTTCTTTTTTCATATGTAATGACCACATCAAAGAACAATCTTACGAAGTGTAAGAACAGAGAAAAGGTCTCTTCCTTAATTCGAGGAAATATTTGATTCTCTGGTCAACTTGATCCTTTTAGCTTCTACTCTGGGCCCTGTGCTTTTTCTTTTTTTCCTCCTGTTTTACCTTACTTTGTATCATTTGTCCTTTTCACGTTATAAAACAGATTTACTTAGAATGGTTGTATTCTATAGCTACTACAGACTGCTGAAGTAAGCGTGAGGCAATGAAGATGTGTGTATGTATGCATATATATGTAATCTTAACATAGCAAAGAGTCAACAGCCTTTGATAATATGGGCAATTAAGACTGGCTAGTCATTAAGCAGGTATTTACTGCTTCATGGGCTGTATACTGCTTCAGGTAATAGTCTTAGTATATGCCCTCAATCTCCTGATCAATCTCTCACTGATCAAATGCCCTCATTGCATATCTTGTAGAAATTACATTGAAGATGATTCTCTGTTAGCAACAATGTCTAAAAAAAAATTGTATTAAATACCTTTATAAGTTACCAAGAGAGTTGATCAGAATATCTGTAGTCTGTGATATTTATAGATGTGTCCCAGTTTCCTAGCTATCAGGATCATATTGGAATTCATTGGTTAGTCCAAAGGTTGTTTTTGTTTTGTTTTGTTTTGTTTTTTTTCCTCCCTCCATGCTGAACAGCTTATATAGAATCAAAGCCATCTAGGTTGGAAAAGACCTCGAAGATCATTAAGTCCAGCTGTCAACCTGACATTAACAATTCCCCTCACTACACCATGTCCCTTAGTGCCATGTCCACACATCTCTTAAATACTGCCAGGGATGGTGACTTCTCCACTTCCCTGGGCAGTCCATTCTGATGTCTGGCCACTTCTCCAGGTAAACACATTTATATGAACATATGAGCACAGTTTAAGGCTCAGGATCATATTTTCCTTGACTGAAAAACTGAGAGGCATCATATTGGAATTGGTTTCTACCAGGTCCTCCACGTTCTGCCGAAACCCTTTTTCCAACTCATGGGTGCTTACTCAGCCCCAATACTAATTCTAGAAGTTTGATTAATGTGCTTTGTATATCCTTTTTACTCCCCAGGGCTTTGCACAGTGTGCATAAGTGATGCTCAGTAGGCTTGATGGGGTTACATGCAACATGCTTTAAGAAACTGTCTTGAATATTGGTGTAACTTCAGCCTTCCAGCAAACATTCCCCTCCCTTATGAGGCTGAATACCAGTGTACTTGGTCAGCTGACAATGTTTCATGCTCTTAGTTATAACTTACTTCAAGATAAATAACAGTATTTCCTTGTAGTTTAAGATGCTATTAAAATACAGGAGTCCTCAGTGCATTTACAGATTATGACCTTTCTACAGTGCTGATGCAGGTGTAAAAATAGTATCATTCTTTGTTTCAGACATTGTTTCCAAGGCTACATACAAAACACTCTGTTGCCCCTATTCTTAAGGCTGTTTTTAGGTTCTCAGGAGATCAGCACCCTTCACTGAGTTTCCTTTCAGTACCGGAAACCAAATAAATCTATTCTTTTGCAAACTAAATTACCCAACTCTTCCTATCCTTTTCAGTACTGAAGCTTTATTACACAAAGAGCACATATCAAATCTATTCAATTTAACATTCAACTCAACATTAGAGACATCAAACAAATCCCCCAAATCCCCTCAATAACTATCTCATGGCCACAAGAGTTAAAAATCATTTCACAAATAGCTTTTCAGAATCTTAAATCTTTATTTATGAATGCAACAGTCTAAAGACCATGTTCAAATTAAAAATCTGATCATCTCTCCTCCCATCCACTAAAGCATCCCTCCAACCCACATTTGTACTGATCTATCATCAGATTCTGGAGGCAATGTTAAAGTAAATTGATCAACAACTCCTCCAACACACATTGAAATTCAGATCCACTTCTCCTGTTGAGTATTACCAGATGTGAAAATGCTTGATAGAACTCATTTCAGCACCTCAAGGTATTTTCAAAAACAAGAGTTGCATTCAGCTTCAGTTTTAGAACGAGGAAAGGAAGAACATCAGACTTTCACTAAAAGTTGAAAAGGATTGATCTTTTTGACTGCTAATAATAAAGCCACATGGCTGAACACTGCTAGATAAACTCAATGGAAGGTCTGCAGGATTCCCTCTTCTCTTCTTGACTCTGCCCCATTTAAGTATTCCTTTTCCCCAAATGTACTTTTGCTCTTAAATTCAACCAGCTACAGATCCCAATAAAGAAATTCTTTGCACATGTGAACCTGTGTCAGCATTCTTTGTGCAGCTCCAGATTGACAGATTTGCTGTATAAACTAAAACAAAATGCTCAGCTTTCTACTAAAAATTTTTGTAAATTAAGCTCAGATATAGTTAAGAGCTTCAAATTATAGCTGTACAAATGTATATTCTCTTTACCAGCTGAAAGAAGAAAGCATTCTCATCCTTTTTGCCTAGAATGGGTCCCTCTTCCCCCTTTCAAATAGAACATTTTGCATGGTTTGAGGCTGAAATGCAGACCTTCTCCAGCAATAGCAATTTTCTCTTATATATTAAAATTTACTCATGTTCTTAACTTGAGAAATCAGGAAATTAACTAATAACACACACACACAAATCAAGACACCCCACTGAACAGCTTCTCTACACCACAGTTTCTTCTTTGTTGCACTTGATTTGGTTAATTGGTTTTTCTTTGTTGGTTTTAAAATCACTCCGGGAGTGCACAACTCCTGTAAGATCTTCAAGTGATCTAAAAGAACGGCAGCAATTAACAGCTCTCAACCATATTCCCCATGAAGAAGCTGGGATTGGGCTAGAGTTGCTAGCAGATATTCAGTGAAGCCTGAGACTTCATTTTTATTAGGATACTAGTCAGGATAGTCCCCACTAATGTTCATGATATTGTCTGAGCTCTATTATTCCACATCTTTGTTAATACACTCCCTGACATGCTTTCATTCATTATTTTACTTGAACTAACCATGCCAGGATTCCTCTCCTCCCTGATCTGCTTGCATGTATAGCACCCAGCGCAATAGTTTTCCAACTGTGCGATATGGGAACATTGCTATAATATAATGGAAACAGACTAGAGAAAGCCTGGAGCTAGCACACAGGCTCCAGATTGAAAACACCATCTCAATACATCAGAGCACAGGGACTTGAGTTCCAAACAGTATGTTTTTGGACTAGTAACAAAACAGTAGAGGAAAACCTAACCATCATTAAAGGGAAGAAAAATGGGAGACAAAAGAGGAGTAGGAAAAAGTGAACAAACCAGACAAGTTCTAAGACGCAGGTCCAGCTCACCTCTGACAACATGGGCTCCATACACTCAATAAACTTAAATACTGGTTATTCCCAAAAGTCCTACTGAGTAGACATGCATTTGTCAGTCAGGGCAAAATTCTTCACAGCAGACTCATTTTACCACATCTTACATAAACAGGTTAGGTGATTCAAAACCACAAGGACAAAAGAGGAGTTTAAATTTGTTCCACAGGCAACTTTTTGAAGTATTTATTACTCTACAGCTTTTAGACTTAGTAAGTATAAGCTTGTCTCTCTCTAGTTGCTGCAGACACCCTTATGTCAGTGTTGGTTTCTTTAGCACAAGCACTATGCTTCTCATGCCAAGTATCCAAACTCTGCTGATCAGTAAAGCACATACTTATCTGGGCAAGGACAACCTGTAATGTTATCGGGAACAGTAAGTATATAAAGGTCATACAGCTAAAGCATCCTACACTAGACGAAGTTGGCCATAAATAAGTTAATACTGGAAAGCAGAGAAAAAATTAAAACTCACAGCACTGTAACTCTAGAAAAGTCTCCCAGTAGTAAAGGCAAAGACAGAATCACAGAATCACAGAATTTCTAGGTTGGAAGAGACCTCAAGATCATCGAGTCCAACCTCTACCTAACGCTAACAATCCCCACTAAACCATACCCCTAAGCTCTACATCTAAATGTCTTTTAAAGACTTCCAGGGATGGTGACTCCACCACTTCCCTGGGCAGCCTGTTCCAGTGTCCAACAACCCTTTCGGTAAAGAAGTTCTTCCTAACATCTAACCTAAAACTCCCCTGGCGCAACTTTAGCCCATTCCCCCTCGTCCTGTCACCAGGCACGTGGGAGAACAGACCAACCCACACCTCACTGCAGCCTCCTTTAAGGTATCTGTAAAGAGCAATAAGATCGCCCCTGAGCCTCCTCTTCTCCAGGCTGAACAAGCCCAGCTCCCTCAGCCGCTCCTCGTAGGACTTGTTCTCCAGACCCCTCACCAGCTTTGTCGCCCTTCTCTGGACCTGCTCAAACACCTTGATGTCCTTCTTGTAGCGAGGGGCCCAAAACTGAACACAGTACTCGAGGTGAGGCCTCACCAGAGCCAAGTACAGGGGGACAATCACCTCCCTAGCCCTGCTGGTCACACTGTTTCTGATACAAGCCAGGATGCTGTTGGCCTTCTTGGCCACCTGAGCACACTGCTGGCTCATATTCAGCTGACTATCCACCATCACTCCCAGGTCCTTCTCTGCCTGGCAGCTCTCCAACCACTCATCTCCCAGCATGTAGCTCTACTTGGGGTTATTGCGCCCCAGGTGCAGGACCCGGCACTTGGCCTTGTTAAACTTCATGCAGTTGACCTCAGCCCATCGGTGCAGCCTATCCAGATCCTCCTGCAGAGCTTTCCTACCCTCGAGCAGATCGACACATGCGCCTAGCTTGGTGTCATCTGCAAACTTACTGAGGGTGCACTCAATGCCCTCGTCCAGATCATCGATGAAGATATTAAAGAGGACCAGCTGCAGCACCGAGCCCTGGGGGACGCCACTAGTGACTGGCCTCCAACTGGACTTGGCTCCATTCACCACGACTCTTTGGGCCCGGCTATCCAGCCAGTTTCTAACCCAACGAAGCGTGCGCCAATCCAAGCCAAGAGCAGCCAGTTTCTTGAGGAGAATGCTGTGGGAAACAGTGTCAAAAGCCTTGCTGAAGTCAAGGTAGACCACATCCACAGCCTTTCCCTCATCCACCAAGCGCATCACTTTGTCATAGAAGGAGATCAGGCTCGTCAAGCAGGACCTGCCTTTCATAAACCCATGCTGACTGGGCCTGATCGCCTGCTTGCCCTGCAAGTGCTGCATGATGACTGTCAAGAGGATCTGCTCCATGAGCTTCCCTGGCACTGAGGTCAAACTGATAGGCCTGTAGTTTCCCGGGTCTGCCCTCCAGCCCTTCTTGTAGATGGGTGCCACGTTTGCTAGCTGCCAGTCAACTGGGACCTCCCCCGATAGCCAGGGCTGCTGATGAATGATGGATAGTGGCTTGGCCAGCTCCTCTGCCAGTTCTCTCAGTACCCTCGGGTGGATCCCATCTGGTCCCACCAACCTGTGCACATCCAAGTGCCGTAGCAGGTCACCAAACAGTTCTTCGTGGATGGTGAGGGCCACATCCTGCTCCCCATCCCCTTCCACCAGCTCAGGGTACTGGGTATCCAGAGAACAACCGAGACACCTCATCATCCTCTTATTTTTAAAATGGAGTTTGATCAGTTTATGAACAGCACACTGTATAAAACGAGAAGAGATTGCACTTGAAAACCCAGCAAACATTTTCCAGTCCTGTATTCCCCTGAGATTATAGAAGTGTTTTGTTAGCGTAACAACTCATGGGGTTTCAAAGTCTCATGCTTCTAGTCCACTTTCTAGACATTTCCAATTTCTTTAGCTTTTTTATTCTATCTGGAGCAAAAAAAATTAAACCCTTCAATTTTTCCTCTGTCTCAGCAGATTTTCATGTTTCCCTTTAAAGTTAAGGCATAGAAACTACCAGCTTGGTCTCCTAAAATAAATAAATAAATAAAATAAAGGAAAAATAATCATAGTTATTTGTATATTTCATAATTGAGGAGAACACCTGAAAGCTTGGTTTGAACAGTGCTAGTTCACTTACATACATCTAAGTCTCTGAAGAGACTGGTATCATCATGTTATGCCAGCTTTCCATTTCTGCTGCTACATTTCCTAAACCTAGATCCACACCATCCCACAAAAGGGCTGTGTACAGGAAACACTTTCACCCTAGTAGTAGTGAGATTGAGGGAGGAAAGATGACAGGAGCCTCCCACACAAAAGCCTCTGCTTGAAGGTTGCTTCTCCCTCCCTACACTAACTAGGCCATAAAGGACATCCTTCAACAGTGGTATGGACCCTGCACAATTGCTTCTGCTGGCAGAGCAAGTGCTTTATCCTTTTTCTCCCAAAGCTCCTAGTCTTTGCTGATCATTACTTCCAGTTACCCCCTCCTAATCTCATTTCTAAGTGGTAAAGCCTCTAAAAACATAAAATGAACTGCATATGCAGGGCCACTAGGACAAATATACTAGTTTATATCTAGGAAATATGCACAGCTATTTCCCACACTTGCCATTCAAAATATACATAAATTGTGGTTATCCACAACAGATCATTAGCTGTTTGGGCTATTACACTTTTTCTATAGGGTCACAGGTTTTGCATAACTGCTAAAAACACAACACTATACGAACAGACACTTTTCAGTCCCTACTCCCTCTGTCCTATAGGAAGTATATTATGAAGTGCCTGAAAGAAATACCCAGCCTTACTCTGCTCATGTGACCAGGAGACACAGGAAGTACTTCTCTCTCGTGTCAGCTGGGCAGGCAGGTGGACACACTCCCAACTGGGAAATACGATATCCAATCTGCCATCTTGTGGCTGTTCTGTGACTACACCCTCTGGTTTGCACGGTGTAAGGGACTGTGTCCTACAGCGCTCAACTAGTTTCTCACACAATGCTCTGGCAAAAGCAAAGCAAAGCAAAAAACAAACGCAATCCTATGATGAAGTTAAAAAAAAAAAAAAAAAAAAAAAAAAAGTACAAGTAGAAATAGGCTTATCCTGTAGCATGAAAGCCAGGCTGCTCACTAATGGCAGCTTCCTGAATTCAGGTAGCAGAGCACTGCAATTAGCTCTCTGGGAAAGGTGTTGGCAGCTCTGTCACTGGATGCTTTTAGGAAGACAGACAGTACCGTATTGGAACAAGAAACCCCTGTAGACAGATGCCTCCACTCCCCATGGCCTGGTGGGAAAGAGCTAGAAAATAATACTAATCAAGATGATCAGCCTCCTGTGAGGAAAAACAAACAAACAAACAAACAAACAAACAACACTTCAGCAGACCTTCACCTGGTATTAAAACGTAACAGTTGCCTAGACTACTTAATAGTTTTGGTCATGATTTGATATTAAAGCAATATGATGGAATGTGCTTGGTTAAGAAGAAGAAAGAGCTATTTCCCACACACTGTTTATGAACATTTTCAGAAATTGTACAGGTTTTCTTTCCCCACAGAGAAGGCATGCTGTGATTTATGGACTGTAATAGTGAGCTTAATTGGGAAGGAGATATCATTGTTGACAGCTTTGTCTTCGCCTGGTAAATAATGGAATAAATCGGCAGGGAGCACTTACTCCCCATCAGGGTTTCGGACAGTGAATTTTGGAGGCCACATGCTTCCTGTTGTATTTGCAGTATTAGCTTGCATCCTGTTGTGGTTTTACTTGGCAGCCAGCTAGGTACCACACAGCCATTCGCTAACCTCGCTCCCCTCTTCTGTCCCCCCACCTCCCTAAGTTGGATGGGGGAAAGAATTGGAAAAAGGTAACTCATGGGTTGAGAGAAAGACAGTTAAATAGGACAGAAAAGGGAGGGAAAATAATAATGATGTGTATACACATGTACACAAGATGCAATTACTCACCACATGCAGACTGATGCCCAGCCACAGCCAGTCCCTGAGTATTCTTAAATGGGTCTGGTATTTGTTGTTTATTTAGTAACAAAACATTATTTTAGAAAAAAAGCCATTTGAGCTTTTTCTTGAGCACATTTTCTTTGCCCACACCCATTATCAGTTTCAGGACAGAGTTTACAGAACCAAGAGACCTAAATCATATGCGTACATATTGCCTATAAGAATGGATGTCAAACACGTAACACCTCATTCTCCCCATCCCAAGAGACAGTTAGCTCACACCAGGCTGGGGCCTGCCAGATTAGGTAAGGTAACAGACAAGATATCTCAAATCAGATTTCAGAGTTCATAGGGAAGGCCTGCAGACCATTAGATTTATATATATATATATATATATATATATATATATATATATATATATATATATATATATATATATATATATATTCATTAAACTAAGGGACAACTCAAGATTGAACAACTACACTATTGTTTGCACAATATAAGCCATATGCTTCTCAATACTAGCATGTCTTTCTTATATTGAAAAGTGCCACATAAATAGCATGAACTGTGGCAGAAGCTGCTGAATGCCACTGTCATTCTGGGTAATATAGTCCTCCTGCCAGTATAAGGGACAGTTTACTGTTCTTAGCTGCAGTTCCACTTCAGAGAAATTTTTAAGATCATAACAGGTTCTCCATGCCACGTTCTATTGTTTCTTAGCTGCTAGTTTCCATTTGTTTCTCCAAGACTATTCAGCTTGCATTGTAAGAGTAGTCAGACTGGCATTTTGCAGGGCAAGGGGGGGAAGACAGAGATTACAGAAAGTGTTAGCCTTTTTAGTTGAGATAATGGTATTAGAGCAATCTGTTGCCCTAGTAGGATACTACTCTCAAGGCTCTGCACTAGTCTTCAGAACTCTATGGACAATGAGGCAAAGTAGTTTCACAGAGGTCAAGATGACGTATCATGGAAGAAATAGGGGAAAAAAATGAATGATTTCTAGCTTTGAAGAGCAGCAGACTGAGGAATGACATAGCATGTGTTTCACAGAGACTCTACACCCTAGTGACCACCTGTAGGTGTTCTGCTTCCCACTCCATTGCCCATGGGGAAGCCAACACTTCAACATATTTGTGCTTTCAGTGACCAGATGCATGCTTTTCCTTCTTAGCGGAAGACAGCAGAATGCATCTAGTCCAAACTGTTGTATTCTAAATCTAAAACAAACAAAACAAACAACTATTTTTGTTACTCTTAAACACCTATTCTGAATGTCACAAACTGTCCACTTCTCTTTCCTTATGCCATTTTTTACCTGAAGAATATGCTAATATGAGGTCTTTAGTATTGTGTCAAGATGCCAACCTTTTCTCCTCAGAAGAATGATTCCCCAACAACAACAATTTGATGTGGGAAAACCCCAAACACTTTTCTTGTTTATTGTCTTTTGTGCTATCCCATTGACCTCCTGAGAAGTGGGCACCCTCACACATATCAAGATTTCATGCTGAAATTCTTTGCTCCCTTTTCACACCCTAATAGGCATGAACTTGCAGCTCAAACTCACTGACTAATCATTCTGGCCTTGGGTTTAAATTTCTTTTCCTTTCTTCCAGCAGAGACTCTCCACCTTTTTAAAGTCATGAGAGCACAACACTACACTGAAATAAATACATTTCAATATATATTTTATATTTTCTCTAACAGTTTTCCAAGGTTGCTTTACTCTACAGTTAGAACAAGACAACAAAAGAAAACCTCTTCAAACTGTTTAGGGAAACTAGAAGTAGTTTCTGTGAAAAGACTGCATTCACATAACAAACAGTCAGGTGTTCAGTTTGCCATTAGCTGTTGACTAGACTGAAGCAGTTTTGAACAGTTTTTAATTTGCAACATCTGTGGAGACTATCACTTTGCAAACTTAACATTACTCTCAACAGGCTTGTCTTGGTTTGTTAGCATTCACAGACCCCTAGAAAGAGCCATTGGGTCCCAGGAAGAAAGCAACAGCACACAGCAGCACTATATTTCTCGTAATACTAAATCTGAGATTTGAGCTTACATGAAACTACAGGGTTTAGAGAGGTCAGTGTTGTGGGGAAAGCAGGTTACCTCATCTTGCTACCAGTAAAAAAACTAGCCAAAGGTTGGCCAAAGGTTTGATGCCAGAGCTCAGGTGAAATAGGTCAGGTATGACACGGTAATTCATAGTGAGGTTTGTAGCAAATACTGACACTTCTGAGATCATTCTGACCTCACAAATCATTGGTTGTGCTCATTGTACCAAATCACCCACAATTACTCATTATTACATGGTATACACGAGCTGGTATCACGTGTATACATAACCCTTCAAGCTTTGACAGCAACTGCAGAGCCCAAAACTATTCAGAGACTAAAATTATAGGCAATTGTTGAGTATGCATCATATCAGTTGAAATCAATCCCAGAACAGGAATCCAACTCTACCTAATTTGCCATCCTTCAGAAGTAGAAGATCTCACCAGAATAGCCCTACTAAAGGGGTTTGCACACTTTCTTAGAAGTACAGAGCTAGGAGTTGCTTATGTCAATTTACTCAAACTTTTCTCACTGCAGATGATCCTACCATGCAATCCTTTTATGAATTGAAGTTCTGTGAACTTTTTTTGTTGTTGTTGGAATGATATTTCATTAATTTGTCCTTTACTTTTAAGCAAGAAGTCCTAAAATTAACACATAGTAAAGTGAGCAAGGTTTAAGTAAACTTTTCAGGAAGAGTGAGTTCTAATTGGATGTGTGTTTTTTTTTTTTTTTCAGGGAAAAAGATTATCAGAAATACATTAACCATATGCATGGACACCGAGGTGCTGAATTACCCCTCTTAACTGTTCAGATCTTTTCCCCTCCACATCCATTCAATATAGCCTTGCCTTCTTTTCTCCTTGCCTTTATTCATGACATTCTAACTTCACTCAATGTTATTTAAAAAAAAAATAAAAATAAAAATGAAAGAATAGTCAGTTACACAGACTTAAATTTGGAATCCTATCCTTTTTTTCCTCTTAATATGAAGGCGGTCAGGGTGCTTGAAATGCAGTTAAAGATTTCCACAGGGCTGTAGACCTCATTGCCATGGAAAATCAGTGAGGAAAAGATGTTGGAAAGATTCCTGGAGTGACTATATATTCACAGACACAAGAGTGTGTGAGATTTTAATCATTAACGGCCAAAGGTAAAACATTTTAGGAGGGAAAATATGAGAAGTGTTGATCTAGGTAAACAGAGTCTGATTTTAAGTGGGAGTTTTGATAGGCACATGAGAAATATTAATGATGAAAATTCTTATGCCTTCTGAAACTGATGATGCCCACCACCACCATAGAACATGAATGATATCTTGGGTCTGTTTTAGTCAGACAGTACCCAACTACACCTACCCCTATGGACACCATATGGACCAGGAACCTAATAACTATAAACAGAACAGGAGACACAAAGGACAGTTAAATGACCTTAACGGATATTATCAAGGTAATTAGTGTGAATAACGATTGCCAAGTTTTTAAAATATGAAAACTTTGGAAAGAATAACATGAGCAGTGATTAATAAATGTGATTGTTACTTTCCTCTGTACTGTTTAAGAAAAACATCCCTAATGTCCAGAAAGTTTCTGCAGCCAGAATACAGACACAGATTAACCAGGCTATAACATAATCTTTTTCTCCTCTAGAAATGAAGATTATCACAAAAGCCTCCAACAAAATGCAGGGAGACCAAGGACATCCTATTGAAGTTATGTGTCTCAGTGAGGAATCAGAAAATTTCCTAGATAAATTATATCAGCAGAGTGAAGCCTTCAGCAGATTTCAGATTTATCTTGTCCACATATCTGCATATTCTTATGCAGAGTTGCTGTTAGAAAGTGTACATCTGTCTATCAGAAGGTAAATAGGCAGGGATATTAACATTCCTTGCATTCATATCAATAATGTGAAAGATCATCAATGATGATTCAGACCCCATGGCATGTCTTCTTATAAGCTAGTTTATACACCTAATTACTTACAGATACTCATATGTTGCAAGAAGGATGATAAATTACTTCTTTGACTAGCACTTTTCTTGGATTCACAAATAATCCTCTTAGAGTTGTCATTTTCTCCACTGCCTTGTTTCCCACTCCTTCCCACCCCCACCCCCTTAATCTTTATTTCAGTAACCTTAACTCATAGAAAGGTAAGTGACAGGAGCAAGTGGCAATATTGCTTTCGCCAGCTTCACAATAGGTAATTTCTTGCAATATCAGTTTAGCAACAGGAGGACAATAAAGTGTCATCTGAGAAAAGCAGGAGAGAAGAGAAAAATACGTAAACAATTTATTCTTCCTAATAGCTAAAAAGTGTGTGTGTGTGTGGGGGGGCACCTCACTTATTTCTCCTTTTTTTCCTGTGTCCATCGACCTGGTAGCATAACAGTGACATACGGAAATACTGCTTTCTCTTAGGTCCCACAGTTTAAAGTTCGATAATGAGCATTTATCTAGAAAATGGGAGCATCCAGAATGTCTCTGTCTCAATATGTTATAGGGAGCATGAGCATTTCTTATCAACATTTCAGTGAGATATGGGACTTTCAGTCTGGTGTGAGCAAAGCACACTTAAATATTAGAAGCACCCAAATTGCCTGCCAATTTTCAAATGACAGTGCATAAATTCAGGATGGTTGACCCACTAACGGTTTCCACACCTATTGCCCACCATGTAAAAGCCAACTTTCTACAGACTGAACAGTTACACAGCATATGTACCTCCAAGTATCTGAGAAGTTGGTATGCCAGATTTATATTCAGTTTAATATAGAGATAGAATTCAGGATCTTAAATCAGGAAAGTACTTAAGCTTCTACCACCCTTTACAAACAGGGAAGTTTTCTTTTATAGATGTAGAGGATTTGTTTGTCCTAAAGGGCATTTTAAGGGTTTATGATCTCTCATCTTTCAGTTCAATGTGATCTTAAGACCATCCTCATGCATTCCATATAGCTGTTTCTCCCAGCAAGACCGTATTATTCCCTAAGCACCCCATCATCTACTACATTTAAATATAACAGAGGAAACTCTTTGGTGAAAATTTACTCAGTTTGAACTTTTCGTTGATTTAAATTGTCTTTGTTATGCCTTTATTTGAAGGTGGACATGCATTGTAAACTCCCCACACATCCACCAGTATCTAACAAGTTAATTCCTGTTAATTATGCCTTTACTATTTAAGTATCAGTAGATGTTTCCCCAGTTTAGAGTGTTATGTTGAGTGCCTGCATTTAATGGGTATTTAATCCAGAGTTTTCAAGGCAGAAATTAAGTGCTGTTTAAATACCACCTTGACTTTGAAAGATATGTCTGAGTCAGTGACCTCACTGGACTGACTCCAAAGAGCAAAAGAAACACATATGATTACAATCTAAAGAATATCTTAACATTTAAAGGAGACATTCACATCATCTTACTGACATTCAGACAGAATTACTATAACACTGCATGCAGATTCCCAATTAATCAATACAATTAATCAATCAATTAGTCCAAGGTAGATACAGCACCTGCATCCCCCTGAGGGAAGCCTGATGGTGACAGACGCCTGTCACATTCTTGCCCACTCTGGCTGCCAGCAGTGCAGAGTGAGGCCAAGCAGGGTCAGAACTCTCCCTGCAGCATTTTCCAAATTTATTTTGTACCTGCCTGCCTGCCACACACCCCAGGGTCCTCAGCATATTTCTCTTCTGCATTACATCACCCATCCTCACCATGCCGTGTCTTCTATTTCCTTATCCTCTTCTCCACTCTTCCGGATGCTCCCCACAGCATTTGCCTTCATCTCCCACTTCGACCCACCCTCTCCTCTCTCTTCACAGACCCCATGTGACACTCATCATCACTCTTGCTGCAGCAACTTCTAACAGGTCAGCTTGTCTCTTCCCCTGTTCCTTGTTGATTCTGACTCCTCTTCCACACTTGATAATAGCAACCCAGACTTCCTCACCTGTAACACATCACACCCTTTACCTGCATATTCCTCACCCGTACAGTCTTGTCTGATGCACAGTTCAGGTTTATGTATATTATGCAAGGTGTTTCCTTTCACTGTATACACAAGCCTAGAAGAGAGGTGCTTGCCAACAACTTATAGACAGTTCTGAAAACTAACCAGATATAACTGCCTGCTTCCTGGGGACTAACAGAAAAGGCTCTAGATAGGAAATTTAAGGGGGAAAATAGCATCCCTTGTGACTTACCCTGCAGTCAAATTATATCACAAAATGAAAACTAATGTAGCTACATCCTTAGCAGTGCTTATGTACTTAGAAAAGATGTACAAAGTGTGTGCAATAACTCCACCTGGCGATTCTCAACGTGATCTAGTTGGCTTAAAGTTGTCTCTTATGAGTAAGAGCGAAATACCACTGCTATGCAAAGTAAAAGCCTAATTCATAATGTAAGCAGCATATGAGCTCTGCACTTTGTTCTTATCCATTCTTTGATTTGACCTGTAGATCTCATTTCAGACTCAAAACATTTATAAACTGGAAAATAGTATCTATCTTGCTCTCAGAATACATATTAAATACTTGGTATGATAGTAAGAGCTGTGTACGTCCTACAGAAGACAGTTAAACAACTATTAAAGTATCCTCTAAATTTAAATATCATATTCAAAGGCAGAATATAAAAAGCATCACCACCCTCCTTCATAACTCATTCTTCATTTTCTAGAAAAACAGTGCATCTGACATTCAAAACACAAAACTGAAAATCAAATAGACCATCTTCCCTCTCACCTTTAAAGCACCAAGATACCAAGAACTGTCCAAACCTATCCATCAGAGGAAATTGATTTTTGATACTAGAGCTACAGACTATTGTGGATTGAAAGGAAGTGTATTGTTATCCTATAGTTGTAACAATAACATTTCTCATGTCTTTCAGTTCAAAATGAGGGGTGCTGAGCTACATCTCCTTGCCTCTCACACAATATCCTTAACGCAAAAATTTTTCCAAACACTACACAGAGCCTCTCAGGCACACAGATACAGATTTAATTCTCTGCAGTATATTGTCAAAGCTTCCTGCTTTAAATGGAACCAACCAAAAGTTGTGTGTGCATACACATCTGCAAGCATGTATTTGAGGTTTTGCTACAGGTTCTGCACATGAAATTTCTCAGCCTTTTGGTAACTGATACTGTCATATACTTACAAGCAATTATAACAAGCCCTGATATAGCACGTAGAAAAATCTCAGCTATTTGCATGTCATAAAATAAACATTCTAAAGGTAAAAAAAGAAACAACTCACTTGACATTGTTTTTAAAATATTTCTTTCAGTTCAGACAGTACATTTTTCATGTTTTTATAGATGTAGAAAAAAATTTTAGTGTTATCAACTCTTATTGATTTGTAGGAAACAAAAGTAAGACTCTTCCCCCCCTCCCCTTTTTTTTTTTTTTTATGAGTAGGAAACTCATCTGATATGAAAAGCATCTCAAACATCTTTTTCTAATTCGATTGCACTTCAGAGAGCGGTGGTGTAGAAAAAGTGTAAATCACCACGGTGAAAGACCACCAGGTAAATACTCCAAGCACAAGTGTATGGATGAGCCTTCTGGTTTCTCCTTCAGTATTGTTAACAGTGCCACAAGTCACTACTTCTTCTGAAGCTGATGCTAGTGCAACAGTTGCATCCTCTTTAGAGCTATACTTTGACTGCCACAAAGTAAAATGAAAGTAAAGCCATTTGAAATAGTTCCTGCATATAATTGTTTCTCCATTATACCTTACGTGAATCAGGAAGCAACAGCATGCTTCATCCCAAGACACCCAGAAGTCAGGGGAGTAGAAAAAGAGCTCTTTGCAATACAGAGGTGTACAGACACCCCAAGTTATGAATATTTATGCAGCAGCACTGCCCTTGCTCATTCACTAATTTGGTTATGCTGTTTCCAAGCTACATGCAGCATTCCCCTATTTCTGTAAAAAGCCATGATCAGATACTAACACCCAGTGACACTGCACACAGTAATAACCCTGCAGGACTCTGAATGGGTATGCACACGTATGTTTACTTTGTAAGTTGTTTATGAACTGAGTTGGGGATAAAGGGCCCTGTGGCTTCAGTAACTCCTTATTGACAAGTATTCTCCACTTTAGTCATCTGATGCACTATTTTCCTGCAGTGATTCACTTTACTATTCACACCAAGCAAGGCTTATTACACGCACACACATACCATCCTCTCCATCAAAACCACTTGTTAATATTTCTGGTCCTTCACCAGAGGCTGGATTTGTCTCAGCTAAATTTAGCTGTCTAGAGAAAGTATAGCTGTTCACAATCAACAAAAAGAGCCTCTAGAGACCAATTCACGTCAGAGACATTTCTTAGTGCAGGCTGATTCTGAAAACACTTCTCTCCACCTATGACACATGAAGACTGATCAGACAGTTTTGACTACACAGCAGATGATCCATGTATTTAAAACAAACAAAGAATGGCTACTAACAGATATCACAACTTCAGCATAACTCTTTGGAGAGCATAACCTCTCAAATTGGAGATATTTTCCCCATGAAAATGGCAGTTGCCAAGATACAATGCAATGAATAACATGGCTCCACTGAATAACAGTAAACATGTCCTGTTCATTCACAAAATGATTTCTGAATTACTTTGCAAGTCCCATCCGTCAGAACCATATTGTAAAGAATTCAGCAACAGCAGTCCTGAGTATAGTGACACTTTTCGAGGCTGTAGCTACTGAAGCCATTACAGTAGAAATATCATAGCCATATATAAAGGCAGATGTAAGCACATTTGTTTTTATTCCTTGCAACAAGTCCAGAACGAGTTCATAAAAAAGATGGAAATTGCATGCAATGCCATTATATCAAGCACAAAAGTCTGACATTTTCTGTAGTTAACAATAAATTATTCCCAATGTTTGCCTGTTTTTAAAAAAGTTATCCAAAAGCAACCTCACAACATCCTTAAGTTGTTTCAGATATAACAGCCCATGGAAAGCATTCAATGACAAGTATGCATACTGGAAAAACTTTGTGTTCCAAGATAGAGAGTGACATAGTATTCTTGGAGATAAGAAAACCTACACACACGGAGCACATAACATGATCTCCTTTACAGTTGAACTACCCTTCTTTGCTCCCACACTTCTGTCAGTCCAATAGGAAGAAATGGGGAACTCCAAGTCCTGAATGGGTGTTATCACTCATTATCACTAAAAGCTGTATTGAACCTGATATTGTTAGCAATTAGTTACTAACAGATCTGCAAATGTCCATATCAGAGGAACTGCCATCGCCTACCTAAGTCAGACCCATGGTCACAGTCCTGCAGCTTTTCCACTGGGATCAGCACCAAGGGCTTTACATTAGCTTGTAAACCTTGGGAAATAAAGGATGGCTTAATGTTGCAACTCCTACTGTGAAATATCTTTCTATATACAAAAATATAGAAACTCGTCATCCACTATTGGGCAGCTATTACACCACATAGATTTCTCAATCCTTTATAAATAAGAAAATAATAATGATAATAATAAAAAAACCTGTTTCTCTTGGCATAGGTAATGTCAGTGGGGCAAAAAAGTTCCACTAGTGAGCTGTGCATGCTGTAAGAACACATTTCTCTCAGAATTTAAATATATATATATATATATTTATAAATATATACTACTAAAGAAATAAGGTTATGGAACAACTGACTACAACTGCGTTTGAGTAGATTTTCAGTACCACAGAGGACTAATTGATTGAGGGTTGAATAATGAGGGTCCCAGTTCCTGTTTATGTCATGAAGTTGGAAAGGGATGATACCATTGTCCTTTCTGAGAGCCTTGTCCTACCCAAGTTTATAACACCTAATTTAAACTTTCTTTTCTAAAAGAAAAACAGTCTGACAGATCAACGTGGGAGCTTGCCCAAAACTGTGGTATTCTTTATCATAATCAAGCTTGAAATGGCACTGTTCTTCTTATTTATATGTTGTCATAGACATGCTTAGCCAAGGAAGAAGTCAGAATCACAAGAGCATTTTCTTTAACTTGGTGCATTCGGTCAGCATTTCAAACATGATTGAATCCTAGGTGGCTTCACCATCAGGATAAATGACACTAACTTATATTAGCATTTTAATTCTCTTCCCTCTTTGTGTCTTGATTGTGTATAGACAGATGTAAAGCAAGATGTATGATGCTTTATGGAACAACTAAGTTAAAAAGCCAAATTCAGAACTTCCTTGTGTTTTATAAAACTTCTGGGAAAGTCTCCCAAATTCAGTATAGAAACAAATTCATCCTAGTCTCTTGAGATTAAAATCCCTGTACACAACCTCAAGTTCTAAAACCAATTTTTTTTTTTTATTTATTTTTTTTTTTTTTTAAATCTGGATCCTTGAGGAGTTACAGTCATATATAAGCTTCTGTGGTCCCTTTGTACACCTTTGTCTGTTGTGTATTGCACCCAGGATGCACAGCCTGGGGTGGAGCATCCTTGCCCTCTTCCCTATTGTTTGCTGAGGGAAGAGCAGCCAGACCAATGACTTATAGAAAACACTTAAAACCTGTAAGCCAAACAAACAAGGACTGAAATGGAGCAGGTGGATATAACACCAATTTGGCATCCAACATTATTTAATTGGGACAAGCGTCTTCATCAATGGCTATTTGGAGGGAGAACAAAAGGAGGCTGAACTGGCTACTGTCTCCAACAACTGCTAATTTGTGCTGCAAGATGGAGAAATATCAACAGCACTGTTAATTTCTATATTACAGAAATGAATCCTCTCATTTACACAGCAGGAAGCCAAATTACACCATCACATGCACAAATAAATCTGACATTTTGAGGATTTGACACTGCACCACAAAGAGCTGGTTCCAACATTACCTCCCACCTCACAGAGATAGCATAAAGGCATCTTTCCTGGACAAAGACAACAACAGAAAAGCAGCCAGTTCCTCAGCTGATGAAATTTGGCAGAGGTCTCCCAGTTTGAAGAGAACAGCTGCCATCCACCTCACAGAGATGCAGAATATAAGGAAAGGTGCATTTGTATGATTTGGAGGAGATATCTTTCTAAACTAGAAAGAGATCTTGTACCTGGACCTACAGCACCTTCAAGTTCCAGCTATAGCAGATGCGTCATGTGTGCATCCCATAGCTACCACAGGGAACTTTTGTCCTAAAAACAGAATATTGCAACAGACAGCACACAGCTAAAATAGGACAGATGAAAAAAGTCTACCTGCAGTGATACAGAACAGAGTTCCATCCTCTGTAAAAAGCACATTGCCTGTCACTTGACTTGACTAACAACTACAAAATGCCTGAGGAAAGGCAAGGTTTGTGGGGTAAAGTGTTTTAATCATTTTTAGTTAGTTTGGTTTTATTTAGTTTAATTTAATTATTACTCAGAATTTGAATGTCAAAGGCTTTCATATAGATCACAGATTCACCAGTGGGGAATCTCATCCACCTGCTGATTTTCTCTCATTCATTCCTCTCTCCTTTGTGGATCCGGTCCTCTCAGTTCTCATTTATAAACGTCAATTTCAAGAAAAAGTTAAAGACACGCAACTTCATTTATTAAATAGCCAACTTCATTTATTAAACAGCCATAAGAGCAATCACACTTTACTAAGTCATTGATTAGTGAGGGATACTTAAAAATTAGTATGCATCTGTGCAGTTAGTATAAACTAAATTGTTGATTATGAAAACCCTGATTATAATCATCCAACACATGCTGCTTATATACAAAGCACACCTATATATCTTTTCAAACTCCTGTAAACCATTTAAAATTGAACCTTCACTTAGGAAGTGTAATTACAAAAAATACAAAGATCTTCCACAGAAAACAGAAAATGCATCTGCCAGTTCAAATCTGGCAAGGTGATGCTCATAGCATTAACAGGTGCTGTTTGTGAAGTTTCTGAAGGTATTTGTTTCTCCCTGCTTAGCCCTGGCACAACCACCTCTTCCTGCCTGTCACTCAGGATAGTGACAACCTGGGAAGACAGGCTTCAAGCCACTGCAATGATGAAAGTTTTACACCCCCTGCTTCCCCCCTCCCAAATTAAGCAGAGAAAGGTCAAGATATATCAGCTTTTACACATCACACAGCTCTAAAGTTTTCTCACATAACCCCAGGATCTATCCTCTATTCTTAGAAATAGAAACATATAGGTTCTCACCTAACTCCAGGAGCTTTGGCCTTAGGAAAGCAAGCACACAGTCTGAAAGCAATAACAAAAAGAGAGAATTAACATCATGACCTAAAATTCTATTAAAAAGAGGATATTTGCTTGCAGGAATTTCTCCCTCCCTTTATTTCCCCCCATAGGAATCAGTTAAGCATAACCTTGTTGGTAGTTTGTTCTTTCATACAAAAACATAATTAAGATCTGATCTGCAACCACATGCCTTAAATAAAAGGCAGCTGCTTATATGATCTGCTCATTAAGCGTTGTATTCTAAATACATACAAAGATGCCAAGGTAATTAACAAGGCACAAAAGCTTCTGGGAGTTAAAGATACAATAAGAGCTGGGTTGAGACTCCTCTTTACATTTACAGGAAAATAGCAAGAAATCTATGACTGTAGATTTCATTTTAAAATCACTTTGCTCCTCAAGATGACATTGCAGAATTATTCTCTTTGAAAAGATACAATTTATTTCCTGCTGTTATAGATGCTTAAAAAAGGAGTTTTAGTATTTCCAGGATTTCTTCTTTCTGCTTTCCCTTAAGCTTTAAGACTTCTTGATAATGTCTCATGGAATGATTTAAACATTTTTGGAAATATGAAACCTTACCACTTAATGAGTCATTTTTACACCAGCTACCACCTCCAAATGTCTGTTTTCCACCTTCTCCCCCCCTCATAGATCCTTTTACCGTTTTACATTACACTGCAGTCCTAACTTCTCCAAATATCTATGCCACTTCCTTGCATAGAACAAATCTCCTTCTCAAAGTTATTTCACTCTAAAATCCTTGCTTCCTCTTTAGGCACCAAGGCAATTGTAAAGCTAAACCACCTATGTTAAGAATCCACTTACTATTTTCTGTAAACTACACTTAGAGAAATGGAGAAAATTTGTTTTAGCTAGCAAGATACACAAAGTCTTTCCTAGTACCACTACCACCTTTCCTTCCTGTGAACTTCATTTGAAAAGGTAAGAAGTATGGTGAAGAGAATTTAAAAGCCACACCTGTGCTAAAAGGAAATAGATTTCTTCTCAGAGATGCAAGTGTTTATGCTTTAAAAAGAAAGAGAAGAGGGTTTTTTACCACCTAGTTAATTAAGCATGCCTCACAGCTCTCCTAGTGTTTATTTCTCAGTATGGCCAAATTGAAATCCCTGCGGTACTGCTGTCTTCTCAGTAGCAGGTATATACTTCCCAATTTTTCTCCCATGAAACGCTGAGATTTAGCAATACAGCCAAAGACTGAGTACCTCAGCAAAAAGCAGTAGGAGTCAAATCTCAGAAAATAATCATTGCGCTGGCAAATAAAATGTCCTTTGCTTAATCATACAAAACCAAAAAATAAAATCAAAATTAAACCAAAGTTTAGAACTAGGTTTACCTTTTTTTTTGCCCTGACCTGCACAGGAAAACAATTCTGTCTCCCCACTGGCTGAAAGGCCTATATTAGAAAATCCCCCTGCCAAATATTTGGGGTCAGGGTGTACTAGACTTGGGTATTTAGTCTTCAGGTCAGAGCAAGGTTTTGTAAAACATCCAGCTAAAGTGGCCCATTTCTCTAAGTGATCGCACAGGCTTGATAATGGAGGGACTATATAAAATTGACAATTAGGACTTTTGCTGGAATACAGAAAATATGTTTGGAGTGAGCTTAAAATCTTTTCAGGACTATACTGAAACACAACATTTCCACAGTATAGCAAAGCCCATTTTTATTTTTATTATTTTTACTCTTTTTTTTTTTTTTTGGGGGGGGGGGGGGGGAGGAATAATTGTGGGCATTTAAGTCCTCCTGAAATCTAGCTGTATTCCTATTAGCCAGGAGCAATAATTAACAGCTCTCTTTCTCTGGAGTCAGGAAGAGAGAATCATGTGGAGATGAAAGAATTTTATAATAGGCCTAAACTCTGGGATTTCTTATTATCTTTTAGAATGTCTGATCCTGAAGGCCCTTCAAAAACTGAAATATAGTTCACAGATACTGACATTGCAAAGCTTTCTAACGGGGAAAAATGAGAGAAGGAAAAAAAATACCTATCAGATACATCTGCTACATGGAGAAATAATAAATACCAGATATAGATTTTTATTTCAAACAAAACAAAAGACACTGAAAAAACATAAGTTATCTCTTTTCAAAATTGAACAAAATTAGCTGAACCACAGCAATAATAATATTATTAATAATGATCATGGTAATGATGATGAAAAGATATGCACTACTTTAACAAAGGCTGAAAACAAACTATACTCTTGAACCTGAAAAATGTGAAACTCGAGGAAAAAGAAAACAAATGGGCATTTCAAAAAGAACAACAAACATAGGAGATAAGTAATCCCAGAGATTACTGAAGTAAGAAAGAACAATGAATTTACAAAGCAGATGGATTTCCAAGTCAAGTGTAGAGAAGCCTGAATGAATCTGCAGAGTTGAAGCAACGGCAGTGAGATGATCATAAAAATGTTTAGCAGCCTTTCTGGAGATGTGAAAAGCTCAGTGATTTGTGATACATTTTTTCAATGCCTGGCCATGGCTTTACTGCAGTTATCTGCTGGGGCTCTGGCTGCACAGCAGCTGGATGCAGCCGAGGGCAGAGGGCACAGGTTGGTGCTGTCAAACAGCAGTATGCAATGGGATCCAAGCGGCTAGACTTATCCAACACTGATCTCACAGGCTATACATATTTATGCATTAGTGAACAATGTTGCAAGTGGAGCTGCTAACCTCCTCAAATGATAATTACTTGTCCAGAAGTACTTCAGCCAAAAAGTACTGCCTGGCTTGTCTAATAGCTGGTAGAAGTATCATTGACATTATCCCATTTCAGCCATGTTATATATTTGTTTGTAGTCATCACTACAGTGTTTGGTCCTTACCTCTGGGACTCATCCTCTGCATTATATATGACGAGTTTATACATGAGGAATTTGAGAGAATGTAATCCCCCGTGTCAACCACCTTTTGTCCCCAGTGGCCTCATTAAAGAAAGAAATATTATCCTTAAGCAAGCACATTAAAAAATGGAAATGTATGAAGAGAATAGCTGAATTATTCAAACTGCTCCTTAGTCATCATGATCATTTTAATGCACATAACCCTGATTTGGTTTACATAGTTTTTTGAAGTTGCACTTGATTATTTCTTTTTCCACAACAATTCCCAGATAAAGCACAGAATTAACTGTTCATTTTACTAAAATAGATGCTCCAAGGCTTTCTGAATGCAGCTTTCCTAATCTTCTAAAAACGTCATCTGGGAATCCAATTCTGATGCATCAGAGTTTCTGCAAATGGTGCAAGCTGCAATGTTGCTTTTGTTAAGGGGGCAATCCCTTTCCTAATATGTAGAAAATAGACTGAGAATACTCAGGACATCTCCCCTAAGCAACTAAAACTTCACTAATAATTTTCTGTCCCTTCCAAGGTACAACAGAATCAATAGATGGGTGACATCTCACTAAACCATTATGACTGTACATCTCTCTTACACTGCTTTATACTCTCATCATTTGGTCATTCACTTTCGCACATCCTCCGGAGCCTGGTAGATATTTAAGAGCAATCAGAAAAAAAAAAATCATAATAAAACTGCTGATTGCAAAAGAAATATAATGTGCTCGCTGATGGGGGTCTAAGACATTTCTGGAGCACTGGGTCACCTCCTCCATTAAACTACTTTGTCTCCTGAAGGGGATAAAATATGACCAAGTTTTCATGAGGTTACTACCCCTACAGTAATGAGAGTCCCATTTCCTGTTATAGTCCCATGCCTCATCTTTGCATTGGCAGAAAATCTCATTTCTCACTTCTGTACGTCATTCACTTTCATGAACATAGAGATCACACAGTTTAAATGTGACAGATTTTTTGCCTGTTCTATCAGAATATCCAGTGGTGTTGATTTAGTGCTTGGAAACAGCTCTGAGAACCTCTCTGCATGCCTTTTGGGTGGGCTGGAAAAATATCTGTGAGAAGAGACTTGCAAAGATAAATCAAAGTGTGAGAGACTTTACTAAACTAGAAAATTTTTTATAGCATTTAGATGATACCACAACACTGTTAACCACAGTGTAAATGATTGAACAAGTGATGAATCCCTTAGAGGAAAAAGCCATTAGGTGGTTTTAAATCCATTAAAAAAAAAAAAAAAAAAAAAAAGTATTATGTGCTATAAAGAACAAAAAGATGTGCGGTGTCAAGAGTTCAAAAAGATGTGCGGTGTCAAGAGTTGGACTTGATGATCCTTAAGGGTCCCTTCCAACTCAGGATATTCTATGATTCTATGATTCTATGTCCTTTTCTTTCCTTTCTAATACAATCCTCAACAGAGTACTCCTATGCAGTCTTCTCAAGGCATTTTATCAACGCATGCCAAACAACTCTTGTGTTGAGTTTCAATATGATTTACTAATTAGCATTTGACAGGAAATGCTGCTGATAGGCACCATTTTTATCCACATGAGAATCTCATCTTAACCTACCAAGATGATGCAGAATTTAGTTATTGGTAACTGTGTTTGTTATAGCTCTCACCTCCCAGCAAAATTGTCCAAGCAGATTTGATTTCATAAATCCAGTGAAATCCTTTTCTCACAAGTTATGTCTCTATAAAAATAACAGTGGTTAGGAAATTATTTTTCAAAGGACCCACCCTCTGTCCTCTGGCTGCTTAGTATGGACAAGAGACTCCAACACAGGTTGGAGTCTGCTGTCTTTCCAGCACGGTATCTGAGTCAACAAGCTTATTAGATCTCCTCAGCTGTGGCTGCTGAAAATGTCCAACTTTGTTTAACTAATTAAATAACCACTGGAGCAGTAACCTGACTTTCCTCTCTCTCGCATGACTTCCCTAACCTCTTTCTTGTCCAATGAATGTTTAATTACTGAGGTGAAGTGAAACATATGCAACTGAAGAGGTGAGTAGATCTTGCCTACAGCATGCTTGATAGCTTAGTTATTCAGGCAGTCTGATGAACGAATGGGTAAGATAGGGTTAAGTGTCAACTTTAAATCTTCTGAGCTCAAACTTCTCCAAAATTAGGAACCCATTCTCCAAAGTGGCCTGTGGCTAATTAAGACATGTGGTCTGGTTAGCTCACACTTTTGAAACTTACTTAAGAATCTAAGCTAATAATTTTTGCTACCACCTTCCACACCTGCAATGCCCCTGAATAAAACTTTGGGAGGGCACCCAATATTTTTAGCTCAAAGCTCTATAAGTGAACATCTAGGGTTAAGAGATTCATTTCTTCAGACCTCTGTGACAATTGGTAAAACTTCCTCCATGAGAATATTTTCATAGCATGCCTGATGGACAGTCACTTGTGCAAAAATTTCTTTCCCTTGCTCTTTCAGTAAATGAAAGTATTGTATACTCAGTAGAACAACTAATGAATAAAAACATAATCTGGGTATAAACTCCCATAGGTTATAGACATATAGGGAAGAGACAATACTTTCTAGAAACAAATACAGATTACAGAAGGAAAAATTGATTTCTTCCCACTGACTGCAGGTGTTTGGGGCTGTAGTTTTCCACTGCCAGGACTCCTAGAATGAATTCAGATCATGAATCAAAACCCCACTCAGAAGAAAGAAATCAAACATCACTCCTGGTCCTTAAATCTGTGATGGATTAAAGTGTAAGGAACATTGTGAAACTCTGGGTCAGCTCATATTAGACATTTTCTGTTAGCAGCTCCCCATGGGAAATGAAATCATCCTAGGGCTCAAACCTGCAGAGGCCAGGCCCCAGCAGAATGCAGGCTGAAGTGAACAGATAGCTGCAGCCATGTCTGCTACTGCCTTGACTCCAGCAGGCATTGCTCTAGACTGCTGGTTTAGGCAGTCCTTCAACACAAAGAGGAAAAATGTGCTGACCTCCACCAGCTCTGACAGAGTGTGAATTTTGACAAAGTGTAACTAGGATCCCAGAAGACCGCAGTGTTTTTTAACAACCCCTTACCATGGTATTTTTCCTATATCCATTAAGGTTTCAGAACAATCAGTATTGGATCCTCCTTCACAAAAGACGGTAAAAAGAGAAGTATTCCTGTGCCTACAACCTGACAGGGTGACCCCTGAACAAGCATATTTCAACTTCCATGCTTCAGATTCTGCTTCTCTCCTTCTCTCGGCAACTGCCTCTTCTCTTTTGTTAGCAAAGTAACTAGCTGTCTGCAGTTTAATTGGGGCAGTGAGAACTACTCTAAGACTCGACTACTTCAAGCAAGCAAGCAAAACTTCCCCTCTTAGCACCCTGCTGAGGCTGCTGCTTCTTGGGCTTAAGGTTTTTGTTTGTTTGTTTTCTTTTCAGCCCACTGCTTCCCAGCAGATTTTCTCCTGTATGAATTCTGTGTGTGTGCCCTTTATAGTCTGGGAGGTGAGCTGAGTTTTCATTTACTCACAAATCTCACAAGTGTTCTCTAAAATAATGCAGGTCAAGGAATGAGAAGCATCCCTATTCTGTACTTGAATTTGAGAAGCAAAGACTGTTTTAACCTAACCTGCCTGTCACAAATGGAAGTTGTCACAGATCTTTCTAAAGGAAAGGAAAACTGTATACCAGGTCAGTATTTTCCTTGTCTGTTATCTTAGTTGTCAAACAGAAGGAAAAGGGCCTAGTAGAAAGGTGACAGCAAAATAATGATGTTACTATCAGCTTGCTGGATTAGGAACAATCTTTCCTATGGACTGTGAAATCTATTGTTGATGCTAATTATTGTAGGTTTTAGAGGCAATGTCATCTTCTCTCCAAAATATCATAAGCCACGCTTTGTCACACACCGTCCTTTTTTGGGATCCTGTTAAGCAAACACTGAAACAGAAAGATTGACTTCAGTGACGACAACAGGACTATTCTCACACTTAGAGTGATGCATCTGATTAAGAATTTAGCTGAAAAAAAAAAAAAAAGAGTTAAAATTCTCTTTCTTATTCTTTAATGTTGCTAATAATGTTATGTCCCACTATTTTCTTTAATTCTTCTCTATTTTCTAATGATAACAGTTCTTCATCTCTGAGTTTCTAGTGTGTCCATTGCAGTGAAACAGGAGTAATAAATTAATTCACCTGTACATTCTTCATTCTTGCCTTTGCCTGATGAAAGAGGAAATAATCCATGCAAGTAGATCAGGTTACTTCTCTTAGTGAAATATTCTGTTTCTGTGTACTGTATTTTTACCCAGTTTGTACATAAGCTGCAAACCTTATGTATAAAAGTACCAGGCTGCGAAATGAAATCCCAGCACACACACTTTTTCTGTTGCTACTAAGAGATGTTATATTCACTGTCCCATAATGCCACCCCATAGTCATAGCAAACCTACTGTAAACCTGCCATTTTGGAGAACCTGTAAGCTGTGTACCCAAGCAGGACTTATAAGCAATTGCTTCAGAAGGTACCTTCTCCCTGTAAGAAAGGGAAACTGAAACATGTTCCTGGTGAAGAATGGGTCAAGAACTGGCTGCAAAGGTGAACACAAGTTCTGAGACTCCCCTGTGAGAATTAGTGCTGGACAGCATGCACATACTGTAGCAGCTAGGACTGAATGTTGTTGCCCACAAAGGGAAGGAATTAAGCAGAAATGTTGCCTCCAAAATATGAGATTTTCTCCAAAATCCTTAATACAGACAACAGGCATAGCCATTGGGTAGCAATGTCCTTGGCTGAAACTCCCAAACAGTTTTGATGCTGTTTCTTCATCATCATCATCGATGGCAAGATAATTAAAATTCCTTTCTGCTACAGGAAGGCAGACATCAGGGCCAGAGGCCACAGGCACAGAGGGGCCTTGAGCAACATTTCCATATCCACCTTCCCCAGTGCTTCCCACAACACAACTCTAGAGAGCTGCCCTTAATTATTATCAACCCAGCAGATTACATGTCTTGTGGCTCTCATCTTCCAAAGATGCTGTCATGAAGCTTAGCAAGTCAGAAACTAGATCATCTCTGATGTACAGGCAGGTCTGGAACAGCAAAAAGGGTTTTTTTTGTTTGTTTGTTTGTTTGTTTTTCTCCCACCTCAAATATTGGCCTCCTGCTCCTGGACAGTGAGGCTCCTCCCTTCCAGAAGGTAGGCTTCATCTGTGCTCCCTTCCCTGATGTGGGGAAACCCTATCTTTTCCTTCACTGATGTTCTCTCTTTTGCTTTCTTATTCTAAACATATCTCTGAATATGTGCTCTTTCTGAGAGCACAGTAGGAATATTATTAAAAGGATAAAAGTATGTATGTATCATGTTCCATTGAGAAGCCTACAGCAGACCAGCCTATCTGCCATTGCTGATGTGGCAGTGCAACTGCTTGGAAACAGGGAACAAAACAAGTTCTGAGGAATGTTTTGTTTGTGTGTACTAATCCTTTCTACCCATGTGTTCTGTGATTTTGAGCTAAAACAGTAGGGACAGAAAGATGATAGTACTGCCATCTCTTCCAATGTCCACTCTCCAAAAATACAAAAAAGAAAATCTCTTGAGAGAGGATGTTTAATGGGGCAATGGGCTAAGCAAATATCTATCATTCAGAAAGTTCTCTTTTTTTTTTTTTTTTGAATGAGAAACATTTTCAGTTCCCAAGAGAATGAGTATTGCTATCCTTTTCAGTCATTTCTATATCTATGGCTGTCTGTGTGTTACAATCTCTGTAATGGATAACATAGGATCATGATGGGCAAAAATGCAGTATTATATTGAGAAAAAATAGCTTATTCAGAAATCTCCGTTTGAAGACACTGTCCTGTGTTACATATGAGGTCAGTTCAGGAGTGTAGTGTACTCCAGGCTTTTTTTCTGTAGTTTAGTTAGATGAACTGCAGACAGTAATGACTTGCATCCTACATAGGACTGCAGAGAAAAATAAAATAATAATAATAATAAATTTTTAAAAAGGTTGGGGGGGGGAGGGAAGGGTCCCCAATTCTAAGCCAATGTCACCTATATCTTTAACGTAAAATTATTCTCTAATAATATGACTACTGATCTCATATCACACACATATTGATTCACATTTGTCACAAACGGCATTTGTCACAAACTTGGCATTTCATGATCACCTAGTTCATTCTGAATGATCTGTTGCTACTGAATGAAACAGCACCTACATGTATGATCATTATATTCTGAAAGCATCAGTGCAAGAAGCAATGTTTTTGCTAGGAAGGAGACATTGGCTTTTTTACTCATTTTTTTTTAAATTCCAAACCCTGTTGCTTTGCCTAGATTATATATATATTTTTTTTCTCTATTCTGATATAAGTTTCCCTGCAACTTCAAAAGTAGTCTTTTTTGGTGGTGGTGGTGTGTTTTTTGTTGGTGGTGGGGTTTTTTTGTTTGTTTGTTTTCTTGTTTTTTCATTTCCTTATCTTGTCATTAACTTACATGTCACTCTGGCTTTCGTGTTTCTCTGCCATTCCAAGATTAAAATGTTAACTAGAATGAATGTGTTTAATAACATTGCTGCAATCTAATAACCAATTGTAATAAATCTTCATCTGTTTTTTCTTTTTTCTTTTTTCTTTTTTCTTTTTTTTAACATTTTGAAACTTCATCAAGAAATAGTGCTAAAAGAATTAAACTCAAAATAAAGGAAATTAGACAATAGGGATACTTTTGTTGTTACTGTTATGTTTATCATTTGGTTGTTTGCTCTGGGATTATGTTGTTATTTTTTTCTAGGTCTTTATCTTTGCCCTGTAGGCAAACAGCTTTATGAAAGTATTCAAAGTGGCCTTTTGACAGCTAAATAGGATAGAAGCAAAATTTCCATTTTATTCAAAGCCTCCTTCACAAACCATGCAATTTTCCTTATCCACCCAGTTTAAATTCAAGGCTTCTCTAGTGATATCACACTCAGTCAAATCTGACAGGTTATTTCTATTAAAGTTTGGGGTTGAATGGAGACTAACTAGAATGTCGATTTTATTGCTAATATTTCATTCCAGTGGCAGAATGCAGTAGCTTGGATGAATTTAAGATGATAAAATTTATAACATTGCTGGAATTGAAAAACTGTTTGTTGATATGATTCAATTTGTTTAAATAAAATAATAGTCCTCCTGATGCCTTTAAGTGATATTTTCTCTGTAATTGCTTTTAATTATTTTTGCTGGCATGGCCTTAATAATTTGGCACTGTAATAATTTGTTATTTAAAGGATTTTGTTGTATCATTATATCCTGAACCATATAATAAATGATCAACGCTGTTAACTTACCATTTTCTGTTATCTTACTAAAGGAAAACACACTTTAGCGTTTAAACTCATGGGGAAAATATTGTGTATTTAAAAGCTCCCTAGCATCAATTGCACTTTAGAACTTATTTTGTTTAGCTTAATGTAGTGGAAGCTCATTCATTGCTTTTCTGTTTCTTTCCCTTCAACTGATATTCTCTGGCAGGTTCAGCTTGCTATTAAAGGAGGGATGAGAAAATACAAATTATTGCATGTCAATTGCAATTATTGAAGAAAGACAATGACATAAATGACAAGAGTACTTGTGGGAACCAATGTGTATTTCAATGGGAAGGAATGGGGTTATCCTCCAATAGAACCTATATTTTCTGCAGTGACAGTATAGCATGAAAATGTACAAATGTAATATTATAAAATGACAAGCAATAGGCAGACCTTTTTATCTATACAGTACTTAATTTCTCATGTATTGTTTAGGCTTACCATGCTGGCAGCTAACCAATTAGAGTTTAAGTAGCTAACAATCTAACTTTATTTGAAAAAATGCTATAATATGTATAACATATTTTTGAGAGCTGGATTGAAGTACTAGCATGCAAAGGGCAAGTTAAAATTCTCACAAAACTAGTGTCACATGTTAGGCTTTTCATAAACTCTTCATAAAGCAGATCTCAGGTATAGGCTGAGATTGCACTGGACTGAAGCTTGAAAAATTAAGTCACATTTCTTGACTGTTTCTGTGTTAATCTCTGTGTACGGATCAATCATTTTTATTAATTTCCTAGCTGATGGACCCTTACTGAGTTCCATTCATCCAATTGTCTGACAAGTTTTATAGTGTTAGTGCTATCTTTTACACCAGTCTTTTGTCTCAGAAAATCTGTATGCTATTACAAAATTAGCAGCAAAAGAACAGTTTTTCAAAGCAGAGTACAAAAGATATATCTATAATGATACAGTAACGGTGTGTACACATGAATTTGAACAGACAAATTGTGCATACTGACTACTCAGGTAAAACTGTATTTGTAAACAAGTTTCTTGTTTTCTGTATATTTTCACTCCAAGTCACTATTCTTGGATTTTGATCATTTAGTGAATGATGCATTGCAGTGTGAGTTTTGGTATAGTATCGGTCTATTTCAATTCTCTTACCACTGACTCCTGCCCTTTTGGGCTGATTTACACAGTGTACTGCTAGAGAAGGAACTGTCAATGACAAAATAGAACAGACAACCTGGAACTTGTCTTCAGGGAATATTCCAGCATTTGAGCTTAATATTTGCTATTCATGGGTATTTCTCTCCAGCTATGCTCTGCTGCTCAAGTGTTCCCAGACAGAAAATGCATCACCGTTTAAACAAAAGCAAGATGAAATATGACATCATCTCCCTATTTTATTACCTGATCATCTTCCAAATTCAAACAGATATTAATGCATTTCATTTCACCTGTTATTTAGTTATGATCTTAAATAAGTTCTCAACCATAAAGTTAGGTCTATGAATATCAAACTTTGAATGCAATGATTATCCCAGAAAATCTCTGAAATTCTGTTCACCAGGTGGGGAGAAGGATAAGACACAGGGCTACATAGCCAGGGAAATAATTATACTACACTGTAGTACAGTGTAGTATAATTATTATACTACATAATTATATATTATACTATACTATACTACAATGCTCAAGCATTGCTAAGGATCCCAAATTGGCCATGTGAAGGGTAGTGTGTTAGGCCAAACGTCTAACAGTCCGTCAGTACTCTTGATCTGAGAACTACCACAATTCTGTTCTCATTTACTTGCAGTTACCCAGTTGCTTCTGATTTAAAAAAAAAAAAAAAAAAAAAAAAAGGAGAGAGAGAGAGATATTTATAAAGAAAATCACCTCTATATCTAGTTTATTTGCTAGAGTCCAGATCAAATTATAGAAATACTGAAGTCATTTTCAGACAATAATTTTGAACAACACTTGTGAAATGCACCAGTGTCTCTCAGGCAAGTTTGAGTCTGAAGTGGATGGGTTTTATGGTTTTCTCTTTAGCATCTGCAGCAAAGAAGATGTGTATGCCTCTCTCTTGGCTTTTTCAAGACCAAATAGGCTTCTCTCTAGTGATAGACACCTGAGGTGTCACCTCTGACACCTCTGAGCTGTCAGAAGCTGCTTCAAATAAGATTCAGCTGTCATCTCCTAGCAGGACTTTAGATGCCCTTCAGACATCCTGCATGGCATCCATCTGTAACTACAATAGGACACAGATCTTCTTGGTTTATATCTGCCTTAATTCTGTGTTAATGCAACTCTGGGTAACCATGATAAGATAAAGCACAGGACATACAGGGAAAGACATATACCTAAGATGTTTTAATAACCTTCAGGATGTCAGCTACATCTTTATCCATTCATGTTTAGGTGTGGTGGATCCAGATTCTACATCAGTGAGTCCCCACAAATAAATTGCAAAAATGGCTGATTTCAGACAGGCAATCCAATCAATTTCTCCTGTAGTGGAATTTTCTAACTTAATTTCATAGCCCTGGGAGCACAGCTATCTATCTAGGTCTATTGACTGGGCTGGATGTACACAGGTCATTTAAAAGATAAAGGCCACATACACACCAGGCCTCTGTACCACATTTATTAGCAGCGGCATCCTGACTTTCAACATCATCAGTGTCATCTGGACCAATGCTGGAGTAAATGAAATGTGTCAGAACAAAAGACTGTTGCCAAGAGTATAGATATACATTAGTGATACACAGGGAGGTTCAGTCACAAAGATAATAACCAGCATAGTCTTTGCAGGAGACTGCCCAGCTTGGTGATTTTATAGCACTTTTAATCAAAGGGAGAATAAAAAGGAAATTGCTGACTTGAGTTTTGTGGAACAATATATAGAAGAAACAAGTTCAATAAAGGCATGTTTATTGCTATTTGATATTCACATTTCAGGAACATGCAAAACCCAAACAGAGGGTCTCCAGTGAGAACTATTGTTCATTATTGTTACTTTTGGAAATCACTCTGTATGACTAGTGACTTTCTTACAGTTGCCTGGAATCTGAATGTCTGACTGAATTGTCAGGGACTGAATAGCTGCATGCAGGAAATGTATGGCCCAGTGCAAATTCCTTCTGATTACAAAGTCATTATACTCTCTTTGAGACCTATATTAAATAGGTTTCAGTACAGCCAATGCTTGTATTATAGTATGGGTTTCTCTTCAGCTTTTGTCAGATATGATGATGGCCAAAAAGAGATTTTGGTACAACTATACCAGTGCTCATGAGAAAACATTTTGGGAGCCATTTTTGTCACCATTAATTTTGTCCACTCTGTTCAAAAATAAATAAATGTATTCTTACCTTAAAAAAAAATAAATCCCAAAATGATATTTAAAAACTTGAAGATTTTGTATATTCTCTTTCATGATCTTGTGGAGAAATAGGCCAGGTCTATCTTGCAGGTTGGTCACTACCCCTAAGCAAACACCAACCCATTTTGGTGTTTAAGCTGCACAGAAAAAATCCTTAAGGAGCAGGTAACTTGGTCTTCCTGCACTAGGAAAATGTATTAGCCAGGTTTATTTTATTTTATTTTATTTTATTTTATTTTATTTTATTTTATTTTATTTTATTTTATTTTATTTTATTTATTTATTTTTCTAGCTGAGTGCTACACTGATACAATACCTCCAGATCCATAGCCCCATGAAATTTTTTTCACCCTATAACATTCAATTCACAGCAGAAATGCTTTGTTGCTTTGAGGTCTCATTTTCCCAGACTGCTCTCTGAATTTATATTTTCCATTAGTCACCACCATTTTCTCTGTTGCTCACTTGCCATATGTACAATGGGAGTCCTGGCATACAAAACAACACAGAAGAAATAATCCAGGTTGGAAGCCCTGGCAATAAAGATGAAAGGAAAATGCAGCATACTCAAACTTTAACTTCCACAAAGTACTGTCACAATTCTTTAAGACTGAGACTTTCAAGAAAACAGAGATTTCCAAGGGGAACATAAACAAATAAATAAGATTTTAAACACTTAAAAAAATAAAATCCAGAGGAAACTTTCCAGCAAAACTTCCTTCACTTTGGAAAATATAATGCTATCCATTTATATATTCCAGACATGGAGCACTGAAGAGAAGACCTCCTAGAGAGAATAAACACATGCCAGTACAGAAAACTATGCGAAAAAGAATTTGATTTTTTTATTGTTAGGCTTCTTCGGATCGCAGTTTTCACAGTACCCATTCAGATGCACCTTCTCGCTGAGAGCTTTGTTTCAAAAAGCTGAGAGCATGCTTCAAAAAGCAGCTTTTAATGCACTTCTTGAAAATAAGATTCTTGCAGGACTTGGAAAAGCTTATTCCTTGCCACTGAAGGATTAGTGTTAGGTTCAGTTCTCATAGACAGACAAGACTTAAAGTCTCTTATGCATCACCACAGTTACTGCATGTCTGCTCTAACTGCATAACCCATATGGGGACTGGGCCTCATCTCAAACTCTTACTTGCAATGCTAGAAGACATTATCCACCCAGAGGTGAGCTGAGGACATATTCTCCTGCTTTCATTGCACATTTTCTATCCTTTCAATAATATCCTTATGAAATGAGGATATGGAAATTATGTGGAATAAAATGCTGCACCAGAGAAAATTTAGATCAAAAAATAGCATTGGCAGTTTCCTTTGGTGGTTGTCTAATCCCTTCTCTTGTCCCAGGGCAGGATGGGCAATCTTAAGACATTTCTGGCAAGGACAAATGGAGACTCCAGAGCCTTATGGACAAAACAACTCCCATGAGTCAGTCTCCTTTCTCTTACAAAGTTTTTTTTTGTTGTTTTGTTTTGTTTTTGTTTTTTTGTTTGTTTGTTTTTTCCCAGATATTTTTTTCCAAATTTTATTATATATATATATCCAGATCTTTATTTTTCCAGATATATAAACCAAATCTTCCTTTTGAAATTTAAACTCAGTATGTTTCCTGAGCAGACACTGTACAGAAAAAAATATTACATTTTTGCTGACAGCTGTTTCTTGCGTATTTGAAGACTCCTCTCATGTCTTCCCTTCTCCTAGATTAGATAGATCAATAGATCACAAATACATTTGCGCTTTCATAGTGTATTTCAGTGGTTACTGAAATCCAGGAATCAACTACATAGTTTACAGGAGACTTGAATGGCAGCACAACAGGATACAAAACCCAGTGTTGTGTATGAATGAAGAGTGTGTGAACGCTTATTTAACATCAGTATTTGCTTATGGTGCATTATGGCTTTTTCTGATTAATTGCTTTGTGAAGTGCTTGATTATGATAGCAGTGAATGTCTTACCTGTCTCTTCTTATCATTTACTTAGAACTATTCTTTTCAGCTGAAATATACATGTATCTGAGAGCTCATTGATTACGAGGTAGCAAACAGTAGATTCTCATTCCAAAAACTTGTTATCTGATTATCATAGCTACTAAATAAGGCCTCTTAATACCTCCAGCAGATCAGAGTATTCAAAAGTCAAATGAGAAAAAAGAAACAACATGAAGTATTTAATTTCCCCATTTTTAAGATCTTTCTTATACTTTTCCCTCTTTGTGCCAAACTTTCAAGATGTAATTGGAAATGTTGGATACATTCCTTCAAAAATGTCCTCTGAACAAATTACCAAGTACCATTCTGTGAAATAAATGGATCAGAAAGAGCAGCCTTTCTTCAAAAGAAAGCAGGCAAGCTGATATTCAAGTATTCGGTCTTTTATAGGTTGTCACTCGTTTCCTCAGAACATTCTTGGGAACCAAATTATTTTATTTCTTAATTGTTTCCCAAGCAAGATTCTTTATGAGGCTTTCCTAATTTCACTGTCAATTTTAATTTAATGTTTTCATTCATTTCTTTGTAAAGTTTCACTTTAAAGACATTACCATTTGGGAGATGGCTTGATCTCTGCCAAATTCATTCCTGTATCTGCTGTTTTGTGAACCATTATTGCTTTAAGATTCTTTTTCATTGGTCGTACATGTATATGTATACCATCCTACATCTTTAAAATCTAAAGGTCAAAATTGCAATGAAGAAATAAAACAAAAACAACAAAATACACAAACAAACAAACAAACAAACAAAAACAACCAGCATATCTAAAAGGTCAATAAAGAAAAAGCTATCTTGTCAGAAATGAAGTACATCATTCACATGTCATTTCCTGGTCTCCTTAGTCATGCAGCAACAAATTGCTCATGTGTGAGCTGTATTACAGACTATTTATCCATAAACACATATGACAAGTTCAGTGGGAGTCTCAGAAAAGAGAGTTATCCTTATGCACTGAGCCTGCGAGCTCTCTCATAGTGCACAGCAGCATGGTCAGAGTTGCTGGGAGTAACAAACATGGGCACAAATAAGTTTAATAACTTCATTTACTGTTACTGTCCAGGGAGGGTAGTGAAAATGACATTATAAAGCATCCTGAATCTTTATATCAATGATGCTTTTACTGAGCCAGAATCAGAGGACAAAAGGCCTCAATCCACATCTGTCTGTGTCTGATATCTGAGGGTTTTCACAGCAGAAAAATTACGAGGCATCACCAAAAAATATTCTTGCTTGTACTTAGACCCAGAAGCAACAGCCAGAACATCCTGAATGAGTTTTGATTGTGGGAAATGATGAATACAGTGTGACTTGAGAAGAATGCCAATTGTCTATAAAAGGTTTACTGTAAGGCTAAAACAGACAATGGACTGCATAAGATCTTCAAAAGTGTTTAGTGTTTTCATTTCAGCATTTTCATTTACCATCTTTAGTGGACACTGTGTGGATGTAAGACAAATCTTCTCATGACAAATCTTCAGGGAAACGGCTGCAATGGGAAGATGCATAGAGAAGCAGAGAGATGAAGGTAGTTCCTGAAGGATCCATCTACAGAAAATCAGGGCAACATTTTCTTTTGTAGGCTGTGAATTTTGTAGGCTGTGAACTTACTTGATGCATTGGTTCATAACTCTGAGACCAAACTGATGTTTTTTTCTAAAGACAGCACTCCTTGGATGATAAAGGAGTAGGAGTGCTCCAGGTGTCTCTGTCCACCATAAATGACAGAATATTGACTGACTCATTTAAGCAGAATAAACAGTAGTATATGAACCCAAAATAGTCTGTGCAAGGGTCATCATCCTTCTACTGCTGGTAACAAAAGAAAAAAAAATGCAGAGAAAGACTCATAGTCCTCTTATATAAAACAGTAACTATGATGCGATTTCTCCTCTCCTTACAGTGGTTATACATGGCTTAAACATGTAAGTGACTGCTACAGTTTTTACTATTATTTTCCAGATTCCAATGAATAGTGAGGCTGAGTATGGAAGAATAATTAAATGCAATAATAATCAGATTGATTAATACTGGGATCATGTCTGACATTTGTAATACAAACTGAAGGACAACCCATAACATGGATATGTGATGTCTGGTTATGACATTTCTTAAAGTGCATTCAGAGATTAAAATCATTAGATAAATGTGAATCATTACACAGTTATCTTGGTGTTTTCACCTTTTGAGATCCTCTCCTGCAGTGACTTGAGAAATAATAGAATAATAGGAAGAGATGATGTTTGGAAGCTTTCATGAAAAGTCTGTTTGCTTTTTTTTTTTTTTTTTTTTGTTTTGTTTTGTTTTGTTTTGTTTTGTTTTGTTTTGTTTTTTTTTTTTTTTTCCCTGGCTGCTTCAACAGCTAACCAAAGAGCTTCTGAAAGGCAAATTAAAACCTTCTTATTTATTGCAATCAGAACAGTGCACACAGCCGAGGAATATATTTCTCTGTTCACTGAAAGGTGGACACATTGTCATCTTGCAACATTCAGCCCTGTGGACCAGCTTTTGGCAACTCAAGGCTTAATTTGGTTCAGCACAGCTGTGTGACCCTGGATGTTTCACAGAGAAAATTGTTAAAGTCTGAGAAAGTCCATGAACTCAAGTAGCACAAGATAAGCAAAAGCACAGAGAGAATTGTAATTGTTGAGATGGTGACAGAAGCTCAAGGATTCAAGAGGAAAACTACTGCCAAGAAAAACTGAAGCTCCCAAAGGAAAAAATAAATAGGAGAAAGGAAGGAATCAGAAGGCTGTCTTCTCCCTAAAGATCAAACATAGGCAGTTAAATGAAACCATCTGATTTTTAATATCATTTATTTTCAAAGATTGTTAAAATAAGTATGAGTCTTTCCCAGAATTTCTAGATCTTCTTGAAATAGAAAATCCCCAGAACACTGGTGTTTTCTGTGAAAAGCAACTGGAAATATTATGTCACACTGTAGTTCTGATAATAAAGACATAAGCAAGGAAAATTTTGAAGGGAAAGAAACATATATTATTAGCAGGTAATAATCAGTAATAGCAATTTATAACTCTGGCCAATTCTGTTTCTGATCTGAAGAACAGTTTATATGTTTGATATCTTGTCTGTGTTCTTTTTCCACCCAGTTATGTCAACTGATTTAATAAAATATATTAACATTAGCCAACAAAATTTTGTTGTGATAGTATAACCCTTTCACGTCCTTTCCTATTTGTATTCTGTGCTCAAGGTCAGGAGCAAAAGACAAGACCACACTGAGGAAGCAGCAGAAAAACTACTGCCATCTAATTTTCTCATTTCTCATTTTATGTTGATTTTTACTCTTAAAACAAAAGAAAAAGAAGTTATGAAACATCAGAACATTCCAGCGTTCATTACTCTAGGACTTAAACTTTGGGATCTTTCAGTATTAAAATGGCTTCGTATGTCTCGTATGTCAAGAGACTTTTCTATTTTATAAAAGCATGTGTCTTAAAATCAAAACATAGGTTACTTTTCTTTAGGAGCTTCTCAGTTCATCTAGGATTCTTACGCATAAAAATAAATAAATAAATAAATAAATAAATAAATTGATCCATCCAAACCATTTTTTATATTTCTGCATGTATTTATCAGAACTAAAAAATCACTGAAAGATCAATTATTCCAATAGCTCATTTTCTGCTCTATATGGGCAGGATGATATTTCTGACTGTAACATTTTTTCTGTATGGGCCTGCCTCAGCTGATCCCCTCCCGAGAACATATCATGAGATATGCACCATTTACTTATGAAAGCACTTCATTGTTCTCATGCTGTCAGACAGCAGTTTTGTTACACCATACATTTTCTCCAGTAATTTACTTCCTTCTGAATTGATGTGCAAATTCTCTTACAGAAGCCAAGAAATTCTGGACCATTATCAAAGTGTAAAGCATGTTAACATTATGCACACCAGGATAAGGGGATAAATCTGTGCATATTTGGTCTGGTGCGTATTTATACAGGTTTCTGAAAACTTGGGACAGAAGCATTGTTAAATAAGTGTCTACTTCAAAAAGAATATTTTATTATTTGCTCATTAGGTTAAACAGGATATCTAGAGCTCCTCGTGATAAATATTATACTTAGTAATTAATTTTTCATATTTACAAGTGCATATAGTTAAGGTTCTAAAGTAACTAATCTTCGTTTGCATATATTTCAGTCCAAAGGGCATCATTAGAAGATAGGATCTCCAAGACAATAATTAGCTGTTTTTATTAAGTATGCCCTAATGATTACAGCAAGCTTGTACTTCAAGAGTGGTGAGATAGTTTCCTGGGTAAGACCAAAGAAATAATTATGCATCATTGTCTATTTCCCCTTCCATGTAAGTCACTCAGCTACAAAGCTGTTTCCTGCTCCTAGGTTGATGTACTGAGGAACCTCTTGAAAAATATTTAATTGAACTTGGCTACAGTGTGGATAAAGGATCAGGATATGAAGTCTGATCTCTAGAGTCTATAGCTCTGGAAATCCAGAATAATGCAAATGATGTATTATAGGAAGGAGGAGACTTTTTTCTGCCTCTACAGTTCTGAGCATGAACAGATACTCTAATCTGCTTGTTTCCTGTTATTATTGTCAAATAAAATGATATGTTAAAAAAGGTTAGCAGGGAATTGATAGGATTTTTCCTAACCTTGCAATTGTTTGTTTATTTTTCAAACACAATCTTTCCATGGATTTGTAATCCCAGGGTAAGAACTCTTTAAGTTTTAATTTAGAGAACTTGTTATTCAGAAGTGACTGGTCTTCCAGATTATTTGATTTATTTTCATATTTTCCATCCAAAAATAAAATGATTTTTTTTTTTTTTTTGCTGCTCTCAGGTGTTTCTGGTTTGTATTTGATGAACATATGTTATTCCCCATAGTGCTAAGCAATTATCACTGAAGAGAAGAAAACGGATCTATACAGGCTTTCAGTCGATCACATTGTTCATCTTTTGCCCACCATAGATCAAGTAGATCTTTATTATTCCAAATGAGTGTTTGTCCAGCCTGCTCTTTAAAGGCTTTAATGATGATAGAGCTTCTGTAGCCTCCCCAGGCAATCTATTCCAGTACCTAATTATCCTTACTGTTGGAAAGTGGATTTTTTTTCTTTATTTATTTTTTTATTATTTTTTTTTTTAACATCCAAGTTAAATTTCTCTTGCCACTATTAAAAAGGCCATTGCTTTTTGTACTATCCACAGTGGACATGAAGAAAAAACTATTCATTTATTTTTTGTGACAACTTTTTATGTTTGATGATCACTATCATGTTCCTTATCAGTTTGTTTTGTTTTGTTTTGTTTTTATTAAAGAATCCCAATGACTTCACAGTGTATTTATCAGACACATTTTCAGCCCTTTCTTATTGATCATACTTCCAAGATATTACAACATTTTCATTGCACTCTGGATATTTTGAAATGGTCCGTTATCTTTTGTCTAAGTGCAGAGCTTAAACTTGGACACAACATTACAGTTAGTGTCTTAGCATTTGCACAAGAAATGTTGTCATTATTTGGACAGCTGTAAAAATAAATATTCTGAGTCTACATGTTTCTTTCTCAATTTATAGCTAATCTCCATTTATAGCAGATCCTCACTGTGACATGTTTTGATGCTGTAGAAATCAGGGATACTTCTCAGTCTTCTTTTATGCCAGATCAGGATCTCCTTTACCAGTCTCAAGCCATCCAGACATCCACCACATGTTCATTCACTTATGGATTCTGCTGGTTTAAGTAAGGACATTTTTGTTACAAATTGTTGGTCAAGTGCATAGTCAGTTATTAAGGCTCCAGAGTTGAAAGGTAACTGAAGCCCAATTCACATAATTTTATTCTGTCACTTAACATCTCTGAATGTTATCCAAAATTTGGATCAATCACTAATGTAGCCGAGTAAGTATGTTATTTTATATAATATTCATTAACCTACAGCATCTCATCTAAGAGAGGCTGTCATGTACCATGAATGATCTGGGTTCCTAGGTTCAGCTGTATGAATCTTAAATTCCATCACACCTTCTGTGCATATATTTTCACCTACTACTTCGTAGAACTGTAGAGTGTGGGCAGGAGAAGACCTTCAGAGTGCCTCTGGTCTAAGCTCTCCCTTGAAGGAGAACCATCACCAGCCTGGTCTTATCAGTCATGCCTCTTTGCAGTTATTTTTCTTCTTTACTGATGTAAACACAGTGAGAGCCCTGATTCAATAATTTAATGAAACATATGGTTAATGCCATTCTGCAAACTTCAATAAAGCTGCTCATGTACTTAAACTCGAACTCATGAATAAAAACCCAGAAACTGAAAGCACAAAAAAACCTGAATTTATACCAAGGTTGAGACTATACTGGGAGAATCACCTGCAGAGGAAAAAACAAATTGTTCTTTGGGGAATACTGCAAAAATTGAAATAAGCCAGTTGACGTGTTTTGTGATGAACTTCATTATTCTGTGTACAATCTTTCTAGATGTTTTCTGGCTTCCTAAAATGCTTGTACTGATTAAAATCCAGTCCCCAGGTTCCTGGGTAGTCAGGTCACATGAAGGAAGGTGCCAGTTTTAAGTGTGAGCCATCAGTTTTGCTCCAAACATCAGACATTAGCTGGAGAACTTGAGCCCAGTCTCAAACCTGTCTTAACCTCAGTCCTCATCAAAGGCCTGTGAAGCCTACTGTGACAGACATTAATTGATCATTATAGGAAAGACTAGCCAAAGACTGGAGAAGTCACAGAGCTACATACGAATAATGTTAAGTCATGGTGGAGCTGGCTGGACCTCACTATGGCTGAGTCTCCTGAGTCCTGGCAGACCCTGTATCTGCTCCCTGAGGACAGAGCCTATAGTCATACAATTAATTCTCGTTCAAAATCCTGAACAGTAAGTAAATAGGTAAAAATAACAAGATGGTGGTTGGTTTGAAGAGTATATGCCCTCACTCATGATGTCTCTCTCTTCCTCACTATATTTTAGGCCCTAATCCAGTTTCAGGAATCCTCCATGCAGGTGCACATATGCACAAATCGCAGCCTTTTCTTGCCAGGTTTAGGATATTTCAACCTTCTAGGCGTTTGGTGCTTTTCTCCTGTAACTATCCTGCTCGCACCAAGGCACCAAAGTATGAGAAACTTCCCAGAAATCTGCTGGCCTCCCACAGTCTCTGAGGAAGTTCACTGGGACAGAGCAGTATAGTCAATAAAAGCAGGTCTTCTTGCTGCTGTTTCAAAGCTGGGTACAGTTTTCAGATGCCATGAGGAGTTCGTGGATTTGTGCAGAGATGGAGAATGTCAGGAGTTTGCCTAGCAAACCAGATATTATAAAAATACATGTTCTTGTCTAGTGTCTTTTTTTTTTTTTTTTTTTTTCAATGAGAGAGTTTGAGCTTGATCTCCAAAACGTGTCAAGAAAAACTACAATAAGGGGAATTAGATAGTCCATAGGTAAACAAAACTATAGATGTTAACATAATCCTAAAATAGTACTTGGCTTTAAAACAAATAGTTGTTGTCAACTAGGTAACTCAGAAGTTTGTATGCCTCCTCTGAAGTATAAGCAATTGGAATGTTACTCCCTAAGTTCCAGATAAGACAATAATTAAAGTACCTGTCTAGCACCAGATATGTGACGAAAGAAGATATGTGTCTGTTTAAATACAGAATAATTTTTCAATATTGAGTGTAAACATTCTATTAGAAAAGTACCAGAAAGAGAATGTGGGGAACTTATTTAAATGTATTTAAATGTTTACATATGTATATATGCATAAATATGCATAATATGTATAGATAATTATATGTATATTTTTGCATGTGTAAGTATGCATATAAATATATGTGTGTGTGAATATTTACATATAGTATGGATATGTACCTATTTGTATTTGCATTTCTTTTCTCCCATTAATCTTCAAGATTTTATATCAACAAATGCATTTGGTAAGGTAAATTTCAGTTTCGCTCAAATATTGTTTTGTTTCAGAAACAGTATTTGAACGAAGTGTAAATATTATATATGTACTTTGTAAACAAAATATAATGATTCTGTAATTTCCATAAAAATTACAGTTAATGTATCAAGAAAATAATAACAACATTTGCAATTAAAAAAAAAAAAAAAAAAAAGGAGGAAAAATTTTTTAAATACAAAATTATGTCTACTTTTTCTTTTTTCTCCTCTTTTTATTGCCATCCTTAATTATCTGTAGCTTTGGCTGAGTACTATGAAACTGTTCTCATATTTAAAATAAATATTCACGCATATCTAACTGACTCATATGCTCCTTCAGAACAGCTTTATTCTTTACTCTTCCCCATCTGCTTCAGGGCTGAAAGGAACATGAAGGCTGAGTCCATACAATGTTTTACAAAACATGTTTTTACTTTCTTTTGGCTTTGTCTTGTTCTACATCTGATGTCAATTCTTTAATATAAAGACTCAGGGAAATGAACAAACAAACAAACACATAAAGACAAGAATTTTTCTTCAGTACATGACATTCTCAATAGTGCTACACACTGCTACTGACTTTTATATTAAGAAATTATGCTTTCTTTTATTCAGATTGATTTGTTGTTGTTTTTTGTTTTTGCTTTGTTCTGTTTCAGAAAGAGGGTGGATGTTCCTATGTAAAACCAGACAAAACAATTACAATTGGCCAGGAATCATGATCCAGATGAACATGATATTGAAAATAGTCTCTAATGTAAACAGATTAAAATATATTTCCATTCCACTATGGCCTAATGCTGAAAAAGTGTACAAATGGAAGTAGAATGGATATAATATTTACAGAAATATCAGAGTTGTGATACTCAATATATTGATCAGCAATTATGTTTGTTTAATGAAGTAAAGAATAGGAACTATTCCATCAGAGGTGTTCTGGAAAACATGTCAGGCAGTTTCCTTTCATGACATTAATCCTAAATGGCCCACTGTCCATGTCAGAATGAATTGGAGTCTCAGCTACACTCCCTGGGTGCTTCTTTTGAATTTTAGAAATGACAAAGGTAAATGAAAAGCAGAGATCCTGTGGTGGGTCCACTGTGAATGTAAATCGGTACAGCCCTACTGAAATAGTGAGCTGTCTTGATTTACAGCTGGGAAGACAGTACCAACAAATTATATGTATAGCAAAATAAATGAAAAGAAAATCAGGGAAAAGAAGATAATTTGTTCTTAAAGACAAAAATATGTTAATTAGAAATATTTAAGTCTGACAGCTAAGATTTATGGAAGCCCTTTTGGGATTTGCATGGCAAACTGTGATTCAGAAAATAGCTGTTTTCCATCACCCTCTTCTCCTTAACTGCCTAGAAGTCTGGAGTGTCAATTACCCTTATCATTACCTCATGAAGGGCTGGATAAAGCACTCCATCATTCACTGATCATGCGTAGTGCATGGTCTGTAGACACCACTTAGAACACTCACTCACTTATGAGGATAAACTTGGTGAGGCTCATAAGGAAAAAATAATAATAAAAATCTACTGCATAAAAGCTAAATAAATGTCATTTCACACACTTAATCTAGTGCCAAGATAATAGCTCTGTGTGGAATCCACTGGCAAGTAAGTGTTTAGACTCCATATCCACTTCAGTGTCGGAAAGGAAGTTCTTTTTATTTACCACATTTTCATTTCTTTTCAGCAGATTTTCAACTATGAAACAAACTATTGATTTACAGTTCAACTGTGCTTTGTAAATTAGATCCAGCCATGTTTTACCTAAATGGTAAAAATGAATTTAGAAGAAACATAAGGAATAAAAAAGTATCAAATCCCAGGAATGGGATAATACGTTTTAAGTCACCACTACTATTGAACTAGGGGGCTGGGGAGTGTTGAGGGAAGAAGGGTCAGAATTTTGATATTTTCTTACAATTCAAAAAAGTTCTCTCTGTTGCCTCTCCTAAGTTTATACAGATTGTCAAACTGGCTAAAGAAATGATAAACTGAATATCATGTCCAGTCTAGTGCCACCTGCCTTGTTGTGTCTCTGATCTATGGGTGTCTCTGATCAGCCACTTCTAAAATGGCCAAACAGCCTTCTGCCACTAACCATCTTTCATCAATTTAGTGTTTTTTTTGTTTTGTTTTGTTTTGTTTTTGTTTTTGTTTTTGTTTTTGTTTTTCCCATGAAGTAACACTTTTGGTTAGTTTGTAGAAACAGGTGCAAGATTTAAATGTCATTGGTCTTAAAGCTAATATCAGGAATCCCCACACCTGTCTGTAGTACTGATGTCGGCAGGCCATGTTTCACGATGGCAGCTTTGCACAGGAGGGTGCCATGTTGTAGGTAAGCATGATGACTTCTTCAGGTGAGTGAGAGGAAGATGCAGACTTGATTCAGACTTGTCTCTTTGCACACAATTTCATTAAAAACAAACAAACAAACAAAATCAGATATTGTTTCCATTCAAAGGCAGAATAAGAATAAATTTAAAGTTTGTCACAAAGTGGACCTGTCAGATATTAGCCAGCTCTCCTCCTTACAGCCTTTTACTGCATGTGAGCTGAAATGACTCCTCAATGAAAAGGTGGATCTTGCTGTTTCTGTCAAGGATGTCAAATTTAGATAATACCCACACTGTCTTAAATGATAAGGATTAAAAAATAAACGAAACCAAACCATACAAACAAACAAAAAACAACAACAAAAAGCAGATAATTTCCTAATCTCTCATTGTTGCTGTAAAACAAAAGTGATGTTTTATTAAATTACTTTTCAAGCTGACTCTTTTAGAGTAGGTAATACACATTCTAGAATCTTCTTTCAGAAATTAAAACTTATGAGAGGCTGTCAGAGGTCAGGAAACAGACGTTGCTTTAGAAACTTAGGCATTAAAAAAGCACTTAATTGTTAATTATACAGAAAGACAGATCCTAAATGATCTTTAAAACCATGAAAAATTAAAATAATTCATAAAATAAGTTAAAGATACATGCCTTCAGCACTGTTTATTGTAAGGCTTAAACATATTTCACCTCTTACTTAGTCCCACATAAGGCTGTTCTCTAAATTTCTAACACAGGCTTATAATATGGAAGAAAAGCTCTAAAAGGGACTTTACCTCACATAAATTGTGATTTTATTTAAGGACTATTCTATTTGAGAAGCATAAGCACAAACATACAAATCACTTTTCTTCTATATTTTAGCAACTAATGGTATCCAAAAATTTGCTGAAATCTCAACTGCCTTTTATCAAGAATCAATGTCAAAGATCAAATTTATCATCTTTTATATCTTTTTAAGTTTCTCAGAATTCAATCAGGTTGCAGTTTTTAGTGAAAATTGGAATTGCCTCTATCTTGCACTGAAATTGGGATGTTGGGAACAAACAGCAAGAACAAGGAAGTGCAGAGACTCACTGTTTCTAGCTGAGTTGCTGGTTTGAAAAGTGGGTTGTAATCATCCTGGTCTTGCGGTCTGATGGTAGGCATTAGATAACTGCTTAGATAACAGCTACTTGAAAAAGGGTTCTGGGTACTGAACAGAAATGTATTGGGAAGGAAGAACTTTTAATGGGTTTAGATCAGGTCCCTTTTTTTGCCTTGCCTATAGCACATAATGTTTCCTGAGAATTATTGGGGGATTTGGTATAGGGTATTTTGGTATGGGGTTAGAGTAAGTGTGAGTTTCTAGAATAGTTCTCATAACTTACTTAAGAGGACTGCAAAGTAAATGCTAATTTAAAGTTTGCAATAATAATAATAATAAAAATCAATGTAAATAACTTGATTTTACTAAATCTTTTAATTTAATTAGATTTGCAATCTGATAAATCAAAGAGAAATGTCTTTTCTGCTCTGCTTTTAGTTGGCTGGAAGGGGCACTATGATGACAGAAGAAGCCTTTTGGTAAGTATCTAGGAAAAAAGAGGACATAGACTTGAATCTGGCTACAGCTGACCAATTATTAAGATGCAACAGCATTTATTAAAGGCTGAGAAGGCTCCAATAGGTCTCCCATACAGATTTATTTCAATAAGTAACTAACTAAATAAATAGAGTTAATTTTTTATTATGTGATAGATAAAAGGAGAAAATAGAGCTATATCTACAGCAATTCATATTGTTCTATGCTATGCAGGACCTATTGCCCAGTAAGGACAGCTTCAATGAGCAAAACCTTGTTTCTACCCTCAATTTGCTGTTAAGGCAAGCTTCTGTCCTTATCACTCACCTTTCTGAACAGTACACTTGCTTACACATGGTGATTTTCTGTCATAATACGTACTATGTAAGTCTCTGTCTTCACCTAGTCCTCTAAATATTATTGTACAACATTTAAGTCATTAATAGTGAGAGTAAACCTATGTTAAACAGCAGAGATGCCGACCTATGCAGGTAGAAGTGCTAGCAAGGCAATGTAGGCAGTAGGTTTGCAAGGATGTCATGAAGCCTGGAGGGGACAGATGAAATTTTGTGGCATAAAATGGACTTGCCTTCCTGTCTACAATATGGTCCAGCCTAACAATGGCTGAACATTAAACAAGCATAAAGGATAGACTGAACACTTAATACAGAGCCTATTCTAGGAGAAGGAAAAAAATATATTAATTTATTCATTTTATTTATTCACTAGCCCACTCTTGTCAAAGGAGATAACACTTACCTTGAACAGGGAATGGAATTTGCCTGCTGGTTTGTAGGTTATTTAATTGACCTCTGATTTTCAGGGATACATTCGGAAAGTTTACTTCTTAAATAGTATTTCTATAAAAGATATAAGAAATCACTCCAAGGGTATTTACAGTGACTGGTTATCTGGTGTTGACATTAATTGTGCTAGCATATTTTGCAGAACAGCCTCAAGTGTAACATTAGCTGAACTGTAAGACCCTTCCATATATAACAGTCTAGCTTAATATACTCCATCAATATATCCCCTGCTTTGTGCCTATTGCTTAGCTGAAAGAATGTGGACAATTTTATGCAGATGTCCCTTGGGCTGAGCCTGTAGGTGCATTCACAGTGTTTAAGGATGTGCTTTTCTTTGCTGCATATCTGTACAGGCTTTTTTTCAAATCTGTTCAGAGATAAGAAATAACCGTTCTGAGAAAAAAATCTCAAAATCAAACTAACCAAAATTCCATAGCAGAGCTCAAAACTTTTCATAATTCAGATAATATTCTTCAAACATATATAGCCTTTCATCATCTCATAGTATCATTTATCACAGAATCACAGAATGGTTGAGGTTGAAAAGGACATCTGGAGGCCATCTGGTCCAACCCTCCTGCACAAATAGGGACACCCAGAGCAGGTTGGCCAGGACCATGTTGAGATGACTTTTGAAGATCTCTAAGGAGGGAGACTCCACAAACTCTCAGGGCAACCTGTGCCTGTCTCCAACATCGACACACCTGATGTGAGGGATCCTGGCACTGGGTACCAGTGAAAATAGGATGTCTCTGCTTTCATTGTATCCTTCCCTCGGGTATTTATACATATTAATACATGTAAGGTCCTCCCTGAGCCTCCTCTTCTCTGTTTTTGTTACCTATCTCCTTTGTTCATACTCCCAACCATACTTAAAAGGTTAAACATGTCACATTGAATATCTCAATGGAAGCGATTAGAATGATTAAGCTAGAGCTGGGGTGAGAACAGGGGAACACAACTTTCTAAACAGAACCACAGAGCTTGACTACCTACCATGTGTTATACCTGTAAGCAGCATGGGTGAGCTGCAAATGGAGACTTTCCTAAGCAATCCCTTCCCTATTGTTGCTGATATTGAGTGTCAGGTCTCATGACATACTTGACTACACTCTATTTTTCTTTATCCATCACCAGTTTAAAAAGCTCTTGTTAAAGCTATCAAGTGGAAGATAGTTCAAGACACAATAGACTCTATCAGGAGGCAGGTATTTTAACGAACCAGTCTGAAATCCATAGAATTTCAAAAACTCTTTTCATGTGGTGGCAGGCAGGCAGTTTTGTATTCACAAAGTGAACTCAGCTAACAAATTCCATCCAGGAGGATAGTAAGTCACTAGGAATGCCTAAAGCTCTGGCTTTTTTTTTTTTTTTTTTTTTTCTGTTTGAAATTCTGAAGCCCACTGGTTCTTATATGGACACTGAATATTTGAAGGCCAGCAAGGGAAGTGAAGAAATACACTCTGTCCAGCTGGAAACAGTACATATCCAAGCCCTATATATTCAGCATTACAGTAACCTTGGTGGACATATTTTGTGTCTCCCTGTCTCACACTGGAGTGGGATGAGGAAATGAATGGTCTCCTTCAAGAGCAGACACCCTCTCAAGTGGGTAGTGCACTCCAGACACCTACCACATACCCTGCAAGTCCTACTGGTCTGTTCTCAGTGTTTTACCATCCAACTCTCTGCTCTCCCAAGGTGCCTAGCTGTCCCAGGCTTGGCATGAGAGCTCAGACACCAGGTTGCCACCTTGGGTGCCATCATAGCAGCTCCAGCCATTGTCATTCAGTCTTTCAGCCTGGGCTCTGATGTGTTCGGGCCTTCTGGGATGAGATATTGTTCTGCCAAACATGCTCTCAGTGCTAAAGTGTTTCCATCACATTGCTAGCCGTGGATCAATCCTAGTGACAATGATTAAAAGACCTTAGTGTGTTAAGGCTCCTGTTGAATGATTACAGAAGACTCTGTTTTTTCCCCTCTGTTTCAGAGGGAATTCACATAGTGATGACAGAATTAAATATGATGAATAGAGTGTTTGCAATCAACAGCTACTGCTATCAGGAAAAAGGGATCCTCCAGCTTAATAGGAGGACACTGGTTTCCCAGCTTCTTGTGTTCTTTTCCTAAGCATTCACTACGGGTCCTGTCAGAGTTACACTAGTACTGCTGATGGTACCTGGGTTTTACACTAGATAAAACCATTTTCTGCATTTCTTACTAACAGGGAGTAGAGAACAGGACCCAACTGACACCAAACATTCTCTGCTGCAATCTGTCACTTAAAAAAAATAAAAGCCACAGATCAAACAAGGAGGTATGAGTGTGGCAGGTCATTAATATTATCTACCAAGCAGCAAATTGCTTGTCATGCTTCTTTTATACTCTTTTCTGACTAAAGAAGACTGTTTGAAATGAGAGGCAATAAATATTTTTCACACAGCCTCATTTGTTAAGAAAGATGAATTCCTAAGTTTCCCAAAGAAACAAGAAAGATACACAAATTTCTGATCAGAGGAACTTCATGGACATGTAAATAATTGATGTAAGTAGTATTATAAATCTTACAGATCTTATTTCTATTTGGAATAGGATAACATCATAATTGAAAATAATCATTATCATCAATATTGTTTTTCTCTATACCAGAAAATAGCATATGTTTATTGGAGACTGGTTGGGAGGTAGTCATTAATATTTTTGCAACTTCAAAAGCATGAAATCATTATGAAAACATCAGTGAGATGTGCAACTCTATTTCATCCAAGATAATCAATTTTCTTGGTGGAGGTGTTGCTATTTACATTATCAGTGACTTCAAAATGTACCTTAGGTAGTCTTTTGATAGCTGAAAGCCAAGGAGCAAATCCTGAAAAAATGGAAGAGCAAGGGAGATATTTCCAGTAGACTTATCATTCCTAAATCAGATCTGGATGAGCAGCTCTCTCAGAGCTCATAGCATTACATATACAGATTAGTAGTAAACTCTAGATTTCATGGAAAAATGGTCAAGGAAATCTAAACTGATTAAGAAGTCAGTGAGAACAGTCTGATACTCTGATTAATGTCTTTAACTTCCAACACCTTTCTGCTCTCATCTGGAAGCCTATTCTGGAACAACTTCACATTTTTGTCACTGAGAAACTGAGAATCACATCTCACTTATTGTCTTAGGACATTTCCACTTCTGAGTTGAGAATTCATGAATGGGATTAGGATCACTCATGCTCATTTTTCTTTGGTAATTGTTGGTTTTCCTTGTCCTGCCATTATTATTTTTTAATTATAATTTTGATGGTGGTGATGAACCTTTTACTTATTACCTGCTTTTGCAGGAAAGAATTTAGGCTAGAGAGTCAAGCTTGGCTATTCTGCTGCTGAAAACAGATATGTAATGACAACACTGCAGGTATTCTACAATGTATTAAATAATTGAAATAAAGGCAGAGAACTCAGAATACACTGAGAATAGATGAAATTATTGATGGATAAGATCATGATGATCTTCATGCTTACTGAAGTAAAAATAGAGCCAGTGTTATGAGAATGTGCTGAGTAGGTGAAAACATTCATGTTGCTTTTAACAAAGGGTTCTGAGAGTTTCTAGCTAATTAAAAAAAAAAAAAAAAAAGATAGAAAGTATCTAAAAGAGAAAAATGAGTTAAATATTAGAATCAATGAAAATGGGATTAAAATTTGTTGCATGGTAGTGTGCTGGGTGCTTGTGGTGGTCTTCTGCGATATGAGTGCTTTCAAAGACATCCTTAATGGAAGGTCTTAATGCTCCAATCTAAGGAGGAATTATTTCCTTCTTCCTGTCCTTCTGAGACACACAGAGCTGGCTAGCCATCTCTCTAATATGAAAATATACTGAAAACTAGAAGATAAGTAGTGATCTTTCAATACCTGCTAACTCACAGGGAGAGGAGAATGTACCTCATTAACTAACTCTCCAAATTTTTAATCCTTATTCTCAAAAAGTTTCAACCCTTTCCAAGTTACATGTTTTACATGCAAGGCTAGCAAAGCTGAAATCATCATTGAGTTCAAAGGGAGCATCATCAATGTGAAAAGTTGTAAAACATCCCAAAAGTAATGTATCAGATTCTCTGCTGATGCAAACTGATTTTGATTCATTGATTTCATTGTTACTGTTCCAGTTTAGCACAAAGAAAAACAGATATAGAGTGATATGTTATGTTAGCTTATACTCCCCAAAGGATAGGTTTCTATCAATGCTATTGGAATTGGGGAGGAAGAACATCAATAATCTAATTCACAGAATTGAGATAAATGATATTCTGTGGTCCTAGTTCTACGTTACTGAACTTATATAAATAACAGCTCACTTCTTATATATATATATTCCACTAACATTCTGTTGTTTTAAGTTGTTAAGCCATTTGATGCTCCCTTGACCTTAGTAAATCACAAACCTAAAACAAAATTCATACTTGCTTAGAGAACTCTTTTAAAAATGTAGATTCTTTGACTGGGTTATCACTCATATAGTAGCATATGAACATGATGTCTAGACTGAGCAAGGGGTGCTGGAGATTATGTCAGATTACCTCCAGCAATCTCTTCCTTAGTAAATGTGATTGTATGATTCTTAGTTTCCCAAAAAACTCATTATTATTAGACAACTCAGATGACTGTTATGCTATATTCCATTCAAAAACATCATGCATCATGTATAGGAACTTCAGAAGGGTAGAGACCTCAAAATCTAAAATATTTAACATAGAAGTGCCAGTGAGGTACTCTTACACTTTATACCAACTTCACTTGGTGTTAATATATGAGCAGAAGATAAGAACCACAAGTGGCATTAAGTATACCTTTTACTCAAAGTGACAATGTTTGATGGAGCATAGACTATTCTTATCCACTGAGAATAGTTACTTTCTGAGGCATGAACACAGTGGCAGGACAGTTCAGCATACCATTCACCCTGACATCCACGGAGGAGGCATGATTTCACAGTCACTAATTACTTGAGATGCATCTCCATGGCTCAGTGCAATTCTTGTAAGAAGGGTACAATCTAGCCCTGGGTGACCTTGGCATGGTCACACACCATAATGCTACACCATACAGGGATAATAACTTATTATAGGACTAATTAACTTACACTGGAGGTAATTCTTCTCAGCAGGTACATTTAGGACAAGCATAGCACTGCAGTGATTCATCTGTACTTCTTCCAGTCCTTAAATTATCTCATCAAGCTCTGACAAGGTTTCACTGATAGACATAATTCCAAGGAAAAAAGAAGTCACTTCCAGTATGCATGCATGTAGATATCTATAGTTACACAGAAAAAATATACAAATATAAATACATTTTTATTCAGACCTTTCCTAAATTGGCATTGAAATATACTTAGGAAGAACAAACTACTAGCATAAAATATTTAATGAACAATCCTTTTATTTATCATCAATAGCCTTTTGCTTATATGTCAATAAGATCCTCTGGAAAATAAAAGAACAAGAAGAAGAAGAACAAGATGAAGAACAAGAGGAGGTGAAGGGAGGGAGAGAGAGAGAGAAAGAGAAAATCCAGCAAGAATTATATTTACCATCTGCTCAGCTCACCACAGTACAGTAGTCTAAATTGTTTAGAGTCAAACTTTCTGTTTGGTGAAGGCATAAACTCTTCCTGATTTATCTCTGTGAAGCCGATTAAGTGTGGTGTTTTGGAGAAGGGTGGTGGGATATACCTATGAGTCTGTAGCTTGGAAAAGAGGATTCTCAGGTTTTACTGATCCCATTTATTTATTTATTTATTACTAAGAAAATTCTATGAAAATCAAGGGCAGAACAAAAGAGGCTCTACACTGGGCTTTTCTATTTAAAGCTATAGCTTTTGAAAAGGTTTCTACATCCAATTTCTACATCCAATGGAGCTCTAGTAAATCATCATGGTCTGTCACCACCAAGACATCATTTGCCTTATATTTTTTCCTGTTGATCATGGAATACCATTGTCCAACTATTTTATTCCAAGAAAATACGGATAATCTGATCCTGAGGAAAAAAATATTTTTCTGTATTCATCGATAGGAGAATCAAACAGACGACTCTTTCTGATTTACAGAATGATAGAGTAAAATACTAAAAAACTCACGAGCAATAAAAGTAAATATAAGAACACATAAAACTTTAAAATTAACAAGGTGGAGACGCTAAGCCAAGATGATTTTGCTACCAACAAAAAAGAGACCCTCTTCTTTGTGCCTTTGCCCTTCATCAACACAAAAATATTTCTCTCCAGATAAAAGTTTTATATGCAATCCTGCTTCTTTTGGGATTTATTCTTTGGGTCATTGTTCCACATGCTGCAGGTCTATTAAGACAGCACAGAGTCATAGAAGACAACATTTTCATCTTGTGCCAAGTAGACAAAGCTCACTTTACGTGAACAAGAATTAAAACAAAAGGGCTGAACTTAAAATGGCAGCATAAGCAGATAAATATCTTAACCTAGATTTACTGAGATAATCAGTTAGAGTTCTGATGTTCTCTCTTCCTCATTCATTTCATCTTCTGTTCACTAGTCTGCCCTTCCCCTGGTAGATGATTTCCTACTTCAGAATTAAACCCTTAGATTATGATGCTGGCAGTTGCTTTATGTCACTGATTCTATTATAATTAAGAAGTCAGGTTTCTGACCAGGGAGGATATCATAAGAACTTATAAGGGAAAGAAATAATTGATTGCTGTAAAGGTAGCAGCCAGACCTTTAATAAACTTCACAGTATATTTAGGAATCTTCAGACATGAAAATTAAAGGCAATGAAAATGAGGATAGTTTTTATTTGGCAGGTGCTGATTTGGAACAAGAAATGTTGCATAGCAGGATAATAGATTTTGACTCAATGAAAAGGATAATTATAGCATACAAGAAAACAGACTGTGGATATCACTAAATAGAGGTCTTCAAAGGACAGGTAAAGTATCTGTTTGGTTTAATTTTATTTCTTCCACTTATTAATTGTTCCACTATTTTACCCACTCACAAAGTCATATTTATAGCTTAACTGATCTTCAGTTTTTTGTTGCTGAAGAGCCAGTTGCCTTGTCTAAATTGATCATCTAGTCTCTGTATAGTCTAAGCCACTTGAATGGGGTGTTTTTGGGCCATCCTAAAGATGGGATCCCACAAGAGCGGATTAGATCACACTTTAAAGGTACTTCTGTTTATTCTTTAACAAAACAGAGAACCTTTAGACTGGATGTCTTGTTCTTACATGGTTAAATTGATGTCAGATGTGTGCTATTCCCAATCCTTATTCATAAGCACTATCTTCTTTTCAATATGACATAATCTGTCCCTCAGATGGAAAGTCTGACAATCAGAAGTGCTAACCTTCCCAGATTTGGATTAGTTATCTTTAAATATAGCTTTCAAATATCAAGTGGGTTTCTTGAATGGAGAGCAGCCATATGCCTGACTTTGAAAGAAGGATCCTCCTTGAATATGAAGCTAGTGTTTAATAAGAGTCATCATTATAAATCACTTTACGGATGCTGGTGAAAATCCATTCCTGAAACTGGTAAACTACATGTACATTCTTCTGAATGTTTAAAACAACAACAAAAAAAAACCATCCTGTTTTTTACTCACACAGACACTTAGAAGTGACAACTTTCCCCTCCCTTTGCCATGAGTTTTGCCATATGCAAAACTTTCTGGAAATCAAAACTGGCTTTAATTGTATTGGAAATGCACAAAGGCTGTGTCTCCCATATAATCTGAAGATTGGAAATCATTTGCATAAAGTTACGTGTACAACGCTGAGAAAGTCTAGATTTCTCTTTGGATAATTTACAGACAGAAAGAGGAATGAAATTCATTAAATAAATTAATATGTTAAGATTTCTATTTTCCTAAAGAAACTCAGTTAAGTTCCTGGCTATTGAAAGCTCTTATGTATGATGACATGTTGCTACGCAGCTTTCAAGAGGTTATTTATTAGATGATTTTCTTTGGGGAGAGTTTGAAGAGAATAACTGACAGCCCTAGCTCATGTAAATGTGTGACCAGCCCTAAGGGAGTACAGGCTTATTTCTGTTCCCTTTAGCACATAGATGGCAAGTAAAGTGATTGCCATAGATGGCATAAAATTTTAAACTTTCCACTTAACCAAACTAATTTAATCAGAAGCATGGTATGTAAGTAAAGAAAAACATGAGCCCAGTCCCCACAACAGTGTGGCAGTACCAGGAGTATACTATGCTCATGGGTTATTCTTTCTTTAGCTCTTGAGCCAGGTAGGTGTCTGCTGCCTTAAATGACCCTTCATCAAACTCTGCTGTGTAATGTCAACTACTCCACACAGATTTCCAAGTCCTACACTCTTAATGAATACTAGTCTTGGAAGGTAGGACCTCTGGGTCTGTGTTAAATTACACTGATTTTTTTTTTTGGGGGGGGGGGGGGAAGGTGGTCAAGGTTAACACTATAGACACTCCAGATCAATTGTTCAAGAGCACACCAACTCATTTTACGCTGCAAATGAGGTTTCTGGTAAAGAGACCACACATTTTTAGTTTTTTGTTTTGTTGTGTTTTTTCCCACAGTGTCGATGAAGTACTTCATGTTAAACTGGAGACATTGTCTGCATTTTTTTCCAGAAAATTCAGATCAAGTACATACTAAGAGAAGAGATTAATGTTGTTTTTCTTATATGCTTTCTTTCTCCTACCACTAGTAGCTATCAGAATAAATAACAAACCAACAAAAACCTGAAGAGTTAGGGGGTGGTAAATAATGAGGTTACTGTTATGTAAGCTATAAAAGGTTAAAACAAAACAAAACAAATACAACAACAACAAAAAGAAAAGCAAACACACACACACACACACAAAGATACTTTGCACAACTGAATGGAACATCACGTTTCCACCACAGATAAATCTTGCAAAGGTAAAAGACTGACAGGCTGTGGAGACAGAAGTCATTCACTGGAATCTGAGGTCTCAGCAGAAGCTGTGCAAATTTATCCATGTTGCTTTGTCTTTGTACTACCATCCAGAAGCAAAGGAATAAAACTCTCTGCATAGACTACAGCAGGTCCAACTGCCAATGCAGGATAAATAGAAGAGATTTCACAGTGGGAATTGTGACTGTGAAGTGCTTTTGATGGCTGTTGGAAATAGGGCAGGGGGCATTTCCAATGCAGAAAATCCAGTACATTTTGAGTGAGATGGGCACAAGCAATCATTTATTCTGTCCAAGAGTAGTGGGTAGGAAGCTTTTGGAAGAGAATGTCCGTCTTCTCTGACTACAGAAATTGAATAGCTTAAATTAAATACCTAATCTTTGGAAGGCTAGAATTGGCTGGAATTAAACCAATGGGTCTATGCATCCATCCCTAAGACACTAGAGGTTAGTGTTGATAGTGATGAGATCAAATGAGGAGGAAAAGGGCATGGTACTTCATTAAAAAATGTTTCCATGATAGATTTCAGTTTATAGAAGTCCAGTTCATTACATTTATGTTAAAGCTTGAGCTTTATGACAGCGCTACTGTGACTCCCCACAATGTCAATGGCATTTAAACTCTCCACTCTCATTGATCTGCCCAACAGTACCCTTCAAGCACACACAAAAAATGACTGAATCATTATCTTGCCATCAAAAGAAGTATTTCAATGACTTTCCTTCAGGCATGAGCTGCCGTTTGTGAAAGGAGTTGTCAAAAGGCCAAGGCCAAATGGCACAATTTGTAAATAAAGCTGTCAATCAGTCCATGGGGTCACAAGAGAATTGCTGCAAACAATTTTTTCTCTTTCTGCTCGGTTGTGGCAGCAGTGTTATCTTAAAGGATCCTCAAGACTCAGGCCAGGCACATGTGTCACCTATGAATCCAAGGAACCCAGTTTTCTCCTGTCTCCCTTTTTTTCTTTCACAAATTTAAACACCATTCCTCGGCCAACATCCTTTCTGGTTATGAAAAGTGCTGTCGCATACCTTCTGTATCTGCCACCCAGTTGCTGAAAAAAAAACAAGACTCAAAGAGTATTATCTTCAGGGACAACTGAATTTCACCAAATTTTCTCTTTGACTTTATTAACTATGGAGGCTGGTGGGTTGAGTCCTAGCTGAAGGGTGTATTTTTTAAAGGCCTTCAAATAGAGAAGGTTTTACTGTTACTTGTCCTCCAAATAACCCATGAGAAAACATGCCCATGTGATTTTATTTTTTTTTACACTCATTCATTGTTATTCTGCTTAAATTTCTTTGGTACTTTGGGGTACCAAAGATGGTACTTTGGGGTTCATCACAACAAAAATATATGAGTGAGGGAAGCTGGGAACTGGAGAACATAAGCAAGACATAATCAACAAAGAAGAAGCAGGTTTAAACTGGTTCATTGAGGGGCAAAACAGATAATTGCTTTATTCTTTCCTAAGCTGCTGTCTCCTGCCTTTACTTTTTGACTAAACTGAACTCCAATTTCTCATGTTTGTAGCTATTTATCAAAATGCTTCTCCATGACCAGGATACATACTGAACTCCCAGTGAGGAGTAACTGATTGTGATGAGCAACTGGAACAGCTCATGAATTTTGACATCCAAAATCATAACGTGAGATTTCCATTTCCGCAAAGTGGTGGGACTGAGCTCTATATTTGACATCAATAGTCCTATGATTATTTTTTCTTAATGGTTGTCTGGGCACGTCTGAGGAACATGAACCATCCTACAGGAAAGAAATGTTAGACACAGGAACTGAGGTGAAATTTAGATTCTTTAACCTAGACTAGTCCCTTAACCTGGACTTGGCTTCCCATAATATGACTTTCAATTCAAAGCAAAGCCTTCATGGACAATGTTAAAGTGTTAAACAGCACAGTAGTTTGAGCTTCTCTCTGACCATATTAAGATGGAAAGCACAGTCCTATTGGTGAGAAGTAAATCCTGTATTTCTCAAATTCCAGGGATCTTATACTTTGAGGTCTGGGATCTTTTCCTCCCAACAACAACATATTTGGAACTGTCATAATTTTACAACAGTTAAAATGTAAGATAACATGGAAAGATTGACAATTTTTGGAAACCTGAAATTGTATTTTCTGATTTCTTAGTAACAACAATAAGATTATCAGTTGTTCTAAACTAATATTGAGTCCTTGATTCATGATGATTTTGAACTAATTTGATAACTTTATCTGATGTTGAAATCCAAGGTAACAAGACCAAAGATATATCTGTTTGATTTGATTTGATCATTTTAAAGTCTATGACTGTATTTTCTCTTCAGCTTGAAAGTTAACTTTGTTACCTGAGAGAAAGGTGAATAATCCATTAGAAATCCCATTTAGAGTGTGTACACTCTAAGTATAGAAGCAGGAGTAGAATTATCAAAAGACTATATATAATAAATGGAAATTATTGCTACAGGCAAATTTGTATACAGCTAAGAGCACAGTATACATAATCCAGTTATAAATATAAATATCATTTTCTGCTTTATGGTTAAAAAAGTAATGTTGGTATCAATTTTGAAGCATCTTTCTTATGCTCATAAAAAATATAGCATATCTTAAGTAGGATTTAATAAATAATAAAAAGACAGCAGTCTAGTGGATGGAGGTGATGAATAACCAAAAGGAAGAGACTAAATACAATATTTGTGTATAATTAAAACACTGAGCTACTGCTGGTTGATTTGATTAATGGCAACTTCTTAATTATAAAATGTCTTTACTTATAATTTAAGACAGTGACAGAATGTCTTTTGCTCATCCAGAAGCATGAGACAGTGGAGAGATGAAGTATTTTATTATCTTTCTTGAATAAAGATGAGTTCTAATGTAAGGGGAGCACTGCAGAGCCAAAGTGCATGGGAGGTAAGGGAGCCAGAGGTTAGGACTCACAACCAGCAGATGGCACTCATTTTATTTAATTCCATTCTACGAACTAGAGCAACTTCCTTCCTTTATTTATTTATTTATTTTAATTTTATTTTAAGATAGCAACTTTTGTTGAAGGAAAATAAAATTGTGGAAGTAAATGTTTAAAATTTTGTTCTCATAATGCTCTTTAAAAAGGAAGAAAAGAGAGAATTCCAGTTTGCTTTAAAATTTCCAAAACTAAATTTTAATTACAAAAACAAACAAACAAACAGGACTACAAGTTTAAAAGGAAGCTAAAAATGGCACAGAACCTTATCTCAATCTAAATTATATGTTTCTGGTAAACCCACAAATAAATATAATTTCTGTTTTGCCAAAAATCACATCCTAAAGATTTATTTAATTAATGCAAGCCATTTCCCTCCTCACCACCTTTTCAAACAAATGATCTATTGTAAAACAGTATCACTGCTTGAACTACAGAAATGTCACTTCTCAGCTTAGACTGGAAGCTCTTCACCATTGCTCTCCATATCAATTTGTGCAGATAGCCTTAATCACAGTCAGGCTTTCCTTTAATGGAGGTGAAATTCATTTGTCCCACATCTCAAGTTCAGGCAGACCTGCCACAAGAGCAGCCCTCACCACCACATCTGTAGGGGGATAATTGCAATTCTGATTTCTATTCCAGAACACAACTAGACAAGGATTTTCATATGGTCATCAACAAGCATGGGACTTTCAGGTCAAAACCTACAGACATCTCTACAATTACTTGTGCAACTATTCACAGATTCTATAGAGTTTACCACTAAAACAGTGTGTCCTTTTTGCTTATACTCATAAGTGCGTTAGCACAGAGTTGGTACCATTAGATCTGTGAGGGTTATTTGCAGGGTATGCACAATTACAATCTAAGCAGGAAGACAGGAAGAAGAGAGCATAACCTAGTTTTATGTTTCATGGTCCTGTGCTGGTTTCATGTTTCCTGGAAAGGGAGTAAGCTGGTAGCATGGCAGATATGGAAATCACCCAGGAACAATGAGCAGAACTAATACAGACAACTGCCAGTTACTCACACCACTTTCTACAGCATGCTGGCCTTTCCCTAAATTTAATGAAATTATTAAATAGATCTATCTCTATTTACAAAAATTCTTGGTTAGGAAAAAGAAATAAGGAAAGATTAAAAAAAAAAAAAAAAAGAACTAAAATCTCCCTTAGAGACTTGATAATACAATCACTCCCAATGTTAGAACAATGCTTTTGCCAAGCAAACTGGATGAATGAAATAACCTGTTCTACCGATAAGATATTGGCTGGTCTGTAATTTCTTCTGCCTGGATAAACCGATCGGTGCCTTTTTAGTGTAGTTCTAATACCGAATACCACTTCACAAAAGGAGACTGTGAAATAAGATTCTTGAAATGCAGCCAAAAAGGTCTGGATTTTTATGGAGTGATCAAATTTACTCTGTCTGCCTCTGGTATAAAAGTGACCTCTAATAAAACTGAGTTTATGTCCCAGCTGCATAGTTGTTGAGGATGCTATCATATTACCTTTTTCCCCCAACCTCTAGCAGCATATGTATTGGATTAAGAATTGAGGAAGTCCCAGAGACTTCACCTTGCTATATTGGAAAGCATTTTCAAGAAACGTATGTGTAAGATTTAGAATAAATGTACCCAGATGAAAGCTAGATTCAAAGGCACGTGAGCTCTGAGGCTTGGACAGCAGTACTTTTACATTTGTGTGTTATATTTGCACTGCAGTAAAGGAGAAACTAACACTTCACCTCATTCAGTTACCTCCTGGCCTAGAGAGGCAATATGCAATGTTGAATACAGTAAATAATACTGAAATAGACTGTAAAAAGCCAAGGCTGTGTTGAGCAATACAGAGCCAAAGAAAGCAAACCCTCCACCATTCTTACCCTAACCAAACACTGGAGATGACAGTGAGTACTGTGGCCAGCCACCCAGAAGTTTATATGTGGCCTGTCTAGGCATGTAAACTTTTTTTTTTTTTTTTCCTTTATCCACAGCCGTGTATGCTCCTGCTTTCCCTTCTACATGAAATCTAATGGAAACACAGAGCAATAACATCTGAACTATTACAGTTCTCAACAAGCTGAGAGATGTTGTTTACTGGAAATACACAAAGGTCTAGAATGAAATGAATAAGGTCATCGTGAGTTTGTTGCTGATGTATAACACCCAGCTAGGCATGCACCTAGCTGGGCAGTCCAGACATTCTCATCATGGAGTGCATCAACAACTTCAGCTTAGTGATGGTGCAGTAGGACTCAGATTCATTAGATGTTGCATTGCTCTTTAGCAAAGTCAGACTTGCTGGTCTGGGAAGTTAAGACCTTTCCTTAAAAAGAACATTGTCCCAAACTAGAAGTCAACAAGGACTCAGACTGGCTTGTCATGGAGTACAGGACCACTTGAAATGAACAATTCTTAACAGATATATTGGAGATCGACTGGAAATCTTTAACCTACAGGTTTCTACAGGAACCCAATAGCCTCCCTGATGCAAATGCTTATCAGGTAACCAACTAGAACAGGATCAAAGGGCACTTAGAGAAGTCATTCGTTGTTTAGATCCTCCTTCCACTTTTACTTTGATGTATGTGTGATGCATCGACAAAATGGAGATTATCAGTTCTTTACTGCATGGGAACATGCACATATATTTGGGGAAAAAGTTTTTTTTTCTTTTTCATTTTCTACCTTGTAATCTTATATTTCCAAGAACTGTTTTGACTGTTTATACTAATATTTAAGTATTCCATTTTATTTGTATTTTGTTCTTTTATTTTTCAGATATTTACAAAAATCAAGAGGAAGTAAGCTACTGAAGTAAGCTACTGAAGACAGAATGAACTATTTGATCACAGAAGTGACCTAGGTTTGAAGTAGTGTGTGGAAATCACCTTTACTGTTATTGCTGCCCATCACTTTTTGTACTTGACAGAGGACTGCACTATTATGGTGCCCCTCTTACGGAACTGAGTCATTTGTTTCTATCTTTCACAATGCCGAGATATTTAAGGTACCTGTGAAAGCTATTTCCTAGATGATTTGCCCCATATTACTCTGTGTTACCATTACTAAATTGCCCTGAGTAAGCTAGCTTGACTATCTTCTAACAACACTCCTAAATATAGAGCGCAAACAGTCACAGATACTCAGTCTTCATATTGCATGGCTTTTGATAGAGGAGTACAAAAACCCAGGCAGGGCTTTACTATGAAAGCATTAGAAAAGAGTTGTCATGGCAATTTTTATTTATTTATTTTTATTTATTTTGGTGGTAGTGTCACATGAGCTACAACTATTGATTACTGAACGTTTTGTAAACAAACCCACATATTGTCACTGTGGGTGGCATATTAATTATTAAGTAAATAAGAGAAAATAAATGTGTGCAAAGTATTGTTATTACAAGCAGTAGGAACCATTTATCACAGTGCCATATGAATTCAAACTGAACAGAAGTGATAATTGAATCCCTTAGTTAGTATTATTACTCTGGCAGAGGATCTCTGGGAAGCGTGATTGTTAATTGATTGTCTTGTATGATTAAAAATGCAGAAATAAATCTCTGCAATAGTTTACATATTTCAGTTTATGTGTCAATGGCTTTACAGCAGGTATGGCTTTTGGTCCAGGTTAATAAAATAGAAGACAGATTTAATTTTTTTATCCTTATGTTTTCATAAACATTTCAGTATTTTTTTATATTGTTCTAGACACTCTATCAATACACAAGACAAGATGCTCTCACAGTTGTCATCTCCCCTGATTTTTATTATGGGATTTGCAACCTAAAATGATTTATATAGAGATCATTTGTAGGAATTTTATTGTTATCAGAGAACCTCAACTTTTATTAAAAAGAGAAAATTCATTCTATTCTTCATAGTTTTTTCTACCTGTAAAATGTTAACCTGAAACATTTGGTAGCAAAGAAAAAGATAAGAGATGATGTTTTAGGATTTAAGAATGGTGAAGTCAAGTCATGATTGCTGAACACTTATGTCAATGTGCTTTTACTTTCCACTGTCATGATGCTATAAATTAAATATAAAAATCACAATGGAAATAGAGTAATAATGTCTCTCTATTTCCTCTAATAAATCAAGACTCAGACAAATTAAGTAATTTATCCAATGATTGACAGACAGTCTATATCACAGACCAGTTATAAGCACAACTTTGTCACAAGACTGCTATCATTTTTAGATCATCATTCTGTGATTACCCAGAAATTACCATTGCTGAGAAATGTAAACTAATAAAGTTTGTCAGACAGGTTAGGAATCCAGCACCCAAAGAAAGGCTCAGACCAGATCCACTCAAACAATATTGCCAACAGCAAAAAACAAGTACAGAGATGTAATGGTTGCTGTTCAATAATTTAATCTCAGACTGTTTTGCCATTAGTGAAATAACATTTCATGATCACATTCAAATATAAAAAATGAATCAATAAAAGCAAACCACATTAAAACTTTAAAAACTGAACTTGTATTTGCAGACATTAGAATGAGATTATCTTAATGGCTCAATGGCCCTCCATCAACGTAGATGATTACTGATATAGAAATCTTAATGAGTCAGCTAACATGCAATGACAAACTGTCTACTTGACAATGTTTAAAAAGGTTCTATTTATTCTTCAGGCTCAGTGGGAGGATGTGTTTTATGGAGAAAAAAATAATATAAAGGAACTGTATCTAATCTTGTCTTAGTTGCCCTGTGCAGTTGTAAACACATTTTCAGGGTGCCTAACTACAATTCATCATAGTTTTTGAGAACAAACGTTAAAGATGCTTTTTTCTTCAAAGGTGCAGGGATGAATATTAAAGAAAACTTGATTCCAGGAATCTTGTGAAGCTCAACATATCAGGAAACATGAATAATGTCACGGGACTTTTCAGAGAAATTCCACATAATAAAGTAAAATATTTTTGTTGTTTTTTGTTTGTTTGTTTGTTTTTACTGTTTAAATAGATCTTTATTCTTAAACCAAAGTGTAAACCACACTATTGGTGTTCTGTAGGGAAATAAATCTTCCCTGTCTCTTTCCCATTGGGAGTTATTTCAAAATTCCCTATTGGGAGTTATTTCAAAAGCTGCTATGGCGTTTTCTGTCAGATTCCCATCTAATCCTTTGGACATAACAACTACATTTTGACCAATGTCATATCACCATCTTACTCTGTTTCTAAGTAATTTTCTCTTGTAGTTCTTTGTTTTTCTTACTAACCTCAGAGCAACTAACCCCCTGTCCAACAGATAAAATCTGAGCAGGCAAACAGGTGTCCACTCAAGGAGAAACTGTTCCCTCCACTCTTATTTATAATGACTACATTGGATTACTACTCTTTCGGCCTCGCTTTACCTGTTTCTTGTTCAAAATGCCATCACAGCTTATCTCACTAAGACTTTTCTACTAGAAATTATTCTTTCCTGGCTTCTCTTGAAGACCTCTTCTTGCTTTTTCAGAGAAAAAAAAAAAATAATCAAAAAAATAAATAAATAAAATCATCATTATTGACCAAGTCATCCCTTTTTCTCTTTGGGTTTCTAGACTTTCTTCCTGCTTTAAAATCATTCCTTTTTGGGTTACCTTCCCTGATAGTTTATTTTGAATTGCCTGGACTCAAGAAAGCATGTGCCTTAATTATTTTCTTGTCCCAGTTAATTTTCTCAGCTGAAAAAATTATATACTTCAGAGTTACTTCATACTTTTGAGATGCTTAGAAATGACAAGAATTCCATAAGCAGAAAAGGAAGAAAATTCTCTAGATGATTAAAATTGCTTAAAAAGTGATTTATTGCATGTCTGTGAAATTTCTATAAAGTGGATTCTGGAAAATTATTTATGTGCATAGATGTTTAAATGCTTTACTGGACTGCAGGCATAACATAGCATATACATTCCTGTGGCAAATTAGTCCTGAAGTGCCAGTTACACTCTTGGAAAAACACCAACATCCATGTTTTCAGCAGAGTTCTCCTTGCTGATAAACCAGTGAAAGTTTCAGCTGAATGGGGAAAGATATATTCTTTGGGTGAAAAACAAAGAATTCTAGGCTATCAACTTTTTTTTTTTTTTTTTTTTTTTTTTTCCCCCTCAAAATAAATACATGTTGGACCTTTCTGCTGATTATTCTTTGAAAGCTTTGAATCTGGAACTCAGATTTGAGACAAGAGGAGCATGAGGTGCATTGAACAAAGGGAAAAGGTTTAAATAAACAGACTGACACTTCAGAAGACCATTTGGAGAACATGGATTGCATTCCCCACCCGAAAGACCTTCATGGAATAAGAACAAACCATTCTAACAGTGTTCTTTTTCTTTATCCCTGTCCAAAATCTGGCCAGAATTCTTTGAAAACAAACTCACTTCAAGATAAATTAAGTCTATTAAAGGAATCCAAAGTGGTCATCAATACACTTATTACAAAAGTTCAGCCAAGTTTTACAACCTCCTACGTCAAATTTACCCTATAGCAAACTTCAAATCTTTTTTAGGTTGATACAAAGAGAATGAATTACTGGCAACTTCCCAAAATGAAGTGAGAAATACTCACTTCCTCCATCATTTTAATACTTGTAGTTTATTGCTGGTGTAAATAGGTTTATAACCTTCCGGTATGAAGCACAGACATCTGCTCAGCTCAGCACTAAACATCTGGTTATTCCAACAAAGCATATAATTATATTTAATGGATGAGAAGTGTTTGATGGATTACATCCAAGTATCTGAATAAGACAGTTATGCATAAAGACTATTTGCATGGATTATCCTGACAGGATAACAAGACAGTGGAACATTATTTTGTCTGATAGTTATATTGATATCGATTGATGTTTAGCATTGCAGAGACTGCAGACATTTATTTTGGTTGCAATCACAAATTCTCCCTTTTTTTTTTTTTCCTTCCCTTAGGCTAGACAGCCACAAAATGTAGAAATTTTGATTTGCTAGGCCACCAAGTCCATCCTACCAACACTGTAAGATTCCACTGTACTTTGCCAGTGGGTCATGCCTTTCAAGCTTAATATTAAATGTTGAAAGAGAGAATTCCTCTAATACTTGCCCCCATAACCTGTCATCAGCTAAAATGTAGTTCTGTCAGGAAACTTTCCTTATGCAAAAAAAATGGAAATTCACATTCCTAAAGGCTACTAGCAATCTATAGCCCCTGAGTTCAGAAACTAGAAATGACAGAAAATAAGGCAGACTTATGTGTGGTGGACAAGACTTTGAACTACACCAAAACCTCAGACATAAACTATTTCTGTTGTGGAAATATTAGCAGTGTGGTATAGGGAGTTTGTCTGGAAGACAGTCTGCTGTTCTGGCCACACGTATTCGAGTAAGATAAAATAAAACTGAGCAGTTATGGAAAACACTGATAGACTGCTTGGAGAGCTTATCTTATCACATGTATATAAAAGAGTTTGTCCTTTTTGTTCTAAAACAATCTGGGAGATTATAGAACTGATCCCTATAAGTACATCACAGGAAGAAAATAAACCTCCGAGGAGAAAGAAGAGCTAAAGGAGCTATTAGAAATCAAATGATAATTTGGAACCATTATTACATTGACATAAGCTTGCTTTGAATAAATTAAACTTGTAAATTAGTAGACATTTCCTACCCACTTGGTTAGTAACACTGTAGAACTGGCTTCCAAGAGTATCAGTGAGTAAAGTTCTAAGGCAGATTCTAATAAATTTATTGAAGTAATCATTTGATATTGCTCCCTATAGCAGCATAGACTGAGTTCAGACAATGTATTTTCCAGTTGTATGGCTGTGTTCCTGTGAAAGCAATAATAATTATAACTGCATTACTACAGAATCACCATGGCACAACTATACCAACCACTACCTGGTTCTTAATACTGTAGAGATCTAGTGAGTAATTTAATGCAGGAATTTGGCAAACATCTGTTGAAAATAGAATGTCCCTCTTTGATAATATAATGCTTAACATATTACTTACTTATGTACTGGCTATAAGTAGACTGTTTTCTAGAGGGTAGAATTATTGATATAATTTGCATTGTGAGATCAACTGTGTAACTGACTGACTTATATGCTGAGAGGAATTTCTTAAAAACAAAAGCAAACTAAACAATAGAACAAAAATAAAAACAAATTAAACTCCTCCCAAAGCCTAATGTACTTTTTCTTTGTGATAGTCAGTTTTGTCAGTCACTCACTTGGTATAAGAAAGAAGAGCTTCTCAATAACTGATCTAAGAAAATATCAATGTTTTAATACTGATAAAGATACATAACCTACTTATATGCTGCACATAATGATATGTATATATTTGAGCACCAGCTACCCAAATAGCCAGGCAACCTTCTTCTACCAGCTCTTGCATCAATGCATTTTTAACTACCCATCTGTCCTTTCACTGTCTTTCTAATAACTTTGTATGCCAAGACAGCACTGAAGGTAATGGTAACAAATCATACAAGAAAGCAAGCTGAATGGATTGCCTGTGCTACAGTCCTATTGGAAATGAAAATAAAATTATCTTCATGGGTGATATTTTAGTAGCTGTTCAGGAATTTTATTCTGATTATGGCATGGCTTTTGGCAAGTGTTTTCAGTTTAGGCAATTCAGCAAACGTGTTATATCACTGCTTCCCCAGTCCCATTTTCATACAAGTTTACTATAATGTAAGATTTGGCAGTTGCTAAATCCACATATGAATGCAGAAGGTCTAACACTTTAGATCCAACAGACTAGACTAACACACTTTACCAACATTTATTCACTGTTAATACAAGGTGTATAGAGATAAAGATGGAGCTATCAGTCTCTTTACTAGGAGCACCACAGCAAAAACCATCTACCCTAAGTTCTGAGTAGTGAATAGGAGTACAAATCTAACTTAATAAAAAGATGTGCTGATATGAAGATCCCTGCATTCTTCTGGTATTAAATACAGCAATTGAGATCAGAAGAAAATAGGGGCCCTAGTGAATCACAACAGTAGCATATCCTCCAGAAGAAAAGGAAAGAAAAAAAAAAAATCTTAGGAGAAATTCTTCATCACTCTAATGAGCAGTCACTGTAGAAAGGACATAAGAACAGTCATATTGATTCACCCCTATGCAACCCTAGCTAGAATCCATTAGTGAACTCAAGTGAACACCTCAGAAAGAATAAAAACAATGCAAGGATATATGATACTTTTTTCCCACTGAACCTGCAGATATTTTAGGGGATTTTCTAAGCCTATTCCGGAATGCCTACTTCCCAGATTATCACTTCCAAGCTCTTCTTAAGTTTTGGACTCAAATTTTTTGCATGTGCAGAATTCCTTGGTAATAGTGTTGAAGGAGAATAGTTGTTAAGTTTAGAAAGAACAAGAGACAAAAAGAAAATGTCATCAATTATAACTTCTGTTCAAGACTTTCAATAACTATCCCAAAATATGACAATTTCCAGTACTGCTCCATCAGAGACATCTTTCATATGACACTAATTCTCCAACCCAGTGAAATCAAACAAGTCTAAATGTCAAATATGTATGTATATATATACACACACACACACGCTGTTCCGTAGACACTGGTATGAGTTCAGGATACTGTGATATGTATTTCAGTAACAGTAAAGGGAACAGAATCTAAGAAATATAGCGTGCTTTATTTGGTAAAGTAGAGGTCCTCTTGAGAGTAACTGACCCTTGCAATGCTCTACTAATGACTGAAGATTTCTAGTAACTAGGCTTTCTAAATTCAAGGGATGTTGTTGTTCTCAGCATCTCAAAAGGACTTAATTCCAGGCATTTCAAAGGTCTATGTCATAGCAAAGGTCATACTACACAATGGGTCCTTCTACAGGCATGTAACTTTTTCAGATGCAGCCCTTCTGTATTTACTGAGAATACAGGAGTTCTTTTTTTTAAAATAGAACAGGGTGTTGTTCAGTGGGACTGACCTGGCTTAGTGGATGTTAAAGACCCCTTCTTATAAAAAGAAATAATTGAAAACAGTTTCTTTTCAGCCAAATATTTCTCTGCTTCTGAATAAAATAAATGGGTGTAAGGAAAGAGGAAAGAGTATCTATGTCCCTCTGTGTGTAGGTCTATGCTGTGAAAGGGTTTCCTTTCAGAACAGTAAAGATATTAGTTTTTGTCTACTGGAATAGGTAGATTTGTATTTACTTTTACAAACTCAGTAAAAGCTAGAAACAAACTGGGCTGTGATATTGTGTAGCATGTGGATACTGTCATGAAACCTTTAAGAACTTCACAAAGAGAACTATGAAGCATGCTTGACAGTGTCCTTCCTTCACCAAGGCAGACCAAATAATCATGTTAACTGCAGGACTGGGTGTTTGGGTAAAGGCAACAACAATCCTCATTTCCCTTCAGAGGCAGAAGGAGCTTTCAGTATAATTCAGTTAAACGCAAGAGAGAGATGAACCATACATAACTACTGAGCTGAACACCCTGAGTACACAGAAGAGGTGTGCTCTTCTTCTCCTAAACCGGAAAGGGTATTCAAACTTTGCAAACAGATTTATCACAGTTGTCCAGTAAATTCAGTGCCCAGACACAAGTCATGCCTTACTTGACAGATCAAAAGCCAGCCTGATGTAATCCTTGATCCAGTTCTGCCTAAGAGATGTGAGGCAGTGCATCTTATCAGTACACAAAGCAATTTAAGATCCAGGTGTCTTAAACTTCATTTGCTCTTATAGCATGTTTTATGAAGTTCTGTCTGGAAAGCACCACAGAGCTGATTGAACTGCTTGGCATTGGTGAAGTTCTCACATTGCAAAAGCAGATGGGATACATGATGGTAGACATATGTTGGAAGAAAACACAGAATTTATACTTTTATGTTCACATTGCAGGTAGAACTGTTCTTAGGTCTGTGTTCATTTGCCCCAAGACAATAATCGAGCCTGTATCTGAACAGAAATTTGCACCTTCACAGTGTGATGAGTTTTTTTTTGGGGGGGAGGGGAGCAGTCGAACAGTGTCTAACACAAAGCACAATAAAGTAATAGGGGAAAATGTAACTAAGGATTCAGAAGCAAAACCGTATGTTCTGTGAAAGACCAATTCTTGCACACATCAGACAAAAAAATTGGAAATTCCCCTTTATTGAGAAAATAAAATTAAAAATAAATTAAATTAATAAAATTAAATTAAATGTCCTTACAGTCAGGGTATGAATCAGTTTCTCAGTGAGACACAGATATCCCATTCCTGAATCTCACACAGCTGCCACTTCTTTATCCATGTGAACTGGTCTGTAGACACATGCATCGTTCCACACCAGTAACTGCACAACTCCTTTCATCCCTCTGCTGTCTTCTAGCTTTTTTTAATTGAGAAAGTATCTTCCAAAATCATCAGAGCAGCACAAGAAGAATCACATCTAAGCTGTGGAATCCTGAAATCATGTTCAGAAGGAAGGAATGTGTGTCAGTGTGTGTATGTAGGGGAGAACAGAAGACTCACATTATAGAAAATGCAAAGATTTAAAAATGTAACAACCTATATGCAATGTGACTTGTCTGCATAAGTTGCCCACCTCTCCTAGTGTCTTAGCTCCAGTAACAAGCAGTTTTCCCATTATTATAAAGCAAGACCACCTTAAGGAACTCCATTCTATACAGAAACAGAATGAACTGAAATTTGCTTCCTGCCTTTGTGTGTGGTAAAGCAAACATCCAGTCCTGTTGCAAAGGCTTTTTTCAGTAAGTGGACATGCACGTGTTTATACACGTGAAGAATAATGAGCGAATGTTCAGCACTGATTTGCTACCTAAATAGAAATATTTAATGCTAACAGTTGGAGCCCTTTGGTTGACTGCAAGCTAAAAGTGGTTGGGGGTTACTTTTGTCTCTCTGTGTGCTTTTACTGTTGAATTTCAGTAAATAAGTAGAAAATCAAACTATTTCAGAACAAGAACTTATCTACAATAAGACTACAGCTGGAAGATCTGCTTTTGGTGGTCACAGGGTCTCCATTCCCAAAATCTAGACAGAATGATGGAATAACTATGTCATCATCGCTAAATTAATTCAATATTCTTCCCCAAACACTATTATCATTACACTTAGGTGTATTTCCGGGGAATCAGAATGATGAGTTCCCACCTTGAAAATCTCAAATGACAAGGATCAAGGAATATGTAGGGGGGGCAAAGAAGCCTCGGACCCAGATTCTCTGGAAGAGCACTTTGTGCAGGGGGAGATGCCTCATAAAAAAACTGAGGCATGAAGCATGCAACTTGCCCAGGAAAAAACAGTGTCTAGAAGAAACATGCATGGGGAAGACAGAAACAGTTTAAAGAGGTAGGGGCTGAAGAGTATGTCTTTGCCAAGGGAGATATTAATTATCCTAGTGTAAAGGAGAGGAGGTGCCTTTTCAGCTTAAAACTAGAACTGGACTTGACAGAGAAGTCAGTTTAAGAAATCACAACTATATACATATACATATATTTATTTTTTTTCCCTAAGTTTTTTCCCTAAGAGATCGCATAACCATGGGGAAAGACCCTTGGCTTTTCCTGTATCACTTTTACCCAAATCATAGAAAAACTTAGAAAGAATAGAGGGTTGAAGCATAGACTTGAGCTCTGATCTGAGTAGACTAGAAATTTCACACCATTTGAGTTAAACAACAGCCTCTAGCTATACTATTGCACTCAGAAGGCCAAAGAACTCTCTTTGCTGTGTGGTTTGATGTACTAACTTCAGTCTGATGCTGCCAAAATGTGCTAGGAGATTTGAGCTCGGTCATGTGCCACCAGCAGCCCGAGAAATGTGAGTTGACCCCATATTAATTCACATAGACAAAATGCAAAGTATATTAGGACATGTAAACTGCTATTATTTTTTTCATCTCTCCAACAATATTATACTAACATGGAGAATGCATGGCTGAGAATGAGGGTTTTGTTTGCTCTGAAAATTATTTGATTTTTTCTGTTTCACTAAAGGAGAAAACAGGAGATTTGCCTATTTTATGGGAGAATAAGAATTGTATTTGCAGAAAGCCATAATCTTGGTTCTTGAATAAGGAAGGACAATTATTCTAAATATTTGCATATAAAACTGTATTAGGAAGCATATTCATGTCAAAGGGGAAAATGCTACCAGTGTACATTTTACTATAGTCATGTAATTTTTTTTCTAGAGCTAACATTTCACAATAAGATACATGACCAACAGATGAAAAAGAACTGACAATGTTTTGTTCCTTTTTCTATAGAAGAAGGAAAATGTGGACCCATTGGTTAAAATGTGTTTGTCCATTTATAGAACAATTTTTGATGAAAGTAGGGTTTCTGCTTCTTTTTGTTAAGCCTGTTTTTAAAATGAGTCTTTTGTAAGTCACCCTTAAGAGCGATTTCCTTCAAATTAGAGAGATTACAGGTAGAGATTACATTGCTTACAGGTTTTATGAGTGCAGAGGAAAATTTTAGTTGCCTGGATAGACTTTCCAGGATTTTTTTTTGTTCTTTTTTTTTTCTTCTTCTCTCCTTTTCCTGAACACAAGGCTTTCATTTTTTTATTTTTTCTTTTTATTTTTTTTTAAACTCAATATCACAATTTAAGTCCTTGAATAAGGGCAACTGAGCTGGATGCTTGATGCATGGCTTTGTATCCTCCTGCCTATGTAGGATGATGTGTTTCATCCCCTGGATTCCTCTGGGAACATATCCCAACATAGGCAGAGAGGAAACCTAGCAGTGCAAGTCTAAATGATCAGGGGACCCGGACTACCTGCACTGCAGTGTGAACATAGCCATGGTGATAAGGTGATCACATAACTGCTCTTTTGATTACATTATGAGTCCCAGCACCACTGAAACATTGCCACATGGCTCCAGGTGAGAAGGTGGTGTTCATGCTCACCATTGTGAAACAGTCTAGTAACACTCATGAATATAAACATGCCAAAATAGCTATGACTTTGGGAGGAAGTTCTTGTGGGCAAGATCTTTTCCTCCATGACTTTATACTTTATAAAAGATACATGTTTGGTTCTGTAAACTTTATGTCACTTAATACAGAGTCCTGTATTTATTAATTAATTAATGTATTAATACAGAGTCCAAAGTTCAGCTCTTGCCAGGAATGCTCTTTGCAAACAGCTCTCAGGCCTTCACATTGCAACTTTCTGAACTGTGATTCTCTTAGTTTTTCTTTGAAGCACAATTTACATCACAGGCAGCAGTGGGAAGCTGAGAATTCACAGATCCCACAGACTAAAAATTAGTTTGCTTGGGAAAAGGATGAAGAAAAAAATTGCCTAAAAACTAAATAAGCACTTCCACATTAATAAATATTAAAAGCAAAGCTTTGCACTTATATAGCAGCTTCTATCTGGAGGTTTTGCCTGGCTTCATAAATATTAACAATCCAGTTCCATCAAAATCTATCAGAATATTTCCACTGGGAGTCCTTGAAAATGGATCTTGTTTTTTGTTGTTGGTTGGTTGATGATTATTTTTTATGCTTTCTTCTGACCCATAGTAATCCTGTTCTTTCCTGGACCTTTTCAAGCACTGGAGCACACTCTCTCTAAACATGCTTCCATATGAACACCTCTCCATGATTTGAGAACTTCGGTATCCTTGAATGGATTATTTTTTCAAGAGATGGTGACGCCCTATGTTTGTTTTTTTCCTATTATACAAGCACCAAGGGAGGGCTGGTCAGAAAAACATTATCATCAGAAACAGGCATATTTACCTCACCAGGAAATAAAGCAGGATTCAAAGCCCTCCTCTTATTTCATGCACCCTTTTACCTGTTAAGTATTTTACTGATGCCAGCAATCCCATATGTTGTGAAAGGGCTCTGGACAGAAGCAGCATTAACATGAATATTATGAATATCTTCCATGAATATCTTCATGGAAAGAGGGCTCAAAATGAGGTGCTGGGAGGTGGGATAACAACATAAATGACATCATATTTGTCAATATTGTAGGGTTTTTTTTGTTTGTTTTTTGTTTTTTTTTTTTTAAAAAAGTCTGCCCAATGGCAGTAATTCTATGAAGAGTTCCTGTACTGCAGGATGGTTGGATGCATGTCTCTGGAAGACCCAAAAACTCCTGGGCCCTTCCAAGGCCTCACTGGAGGCAGAGTTGCTGTTTCCCATGACAATTACAGGTTACATTTGAATTGTGAAGTCAACAGGAGTCTGGAGCTGCTAACTCAAAGAAGCCAAATTTGGTCAGCTGAATAAAATTCATTTTCCCATTAGGATACTTCTTTGTTCGTTCATGTAGGTTATTTGCTTGTTTTATTCTCACTTGGCTTTTTCTCCCTTCCTCAAACATTAATTCATTGAATAATTTCTCTCAGAGTATCCACAGTGCAAGTAGAAAGAATAGCATAACTCCATGGATAGGGAATTTTCTGCGATGTGGTTTTCTGTTGATGAAGAGTTTGCTTTGTTTAAGTTTCATGATGCAATCCCTGCTATAGACTGTGACATACTACTGGACACTTACTGTTTTGTAGAGTTTCCAATTGAAAGCAACAGATTTAAGAATACTTTTTTTTTTTAAACAAAGGTTTTTTGGGATATTATTTTTAAACAACTGTCTTTTCACATTAAATTTTATAGGAAAATAAATATTTGAGATTGGATTTGCACAGGAAAGACTATTTTCCCTTCTTCCATCTTCCTCATCTCTCAGTGGTGAAACATATTCAAGTAATGAGTTCATAAAATTATTTGACAGTTATTTTGGAAAAGAGGAGAATAGTGAAGAAAGGAATATGCTTTTTTAAAAAAGTCAAACAAATCATGACTAAGACAATTCTGATTTAAAATAACACATGCAAAACAACATTGTGGTCTGATTCATCATACTTTCAAAAAGTAAAAAAAAAATCAAAGAAATTTAATAAGTCTTAAAAAAATCAATTCTGCTCTGCAAAAGCCAGAATACTAACACTGTAAGGAATACAAGCCTTTAACATGTATCAGAAGCCAATATCCTTGCTAACAGGGAGAGAGTGGGAGGTTCCTTTCAGGTGCCTTCTCCTTGGTGTTTTGTGTTATGGTTTTGTCCTGAATAAATGGTTTCATAAGTGAGCAGTTGAAGTAAATTGCCTTTAAATTACATTATGAATAAACTGTAAATAACAGAATCTTCACAGTGTATAGGAGAAATGTTATGTTCAGTTTTATTCCTTCTTGTATCTGAAAGACCTGAATATGTTGTAGAACAACATGCATATAACACAAATGCTACAGCATATTTATTTGCTTAGATGAACTGCAGATCATCGACTCCATAAAAAGTCAATCCGTCCTCAACTGATATTCCAAAGAGTCCAGATAGGGAAGTTATGTGGTAACTTTCTGCAGTACCTTCCAGGTAAATCTGAGGTTTACTTTCAAAATCTAAGAAAGTTACCATCAATCAACTTTCAAAATTGATTTCTTGTGCATAATGAGATAAAGCTAAGCCACTTGTGGCTACCAAAACTATCAGCACACCTACAGAACACAACATACAAAGAGAGACTGAAAGATCTGTACTTATTTAGACTAGCAATAAGGACATTAAGAGGTTTGCTGGTAGTGGCTACTATCTGCTCTTACTATGATAAGCACCTTTTTCTGAACCAGGGGAACAGCAGCACAAACACCCTGGGACCAGTAGCTAACGTAGGTGTTGGGGATGCAGAGTCATGGGCAACATAACTCGACCAACTTGGCCTACGCATTCCTTCTGCTGGCTGAGACTGTCAACATTAATTCACACAAGAGAGCAGCCAGAGCAAGGAAGTCATAGCCCATAGACCAGACATCAGCTGTCAGATAGTGATGATGTTTGATTTCTACCTGACCTGTCTCATTTCTTAGATACGAAAGGGTTTGCACTTCACTGATTCTTCTGCGAGCTAGCCAAACCTGCTTTGCCATCCCACCTAGAAATACAAATTGCTTAAAAAAGAAAAAATAAATTCCTGACAGCTCGGGAATTGACCTCTGACAACGATAACATGAGAAGAGAAACATTATGTGAAAGTAAATAGCCTACACCTGAAAAAGGAATTCACTGCTTGAAATTTCACCATTAAAAATAAAACCACAAAACCCACTTTATTTACCTTTCTCTGCTCACAGAAAAACATTCTACTTACCCTTTCCAAATGCCCTGGGGATTTTGTGGGGATTCCTCCACAATAGCCATATTTTTTTTGTTATTTTTTGGTGGGAAAAAGAAAAAGAAAACAAAGCAGATGAATATCATTCAGACTCTAGGACCTCTCCCTTAGTCCCCCACTGGGATATTTATGCTCACATTCCTGCCAGAGCTTCCTTTTCCTCCACTTCTGCAGGCTTTTGTAGCCACAACCACCAGCTTCTGCCACAAAGTGAAGATCTTCAGCTCTTTTGCTAAAGCAGTGTTAGCATCAGCTGCTGGGACTTGGGACACCCCTCCTTCTGACTGGCAGGGGTGCTGTGGCCTTTATTACTTGTGACAGAAAACACCCCCAAGCAAAGGAAACAGAGAGAGGGATCCCGCATCAGGCTTTTGCTGGAATGTGTTTTCCTTCCTGTAAGGCAATCCCTTGAGACCAGGACTCGTGGGTGTGCAACATATGGCATTCTCTTCCTGCACTGTGTTTTTGCAGGGCTCATTGAGCCACATGGACATTTAAAATAAGAACTCCTCTCACAACATCCCCCCACCCCTACATAGATGTGTGTCATGGGCTATCCAAAACTCTCTCAGGTAAGAGAGAGGCCAGGTTATTTTTCAGTTCTGGTCTTTCAGGTCCTGAGAGGTATCTTGTGCTGCAGTGCTGTGTCAGAGGGATGTACTTCTCCCAGCACACTTTTGATTCATGAGAGGACAGCCTTTGTAAGAGAAGCTGAGAACTTAAGCCATCTCTCTTTCCCTACTGGCGACCAGAGCTCTTGTTCTTAATGCTGCTTACAGATATTTATCTCCTGCACAAAACTATCTTATCTTGCTCCCATAAAGAACACTGTATGAGATGCATCTGGGAGCACTGGAGATGAATGCATGTTTATCTGAGCCAGCCACTTTCAGGATGCCTTAGCTTAGAGATAGGGGAAAGGATGCTAGACCTTTTGTTTTCTACTGTGAAGAAAAAAAAAAATCCATGCTCTGGGGGCTGCTGAGAGACTTGAAATGAGAAATAAGGAGTCCTGAGGGGGGTGCAAAAAGAGCTCTCAGAGATGAGGGTAAGAAAAAAATAGAAAGAAACAGAACTGGATGAAAGGGAAAGGGGTAAACAGGTATGAAGGGCAATGGAGAAAGCTAGTGAAACAGCTAGGAATGGAGAAAGGGAAGAAAAAGAAGACTGTTTTCTGGAGAGAAAGCACAGATCTAAATTCTGCAGGCCATTATCTATTTCTAAAGGAAAATGTCCAAACAGCAAGCAAAAAAAAAAAAAAGACCACATGACATCTCCCTCAGGACATGATCTTGTGGAAAGCCATGTGGGATGGCATCACTAACAGGTTGCTTTCCTGTGCAGACAGGGATCTGGTTGTGCAGGGAGCCCAGTGCATCCCTAGAGAGATGAGAAGACCGCACATCTGCTTATCCTGGCCCTGTTATTGGTTGGGGTCTGAGAGATGCACAGGGAAGAAATTGGGGCATTTTTGGCTGTCTATCTGGTTATCCAGGCACTGTTGTCTCCTTCCTCATGCTCTTCCTGGAAATCAGGAGCAAGTAATCTCCTTCCTTCCTCAGGCATTGCAAAGCTCCTCTGGATATAGTTCAAGAGGAAGAAGCCAGTGCAAGTTTTTGGGCTGCCAGGACATCACTTTGACCTTTGTGGTGCCCTCCTTTCCTTTCCCTTTCCCATGAAGATGATTCCAGCTGCTGTAGTTACTGTGTTTCTTTTGGGCTCCTTGTATGTAGGCATCACTGTGATAGAAGTTAGGGCTGACAGTTCAAGTACAGAGAAAAAGGGGCAATATTAATAACAATAATAATAGTATGAAAGATGTTATATATTACTTAATGAGACAGAGAGAAGAGAACAGGAGAGAAGGAAAGAGTAGGAAAGTATTCTGAGGTTCCAAGGCCTAAGATAGTCCAGCCTGTTCCCAGGAATTTTTTCTATCCTTCAGTATTGGTTGCATTGTGTTTTCCTTACAAATTTCTCACAAATCCAAAAGCCAGAGCTCCTACTGGCATGGAGAAATCCTTCAAAATAAATGCTAAAATAATTTACCTCACACCGCAGAGACACACTTTCATTTTGAACAGTTTGGCAGAGTTTCTGTTAGTTCCCAGTTTCATCCTCCAAATCCCAGAACAAACTAACACAAGCTACAGTCTGGAAAGAGAAACACCCATTTCTAAATTAAAGCTTTAAAATTCTTTCTACAAGTAGTTAGAAAAACTTTTTTTAATTGTTGTTATTATTACTTAGTAGATATCCAGGGAATCTAATCTAATGTGCCACCCTGCCTTGCAGTGTTGAAGTCCACCAAACTAAATTAATTAACTAAGTAGAATTAATTCCTTTGGGATCACCCAGTTGAGAACAGTGTTTTGTTGTTTTTAACCTTCAAAATGGTACCTGGGAGAAATGATTCTTTTTAAAGAAATATGTAAATGAAAAATTGTTCATGCTGAAAATAATGTATTTTCTATCTTGAACTAAGATTATTTAGGCTTCCTCCTCATAATGCCATTTCATACTGCCATTTTTCCTATTATTTTTTTGTCTGTCTACCATTCCAGATATTGAGCTGGAATATAAGATTTCAGGCCCAATTTAAGGCATAAAAGGCATAAGGCATAAATTAAGGCATAAAATATTTAGAACAGATCGAAAGAGCCTAAAGCACTGTTTCTTTCTCTCACTGTTTTATCACAGGTCATGTTTGCTAAAACAGTGATCATTCACTTGGTCTCCCCTGAACTCTCCTCTCCTCTAATACTTCACAAGTTTTCTGTAGAGAACTATAGGAAGATACACACAGTGGTTTATTTAAAGCCCTGTTTATCTAAAGCTCAGACAGCTTTCTATGTTTTAATTGGTGACATTACCATTTATATCTTTATTTTCTCATGACATCATGCACATAACATGGCTTGTTCATCTGTTATGACCCTCCAACTGGAACAAATGATGTTATACTGCTACCTATTCCCCACCCTCTGTATGTGCTCTTAATTTCTCCTTTCTCACTCTGTCTCATTCTTCCTACTTCGTATTTTGTCATTCCAGATTATTTCCAACCATGTTTACAACATACCAGAGTTAGTTTGAATCCTTACGTTCTTCTCCAGTGTCCTTGTAAGTCCCTCTCTGGTTATCTTTTACAGTTTTCATACCCAATTTCTATTGCATCTGGCAAGTTGTTAATGAAAAAGTTAAAAGAAATTCAGGCTATAGCTCTGCAAAGTTACATGCAAAATATTATTCAGTTTGAAGCCTGAATCACCAATAACTACTTTTTAGATGAGTTGGCACCCACTGTACATCAATTTAATCAGTCTTCCTCCCTCAGTTTTCTTTTACTGTTTCAGATAGTCACTGTGTACCCCTTCTCCACCAGCATCATCCCTTCACAACTGATGACAAGACAACACGATCAGGAAAAACACTGAGGTTTGACTGTTCAGTGTTCCTCAATTCCTGCCCAAAAGCCTGCCAGACCAAGTTTCTCCTGGTTCTTTACTTTGCTGCTAAACTGATACAGAGTGCACGAAGTATCGCTTTTTTTTTTTCCTGGGGACTGGGGAAACACACCTTCCTATTAAAGACCATAAATAACTTCCTAGTATTGTCCCACCAGTGATGAAACCACTCATTTCCTTCTTCCTGGATGTACAAAAACATTTGTCCAGCCATGCCAGATTGCCTGTCTTGTTATTCACATATTATAGGGACATGCTACTTGGGGTAAAACAAATCAAAACAAACCTAAACCAGATATATTAATAAAACTGAGCAGAACGAAGAACCAAGGTCTATTGTCTATTCAAAGACACCTAATTTGGTAAAATACCCTTTTAATGTAATGTGTCAATCACTGTGGCTTTATTGTGCTTAATATATTTTAAAATATATTAAAAAAAATATTTTTGAGAATCATATCCAACATTTCAAGACCATGTTCAGACTGCCTACTACAGCATTTAATGTAGAATTAGTCTACATTGTTTTATCTATTGCCAAGAACCAATAAGCAGTACAGACACAGATGGTGAAATTCATGTCACAGATGGTGAAATTCACATCACCTAACTTGTAAAGTCTTCAGGGTTTCTATCCACATCTAAAGTAGATAGTCTAGACTCCCTTTATGGAAAGTGGACAAAAATAGGAATTTCTCATTTGCAATTTCTCACTGTCTAAATTAAATGTTTAAAAAGGATTAAACAAATCATGGCCTGAAAACACCTATTTCTTTCCCTTAGTCACAAAAGGGATCAATATGATTTGTATATTCATATATGTTATCCATATTTAAGTTTAAAAAAGCATAATCTCATCTTGGAGCTGACATCCCACACAACCCACAGACAGAAGCAAAAGTTTTCATAGAATCATAGAATCATAGAATATCCTGAGTTGGAAGGGACCCTTAAGGATCATCAAGTCCAACTCTTGACACCGCACAGGTCTACCCAAAAGTTCAGACCATGTGACTAAGTGCACAGTCCAATCTCTTCTTAAATTCAGCCAGGCTCGGTGCAGTGACCACTTCCCTGGGGAGCCTGTTCCAGTGTGCAACCACCCTCTCTGTGAAGAACCCCCTCCTGACGTCCAGCCTAAATTTCCCCTGCCTCAGCTTAACCCCGTTCCCGCGGGTCCTGTCACTAGTGTTAATGGAGAAAAGGTCTCCTGCCTCTCGACACCCCCTTACGAGGAAGTTGTAGACTGTGATGAGGTCTCCCCTCAGTCTCCTCTTCTCCAGGCTGAACAGGCCCAGTGACCTCAGCCGTTCCTCGTACGTCTTCCCCTCCAGGCCTTTCACCATCTTCGTAGCCCTCCTCTGGACACTTTCCAACAGTTTCATGTCCTTTTTATACTGTGGTGCCCAGAACTGCACACAGTACTCGAGGTGAGGCCGCACCAGCGCAGAGTAGAGCGGGACAATCACCTCCCTTGACCTACTAGCGATGCCGTGCTTTAACTTTTGGCCAAGTTATTTGACCTGTCCTGTCCTACCTTTCTTTGAAGACCTTATGGGAATTGACATGGGGAAGCTGTGAGAAAACATGGGCCCTGGAAATGCCACCATTCCCCAGAAATGGAGGGCTACATTAAGAGCTCAAGCTTCTTCCCCTTGTGCTAAATAGCAGAGAGGTGACAAATAATTGGACCATTCCAGTTTTCAAAACTGGGTCACAGAAGACAAAACAGTAAAGTTCATATGCCTAGCTTTTCTCTAAGAATCAACCTTTTGATTTGCTAACTTAAATTGAAGTGATATGTCAACAGGAAAGTGAACACATTTATTAGGCAGGCAGGCATCTTTAAGAATGCAGCACTTGAAAGAAGTCTGATTCATGGCTTTGAAGGTGTTATACAGAACCTTTTGAAACGCAGAGCAATGGATGTGACTTACACAGACTTCAGCAGGATCTTTCATATATCACCATGCATAGGCAAGTGAAGAACAATACCAGTGAAGGCAGGGGAAAGGACCAAGGATTTAGTTTGTAGAAATCGAAAGATATAGTATTTAAACATAGCAGGTACCCAGAAACCATTGTTGGTAAACACAACATGAGGATCTAGCATTTTTTATCCATCCTTTTTTCAGGTTTGATTCTGGAGTATTTCAGTTGCAGGCTGCTGTTCGGAAGAGACAAGATTTGGTCAGAACATACAGGACCAGACCCTCAATTTAAAGGAGCTAAGTTTAAGCATATTAGTTGAAATAATTAGAATATCAGATACTTACAAATGGCACTTCATATTTGGGTAACAAAAAGTTGATGAAGAGACAGATTTCCAAGGTTTCAGAAAGCATACAACAATACATCAGAGGAAAGGTAGTAAAGCATACAAATCCTCACTTAAGCAAAACCCTTCGCTTTCTTTTAAAATAAATATAAGTTTTCCAAGGGTGGAGGAAGCAAAGGAACTGGTGAGAGTCTGAGCAAGCAATACCATAAGTACCTCCTACCCAATATATTTGTGTTATTTATATAGAGAGAACCATCAACACCACCCAACACAAAGCCAGGCCTCAATAACTACCAGACGGTGATAGATGAACGGAAAGAGGAAGAACAGGCTTATGGTCTGAAATGGAAAAGTGTTCCAAAAAGCTCAGGAGAATAAACATGTTGAACTCAGGAAGGAGACAGCTAACTGTTTCAGACACCTTAAGGAAAAGTGCAGCCCTTTAGAGTGACCCAGCTGGTTTCCCTCTGTGAATCCATTTGAATATTGCTCCTTCCTTTCAGGGATCACCTCCAAAAAAAGCACTGGAAGCAACGATTTTTTATTATTTTTTTTTAATTTTGTTTTTTCCTGTTGATGTAGACAATGAAATTGTCTCTGATTTCCAAGGACATCCTGAAAGCAGGTAGCAAGCACTCTATGCTTCAACAAATGGATAACACATTAGAGATAAAAAAAAAAAAAAAAAAAAAAAAAAAAGCTTCAGCACTCCATTTGTTCTGAGACATTTCCTTTGTGTATCTTTCTGACTGGCTATTTAACATTGTTCCATACCAAGTGGTCACAGACACACAGACACTACCATATTAAAGAGCACTGGGCAGAGTCTTCAGCTTCTGTAAGTTTTATATGACTTTCTATTAAACACAGTAGCTAAGCTACTATAGTCAAAAATATAACTAATTTGCAGTCAACCAGGTGAGATATGAACATACAGAATCCATGTCAGTATTCAGTAATTAGGGAGGCTTAACTCTATACTGCATGCTAAGAGATGCAGTCTGCTCTTCTAATTTCTAGACTATGACAACACAAGAAAGAACAAATCTCCAAGAACTGGAACCCGTACCCACCATAAATAACATTCATGTTGGAGCTACATTTCCTGAAAAATAGAAAAACTAGGTAGGTGACAGATCTGCGTATGCAATTAAGCTTCTGCTTACATGACCTGTGTTACTCTGTTTATGCAAGAGTTACATCCTAGATCACTGTTGTATCAGCAAACTTCACAGACAAGATGATTTTTTGCCATATTTACAGTCTTACCCTGAACTTTTTCAGTGATTTGGGGTGCTTTTACTCATTTTTGACTTCAGATATTTCTGCTCAGACAGAAATTATATGAATTTATAATTGCTTGATATAGTATTATCAATACCCAATATTTTTAAAACCACAAAAAATATTTTTCACAGGAGAAAAAGGAATTGATGACATTTCAAAAAGCAAATTATGATACAAGAATTTTCGAAGACCGTTTTTATTGGTACTATTGGTATTATTTAAGTAAATAAGTGATGTCTTAACTATATACGAAAAACTATAAAAGAATCTTCCACATGAAGGAAGAATAAAATATCTGCCCTAACCCTGACAAAGCAGCATCTCTTGTGATGGCATCCACCAGCAGCTGTCTGGAGAGGTAATTCCAAGATTCATCCTTGGTATTGTTGTTTTGGAAGACTCCTTTCTGACAAAATACTCTCAATGATAATTCATCTGTATTGGTTCCTATCTTATCCATCACTTTCCAAGAATATATTCCCCTGCTGGTAAATTACATACATACTACTCAGACTTCTGAAGCCTAATGGTAGATTTGAACCTGCACTACCGGAAAAAGTTTTCCAAGAGAGTTGCATTTGGTTCCAGAGCCTGCAACCTCATTCTGGGGCGCATGGCATTGCTTTGATACAAGCTCATTCCAGAAACTTCAGTAGAATTGCACATTGTATAATCCAGCCTGAGTGAATTTAGTAACAGATGCCCACAGCTTTCAAGACAGATGCCTCATAAGTAGCATCCAGACATCAAAAAACTTAAAGACTGCTCTAGACTTCACAAAACATAGGAAGTAACATTAATACATGGTTTTGTGGAGTTCAGTGCCAAAAATAAGAGCAGATATTAAAGCCATAAGAGCAGATACTAAAAGCAAACTTCAAAAAAATAACAGCTGTTTTGAATAGTTGCTAGTGTCAGGCATTGGGTGACTATAAAACTTCCTCAGCCATTCTCCTCACTGTCATCTTCCTACATCTCCACTAATACCCAAGCTACTGTTGTAATTTAATTTTACTTTATTGCACTGCTTGTCTAGCAATTCTAATGAGATAAAGATTTCTGACAATGTTGAAAGTTGAGGTGACAGCAATTTGTAAAACAGACCAGACAGTATCAGTTGCACAGGTTATAAACAAAAGGAAGAAGGAAAAAGAAACTTATTTTGCACTGTTTGTAATCAGCACAGAGATGAGGGATTGCAGTTCTCACTGCTAAGAGAGATAGCATGTAGTTGGCTTAGCTCAGGAACATCCCATTCTGGGAACCCAACAAAACCAGCTTTCTGATTACTTTTAAAATTGCTTTTGTGTTGCAGGTACTTGAACCTTGCTCAGGAGGAATCACCAGTTTGAACCTCTTGAGTGACCTTTCACGGCTACTTTAGAAAATGCCTACATTGTGCAAGGCTGTGTCATGAAAAGATAGTTTATTTAGTAGCACTATACCCAGAAGCAATACAACTGTGGAAGTAAAGAGCATTGCTAGGGCTGCTTTCCTTTGTAGCAGAGCTCCACATAGTATTGGCACAGTTGCCCTGCTTCCTGACACCCTGAACAGAGACAGACAGACTACCTTCAGAGGTAGCTTGGTTTACTTTATTGCATCCTGTTCTGGACAGGATAGTCATTGCCTCTGCTCCTCTTTTGTCCTTTTTTTTTTTTTTTTCTCCTCCTAAAACAGCAGAGAATCTCTCTCCCACTTCTTTATTCTTGCCTGTTTTATCACAGTTCTGCAATATTACCTAATTTCTTATTGTTTCTAGAATACCATTACTGTTGCCTTCAATCTTATCTTTTACTAAATCATACGATTAACTCCTCAATTTTACACACCAAACCATCCTTGACCTCTATGTTTGCCATATGTTTTGTCAGCATAACTTTCCATCCTACCAATGAGTCCTTTTGAGAGGATTTTGGGAAAATAACAAGGCGGTTATTTTGGGGAGAGCATATTTTTGTCACATCAAGAAAGAAGCGGTTACATCACTAGGATAAGTACATCATGATTTCCAGGGGACTCCAATCTGTTTAGTAGCTGTAACTGCAGGTGTGAGAGAGCCCATGGCATCACGCTAATGTCCACAGCAGGATACCAGAGGAAGCCTGTAGTGAATGACTCTACAGCAAGAAACTTTGATGATTTGGGCTCATGCTGAGAAAAATAGTTGCACTGAAGTCATGAAATAAAGTAGAAAACAATATACCCTCCTACTCAATTGTTCTCTCTAGGTAGAGAATCCTGGGTCAGGATCTCTTTTATTACCAACAGAGGTCTATCATTTCACATCAGCAGAGAACCTGGCCCTCTCCTTAAGGGAGGGGGGCATGCATTAAATTTTACACTTAATGCACTCTCATTTCCATAATGATAAATGTAAAGTTACACTATTCTTTCAAGATCACAGTACAAAGTGCAAATGTGACAGATTTTTCCTACTTTTACAGTGGGATAACAGAAAACAGGACACTTCAGTACTTGAGGCCCAAAAGTAACATACGGTAAAAGAACTACATTTCCAAACAAATTATGGGGATTGTACAAACACAGGAAATAAAAACCTCCATAGGCAAGGAGAGAAGAGTTAAGACACTCTGCCTGGGATTGTAATCTATTTTCTTCTCCTGGTAAAAGCTGTCCTGGACCTGATATACCAGCTGCTGTCTCTGATATATGCCTCTTACCTCCCCATATGCTTCATGTATATGCTTACATATCACTCTGCAGTCAGCCAGCAGCTTTAAAATGTCACACTGATAGCTCGCCTGGTGACAATACGCACCCTCTGTGCTCATGGACTTAATTTATAGGTCTCAAGCCTACTTATATACATATAAAGGCAGAACCAAAGAAACGGTTTACAGTGACTACTGGACCAGCAGCTATTTCTTGGGCACTGTTACAACAGCAAACTCTGGAATGAGCTAATATAGATGGTCTCATCAGCCTGCGGCCTCTAGGAACAGAAAAGATACCACGATCATGTAGTCAGATACTCTGCACTTTACAGGCCATAGATTTTCATCGACTGATTCAGAGATTAATATCTTCAAGGCCACTCAGGCCACAGAATGATATTCAACTAATAACTTTTGTTTGACTCATAAATCTTCCAGTAAGGTGTCTGGAAGCTTTCAAGAAATAAGAAAAAAAACATACTTTTTGCTTATTTAAAAAATTGCCGCCACCACCCCCCGCCCCCCATCTGCATTGTTATGGATTAGATCAAGAACTGTTAACTCTCATTAAATTTTACTCCAAAACCTGGAGTAAAGTACCTGGTTGGTTCCTTCCCCCCCTTCCCATGGAGATACTTGCAAGTAATAGTCATATTACCCCTCAGTTTTATCTTTGGTAAGCTAAACACATATTTCTATAGCAAGACCTTGGCCTTGTTTGAACAATAAACCCATATATTTAAAGATACGATATCTACCTTCCTTGTTATCAAAATGGAAAGGAAAACTCCACAAAAGGCTGAAAAAAAAATAAAATTAGAGTGTCTTCTGTGATGTAAAGAAAAGTGAGTATATACTGCTCAGGAGGCAACCAGAAAACACACAAAAAAAAGGAAAAGAAACCTAGCTAGAGAGAGAGAAGGCCAATGGAGATTGTTTTCCAAAATGTTTGCAAGACATTGGGGGTTATTAATTACATGTTATTAATTAGGGGTTAGCTTAAGTCACCGCAATTCCTAGGAGAGGTGAGGTCAGCTATTGGTGGTTCATCTCAGACTTAAAAAAAAATAAAATATCTGCAGGTGATTTTTTTGTTATTTTGTTTTGTGTTTTTATTGAAGTGAAAAGACACATTTAGTTTCAAGTAGTCATCTGGCCTTCCCAGGAAACTCAGACAATACAAGTAAAGGGGAAGAAAGATTGAGTGGTCCTAGGTGCCTCTCACCTGTGAGCATTAAATCAGTGACTTCACTTGTTAGCAAAGAACTCTAATCACAGCTCTATGGCATAGCCCAAATAGAAGAGCACTATGCAAAGCCAAGCATTAATAAATAAAAATCAAGGGTTATCAATGCTCATCTGTGGAAAAGACACCAGTTGAGGTTAAAGTGTACATGCAGTGACTTCTAATTTTACAAGGAGGGACAATGATGATATATTTTTTACACAGTTGTCCACATTTCCTTGTCATTTTGTAAATGATAAAAGACTTAGATTTTAAGATTTAAGTTTTAGATCAACCTAATGCAGCTTCTAAATGGAGAAAAGCCCTTCAAATCTCAATATTATAGATACATTTCTCTTTGTAAATAATATCTGAAGTGTGAGTTGCTTTTAATTTTTTTCCCCAGTGATTTAAAACCTCAAAATTTCCAACTTTTTTTTTTTTTTTTTTTTTTTTTCCCAGTATACTGTAGTTCTTCTACTTCTCTAAGGAATCAACATCATTGCAAGCTCTCTGCCAGCAAACTATACAATTTTCTGATATCAGCTCACTAATGGAACATGGAGAATTGCTAGGAACATTCAGTATTTCTTCTTCTATTAGAATAAGTCCATGTATATAATTACTGAGTTTCCCTGTATACCTTCCAGAACTTGAAGGACACTGACCTGACAATGTTAAAAAGGGACTGACTATGAACTTAAATACTTCTGTAAGTTTGTGCACGTTATCAATGTGTACATATTATCCATGACCATTCATTTGCTACTAAATTCACTAGTAAATCAATGATGACTTCTGTGGACAACATAAAAGCCTTAACTGATATAGTAATGACAAGGTTAGATTGTTCATATGCATGCATAACTACTTTGTTACAAGATACAGCTAACTGGATGCAGTTGTTAACACACTCAGTGTCCAGGTTGGAGTAACAGCAGGGTAGTTGTGCCACACCACCAGTGATTTGGGGGTTGGATGGGCAGATTAAGAGGCCAGCTCATACCGACCCCAGGCTAGTAACAAAAGAAGTATATGGTAACATAAAAGGAGAAAGAATGCTGTTTGTTGAAAGTGCTTCTAATATTTTTTCAAACAAATTAAACATTTTGAAAACCTTGGGGAGACAAAATTTTGGCTCAATTAGCAGTGCAAGTCACAATGACCCCATGCATAGACAATATTGGGGTACTCTATTCAGTGAGAACAGATACCCGGTATATCAGTGTAATTATTCAGGCTATTTATTCACGGTGCATTATTTATTCATGGTGCATACAATTAGTTATGCTTACTAAATAAGTATTTGACCATCTACTATTCCAAAGCATCATAGCAATTATGCAGTAAAAGCAGGGAATCTCTGTATTTGTATTTACGTACAAGAGGATGGTCTCTGTGAGGAGCAAGAAATGGTATCAGAAAACAAATAGCAAATTAAAATATTCCTAGAAATGCTACATTCTTTATGTTTGGGTCTCAGCAAAGAGCTTTTTCTTAGGAGGGAGACAAAACTGTTGGACACGATGTGGTTCATCACACCTAATTTTATCCAGTAAATGAGTCACCTTCAGGAAACCTCCATCTCTTTGACTCCAGATGGAATACAGAGCATTGGAATAGACCATGTTACTAATATTTCAGTGATTGAAGTTACATAAAATGAAGCTGACCCCTTATCTTTAAAAAGCTTCTTCAATAGACTGCCTCATTGTAGAGCCTGTATAATTAGGAAATTTAATTTGGCTGATGTAGGAGAGGAAGTGTCCATATATGAATATTTATAGGCAGTCTTCAATCAGCAGCAAAATCTTTAGGTATGCTTTCAACTTGGAAAAAGACCTGAGTATGTGCTTAATTTTAAGAAGTGCTTTGTGTTTTCTTAAATCAAAATAGCCATAAGGACATTTTTCAGTGATTTCATAATCACCGAGTTTGAGCTCCCCTGGTGCTACACAGAATTTCTGCAGATCTCATTCAATGTTAAAAAAAAAAAAAAAAAAAAAAAAAAAAAAAAAAAAAAAAGATCCACTGATCCTAGAAGTTTCAGAACTACAGTCTTTCCCAAAACTCCTTACCTAAACCAATTCCACTCCTGAATTCTGACATATCTAGCTCTCCTTTTAGCCAGATTTTGTGTTAATTTATCTAGTAAAGAAAACATATGTTTAGATTATTCAGATATTTTTTCCTGTAGTTATGTTTATTGTTCTGACTGGTAACTTCCTGGGCAGCTCTTTTATTAAATAAGGAAGAAAACTATTTCTTAATAAAGCATTGCAGATTTCACAATGAAGCATATGTATGTATTAATAGACTTTGCTGTATCCCAGTACAAGAAAGGAGCGATCACTACATGTTCTCTTTCAGCTTCTCTCCTTTTCTTTGCAGTTTAATGCTTTCCATCTCCAGGACAAACACAGGGACCATAAAAAGGAGACCTATGGGAGTGCTGCAGCAACAATGGCTAAAATTTTCAAAGGCATTCGTATATGCCGTTTACATAAGTTTCAAGAAATCCTATGACACTGTATCTAGAGTGAAACATTCTGACTCTGCACTAAAGCAAACCAGCACTCATTGTATAACTTAGTCTGCAAAAGCAGAAACTGTACATCCCAGAGCCTGACCAGTTGTGAGTGGATCTGGTGAACTGTTGTAGTTGGGCTTGCTGCCATTCCAGCATGTGCAGTTTGGGAGTGTTTGTTTTTTTTTTGCTTTGTTTTGTTTTTTGCAGCTGTATATTCTTCTCCTGCTGAATGTTGAAAATCTTGAAGTAGAGCCAATCAGATATAGCTGAACTGCCTTTGCTGCAGTTTAAAAAAAAAAAAATCTGCATGCAGTTTATTTCAACAATAGACCACTCTAAACTCTCACTCCCTTCAGAGCAGACAGTTATATCCATTTTTTATATATATAAAAAAAAAAAAGTTAGTACAAAGAACAGGAACAACAGATTAGATGGTTTTAAGGCCATATCCTATTTTAACTGGATTCACTGGGGGTGGACTTCAAGGATAGTTAAAACAAGTGCATTTAGCACGCTTCAGGGAATTCTGTCTCTTCTACTCCTACTGTAGTAAGTCTTTTTGGAAATAAAAAAAGAAAGGTATTGCTGGTGACATACAAACAACACTCAAGTGAGGAGAACGTTTTACTATTTGAGTGAAGTACGAACTATCCATTGAGCAGGGGGTTGTGGAGCATTTTTAAAGTGGAAAGGAAAAACAAGACACCCAAGTGTCTCACTAACAGGAAGTGGGGAATCACATGGGTAATGCTTGGTTTTGGCTACTAAACACCTCTCTTGAGCTCTGTTTTTACAGTCTCTCATCCATTTAAATTTTGAAAATAGTCATTTGAAAGCAGTAGGATGAACTGTTTGCAGGATGTTAACAAATCCAGTCACATAACTATGCTGGTAAGACACATATTTGTATGGCAGGGGCTAAAACCCATGTCTTTTTCCTTACAGTACACCAGTGAGCAGATGAAGAAGTATTTCTATACTCTAACAATAAGTTTACACCACGGTTTTAGCCAGGGCTTCCAGAACCTTACGTCTATTGATTTATGGGTTGTTCAGAATAAGATTAAAATATTTAAAACAAAACCCCACCACCACAAACACAACACCTGCACAGAAGTAAACTAAGAGCTCCCAAACTTCATATTTGTGGTCCTTTGGGATGCCTTGCCTGCAGGATACAGCAATCAATTGCCACTTTGGGAATAGTCTGTGATAATCTATGGATCCACAAACACTGCACCCTGTGATCAGCAGAGAGTGCAGCCTAAGTGAACTTGAGAGGACCCAGATCTGTGCTGTTTTGTAAGCCCTTTCTTCCTGCTGCAATGCTGGTGTGATCCTATTGAACTCAGTTAGGATTGCTGAGTACATCTCCTAATTATTTAGTTAATCACTTAAAGAAAGCAACTTGACTAAGTCAGTAAAAACAAACATCTTCATAATTGCTCTAGCAAGTTGCTGAATAGAAGAAAAGCATGTAAGTTTAAGATTGCTTTAAATTAAAAACAATTAAAATCACATAAGCCATGAGAAAAACAAAGTTCAAGCCTCCCCTGGGCTAGGAGTTTTGTAGAGTTATTTTTAAAGGAGTGATAGGAGATATGCTAGGCTACAGGTTCTCAGGGTCATCATAGCCATCTTCATTGGGCTGTAGTTTCATTCAGCGTAACTATGCCTTTATCACATGCCAGCTTTGTACTCAGATAGTCTGTTGAAACACTAAACTCTACACTGAAATATCTCTGCTTTTATAATTAATCCAAGGCTATGGAAAGCAGTCCAATAACAAAACTGAAGTCAGCCTGTTCCAACACCAATATGATGAGGCTCAGGCTCTCTAGCACAACTAATATAAAGTATACTCATAGAAATTAGCAGGACATTATTTTGCAGGATAAGTACCTTTGAGTAAGTTTAGCTGGTAATCCTTCACAGAGACTCTCAGCCGTCAATTCACAAGAGGCAGAGGGGAAGAGAAACAAGGGTTTTTTGACCTTGCATTTATAAAAGAAAGAACTCAATTTGGTGTCCTTCCCTCTGGAGAGGATACTACAGGAAAGCTGAAAATCATAGAACAGCTTGGATTGGAAGGGACTTTAAAGATCATCCAGCTCCAACTGCCCTACCATAGGCAGGGATGCCACCCCATAGATCTGGTTGCCCAGGGCCTCATCCAGCCTGGTCTTGAGTATTTCCTGGGATGGGGCATCCACAGCTTCTCTAACCTGTTCCAGTTCCTCACCATCCTCTGAGTGAAAAGTTTCCTCCTAAACTCTAATACAATCTCCCTTCTTTTATTTTAAAACCATTCTCCCTTGTCCTATCATTGTCTGCCTGAGCAAAAAGTCAGTCTCCATCTTTTTATAAGCCCCCTTTAAGTATTGAAAAGCTGCAATAAGGTCACCTCAGAGCCTTCTCTTCTTCAGGCAGAACATCCCCAACTGCCCTTCTTCATAGGAGAGGTGTTCCAGACCTCTAATCAACTTCTTAGGCTTCCTCTGGACCCGCTCTGACAGGTCCTCATCCTTCTTGTGCTGAGGGCCCCAGGCCTGAACACAGTGTTCCATATGAGGCCTCACAAGAGCAGAGCAGAGGGGGACAATCACCTCCCTCAACATGCTGGCCAGTACTCTGCTGATATAGTCCAGGACACAGTTGGCCTTCTGGGCTGCAAGCACACATCAGTGGCTTATGTCAAGCTTCCACCAGAACCCCCAAGTCCTTCTCTGAAGAGCTGCTCTCAATGAGTTCTACTGTGTTCTCCACCCAGTCTGTGCTCATGACTGGGATTGCCTTGACTCAGGTGCAGCACCTTGCAGTAAGACTTGTTGAACTTCATTAAGTTCACATGGGCCCAGTTTTCAAATTTTCAAAAAGCAAGGAGAAAAAAAAAAAAAAGAGAGAGAGAGAGAGAGAGAACGCGCATGAGAGAGCAAATACCTCAGTGTTTTTATATTTCAGGAAATATCATCTGCTAATCTGATATGTCTGACTATGATTGGCTCTGTGTTTCTGTAACATGGGAGGCAGACCCAAGAATGGATTTAAAGCATATACATACATCCAACACCTTTGCTAGAGATACCCCAGTAACTGTGTTGGTTAAAGCATTCACACTGTAATAAGAAACATTTCAACTCTGGATGTGTCCCATCCATGCCTGATCCATCCAGACTACAAAGAGTAGAAGAGAAGCTGAAACCCTTGGTAAAGTACAAGACAGCTTAGCCCATAGTTCACATTACACAAAGACAATACAGATGAAGGACAACCAATTTTGAGAGGATTTTGATATCCACTTAACTAGTAGTGAAAGCATAATTTACCACTTGGGTAATAAAACACACCAGTCTCCAGAGGTGTCAGGACTCTCAACTTCTAATTTCCAGCCTGTTTGGAGTTATGCAATTTTGGAGTCCTAGAAAGAAATAACTTATTGAAATTATGCTGCAGATAATACAGTTCCAACTACGTAAACAGGAATTGTGGTTTTCAAACATCAGAGCCCCTAGCAATGATGGTTTCCACTGTTTAATTCTGTGTTGTGTGAGGAAACCTTCCCTCTTCTTTGTTTTAAAGTTCAGCATGATTAACTTTATTATATTTATTTTTAGTTGTTTTGTTATGAGAAATCCATGTACCAAAGTCTGCTCTCAGATTTCCTGAACTCAGCAAGAGCTGATATTATGATGTATCCCCAATGCATCCACCCAGCTTCTGTTTCTGCTATACTGAATGTGCCGTCAAACAGCATCCTGTTGACTGGTCTAGAGTACAAGCAGATGATATGCTTTCCAGCAACACTGGGTACTAGATTGGAGAGAAGATGCCTTAAAGCCAACGCTGTCCTCCCTGATCTTTGGACATGACAATATTCTAGACAGTAACAGAGAATCAGTGACACTTTGTCCAATGAGCTCTTGACTGTTTTGCCTCCATGATATCATTAAACAAACTACTGTTCAAGGATAGCCAAGCACAGTGCTGTAGAGAAGACATAGAGACTCCTTATATATGCATTTCTCTGACTGTGTGCTACACAGAGTGATGGTTTGTTTTGAGGATTTGTATTGTATGGACACCGGAGGTTCCCCTGAAAAAACAGATACTTTACACACACAAATGGGAAAGAATTTGCTCCAAATAAACTTACAGCCTAAGTGGGGGTACATTAAACACTAACAGGCATGTTACATCCTTTGACTGCAAAACAGTTGCAAGATGAGGCAAACCAGGGACCTGGCTGTGTTCCAGAGACAGGAATATAACCTAAAGGTTCAAGCAGAAGTCACAGAGGTGGTAGAAAGAAAGATCTATGCCTGAGATAAAAAAGAAAGAAGAAGAGATGATCTCTTATCTTTGGGTAATTTTTCTTTTCTTTTTTTTTTTTTTTTTTTCATGCTTTACATGAAGGTTGAGAACTTGTTCAGTAACAATTACTGTTAAAACTACAGAAAGAGAATCCTGTTCTGTGCCCCAAGGATTTCACAGGCTAATTGCATTTATAGTTGCTGGTAGCATAGGCACCATGTACATGTGTGCTGTATTTGCACCATTGTCCATCCTGGGTAACAAATCTAATTTGATCCTTTTGCATGGTAACAGAGGTTTAATTCCCTGTGATATAAAACCAGGCCTGAGTTGGTCCACACATTGTATGGGGAGTATGTGGTCAGTAACGTCTCTATCCCCATCCTCTGAGCACAAAAATAAATGGGAAAAACTGGAAGAAAAATAATGCCTGAGGTCAAGCAGGAGGCCCTTTAATATGAGGTAACAAATAAATAGAATATTTTTCCTTCCAGGGATGGGAGGAGGGCAATTAGCAGAAAAAGGCAATTCAGAGCACGTACAGAGCCAAATGTTTTCCTGAAGCACCTCTCATATGAAGTATCCCTCTGCGAGGATTCAGCCTAGCTCTGGCTTCACCGTAGCTATATCTCTCCTTGACCTCTGGAAAGTCTTCAGAGTTTGGGATCCATCCCGACCACACACAGCCAGGTGTGTTTAACAGCCTGAAGCTTGTAGCAGAGGAGAAGACAAAGCCATCTTTGTCAAGCTGGCCAGCTAGTCAGGTGACCGCAGTGTGTGGCCTGCTGGGACACAGCACTGCCTCATGCCAGTGCAGGCATGGGCATGGGCTTGGCCATGGGCATGGGGTGCTTCCTGAACCCACAACTGGGACAGAACCATGTCAGCCGCTGCTATAACCTCTCCTCAAAGGCCCAAACACCCTCTCCAAGGCTGGGAGGCTGCACAGGATGGACAATGAAGGATACTTCTGGGAGCTTTCTGATCAGCCTGTTGCAGTCTTGTCATGATATTTGCAGGCGGAGATTGCAGCTTTTGCATTATGTTTTGTCAAAAAAAAAATAAAAAAAATCCAGGGAAGACATGGATTTCTACTCCAATTTCCTAGTCAGGCATAACTTCCTGGATAGAGACATTTCTTCCAACTTATTTATTTATTTTCCTTCAAGTGCAACTTAAACCTTCCCTTCCTGTTGGGAACAACAGCTGCAGCACACGACATCACCTTGCCAAGCCTGAGTGACTGTAAAATACCATTTACCTTGAAGCAAGATAGTATCAAAGAGAACAACTGTATGGGTCTGAATATGAATTCATTGCATAGCTCTGGTTAGGAGGAGGAAGAGAAGCTGCTGTATCACTTCTGAGCTAACTCTCTTGGACCTGAAAGGACTGTCACATCTAAAAGCATTTCTGAGACAAAAAGGGAATTTTTGTTTCCTTGCTTAGAAAAACACTCTAAGCTTTCAAAGGTTGGAGACACAAAAGTATTCACTAGGGCAGGAAGCAGATACTTCTTCTACAGGTTAATGGGAATATGGTGGCCCCAGAAGATGAAGTAATTGGCTGATGAAAGCCACACACACACTTCCCAGCATTCCTACATTATCCCACAGATCTGATAGATCCTGTATGAATGCCAAAGTGTTTAGATAAAAAAAAAAAAAAAAAATGCTTTCAGCTACCCTTGTGTTACCTTCAACTTTTTGCCTTTCTTGAGGGGATGGGGTTGCTGGAAGCAACCTTTAAAGGTTACAAGGGAATTCAGACAGGCTGGAAAATGATGATTAACCACATTTTTTCCCCAACCTCACCCCACTCCAATCTTTTGCTCTGGGTTCCTTTAGTGCCTTCTGTCCCCTGAGGCCCTGAGTTGATGGAGGGTTGGGGGAGGCAGACAGCACTGGGCTGCTCTTTGTTTCGTGCCCTGGTCCCATGCTCCTCCGGAAGTGTGTTGGGCTGTGTGGAGCTGTTGTGCTCACTTCCCTTTTCAACATCACATATTTCCTATTAACGATGAGTGGGAAAGGTCAGGGAGGGTCTCTTTAATGGCCTGCTCGAGGGCAAGCAACAGCCTTGCAAAATGGGTCCCAGGCTCTCTGATTTCCTGGGATTTCTAGTCTATTCAATAAGCAAAGAAAGAAATCTTAAGAAAACCAAAGAAACGAAGGTGAATGAACATGAAAGGAGACTTTCCCCATGTGGGCTTGGTTCTGGCAGAATCTTGTTCTGTAACGTTGAGCATGCCTTTCCCAGTGATTTTGGTGGTAGGAAAGTAGCCTTAACAAGAACCAAGATAGATAAAGGAAGAATTGCATAGGTGCATGGGGTTAAACAGTAGGAACTACAGGACACAGATTATGGCAGTCCAGTGGTTTATGTCTATGCAGTTTCAAATAATCCATCACAGAGTGTCTAGGAAATGTTACTAACTGTTACTAACATAACAAGGGCATCAGTACCTTCCATCCCTTGATTCAGCTACAGTGGCTGAGAAGTCTTCTCCACAGGAATTCTGAGATTTTTCAGGGATCAGGACGATGAAAGTTTTAAATGTAATAAACTTGCATAACAACCCTTCTCATGCTCCAGGACAGAAAGGCCCAATTTTACCTGTGTGCTTTGCACTTCAAATACAAAAGTAACATGCCCATTTTTATTTCAACAAGGAAGCCAGCTGGTGTAAATCAATGTTGTGAATTGAAACCAGTGGAGCAATGTCAGGAGGTTTTGCTGTATTTTTTCCTCTTTGTTTTGTGCCTTGCTTTGCTGTGTCTATCACTAAATGTTCCAGAGCTCTCTACCACAAGCCCAGAGTGTGGAAAGTGCTGATCCAAGTTGTTTACTGTATCTGTGCTCCCAAACAAGCTGTTATTTGGCATTGGCATGTAAATAAGTCAATTCTTTTCATCCTGTAGTTGCTAAATAAATACTACGAACCAAGTCCACGGCACTGAATTTTTGCAGGAGGTCACCGAGATGATTTCACAGAAATATCCAGCAACGGTTTTGCAAAACAGGATGAGTCTCAGCCTGAATTTCATGACTCTGTTTTTTTCCACTTCTATTCCAATGGTTACTGTGTTTTTGCTGTCACAGACAGGCAGCTAATTAACACTGACTCTTGGAGACCAGGAAAATGAAAACTGCACCCACTCTTCGTAGTATCTAAGACATTTGTGTTATGAATTACTTGAATTTTGGTAGGAGGTAGAAGTCCTAGCACATGTGAACTACTGTGTATGCATTCTAACAATAACTGTGTACTGCTGACTGCAGTATAGAGTACAGATAGCCAAACAGATAGCTGTGCATGGCAGCAATATAAACAAGACAGCTGGTAGCTTAGTCCAGGCTGAAGAACTTGCTGTGGAGTATGCATAAATTATTCCATACAAACCAATAAATATATCCTATTAATAAAGAACAACTGCCTGTTAATTAAAATACAAATACCAATACTAAGAGGAAAAAAAATGTATAATCTTTACTCCACAGATGACAAACTGAGGCAGAGATTAATCAGTTTGCTCAGGATTCCACAAGAAACCTGTGTCAGAGCCAGGACTGCAGTTACTCACACATCAGCCTGTGCCTCAGCCACAGGCTCTTCCTTGGCTGAGCACATTTCAGGTTCATGCTATACACTGACATAACTACTGTGATCCAGTAAATGCCATTCTCAATTTACACTCGTTAACAGGACAGGATCAGACTGTGAGTGTAAGGATGCTGCTGGGCAACAAAAATTGAAAGCTTTGATTTTGATCTCACCTAGTGACAACAAGCATTTTTGGAAGAGACTCACACAGCAGTGAGTTTTGCACCTAAATAATATCAACAGTCCTCAGTAGGGGCTTGAGAGGCAAATCTAATAGGTGAGTCTGGATTTGGCTAAGAATGAAAAGAGTGTTTTCTTTCCACCGGTTGCTGGCTAGTAAAAGCAAAGGGGTGGAATACATCCAACTTGCAAAACTTGAATACAGTTACTGCTATCTGCAAATGGGTGCCCCTCCCCGCTCATGTGAGCTACACAGGCAAAAGAGAATGACACATGTGCTGTTTCCTTTTCCAGTTGTAAAGGGGTCAGGAGCCAGGCAAGGAGAGCCTGAACAAGAGCCGCATTTTCCTGGGCTCTTCCAGCTGTTCTGTTCAATCCCGCCGTCGGTTCTGAGCAGGGAAGAGAGACTGTCAACACAAATAAGGCATTTTTCAAAGGCGTAAATTATGAGTTACCAAAACAATACGACATCTCAACCACGTGAGTACCCTTATCCCCCCTCCTTACAGTAAGAGTGGATTTACCAGTCTCTGCTTAAGGAAAAGAATCTCAAATGCATTTCATATGAAAGGGGGAAAAAAATAAGAAAAAGAAAATGAATGCCTGAGACTTATTTGGAAGGAAAAAAAAAAAAAAAGTTGTGATGAAACTGTTTTCCTTTTTAATTCTTTGTGTGTGTGTGCATGTGTGTGAAGAACTGAAACTGGCTCTGCAAACTCTGCCTTGTGAATAGGACGGAGCAAAGTCAATAATGTTTCCATCTAAACCCTGGCTTAGAAAGGTTTCATTTAAATAATTTTCCCTCCCCACTCCGCCTTCAGGAATGAAAATAGAGAGCATTTCAAAAGCTTACTGACGCTTTTCTAAGATATTAATGGTGCTGCCCAACTTCTGTTTAGAGTCTCAAGCTGTCTGTGTGTAATATGAGACGCAAGCCACAAACTGACAGTCTATATTTAAAGTCACAATGCATTTCTGCTCCTGGAAATTTAGAAATGTGGGTTTAAGGACAAGCAAATTAGTTTCTCAGCAAGGGAGGGTACAGGAAGGCTAGTCCTCTTCTGGCGTAACTCTGCATATTTTAGTAAACTTGGAAAGAAAGAACTTGGCCTGAACAGTCAAGTGAGCACAAAAGCTTAACTGCAGCGTGGTAGCATTCCTTTGGGGACAGTATAAAAAAGAAAGTGGAAAGGAAGGAGATGGATTCTGGTCTGATAAACAGAAAAGTCAATAGAAAAAACTCTTAAGTTTTTGGTGCTGCAATAACAGGATGTGACTCTGTATCTTTTTCATGGTTTTGATATAGTCTTTCTTGTTTTAATTCAAGGCAATAATTTTGTAATATTTTTAATAAACAAACTGCCAATATCAGAATTGTTTATCATACCACAGTATCAGTAATGAAACCAGAAAGTACAGACAGGATTGCTGGGAGGTGCCAGCAATTCCAGATTTGTTGTGAGAATATTTGGTCTGTATGGAGGTTAACAGCAACGATGCTTCCCAAGCTTTGAATGGGGCGGGCTGATCCAGCAGAAATGGCACAGTGAGCAACATCTCTGGAATCCCAGCTAGAAATTTCTATTTACCCATTAGTCCTTTTTGCAAGTTCCTACCAACCTGAAAGATGACATGCTAGCTTTATCTTACATTTTATTCTATTTTATTCAGCACTTTATGAGATTATAGCTTGTTAGCTATAGATTCTGTTTTAGATTGTTTTCTATTATTGACAGAAAAGTAATAAGATTAATTCAGGATTCTAGGAATAAAATCAAAAGCTTGAGTAAATTACTGACACTTGGTGCTCTCAAAATGTGTGCAAGAAGGTGGTAGTGACTCACTGAGGTGCATTTTGCTTATTGTGCAATATCAACAAGGGTCCAGACCCAACCTTGCATCTCTAGTAACAGGCTTGGCCAGGTGACAAGTCCAGGACCAGTTCCACAGTCCTGAATCCATATGTATCACTCCTGTGACAGATTCAGCTTGTCAGAGGACCCCACAGAAGGCCATAAGGTGGAGCTAGATGAGGTGTTAGTTTGTCTTTGGGGGTGTTCTATACTTATAATGAAAAATGCTGATGCATCAGGTTCTCTGATATTTTTCCAAAATCTAGGCAGGAATTCTCAGCTTGAACCACTTTAAGAACATAGGATTGCCACTAAAAAAAATAAGTGGTTTGCAGTGGAGCTAGAATAAGAATTCTGACTGAAATAAAGTGACTATCTATTCTTCACTTGTCCTCATAATTTCCCTTACTGATTCAGACAGGATGCTCCTGTGTTTTATTTCAGTTTGTATCTCTTTGATGTTGTTGTTGTTGCTTTTCCTGTTTTGTTTTGTTTGATCATTTGTTTTAATGATATGGATCAAATGCAGAGATAAAGAATAAAATTAATTTACAGGGAAGTCAGTACCATATTCTTGTATAATGCAAGTCTGGTGCATTATTTTTATAATGGCTGAGGTTTTGGGGGGGTCGGGTTTGGGAAAAAGGGTCTTATTTATTAAGTTAAATTCCAGTAATTTTTGCAAGCTACAAGATAACAAAAATTGGTGTATTGCAGAGCTTGGGCAACAGATACTTGCCAAGAAGGGAGAATGTTCAGGAAAACAAATCTTCTTCATAAATATGATGAAAATCTTCGAAATGGGTGTGAAAATGCATTAAGCATCAGCAACACCCTTTGACTATGCTGAACATATTAATTATTTCCTGTGTACTTGCAGGTGAGACCATAGAGCAGCTACCTACTGATGTAAACTGAACAGGGTTAAGTTACTTAATTGCTCATGTTCTTTGCTTATCTCCTTGTATACACTTGCAGCTGATAAGGGATTTTTATTCATTCTATAAATACAGTATTATCCTGACAATCCAGGTGGGAGCAGACTGCTGTTTCAGATATAAAATGTTCACCTCTGCAAAGACAGCAAATGTATTCTGCCTCACTATGGGGGTGCTGTACCACCTAATGTCAGGCAGTTCCCATGCCTGGCTCTGATATCCCATCCTGCTCTGTATACTCGGTGGAGAGGCAGGTGAGCCAGCAGTTCGGTCTGCTGATGTTAGACAGTGTGTAGTGTATTTATTCCATCATTCATGGTTAATGAACATTTGTGTGTGGCTGGAATAAAATGGAATACCTAAGGAAAGAAGTCTGCTAACAAAACCAAAAATGGAGTTCAGGTTTCAATTTCATTAGCTGGGATTCAATACAATATTGTGTTGTGAATATATCTTCAGTTTCTTTTTTCCTCTTTTTATTATTATTATTGTTATCATAAGCATTATTAAAGGGACCTAGTTTCACTGCAGGGATGTGAACTTCCTGATTTTTAAATACAACTTTTTTTTTTTTGTCTTTTTCTGTTAATATATTTGCTTCTTCCTACCTCTGCTCAGATGCACAGGCAATAGCTGCCTGACTTATTACACAATAGGAGGAATTCCACAAGTTTGGGAATCTTAACTCAGACTGAAGCTTTTGCCCTTTTCCTGTTTGACTGCAATGATCCAGTTGCAAGGCAATGGGGCAGCTCAAATGAGGTGAGGAACTCACGCAAGTAAGCGTCACCAGGTCAAAGGTTCAGTCTGGGAAGGCAGTGAGTTATGCAAAGCCATCTTTGGGGGTCAAAGGTGTTCATCCCCTCAGAGGAGGTGATCTGTACCTTTGAGGATTTAATCTGTACCAGGCATGCTGGGAATGTTTTATCTGGGGCCTCCTATACTCCACATGCCAACTTTCAGATTAATTAGGGATTATGAGGAGCAGATCATGTAGGTTGCTGCTCAGGGGGAGCAAACTCTACACTGCCCTGTCCCAGGTGCAGGAGGTCTTGGTCCCACCATGTGCAGATTCTCCACCTGCCACAATGACAGCTAGAGCTTCTCCAAAAAGAGTCCAGTATGTGCGAGCTAGAGCTTCTCCAAAAAGAGTCCAGTATGTGCGTGCTGTCCTCTCCAGAGAGGCTGAGAGTTTAGCAAAGGTGGCCCTCAACAAAGGTGAAATAACTTAAAGCTGTGAATGGTGAGTCTGGTTCTGAGGGCAGTCTTGCCCCATAACTCATGATGCAGTCCATCTAGGGGCTGTAAACTGGTCCTTTGATTATTCCCAGAGCAATACAAGTACCTTCGCACAGGGGCTGTGAAATGCCACAAATGATTCCTGTAGCCTTTTAACCATATTATTCACTGCCTTGAAAGTAGATTTGTTTTCATTGCCCTTAATCAACAGAAGTGCTTGTCTGTGAGAGTAAATAATAATAAATAAATAAATAAATAAATAAATAAATAAAAGGAGAGACTTGATTATGAAAATGTTGGTCTTCACTGGTAAACTTGTGAGCATTTATAAATGAGGAAATCTGTGTATTATAATAACCTCTCATTTTTAGCACAGAAGGCTCAAAATGTGTCCCACAAACATTTATGTAAATTGAATACCTCTGCTTACATATTTGTCTACCACCACTGTGCATATGAATGGGAAAATTTGGCTTTATACCGTACAGCTTCTGCTTGACACTCTCACTGCCTGAGATGTGTGTGAAAATTTGTAAATTCGAAGTCTCAAAAGTCACCTGAAATTTCAGTAATTAACAGCAGAACTGCTGGCAAATTGCTAAGCTGGGGGCAGAAGACAGATGTCCATCAAAATAAGAACTGGCTTTTTTAAAATACGGATTTTTCAGCATTTCTGAGCACTGCTACCCCACCCCCCCCCCCAAAAAAAAAAAAAAAAAAAAAAAAAGAGAGAGAGAAAGAGAAAGAAAAAAGATTTAGACAGTAGAAGATGTTAAAGATTCAGTTATGGCTGCTTATGTGGTTAAGCCTATTAGTAACACAGAATTGCACAGTGTCTGCATCTCATTGCTGATATGCTGCACCTTTCTTTCTAGGCTCTTGTGTAATATACCCCATATCTATCACTGTTCCAATGACTGAGTCCAATCAGCAAAGCCTTTTGTAAAACAGGCTTTTTGGACTGCATTCTCTAATGAAAGTCTGTTTGTGTGTCTGCTCTGCAGAGTGCCTGTCTCTATTGTTGCGGAGGGATTAGTATTCCTATAGCACAGAGAAATTCAAGAGGGATCTGATTGTTCTAGGTGCTGTACAAACACCCTTTCCTCAAAAGGCTGGTAGCCTCCATGCAGCAGAAAGTTTATAGGTTGGAGAAAAATGACTGCTTTCCATTCCATCGGCATCTTTTGGCTATGGAAAGTCACGTATAGCAGCCACAAGGTAGGAACAAGAATAGATTACAGTAGATCCACTAGGGCAAGAGCTCTTTGATTCCTACTCTTTATAATTCTGTAATTTCTTAATACATGCAATACATGCTTGGGGAAAAAAAAGAAAAAAAAAAAAAAAAAAGACACCACCACTGTAGCTTGAAAGTCATTTATTAGCTGGCTTCCTTGTTTCTCACAGAAACATCAGAAAAACTTTTAAGTTCAGTGTTTGCCACTATTGGGATCTTTGCTTTGTGGTGGTGTTTTTTTTCTTCTGTGGTGTTGTTTAGTTTTTTTTTCTTCACATCTGACTTGTGATAAGAAATGCATGAAAAACTCAGAGAGAACTCAATGCTGTAGTGACAAGAATACTTGAACACCATAGCTGGGTAGGTATTTGGGCAGCACACAGACCATGACTTAATTTTCTAAGTCAAATGCAGTAGACAGTTACCATAGTTCATGAGAAATCCACCTGCTGCTAAGCATTCTGAAAACTACTTGGCAAATGGAGTGGCACTTGGAGAAATCAGGCTTGGTTTACTAGCAGTTTATGGACACAAACAGAGAAAAGGACCATCTGCTCTGGATAATTTATTTGTATCCCATAATTCAACTACATGAAGCAACAATCATGCAACATAATAATAGGCATGCAGCTCATCATTTGTAGCTGAAATAAGATCCATGCTCCTCAATTTCTCCAAGAGTTATCATGATCTAATTCACACCAGATTCCTCTCTCTCCAATGTTAGCACAGAAATACAACGTGCTGCCTTGTGCTCTGTTGCTCCCTTATTGCAGATGTACCTTGCACGTGTAGTTTCACCAATGAGACGTCTGGCTAAGTGATTTTCCTCTTAATTAATCTTCTCATCTGCAAAGGAGACCAGTTTCTCATATCTGTTTCTCTTCTGACATATGTTTCACCACAGGGTTCTTCCTGATGAAGCAGAAAACTTCACTGAAAATCTCAACGGGTTAAACTTGTTCTGCTGCATTTAAGTTTTAAAGTGATTTTTTTCCCTTCCCTTTCCCTCTCTTTTTCATCTTTGAAAGAAATTCCAGTTATTTCATGAGGGTCTACCTCTTTCTTCTTCAGATAAGCCCTGAAATGGAGTTAAGCTTTTTATCAGTAAGTTGCAGGGGGGCCTTTGAACACACCCTGTGACAGCTCCATGTTATTGTGAGTGATAAATGCCTGTTTTACTGGGGACTGCATGTTTAAAATGTCTAATTTGATGAGGTGGTCCACGTTACAAAGAGCATATGTGACAAGGTTATAGCACAGCAGAACCAAATATTAAGTCTTTACATATGTGTAGTGTTTAGATTTGGAAAGAGACATTATTTTAGCACCGGCAAACCTGTGAAGTGGATTAGAATTCTTTACGTACACACAATATGCATTGTGCATGTATATATATTATATAGTTTATATCTGTATGTATACTTATATAGAGATAAGTATAGACACCTCTTTTCTGTATTTATACGCTTTTTCACTAGTCAGACTTCTGGTTATGGAGAGTTTTATTTCCCTGGCTGCATCTCTGTTCACAGACCGACACCCACAAGCTCATCTTTCCTTTTTTATATGATAGATACCTTCAGAAGTAGCAGAAAAATGACCAGATTTTTGAAGGCTTAGCAGAGGCATAAACTCAACAACAAGAAAGAAAGCAAGAAAGAGGTTTAGGCTATATATAAGAAGTTGGAAATATTACAAAATATCCTTTTCATATGATATAGTAAAACATCAGTGAAGCATCCATATTCTCTTGCAGACATAAGATTCAGGTGCCTCTCTGCTGACTGTATATACGGCCACAACCAGTCAGCTCACAAGGGTAAAGAAACTGAATCATTCTGTATTTGGACTTAAAGCAGCATAACATGTGCCTGACCATCTTGGATGCTATTGCAGGATCCATGTCTCCATAATCAAAGATAATGATTTAAGAAATGAGAAGGAAGATTCTTTGTGCTGGGAGAATTGCCTAGTTGCATCTCTAGGAAAATTTTCTAGGGGAAAAAAAAAAAAAAAAAGTTTTAGCATATTCATGGTGAAATAAAACTAATTCTTTACAGAATAGCTACCCTCCTTTGGAAACAGAATCAAAACCCAGTTGAATTCTGTAATTCTGTAGCAACCTCAAATTGTGAAAAATAAATTTATACTGGAATAGCCTTCACAGAATTGTTACTGCAGATTAACTTGATGCCTCTGCATAAACAACTTTCTCTCTATGCAACAAGAATAAGCTTATTTTCTGAAAAAAATAAAAAATAAAAAAATCATATTAACCTGTAAGCAAGGTCCTTCTCATCTGTTGTTTGGATATTTCAAAAATTTCAGTCACTTAATAGGGGATGAAAAAGCAGCTGCTGATTACCAGCTTTAGCTAAACCAAATAATCCTTAGGTAATGCAAATAGTTCAGAAATCATGTAACCAGAGAAATTAAAGGGTTACATGTACATGAGCAGATAGAAAAAATATATTTGTAGTGGATTGTGAAGTTAGCTTAAAAATGTTGTCATCCAAGAATTCAGGAAACTTATGCAACTTTTCCAAAATTCTGAAGTAACTAAAATGATACTCTGTATTTTTATATTTTATTTCTATCTTCTGAGATCTACATGGGTGTAATGTTGAATTTGATTTTAAATGTTTTCTTCATACATATTAGGGCTGGAAATTTACCATTTTATTATGAAATCACATTTTCAGTAGATATTGTTATTTCTTGAAACTTTAAGGAAGCCCTCAGATCTCATGAGCTAGCACAGGTTGTTCTTCTAATTATATGATGGTTCATTCAAGTGTCATGAACGCAGTCCCTCTTCTGTCCAACACAGGGAGCAAAAAATTAAATTCTTGAAGTACCTTGATGCAAAGATGCTCTCAGAGAGTGGACTATTTTCTGATTATTACCCTTCTCTTACATCTGCCCACTCAGATCATCTAGTTCAGATATCCTCTGCACCTCCTAGTACTTCATGCCTATCCCTTTCTCAGCTCACTAGTAAGTGCTCATATCTCAGCAAAGGACAGTCATGGAGGTCTCGGTTGTTAAACACCATTTTCTCGCTTCTGTCAAGGACATTTCTGGCAGTGGGAAGGAAGAATAGCACAGGAAAGGAAGACATAAATCTTCTCTTGTCAATGGGCTGAAGCATGTTTCCTTTGGGAGTTGCCCTGTCTTCCTTCTCCATCTCTCTTCTCCATTGGTTTCTCTTTGCTCTCATCTTCACAGATTGCTATGAAACACCTCCCCCTCTCCAGATCTTTCCTGTCATGACATAGGCATTTTTATTTCAAACCTGGGATATATGTTGTTTACATCCTGGATCCCACGATTGGGAGAGTTTATTATTGTCTGTCTCGCTTGAATTTCCATAATTATGTCAGCGGATTTTGATTTTTTGAGTCTCTGATGCACACAAATCCAATTTTCCCTTTCCTGAACTCATTTGGATCATTTTTTTTTTTATTTTTTTTTTTTTTAAGAAGCCTTTACAACCAGTTCCTAATGTCAGTTAAGCTATTGGTGGAAACAGGGGGATATACACAGGATTAATCTGCATCTCTACAGAAAACCCTGCATGAGGCGTTGAGCAGAGCAGACCAGGGAACAAAACAGCCTTCAGAGCCATGCTTCCATTCCAGCTTCCCCTTTGCTTTGTGAAAAGGAGAACCCATGGTTTTCTTGTTCTTTTTCAAAACCTTTTCAAAAATTTCAAAACCTTTTTCAAAACTCATTATGCTCTGCGTACCTGGCCACTTTTTCTCTTACTCATCCCATTCCTTTGCCAGTCATGGAAACAAGTGGCTTCTCTAAAGAGTAGAAAAATGGCTTATGCTAACACCTGCATGGCTGAGAAGAATAGCAGGTCGGGGAGAAAAAGGGTGCTTTGTTGACTCTTCCTGTGCAGGCTGTGACCACCTAATCGAAAGAGACAAATTCTCATGAAACCTTCTTGATTGCCTTTGATGCCTTTTTCCAGTTCCCAGTGAGAGGTGGGTTCTCCTCCATGTTTAGAACTCAAGCAGTGGTTAGCGTCCGGGCTTTGCATTATTCCTAAAAAAAAGGAAAATCACCTTCTATAACACATTCCCTTGAGCTGGATGGATCCAGCCTTCAGACACCACTCCCATACAATTCACTTGCCCATCTAGGAGAATTTGAAGTAAGCTTAAGCCCAAGTCATTTCCAAAAGGCAGTCATACATGGTAACTTCATGTAGTGAGAGATGGGAAGGACAGATTTGTAAAGCCCTCAGAAAGAAGCTAGTTTGCTCATAGCCTGGGCTAGCCAAGTCTTTCCTTGTTTCCAGCTCTCCAATCAATGTTTCCTTCCTAGTCATATTAACAACAAGCTTTTACCATCTTTCCTTTCACATCCTTCCTACTCCTTCTTGATAAAAACAATCTTCTCTCCTGCATAGCTCCCCTACATAATCTCTTTTTATTTTGCTTTGTTTAGTCTGTAAATTCCTCAGGACTGAATTCACCTCTTCTTCCATTTCCTTTCTAAACAAAAGTCACCATAAAATTGTTTGCCACTTTTGTGCTCACGATGAGGAGAGCTAAATACATCCGTCTTCCCAAGTTACGTCATCATGTATCTCATTCTGGACAGAGATGCCAGGAGACTTCCTGAAACCTAAAGATAAAACACAAAAAAACAACCTTAGGTATGACATCAACTTGCAAAGCATATCAAGCTGGAAGAACTCTAGGATTTTCTCCTTGAAAATAATTTTCCCCTAAATATATTCATTTATATTCTCTGAGATAGTCTCTAGACTGTGGAGATCAAAGCAAACTGGAAATCCTGCAGAGTTTTTAAGTGCGTTCAAGGTGCATTGTTTCAAAGCCTTGTGCCTGAACATTCAAACACCATGGAAGAAATGAAGTAGCAGGTGGTAACACATGTAAACATGATTGTTCTAATCTTCATACTTTTCAACTTGTCAAAGCCTAAGTTTGCGACACATTATGTGACAAAGAGCAAAAATAAGGGATGATGCATGCACACACACACACATAGGGGAGCATAAAATCCAAGGACACCAGCCAGCTTTGGATTTTCTATTTCAGCCACATTTGTGATCTTGTAAGTTATTTACAGCAATAAGGATATGGATTTACCAAATTTATGCAGAACTTGCAAATCTGTGCACAGAGGGAGTGTTGCTTGGGAGACTGGAATACAACACTGTAGTTGTCTACTACCTTACTTTTTTTGCAAGTAAGTTTTTCCAAGGTAAAAAGTATAAAATGCCATCCATTACAGGCTAGTGGCAATTTTTAAATGTCTGTGTATTGTGAACAGAGATAACCAGTCTCTAATGTTCCTCACTTAGCAACTGAATCATTGTAGAAATATTTAAGGTGGTTTCAGAGAGTCAAAGGGAGGTAAAATTAGACTATTTTTCTTTTTATTACCAATAAAGAAATATAAAAATCATAACAAGAGGTGTCCCCCAGATCTGTCCTCTCTCTTACCATAACTTTTGGTTTATGTTCTCTGATCAGCTCGTGCTGCAAACATACAGCTTCATCACCTGAAGTCCTGGCATGTAAGCAAATATTTGACAATTTCTGCTTCTTTCAGGTTTGTACAGATGTTCTCAGGAAGCACCCTACTCACTGTAAGGTAGCATTGCTTTGCTGAAGTCAATGGCATTGAGATAATTGTGCTCTGGAATTTGAGATTGCTCATATTGATTTCATTGAAGCTTGGATGAGAATTTACTGATTTAAGATATTCACTTTTTAGTATTACTATGCTTCAAATGTCTTAATTTAGTTCCAAGCAGCCTCATCTACTATCACCACAAATTTTAATGAAGGCTAAATGATTTATCAGTGGTAACTAGAGCTGTTGTGAGAATCAGCCGTGAAGACAGGGAGTAGCAAACAGAAATAAACCTATTGAGTATGTTCCAAAAGAAGAATCCTTCCTGCCGATTCAAGTTTCTTGCAAATTAAGAAAATACGTATATGGCTCCTGAGTTCATTCTCCATCGGGATTAATGATTCAAAAGGGACTCCTTGTACCACAGAGGAGTAAATCACCCCTCCTACTTTTGGCCGGCAGGATGTGACTGGGGAGATAAATGCTTTTTATTTCTCTGACCTTTGCTATTGCTTCTTGGTAAAAGATTTCCCTTTCTGGAATTTGTTAATATAAGACAAAGACTCTTCCTCCTCCCACATTCTGTGTGAGATGCTTAATTTCTTCATCCTGGGGACATAAATTTGAGCTAGAAATACAGCATGAGCCAAGCCCTTCTCTTGGATTACCTGTGCTGATTGCCTTCAGATGGGATGAATGAAACCTTTAATTTCAATTGTATCTGACTCTTGTCAGAAGGTTCATGACTGACTAGAGCAACAATGTGGTGGCAGAGATGGATGAAACTGTTTTAAGTGTCATTCCTATATAAGTTAAGATCAGCTTTAAACACTGGGGGAGAGAGCAAGTGGAGGTAGAACCACATGACAGTTTTAAGACAAGATGCAGCCTATAACAGCCAGCTCTTCCCCCCTTCATGACTTATACTTCCTTCAAGGAAAAGGTCATGGCTTCTCTCCCAGCTACTGCGAGCCTTCCCCAGGCAGGAAGCATATCCTGTGTCCTGTTTTCTCCAGGGGCCAGCAGCAGAGCAGAGGGGACCATTGGCTTTCACTGTTCTGTTCTTAAGTGACCTAAGTACCCAAGCAGTGGGTAGATCTCCCTCCCTTTCAAATGCTTAACAGCCCACCCCAGGCCTTTACACAGTCCAGCAGCTGCTGGAGGTGACCAGAAGGGGAAAAACAAGCTATTCCCTTTGGAGGCCTGGCTGACTATTTTTGTCAGATATGAAATTGCAGCAGTCACTGGGGGGGGGAAGTAAATGTCTTGTGATTAAAAACTGCATCTGTGATTTCTTCCTGAGGAGAGGGGTGTATTTTCCTCACTGGATGAGAAACTGGAACATCTAGTACTGTGTGGCATATTAAGGTAGCAGCTTGCTATCTGTGGGCAAATGCATCCATATCCCTAAAAGGATTTGTACTTCTTCTCTCCCATACTGGACATAATCCTGGGTGGGGGGAGATGTAGCAAGAAATGCAAAATAAAGTCCCTTCGTAGGTGCAAAGTCATGGCAAAACAGATGTGGCTGAGGGCCATATAATTTCTCCAGACTCCCAGGACACACATCTCTGTCTTTCCCATTCTTTCTGGGATATTTCCAGACCATCTTCTAGTTAGTGGGATTTGGTAACAATTCATCCCAGAGATGAGATGGGGATACTGACACCTCTTCCCATCTGGTACGGTGTCCAGAAAAAAGAAAAAAAAGAAAGTGATTACCAAGATTGTTTTGATCCTGATGGCACTGAGCTTTCTCCCCTAACCAGGACTTAAATGCTTGCTGAGCTCTGCATGGAAGTGCTGTAACAGCAGTGCGCTGATGGTCTTGTTTCAGCCAGCATCAGACACCTAATGGAGAATAAAAAGACAGGACAACCATCTGGGGGGCTGAAGAATAGGAAATTCTTGAGAAAGAGTTAATATTTTAGTGTTTAAAGGGGTGTCGTGTTATAAAAGCCTTTGCATTTACCAGAGTTTCTCACTTGAATTACTTTAACCACCTGCTCAGCGTTTGGCAGGATTGGGCCTTATTTCCCCCTCTTCCCTCTTCTTGAATGAGCTCTTTTACCTTGTAATTGAAGGAATTCAACCTTGGGAACTCAGCATTGCTGAAGGCACAGTTTGTGTCAGGGAGCAAGGCATCCCTCCACCTGGCTCCTGCAGGTAACCACAGTGCCTCCAGGAGCCACACAGAAATGCATGTGACTTTATCCTCTCATCCCTTGTAACAGCCAGTTGTGTAGCAGAAGCCAGCCCCAGAAATGCAAAAGGATATTGCCTGAAGTTATCCATGCAACTCAGCACAGCAAAAGGGTTGCCATCATGCTTAGCCTCTGTTTGCAAGCATAAGAGGATGAGGGCAGGGAGTTTTTGCCACTTCTGCTTCCCTCGTCATTCAGTAGAGCTCCTTCCTATCTGCCATGTGAAAATGTTCAGTGGAAAGCTTTAAGGAGCTACAGCCAGACTGCTGTGTATGTTCCTTATTTATACAGCATGTACAGCATGAGTGGCACAAGGAAAGGCTACCAAGTATCATGAGAGTAACTTAGTGGATTTAGAACATAGTCATTTAGGTCTTGGGTAGGAGGGAATTAAAATCAACAAGTCCTGCGATATTAGAGGCTGTTATATCCACTTCTTTCAAATTTCTGTTCTATCTATGCAGAGGGAACCAAAAAATGCAAAAGGGATATGGACTCTTCACTGATTCATAACAGATACATACTTGTGTCCAAGCCTTGCCCTGACATGGAGTAGAGTGCAGCTCTCCCTGAAATAAACTGCAGCTCACACATATCTTAGGGTGGAACTTGGCTCTTAAACAAAGTTTAATGGGAGCCTGCTCTGGCTGAACTCTACTTATGACTTCATACTTTCCAGGGCTGTGCTGTTTTTTTTTTTTTGTTTGTTTTTGTTTTTTTTTTGTGTTTTTTTTTTGTTTGTTTTTTGTTTTTTTTTTTTTTTTTTTTTTTTTTTTTACCCTTCTTTATACTAATAGGTGTTTCAGTGGGATAACTTGACCTTCTGATACTATTCCAAAGCACACTTCTTTGGAGGCAATGGTAAATAGTTTGGGGATGTTATAAAAGAGCTTTGATAAATTATCAAGCTCTTTCATGATTGTTCAAGAAGGCAGATATTTTCAGCCCGTTAGAATCAACTGGTGAATAAATCTGGGAACTGATAAAACAGAGAGGATGGGCAGAGGCTGTATCTGGTGATCTTAACACTGGACCCTTGTTTAAGCCATGTTTCTAATATTCATAAAATTGATTTTTTAAAAGCTTTTACCACCGGCTCAACAGTGCAGTTGGAAAGTGTGAGAGATCTGCCACCAACTTCAAAGTGAGCAGAAGCAGCTTAACAGAGAGTGTTTTTATGAATCCCACCTTGCATATGTACCACTTTGTATTTCACTGTGTGTTGGAACAATGCCCTGCTTTGCCACAAGTGTAAATGGGACCGTAATGACTGCTGCTGTGCAGCTGCAGAGTGTGGTTGCTGCTGATTAAGCTATGGCAAAGCAACATCCCTCCAGGAAGGCAGGGAGGGAGGGGCAGGGTCAGAGCTCTGCCTGAGGGTCCCTATTTTTACAGCTGAGAGGTCCCTTACTTCTTAGTACATTCCTATGTATTCTTACACTGACAATACCATGCCCTCAACTTTTGCCAAGGCCTTCTACAGCCACTATATTTCAAAGGAATCACTTGGCTGTGAAAAAAATGAGTTTTCAGTTCTTTTAAGAGCAATCTAGCAAGGAATTATCTTGTTGTATCCAGCTCTTTTTTACCTTTGTGCTTCGCTTTTGGGGAAACCTGTTTGTTCTGAGTGCAGATATATAATGTTCCTCACCTGCCTGAAAGAGCACTTCTGCCTTTTGCCCTTTCTGTCTGCACCTAGCACACCCCTCCTTGTTAACAGAGCAACCAATAGTCAGACCACATGGTAGTGACTTTGATCATTTTACCAATAAGTAAATACCCCCTGCCACCTTTTTATATTTTTTATTTTTTTTATTTTTTCCATTGGGCCAGTTTTCTGTTGGATCAGCTTGAATGGAAAAGGGTTAGGAGCGAGAATGCCCTTTTCAGCTGGAAAGTAAGCAGCCAGCTCAAATCACAACAATTCACTCTCAGCTTTCCTGCATGTGTATATCATACATTTAGGAAAGGAACAGCCCAAAGACTTTGCAGTAAGCCAAAAACATGTTGATCAGAGAAGTGCCTTAGCAAGCATTTGTTGCTATTGAAAAGTACCAGACCATATTTCTTTGCTTAATGACACACATTAATCCTCCACTGAAATTGCCAGAAGTATCCAAGCTTAATCTGGCTTTAGAAGTTTAAAATACAGTCCAAACTATATAAAAATGAGGCATTATGACCAAAAAAAGGAGCTGGAAAAAAAAAAAAATAAATATCAGTACTGTCCCTTTGGCTTTTCCTTTGTTGTTCAAACCACTAAAGACATTCTTTGAATCATTAAAAAAAAAAAAAAAAAAAAAAAAGTCGATTTTTTAAATTGGTGACCAAAATATGAATATCATCCCATTATTTCCACCCACTACCATTTCTGTTTTCAGTCCAGCTTCCTAATGAAATGAGTCTTATATGTTCCTGCTGTCTAACTGTCTGCTTAATCATCTGTTCATCCATCTGTCACTTCACATCAAGAACTTTTGGATCTACTAACCAGTGTCAACCAGATTTGAAAGAGAAGCAGAAGCCTCAGAGATGATTATGGTCCTCCAAGTTGTATGAAAGTCAACATTTGTCTACAGAGAGCCATTCAAGTGAGCAGTAACACAAAAATGGCTCCTTACGAGGAGAATAAACTAAAGAATGTTCTTCTCTATGTAGGAATATATTAGCAACAAATTTTGGCAAGATCATGGAATGGCTCTGGTTGGAATGGACTGTAAAGATCATCAAACTTCAACCATCAGGATAAGGTTGCTTCTGAAAATATGACTACACTTAGTAGGCCTAATGCAGACATGTAAGGCACTATTTAAGCACCTGTTGGAGAGATCTAGCACTGCTTATCAGTGCACGTCAAAGGCTCTGACTACCTTTTAGAAAGGCTAAGCCCCCAGCACAGGTTAGGAAAGGGATGGCTGAGCAATGCTAACAGTAATGGTTGGGATTTATTTTCCCTAATTATAGTCTCCAGAAACCTAGGCCTCTAATCTATGCTAGTAGTTGGCTTAAGTTGGGTAAATTGGCTTCTTGGCTGATAAGAATGGAAGTTCCCACTCCCTCCCCCAGAATTCATCACACTTCTGCAGGAGCTGAATGGATTTCCCTGCAAGAAGGGGTGTCCTTCCTGCAGCACCTTCAGATATAGTATAGATTATGTAGGCTCTTTTCTAGTGGCCAAACATCTCATCAGGCTAGTTATTATCTCTCCACCTACATAGTACTGACTGTTCATTCTTCATTAGGAGAGAGGAACATTATTAATTAATTGCTAATGAATCTCAAAACAGTGTAAGTCCCTCACTGAAAAATATTCAGTATATGGTTTCAATGCAGGTTGTTGGTGTTTGTTTTTTTTTTTTTAATGCTCAGCTCTGTTAATGTGTTCAATATTCTATTTGCCAAATAAAGCCAGACAACTGTCCAAAAACAATGGACAAGAGAGACTTTTTTCTTTCTTTTTTTTTTTTTTTTCTCCCAACAATTATTGCACAATCTGTCTAGAATTCCTCAGATGAATGATAGATGCTAAAGAATTTTTGATAAAATTGCTCAACTCAATTCAGACAGATTGGACTGATACATAAATGCTTTTCAGATAACAAAGCAGGCTTTGTCTTTTTTATTGCAGCAGATAGGCAAAAGAAATCTGCATGTTCATTGCAGAATCATTGGAATATGAGAAGTGTTGTTACCCTGAGCTATATTTGCCTTGCAAGTTTCTAAGGTGTCTTATTTATTCTTATCTTTTGTTTAATTTGTTCAATATTTAAAGCATTTCAAAGATTGTTTCCACTACAGATATCTCTACTAATAATATTAACCTCATCAGTGTTCCAGGAAAGATCTCTGTGTTCCTAAAGAGCATATGCTAAACATCCTGACATTTCTACTTGCAATGCTTAGTAGACAAGCACCTTAGGCAAGCATTGGTGTAGGAGCTGGATGTAGCTGAATACAATTCATATGAAATAAGCAGGGGAACAGAGCACAGCCATCTCCTGTTTTCAAGAATTATCACCTGTAGAACTGCTTAGCTACAAAATATTGGTGGTGAGAATGAGACATAAAGGAAGAAACCTGCCCATGTTTGGAAAATTATTATACTTTTCTAAGGATAGTAGCTGGGCACTAAATCCTTTGAATTGTCAGGATAATATCTTTGTACATGACTGCAGGCTTTCACCAGCTTCCAGGTGATTTCTAGGTCACATCACCTGTAATTTAAGTACAAGGTCAAATCTTTTAATCTCAAAACTAGAAACAGACATTTAGCAGCTTTAATAAACTAATGGTCACATTCCTTTCCTCTCATGTTCATGTTCATTAAAACAAGCTTTTCGCCAGCAGCAGAACCACTGAGACACTTTTGCTTTTGGATTTATGTCCCTAAATCCCACCACTGACATACACTGGCTCCCTTCCACAGCAGTTCTGCAGGGGAAGGGAGAGGACATTGCTGCAGCTCGTATTTACCTACATGCACAACCATTGGAAAGCATGTGGTGACTGGACAACCAGTTGCTGCAAATTGAGCTTAAAATTATGGAGTTCTTACTGCCTCTCCTTCACTGCTGGCCTAATCTGGTCTCCCTTTTTTCTCTAACCTGCAGTGTCCAGGAAAATTGAGGCAAAAGTGCCTGCTCTTCCTTTAAAATCCATTGGAGCTGAATAATGGAGTCAAAACTTCTAAAGTCTGTAAGGACAGATAATCAGACATACAACAGGAACACCTACATTTCACAGAGAAAATCAGCACAAAAATGCTGCCAAACATATTTGGTGGAAATACTTAACATACCAAACAGCTTGGTCTGTCTTAGTTAGGGGGACTAATTTTGGCTAATGTTTGTTTTGAATCATAACACATCCAGAAAAAGGGTGTGTTTCAAATGTAAACTAAAACCTAATCCTACGGAGTCGTTAAGGTTATAAAATCAAGCTCATCAACATTTAAAAATACATAGATCCCCTTGTCCTCTGATGACATCATAAAAAGTCCCCAGAGTCAAGATTGAGGCTGGTAGACCATGTAGGTACACATTAAAAGCACATCTTGGTAAATAATTACAAGCACTTCAGAGGTTGAATTGTTTTACTATATCATATAACCAATTACACAAATGAAGGAATTGTCAATACATCACCTCCTCCAAGAACTCTTTCCACTGAAAGGTTCCAGCTGAAATTTTTATGCATATGCTTCTAACATGTAAAGTTTAAATCAGTGAGGTGTGCCTTTTCATGAGTTGTTTCTCAAGAATTAGAGGTTAAGTATCTGTTACAGATTTTGAGATGGCTATTCACCATATACATCCTCAGCTACTTTGATTACCTGTGATCATTTGAAAAATTTGCAAAAAAATCATTTGCTTTGCTTTAATCAAGTGTTAATTGCTAATCAATAGTTAATCAATTTGCATTGCTTTGATCTCAGTGCATGAGCAAATGGCTGTTTTGTTCTCATTTTGAGTCAGCAAAAATGACTAGAGCTTGAAGTTGTTGACTGTGGAGGACAGTCAGGAAGAAATTATTTGGCAGATTCTCTGGATATTTAGTGTTTCTTTCAAAAGCTTCTCTATTGACAAAAAAAAAAAAAAAAAAAAAAAAATTAGTTTTCTGTTCCGATGTGGAGTGGGATGGTGGAAGAAGTAAGCATACATGCAGGAAGACTGCCTATTCATGAACTGTAGCTTCTGGTTTGATTCATATCTCATTTGTCACTGCTTCTTTAATGTAGCAATACTAGATCAATTTATCTTCCCCAGCAAAATGTACATTTGGAGTGTGAGCCAACTTTGTTATGGAGGAAAAATGTGAATTTAAATCTGCCCCTTCTGAAGGGGATACTGTCATTTAAATTCTCTTAGTGGATATACTGTGCTTAAATAACATCAGAATAAGTGGTTGATATTCAGGCAGCCCAAGCAAATGAGAAAAAAATACTTCTAGTAAGCAAAAATAAAACTATGTATGTGTATATATTTATATATGCATATATATATATATATATATACACACACAGGTACAGATATATATATTTTGTTTAAACAGAAAGGAAGTTTTCTTTCAAGTTCTCTTACGGGAATAAATAGAAAAGTTTGATATAACTAAAAAAAAGTCTATGGTTTGTTTAGATAATACAGCTCCTTTAACCATTTTCTTCTCTTTCTTATATTTTAGTTTTTTGTTTTTTTTTTTTTTTTTTTTCTTCAAAATATAGAGTATCTGTTCAGTTTTAAGATTTTTTTTTTTCCTAAATGTCATTGACACTTTCTCCTTTCCTCCTCTTATCATTAAGGTATATCATACCACTATTTTTTGACAAACTGACTTTTAGTGTATCTCTCCATCTCTGATTTTCTCCAAATATCAAGTGCAATTCAGTTTAACAAATGAAGGAGAAATGTGGATGATGCCATTACTCTCTGAAACACAGGGGAAAAAAATGTTTTATTTATTTATTCTAGAAAGGTAAAAAATAATTTGATGACGCTGTATACCAAAATCAGATCTGAACTATTAAAATTATGTGGCAATCCTAATCTAATTAAATTAAATCTAATTAATGTAATATGCCATTTATGCTTACTGTATTATACAGCTTGAAAACTCTTGAACAGACCATGATTTTAATTGAAAGAGACTAGATTTTTTCTTCTCAAAATGAATGACAAAGTATTTACTATCTGGGATAGCAAGGGGATTGGGCCCAGTGCATTTTTATTTTGTAGATATTTTTAATCTGCATGATTTACTTTACACATGGAGCACAGTCCATTTACTTACGCAAAAGATCATGCGACTGTTGTATCTTACCATTATTGTCATTATAATAATTTAGTATATAAATGGCAGCCAAATTATTCTGTCTCTTGTCCAGATTGACAGATGAGAATCTGTTCCTTAATTTTGAAAGAACAGCCTTGATGTGTTTCATTATCTAATGGGAGATGGTGATGGCTTTTTCAGCAGAATGTGTCAAATTGATGGGTTCAGGCTGATGACCCTTTTGGATAAGAGATGCCAGTTCTGCCTGGGTATTACACATTCAGTGCAAATATTAAAATATGTAATAACTTTTTTTTTTTTTTTTTTAATCCAGAGAGGCCTTAGTGTTATGCATCTGATATCATAACACAGGCCAGAGAGCAAACTGAACAATTAACTTATTTTTAACGTTAAGTTTTCAGGAGTTTGTTCAACTCATTTTTACACATGCAGCTGTAGTGAACCAGTTCTAACTATAGCTTGTAAATTAAATCAGTATGCTAAGGTTAATAGATTAATGATTTTCTCATGAATGCAATGTGTTGGCAAGGCACAAACATAAACCAAAGGGCAAGGAGGACACACCACAGTTGCATAAACAATGGAGAAGTTAAGACTTCATTAGTTCTTCAACGCTAAATGTGTGGTAAGAAGTCTTGCATCAGTGATGACAATAGAGACACATTAAGATCTGTTTTTACAGTCAAGAGGAGTGCTAACTGTACAAGATCATACAACGAACAAAAAGAGCCCCTGAGAAGGGAGCAGTGAAAGGAAATAAAGTTTTATTTTATTTAAAAATTAAAACTGCAGAAATTATGTTAAAAGTTTTTAACAATAACATAAGCTTCCTAGTGGTCTCTATAGATTTAAAAGTTTACAACATTTTAATGAACCCAGTAAGGCACCTTACTACCACCCACCTTCAGTGGAAGCAACTGGATCAGTGATGAATGTTTTTGAACCCCCACTCAAAATCTTTACATGAAAAGGCAGTCAACCTTCAAAATTAAGATTTTTTAAAATAAAGCAAAAGGACAATTTACTAGACTCCTTATTGATATTGCTGAGTAAAGTGTAGCCTCAAGTTACACTTAAAATTCACTTTCAAATCTATGATGTGTGAAAGATCAATCAATAAAGAGGGAAAATCCTTTTCTGCACTATGTTCATATCTGGCTTGAATCATGAACTGGATCTTAGTCAGTTTGAACATACCCCTTGTTTACCGGAAGTCCATAGATGGATCATACTAATATTTAAGACAAAACAATTAAAAGTTGAATTCTCAAGGCACATTTCAGCCTACAGACTACTTACACATCTCTTGACCTCTAGTCAGTATCTGCAAAGCATATCTGTGGACACCAAACTCAGGTTGGGTTGTTCTTCACTTGTAAAAGTCCTACCAGCAGGAGTGTGGTTGTTTTGTTTGTTTGTTTGTTTGTTTTTTACAGAGGTTAGATGAGTCAATTAAAAAGGAAATCTTACAGCATGTTTTCTAGTCTGCATACCTAAGAAGGAAAGCACTGCACAATTCATCACTATGCATCATTTAAGTGGGTTGAATGAGTTAAGTGTTTTGTCTTATGCAACAAACAGGCACATCAGGAGAACAAATGGGTTACCTAAGAAAAGCACTTAGAGACCTACCTGAGTGTAATAACCATAAGCAGACAGCAATGGAGCATCATGATAAGGGTTGGCTTAGGTTTCTGTGAATCAGAAGCACAAGCCTGTGGGCAGGAAAATCTGGAAAGGCAGAAGTAGTACTGCCTGACTGGTGTCAAGTGGCCTTGTAAATTGTAGTGCAAAAGCTGCTTATCACAGATAGATATCTGTATAGTTATTCTGCTTGACTCACCCACTCCAAAACTGCAGTATCTCTCACAGCTGCAGGGGATTCATGAAGATGAATCCCTGTAAGCTCATGCTTTTCTTTATATATTCAATGCCGTTTAGCAGTAAACACTTGTCCAACTTTAATTTGGAGTTTTATCTTAGGAAATGAAAGAGACACTGAGAAGTCTGAGGTAAGGTATATGTCATTCCATCAGATTGCCCTTCTGAATTGCACAGCAAAGATATAGTACTAGTAGACTAGAGTTATCCTGTAGGATGATCTCCATGTTTTCCTTGTCAAATATTCCAAAAGTTGATCCCTTAGCAAATACAATTTTCTTTTCATGCCTTTTCCTTGTGCAAATCCATAATAAGCAAACAGGTAGGCATTTAAATTGCTAACTATAATGCTGACTGAAAAACCACTAAGGCTGCAAGCACTGGATTTTTTTTTTTTTATTCTGGAAGCTCCATTAGCAGATAAAAACAATACCTGAAATATAAGGTGATATTAAATAAACATATAAAGCATATAATAATAATAATAATAATAATAACAATAACAATAACAATAATAATAATACAATTATAATTATATAATTATACATTGTATTATTTTATATAATTTTAATATTTTATATATACATATACTTCATATATATAAAGTAAATATAAAACATGATCTAAAATCCATGCTTTCTACGCTGGGTGGGAGAGAATACCTACATATTTCAGGAACAAATATGCCCCGTCCTCTCACCATGTAAGCAAAATGTCCTGTTTAGTTTGTATCTCTTCACATAGTTATACTTCTAAAGTAGCTTACTGATAGGTCTTGCATCTTTATGAATACCTGAAGGGAGGGGGCAAAGAAGATAGAACCAGGCTCTTTTCAGTTATGCCCAGTGCCAGGACAAGAGGCAACGGGCACAAACTGGCACACAGGAGGCTCCATCTGAACACCAGGAGGCACTTCTGTGCTGTGCGGGTGGCTAAGCACTGGCACGGGCTGCCCAGAGAGGTGGTGGAGTCTCCTTCTTGAAGATCTCCAGAAGCCTTCTAGATGTGGTCCTGGCCAACCAGCACTGGGTGGCCCTGCCTGAGCAGGGGGTTGGACCAGATGGCCTCTAGAGGTCCTTTTCAAATGTAATCATTCTGTGATCCTGTGGTATATCTGGGTTGTCCTAACACTTTGTGTTTCCTTTAAAGTCTTGTTTCCTGATGTCACAAAATTATGCCAAAACTTCACTTTTCATCCACAGAGTGTATTTGGTCTTTGGTACTGTGGAAAAGATCTAGAAAGTAAGACTTTAATGCATCTCAAGCATGAAAGAAAGGGAGAAAAAATTGTATTATTTTAAGGGGATGATCATAATTTTAAGCAGGGAGTGACTTATAGCTTTTAGTGACTCAGATTGGGAATTTAAAGAACAAAGGAAACTGTCACAACTGCCAGGAGAAATGTATAGCAAAATAAGGAGAGAGCTGAACCTCAAACATTCTCACTGCTGGACCTGCCTTCTTGAAACAAGTGATCCTCATCCAAAGTGAAGTAGAAGCAGTTTAAAATAGAAAAACTATCAAAATTAACAAAATTGAAGTTTTATTGTAAAAAAATTAAATAAATAAATAAATAAATAAATCACACCTGGAGGAGAAAGTTTAACAGATTTACTGACAAATTTAGCAGGAAAAATCATCACTGGCTACATTAACATGAAAGCTACTTATACTGGCTTTTCACCTTTGAAGTGCTAAGCCAGAGATCTACTTGCAGTATTACAGAGTCAGAAACATTCCCGAGGCTTTCAGAGGCTGCTGTATTCTTGGCATGATTTGATAGATAAGAATGAGACAGGTAGCAATTGTCATTCTATTGCAAAAATCCTTATCTGTAAGTTTATGGACAGAACTGGAATTTGATGAATTTCAGGTCATGGCACAAAGGCATTTCTTTCCCTTCATTCTGGCTTTTAGAAACATACTTTCCAACAACAGACAATTTGATTTGTATGTTTTATTCTTGATTTAGCTAACCCATTTTGATGGCCAAGAGTTTTATGAAAAACAAGTTTTCCCAGGCTCGTTGCTTTCTGTGTCTCATGGTAACCAATGGCACTAAATAACAACACTGTCTAAACACATTCGGGACCAGATTGTAGCTATGGACAAGGGCCAGTATAACAGTAAGAGGAAGTTTTGTGGGGGCAGTTTAGCAATAGATAACACAAAAGATGTCCTTGAAACGAAGGCAAATAACCAAAACAGATGCAACAGCAGTTACTGAAGTACAGACATTTGAGTGCTCTGCATGTTAAGAAGAGCAGAATAAAGAAGGTATAAGAGGGCTCCAGCTAACAACATTTGCTCAGCTAAAAATTCTGTATGTTCTATATCTTTTCTGCTTAGGGAACTGAAGATCCAGTCCTACGGCATTGCAATTTATTTCCCATGCAGGCCAAGCGGAAGTTCAAAAAGAACATGCTGAGATTCTTGGCCAAGCATGTTCCTGTCCGGATGGTGTCTGTTGTCTCACCCTTACTCTGGGAAGATGGCCTCATTTGATGAGCACATGCCTTGCATTTTCCTTAGTCGTGTTTTGTGAAGGGTGATACCATTTCAGTCTTGAATGACACCGATACCTTCCCCCCACCTAGAAATATTATCATATTGCTATGTATCACTTTGCTATTTTTGGACAAAGTGAAATCTCAAGAACTGCAAGACAGGCACTGAGGGTCACTCTCTCTCCTCCATCATCCTTGCTCCATAACTGTTCTGGGGAGAAGACCCTGGAAAATTCAGGCCGTTGGCTGCAGTGTCCAGACACTCTAAAGGATGCAGCAAAAGTCAACAAAAGCCAGCTGAGAGGACAGTGAGGCTATTCTGGCCTGGTAAAAAAATGGAAACACAAAGGAAAAGTAGGACTCTCATCCTTTCAGTAAAATGAGAACTGTGGTGACTGAAGCCTCATCACAGTGCTAGCTGTTTGCTGAACGGCAAGGACATTGTCAGCTTAACAGATCATTGCCAACTACGTGATAGCTCAGGATGGGGCCATCACTCTTGTGAAAACTTAGAAAGTACAGTATTGCAATGAAAACTTTTTTGCAAAGTGATGATATTGTAATCCATTTTCAAAAAGCACTTTGGTGGCAACTACCAGAGATAAGGCACCTGCTTGTTATCTGAATCTGAGAGACACATGGAAAGAACAGAAAAGAACTGGCAGTTACTCACCTATCTTTTTATAATTAAATGAATCATGATTTGATCTGGAATTAATGTTTGGAAACAAGTCATGTGGTTAGGGAAGCACTTTAGAATTCACACCTTTAAGTATTTCATTTTTGTAGAGGAGCTTGTTTTTTAGCATGCAGTACATATTTGGTATATTATGAAATACAGAGCAGTTTGACCTTGAAACAATTAATCTCTTCTGAGGCACATGGGTTTTGAATGGATATAGACATAATTAGAGAATTTAAATTACACAAGGCACGCTCAATCTTTCCATCTGGAAGAAAATGTGGGAAGGACATCTGTGGGAGGAGAGGAAAGGCCTTTCTCTTTCCAGAAAAAAAAAAAAAAAAAAAAAAAAAAAAGTCCCATGACTGGGAAGAGAGGGATTCTTTGACTCTCAGCTCTCCTCAATATATTACAATCTGATATGAGACCAGTCATGAGTAAGGAGAAAGCTTCTGATACTATCTTACCCTTGTATTGGCTATCACACATTTAGCCAAAGAGACAGATATCAGCCATTTATATCAGTACTACTATCGAGCTTATTAGAAGGATTTGGAATTAACATTTTTACATTTTCAAGAAAACTTTGCTATCTGCTGTATTTACCAATTGGAAGAAAGAGAGGAGAGAGAAAGAGGGAGAGAGAGTGCTCACATAAAACTAGTTGCTTTGTTAGGACAACAAAAGCATTTAGAATTGCAGAAACGATACAATAATTAAAAAATAAAATAAAATAAGAGTGTCCTGTCATAAAACTAGCATGGACAAACCACAGGAATTTATCACCTTCTCAGACACCCACATAATTCAAGAGTACATGAGATGATACCAATGACATGAGATAAAGAGCTGAAAATAAGATGAGATTTGTACCTGGATCATCTACAGAGAAGCTAACAAAGAAATACTCATCTATGTGAATTTACTTTCAATAAAATAAAAAATATTATAAATTTTTCAAAATTTTCAAAATTACTATTTTTCAAAAATAAATTTTCAAAAAATAAAATCCTTTTCAAATAATAAGGAGAGAAAAATACTCACTGGTTTTTAGGATTTTTTTTCTTCTTCACTCCAAAACACTGCCTACTCATTAGTTGTTTTGAATATTTTTTGTAAGTTCAATAATTAAATAATCAAAATACAATTCAAATTCTAACTGCTCTTTGAGCACCTTACAACCTTTTAGACCAACTTCTTACACCTTGAAAGGACATGTCAGATACTTCTCTTTTGCTTTCAAATTGCAAAACTATGTATATATTTTTAAAGAATTATAGTCCAGTAAATAAAGTAATTTGATTTATCAACACAAAATTCAGACTTACTCGAAGCAAGGACTGTTTTTCACCACATGCATAACGGGATTTTCTTGATTCCAAATGTAGGTTTAAAATAAAATAAATGCTAAGATTAAAAAAGAGAATACTCCAGATGAATAAATACTAATTAAATCAATAGAGCTAAATTAATTTTCAAGATCCAGATCATAGTCTAAAAGCCATAAACAGGAAAATAAATAGGTGTCAATATTTCTTTTCCCAAAAAACTACCTTTCTGAATGTAATCACAGTATCTGAACACTCTTAATTTAATCATTCACTGGAGGATGTTACAGGTAACTGCTCATAATAAACAGTAGGTGTTTCCCTGAGGGCCAGGGTAGTTTGCATAATGTGCTAACTGTTTTTTTCTAGTGTTATAGTGAAAGAAAACTATTACAGTACAGCCAGTTCTAATGAGATGTTTCATAAACGTCTTTTGCTAATGAGAGATCTTGTTTAAGTTCTGAGTTTCAGAGGTTAAAATAATACAGCACCACTAGAACAGTTGATGCTGTTACATGTAATCCAAGTCCTTTTTTGTTTTTTTCTTTAATTAACTTTTGTATCTTCTGATCTATTTATAGATGCAGACATCGAGAACTCCTCAGCTGGAGCAGATGTGGCTGTTATTGGAGGTAAGTAGCACATCATACTTAGCGGCACCATTAGAATTAAAACAGCAGGATGGTTGGTTTCTTGCATTTTGCAAACCCCCTACTTTGCTGACAAGACAACAGGAGCGGCACAATTAGAGTTAATTAGGCCAGTGGGAAATCTGCTCCCAGAGGGGCTATTGGCAAGATAACGAGATGAGATAATGAGCATAAACCATCGAGCAGTACCACCCCCATCCATTCTTCCTTTTAGACAAGAATCTAAATGTCCAGTAGCAAAGTCAACCTCTGATATTGCTCATCATTCCCTGGTCCAAGACTATCATATAATACAAAATTGGTGTGACATCTTTGATTTGAATCACACTAACTCACACCGATGGATCCTTTATTCTTGCAGAACATACTACAGAGCACTTCCTGGTGTTCCATTAAAGCTCCCTCATGCATTTAAACTAAATACAGTTGTCAGGATAAATGAACAAAGCTATGTTCACAGAGAGAACCCTGTCTTTTTACTTTTATTGTGTTTGTTCATTTCCATGCTAACGCACTAATTTCAGCCATTCACAAGGGGGTATACCAATCATTAGTGCAAATTGGAGAGGTTCTGTTATATTTCCCTCAGGTCCCATCTCCTGTAACTTTAATTTCAGCTTTCTATGAACAAGTAGCAGGTAAATTGATTTGTACTTAGTCCCCTAGGCTTATTAATATTGTGCTATTTCTAAAGCCTATTAAAGCCTCTTGTGTCAAGGGATACCAGTGAGGTCCTAAAAACTGATGAAGCCCCCAGTGTAACTAAGATATTATTGTAAACCTAAAGTTCTCTGTATGAGCAGTTTAATTTCTGCTAGCAATAACTTCACATTCCAAAATCAGGCACCATAAAATCTGTGGGATAGCATTGCAAGCATATTTTTTAAGATAGAGTTATCATTTCTGTTCACATTGCCAATGTTCTGTTCAGTCCCCCATCTTCACATCAATAGAATATCCAAAGTTGGTTACTGATGCTGATAAATCGAAAGCTTTGGAGATACCTGCTGCTGACACATATCTTGAACACAGGGGATGGAAGAGATGCACTCTCTACCCACCCTTCATTGTCACTGCAGAATAGCAGGCCTTTCCAGGGAGTGATTCATCTGTCCAAACACAGACATTTGTTTCTAGAACAGGAATCAGCCCCTCTGGTCTACTGATTGTAGAAGAAGCCCAAGAAGACTAACTCAGATGGAGCCTCCTGTACTGTAGATGCCTACAGTTAATCAGATGAAATCCCACCTATTGCATCCTCACAGCAGCCTCACACTCTCCACATACTTTTTTTTTCCCCCTAGGCTTATCCTATTCTGGTGCTTCTTATTGTGTATTTCTTTAATATTTGGTTTACTTCTTTAATCCCCTAGTCCTGGAGTCACAGGAACATAGAATCAGCTCAGTATTGTGTACTCATATAGAATTATAAGCTTATATAGCTTGTTATTATAATAGTATTATAATAATAATAATTATTATAGTAATTTATATATAATAATAATATTATTAATAATAATTTAGTTTATATAAGCTAAAGAGCTTAGAAGCACATCCAAGTAGTATCTAAAAAGTGTTTTAAAAAAAAAGAGAGAAGGAGAAAAAAATAAATAATGTAAAAATCATAGAAGTTCAATAAATCAGCTTCATAATACTTTATCTATCTTTTGGATTCTTAAATGATCAATTTGATCTGAGAGGAAGGATATAGACCTTGTAGTTTTTTAGCTATTGACTTATCAGTGATGCCTCTTTTTCTGGACTTTCACCTTTCCTCATAGAAAATGAAAAAAGAAAAAAAAAAAAGAAAAAAAGAAAAACTCTGGGAAGAGAGGACATGAAGTGTTCTTCTAGTACACAATCATCCCTGGAGAATTACTTTCCTTCACTAGGAGTGCTTCCATTCACAGTTTAGTCCTACACACATTTAGGTTGCCTATGGAAATTTTTGTCCAGTCAACACATGGCTAGTTTTATTTTTTTTATTTTTTTTTCAGATTAGTTTTAGTCTGGGAGACAGAGAAGTTCTACCCATAACATCCTTCTCCTAGGTGTCACTTCCACATTCATTACAATACAGCTTTCTTAATTAGAGCACAGCATGAGATGGCAGCTCCCAAATATAAAGCAGTACTGCAGGCACATGGCTCCTGCTACTTGTTGAATGTTTCCTAAGAAATATTCAGTGGCCTTTACTCCTCCTGAAATTGAATACACTCAGTTGGGCAGGATCAGGTTTCCCGCAAACTACCTGGGATATATGGTACCATAAAGATGAAAGAAACTTTGTTTTTGCTTTAGGTTGTCATATTTCTTCTCATTGTGGAATGAACTGTGTAGTTCCAGTGAATCCAAGAAAATCAAGCCACTGATTTTGAAAGAAAGCTAGCAAGAATTTGATCTGCATTTCTGCAGTGTGTATACCCCATCTTGCTTTTGACAGTGTCAGCTCATCAGTTTGTTTTATCTGTAATCTGTTCTGACCCTAGCTATTATAACATGTGAATATCTTGTGATACATAGACTTTCCCCTATCAAGTAACTGAAGTTGTGATGCCTGGCTGCAATATTCTGCTTGTATTTTATTACTGACACATTTAACTGGTATCTTTCTTCTAGGTGTGATTGCTGCAGTGGTATTTGTCCTCATTTGCCTATTGGTTGTGATGGTCCGGTACATGTACAGGCATAAGGGCACCTACCACACCAATGAGGCAAAAGGAACTGAGTTTGCTGAAAGTGCTGATGCTGCTTTGAAAAATGACCCTGCTCTCCAGGAAGCTGTGGATGAGAGTAAAAAGGAATATTTCATCTGAGAGGCAAGGATTTCCATGGAGACTTCCCCAAGGGAATCAATCAGAAATACTACATCAACAGAAGTGCTAAGAGATGGATAATATGAAGAAGCAGGCAAGCATCCTAATTGAAAAGTATCTCTTTATTTTGTCACTGGGTTGTTTCTTTCTCTCTGCCCGTGAACAGCTAAATGCCAGATACTTGCCTGTTGATTTTATTAGCAACACAGCTGGTCACAGTTGAAATCAATATCAGATAAGAAGAAACAAAATCTCAGTATGAGTGATACACCAAAAGCAGATAACGATAGCAAATGTCAAGCCTTGACATTTGGTGAAAATAGCAGATGCCAATGGAAAACATCCTCTTGGAGTTAATGATGCATCCTATGCTGATATTATACAGAACTACCTGAAATTGAATTTGAAATGGTCACAGAAAAAAAAAAATCAACATTAAACTAGATAAAGCTGAGGCAGCTGGAACAAATAAGCTTTGTTGCCCAGATATCTCCCCCCTCCTCTTAAAAGTGCCATTTTATTGGCACAGGAGACTTTGTTTGTTGGGAATTTAGATGGGGACTTTTCTTTTTTGAATTTTTAGAATTTTAAAAACATAAAAGTCAAAGAGACTTCAAAGAAACAAAACTGTTGAAAACCATGGAAAATGTAAAAATGAAGGATTTATTTCTAATTTGCTCTGCATGGCAGCTTGAGAACTGCAAAATGTTGGAATTTAAACTGTAGAAAATAACAGTCAGTAGACTTGCAAATATATTTCCAATTAGTTGGTAGGTTCCCTGCATGCATGCAGGGAATAGATGGGTATTAAAAGGTAAAGCATCTTGGTTTGAGCAGGCCTTTTGAAACAGTGGAGCTCAGCTAGATTTTTTTCAAGTAAGATATTTTTGCCCAAGTATTTATTTATTTATTTGTTTTGCATTGGAAAATACTCTCAGACACCCCCTTGCAAGATTTTGGATTTCTGCAAGAACAGGAATTCAGTTCTGGTGCATATACTGATAAATCTTTTGTAAACGCAACCGTAAGACTGTCACTAAAAAGAATTTTGTTCATCTGAATGCCACCGGCTTGTATTGATGTCTCCATCTGTAAGGACTCTGTATATCCTTTGCATTGTCCTAGATAAGAGAGTTACACTGACCATCAATGCTTTAATATAAATAAATAAATAGATTATTCACAGTGGTTCACATGAAAAGATCTTATTCCTTGCCTAAAAATCAGTGGTGATGAGTTTCTTTAACCCAGTAAGCCAGCTTCCTAATTGAAGTCCACAATTAGCTCCAGAAATAAGATAATTGTTTTCTGTACCTGCTCATCCCCATTTGCAATGGTTCCCTGGACTACTGAAAATAGAGGGGAAGAAATAAAAGATAAAAAAAATAAGGAACTGATGAGCTCTGCTCGACTCAATATGTTTTTTCCTGTGTTTCAATCTATATATATAAGCATGTGTATATATACATGTATACACACACATATAAAATCATCTACAACTGCTTTCAAGACACACTTGTGATCACTTCTTGACACCAAAGCTTGAAAGCTCCTGGATACACCAAAGCTTGAAAGCTCCTGGATACACCAAAGCTTGAAAGCTCCTGGATACATTATCGATGTCGGCCACAAAAATGTTACAGTGAAAAGACATCAGCGCAAGAAAAGACTGTGATGACCCAAGTGGGGATATTTTCATCTTTTCAACCACAAATGCAGTTTTTTCTTAGTACCTGAAGTAGATGGACTTTGAATTACTCTTAAAATACCAATACCTTAGATCTTGAATCTCCATGTGTTTGCATTTTAACCAAAGAATATCAAAATCTTGCCAATTTTACTAAATGCTTAAGATATTTTTTCATAACATACTGTTGCGTAGCTACATTCTATTCTGTGGCTAGTTCAGTACAACATGCATGCAACCCAGCACTAGCAGAGCTCAAACATGATTGTTTTCTTCTAGGATACATTACTATTTTAATCTTTTTACTGCTTTTGAAAAAGGAATCTGTTTTTATTTTTCTGGGACAAGTGTTGGAGAAACTGAATAATCTTAGCTGTAAGACTGAGTTTGTAAAACTGAAGATTCCTGACCCTCCAGCTCAATAAGAATGTAAGTATTGCCTCTGAGGAGAGGGTAAATAGGGTGACGTGAGCTCCGCTGGATCTCTCACACAAGCCATGTGAACACCAAAAATCTTTCTTCAAGTGCTATCAGGACCTATAAAAGACTGCCAACCTTTCATCACCTTCTGCACACTTTCATCTACCCAGAACTGCTTGATGTAGGTTTGGCTGTTGAAAAACATTGACTTTAGAGCAAGGTGTGAGGATCATGAGGAATAAATTTTCAGCTTTTTTTTGAGCCCAGTCATGAAATTCTGTTTTTTGTTGTTTTTGCTTGTTTGTTTGTTTCTTTGCAATTTGATCCTGATGCTTCTAATTAGACAACTGTGACATACCTGTTTCAACATGGGAAAATCTGAATTAGTGTCTCTTTTGGTGGAAGGTTGAGTATTTTAATTATGAAGTGGATTGAGACAGTGGTTAACGACACACATTTGAACTACAGTAGTCAGATTTTCTGGTGATACAACATGAATTGAGCAGAACTCAGCCAATTCTTACCAGTTCAGTCAACGCCAAACTTTTCTGTCATTGCTTTCCCTAACTGAATGCAACTACTGGTCTTTGACTATATCCCTTCTTAGTAGCTTAATTAAATCTCTTTATCCTACTTTCCCTATTCATCCATGCTAACAAACTGTACAGCAACAGCTTCCCTATCAGTAATGAACCACTCTGAATGTTTGCAGAGCAGTGACTCTGGCATGAGCTACAGTTTCAGCTAGTTTATTTTTTTTTACAGTGTTCTTTTGGGTTCCAGGACTTTGTGTGTTTAGAAATGACTCAAGCATGCTGAACAGAGAAAATAGATATTTATTTTTTTTTGGCAATTTTCTGTTTATTTGTATGTTGTTTTTTTTTTTTTTTTTTTCAGGACAAACTTTGCTTTGTAATGAAGAAAGCCCATGACATCTGAATGACTGGCAGAACTCTAATGACTTCATCCTGCTTTTTTACTCATACAATAACTCCGCTGTCTTGAGTCATTCAATTTAGTTGTAAAAAGAGTGCATTACAAACTTCCTATTGCTTTTAGAACTAATAATTAGCAAAACATCCTTCTGCAAGCAACATGCTGTGCTAAAGCAAATACTATGTACAACATCAAGATGTCTCGGTTGGCAGCCGTATCTTTTCATAAGCAATGATCAATTGATTTTAACAATTTGCTTCCTGAATAGGAGAAGTAAGGAAACAGGCTGCTCTTTTGCTGAGGGTCCAGTTGTCCTGCAACTCTCTGGTACCACATTTCCCTAACCATGCCTTCAATTCTCACGTGCAGTCACCCAGGCTCCCAGCAAGATCCCCCTTGACTTCCTATGGCATCCCTACAACTGACCATTTACTTGCTTATTCATTTATTTTGTTATCATTGAGGATGCTATGTCTGTCTCTGATGGCTAAGAGCCAATTTTCACAAAAGTTTTAACTTTAGACTTCCCATCCAGTGTCAAGTTTGATCATACCTGCCCAACCTGGTCTCAGATTGATTTACAAAGTTTACATTTGACACATTTTTCACAGAAAAGGGGTCTAAAACTAGTATTGCAAACTCTGGTTAGTTAAATTGAATGCCATAAACCTCCAGCATTCACTAAACAAGGGATCAGGATGATGATTCCTGAAGCAGGAATTTTGTCCTGATTCCTTAATTCTTCGTGAAAACTTCTGGAATCCCACCATGCACTGAAAGCTATAGCCATTTTTATGTGTTTTTTTTTTTTTTTCTTTTTTTCTTTTTTATGTTTATGTAATAAAGAGAAAAAGGAGAAAAAAAAAAAAAAAAGGAATTTCACTTCCCATATTCTCATATTCTACATTCTCCTGTCCTGCCTTAACATCTGGAATTGCATTTCTTGTAATTTTGTAGAATACCTGAATCCTCCCCTGCACTAAAACAACTGCTTATTAGTGCCAGCACCTGTAGCTCAGCAGGGCAATTCTATCCAAAAGCAGTTAGTCCCAACCAGGTATCTGCCTACCATGTCTTAGACCTGGTACACATTTTTTTCTGAGGCGTGGCCACTGTCATTCCAGGTTTCCCTGGGGCCAAAGTGCCATTGCACATTAATGCTGTCCTGCAGAGGACTTAAACACTTTTATTCTTTTTAGAACAAAAGGACCAAATCACTTTGTGAGTCTATTAAAAATAATATCATAGGATTTCCTTAGAAACATCAACATGGATTTTTCTTTTAAATCAAATCTAGAAATCATTGGAAGAACATCACAAAGGGAAAATAAAAAGGACTGTTCTCATTCAGCAGGGAATGCAGAAAAAAATACCGTAACATTTATAGCAGAAGGATAAGTAGGATAGCATTGTAAGCCACAGCCTGCGAGTATTCCTTACAGAGTACAGGAAACGCTGATACAAGATGTAAATTAGTAAAAAGATACAGAGTGGGAGAAGATAACTAGATGCCAATAAAGATGTAGAGTTTTTTTTTTTTTTTTTAATCAAACAAAATAGATAGTGCTCTTTGAAAATATCAAAGTGCATTTGTTGAAGGTAAATGCTGACAACAAATTTCTTTGAATTATATGAGGTGTTTGAATTCCTTGCATGTGCCAGTCCAATCAAAAAATGTTAGAAAATAAACACCAAAAGAGCACCCTTATTAAATATATTAAGAGCTGTTTATTGCATTTTCTAAAATCTCTCTGTTTTTCACATGAGAAGGCTTTGTGTGCTTTGAAAATGCAGAAGCTTCACAGCAGCAGTTCATAAAAGACAGAACACTAAAGAACCCCTGAACAAGCAAGGAACACATATTTAAGGTCTGGAAATTCAGGTAGTTAATAAAGGAAATTAATGATATCAAAGAAAAACTCAAATAGTGAGTAAAAATTCCAGCCATATTACAAAGAAATGAAATGCTTATGGTAGTAGAGGTCTTTCTCTAGTTCAAGATATTGTCAGTGACTGGAAATATGTAATCATTATTCTATGCGATGGTTCCCTGTGTGGCTGGGATAAAATTCCACTGAATTCTACAGAACAAGAATTTCACTGACTATATTTATTCTCCTTGCAATAAAATTGTATTCCCACCCAAATCAGAAAGAAACACTCTAAATTAAGGTAGAAAACTTTAAAAGAGCTGATCTTTCAGTATAATCTAATTTTTTACATCATTTTTCTGTTTGTTTTTTTTTTTCAATCTGTACACATGGTTAAAAAATCTGATATACTGTATTAAAGTCTATTTGAATTGCAGCATTGCTATGACAAGAAGAGCAGATACAGCATTCAAAGCTCACTGCTGGTTGTATGTTAAAACTGACTATAATGTTTGTATTTTTCAAAGCTATTAATACACGGTTGTTGTAAATTACTTTGAATTGAGAAAAGGCAAAAATATAAATAAATACATAATAACATTATAATTAAAGTTGTAGCTTTCAGCATTTAAAAGACTGTTCTCATGCTTTTGTTTGCCTTTAAAATGTCATGAGCTTTTAGAATCACCAATTATATTGTTTACCTAAGAACGTAGATCAAAAAGGATAAGTAGGACAGAATTTTTCTTAATAGTGCATACTAACTCTAAAAGATACACTGCTAGTGTTTGTATTAAAAAAGCAACAGAAGCTTTTGATAGATACAGGAAGGAGTCAAAATTCAAATAAAGAATCAAACAATTACTGTCTCTGAAGGAACATTGCCCCATGGATGTCAATGTGGATCTGTATGTTGGTTATCTAAGGCATGGTGTTTGTAAAAATTCTAAGCAGGCTCATAAACATTTAATGAATATTTACTGATGGATGGCTTGCCTTCCTCACAGCTGCTATTACCAAGTGCAAACACTTTTGTTTAACACTTCTGTTTCGTTCTTCGTGCTTTCCATACTTCTGTTTTAACTTAGTATGTCCCCAGTTAAAGAATACAGAGGCTAAGCCTAGTGTAATATTTATTGTTATTTCGCTTCTGCCACTTTTTTTTTTTTTTTTTTTTTTACAAAGATCATTGCTGATGGTGGGAAAAACAAACAAATAAATAAATATATACATATATATATATAAAGGCTCTTAAGCAACATGCTATTCATGCTATTGGGTCAAATAATGCCTCTAAATGGTTACGTCTTGCAGGGTACCAGAAAGATAGTGGATCATGTAAGCTTTAATATCTATAAGCAAAGAAGTTGAGGTAAGAACAGCTCTTCTTTTGGACCTTTCATGTGCCACAGGACTTTCATGTTTAGGACTGCCAGCAGTAGCCGAATGGTTCATTAGCAGTGCTCTTGCTGGGATGACAAGCAGGGGGTAGAAGTACTGAAGAACACCCACTGGATCCTCCAAGATTAGTCAGACCATATGATATTTTGACCTTGACTTCCTAACACATCTAACAGTGAGATTCAATGTTATTGGAGGTGCTTCAGCAACCCAAATCTGTGATGGCTTGTACTGTTAATAGCAGCAGCACATGGTATGTAATTCCATGGAGACTAGCTATTGGCTGTTTGCCAAGAAATAATTAAAGTGTGTTGGGACCAAATTCTCTCTTTATGTATGATCAGTATTTGACAAGTTTACAGCTGAAACAAAGAGCTGAGTAAAGAAAAAAAAAAAAGAAAAAAAAAAAAGGAAGCCATGTGAAAATAAGTGTTCAGCAGTACATTACATAGTGACATTCGACACACATGTATGATTTCCTTCAAATCTTCAATCATCTATGCTGAACCTAGAGTTGGTACTGAATATTCTGACTACAACAAGAAAGAAAAGGGTCCAAGACCTTGCTGTAATCAACTTGTTTCCCAGCAAAGATTTTAATTAACATTTCTATTTCAGCTTAAAAAAAAAAAAAAAAAAAAAAAAAAGTAACACCCAGCTTTCTTCAGCTAGTCTTGCTAAGGCTGCACAAAGAGAGGTTTTCTAATTTTTGATCTTTGGCTAATGACCAGGAAGACTTGAGTGGTGACTCAGTCTACAGTATCTTGGAAAAAAAGTATCTAATCTCCCAGGAGGATTGCTAGCAGATTTACTTGAAAGCTCTTTTCTCTGTGACATATGGATATGCTGATAAAATGCAACTCAACACCACATTCTCAGTTACTGAGAACAATCATCTTTATCCGTTCTAACACCTAATGGAGTGATCAATAGTATTTTAATAAAGCCTGCTCTAGATCATTTTTAATTCAAATAAGATTTTATATTGTATTTCAATTAAATTACATTTTCTGCCATTCTTTAGTGTCAATTTCTGCTTTCCTTTCCATTCATAATTTTTTTTTTCATGAAAGTATGTGTGGCTCTCAAGGCTCCCCATACCTTTTCTAATGTTGCTTTAATGTCATGCATAAATAGAACCTTGCACTCAAAACTTCTATACCACTGAAATCTCTCCATTCCCTTCTGTTCAAAAGCAGCACAGCTTACCTGCCAGAACAGAAGTGGAAGAATCAGAGAGATTATTACATCTCTCAGCTTTCTGGTGAAGGGATAAAGACCATCATTCCATGAAGGGAGCTCAGGACTCTCTCAGTCTTTTTTTTTGCATGACATGAGTGATGCTTCTGACACCAGGATGTAAGAAAGCAGAATGAAAAATGAAAGGCATGGCACAGAATCAGGAACAAGATGATTCCCCTGAACAGCAAGGTGCTGAACACATGCCAAAAGTTAAGCCACAAGAATCAGTCATAGAGACTTCTGCCCAGCTCCCAAATAATTATTTTTCTTACTCTTCTCATTCAATATCTCTCCTCCCTCCTTCCCCCCAAAACCCATCTGGCAGCTGTGTTTAAGTTTAACCAGATCTCTCATCTCTGCAGCTGTACTGACTGCAATGAAAAATGAATTACAGGCCCAAGTAGCAGAGCAAATAGTTCAGGATCAGATTACTTTAAACCTTATCTGACCTACCGTTATGTGTACTCACTGTCCAACTCAGAGGTATAAGTTACACAGGTTTTTAAAACCCGTCTCAATTTTTTTCATTTTGCCCCATCCCTCCAGCCAAGTTTTTGTCCTCTCATGCTGTAGGATCAGAAAGTTTCTGATTACATTCTGGCTGATCTGTTCAGACATCTAGTTCTGGGGAGAATAAGGGGATTATTGATGCTTTATTTGTCTCTCAAAATCAAAAACTATAACTTAATAAAAGTTTTGTCAAACCCACACAAATACTGGTGTATCACTAAAGAAGGTAATGACACAGTCCTGAAATGAAGGTCACAGTCCCAGAATAAGTCAGCCTCCCTACCCAAATCAGGGGGACACTGAAGGTGTAAAAGAAAACTTTACCAGAATATTGTTCAGGCACGGACCAAACAATAAGTTTTCAGTAAAACAACTTCTTGGCTGAAGTAGAATTATTTTTGGAAAAAATAAAAAAAAATAAAAAAATAACTCTTAATTCCTCATAATCGTCTTACTCTTGATTTCAGGGAGAAATAAACATTTAGTCTGAGGAAAAAGTAGTTTTAACTAAACAAGGGAATATGAGGTCATTATTCATATTATTCCTACGACAACTTATTTTCCAACAGTTCTGCTCTGTATGGTAAAATTTTCACAAAGACAAACTAATATTTTTGTTTCATTTTCCCCCTGCTGTATCATTTGTGGAAAGTGTTTGTGTCATTTTATCTAATAATCATTCATCTTGTGCAGTGTCTTCTCAGGTCTTGCCCTCTCGCTTTACATGCAGTGGGTTGAGGCGGAGAAAATATATATAATCATTCATTTCCCTTCCCTGCCTAGCCATGAGTACAGGGAGGAGTTCACATCTTCCAGGGGTTCTGTTTCATTTTGTTGGTATTGTTATGGAAAATTAAACTTCTGAGAAAATGCCATACAGTTTCTTAAAATTATGTATTTTATATCTATATATATCTGCAGTCATTACTGAGCGTAGCTGCAAGAGCATATCTTTGTTTTTTATCTGGTAACTATCTGGAGACATTTTCCAGTATTGGCTTTTCCACACGTTTGCCGTGAGTGCAAGTTTAACACTGTATTTCTTAAGTCCTTCTAAGCTTTCAAGCAGTATTCTTCCAGAAAGCTTGAGAAAATTAAAGCATCATCTTTCAGAGCAAGGCTGCATAAGGATGGATTAGGATCATGGCACATTCTGTTGCTACTAGTAGCTTTCTGGGATTTTCATTTCATTTGAGTTGGCAGTCAAAGCTGACTTCAGATTTCCTTTTGGATTTCCTCTCTAAGGTCTGTTCTGTAGAATCATAGTCATAGAATGCTTTGGGTTAAAAGTGACCTTAAAGAACATCTAGTTCCACCCACCCTGCAGGAGAGACCTTCCACTAGATCAGACTGCTCAAAGCCCCATCTAACTTGAAGAAGAAGACCAGAAAACTCTTTAGATTGTGTAAATAAGCCAAAAGCTTCACCTATCTCAGGTAAAGCTCAATTATTCCAAACAATAACATTTAGTGATTTAATGTCTTCCACAAAGTTGCAGACTTCTACAGTTATACATGCTGGTACCTTAAAAGCCACTGGTCATAAAGAGAATTGAATGTTTGACCACTCGGGCTAAAAGCAGAAACTTCCTCAAGTTTAGCAAAGCAATTAAAAGCTTCTAGCTGAGACTGGTGCCCCTCAGATCCCTAGTGTGTCAGAAACACTTAATACATGGAAAGTGTATTTTTTATATTCCAATGCATGCACCAATACAAGTGTCTTCCTGCAAGCCTCTATTTCCCACAGCACGATATGTATTCAGCAAGTATGACTTTTCAATAACCTAACAAATATCACTTTTAATACTCTCTGCCCCAACAAGAAGTTGTCATGATGACATTTTCTCCCGTTGCAACTAGCAAATTTCTGATGAGGCTTTCTTCAACTGTGCGGTATCTTGTAGACAATGCAGGAGCACCACAAGCCTTCTGTGAGTTAAGGAGCAAAAAAACAATGACTTACCCAGAAGAGCATTGACATTTACTCTTATAAGTCATTTGCTTATCAAAGTCACTTAAACTAGAAATTTATTCCAGAGAATGTTCAATTTGCAACATATCAACAATTAAATGGTTAAATATTGGATTATTTTTCTATAGTTCTCTGAAGAAAAAAAAAAAAAAAAAAAGTAGCCAGTGTAGCCAGTGCACCTATTAAAATTATTTCTTACCTGAAAAATATACTATTAGTTAAAAGCAAGTGACATGCATTGTCAGTACTGCAAAGTTCAGGAAGTGAAACTCCTTGCCAAGATGAAAAACTTTCTAAAGGCTTGTAAACACCTGAAGCCACAAAATCTACTGACTTTAAAGCCAAATGGTTGTGATTTCTCATGCCCACCTAATTAAGGACACTGGAATGGAGGACAAAAGCAACCAGCCATCCCAAGAAGTCTATGGCATGAATTATACAGGATGATTTGGCCAGATTAGCATTTCCAGCCAAAAAGGAAAAAGTCTATGAGGTGTTGGGAAAGCAGGAGTGAGGGACTCCATTTGTCCTATGAGCAAGGCACTGAGTGTTTCCAGATTTGTAATGAGACTTAAGTGCACTTTTTTTTTTTTTCCTTTTAATGCTGTATATATTATAAGCAATATGTCTTTGCTGATGAAATTCCTGATAGGAGTAAAATAAAACAATCCCTCCAGAGATACATATCTGTCTGCTCCAGATGGGTACATGCAGCTGTTGGGGCAAAGAGTATTACACAATCTACTCATGACTCGTTTATCATATCAGTGTAAGGTTACGTAGAAGGAGACTATCTGCTCCTTTGAGGGGACCTGGTCAAGGACCTTTTCCAATGCAGCAAGGGATAATAAGAAAGGGAGATAGTAATAGGAATTACTTTTGTACTAATTGGTAAGAAAATAGATGGAATGTGGAAATGTTGATTCAAGCAAGGTTGTCTGTGTGAGGATGTCTGGACTGAGATTATAAGAAGTAAAGAAGGTGGAACAATAAGCAAAATGCTGAGGCACAGACCTGACAAAGCAAAAATGGAGACAATGACAAGAAACAAACCTCCCACTCACACTGGTTGATGGGCTGCCAAACTACAGGAGCTGCTTCCAGAATGATCAATCTGGATTCACATCTGATAAGATTGTGGACCAAGGGGCCCCAGAATGAGAGGGTACAGAAAGCTGAAGAGCTCTGCAAACCCACAGAGGCACATACAGGGGAAGGGAGAACAAGAGGAAAGGAGAAGGGATAGGTAGAAAAGCATATAAAAGGTCTGGATGCCTGTAAAACAGGGTGGGCTAGTATTTGTCTGGGCACACCTGATCACCACACTGTCATCTCATATTTACTCATTAAATCTTTTCGTAACTATCTGTCTCTGCATTTTAGCACTATCTTTCCTGTGTGTATGCATGCTGAAAGGACTATGTGCCAGCTACTGGCAAGAGCTGTGTGTGGGTGCGAGTGGAATTCATGCCAGCTACTGGAGTCAGGCCGAGGATGTAGGCCTGCAGGCTGTGGTGCCAGCTACTGTAGCAAGTGAGGGTCCTAGGGTCAGCAGCTGGAGGGTCCATAACTCTCTGGATCTGAAAGAGTCCTACAGACTTTGTGTTCAGAAAACCAACTACTGGGGACATGCACTGAGTGAACAGGTGCCAAATAATGAAGTCAGGCCAGGGCTGTAAGGCCTGTGGACTGCGGTGACAGTTACTGGAGTGAGTAAAGATACTAGCATCAGAAGTTGGATGGTCCTTTCCCGATTTAGGGAGGGGTCTACAGACTTTGAGCCCAGAGTGCTAGCTACTGGGGACCTGTGTGAGTTAACTGGGTCCCAGCTCCTGAAGTCAGGCCAGGAGTGTAGGACCACAGACTGTGGTGCCAGCTACTGGAGCAAGTAGGGTCCTAACATCAGCTACTGGAGCATGTGGGAGGGTCTTCTACTCCCCCCATGAGGAGGGGACTACTCCTCTCCTAGACATGAGGCCGGAGCACTGTGTGTCCACAAGCCAGGTACTGGGAGAAGACTGGCGTGAGTGAGGCAGGTGTGGGCTCTGTGATGGCAGCTGGAGCAGAGCCGTGGAGCCTGGTGTGGAGAGCAGAGCCTGTGTGCCTGGTGCTGGCTGCTGCAGGGGGGGAAGTGTCTGCATCTTCCCCAGACTACCATGTGTGGGTTGTTTGTGTGTATTCGCAAGCAAAATTCAAGCAGGACCTGCTGGCAAGTAGCAGAATCTTGGCTACTTGCCTGGGCTGGGGCATCAGGTATACAGGGGTGTCTATGTTGGTACTCTCAGCAGGATTTGCAAATGTGGTGTGCCTGAGGGATGAGTGTGTGTATTTGCAGCAAATTTCAAGCTGGACTAGTCAAAAAGTAGGCAACCCATGAATGAGGTAAAATCAGGTTAGGGGCCCAGGATCCAGGCAAGGCTGCTAGATGGACAGAGGGGCTGTGCTGGGGCTGAAAGGATCCATGGATGTGTGTGTGTGTATGTGCTTGCGAACCTAAAGAGTGCTGTGAACCTTCACTAGTGAACTTTTTTCTCTATCAGCTGGGAAGGACGAGGGAGACTTCGATGTCTGTGACCATGTTGTATGGGAGTCCGGTGTTTAAGCACCATTGAAGGCAGTCCTTGCCTTGGAGGGCCTGTGTGACCGTTCATATCAGTGTCCTCTCGGTGTCTGTGTGTCTCTGGGATAGCAAAGATGAGCACATATCAGTTGCATTTGCAAGGGGAAAGTAGCAGCTACATCCCCCAGCCTGGGCAGAGACCCCAGATCTGGCATGGGGCTGGGCCCCAGGAACCAAACAGAAGGGGTCCTGGGCCAGAGCAGCTGGAGGAGGCCACCACACTCATCACCTTGCTTAATTGTCAGTAGCTGTTGTGGCTGCTAAACTAGCCTAATCCAAGCACTATTTCCACAGGCAAAACCTGAATGCAAATACAAAAACAAACAAACAAACAAACAAAACTCAAAAGTCATAAAACAACAACAACATAAAAAGGGGGGGGGGGGGGGGGGGAGGGGGTGGAAGGAGGCATGAATAAAAAGATCTCCATATGTTACTGTCTGTATTTTCTAGGTTCTTACAGATGGTGAGCGAAACAGCAATACATCTCACATTTACTCTGAGCAACATGTCCTGGCTGCACAACACCTCACCAAAGCAAACTTACAAACCACAGAATCTCACATTATAACTAGCAGGGCAAGATACTGGTCTTAAGGTCTTTTACTAAGCCTACATAGAGAGTGTTAAACTTTTCACCAATGTACCCATTATTCCCAGTAGGAAAAAGATCAGGGAATGATTTGTATCCCAAGGTGCACATTTGATAAGGACACAAGCAAATGCCTCATTTGGCTTCAGAGAAGAGAAGTATCTAGACTTGCTCTGGCCACCCCAGACTTGCACAGCTTTCTGTGGCTGTGGCTTTTTTTCAGACCAGCTGTTCTATCCCACAGTTATCACAAGCAGCTCTGCTGTTTCACATCTCTCAGATCCATGTGCAACCTCAATAATCTCTGTATCATCTGCAGCAATCTTGCAAAAGCCATCCACTACAGACAAAATACTTTCCAGAGGGTCTTATCACCTCTGGCTGAACCAGAGAAAATGGACCTTGCAATAGCTTTAACAACGGCTGAAGGACTACAGATGCTGAGCTTAACTTGCACCAGCAGCATGGTCAGATACTGAAGACCAGAACACCCTTTATGCTAGAAATGCTGTTTTGGTGGGTGAAAACAAAAACACATGGACCTGGGAAGGCAGATGAGCTCTCCCTTGGTACCCTGAGAACTGTCAACAGTGAGCCCATCTATCCTAGCCCTGTGCAATATAAATACATCTACATACCTATGGTTCAAGAGCAGCCTGGCCACAAAGTCTAGCAGCCTGGTCACAGACTGGGTGAATTAACCCAGTACCTATTTGAGGTTTTTCAAACCCACTTACAACATAGTCTGAAAGAAATCTCTTCTAACAGCTGAGTCAGACAGGAGCAGGAATTCATGGTGGTCACTCACTATGAAAATCAAGCTGTGGATCTTACAAATATTTTATCACTGTATAGCACAGAAAACCTCTTCTTAAAATTCTATGTACCTGTGAACTGATAGGCAAATCCTAAGCAGGGACTCCCTGCAAAAGGCTGTTTTCTTGTTTGTACCCAGGGCTTCAGCTCAGCCCACAAGCAGCTGGTGTAAATTAACACACATCTCTTGACTGCAGTATTGCTACTTTGACTTAAAAGAAAACTGAGTAATGTAAATTTGTCAAGGATCTGATACACAAATGTGTTGAAACTTGAGATCTGGTAAAGAATAGTTCTGAAAAAGCTTAAATCTGTGACTTCAGACCAAGTATGTTTTTTGTTAAATTTTCAACAGCAATTTGTGTTGCAATAGGTAAATTGGAGAATTACAATGACCTCAAACACAACAAACAACATGTCTGAAAACAGAGGGATCTGATCCTTTCTAAATGATACTGGCAGAGTCCTAATTTTGCAGAACTGATGCCTTTTGTTTTATCTCCTCAGCACAGTTAATCTGACAATGTGCTACTGTAATTATGAGCCAAGGCAAACTTGCATACATCGTAGGAAGAATATTTTTTAACAGAAAAATTGAATAAATTTACTATTGTACATTAATGACTTCATTAAACAAATTTCTCAGGATTTTGGGAAGGGAGATGAAATGATAGGCAAGAATTATCTTCTTCAAACATCTGGGAGCAAAGCACAGCTGGCTCTCTATTGGAGCTTGGCACTCAGCTCGCTATGAGACATACTTGAGTACATAAGAGAGGCTCTTATAAAACTGAATCATTTGGGCAATTAACACTCAAAGCAATTTTCACACAAGCCCTTGATATATGAAATTTGAGTTTTACATGTGACAGGCAAGCTTCTGTATACAGGCAGCTCCAGCATTGCTGTAGCACTTCAAGGTTTATGAAGGATAAAATGCTTTCAAAGATGGAAGGTGCATTAAACAAGTTTTCTGCTCATTTGAAAGGGAAGATTTATTGACAATGTTTTACTGTTACGGGCCTGTTGAAAATTAGTTAACTCACAGGAATATTCATATTGAGAGCAAAAATTTGGAAGTTTTATAAGCATTATAATGCCTTACAGGACTAAAGAAAGATCTTTTAACTAATTATCACCTTTTGCACAAGCTGGATAGTCTGTCTTAAAGAAGCACAACTTTGCACACATTTTCTGCAGCCAGCAGCAGCTTAATGTAATAACCAAGACCAGAACAGAAGATGATTATATATATATATATTATATTACACATTATAAATTATATATATAATATACTATATATGTTATACATATATATAGTATGTATATATACATATATATATATATATAAAGACAACATAATTAAAGTGCTTATTAATGTTAAAAGGCTACATAAAATATAGTTCACTGACTTAGAATTCCCATAGATCAGAGAATCTACAATGTTTAGAATAGGTATTCTCGTTTATATAGCAGCCAGAAATTGTGTCAGGCAAGTAAAGGGGGTAAAATGTGGAGTTAGTCGCAGACAAGAAGATTAGGAACAGCAAATAGAATTTGTTCTACCATCATCCATAACCGAAGCACTTTGCAGAGTAATGACATCACCCTTAAATCTAAAGCATAACATAAGAGGAAGAATGACTTTCTTCTCCAATCCATCAGTCTGTGAATTGTGAGTGAAGGTTCAATGTTCACAAAAGTAGTTTTATTTATATTTGAATATTGAGATTATTTTCCCCATTTTAAATTAAATGCAGGAATGAGTAAAATAGAAAATACGAGGATACTCTAAATTTTGCTACTCCTTTGCTTCTGCAAAGGAGTATTTTCAGATGCTCTTTGAAAAGGAATATTGTGAATTAAAGCAATACAAGCAAGGTTATTTAGAAGACAAAGTTACATATAAGTATACACTGTCCACCTCTCTGCTTTTATACAATTGGTTGCTTTTGATAAAGCTACTCAATTTTCACAGAGCTAACTGAGAACAGAATCAACCTGAAGACCCCTGGATTGATTAGAGTTTTTAAAGTCAGAGTTGAACCTATCTACAGAAGCAGCTTTCCTCTCAGTAAATGCTTCATAGTAAGAAATAGAGATACAAGGTTAGATCCTTTAGACCTAACAGGAAATTGAACAGAGATGCCTTCAAGAGGTAGACCTATGCATTTGAGCTATCTCAGAAAGCCTGTATTTACTGCCTAGTAAGGTCAATAACAAAGACTTTATTTATGCATTGCGACTAAGCCTGACAATAGCACTTCACCATTAAGTGCCTCAAACTCATTTCATCCTGAACTCATATTCTACCAAAGCTATTTTAGACTTCAGTGACCAGGAGCTTTTTATCAATGACTCTAAATTCCCAGCATACCTTGCTTCTTGACACAGACTCAATCTCTGCAACTCTGGGCTTCATTCCCAAAAATGTTGCTATTATCTGGGAAGCATAAGACCTACCAGTCACCTAGGGTTTTCAATCTAACATAGCAACTCAGTGCAGTTAACTTTCTGTGCTGGCTTCCACTAAGAAGCTAATCCTCTCCTATTTGGTAAATAGCCACAGTTGGAGAGAAGCATTTATATTTTATTTTTTGAGTCAATTGTCCAATTTGGCTAGAGGGGTGCAAAATAGTGTTTTTCTCTTGGGTTTCAGAATGTGTTTGCAGCCAAAGATGAAGTATGGAGAAAAGTTTGAGGGAGGAAAAACTGCAGTGAGAAAATGCAATGACCTTTAGTGAAGGGCTCCTAAAAATAGCTCTTCCCAGAGAACATGGTACTCTGAATTAAGGTAGCAGGTCTGTACGATGCTATATGGCTATGCTATGTAAGGTTGATTTTCTGGACAAGCAGGATACTTGGGGGAGGAGGGCAATTTTTATAGACCACTGGGGGGGGGCGGGGGAATCAGGACAGGCTTAATGCATAGCCTTGATATGAAAAAAATAGGTATTTGGCTTCCACTTTGTGAAGAGCTATTCTCCTCTTCAAATAATGAATTGTTGTGTCAGAGCTCATTGGAATGAACTAGGATAGTTTGCCAGGCAAAGTCCTGATGGATACCTAACAGACTTCAGCCCAAAGTTTGTCTTATCTCAGATGGACTTGCTTATGGAATCCAGATAAATTGGTGGCAGGAATCTCTGCTAACACAAAGCAGCTGCTAGCTGGAGACAGGACAAATTCTAGTCATGGAGGTGGCGTATTTCACATGAGCTGACAGTTTGGGAACATTGACAGAATGTTTCACCTACATGTTACTCTACAGTTTCTTTTCAAAATCATAATACTATTCTTTACCAAGGTTAAATAGGACTTTGCTCATCCTTTTGTGAAATATTAAACAGATCTGCATTTGAATCAGGACACTGCAAGCCTGAGCTGTGGAGTTCCTAATCCAACTTCCTGTGGGATATCCTATAGGTGAGATGGATGTAAATATGGAAATGTTCTTCATCAGAGAGGGTAACATGATATAAAGGTCAATGAGGGCAATTGCAGGTTTTGCTTTGAAAGTTTGGTATATCCAAACAAAGACCATCTTAGCCAAAGGAAATTCAGTATTATCGATCTAAAGATTACAAGTGAGGAACTGAACCCTAGTAACCAGTGAGTAATATTTATAGTTCATAACAAAAGAACGACTCAACATACTTTGAAAGGGTGATATAATGGGTGAATAAACTCATTCTTTGGATGAGGCAAGCACCGCAGAGAAGGATAATGATTTTAGTTCCCTGCCTGGCAATACTCACCTGATGCTGGCACATTTCTTGCATGCTGGAATAGCATGTCCAGTTCTGGTGTTGACATTTTAAAGAGGATGTTGAAAAACTACAGGGTGTGCAGGGAGAAGACACAAATATAGCTCAAGCGATGGAGAAAAATATTTACAGGGAGGGAATTTGATCTTATCTCAAAGAAGACTTGAGATAGCCATGATTAGTACATTAGTAACCTTCCTGGGGAGAAAATAGCATATACAAAATGGTCCTTTAATCTTGCAGAGAAAAATGTAACTGACAATTTATGGAAATTAAATTTGAGCAAATTCATATTAAACATTTTTAATGAGTATGATTAACCACTGAAATACACTGAAACAGAGCATAACAGGTTTTTCTTCTCTGTGTCTGTACTAATATTAAAACAAGCTAAAGCTCTCATTAGCAAAGCTACAATCTTTCTTTTATACCGAGATATGGGTGAAAAAGATCACACTCACGCTTCTGTGACTGCAGGTCAAGACAGGCTATGTTTTCTGAAGTAACACGTAAGCCAAAGCACAGGAAAAGTTATTGGACTCCATCCAGGAGTAACAGTGTGAGACTGAATGACTGAGAACTTGGACTTTTCCATCCAAGGGTCATGTTTTAGCTTGCAGATCTACAAATTTATATAACTTAACTTGTTTGCAAAATACCTCAAATACCCATACTTGCCCAAAGCAAGCTTGCTTGCAAAAATCATTTACCTGCATAGAGGGCAAGTACTGCAACAGGTAATAAAACCAGCATTACTACTGTACCTCATGCATGAATGAAGCTGGTAGATATTGCCTCCTGGAAATAACAGTTCAGGAGACCTATCAGCTGCTCAGGTACTGTTTAACCTGCAGGCATTGTTGTTTGTGTTACTTTACACAAAAATGCGTTAAGTGTTATTGCTTTCTCCAGCAGATATAGCACTACTAATTATCCCATCATGTAGTCACTTTGCAGTGATATAAATAGCCCAGTTAGTGTCATTTTACATTATCCAGCAGAGAACCTCCAAAGCCTGGTTAGGGCATGGAAGTTGCTTAAAAAAAGAAGCAGGTCACTTTAAAGACAGATTCTGTATATTTTTCCTTACACGCTTCAGATGCTGCTGTTTGCTTGAATCAAGTCAGTAGAGAAGGAAAGTGAGAATGATAAATAGGGTGATGAAAGAGATGAATTAGTAAAGCCCTATTGCAAAGAATTAACCAAAACCAGAGACATAAAGGATGATGCAGATAGTGTTTGCATCAATCTCTCCTAGACAGTATACTTCGCAATTCTCCCCTCCAAATTAACTCCACTGCTTGCATCATTTCTTCCTCCCTGCAAATAGTAATTTTTTATTTTATTTTTTTTCCCAACAAAGTGGCTTCTTCTAAAAATCCCGCCTTAAGGACATCTGATGCTCACCCTTGAGGTCCACCTCACAGCTGAGAAATGTAGTACTTGGGCTGGACTACTTACTCGAGCAAGACAATCAAGACAATATGAGAACAACTATGGGAGATTACACGTCATAAATGGGAATATTGAATTTTAAACTGAGGCTTAGAAGCCATAAATAGATAAAATCAGGAGGGAACTTTGACACACAGGCTGGTTTGGACCATTTTTGAGCATGCATATCTGTGGAATAGCTAGAAAATATGGACAAGTGTCCCAAATCCTCAAACTGCCTAGACAAGATTTCCAGGCAGTATGTGCATCAAAATGTTTTTTGAAGCATTGTTATTATTGTAAATATATGTAACAAAAGATTAGAAAAACTGAGAAGTGTGGACCTTTCTGCTGGAGAGAAAATTGATGGAGAAAGCTATTAAAACCAAGCTGAGCAAAGGAAGATTTAGAAAATTTGCTGATAGTGAGGGACTGTGCTAAGTAGTAGAAGCACTAAGAGGGGACAATATGTACCTCATTCTACAGGCGAAGAATGAAGAGAATAATCCTGGTTAGATGTTTGGAAAAGGAGGTGACACAGGGGTCTGAAATCTGTTTAATCTTTCTCCAGTTTCTGTAGTCAGTATGGGTACTGTAGTCTTTGCTTCTACATAACATTTTTATTGTGCCATTTTTCCGATATGCAAGCAAGATCTATTTACTAGAAACCATACAGTTCCTTATCATACCCAGCTTGGCTCCAGGAGCAGCATTTGGTTTCCCTGTGGCTGAAAGATGGAAGTTCGTCTAGTGGTAGATAGTCACACATCAACATAGGTAGCACATGTTACCACAACAGGAGATCTGTGATCTTCCAGTGATGCTTTGTACTGAGAGATTGGTTTGTTCTGATTGCTTTCAGGTAGCTAACTTTACTTTAATACACCTGAAGAATTAATATTTTCCCAGTGTTTCTTTTCCAGTTCAGTACCTGTATTGGTTGCAACAGGAACAGCAGCTGATTGGCAGTGCAGCAGGAAACAAGATGGTTGAATTTAGAGTGTCTCATAAGGGGGTTGGTTCCTCTCCCTCAGGATGTGGTGCACACTCTGGAAATCTGAGACCTTCTGTACAACTGCAACCACAGCAACAGAATTAAGCAACAGAATGTAATAAGGGAGTCTTGGCAAGAATGTGGGGAGTCACTAATCAGGTTGAGCACCTCCTCCAATGTCTTCATGGAAAGCCCACTGAAGTATTCCCTTCCCTCCAGATTGCATTTATTCACATAGCATAGTCATCTAAAAAGTGTTAGGCCAGAAGAGCATGGTCTGGGACACGAAGGAAATTATTATGTTCAAGCAAAAAGACTTCATCCTCTGTGGACAGAGGAATAAAATTTCTACAGCCTTGGACATAATGTGCTTCTCCCCCAGATTTGCACTAGACTCACACCAAATATTGTGTCATAAATTCTTTAAGGTGGGGAAGTGATTTGCAAGCTCCAAAGCAACCTTAGGATATTATTTTCTGAAGAAACACCTCTAAAATGAATGTTGTAAATCCCATCCATTCCTGGAGATGACACTCAGCCAGCTGCATGTCTCAAGGCAGAAGCAAAGTTTTAAACAACTTGCATACAGTTGTCCAGGGAATTTTTCATGCACATCTTAGGCTCTATTTGCTATGCAAATTGAAAAACAGTGTGCCCCAAATACGTTACTTGTCTGTCTGCCTATTTGCAAATCAAATGATTTAAATTAACATGCAGCATAAGAGTGGGCCCCCACAGCTAAGTACATAGATTAACAGTGTATAAGTTAACAAGACTTATCACTGCCTCACAACTCCATTGCCCAGTGAAATGACCTTTCTCACATACCTCTGTCAAAAGTTTGCTTTCTTCTGCCAGCTCTTCTAACACCACCACTACCAAGTATGCCACCCCCTCAATAGGCCAGTTCCAGCACCTATATACCAGTGGGGAGCCTCTCATTAGTTTCAGCTGTCTTTGGAGTAGGCAGGAAAGGAGTAGGCGTGTTGCATTATTTGCTCTTTAGAGACTTTCCTTCCTGCCAAATTACTCAAGGTACAATTGTGAAGAATTTGGAAATGGCTTGATAGACATGAACATGTGTCCTGCAAAGTCTGGACAGCCGGAGCTGAAGCCTAAGAACTCAGAATGTAGCCAGTAGTGTTTGGTTTTAATGACATTTCAAAACTTTTCTAAAGATTAATTAACAGCACTTATCAGGGGACTCGGTATAACTAATTTTTATAGACCAGACAGGGAATTTAATGCCTTTTACCTCCACCCTTGCTTTTCACCTCTAACAACAATGCTGTGATGATCATCTTTGTAAGCTTTTCAGTGTCCTAAAGACAGTTGGAAATTCTATTAACTCAATATTTTTTTGCTTTCAAAAGAAATTTTGCTTTCTTTGGAAACAAAACATTTAGCAGGAATTGGTCCCTCTGGATGAATCACCTGAAGGGAAGGGAAGGGAAGGGAAGGGAAGGGAAGGGAAGGGAAGGGAAGGGAAGGGAAGGGAAGGGAAGGGAAGATGTTGAAACAGTCTATTTTGATATGCTGTGAAAAAAAAAAAAAAAAAAAAAAAGTATTTTCCATTCCATCAACATTTTATTTGCAGGCTATTTTTTTGGAAAATAAATACAACTGAACTCACTACTAATGGTTTGAAATGATCATAATGACATTTTTTGCTCACCAATTCATTATCATAATTGTTGCTATTAGTGCATTTCCAGATTTTGCTCCTCTCTCTTGGTTTGTGCACTGAAAATATGACAAGATTATCCTTTTCTCCCCACCCCCTCCGATTTTGCTGGAGTTAGGAGAACTGTATTTTCACCCTTCATGTTAGCAGCTCATCACTGACACCTTCTGTTATTTTCTTTGTGTCCTTGCAGGCTGCTGCATATTTAAATCCTTTAGCCAAGCAGCTTTCTTACATATCTTAGATCAATGTTGCTTAGAGGAATAGTGCAATCGATTCCTGCCCTTTTCCTGAATGAAATGCTCACTGCTGAACCAGTAACTGCTAAATGTGCACCATGCCTCAGACACAAAGAAGTCCCCAAATTTCATGTTTGCTGGGCTATGATTGCAGCCCAATTGTCAACACATGGCAAACGTTCAGGCATGTTTTCTTTGTGAGGTGTAACACTATTAGTAAACTATATACTGGGACTCCCTATAGGTAAGTGAAGAAGTAAGGATTTCCAAACCTCCCATGGGTATCCATGCAGGGACTTTTGTTCAATTTGAATGCAAACAGAAGGGCATGCACTCAGGCTTTATTTTTGCAGTCATCCCTCTCTACCTGGTATAAATAAGTTTTTGTTCATCTCTGGGTTTTTGAATATTTGAGTGAAATATTACTCTTAGTATTGTGAATACAGAGTCTAAATGGCTGAAGGATGATAGAAAAAGCATAAGCCTTGTATACCACCATAACCTGATTTTAGATTTGTAGAACTTGAAGACAGATAGGAATCTTCAAGGGAGTTCAATACAATTCCCTGATACCCAGTCACAAAGTTTAGTTGAGGACAGCAATACTCCTACCATTTCTTGTGCATAACACACTGGTGATCATGGGATGCTTGGTACAATATATGTGAACTGCTCTGTAGTATGCACCTGCAAACAGCTGGATTTTGGGAAGACCCAGGCGGTCTCATCTGTCTCCCTGAAAACTCTTACTCCTTTTTTTCAATAGGATTTGGAAAGAAGAATAAAAGAAATGAGCTTTCAGCCGCCCCCATCTTTCCTATTGCTGCTGGGAGCTCATGTTGTGACAGGTCATTGCAAGATCTGTAAATGCAAAGATGAAAGCAATTGAACCTCTTGAGGGAAAAGCAAAGAGGATAAAGCTGGAAGTATCAGCATGATACGACGTGGTGGGAGGGGAACTCTGGAAAGAAACCCTGAGATTTGCTCTTCCCTGCCTGGAAGGGTTTGAGCTGTTCTTGCCTCCCTTTAGAAGGCTTGCTGTTTCAGTAATTGGGTTGTTATCATTCGAAGGATAATTATCCTTCCCAGAAAGACACAGAGATGCTGGGAGAGGGTGAAGTTTCAACAAAGTGAAACCTAGCAGAGGTACATGACATGGCCTCTCCGCATCCTGTCCAAAGCCACATATATCTGAGGAGAGTTTCCTATTCTATCAGAGATGAGAGATGCCACTAGCCTATCTTAGTGTAGCCTGTCCTGTGGATAAATGTTTCCTGACTCTTGGTGCTCACTTAGTGCTCCTTTGCTCCTTTGCTCACAGCTTCTAAACACTGACTAGGTGTTGATCCAGAACAATCACACATAGAGCTAGTCATACTTTTTGGCTTTCAGACACTAAGATTTAGCAAAAGTCAAAGCATTTCCAGTGTAGGAAATAGGAGACTTTTTAAGTTTTATTTCATGTCTTAATTTTCATTCTTTCATCTGGGATGGTTCATAGCTAATACAGGAAAAATATTCAATTCAGAAATATTATAGAAATTAAATACTGTGTTTCATTATATATAAAATTGATTTTTTGGTTTAAACACATGCAGACACACAAAAATAAATAAATAAATAAATAAATAGAATCCCAAATGCCAATTTCCATTAAAAAAAAAAAAAAAAAAGGTTTCCATAAAAATGTGATGTTTGTGGAATATATTAATTATGGTGTGTCATGCCCCATTTCTCATCTAATGCAGGGTGTCAAAGCATGACTTTATCTCCAGCACTACACAAAGTAGCACCCAGTGTCACACATGATGCACATCTCTATAGGTAAAGGAGTTGCTGCTGTTGGATTTTGCAGACTATTTCATGTTTCATTATTTGTTCTGCATTACAATTGTGTAAATCCAGCTGAAACTGAAAAAAAAAAGTTTAGCAATCCAGTACTATTAGCCACCTATAACTACAATATATGGGCACAACTCAGTATTGGGAATTCTGAATATTGTGCTTCTCCTTCTTTGGGCTACTCTTTCAGCTGCAATGAATAAGGCCTGTAAGTCTGGAAGGCAAACTCTGCCAAACACAGGGAGACTATGCCCTTAGCTCTTTGATCTATAATATTCATTAGTATCTCACATGTTCCCAAGAAATTGTTGCTTTGATTTTCATCTGTTTTTGTTTAGGTGTGTTTGAGTTCATGGGATGTTTTGATTGTCTCTTCAATATTTTTACACACAAACTCTTTGCTGTAAAGCTGCCATCTGTGTCTGAAATATACACCAAACATGCTGGGGTTTTCCTCCCTGGAGATCTCCTGTTCTCTATGAAACACTGAATAAAGTTCATATGGGTCTTTCAAAGCCAAATAATAAAAAGAAGGAAAAAAGTATAAAAAAAAAAAAAAAAAGGAAAAAAAGCTTTTTTAGGATTGAGAGAATCAGAGTTAACCATCTTTACCAGTATTATGTCATCCAAGTAATGTTCTCGCTACAACAGTAAAAATAATTTTGCATTTAGGCTGTGAAATTCATCCTCAGATTATACCATAAATATTGGGAAACTTATGCTACATGTGAGGTTTACAGCCTCCAGACCTAAAGAGGCATAGAGGAAGATTTGGTTTGAACAAAAAAGACGCATTAATAAATAAATCTCATGGGCACTACTCAGTGAATAATTATGAACATCTTTGGTGGCTGTAATTAATGTTTTTTTCATTGTTATTGGTCCAACCCTAATATCTGATTCCATTGTTTTAGAGTAGAGCAGAATTTTTCAGTTGGAAGGGACCTTCAAAAATCATCTAGTCCAGCTACAGTGTCACAAATCTAGTCAATCCTCTGACAACACCTGAGGACTACCTTGCAGATAGTCATCATCACCAGATGAGGGTCACCACAAGTTTGGGCAGCAAAGATTTTGATCATAGACACTGGTAGGCCTAGCAGGTGACCAATGGAGTATGGGTCATACTGAGTATTCCAGTGTCTTTAGCAGGTCACCTAGACCTAGACCTAGCAGATAACCCTGTCAAACCACTGGCAAGACTTTGTCTTAACTTGAACAGTGTCACAAAAGCAATGTGGGTAAAGCACATTTATGCTGATTCAGCTTTCTGCTGTGATTTACAGCCTGTGCCACTTTCATGTTGGAATCCTCTTTTCATCATTGATTTATATGATAATAATGCTCAGAAGGCCATTCAGGAGCCAGCTGCCATACCAATGAACCTCAAAATGACACTTCATTATAGGCTGGAGTGCCTGCCATCTTCTGTAAACTCCATTACAAAAAATAAAACTTGGCTCCGCTGTGGATTTCTTTCCAACCCTTACCAGAGAGTCCAGATAGTCAGGCCTAACTCTGGTCACAGGCAGTAATAACACTCTGAAGGTGTTCTCTACACCCAGAAGCTTCCATAGGCTTGTATTAGAGAGTAATGAGCTGCAGTGCTGGGAAGTGACTTGCTTCTCTCTTCTGATGATGGATGAAATGGAAGGTTATGTCCTGCTGAAGAGCAAAATTGTAGGTGCACAATGCTGTCTTCAACAGCTACCCTGGAAGGATTTTCTGATGCACTTGTAGGCACCCGCTGCAAAGTGCTGCATCAAGCAACTCATTCTCTACTAAAAGCAGCAATATGCTGTATCAGACCTACAGATCTCAGGCATTATGCTGTGTTTGTGCTTGGTCAAAGTCCCTGACACTTGTGTTAATTAAGAATACAGCTGCTGTTGTCACGACATGACAGGTACTCACAATTATCTGAGGCCCTTGCAAAATGTGAACAAATGTTCAGGCTTTGGAAGGCATGCCATCATTATTTAGCTTGCAACACAAAGCAAGTAGATATAGCAGAAAGAGCTGCAGAAGACTTAGTTCTCCATAATAGGCTTTGACAGAGTGAAATCTAGGTAAGGATCTGCCCAAAGGGAGCAGATAAAGAGTTTCTCAGAAAGAATCCCTGAAAGATATCATTGTAACACAGTATTTGTTGACTTCATCTGCCACTGGTCTGATCAATCACATTGAACCTTGTCTGACCTGGAGCAGAAAGAAGATTTTTCTTCCTCTGAACTGTGTAAGGATACTGAGGCAGAATTAGAGAAAGAAGCTGGGAGTCTTCAGATTTTATGCCCTCCTCTTCTAGAGGTAGATAGCCCACCCATTTACCATAATTGAAACAGAAAAGTCCTTTCACTTTAAATTATGTTCCAGTTTTGGTGTAAAAGTTGTTCATTTTTATGGCCTGGTACATTGGAGGCAATAGAAAAAAAGATTGTTACCCTTACTGAAAACAGCATCTGTCACTGGGATCAAATACTGCATGCCATCCTCGTGATAAAATGGGACACAGCTGAAGATTCAAAGCTTGCTGATATCAAGGAGAATTTTTCCACTGACTTCCTCAGGGGCTGGCTAAGGCCTTTGTGGAGCTACCTTACGAATGTTCAGTGTTAAATGTTTCTTTTTTATAGGGTTATTAGTGTGTAGGTCCACTGTACACAGGACACTGGAAAACATTTTTACTGCCAGCCCTCTGTTTGAACCAATGGGCAGTTTGGCGCATTATGGTCCATTATTTTTGACTGAGACTCTAAACTACCCCATAAAAATGTTGTCCTTGTTGTTAGTTTGCTATCCTGAGTGTTGCCATAAACACAGATTCTTGCCATTCAGGGGAGGTAATTTCTGATGACCCAATGAACTCGTTGTTCCTCACAGGCTGTGGTAGGGTGCCTGAGATGGGATCAAAGTGATTTAAACACCAGACTGAATCAGGAACGGGAGCTGTACAGTCCTGTCAGAGGAGCAGCTCCCCCTTGGCTACTTACCCACTGTGTAGCAGCAATACTAATGTGGAGGAATGACCCAGACAGAGCCCAGCTCATACATTTTTCCCAGGGACTATGCTTTACATAAAGCCTGTTAAAGGTTTTAATGTGCTTTATAGAACAGTGAGCAGGAGATTCACTTCAAGCCTGCGAACACAGCATTGACCCTGTTTTGCCAATGTTGGTCTAGGGAAAGCTGCAGGGAGAGAGGACAACCTGTGCTTCCAAAACGTTCCCTGCTGCTTTCCAATCGCTCTATTGCATTGCATCTTGCAACTTCATTGATCTATGACAGGCAAAGAAATGAGGAAAACTTAAGACAAGAGAATGACACTAAGCAGACCTATAGCTATACACTGTTTTGTCTCAGATTTTTTTCCTAGCCAATGTTTTTTTAAAGTTAAAAAGGGTCTAAAAAAGTATTTCAATAATAATTAATGGCAAAAGGAGAGGAATGGAAATGAAGATACTAAATGTGAAGATAACAGCCCTGGAGTTTGGAAGAGCATCTCTTTTGTTGTGTGATGACACCCTATCTTAGAGTCCGCTATTGGCACCACTGTAGACATGATCCCATCTCTAGCTTCTCCCTGTCTGAGTCACTTATAATAGCCAGGTTCAGCGGGGTTTAGTGACAAAATAGAAAAAATATGAAGAGTACCTCAGTCAAGAGCATATCAACAACATAACTAAGCAGTGAAGCCCTGTATATATTTTTCTTCCTTTGAAATCAGAGAGGATTTCACAAGTGCCTAGTCTACATGGTTTTGCAAAGCTTACCTCTACAGAGTTATGGTTAATAAATAATTGTGCTTTTTTATATCTTGATTTGAGAATGGCAGGTGTTTATACACTTTAAAAGATTTCAGCAGGCCTCTTCTTAAATAAATAACGGGGCAGAAACCTTATATCTTGAGCTCTGGCTCCCAAAATAGATTTTTCAAAAGGTAAATTTATATGCAGCTGGATGGCGGCCAGGGTGTCCTGCCTGCCTCACTGCAGGAGAGCTACACTGGACAGCAGGACAGTCAGACACCCTGAATTATCATTTGCTTTTAAAAATGGATCAAAAATTATTGTGTGAATTTAGCTATTGTTTAAAAAATCTGATTGGTCTGAATCAGATACTAAAATCTGATTTCCATCAAGATCTGCATTTAAAGTACTTGAATTTCATGTCCACAATGTAATCATGATATTTTTATTGCCAACTGCTGAAAAATTAACTATCCTTAAAATATCTGCATTGTCACTAATAAGACTTCATCCAGATCTTAGCTAGGAGTAGGAAGCTTTGGGGGAAGCCAATGTTTCTGCGAGGATGTGGCACCTGGGCAAAGCCACTTCTCACACAGGCAAAGCTGAATATTGTCACCACAGAAGATGAGTAGGGCCAGACCATTCTTGCTGCAGTAAAGGAAAGGGGATGAGGGGACAAAGCGGGGACCAGAGCATTGGAGATGTCATGGAAGTGGTGAATTACCCATCAGTGTATCTCTAGATGCTCCTTCTTCCTCAGAGATGGCAGCAGCAGCCAGCCTGGAACTAAGGAAGCTTAGATGTGGGCTTCCTCTAAGGGCTGGTGCTATAGTTCCTGAGTGTAGAGCAACCAGCAGTAAATAGATTTAACCCAACAACATTTCTGCAAAAACTGTCAAGAGCTGTAAAAGTTTCAGGAATATTGAACCCTACAGTGGGGTAAGCGAACAGACTGGGTAATTAGATGATTGCAAATACATCGTGTCCTACCAGTTCTGCTGTGCTTGGAGGAGAAAGTGATCATGTTGTCATGGCTTGAATTCAGTAAATGTTCCTAGACTCTCACTGTGCTTTTAAAGAGAGAGCATTTTGAAGATGCTGTACATCCTTTCTTCTGCATCACCAGACAGCTATGTTTCATGTTGGCTTTTCTTGCAGAGTTACTTGTACTTGCCACTGTGAGGAGGTGAAAGAAGCAGATACCTTTTGCAATTGATTTAAAACACACCAGGAAATAAAAGGAAAACAGTTAAGGTTAAAATATCTGAAAATCAAAAACCAAACTCACACTCATTCTTAATGATTCCTTCCATCTTCCCCTTTAATTCAAAGACAGCTTCTTTGTTTGAAAAGGCTGTCATCATCAACAAATACTTTTCTTGAAAAAAAAAAAAATAGAGAGAAAAGACCTGTTAAGTGCTGCATGCTAGCAAGTTTAATTGGCCAAGATTAAACATGCTTTTACAGAAATACAAGTACACAGGAAGGAGAGAAAAGGGAAAGAAAAAAAAATTGTCTATGAGGTTTATGAGACTTTACACATTCAAACACAGTAAGCTGTATCATTCAGCTTCTGTGTTGCAATAGTTTAGTCTGGGACACCTTTTCTGTGTCTCTTCCCACTAGTTCCCAGCGCTCACCAAGTTGGGATACTGTTTTGGGTTACTTTTAACCAAAAGCAAGGAAGAATTAATCCCTAAATGGAAAGCTATAAATTGCCAAAATTAGTTGATAATTGGTACAAAACTCCATTGTAGAGAGAAAATACAGAGTGCTGACTCCATCCTAGTGTACTATATTGTCTATAGCTGCCTTTGTCCAGTTCAGCAACTGTGATGTACAACAACAAAATCCTTACTGGGATGGTTCAAGACAAAGCACTTTACCTCATATTCACAATGAACAAAAAGTACACACGTGGCTGGTTACTGTTCAGCTGACTAGTTGTAACATGTTAAGTCCTGGTTATTCAGTTGTGTCTCATTGCTCTTCAGTAGGAGTTTAAACTTTCACCACAGTGCATGAGCTGGGAGACGGAACTACAGCCTTGGCAGATCTCAGCAGACCTCAGCTCCTCACCAGCTGGTCTCTCTGGGCTAGATGTATCTCGAATAGGTACTCTCCAGTAAATCCAAAATCTTCCTCATCTTTCTAATGAAAACAAATTAAATAGAAAGAAAATCTCTTACAAAAATTTCTTGACAAAGCTTTCTAGTCCCCCAGAAAGGGGTTTCTTTCCTGTAGTCTTTGGACAACTGACAGATCTGAGTTGAGTTTTGATGTCTCATATTGTTATTCTAAAAATTGCATGAGGCTTTGTATCATTGTCTAAATGAAGCCAAACTAGAATAATTCAATGACTTCTTTTAAGAAAGAAGACTTTGAAAGACTTAGAAAGACTTCTAAAATCCTTGAAAGACAATATTTCATCACTTTATAGACATGCCCAAAGATTTTGATCTTTTATAGCACACAGAGGTGATTCTTATCGCTAACCAAAAGTTCTCAGTAAGTTTGAACTGAGTGTGGAGATCTAATTGTCTGTACTCACAACAAGTATGCAGCCACCACTGAGGTGCAACATGGTAATCATTACTCATCATGTCCATATTAAAAACAAAAACAAACCAACAATCAAAACCAACAACAGCAGCAAACAACCTTTAAAAATTACCAAGCTATAATTGCTGTAGGAGCTTCTGCAAACAGATTCCTAAAATTTAGTAATAAGTATGCTTGTCCCTACCCGGAAACATGTCATTTTTTGTATCTTCTTCACTGCTTCTTTTAGTGTCTACAGTGCAGGGGATTATAAACTGAAAATTATAAGAGTATGCTCATGTTCCCTTTCAAATCTTGCCATGAGTGATTTGTTCACGGGAATGAACAAGTCCTGTTCTCCTCCCGTTGGGGAGGAGAGAGAGTCTCAAAGGCTTCTGCTTGGTGCCATAATCTACTTACCATCCTACTTGATGGGGAACGACACACACAGCAAAGTTAATAGATACTCACAGAAGGACAATACAATGAGCCAGTCACCAGTATGCAATTCTTTGACTACAGACATTTTCCAGCTCTGTCTGTTCATGAAAATCCTCAAAGCTCCATCTGGAAATGACTGGTGACTACAACTGTGCCACTGTGAATCGTGTAAGCTCCTGCAGACAAATTAAAGCAGGAGGAGACTGATGGTCCCCTGATTCTGCACACACTGACCCCAACACCTGCTTCTAGCCTCTTCCCTTGCTGAGTTGCAACATTAGCTAATGTGTTCTTGATTGCTGGTACACTTAAGCAAATGAACTAATGGGAAGTTGTTAAATGCAGAGCAAACAATTAATTAAACACTTTATTTTTGTGCTGTTTAGAAAAGGAAAACTAAGCCAAAATGTGACTTTCTTCCCAAATCATTTCCACTTCTCACACATTTTCTTTTTATCAGCATGGCACCTGCTCTGCTAATGACCTGCCTTTTCATAACATAGACTTAATGACACAATAAACACTGCTGTCTGACAAATTGATTCTGTTAGTTTCTCAATCTCATCTCAACCGTTTACAAAATGTTTTGTTCACATTTAGAACTCTGTTTTATGGACTTGATACATGTGAGAAGATACCTCTCCTGTTCATGTCTCTGAGATCAAAACCTTCCACCAGAAGTGACAGGAATTGTTAAGTCTCGGTATTCACTCAATTTTAGCTTTTATAGCCTTTAAACTATGAAGATCCTTAATGAGTGTTTTTTTGTTGGTGGTGTGGTGGTGTTTTGTTGTTTTTTTTATGTTAAAAATTTAATCCCAAGAACTGTCACCAGAAGCATGTAAACCCACTGGAAAGAATCACGATCCTGTGTGGAAGCTGGACTTATAGAAAAAGCCATTCCCACAGCTTTGAACAAATTCAGTTTTAGACCTCCAGCTGTGTGGATGGGTAAGTTGTACACATTTATGCTGCAAAGGAACCATTCAGAAAGTAGGAAACTCAGGAGCAAGAAGATGAAGGGACTAAATAGTAGAGGCTGACCAGGTTTTGAAACCAGAGTTCTTTACACCATTAACATCTGTTCTCAAGGGTGTGCTCTGTAAATCCCTTTTCATCTACCTTCAGTTTTCAGGGGGCATTAAACTCAGTTGGAACTTTGCTTCTGGGCTAAAACTTACATCAGTGCTTTTAGTCAGAAAGCAATTTTGTTTTGCATACTTTGAAGAAAAAAAGGATTGCTGAGTGATCTCAAGCCTGCAAAGTTTGAAACAAACAAAAATAAACCAAAACTAAAAAAAAAAAAAAAGAAAAAAGAAAAAAAAATGAAGTTAGTTTTCCTGAAGATGTTCTTTAGTACATGTATTTACATAATGGGTTTGTATTTTTAAAAAGAAAATTTTGCAGACCATTGAACCACAACACAGTAACTGAGTTTGCTACTGAATCATTCAAAACAAGAGTTATTAAGCTTTTAGAAGCAAAACATATTGTTGCATAAGACTCTGAAAGGGCTATTACAGTTTTTGTGCCTCATTAAAATAAAACCATCAAATAATACCTCTGTACGTAGGTTGGGAAACCATAACCTGTAATGAATCTATGAATATTTATTATAGCACAACAGCAGCAAGTAAGAAGTAGCTTTGACCTTATGGTATATAATGCAGCTGGGTGGATAATCTGAATATTACAAAATTGAGAATTTACCAAACGTAAATGATAGAAAGCATTTACACAAATAATACAGCTAGAAAGACAAGCAGATACAACCTCCCCTCCCCTCCCCCCCCCCCCCCTTCACTGTGTTGCACCAAAGAGGCCTCTGCCCCAGTCTTGTGCCTCTATCAGCAGCAAGTGGGGAAGTGGGGAGGGTCAGCAGCATCGCAGCATCTCATGACATTCACCATCCTCTGCTACTTCGGTCAGGCCTTGTGGGAGGATAGTTCTTGTTGATCCCTCTCTCCTGACCTTCCTGAGGTAATCTTTCAGCCCATGTCCGAAAGATGTCAGTGGTTCTGGCATAGCACTCAAACAGGCTAATCATGTTCTGGTTCACATATCCAAAACATGTCATGTCTATGCTTATGTTGGGGATATAGACATAGCCCATATTTATAGGTGGCATTAATTTCCTGCCCTTGTCTTATTACTTTCCTCATAATTTCCAACAGACATTATGGATTTTCTGGTTTTAACTGACATTTCTTTACTATGATTTGGTTGATATTTTTGACCCCTGTCAAGCACAGGGGTAGTGTTTTCAGGGAAATCCGCAAAGACTAATTTAGAACGTATAGTGTGTAGGTAGCTAGAGCTATTTTTCCCCTGTGCGTTACTTCACACCTAGCAATGCTGAATTTCATTTACCATTTTATTACTTAGCCTCTCTGTTTCATCCATATGCAACAATTTATTTGCACCATCAGCTTCAGGACTGTCAAATCTAAATAAATTTGTCTAAATGCAAACTCTATCACTTCACTACTCCATGCTTTTCCCATATCATTCATGAATATTTCGAACATCTCCAGTTCCATGGTAACTTTCACTCTACTGGATTTTGTTAAGCGACCACTTTTAGCAGGGCTCATTGTAAAGTGATAACTTTTTAGTAGCCTGTTATTGATTCATAAGATTTTCTATCTTCTCACAATGACTTTATGTTTTGCCCAAAAGTTTGTTTTACGCTGATTTTATTTTACCAAAGTAACTTTTTTACCTTCACAGAACCTCCTGAAAATCCAAGTGTATTTTATCAGCCTAAGAAATCCCTTTCAACATGTGCTTTGATTGCTGTGGTGAGCTGTGATATGCATAACTTTGTGTTCTGCTGACACTTCAGTTCTAGAACATTTTCTTTCCAGATTCATTCCCTGTATGGAAATCTCCTGATTTTCCTCAGACTGAGTACCAAGATAAATAGTTAATTTAACTTTTCTGTTAGTGGCTTCGCTGGGTACTTAGGAACACTGTACAGTTTAAAGGTCACTAATAACTCCCCAAATGAGTAAAACTGAGAACTATATCCACATCTTATTGCTCCCAGAGGATGTAACACTGTCAATTGGTCTGCATATTTTTAACTTAACCAGGATGACTCTTCACTGAAGACAAAAGTTCAAGTCTGTAAAATGCTCTTGACCTTGTGGTCATGGTGGCTGAGCTTTCATTTAGTCACATCAGGCTGTATGTTTCTGCATCGTGTAAATTTTTGGTACTTTTTCCCCTCTACATCTTTATTCTATAGTTCATGTTAGAAGATCTGTTCTTTCTGAAGAAAAAATCAGAAGGCTTGGCTTATGTCCCACAGCAACACTTAACCATTCTCCTAGATTTTGATTTTTTTTGTTTGGTGATCTTTTGGTGATTGTTTTGTTTCACAAGAATGTTGTAACATAAAAAAGTTCAGCATGCTCTGGCACCTCAAAGAGTATGTTCCTATGGTAGCAGTACTGCACTGTGCCCTGAAGCTGTGCAGGACTGAGCTCAGCTTCAGAGGACCCTGAAGTCTGCCCTGATTTAACCAAGACAGCATCCACTTCTAGTTGCTATTATGTTGATGTAACATAATTGTAGACCCTGAGCCCTGAGTAACAGGGTCTTTCAAGGCCTACCCTGCAACTGTGGTCACTCTGCTTCCTTCATAGCACAGCACTGCTGGTGGCAAAATTTTTTTCTGTGCTGATCATTTCTGTGATGGGACAGATGTTTTCAGGCAGTTTGTGAGGGTGAGATACAGCAGGCACTACATATTACTGCTTTGTCCCCAAAAGATCTCATTTTTTTTCTCTTTTTGTGCAAAAAGCATACACCTTCTGAATGGGAAGACAATATACTTTCTAAATCTATTTAGGACAAACTGACATGATTTCTCTAAAGTTATATTCTAATTAATACTGGATAAAAAGGGATCCACATTTATACAAGATACCATCTGCATCTCTAGGTTTCAAGTGATTAATTCATCTTCTGAAGTAAACCTTTGTAAACAAGCTGCTGCTTTTCATTGGAGAAAATAAATTTGAGAAACAGTATTTCAATTATACCCTCCCAAAGTTGAATTTCCTTAATACTGGTCTTTGAAATTCACCAGGATCTTCTAAATTTTATAAACCAAAATATTCCATCTTCTGGTTGAGAATAATTAGGATTTAGGGGTGGGTTTTTATTTTTGTTTTTGTTTTGTTTTTTAAGATGCATATTTCTTTTTAGTTCCCTTAAGGATATACAAATTGTCTTGATCTAAGTAATATAACCTTCTTGCTAACATTAATTAATCTCCTCCATTACAGAAACACATTTTCCCACAGAGTATTTCTCCTTCCCTCTGGCAATGCAGGCAACAGAAAGAATAGAAAAGTCACCTCCTTCATACAACATGTGTAAATGCACAATGCAGGCACACTCCCATGAGAGTCTCTAGAACTAGGAGCACACAGACACCAGAAACCTTTTTTTCTCCAAATCAGATTTTCTGTTGCCCACTGAGGATTCTGCAAGCCTAACTGCAATGTATAACATTGAAGTTAGGATCACTTCAGTTGGTAGCAGGGATAAAATTGAAGGCATATAGCTACTCACATTTATCAGTAAAAGAGGTCAAATTATTTATGATATGTGACCAATTTGAAAAGATTTACTTGTGCTTGATTTCTCTGTATTTTTCACTCTCAGTGGAAAGACGAGCAAATGAAACATGGCAGTGAGCAGACCACAGATTTTTGAAAAGCAATTACTATTTAAACACTTCGTGGTATGCTTCCTTTTTTTTTGGTGCTGAGACTATATACACATATAGGATTATATATATATATATGGGACCTAGAAGATTTGACCAAATCAAAGGGAACCTTTATTTTCATTTTCACAAGTTATTTGTCATTAATCCTTGAGAGGTTTAGGGGAAAAAAATGTATTTTTTGCAGGTAGCATGTTACTGCACGTCATCTAAATTACAGTAAATAACCATGTAAGTGTTAATATCTCACATCAAATGTGTGGAAAAGGTGGCTTCTTCCCATTCTTTTTCACTATGTGTCAAGGACAGCAGTACACAAGCTCCCTGGTGAGCCTGAGTAGAGGAAACCCAGCTAGCTCTGCTGCCAAAGAAATATCCATGGAGCCTTCAACCCTGGCAGCATTGCCACAACTGCCTACAGTAATTTAATTGCACGCTAAGCTAGCAGAAATCTGGTTTATCAAAACAAAAACAAAAAAGGAAAAGGAAAAACAAAACAAAAAAAATCAACAACAAACAGAACTGTTAATTGTTAATTGTTTTCATTTGGCTTAGTGTGCTGAAATGGCCCAACAAAAGTCCAGAGAAGAGCTGAAATTAACAGGGAGAGCCTGGGATGTGGGGAAGGATGCAGTGATCAGCAGCTGAATTAGTGATGTTTACCACGTAACAGCAGACAACAAGTTTATGTTACTTTTTAAGCCGTGAGACTTCTGTCTTTGGATATTGATCGCAGTTTGGCTGTTATGTGGGAACTGTCAGGATATGATCTTCCTATGTTGATGCACCAGGTTTCTTGAACAGGTCACCCAAATTGCCTGGCATTGTTCTCTTACCTTGACTAAATTTATGGCACTAATGAACTACAAGTAATACACTGAGATAATCAAATTGGAATGAAAGCAGAGCTCTCAATTTCAGCAAAACATGTTCTGCAATCCTGTTTATCTCAGTAGTTCCCAAACCAGGATCCCTAGTAAGACACAGCACATCTGTGTCATAGCAAGCTTTAACTAATTTTGCCAAAAAAAAAAAAAAAAAAAAATAATAATAATAATAATAATAATAATAATAATAATAATAATAATGGGGATCGAAATCAAATAAACTTGTCAAACTTTTCAAATGCTTGCAATATGCTTTATAAGACTTTTCCAAATGACCTTCAGGGACAGGTTCCTTGCCTCTATGCTCATCCTCACAGCAGACTTTTGTCCAACTGTCTCACAATATTCTGTCCCTTCCACCACGACACTGTGTCTTTACAAGCCAGGCTACAGTCCTTCTCCCTCTGAGGAGGGGCAGCAAACATGCTGAAAACTCAGAGTTAGATGTGGCAGACTCAGTCTCTGGATGGTAAATAACCTTGCACAGGTTTTATTACTGTCACAAACCCCTTTCATTAGAAATCCCTCTGGCAGACCCTGACACCAGTCCCAGTTTCCTATTCTGAGGTAGAAGGGAGCCTTTTGATTTCATCTGCAGCATTTTCATATTAACTGTTTGGATTTAAAACATGACAGAGAGGAAGGCCCTTATCCCAAGTCTGCTGTTTATTTCAAGGGCCCTGACAACTTCTTCCATTTGCCATCTATTCCAGAAATTGTTTTACGTGACCTGAAGGCTTTCCTTACTGTTCTCCTCCCCAATATGAAGAACATCTTTCCCATACTCAGTATCAGCTCTCAGAGTCAGTAGGAGTTGACTCTTGCCCTCCATGTAGTCAATGGTTTGCAATTGGACTGTTTTCTAAGAAATACTCGGTGGAAGCAACTGGTTAAAGGGGATTACATGGTACTGCAGATCATGCAATGACCATGATATTTGAGTTCAAGACAACAAGCAGCAGTCTTGCTCAAGGCTGGTGAGCAAGAGGGAGAACCTTTCCTCCCTCTACAGCAAAGGACAAGCATTAGCCGTAATTCTTATTGTGACTCCTCTCAGATATTCAGTCTCGATTCTCCATCCATATCTGCCAAATACAACTGCTTTCCAGGCCTGGACATGGACAGAGGAACTGTTCAAGAAATGTGAATATATAAAATTTTTCCTTTTTGTCATTATTCAGGTGGTGAGATGGTTTAATGTTTTAACAAGACCTGGATGCTAACTAAATTTTACTAGAATGTTGCCTTAGCAACCATACAAAATATTTCAGTCACTTCTGAAAGGAGCTCCTGTTCCATGAGAGGTGCCAGGAACCACAGTAATAATGTCAGAGCATGGTACCTCTGTATGCTGTTGTCTTGCCCCATCACCCCTCGCCTGCTATGAACATCCCTGAGAAGCATACAACATGGACTAATGAATAAAACAGGACTCAAATTATTACTATGAGACAGGAAATGTAAACCTTTTCTTGAAACCTTTTCTTTGTAATCTGAGGTCAATAACGCCCTGAACCTATTACTCTCTCTTTTTCCCCTCAACACCAACTGTAGCATCCAGCTGTACTGGAATTATGGTTCTCCTCCTACGTTGTTTTTTTTTTTTTATTGCACCTTGAACTTAACCTGATCATGTCCTTTTTTAAATAAAAAGCCAGAGTTTTGTGGTTGGTTGGTTGTTTTGTTGTTTTTTTTTTTTTTTTTGTTGTTGTTGTTGTTGTTTTGTTTTGTTTTTTCTTAAAAGGTCTATTTCATGTCTCAGGCAATGTTGCTGTACCATGGTAAGTGAAGCCATATTACAGGTTAAAAAAAAAACAACAACTTGGCACGATAAAAAAAGTTAATGTGCTAACCCTTTGGCATTACTTGGGCACATAATATTGGATCAACAACGTATCCCTATGCCACAGTGTGTAAAGTAATTCAGTAATTATCATTAATTACACTATTTTAGTCAGCTATTTAATGTTACAGTAAAACAGAATATGACAAGCCAGGCTTCAAATTAGAGCTCAAATTCTATTACTAGGGATCCAGAGAATAATTTTTCATTGTCCAAGGACAGTGCAATTCTTTTGAATCCAGAATGGCAGCACTGCTCCCTGCGAGCTCCAGCTAGGACACCCACTCCACCTTCCAGCAAACAACTCCATTTCATAAATAACAAAATCCCAATCCCAGTTTCTCCAGTACAACAAGTTATTCTGTAATAACAGTTGAAAGCAATCACTCTTCCTTTAAGAAGACAATCAGTCTTGAAGAAGACAAGACAGTGAACCCTTTTAAATAGGTGGGAACCATGATCTATTTCACTGTAACCAAAGCAAATTATAAGAGAAATTTATATCATCACACTACGTATCTCTTTCTGAAGACTTCCTATATCCTAAAACATTTGTTTTCCTCAACCTCTCTGACCTTCTTTTGTCTCTGATTTATATGTGTTTATAGCACTGGCAACATTTGTGGTTCATTTTCTTATTTTCCTCATCCCAGCATGGGCACTGGTAATTCTCTGTCTTCTGGATGAAAGCATGTCCCAGCTCTTTCAGCTTTCTGACTTTGGTTTGCCTTGGTTATACCTTCTGCTCTGCACACCAGATATGTGACCATACCTATCAGAAGAAGCTGGTTGGCCCAGGAGTGCATATGGTGTGTTTCTGTACCACGTGGCAGTGCTGTATGCCTGAACAAGCTCACTTGGAGGACATACGTCAAGCTTGGGGGCTGTACATCAGGTTTTGAGGAACTGCCTTTACTGGTTAAGCACTTAAACCATTAGCAGATCTCTGACCTCTCTCCATGGCTTTGGCCTTACCTAAAATTTGACTGGCTCACTGAGCCAAAAAAAAAAAAAAACAAAACAACAAAAAACTAGCTTCATAGTGGGATGGGGCTGTGAGATGCTTGGCTCCTCATTATATCCCAGGACTAATTGTCCTGTTTCACCTCACAGAGGTAAATTAAGGTAAAATGTAATGAAGAATATGAGACCTTCATATAGTTTAGTGTGGAAAGTACACCCATCATTAATAGGACTGAAAAGGACCTTGAAAAATCCTTTGTTCCATTATCTAAAAGAAATAGGCAAACACAACTTCTTCCACTCCTTCACTTTCTAACCATCTTGCTTTTCCTTCATCTTCTTATTTTCTTTGTCCCTTTTTTCTCAGCTGGCTTCTTTAACCCTCCAAAGCATCTGGGAATATGGTCCAATTGCAAGGTGCTGCTACTGGAAATAAAGTTGATTGTAATAAATAAGGAAGCAGAAAACTGCTGCAGATGAAATAAAATGCAATGCGTGAGTCATTAAATATTGAACCAAATTTAGACTGCATAGCCAGTCTCAATCTGTTTTTACTGATGGTAAATGATGGGCTTATATAATTTTCAGCATCCTGATGGATGATATGACATCAGGTTTTTAGGTTGAGAAAGACACCCTTTTCAGGGTGTTTTTTAACTTTTATATTAAAAAGCTGATTCCTGTACAGCACTGAGGAGTCTGGATGACTCACTGCCTTTCTGAGCAGGATCTCAGTTTCTCCAGTGTTAATAAAAGCTGCAGTGTTTTGGAGCAGTTTTGTCTGGGCAGTTTGAAAAAGGTCCCCAAAAGCAAACTTGAGAATTGATTACACTTGTCTAGTTTTAATGAAAATAAACAATGTGGGTGGGAGTAGAGTTTTATAATTACCAGGCCACTGAAATTGAAAATAGAGGAGATGTTCCCCAAACCTCTGAAACACCACTTCCCTCCAACCAGGCTCACCACCACATGGTGACTGAAGAGAGATACGCTCTGCTGAAGAACCACTGTTCTGCTGCAAGGGAGAGAAAATAAAAATTAACCTCTGATCCACAAAAGCTCTGGAGCTCCTGGCAATTAAGATGTTATTTAATAAGTTGCCATGCTTTGAATTACTAAAATGAAGGGTTGGAGGAATCTCTCTGCCATGCTGCTCCTTTCACCATTCTCAGACTCAGGTATCACAGCCACCTGAGGAGAGAGCTGTAATTAAATTAATAAAGCATGGCCTGGCTAGTAGGAAGAAGGACAGAGGGACAGAGAGAAAAGTGATTGCAGGTAATTGCTGGGCATACTGCTGTCATTTTTTTATTCTTTCTGCACTTGAGACTGGTAATTTTTTGCTACTCTTGTGCTTGATGGGGTCTTCAGCTGGAGATCACCAGCCAAGACATGATTTTTTATCAAAAGTTAAAAAGAGGTTGAGATAACACAAAAAAAATGCCATCTCTCTCTCTCTCTCTTTTTTTTTTCCCAGTTGACTTGAAATGTAAAAGATTTTTGTGATATTTTTCTACCGAAATAAAGCACCCTTTTCTGAGAAAATTAAAAACAATAAAGCAAGCTTCTCAGTGACTCGAAAGGGTTCCATTAACAAAACTGAACATTTTTTAAACAGTTTTGAGACAAGTATCCTTAGTTGGATGAGGACAGCCTGCCTCACCCAGCTCTCACCACAGAATTCAGATCTGCACCATACTTAGGGCATTTGAAAGATGTGAGACCTTTAGATGCAGGGATTTGGTTCCGCTTATCAGAAAAAGAAAAGCCACCTGCAAGATTTGGATCTATATCCCCATAATGGCTTTCTGAACTTCCCCAATAGTGTTTTGATCTGGAGTTTTTGATTTAGGCTCACCTATGTTCACTTATCAGCGTTGGTTTCCTTCCTATTTAGAGCATACATCTGACAGCTTGAACTCCTGGCCTTGCTTTCAAAAGCTGTAGGGTGAATTACAACTCCTTCTAAGTAAAAAATGAAACAGTGGGGGAGTCCATTTCTGATTTCACTAAAACTTTCCTGGAAAATTAGCCTTAAAATGGTGGCTTTCTCTCTGATCCAGCAAGATGGCTATCTGTTTGGATGTAGAGCAAAAGGTGAAGGCAGCCTGCAACAAATTTTGGATTTGCCACGTGATCTGGGGAAAGAAGGATTCAGCCATGGCATCTATATATGTTATAGCAGCACCCCAAGCATCCCAGGTGTTAAAAGCAACTGTATGTGCTGGTCATTGAAAAAGTATTTGCTGTTCTACACAACTCATTTTTTTCTCACTGGAATGGAAAGGGAAACAGTCCTGATGACCCATCAGAGAGGAATCCAGTTTTCCTGCCTCCCAACCTTGAACAATATATAACTGCATCAGCCATGGAAGATAAGAAGCAGCAGGCAAAACCTAACTCAAACTTTTGCCTTGGGGACTATTGCAGTTTTCTGTTCTGGGACTGCATTCCCCAGAAGCTGATATGAAGAGGAAGACACTTATTTTTCACTCTTCTGGTAAAATGGCAGCAGGTCATTTCTATCTCTTGCAGCTTTTCAGATCTCATGCAGACAGATATCCACTCTGGGAAAAGCAGGAATTGTGGAAGACTGACCTTAGCATTTCTTTTATCAGATTGCTATCCATTAACTGGGTTAGTGTGCCCTCTCTATCCATCTCTCTCTCTCCCTGTGTAGCTGAGGTAATACAGCATTCTGGAAGGAAACAGGCATGCATATTCATGGGACAGCTTGTGATAAATGCCATCATTGACTCCATGCTTTGAGGTTTTGTTAGTGGCGGGGATTTTTTCTGCCTTTACAAACCCCATGTAAACTCAAATTTAGATTCAGAAAAAGTGTTTGACTTTCCTTGATTTAGTGCAGAGCAAGAGTACTACTGCTCACTCAAGCAGTCGCACTAGGACTTTTTCTGCCTGTGGTTCTGAGGAGGAAACTCTTTGAGTGTATTACACAGTTGAGTAAACAAAAGGAAGAACTGCTGCAGAGCTGGAATATAAAGCCCTGAGGCTGAGAGAGAACAAAAGGAAGAGGATACATTTAAAGCCCTTACATTTAAAAGAATTGCAGATAACCTGTGACTGTTAATGTCTTGACTGAAACTCATCTCTGAGCACACTGTGGGGACTGATCCTGCTCCCTTTGGGAAGCCAGAGTTTACAGCACCATAGTGACCATATTTGGTATCTCACAAAACTGGCATGGCACAAATTAGTATAAACTGATGTTGGACAACAGCAGAGTCCCTGGATGCCCAGCTCCTTTTTTAGATAAATTCTGTCCTGAGGAGTACACCAGCCTTGTAGTGAAATGCTTGTACAGAAAAGGAGTGTGGGGCCTATGGTCCAAAAACATAGAAGTGGAATGGCCTTGAAGGATTCTCAGCATCCATTAAACTACTTCTTTGTAGCTCACAGATCAAATCAGCAAAGCCCTGATCTGAATCAGAAGACAAATTTGGACACATATTAAGAAAGTTCCCACAGTGCCCTGGGGACTTCATCTCCAGAGTTCAGGCTCAGACCCATTTGTGTGCGGATGTTCAAGGGCTAGTTCCCACCTGCTCCTGCTGGGAGCTTACACCAGGGCCTTAGCCTGTATCCTCTCACAAGCTATAAACTGTCCTTCGCTGCAGCACTCAGTGCTGTGAGTTACATTGTGCTCATGCCTCAAAGCTGAAAAAAAGATGACTAGTGAAGCTTTATCATCTCTACCCAAGGGAAATGCAGGTGCTTCCAAGGTAAGACTCTCATTTCTGGACTGGAGCAGATATTTGTGTGGGCTTTGATAATTCCTTTGTGTTAAAAGAGAGAATTGTCGCAAAGGGGATTCCGTGCAAGCTAGAAAGTATATAACTTTGATGTCTTTATTTTTTTTTATTATTTTTTTTTCTATCTGTGTTCAGGTTAAAATACTGTTAGATTTCCTTAGTTATTTTAGTAGGGCAAAAATGCAGTGATTACATTTAACAAAACAATGTGTAGGTGACACCCCATAGGACAGAAAAACATGCAAGCGATTGGGTATGCAGTTCCTTCATCAGCCCTAACAAAGATGCAGCAAGAGTCAAGCTGTGACCACTGGTTAGAAACAATGCCCTCAGGTTAGTCTAAATGTGTTCATCAGTTAGGCACTTGAAGGGAGGGGGACATTGGTACCCAAGAGGAATAGAAATGCTCTTAACAAGGGGGAAAAGATTACAGCAACTGAGGAAGAGAAACAAGCAGTGAGCATCTGTGAAACAGATAGAGGTTAGCAGAGGGCAAGGTGAGAAGCAGTTTGTTACAAGACATAAAATCAACGTAATTGTTGAATTTTCATTGCACTTATGCAGCTGGGTATCAGTGCACTTTGACCTTGCCTAAGCAATGCGCAGGCACAGACAAAGACTTTGTCAGGAGAAGAACCCCTTGTCCTAGCTCTCCCATAAGGCTTGTCCCCACTCTCCCAGGAAGCACTGAACACATTTCCACATGCACAGAAGCAGAACATTGAGCTGATCTGCACTTCAGTTGAAATTTTGCAGTACGTTCCCCAGCTGTTATATTTCAGCCTTAGGGCATAACATTCAGGGGTGAATGGCAGCTCTTCACTCTGCTTGCTCTCCTCTGAAGAGGGTGTTTGTCTGAGTGCTCACTACATCTGGCTTTCTTGTTTGTGCCTTTGGTTTGTGTAATTGCCTTAATCTGAATTTCAAGGCTGACACCCTGCCTGACCCTTTTCTTTTCACTTCTGTATAATGTATTACATCCAGCCTTCTTACTTTTTCTTTTAATTAAAAAATACAGAGGTTTAATGACTCACTTCTCAATCAAGTTTATTTCCCAAAACAATATGCATGCATGCATGTTTATGTATCACAGGATTTAACTTCTGGTTTCCAGTACTCTGTTGCATATATTTACATTACAAAGATTTATGAAAAATAAATAATAAAAATATGTGTCTAAGTTAAAAGCGTGCCCCATAAAAATGTTGCAGCACTTACTGATTTTCTCACCAGTGTGTCAGACTCTCTTTTTTTTTTTTTTTTTTTTTTTTTTTTTTTTTTTTTTACCCTTCAGCTGCTACTACTGAGGCGGACTGTCCTGGTGCTGGGTAACAGTGATTTGGTATCCAGGTGCATATACACATGTGCAGATGCAACAGGCTTAATTGCTGTTTGCTTTGCAATTTAAACCTCTTTAATCTTCTATTTGTTAAATGAGGAACATGAAACATTTATGTAATTAATTTGCTCAAATAGTTCAGCAATTAAGCTAGCCAGTTTGGTATCTGTCTCTGAGGCCACCTCAGAGTGGCCTTCCTGGCTACTGTAGCCCTGGAGTACTCCTCCTCCTCTGTGGTGCATCACAGCTTTCTTCAACAAGAGCGCATTGACCTCCTTGAACTTTCTCTTACACCTACCTGCCAAGCTAGTTTTCACCTGAACTCTCTGATCTTGTAATCTCATTATCCCTTCTTCCACTGCTCCCTCATCCTGCCCTCTGTCTCCTTGCCAAACTCCTGGTCACCTCCACCCACATCCATTCATTCTCCCATTTTAGCCTTCACCTGACCAGTCAACCCACACTATCATCACCCTGTGCTGCTCTGACAGTTCCTCTGCTGCTTAGCAGGCTGCTGTACATCCATCCTCTCTCTCTGGTCCTTTGTCCTCTGATACCATCTTAGGACCACAAAGTCAATTGAACAATTGATGCAAGAATTATAAAGGTGATTGTGCTCATGTGTATCTAAGCAAGATGAAAGGGGTTATAACAAAACTATAACACCATCCTGAAATTCTCACTACAAAAACAAAAACTAACACACTGCAAGGTTGGAAAGATTGGATGAGATCTGCAAGATATATTTTATCCTACTGTGTCAGATCTAGTTATCCAGAAAATGGGAAAAAAAGACAAAAATAAAAATATTAAAAAAAAAAAAAATAATCTTCCTGGTCCTAAGTCTCTATATTATATATTAATAGTATATGTATCAACCTGTATAACAAGACCTCCAGAACTGATATACAACTCACTATTCACAGGTATCTATCTAGTACTGGAGTTTGTCTACCTGTGATGTTAATGACAAGGATGCTGGAAGGAAAAGATCACCTTACAAAAAGATCACCTTACATCATTGTGTCAGATATTCATATTGGTTAATGGTTAAAATACTTGCACAAAAATTCCATCAGTCTGATAAATTTTAAGTGGCTGGTTGCAGAAAAGATATTTTTAACTTCAGCTGTTGTGAATTTCCTGTATATTTATAAAAATAAAATGTTCTTTCACACTTGAAGTAATTCATACTGATTTTTTTTTTTTCTGTCAGTTAGCTGGATTTTTTTTTCTTATTGAACCAAAATGAATCATGACTATTCCTTGGCTGGCAACCATGATAGTCTTTATGTTTCATAATGCAATAAGAAATTTTGCGAAAATGCATTTGTTATAGTTTTTTTCCTCTCCCTCTCTCTCCCCCCCCCCCCCCCCCCGACTTTTTTCTCCTGAAGTCATCTATTTCTCTCCCTTAAGAAAGCAGTGCCATAAAGTTTGGTTTTCACTGTCTAATTCCAGCTCCAGGCTTTGCCCTGTTAGCAGAGATCAGAGCCCACCCCACCTCCAGATATCCCAGAGAGCCATCTACTGGCAAGAACACAAGGTTGCCAGACCACAAGCAACAAACTTTACCTTTTCTGAGTATTTCTGTCTCTGGTAAAACCCCAGAGTTCAGGCCAGTCTCCTTCTGACCCTCCTTATTCAAGCTGGCCTAGCAGTACGTTACTTGATGGGGTGTTGCTTCAGGGCTTTTCCCTCATTTATTTTCACTTTGTGCAGTCCAGAGAATAGTTTTATGGGTAGATATGTCATAAATTTGTTGATGTAAGCAATACACTGTTGATAGGGAAGGAAAAAAAAAAAAAAAAAAAAAAAAAGAAAAATAAAAATAAAAGGAAAGAAAAACAGCTTATACATGTTAATCATCTGAGTTGATTTTCTGTAAGAGGTACCTAGTTGCTTTGCTGCAGTAAATTAAAACAGAGATATATGAGCTCTCGCCATTTAAATTCATAGTGAATCACTTGAAAAATGAATATACCAAATAAAATGCCCTGGGTCCTGAACTGAATGCCTTCTGAAGCCTGGATGCTTCAAAAAAACAGCTCTGCATTATACATTCCTGAAATTTCTTCATATTTTAATTTCAAGCATGGATGTGTGTAGTTCTAATAATTGATCCCTTATGAACCTTTCTCTCAGAAAGCAAAGCATACTCAATCTTATGTTTGTACAGTGATCCATGCCAAGGGGTTAGCCTTGTGTTTTCCATGCTTTTGTCCTAACTTTGTTGCTAATAGAGATAATGAGTCACTGTTGATGAAACACCTAATGATAATCACAGCAAAAATACTTAGTAGTTCCACGGTATTTTGAACTTTCAAATACCATATATCAATTGTCTCTAGAACATGCCTTGGAGTACGGTAAGCATTAATACCCAAATTACAGATCCCATTATTGTTCTCATTGTACTAATCAGGAGATAACATCGAAACATTGCACAGGAGCTACAAAGTCTAAGGGCTGACATCTGTAATAAAACAGGGTTTCAGGAGGTCCTGGGCCAGAATACCAAACCAGGTGTACGTGATGCTGTGGTTCAACCTGCGCTTTATGCTAGCAGGAACCCAACCTTACTTCCAGAAAGAAGTGTCCTTGTAGCAGTATCCCAGATACTTCCAGGGAAAAAATAATAATAATAATAATTTTAGCCTGGATTAGTTCCCCCATGAAGCTCAGAAATAGCCACACAGATGGTAAACAGCAGTAGTGTTAGGACAGGAGAAAGCAGAGAGAGTTGTCCTCCTCTTGCCTTAGAGTGAGAACAGCAAAGCTGATTTAGCCAAAGAGAATGGGCAGGGAGGTGGTCACCTTGCACGAGAGGATCCATGCTGCAGCAAGGGGGATGAAGCTGCTTCTGATGTACGGCTATTATGTTAAGATCAAAATGAGGAACTTGTTTTCTTTTGTGGGTGGGATTTTGAAATCATTCGATTAAAATATTGCATTATTCATCAGTACATTAAATCATTAAATATTCAGCACAAGTTATAACAATGAAACAGATCAGGTAAAAAATTTCTTGTCAGTAATGCCACTTTGAGCATATATTTTCCAAATGTATACTGGAAAGCAACCTGTTTTCTTCCTCTAAACTGAGATAATTGTCAAAAAACATATCTATATTTTGCTTATATGCAGGTATTTATTTCCAAATACGGTAAACTAATTCTTAGACTTTTTATAAGAATTCATGATGTTGATTTACAAACTTGCTCCTGTCAAAAAGAGATGGTCTCTGTATGGCTTTGTGGACAGTTAGATTGATCAAACCTTTAACAGTTCTCAATATCTCGAAGTTTAAAGTCAGCTCAGGTTTGTTTTCAGATCCCAGGTATGGCAAATAGAGTTGTTCCTTAGGAGGATTTTCTCACAGGTCGAAGATCAAAATTCCATTGAGGATGTAGAAAAATAATTCTAATTTATCTGGAAAAGCAACGTTTGCAGAATGAGAAGCCAAATGTAATCTTGCCCTGTCATCGGCCAAAGTTAGTTTTAAAAGCTATCCATTAATCTGTTTGTGTGCATTATGTTTCAAGCAGAATGTAGCTTAGTTTTGCAAAAGGAATAGGAATAACTTATTATAATTGTCATTAAAACGTTTCCGTTTAAATATCAGCTTCTACCAACTGTTACCCTGCAATGGTCTGTGAATGGCAAGTGCAAGGCAGCTTCTGAACACAGATAAATGGGCAATGCATGAATGGACACTGTGAAAGAGTGAAAGTCCTAGGGATTTAAACCAAGCAGGAGTTTATCCCTTTGGTAGGCTTTTGTGTGGTTTCATTTAGGTTACATTTATCATTTCTGGATAAAAAAATATGAACAACATTAGTTATTGTTCTCTTCAGTAACCTCAGGATTCTTGGTCCTGTTTTTCTGTAAGCAGCACACATAATGATTTTTCTCAATTTCTTTTTCTGTCTTTGAAACAGAGTGCATTTTCTGACCGTAGCCAGATATTAGAAAAGACTTTTTAAATGAGAGTTATGGAAGCTACAGTACCATTTCAATATTACAATATAACCTTGGATCATCTGCCCCTCAGTGCTCTGAAACTTTCTATTATCCAAAACACTGCCATGTCCCCCGATATCTATTAATTATGCTGACAACTCCTTTGAATATGTGAAACCTCTGTTATTCAGGCTTATTCAGCTTTCCCTATGGCATGTGGATAATCAGGGCTCTACTGTATTTCATTATTTTTCATAATGCTTTCTGCTTTTCAGAGGGCAGAAGCAGCCTCTCTTTCTCTCGCCTTCGCAGAATGCATTAGACTGGCCAAAAAAATGGACATGGGCAGATGGGAAATGCATCCTCCCTGTGTCTCTAATACTACTTTAAACTGTTGTGTAACGCCAGCACTATGGATCTGGTTGCAGAATACATAGTCAACATATACAGCAAGAGCAAGATGTGATTTTTGAGTTCAGTTTGCCTCATTTAAACAAAAACAAAAGCAAGTCTGATGATCAAGAGAGGTAAAACAGTCAACAAAATTCAAGCTGCCGTTACTGAATGCCCCATTCTTACACCAGTCACTTTAACAGCAGCGTCATGTGCCTCTCAGAAATTTGCATGCTTATTCTCACAGCCCTTATTGGAAGCTGAGAAACTTCCCTCTCTGCACACAGGGAGTAACTGCAAAGCACATTGGAGGCAGCATGGGGCACAGCTGCATGTGTAGCTCTGCCTCTGAGCACTAAAGGCCAACATTGGTCACAAGATTGTCCCAGTTTACTATGAAGAAGTACTGCCATGAAATTTTGTGATTAACTAGTAAGAGGCCTGTTGTGTAAGACCAGCTAGAAGCTTCTGAATGTTCTCCTTTTGCCTTGAATTAAAGCAGCATAACAAGAAAAATGTCAACAAATAGGGGATACACAGAAGGGTAAACTCTCCCTAAGTGATCCAAGATTATATGAATGACATGAATGCTACCTCACTGAGGCTTCATGATCTGTAGCTTAAGGATGGATAAAAAGGACAGGACAACAGACCCCTAGGGTGGTTCTTACTGCAAATCAAAGGCTCAGAGGCCTCCTGAGCCTGAGGCTGTTTCTTTTTTCATAAAAGTACTCGCAGATTTTTCTTCCTATTTTTTTTTAGGAAGAAAAACAGAGTGTATTCACTCTGTTTGAATACATCCTGAGTTCAACAGTTTAATTGTGCAAAATGTGGGGAATGAAGTATATCTTTTCATTTGCTTTCTGTACTCTGCCTCACTGTTTCCTGGGCTGCCATATCCTGTATTGTGTAAAGTCATAATATTTCTGTATTAATATTTTCCATGCAAGTCAGGATTTTATTGACCTTTGCCAAGTCCTCATGGGGTCAAGGCAGACAAGATCAAGTAGTTAAATTTCAAACTAAATAAAGGGAAAAGAGTAATGTGTGTAGAGTCCACCCCTGAATTTACTGCACAATGAAAGGAAAATCAAATATCAAGAAAATAGGAATGAACAGAACAGAACTGACTAGGAAAATGAACAGCAAAAAGAAAGAAAGCCTAGTGCTGTAGAGATTGGCATATTATATTGATCAACCTGGACTAAGCCAAAGGTCCTCACCGCCTAGTGGTCTACACTGGTCCCAACAGAGTTTAATAACTGTGAGATTTGCCATTTGTCAGGATGAAGATACAATTATTAAAATGACCGTGCCTGTCCTACTGTCCTAATTTAAGAAATTGAAGATTTCTTAATGTGAAAAACTATGTTAATCCAATTTAGCTGAGCCATAAAGAAGGCCTAGAACAACCAATGCTATTTGTGAAATCAGACATAAAGGGAATAACGTAAACATAACAAAATAATGACTGTAGTTACAATAGTTTTAGAAACAGATTAAAAATAAATAAATAAATAAAGGAAAGGAAAGATGGCTGGGAGCCCTTGGTTGATATAGTAGAATGAATGAGAAGGGGCAGGATGGATAAAACAGACCACATTTGTGTAAAATTGCTCACGGGAAACATAATAAGAGATTCTATTGAGTAGTGCTGGAAGTTTGTTATAGATGCACCTCCCTCCAGCTTCAGCATTGGATATGAATAGCAATTTCTGTAATGTTATTAGAGGAAGAGAGAAACTAGTGAGAATTTTGTCATTAAGGTAGACCAGCTTCCAGATATATACTGAAAAATAAATGTGACCAATAATCCTAAGGCTCAGATCCTCCTTCAGGTGACAGGAGACAGATTAGGCCACTAAGCAGTGAGGATAGTGTTAAGATGAAAGATATTCTCAGCGTGGCCCTGCATATTTTGTCTCCGTTTTCAGTAAGGGCAGTGGTGTAAGCCATGGGGACAAATGCAGGCTGGGGACAAGAGAGCTGAAAAAGCGTGACCACATCTGAGGCAAAAGGAAAAATTGGAACTGAAGGAACTAAAATTTATGAAATCTGGCTGTCTTCACCCACCATTTGGAAACTGCAGGCAGAAGAATTTTTAATAAATCTGTCAAGTTCTTATGAGTGAGAGTACACTCTTGAACAATAAGAAATGTATTGAGGTAGAAAGGTACCTGTATTGAGATAGCAAGGTTAAGAGGAGAAGCATAAAGTGAGCTTAGCAATTTCAGGTCTCCAAAACTGACTTTTGTAACATGCAACAGTTGTGGCCTCTCTAAGAATATATTTAGGCTGAATAATAAAAATAAAATTCTTCCCTGTCTGTCAGAGCAGTGACACTAGAAAGAACAGCCTGCCATAGGGAAAGCTAATTTCCTAACTGGAATTATTAAGGGAATATGATTCAGTGCATGGAAGAAATGATATGAAACAACTGTCTGCAATGCTAGGAGCTGGACACAGTAGCAACAGCAATCTCCCGATTCCTATCATCATATTTCTTTTTGAAGCCTTGAGTTTTGAAGTTAATTAAGCATACACATGGCTCTAAGATTAGGGCTTTGTCTACTGAAATCAAAAAGCAGATTTTCCAAATCTATTTGTTAAATGATAAAGTGAGTGTCTTCAGTCTTCGCAGCCAAAATCCTTGGTTGTTCTTTGAACATTTCAGTCTCAAATATCTACTGGATCTATTTAGTTACTTAAAGTGAGGCACATACAGTAATACTGTCTTTAAATAGCAGCTTCATAAACATTGTATTCACTTTATAATTCTTACTCCAAGTGCTACAGGTTGGTGCTGCAAGTCAGGTGAGCTTTCTTGCCATGTGCTCACAGAGAAGTTTCTGATGCATCTTCCAACCTCTTCATTCCCAGTGCTGCTGTTCCATCATATTCCCCCGTTTGCTCTGACCTTGCATCTCATTTCTATTCCCAGCAAATGCTATGGTACTACACCAGTTATAGATTTTAGTGATGATCAGACATATAAGTACTAATGCTTATTTCTGGATAAACTTCCAAAGGGATGTCAAATGGCTGTTCACATTTCATGTACTTAATTTCCACAGCAAGTTTTCTAAAGAGGAAATTGATAAAGGGAAGGCACTTTGACTGGGATGTAACAGTTAAAGCCTAAACTCTGTCCTTGGGAGAATATAGGTAATGAAATACAAGATTTTTAAAGAACACAAAGAGTGGCAGCCATTTTGAAAAACATGTCATCCAACCCTTTTACTTCTCACCAGTCAGGAAGGGAATGACACAAAAAGCCTGTAGAAACATGGCTGGTGCCAAGTGCTCCAGCAACCCTGAACCAATGTGTGTCACCTTGTCTCACAAACCACACCACCAACACCGATTCACTTCTGCAAGGGCTGAGCACTGCTTTTCAGAAGAAACTGTGTATGTTCATAACTGGAAATGCAACCAATGGTTGGGAAAATGCAACCATTACTTCAGCAGATATGATGTACTTTCCTTTCCCCTCTTGTGTTCCAGTCCTTCCACTGAACAAGGTCCCTGCATTTACTGACACTATCCTCAGGAAATTCAGCCCGTGTTTGTTACAGAGCTGGCACCTTTTTCACAACCCTATTCCTACACCCTTTATACCAAGGAAAAGTAGTTTTCCATCTTAAAATACCACCTCCTGGTACACATTACAAAAAGGCTGTGGAGTTCCCATTGTTTAAGATATCTACACATATTCAAATAACTGACTGATTACTAAGGTATCAGTAGATAGATGTCAAGAATATGTGGCCTAGTTACTAGGTTTTGTGAGACCAATTAAAATGGGGCATCACTGTTCTGCATGACAAATGGCTTCCTCTAGCTGTTCTTTACCTCAGTTCTTGGCATGTGTTATCTCTAACTACAGTTATCTCAAGGGGAGTCTGAAATACTTTTTTTTTTTTTTTTTTTCCTGCAAGAACGGCTTTTTTGTTTCTCGTGAAATGAGTCTTCGCCTTACTTCTGAGGACTTCACACTACATCTCCCAGAATGACATGTACTGTAAAGCTCCTCCCAGCACTCACTGCATCGTTTTTCTAAAACAGAATATATCCACACATAGCAGCCTTGGAGAGGACCCAACACAGGTAAAGAAGTGACTGAAGCCCTTCTCCAAAACTACTCCATAATGTACAGCATGGGCTTGACCTATGACTCTTGCTTAAGAAGTCTGCCAGTGACACTGTTTGACGTGCCATCAAAATACAGGTCCCTGAAGTTCTGGCTCTCAGACAAGGTAATTATATAAGATCTTATCCCTTTAAATGACAAAAAGGGATCAGTTAAAAAAAAAAAAAAAAAAGGTCAAGAAAATAGCAAGGTTTTTAGAGGGGACAAATTGCTACGAGAAAATGAATATCTCAGAAAGGAAGCAGTGCATCTGGTTGCAGCTGGCTAAGATTAGAGGGAGGTTAAAGTAAAGGAGAGTGCACTAAGGGTTCTGGTGAAAAATAAGTTGTCAATAAATGTTTCAGATTACAGGATATATCAGACTGTGAGAGGGAGAAAATAGCAGCATTTCTGGAGCAAGAGAGCAACTTCTCTCACTATTAGGAGATGTGGCAGTTTGTAATTAACAGAGCTGCCTGCCCTACTGGCACCTTCCTGCTCCACTCTCAGCACAGGTAATGGTTTGTTAGTTTTGCAGCAGCACTGTGCGCTCCGAGTTAATTAGGAAAGGGGGATGTTTTCTAGGGCAAGGCAGGTGGCAAAAACTACAGCAGCATATTTCACCTGCATGTGGACTTAAAGTGGAAGCAACTTCTGGTGTTTTCACTTCGTGTGTAAATAAAAATGTTCAGTTTGGGTTCAGAGAAAGCTCACTTAATGGGTGTGATGGGTGTAATGGGAAAGCTCAGTTCAAGGTGGCCTTGACAGTAAACTGCTTGCATCTAACCATAAAACAGCTGAGGGTTTGCAAGGCAACATTGCCATATAGTCCAGAGAACCAAAGCAAGGTGGGGATACAAGTTAGAAACATCAACCCAACCACCTTTTACTGGCTTGCTTCCCCACTTGCACAGATCTGGGCTCAATTTACCTAGCACAGCTGTGCACGTTTCATGGGAAATCTGGGCTGCAAGTCCCAGCCATACGGTAAAGAAAGGTCAGGAGAGGCTGCTAAACTCAGTGCTCGTTATACATGGTGAGAGTCAAAGGGTCAGCAATGGTTTGAGATCTTGAGAAATGGCAGAGAATTCAGAGAAATGAGGAATGGACTGGACAACTCTTTCTAATAGCCAGAGAGGGAAAACTATCCATTTCCCATTAGCTCCTTCACCTCCCAGGTAACTTTCCATCTCAGAGAAACTGGAATTGCCTAGGTCATCAGAAAGACTGACAAATCAAATAAACATGGAGAAGTGGGAAAACAAAATCAATCTGCAAAGTGGAACCCAAAAAAAAGGAGGAAGGTCAAAATAAAAAATCAAGGGAAGAGTGGTAAAGCAAACCAAAAATTATCATATTAAGCTATCTTCCAGATTAATATGGAGAAATAACAGGCAGGAACAAACAAATAGTGTAAAATACCAAAGACAGTGAAATCTACTGTGAATATAAGCATAAGCCCTGATAATATTTGTTGTTTGGCACCAGTAACACTTTCAAACACATGGGGCTTAATGCAATATTATTTGGGTATGGACATGTGTCTGTGTCATGTGGTGGGATTGAGTCAGACTAAGAAGAAATGCAGACTCTATGGTTGTCAATGCCCATGCAGCATAATTAAAACTATGGTCAGAAGAGCAAGATTTTTAAGTACAATAGAAAATTACATTTGCAAGCCTAACCCAACAAAGGACAGTGATTGGATTTGTAGTTAATAAAGACAAACAGGAGAATCAGTAGAGAAATGAATTAAATTACAAGAGGCAGTGATGGCAAAGAGATTCAGATGTTCTGTACAAATGGTAGGTAGGTTCATTTTATTTCATTTTGTTTTTCCAAAGGAGAAGCAGATCTCAGTTGATGGAAGTGTTTTAGGAATACTTTTTAAATTGTTTCAGTTAAGAGCTTAAAAATACATCAGAAAATAATTATGATTAACAAAATAAATCAGAAAAATAATCACAATATTTTCTAAATGAAATCTTTTCAGCAGCTGATGTTGGGTGTTATGTCTTGAAATTGCAATTTCATTAAAGGCATGTAATGAACTGAAACAAAAAATATTTCAACAAGGCAAACAAAATCCTTATGGGGGGGAGGGGGGGAGAGGACAAGGGCAAACAAAACATTCTTTTTAACCCTGAAACAGAGGGGTTTAAACTTAAACCCCTTTTGCCTCCTAAATTTCCAAGCACTGAAAATTTCCAAAACATTTTTCTTCTGGTTGAACTGAATATTATATTTATTTCTTTTTAATTACCATAACTACTAGGGCACAAAACAATTATTTATTACAGGGTTCTAAACAGAATAATGAAAATTAAGGGTTTTACAGATTGCCTCATTTCATTCATTTTACAGCCAATCTGGAAGACTTACTGACTTTAGGAACTATGCTAAATTGTCTGTGCAGGAAAGGAAATGGTATTTTCCACTATACCAATAAGCAAAATAATTTTTGGTCCTACACATTTTGATGCAGAGGTAGCAGAAAGTGGTATGGGGGGGGTGGGGGTGGGGGGTAGGGATTCTGTGTGAAAGAGCTAGCAAGGAGCAAGAGCAAATGAACTAGAAAAGTAAAAAGAAAGGAAGGAGAAGTATGTTTATATCAGCCAGCTCTTCCCTCCTCTCTTCCTTTAGAGTTTGTTTAAATAATCTACAGTTCTGCTGCTGATAATTATTACCAATAATTAATAAGCTTTTACAGAAATTGTCATGTTCTTCATCTGCAGGGCTAATTATGAAAAAAAAAAGGAAAGTGTCTAAATCAATGGAACTGAATGATTAAAGGAAGAAAATGAAACATGCTTGTAAAATTAGGTGAAGGTGGTGTTTTCATTTTTAATAACAAGTATATATTTGCTGAGATACTTAACACATATATCAACAATTTAGTGGTGGGAAAAATAGCAGAGAGCAAAAAAAAATAAAAATCTATTTTGCTCATTATACAGAAAATATAGAAAGTTAAGATTATTTTCTCAGTAGGGTATGGAATTGAAAATAAGGACATCTTCATTGTTGGGATCTCTGGGACATTTACAGGTAGAAGGATAGTCCACAAAAGAGAGGAGAATCTCCCTGTTGAGAGCTATTGCCTCTTAGTTTATTTAAATGCATTTTAGCTTAAATCATATTCTTGGTCCTGTTGATTTCAGGTGGACTACTGATATGATGAGACATTTTCATGAAGGAAAGCAAGGCTCCAAGTATTTCCTAACACAGATGCTGACAGCTTACTTTTTTTGTGGGGTGGATCTGGGTTTGGGCCTCCGTGCTTGTGACTCCATTGCTGTAATACCTGGAATCTGGTCTTATGAACCTCACCAAGCTAGGGAGCTGCTGTTACCTTGAACTGAGACAGTGGCCTCCATGTCAAAGATACTTAGACACCTAAATTTCTCAGATAAAACCAAAAGCCATCTATTGCTAAACTATGTGCCCTAGAACAAGCAGGAATTATATGGCAGAACTTAGGCTTTAAAGATATTCAGTGATGATCTGGGTTAAAATTTTATAGATTTCTTTAAAGACAGATGTCTACTAAATAGTCCCAGAAGTAGAAAGGTATATTATTTCAGTTTTATTTCTCTTTTTAAAAGTTTCTTACTATTCATTCACTGACATCCAGTCCTTTCCTTATGTTTCCTCATAATAAACATACGTCTATAAGGGAAACAAGTCTTTATAAACATTCAAGAAGCTGCTAGCTCCAGGCTATGAGTCTAAGGAGAGGAAAGATGAAAACTACACAGGCATATAATGAAACTCGGGTTGAGAACTCAATTCAGGTTGAGAAAATCTGTCATATTTTTCAGGCCTTTTCCTCCTTTCCTTGTAGATAACACAGTAAGGAGAGTGGGCTTATTTCTGAAAGTATCCATCAGAGCCACAGGAAATTCATGCTCGAAGTTAATACGTAAAAAAAGTGTCCAAATTTCCAAAAACGTGGCAGCTCCCAGAAAAGGTGCACACACGCTACCAGGAGCATAACTGACTTAGGAGCTGTTCTGTGGAAGCTGGGGAGGCATCAGGCAGCAACACAGCTTGTAAGGTTACAGACAAGCTGTGATATTACCTATTTATTTTTGAAACTCACAATTTTGTCATTCATAGCAATATGGTAATATTTTAAAGGCAATTTCCATTATGGAAAAAGTCCAGAATTTTATTTTTATTTTTAGTAAAAAGAAAGATTTAAATTGTTATTTGAGTTGTTTACACATCTCTCATACTCCTTGATGAGTCCTTTCGGGGATGGAGATCACTGAAAAGCAACTTGTCAAATGCTCCTTTTGTTGCTAGGACAATAAGCCCATGTACTGATTAGCAAAGTGTATTCCTTTCCTATTTATCCTAGTGCATCTCGTTATGAACTTCACATGGAGTTTCTACTACAAATTGCTTTGGGGACCAGGCATGAAGGTATGGAAGATGGTCCCAAACCGTAATATTAGTACCATTCTTTTCAGCTTTCATCTTTATTTTATTCCAAGGATTCACATTTCAGAAATAGCAGACTGAATACAACTTCAAGTTTTGGCAAGTGGTCTTCTGCTCAACCTGAGTCTTTTCTTTAGACAGGAGATCACCATGATTTGTTTTAAGCATGTCTCCTGAAACAGGGAAGAAAACATGGAGTTTGCAGTAGAAAGCTGGCAAGAAATTCAGTCTTTCTGGAGAGAAAGTCCCATGGTACTGTAGGCATATGTATTTGTTAACTAAATTTAATGTATTGTGAAATGCTTACAGATGCTTACAGACTGCATACAGTGTCCCATTGCAGCAAAATTCATCTAGTATCAGTTCACTGGATTTGTACGGTCCCAGGAGATGGAAACAAAGCCACAGTAATGCCATGATTTAGAGTATGTTTTTATTTATTCCTAAATATAATGTGCTTGTGTAGCAAACAATTCTTCTGCAGAGAAAAGATGTACAATTGCTTGAAACTAACAACACATTAAGTTTACTATTACTGGAATCCTGCTGCCTTTTATTGCTGTGTGTATAATAACTTGACAAATATATTCAGATATGGCATGGCTTTAACACTCATTCCATGTCTGCTCTCTTTCTGCTAACGTGGTCTAATCCACTTAAGAGAGGATAATGAAAAAAAGACCTGATAAATCCTTACCTAGAATTTGTAATTTGTATGAGTTTACTGCAGCCCCCAATAGTTAGTTTAAAACTAACTCAGGCATCTTGCCATAAGTTGCAGTCTGTTCTCCATGTGGTTATAGACACTCTGGAGACAAAGTTAGCTTTCCATTAAAGAAGATAACTTCCAGCAAGACTTTTCTGCAAAGGGAGGAAAGCCAACCCCATGTCTGGCAGTTATGTCCACCAGAGACGGAGGGACAGGAAAGAAAACATCTAACTTAAATCCAAGGTGGCTGAACAGTGATAGAGGTGAAATGGACAGGTTAAAAGTGGCCTTTTGGTGGCTCCTTGGGTGAATGCCTGACTCTCGTGGATATGATCTCTGAGATAAGACAGCCCTTGAAGGTCACTGGGCTTTTACAGATAACTTGTATTCTTCCCTTGTGTTATTATTTTTTATTGTTTTACCAATTTTTGTTTGTTTGTTTGTTTGGGATTTTTTTTAATAGTTTCTTTTAATAGTGCCAAGTGAGCTCTACATATATCCTGGACAACATCTCCAAGCCAACCTCTAACTCTCAAGTCAGCAGATCAGTCCAAAGCAAATCCTCCCTCCAGCTGGTCCTAAACCTTACAGTTTAACATCTGTCCTAAAACTGTTAAAACACATAGCAAGATCCCTGCTGATTTTATGAAAGTCAGGAATTTCCTGACCTTTTCTGGGCATGCCTCCAAAACATTTGTAGGATATTGAAGGATGCTCATAACAACACTCTCTTTGGGCCCCATCTCTCTCTCCTTGTTCCCAGACTTTACCCTTTCCTCTTCCATATATTAGGCTCCTGCAGCATCACATTTTGCAGTGTAAGTGTCACGTTTGCCTGGACTAGAAGTTGACTCTGAGTGGCGTATTCTCAGCTGGGACTGTTTGACCTGAATTTCTCAGAAATATGGTAAGTCTCAGGAGTTTAAAGCAGATGGGCAAAGCACAATTGTATGGCAGAGAGAGAAGAGAGGGAAAAGCAACAGAATGTGTATGTACTTGTTAGCAATTTCTGGCCATTGCAAAGCCTCTGCAACAAGTGGCCACAAGCAGGGTATAACAGCAAAACATCAGGTTTTTGCTCCATCCAACATCCCTTCCACTTGTGCATATAGGCTCCTGGGGACTTTATGAGCCCATCTGCATCACAGCCCTCAGCACTCTGCTGATCCACCTAGCTCAGCACACAGCTACAGCCCAGATAGCTGCAGGCTACTTGATCAGTATGTGCAAAAGATCATTTGCCTGACACCAAATAAAGCCAAGATGAAACTGAGTCCTCAAAGAAAGAGAGGGAGTATCTCTTATCTCCTTGCACACATGGGAGATAAAGAAAAACAAAACAAAAGAAAACAACCAAAAAAATAAAGAAAAGAAAAAAAAAAAAAAAAAGGAAAAAAAAAAAGGTCACTAGAAAGAAAGTGCCAATTATGGTGATATTAAAATGGAGCGGAAGAAAGGTTTATTGTCACAGAGCTGTGGAGGATACTGAATTAGTCACAGTGTTTCCTTTGACATTTCTTTACTCTCCAATCTGCTGTTTTTTCTACCAGCAAGTAATCTCTGCAGTTTTCTCTCAGACCTTGGTGCAGCTGCAAGGTGAAATTATCCCTTTTGCCCATGCTGGTGAGTTGCAGCAATCACGCTGGTATGCATGAGTAAAGAAAACCTCTCTTCCTGCCCCTCAGCAAATCTATGCCTGTCTCCTGGTCAGTTTGTACAGTCCCTAGCACAACAGAGCTTCTGGTGGGCACAGAAAAGAAGTGCAAAGCTCTCCTCTTTTTTCAGACCATGTGTGAAGGAGGAGGCTGTCATCTGCAAGGAGGCTTTGTTTCCTCACCTGTCACCCAAGCCAGTAAATGCTCTAGATAATGACAGGAATTGTGCTCACTGATGACTGCTTTCTTCCCAGCAGCTCCTCTGATGGAGACCCAAATTCAAAGCAGGTCAAAACCGATTAAATGAGACTTGTGCTAACAGGCGAAGTTGGTCTCACAGCTCGTTTTCCCCCATCCACCATCCGGTGGCCTTTCTGTAAACCTTTGCCATCACCCTGGCAGACAGGATTATTTTTTCAGTAACAGAAAAGGAAATAATAGTCTCCCTGTAGGCACTAGTGGAACCCCACACCCATCCCTGTCTCCCTGTGCCTACATCACCATCTGGGGGCAGGTCTCAGCAGCAAACAGTGCTGTCCCATAGGGAGGGATTTGAAATGGAGCCATCTCAGCAAGTGGTTTCAGACCAGGGTCTCAGTCTCACGCAGGAGAAATGTGTTTCTCCCTGATTAGCCTCGGAAACTTGAACTTCTGCATCCAGGACTTTAGGTTGAACAAACATTCCTGATTCCACATCCTTTTCCCTGGCTGGCTATGCTATGTGTATATGGATTTGTCACCCTTCCTAGCTTGGCAGAAAGCCCTGCAGGGGGGGAAAATACACACACACAAAAGGAAAATTATTGTTGTGCTCTATCTCAGTAACTTTCTAGTTAAAAACAAACAAACAAAAACAAACTCACAATACCAGGCAACAGAAGGAAAAAAAATATTCAAGACAGCTTGGAGTTAGAGTACAGAACAAGGATGCAATGTGATTCAGTTTGTCATGTTCTCTCTATCTTCATCTGCCCACCTCACCGGGCTGTTGGGCTGTTGTTTAGCTGGTTTGTGGGATGCAAGAACGAAATTTATCCTGCTGGATCCTTCAGAGTAAGCCTCTCCATTCCTGTCCTCAGTTCAAAGCACTGAACTTTTGCAGAGTGGTGGGTAAAATTTCCATTGGTGCCAATATACATGTCAGTAACAGCAGACCCTGACAATTTTCCAGAGAGCAAAAGCTACACAGAGAGTTGGCATATAAGATGTCACTCTTAGGGAGCTTTCAAAGGCCAGAAGAGTTAAAATTGAGTGGGGTTATCCCACTCACGAGGTACCCATGCATCAAAACTTCCTGGGAGCAAACACCAGTGGTGAAGGTCTTGCTTCCCATGTCCCCAAACAGAAGAACAAACATTGGCCGTGAGGTTTACCTTCCATTTTCCAGTGTTCATTGCTCCCAATGTTCCCAACAGTTGGAGACACCTCATCAGACGTGAATCTACCTCACAATTTCATCTACACCATGTTTGGCTGATTGATGCTGCATGCGCCTGCAGATCCTCTGCAGTGAAGAAAATAAGTACTCTATAAATCCAGAGTTTGGAGGAACTTTTTTCACCTAATCTGTCCCAAATGTCACGTTGTTGAAATACAACGTACAATGCAGGCACAAGCTGGCATTCATCCAGGAGAGGGATCAGAAGGTACAGCAGCTGTACCTCTCCCCAAAATGTCAATATGCCCATCTGACCACTTGCCTTCTGAACCCTTCCTTTGTTGTGCCACACTGACAAGGAGCTGAGAAACCTTGTTAGCCATGTGGAGTTAAACATCTATATCCTCCAAGCTTCCAGCAGAGATCCAGGTAATTCCTTGTGTATTCAACAGCTCCTGATTATTTTTATTTCCCACCATGGTGTAGTTTAGACAGTGCACAAGCTTTTTGAAAAAATACACTGACGTCCAGCTTTACAGACTTGATGGATTATAGGATTTTCCATCTCTGCTCACTTGTGTAGGAGGCTAACCAATGTATCAAGTTGCTCAGAGAAGGATTGCTTTGCAGGTGGAGAGACAGATTCCTCCAAGCCTCTTGCCTGTGCTACTGAAAAGCATTAAGAACAGGAAATAGGCAAACACAATTATGTAGTTTCAGGACCAGGATACAACCTTTTTAATAGATATATTCAACACTTCTACCAAAAACAAAATGTCATAGTAATCAGACATCTTTCTGAGCCAGCTGAGCCATACAGAGTTCCTCAGCCCCTCAGCACACAGTCCTCAATTTCAGTTAAGAAATCAATCTGAAGCAGGCAGTATCCCAGCCTTTCTGTCTCCCAGACCATGAGGTTATCACAGGACCACAGCTCAGCAGCTTGTGTTAGTAGAAGGGACAAATTTGTCTTAGCACTAGTCTCAAACTCTGGGAGTCCCTTTTCATTTCCAGGACACCCCACAATTTTCAGAAATAAACAATCAAACAAACAAAATGTAGGACTGGTAACCAAGTCCTGCCAGTTATTCTCTGGTAGAGACTACAGACAACTTACATCAGCAACATTCTGTTGACCAATTTCAGCAGATTGAGCAGGACTCATGATCGCCCATTTTGATTTATTTTTACTATATTCTCTACCACTGTTCTTGCCTGTGCCAGCAAGCTCTTCCTGAAGCTCAGGAAACATCCTGAAACAGAGTGCTGTGCCTGTAAAGCACTGTGAACAATCTGGGAGTGGGGACTGGGGAAGATTGAGGGAGAAGGTTTGATTTTTTGCCCATAGGGTCAGAGAACACATCCTTTCTCATTTTATTTTTTGTGCAAATATAATCTATGAGTTCAGCTGGCTTCACTAAACACTGGACAAGGTATTTATTCATGTGTATTTGTCCAACTGAGAGAAATGTCTGGCCCCAAGCCACCTCCTGGTGGCCATCCCCATGAAGAAAGTTAACAGCCAGCTGAGCAGCCTGTGCTATCAATCACTTACTTGTTTCGGTTACAGTGACTGGAGTCAACCAGGACATGATACAGACACACATTCAACTAATCTGCTTGATCGCAGTTGAATGGGGTGACAGGCTTCTACCAAGCAGCTCATGTTGCAAATCTGAGGGACAGCAGCCTCCAGCCTCCATGACAAGCAGCTGGAGATGACTTTTGAGCCACAGTATTTTCCAGAAGCCTCTATTTAGAGAGCAGCTGTCAATTGACGTTCTTAATAGGTAGTAACATATCTCATCAGGGCTTGGTGCCCCTAAAAGCCACCTTGTGTGCAAAGGAGAGCTGCTGTAGGGCAGAAATGGGGAATGGATAAAATGCAAAGATCCCTTTTGATGTCCTCAGGGTTAACCACCATTACCATCCATTATTCATGGTTCCCATGTGGACTTAAGGCAAACAAGGTATTAAAAATTTACATCTGCCTTCCTTCCCACTCCTTTTGGAAGGTGGTGGATGTGAGCATTTGCTGTTGATTAGCCATAATGATAATTGCAAAGAAAGTGCAAATGACTTCACTGGGGAGATATGATGCATTTCTCATTAAACCCAGACTAATAGAAAACTCTTGACCTGTCTCTCTTTTATTCCAGAATCCCTGATCCCACATTAATTTAATATTTATTACAATTGAAAATACAGGGCTAGATATTGGTCTGCCTAACATCTCTGAATGCCATGATGCTTATGTAAGTTATGCAGTTTTAGGCACAGGGTAATTCTGGTATATTATAATACATTTTTTATTTTGTAGACATTTTGCACTTTATAAAAAAAAAAAAAAAAAAAAAAACCTTTAATTGGCAGTAAAAATGTAAAAAAAGTAATCTTTATGTATTATTTACATAAAATATTTTGAATAAGCAATTTTCCTCCTTTTTGTTGGTTTATATTTTGTACTTCCTGACATTCAGAAGAGTAGCAGAAAATCAGTCTGTCTCAGTTTTTGTTTATATGCAGTTTCACTTTTTAGTTGTTAGTGGTGTAAGCTGCTCTAGCACAAATAAGCTTGAGGGTCCTGTAGCCACTTCTAATTCACAAACACTTGAGTCTGTTACAATTCAGACTAAATTTTTTGATCTAGAAATGTCCAGCTCAGTGACAGGTATGATATGCAAGGTGGTAACAATCGCAGCACTACCACCGTTCTTCTAATTCCCATTTTCCTTATGAACTGTTACATGTATTGCATGCCTATAACAGAGTTGATGAAAATTTTGCCATGATATTTCTTTTTTTTTTCTGTTGCAAAAAACAGACTGGATCAAAGCCAAAATACTTCATGGCAATTTTCTCAGATCATGCCCAGAATAGCAAATACATCTATGATAAACCTTATCACCTGGGCTGTCTCTTACTCAGTGGAGCCCCCCAGGCTACAAAGTCAGTCTCTTTCTGTGGCTTACTGAATATTTCATTATTTATACTAAGTGGAACAGCTTCAGGAGAAGAGATGGAAAATGCTTTCCATGCCAGGATGACAAATAGGCCAGTAATGCATTCTAGGCTTTACTAATTTTTTTAAAAAGCAAAATTTGTACTTTTGTATTTAAACAATTCACCCATAGCCTACTCAGGGTATCCCAGCAGTTGGAAGAAAAGGAATAAAATATTCTTGTTAGTGTGCACCTGTCTGGCCACTGTTGTGTGCTGCAATACAAACCTGCAAGTATTATCAAGCTGTTTCCTTTTATACAATCGCACCATGAACAATGTAAAAGCTGAGAATTCTCAGAAGGGGAATTGAATATAGACAGGACTGAACATATTTGCACTTCACATATTACTGAGAACATTCTGGACATAGATTGCTTTGCATTTGTCCCTTGGAGAGGACCTTGAGATGCTGTTGAGGATCATTCCTCTTTGCTGCTGACCTCTAAACTGCACGGGTAAATTGCAAAAGCTGCCACAGTCAGCTAAAAAGCAATTTCATTGGGAAAGGGGTAAATCACCAAGGTGGAAAATAGGAAAAGCTCAAACCATAAAAGTGACCATGATTGCCAAGAGGAGACCACATATTACCCAGGAAAGCACATTTTTAACTTTGGCTTATGGCAGATGACCGTTGTCAAGAAATCCAACTCTGATCTTAGTCTTTTCTTCCTTGTTGAACAAAATGCTGTACTGGTGAACCAAAATCAGTGGTGTACATCAGGAAAATTCATCTGCCTTCTGGAAACACTGGACACAGTATTTGCTGCCTGTTGATCAAGGCTGGGAGAAACACTGAGCAGTTTATCCTTACATTTGCATTGCAGTCCCTCCTTGACAGGTCCTGGCAAGACTCTTGTGCAGCTAGTGGCTCCTAAAGCCTTCACCATGCAGGAGTGTAACATCCAAAGAGTAAGGATTTATTTGATTTGTGTATTTTTCTCTGGAGAATAAAGCTCATGTCTGTCTTTCAGCATGCACAGAAAACATCAATGAACCTACTCTTAAGTTTAAGCAAATGCCTTTAAGCCGTAGTCAATCAAGGTACTTAAGCACGTGGATATTTAAGCTGAAGTCTCAGCTGAAATTAGATGCTGTGGAGGTGCAATAAGGTATTGCTCTGTCAATTGGTTTTTTGGAGCCAATGCAGTCTGGAGTAGCAGCAGCTTCCAGGAGCAAGGATCATGTTCACACCACATCACCACCTTTCACAGCACTTTAGAGACTCTCAGGCATTTGCATTGAGGAAGTGATGAATGAATCAAGTTTCCCTTTGCTTAGGCTGCCAACTTACAGCTCCCACTTGGTGCTGTATCAGATGGTGCTTTTTGGTGCCTGACAGGTTGTGCCAACCTCTCTGTTGCCTGCTCTGGGATCCAGTGTCTGGCCAACCTCCAGCCCAGGTGGTCTAAATGACTTGTGACTCTCTTGAATTGACACACCATAACATGATATCCCTCCTAGGCAAGTGTATGTCTTGGAAGCCATGGGAACTATCACACTATTCTGGTTTAACCTGGCAGGCAGCTAAGCACCAGACAGCAGTTCACTTACTCCCCACCACCATTTTGGGACTGGGGAGAGAATAATAATTAAAAATAATTAAAAAAAAAAATAAAACCCAAGCTGAGATAAAGTCAGTTTAATAGGACATAAAAGGAAGGGAAAATAATAATATTGATAATAATAGTAATATAAAATAAATAAAACTAGTGATGAACAAAGCAGTTGCTCACTACATGCTGACTGATGCCCAGCCATCCCCCACCTGCATGTTTTATTGTTCAGCATAATGCCACATGGTCAGCTTGGGTCATCTATCCTGTCTCTGTCCCCTCCCAGCTTCTCGTGCACCCCCAGCCTTCTTGCTGGCAGGACAGCACGAGAAGGTGAACAGACCTCGACTCAGTGTAAGCACTGCTCTTCAACAGGTAGAACATCAATGTGTTATCAGCATTTTCTCATCCTAAATCCAAAACACACCACCATGCCAAATACTAGGAAGAAAATTAACTTTATCCTAGCCAAAATAAAGACACTCACTTTTCCTCTCCAACACATTCATGAGCCTAGGATGGAACATGCTGCAAATCCTACATTATCTCCAGATTCCAGCTTCATTTCCAGAACAAAGAAACAGATATAGGAGTGATTGCAGTACTCACAAAATAATATTCAAGTGAGAAAACAAAATCTATAAAGTAAGACTATGAAAACTGTACAGCCACCAACTCACAGAGTACATCTTTGAAGGACAGAAAAAAAAGAAAAATTATCAGTTTAAACTAATTAATCTTCCTCTTTCTTTCCCTCTCAGCTTTTTAAAAGTCAGAGGTAGTTTGTTGGTTTTTTTTTTGTTTTGATTTAGTTTTCCCAAAGCAATATGTTAGCCCTACCTCCCAGGTATTCTTTCTTCAAAGCAAGCCCTAAGAGTCATCCTGCAATAATGTATTACAGGAAACACAATAGAGCTGAAAGTGAAGAAGCAAAAAAGAGACTGTGTATTTCTCCAGAGAATGTAAATGTATACTACATAATCATAAGCAATATACAATGACATAAACTCTTCCATAAATATTCTCATATGTAGCATTCTTTAATCATGATGAAAGGGGAAACTGGGGCTTCCTTGGGGGATCGTGTGTTCATGTTCATAATCATATCTGTCTTCTTACCATAAGGCATTTTAATTTTCAACCAGTTTTGTGATTTTGCAAAGGTTTAAGGGGGAAAAAAAAAAAAAAAAAAAAAGTCATAAATTTGGTGACAGGAGGGGAAACTTGGAAATATATTTGAACTCAGTTGTTAAGATGGAAATGCAAAATCTATGTATGAAAACTATCCATTCTGTAGGTCATGTCTGCAAAGAACCAGTATCTCTATTTGACATTCTTAAAAGAGTCACTGTGGTTTTGCAGACACATTACAACCACTGATTGTCCTCCAAAGACTCATTTGTTTCAGTGGAGCTATGTTGATCTGCTCCAGCTGCAGGGCTACCTTGAAATCTCAGCCATAACATAAAGCAAGGGGGGCAGTAAACAGCCCACAAGAAAAAAAAATAATGTTGTTTGACTAAAAATGGTGTGTCTATTTAAGTATGAAGTTTGTTAATTTAACTGGAGAGCAAATGTTTACCACAAAGAAAAGGGAGTTCTGCTACAGCGCAAGAAACCAATAAGCAATGTCTTCAGACAGCCCAAGAGGCAAACAGTTAAAACCCCAGAGCAAAATTCTGCCTGAAGTAAATGTTGTTTGTCAGCATTAACTATAATTACTACCTGTGACTGTATCCCTCATCAACAACAATAGCATGTAATGTAGTAGAAATCCAAGTTTGTTTTGGCACACAGTTTTTCATTTATATATAGATAACATTCTAAAAACTGTCATAGATTTAATATTTTAAATAAATTTCTGCCTGTACTTCCACAACATCACAAAGGTCTTGGCAAAGTCCGCATCTAGTCCTGCGAGTGCTGTCTGCCTCTATGACATGAATTTTTCTTAGTCTCTGTTAAGGAACAGGTATACATAAACCACTACCAATATGCAGACAGAGATGGGGAAAAAAATCCCAATCTAAGTTTGTCATTCAAGAAGTATGGCAAGAAAAATAGCTTGGTAGGCAATTAAACGCAAGCTTCACTTGGAGCCAGGTGACTCAGAGGTTGGCAGGGTGAAGACACAGCACACCAGTTTCTAATACCAATTATATAGAGTCTGTGTCACATCCAGTGCCTTTGATTCCTATTCCTGAACTAGTTGGTGTGCAGCTGGATCTACCAGGGAGACTGCTTTAAGTACAAGACCAGAGTGAGCCCTGTGGATTTGTAGTGAAAGACTTAAACTGTTTTACTACTGGCTCACAGAATCATTCAACAGCCTAAGCTGAAAGCCAAGTCTATATTATATAGCATTCAGATATGCTGACAAATTGCAGGACAAAGAAAATTGCTACATGCATAGACATCATTCTGCTGGAAAAAAACCCTCTGTGTAAATGAAGTTACACTGCCAAAATGAACATTTTGATGGAAAAGAGTCTGTTGTTCAAATGAGTAATTTATCTACAAATGCAAAAGTCCTGTTGCCAGAATAAATCAGACCTCTGCTAGGGGCCCTAGCCAAAATATCTTTTGCAGTATAACCTTTGTAGTGCAAATTAGCCCTAAGAGGATCTTTACTCATAAAAGAACGATGGATTTAAGATTAGCAGAGATCAGGATAAGATTTGGAGGAGACATTTCTCTTTCAGGAACTTAAAGAGAAACACAGAGCTTACTATTAAAAGCAAGGAGTGTGTCCTTGAGATGTCTGTATTGCTGGTTGAAATCACATTTCATCAAAACATGAAAGAATGAAAGAAAAATGATACCATGTTCGAAAGCTTTGTAGACCACATTCTATGAAGCATCCTAGCACTTGTTTGATTTTATGCAAGTAAATGATTTTCTTGAAAGCATCACTCTTTAACCACACACTTAACTACTTGCTACATGATACTTGTAAGAAACAGCATCGGTTTCCATTGGTGAAGACTTAATGGATGAAAGAAGTACACCTGAATGATATCAAGTTGGCATCATTCCCTCTCACAGAAAGGCTCTCAAACCTATAATATTATTTTCTTCAGATAAGCAGGAAGGTGGGTGTTCCTTTCCAGCAGAAGTCAAAGCCCATCTTCCTGGCAGAGCAGGGAAACAGAAGAGTTGTGCTCAGAGTATATAGGTGATAGCATGAGATTGGTGAGATGAAAGCAGGAGGAAGGAATTAAACTGGCTAACCAAAAGAAGAGAAGCAATAAAGATCCAGATTCTGAAAGGCATTTAGATGCCCAGAGTTCCTATTTAGATGGTAAAAGGCTTTGGACTTCCTAGGAAATGACAAGGGAATTGTCACAAAGCCTTATCTGACACTGGTTTATGTCACCTCTGAATCAAAAACTAAAAATACCCAGAAAGTCCAAGGCATAGTGAGTGCTAAACTGGAATTAGGTTCTGAAGTCCTTTTGGAAATTTTGCCTGGGCAACTCAGTAGGCTGTCAAATAGTCCCAGGTGGCTAGTGGTAGCCCAGCAGGGATGCGACTTCTTACCTTACAAAAGCAGGCAGTCATGATAAAAGACCATTTTTATATCCCTTGTAAAGAAAAGTCAATGTTCATTTGTTTGGGAGGCCTCCTTGACAGAAAGCTTTATCAGCCATGAAATTAGCCCTTCATGCTCTCTTAAGCCAATAGGCCAGGACAGAGATGCCTGCTGCATCTGATGCTTGCAGTTAGTTCTGATTAGCAGCCCCTCATGGATTTCAAGCAGCGGCCTCCTTAAATGTGGGCTGTAAAACTTTACTGGCTGCACTAAATCAATAGGGAGGTGAGAGACGGGGCTGGACAAGAAAGGGGAGAAATAAACAGACACTAAAGCTGCAACGTTATTATCTGCTTTGGCAAATAGCCACCAAAATTTCTCTGTATACTGTATACACACAAACACACACTCACATACACACACACAGTCTCCCTAGCAAAGCAAAAAAGAAAATAGCCTTTAAATAATATGTTAGTTCCCTTGGGCAAATAAGAACCAGGCAGCTATATTTAGCAAGGAAATAAAACTGCATTGTAAAGCCCTGGAGACCTATTATGGCAATGCCCTCTGAACTTTCTGTGTTTAGAGGATACTTATTTATTTGAGTATGAGAAGATTGCTAGAGACTCAGGAAGTCCAGGTGAGCCTGCAGTCTCTTGGTGGCCGTGGGATGTGACCATTAGCTACCCCAAACTTCACAGCAGTGCTGTTACAAAGATGACATCCCCATGCTGTGGGAACTGTGACCCCCAAGGATATCTCAGAAATTTACAAACTCACAATACGGTAATTTAATTTGGAAAGAGAAAACTCATCCTGGGAATATTTCTGCATGGGAGCAGATCCTTTAAAGCAAGAAGAATGCTGAAACTTAACATATGTGATGAGTTTTCAGGGAGAGATCCTATGGACTTGATGAAGAGCCCACAGAAGGGTTGACGCTAACTGAATCAACCTCTTACATTTCACAGGAAATCTGCAACACAGTTCAATGCAGGGAAAAAATGAGAATAAAGAGCAGGTTTCATCTCATCTGGTTTTCAACATCTGTAGAATGTAATGTAGACTGCTCTACCTGAACTAGTTTCCCGTTGCTCACTTCTGGTTCTCAGAGGAAAATAGCACTCTCTTTAAGACACAATTCACCTGACTTATTTTTGGATGAAATGATTTCTGCTCTGAAAATGTCTGTCCACTGACTGTAAAAAGGCACAGGGCAAATCCTATTCAGAGTGACCAGTGACAATAGCAAAGAGAGATTGATACAGAGCAAATTCATTTAATAGGTAAATTTATTAGAAAATGTGTTATTTTTTACAGTTTGCTTCAGATAATCTTGCAGGGTAGAACAGAACATTTTTTTTTCTAATGCTATTTTATTAAATAGATTTAAAAATCCCTCTCTCTCAATTTTATAGGAAGTACCTTTAAAAGAAATTACTTTGAGCAATTTAATTTATCTTCCATATCACCAGAGTCTTCCCTGTAGATTTAAATCAGAACCAGGGACTTTCCCAGAAGCAATCTGAATGGATTTTGACCAGACATTGATGGCATTGCATTTAAAAACATAATGAAGCCACCTGAATGGAATGAAACCAGGTGCACTAGGGATAGACAGAAATGTGGAAAGACAGTCATTCTCAGATTGAGCGAACACTTTCACATTTGTGGACTGCAACCGAGGCTCACAGCAAGGTCAGCATCTTGAAAACCCAACGGAGAGCTCATTATATTCATACATCCAGACTGTGTATTAAAGAAGGCAGCTGGGGCAGACTCTGCGTGTGGGAGCTTGGCACTTTAATACTAGCTCAGCATCCCCCTCTACTTCTATGCCCCCATGTGTAAAATTAAGATAATAATATCGCTTTCATCTTCCCCACCATGGTGTTGTGACTATTAATTAGGTAGCATGTGCAGAGACCTGGATAAATGCTAAGTTTTAATCAGGTCTTGATGAGCTTGGGGAACGCAGTGAGGGTGGAAGAATGAGACATCCTGATCTAATCTAGCTGGCACAGGTCAATGCTGGTGGCATAATCCCCCTCCTCATACCCCTCCAAGCAGCAGCTGTAGCCCTCAGTAAAGCAATACCAGTTATTTACTGGCAAATTTGGCATTCCACTTGCCTTCATAGCTGGTGTGACTCATCCCTGGCAAAAGGCTGGTCCACACCTCTTCCACACACTTTTTTTCTTGTTTGTTGTGGCCATTTTGTTGGGGGTGATGTTTTGTTGTTCTTCTTTATTGTAGTGTTTCTGTTATTCTGTTATCTTTGGGGGTTGCTTCCTCCCCCCTTCCCCCCCCCCCCCCCCCCCCCACGTGATGGTGGGGGAATGGGACAATAAGAATTATTTATAATTCTGTGGTGATTGATTTAATTCCTTTTGAAAGGAACTAAAGGTTTGTACTTCCTATATTTTCTCTGAGAGCATCACGTACAGTATAAGCTATTACTTTGAAAGCTATTATCATGGACTGTCTTTTTGCTGCTACTCCTGTTCCCAGGTCTGAGATTTAGGGACCCATGATGTTTCAGAGGATGGAACACTCCCAAATGCAGTGTTGTCCTATGGGAAGCACTGAACCAAGTTCCACAGGAAGCTGAGGACGATATCCAAAGGTGGAAACTCAGAAATACATGTAAAACAAGTGCTTCTGTTGTGGGTGGAACAGAGAACTCAGGAAAAGCAGAAACATAACCCCCTGAATTAATGATGAATCCCTGCACTCAGAGATGTGTCTTTTAAACAACCTTTGATAATTGGCCTCTCGGTAGCATGTAGTGCACATCCTGAAATAATGGAATGGAAATCAGCATCAATCAACACAGCATGAGGCTCCTTCTTCTCCAGCAAACACATATCCTTGCTAAACACTGGTGGCTGTTTGTCCTAAATTTAACACCAATTAGGGCCTGATCCTCAGCTCTGCCTGAAGGGATGAATGTCCTCCACACCCATCCAAGTCTGTCACAAAACACAGAAATATCTTCGCATCCCTTTGAAGACATTCTGCAGAGTCAGACCCTTAATAGTTTGATAGCTTGAATTCTAACATTGCCCAGAGCACTAAAACTGATAAACAATCAGAGACATCCTTGTACATTTATATACAACAAAATAGAGGCAACAATAACAGGAAAAAAATGCTATTGCTGCGCTTTTCCTGTGTATCTCTAGAGACAGAAAATCTGCAGCAGAGATAAGAGGGGCTAATAAGAGAGGTGGCATTGATGGGGGGAAGCCTAAATAATTGGAGTGAAGTTTCACATCATGCCAGAAAGGCAAACTGAACTAATTTTCTGTGAACATCCCAAAGAGGAATTCAGTTTTTTTTTTTATTTCTGCTTGTTCAGCTATAGAGTATTCTTCCATGTTCCTCCTTTTCTGGCATAAAAGTCAATGAAAGTTTCCTGCATCATACCAAACCATTTCTCTAAGCTGAGAATGCAGGAAGAAGGCTCAGCTGTAGAGCATGCACCATGCTTTGTCCCCTGCCTCTGTCCTCAGCAGTCAATGAAACATCACCAGGTCTCTGTAGCTTCTAGCAAAGACATCCAAATTCTCTTTGTGTCCATGGCCTTTAACATTCAGCCATCTTTCTCCAATGTGATGTCAAATGACTTTGGTAAAAGCAAACACCAGTGATAGTGATGGGCACCCGCTTAAACTAACTTTGCCCCAGCACCATGTTTTGCTCAGAGCAACTTACTGCAATAAGAAGGAGGATGATCCATGAACAGATCTAGCTCATGGAGCTAAGGAAGCATCACTCAGCAAGTCTGACTTGATGCTTCCTTCCAAGACTGCCATCAAGATGTTAAATAAAGTTAGCTCTTCTGACTGGAGCTGAAAGTTGTGAAAATACAGTGGTATGAGGGGATGAAAAAGCCCTCCTCAACAGTGCCATCACCCAGTGAGACACTGTGGGGAGCATAGGCATACCTGGAAGGGCTCTGCTCTCATGGAGGAGAAGATACTGCAAAAGTCCCCACTCTCCCTACTTTGGGAAAAAAAATGAGAAATGGCCATTATCAATAGCCACCCATCTTTTGGGCAGCTGATAAGGAGAGGGAGTGTGGTGCTCTTTCCTCTTATCTACCCTCTTAGAAATGACAGACCTGAGTGCAGCAAGTCTGACCTTCTGTTGCTGGCAGCCACAAGCACTTGTCAAGTCTTAGACAACTTTTAGAGGTGAAGAAGATAATTTCATCACCTTAGAGAGTCAGCCAAAGCAAACCACAGTGAGGTCACAAACAAACCATTTCTTCCCTTGTCAAACTGATACCAAAAGAGCTCAGCTGAAATCTATTTAAATCAATGAATTATAATGCTAGTCCAGAGTAACAGAAAACATGGACCATTTTCCTCATTTCTTATCCTTTTCTAGGTTTTGGAACATGCACGATTAAAATGCTTTCATTTTTCTTCATTAGACCCTGAATATTCAATGCAAATGAAAGGACTATATGAAAACTTCCCAGTAAAACAATAGTTGGCTGGAAAATGCTGACCTGGGGAAATGCAAAGTTTCATAGTAGTATATTGATTGGAAAGTTTCACTAGAAAAAAATGCCTACATAGGTCAAATGTCTAATTTTCAATACATTCAAAAGTTTCTCGTTTGATTTTCTGTGACATAGTAATATTTGAAGAAATGCTATTGGAGATAATGGGTTTCTTCTGCCATGGTCAACTTTTATCTAAATTAAACATTTGGACAATCTTGAAGTGAAGCCTTTTCAGAATACACTTTTCAGAGCATGAGAACAAATATCTATAATGTTGATAGCAAAACTTAAACATATATGATGGCATTAACCTATCTTTAGAGCTTGTGTTTAAATTTCAGAGGAACTGGTGTTACCCTGAGCTATATCTCCCTTCTAGAGGATTTGCATGTAATTAATCTATATCTTAATCTCAACCTCAGAATGGTTCTACCTCTCCTGGAGGCTTTCAAAGGCTTCCTAGGTTTTGATCAACTACAGTCAAACCCTCCTATATTTTCCCAGTGGGCCCCACCTGAGTGAACAAAGAGAAGAGAGCAATTGCAGAACTCCTTGTTGAGTGATTGCACCATATAAACTTAAAATCCATTATTGGGGCCTGGCCAGAGAAGCCTATTAATATAACAGTAATGAATAATAAGTAACAAAGGTTAAAAAAAAAAAAAAAAAAAAAAAAAAAAAGTAAGTGGTCTCAGCCTGTAGCTGTGCATTTACCTCACCCTATCCAGAGTCTGCATATGCTAAAATAGACAGCTTCAAAGTGGCCAAAAGTAGACAGCATCTCAGCTACTCTCCTGTACACACAGCCCATGCTTAGTTGGCCCAGGAATGCTTGGTGACAATAACCCATAGGGCTTGCAAAAGCCTTGTGTATGAAGGGTGCAATCCAGCATTTCTATTGGGAAAGGCCTGCATATATGATCCTGAAGGCTATCAGTAAAATGTCCTTAGTCAGAAAAAAGGGTTGAGGGGGCGGGGCGGAATCCTGTTTCTGATTAGACTTACAGCTCAGGCACTTATAAAATAATAAATTACCTAAAAAAGTCGAGGAAGAAAAAATACAAACAGCTTGAATAGCAATTTACAAACTTGCTCAGCACAGCAATATTTAAAGCTGTTCTTCATGATATGTCATTTCCAGATAAGTTAATAAAGAAATATAGGAGAGAATCAATTTTTAGTAATCATTACCATGTACAGTAGTGAAACCTCCAGGCTATTCAATTAATTCTAGACCATAATTATGACCCAGGAACAAAATTGTACAAATCAGCATTTTTTTTATTATTATTTAACTATACAAATAAGACTGATCTTGAGTGCAAATCAAGAGTTGTATATTTCACAGCTCTTGCTGTCCCAGAAAATAGGGTCTCCAAGGATTCCAGCCCCTTGAGGCATAAACTGCACACACTTCAAATTCCACAGGGATCACAATAATTATAGTAATTTTTAACTCAACCTGTCACAGTGCCCCAAAGACTCTCAGGTTTCTTAATAGAATGTATAAGAGAGAAGATGAAATTAACTGGCTAAGTTAGCAAATTCTAGGTGTGAGCTAGAAAAGAAGATTTAAAAAAGTAAAAATAAAAGTAGAATAATCTCAAAGCCCCCATTCCAATCCATGATCATGCTCACCTGAAAAAAGCTACAAGGAGAAGGGGTAAGTTTCCTACATCATGTACTGTTTTGTGTTACTAGTGCAATTATCCTTTTGTGGATCTCAAAGCACAGTGTGGTTACAGCAGTACAATTACGGCTTGAGTCTTATAATGTTTTAACAGGCAGACCAAGGCTCAGAGGTGAAGCCCCTTACCTAAAAGCATGTCAGTCAGCAAATTTTAAAAATCTCAAACCAAACTCAGGAGTTCAAGAGGTCTCCATACTCTGTAGCTAGATGCACATGAGAAAGGAAACAAGAAATTCACAGACCCTCCAACTAGATGAATTCACAAAACCCTTTCAAAATCAGTGACAATTTGTGTTTGGTCCCCCAGAGCTTTAGGGAACATTGATATCTCCACTTTTTTCAGCTCACTGCTTCCCCCCAGGGTTTGGTCTCTCTCATTCATGTTATATATCTGTTAGTTCACTTCTCACTTTCACAGAATCACAGAATCACAGAATCACAGAATTTCTAGGTTGGAAGAGACCTCAAGGTCATCGAGTCCAACCTCCAACCTAACGCTAACAGCCCTCCACTAAACCATATCCCTAAGCTCTACATCTAAACGTCTTTTGAAGACTTCCAGGGATGGTGACTCCACCACTTCCCTGGGCAGCCTGTTCCAATGTCTAACAACCCTTTCAGTGAAGAAGTTCTTCCTAACATCTAACCTAAAACTCCCCTGGCTCAACTTAAGCCCATTCCCCCTCGTCCTGTCACCAGGCACGTGGGAGAACAGGCCAACCCCCACCTCGCTACAGCCTCCCTTGAGGTACCTAAAAAGAGCGATAAGGTCACCCCTGAGCCTCCTCTTCTCCAGGCTGAACAAGCCCAGCTCCCTCAGCCGCTCCTCGTAGGACTTGTTCTCCAGGCCCCTCACCAGCTTCGTCGCCCTTCTCTGCACCCGCTCAAGCACCTCCATGTCCTTCTTGTAGCGAGGGGCCCAAAACTGAACACAGTACTCGAGGTGCGGCCTCACCAGAGCTGAGTACAGGGGGACGATCACCTCCCTAGCCCTGCTGGTCACGCTGTTCCTGATACAAGCCAGGATGCCGTTGGCCTTCTTGGCCACCTGAGCACACTGCTGGCTCATATTCAGCTGACTATCCACCATCACTCCCAGGTCCTTCTCTGCCTGGCAGCTCTCCAACCATTCCTCTCCCAGTCTGTAGCTCTGCTTGGGGTTATTGCGCCCCAGGTGCAGGACCCGGCACTTGGCCTTGTTGAACTTCTGTGGGATTATTCTGGGTTGTGCCTGCGTGCACAAAAGGAGGGGTCTGGGGTGCCTGCGAGCACAGTGGGAGGGGTCCTGGGTTCCTGGGTGGGACGTTTTAACACTATATAAGATACTGTCACGCAGCAATAAATTGGCTTACGGCACAGAACGCTGGTCGTTGTGTCCGTTTGTCCCGGGGCTTTCGGTCGGGTTATCCTACATATGGTGACCCCGACGTGATTCGAACCCCGACATGCAACCGGTTGGCGCGAGTTAGGCGCGGCGCGAGTTAGGCGCGGTGCGTACGTGCTAGGTACGCGGGTGGCCATGGGGCCTGGAGTCGATGAGGTGGTGAGTACTGTTAAATCCTTGGCCAAGGAAGTAGGGATAACACTACGAAAGAAGGACGTACAGTCCCTCTTGCTCTGGGTGACACGCCGGAATCTGGCAAAGTCTCCTGTCCATTGCCTGAGACAGACCGTTTTAGAAACGGTGGGACGGGATTTATTTGATAGCGCCTGCATCGGGAACAAAGAGGCGCTGACTTTATTACCAACCTATGGGTCGGTGCGAGCGGTTTTGGAAAAGGTAGCCAACGAGGCATGCCTGTGGGCTACTGTGCACCGTATGCTTTTGTCCGATGGGGACAGTGAGAATAAGCAAGCTCCTATGGAGCTGCCGATAAAAAACAATCTAAAGGAAGGGTCAGAGCAGGTGAAGGAGGAGGCTCGATTGGGGGATGAAAATAATGTGGAGCAGGAGAAAGAAGAGGGTGGGAAACCTTTTGTGGCCCCCCTGCGAGTTCGGTTGGATCGTGAAGGAATAGCAACACCCAGTGCCCCTCCAGCGGAAGGGAGCACAGTACATACTTCATCGGACGGGTCCTTTTGGGGGGTAAATAAGAAGGGCTCCCTTATTCTGTTCCCTGCTGGGAGTCCAGAAGGGGCAGGGGTGGCATCTGGGCAAGCGCCGGCGTTTTCGGGCTCCCTCCGGCCGCCGCTGTATGCAGCCCCCCCCGTGTTTGACCCTGGAGAGCGGGAGGGGGGGGAAGCGCGGGTGGAGTCTTTTTCGGAGAAGCCCTTACCATCATCCGTGTGTCGCGTTCCTGTTCCGTCGGGTGCTACGCCCCGAGAGAGAGAACGAGTGGATAGTGAGAGTTCAACAGATGAGGAGTTTCGAGATCCTCGACAGGTTACCCCGCGGCAGCCGATGCACATCCGCGAGGAGGTGCAAAAGGCAAGAGAAAAATGGACTATTAGTGCGAGAGAATGTCTTCTCTCGGGTTGTGAAATAACGCCAAGTCCTGTGCGGATAGGGTGTTTTCCTGTTTTCGCAGGGTCTCAGGGACATCAGTGGCAGCCGGTAGACTATAAGATGCTGCTACAGTTAAAAAAGGCTGTACAGGAGGGTGGGTTCTCTAGCCCACAGACACAGGTTTTGTTGGATGCGGTGGCCTTGCAAGGGCCCCTGATGTTTGACTGGCGGCAGGTTGCCCGAGCCTGCCTGACGGCAGCGCAGGTACCTATGTTTGAGTCTTTGCTAGAAGAGGAAGGTGAAGTGTTAATGGCGCGTGCATGGGCGAACCCCCAGGATCCTTTACATGGCATGTCTGGGGAAGCGTTGTTGGGACGAGGGCGGTGGAATACTCCTCAGGAACAATTGTTGCTGCCGCAAGCTGTGCTTATTGCCGCCGCCGATTTGGGTCGTAGGGCATTAGAGCGGATGAATGCTGTAGTCAGCCCGACTCCCAGTTATCTGCATATTCGGCAAAAACCTGAGGAACATTTTGGGCGTTTTGCAGACAGGGTGCAGACAGCTGTGGCAAGCAGTAATTTACCACCGGAAGCACAAGATGTTGTTTTGAGGGAATGCTTAAGGACAGGAGCTCAGCCTGAATTCAAAGCTGCTCTTGCAGCGCTTCCGGCTTCAGCAAGCGCGGGCGAGCTGATCGCTCGTGGCTGTGCGTTTGGCAAGGCTCAGGAGATGCAACCTCTTGCTGCTGCTCTCAGTGAGCAGATGGCGGGAGTCACGTCTGCCCTCCAGACATTTGCCCTCCAGATACATCCTGGTGGTTGTTTTCGCTGTGGTCAGCGTGGTCACGTAGCTCGTGAATGTCCCGAGAAAAGGGAACCTGTGGTCGAAGTCAGCCGTATTCGTTGTTGGGTGTGTGGGCGGTCTGGCCACCGCGCTCGGGAGTGCTCACAACGCAAAGGGGAAGTGAAAGAGGGAAAAAGGGATGGGCAGTCGGGAAACGCCAACGCCGGGACGAAAAGGGACCCACCGTCTCGGCCGCAAGCGTGGGTCCCAACCCCCATCGAGCAGGGGTGGACAAGTCCGCCGTCCAGTCTCGGGCCGGAAAACGATTGGTAAATACAGAAGCTTGGCTTGCAGGTGCACGGGCAGTGGAGCAAGGAGTGGAGATTCCCGTGCAGCTGCGGACTGCCACAGCTGAGCCCACTGTGTTCCCTCTGATAGCCGAGAGTGATGATGGACTCTCTAGCGTGAATTATCCCCTGATACAAGTTAGCTTTGACATGGGTTCTCGGCCAACTTTGCCTGCCCGAGTAGCTATTCAAGGTGTGAAGGATCCATTTCCACCGGTAGCCACTATAACCTTTTTAGTGGATTCTGGTGCAGATGTCACCTCCATTTCCGCTGCACACTGGCCTCAACAGTGGCCACTAGATCCGCTGCCCCGAGCGGTCAGTGGGGTGGGTGGTTTGGTGGAAGGTCATCGTAGCCATCATCCAGTATTGATTCGCTGGGATGACGCTGGCGTCCGGCGGGAGGTGGGGCCTCTCAGACCCTACGTTCTAGCCATTCCTATATCTCTGTTAGGTCGTGATGCATTAGTGTTAGCAGGAGCTCGCTTGCATATTGAACCTTCACAGCAGGTTTTATACAGGGGGCCACTGGGGAGCCGCGCCCCTGTTGGCGTTTAACATGGCGGTCGGATGACCCCATATGGGTTGCCCAGTGGCCCATCACAAAAGAAAAGCTTATCGCTCTGCATGAACTCGTTAAACAAGAAGTGCAACAAGGACATCTCGTTCCGTCAACTAGCCCTTGGAATTCCCCTGTATTTGTAATTAAGAAAAAATCTGGGAAATGGCGCTTTTTACATGATTTACGTGCGGTTAACGCCTCGATGGAGGACATGGGGCCCTTACAGCCCGGGTTGCCGTTACCTACTATGATCCCTAGAGATTGGCAGTGTATGATTATAGATTTAAAGGATTGTTTTTTCAGCATACCTTTGCATCCCGATGACACCAAGCGTTTTGCTCTAACCATTCCATCATTGAACAATATGCAGCCAGCAGCCCGGTATGAATGGGTTGTCCTCCCTCAAGGTATGAAGAATTCCCCTACAATTTGTCAGATGTATGTGGCCAAAGCCCTCGAGGCAGTTCGTCAGCAGCACCCCACTATTTTGGTAGTCCATTATATGGATGACCTGCTGCTTGCTGCCCCCGTGCTGCCTTCGGGTCTGTACGATCAAATAGAGGCCGCTCTATTGGGATTTGGTCTGACCATCGGGAAAGATAAAACTCAGCTAGTGGCTCCATACAAATATCTGGGGACTCAGCTTACAGAACGCCTTGTGCGGCCTCAAAAATTGTTAGTCACAGAGAATTCGGTTACTAACTTGCATCAGTTACAAGTGTTGGTTGGCGCCCTGCAGTGGCTCCGTCAATTTGTTCCGCTGCCCCCTGATGAGATGCAATTATTTACTGATCAGTTACGGGGCGACACTGACCTGACAGCCCCGCGCCAACTGTCTTCCCAACATCAGCACATATTAGAGCGCTTTATGCAACGCCTCCAAAGGCAAGGCTTATGGCGTCGCGATGCCGCGCGGCCCTTACTTGCACACATCCTTCTGCAGGTACAGGGAGCTATTATTATTCTACATCAGGGCCAGCTGCAGCGCCCACTGCTTTTTGGCTATGTGTCTGTGCCCCGCGTTGCATTTCCACAATGGGATGAACTCCTTGCCCTCGCTATAGAGTGGGCTCGAACGAAGGTACGTGCAATAGATGGCAGTGAACCGCGCCTGTTGTCGGTGGAACTACGGCCGAATGCCCTGGCGTCTCTTCTTCAACAATCTATGCGGGTGCAGACTGCCCTTGCAGCTTACCCTTATCCTTTGCAGGCGTATCCAAAGTCGCCTTATGCGAATCTATTTTCTGTACTTGATGTAATCCCTGCTTTGCCGATCTCTCCAGAGCCATTGCAGGCTCGAACTGTTTTCACTGATGCAGCTGGCTCCACCCACAAGTTTGCTGTGGTGTGGTGGACTGGCTCGGAATGGGAAGGCCAAGTGCGCTGCAACACTTCTGTTTCTTTACAGCGTCTTGAAATGCTTGCTATTTGTCTCGCGCTCTCTCTTTTTCCCACAGAGCCTTTGAATATTGTAACAGATAGCCAATACTGTTTTCGCTCTGCCACCCTCTGCCGTTCCTGCATTGCACCACGGACTGAAACCGCAGTCCTCCTGTATAATGCTCTTTCTCGGCGTAGCCAACCTGTTTTTGTAATGCATGTCAACAGCCATACCCAGTTACCTGGTTTCATTACGGCGGGTAATGCGGCAGCAGACTTGGCATGCTACCCCGCTCTTGTCGATACCCGCGTAGCTGCTGCCCAGTCGCACCGCCAATTTCACCAATCGGCTTTGTCGTTGCATCGTCTATTTAAAATTCCGCTAGCTGACGCACGGTCTATAATAGCCACATGTCCAGCCTGTAGTCACCCTGCTCCTCTGCCGTCTGGGGTAAATCCGAGAGGACTGCGCCCCAACGAGCTGTGGCAGATGGACGTTACAGAATATGCGCCTTTCGGACGTTTCCGGTTTCTCCACGTCGCGGTGGATACCTGTAGCGGTATGATGTGGGCTACTGCTCTCACAGCACAGAAAGCTCGAGAGTGCATTCGTGCCCTGCGCATTGCAGTTGCGGTCATGGGTATCCCGCACACTCTAAAAACAGATAATGGTCCAGGCTACACTAGTCGGCTCTTTGGCCAATGGTGTTGCACCTGGGGCATCACTCATATCTTGGGTATTCCACATAATTCTACTGGGCAAGCCATTATTGAGCGTACTCATCTGACTTTGAAAGCTCGCCTCGATGCCCTTAAAGAGGGGGGAATGGAGGCAACTGGCTATGGAGATTCCTGTCCGCACGCTTTGTTATTAAAGGCCCTTTTTAGTTTAAATCATTTGGAAGGTCGATCCGCAGACCATGCTATGACAGAACGTATACCTTTAGGGGTTGTTCAGGTACGCCTGGACGGTGGGCCGTGGAATCGGGATCCGGTACCCCTGTTAGTTATGGGGCGGGGTTACGCCTGTGTACAACTACCATCGGGGGTTCGATGGGTTCCAGCCCGATGGGTACGTCCGTTCCCTGAGCAGGTGGACTCAAAGGAACAGGAAATGAGTAAGTAACTTTCTCCCCTTTACAGCGACTCCTGCTTGTCCTCGCCTTGTGCCCTGCAGTGTACGGGGGCTACTGGCAGGAGTATGCTGTGGGCTACCGGACCGCTCCGCTGTTTCCAACGCCATACGCTTACAACTTACGGTCTGCTGAGCCAGTACTCAACGGGACACTTCGTGGGCTGTTCCCGCCGGTTACTTGCCAGGGAAGGAAGCTGTCTACTATCCTTATCCATGCCACCGTGCAGGCAGGTATCAATCTGACACATGAAATACACTTGTCATCGGACGGCACCACACACGCGACGGAGGACGGAAAAGAAACTGATCTGCCAGTGGCGCAATTGTGCGGCTCCATTGACATTTGGGACAAGGGGACAACAGCGGATGTGACCATTCCGCCATGGACAGTTAAGACCATGGTGCGCAATCAATCGGTGGCCTGGTTGTGGGTGGGGCCACCGGGCCAAGCTCCTGCACCGGAGGACTTTTTCCCTGGGGATGTTTGGACTGTAAATAGCCATGCGACAGCCCCTTACCAATCGGTCCGCGTCGCGCATGTTTCGAACTCTGTTCATTGGCGTTTACCTAACCCCTATTGGTTGCTCTGTTCTCAGGAACGTGCTTGGAAGGTGATTCCAGCTAACACGACACTTGGTTTGTGCTCTATGGGTCTGCTATTGTGGCCACATCGCACTGTTCGCAGCCCTCGAGCAACCCGAGGAGTCTGTAACATTCCGGTGTTGTTAAAAATGAGAGATAAAAGGTCAGTTCAGTTCACACAGCAAACAAGGAGCAATCAAGAGGAAAATTTAATGATAGGGTTAATTAGAGATTTCGCAAAAATGCAGAATGTGAGTCAAGTGACCGCTTGTTTACCTATACCTAAATCCGCAGGTGATTCTATACCCTGGGGTATAATCACATCACCGATACCCCAGATTGAGAAAAACAAAACAATCCAATGTGAATCAGAAACAGTCATAGAGACAGAAAGGCTGGAAGGGTTTTATAGAAAGTGTCAGATTCGCCTTTATTCTGGGTGTCAAAAGGAAAGAAATTACATATTTACGGACCTAGACAACGAGGATGGACGACTAGGGATGTGTGAGTATGATGCACCACGCACACGACAAAAGGAAAAGGTTATATGGAAGTGTAAAGAAGGTAACGAGATAGGAGGATTAGAGGGTTGGGAGTCAGCATGGGCATTAAGTATACTGCAGAAATACCAATATGGAGGGAATACTCCTTGGTGTTTGCAGTGGGTAGGAAGGACGAATAATGACCAGAGTTTACTATACGAGACGGCTCAGAGGGAAACTAGTAGTCGGGAGAGGGTAAAGGCAGTCCCGTGGTGGAATTGTACACAAATATTCAATTGTGATACTGCTTTAGAAACAATATCTCTGCTCCCGGTAAAGATAGCCTTAGCCACCGGATGTGCATGCAGAGGTCTGCAAGTTAACATGAGTATAACCAACCGGAATATAGCCAGCCAGACTGGTAGGGAAAAGACCTTAGTGAATTGTAAATCCTCGACTATACGAAGCATGGGACATTTTGTGTGGGCCGCCAGTGATGGAACTTGGACGACTCATTTAAGTTTGGATGGCCCAGTAAAAGAAATAACTTTAGGATTGCCCACCCTTTGCCCGCTTTGGAAGAAATCTCCTCTCATAGAGAAAAGGACAAAAAGAGAAGTAAGTGAAGAAGATGATAAGTGGCAGGAACCGTCCACTGGGGTAAAGATAGGATGGGTGGTAGAATCGTTGTTTGCCCCGATAGCCTCCTACCACAACAGGGAGCTGATATACAATTTGATGGGGCAAGTACATAGATTGGCCGACATAACCAAGAAGGGGTTTAAGGAATTAAATATACAGTTACAAGCCACAACAAGAATGACCCTGCAGAATAGATTGGCCCTGGATATGCTTCTGTTAAAGGAACATGGCGTCTGTGGATACCTTAAAGATAAGGTTGGCCATTGTTGTATACACATTCCGAATGTAACTGCCGATGTAGAACGTGACATATCCCAAATAGCCCAGGTAGAAGGCAAAATAAAAGAAGAGCAGCGTGACGCAGAACAGAATTGGCTGGGGGCAACTCTCGAGGGGTTAGGCTTTCAGCTAGAAGGATGGCTTAAATCGCTTTTGCAAACAATATTGCTACTGGTAATAGTATTCATTGTGATAGGGCTGGTATATGCATGTATTAAAGCAAAAATAGATAGAAGCAGTACAATGAATCGCAGCATGCTGACCATTCTCACCAAAAATCATGAAGGGTTCCCATTGCCACCGCTTGCTCCTGGGACGGATACTTGTCTCTAAGTAGTTATGATTAAATCACGCTTAGCGTAACGGGTTAAAGGGGGTACATTACTGCATAAAGAGGGGGGAGATGTGGGATTATTCTGGGTTGTGCCTGCGTGCACAAAAGGAGGGGTCTGGGGTGCCTGCGAGCACAGTGGGAGGGGTCCTGGGTTCCTGGGTGGGACGTTTTAACACTATATAAGATACTGTCACGCAGCAATAAATTGGCTTACGGCACAGAACGCTGGTCGTTGTGTCCGTTTGTCCCGGGGCTTTCGGTCGGGTTATCCTACAAACTTCATGCAGTTGACCTCAGCCCATCGGTGCAGCCTATCCAGATCCTCCTGCAGAGCTTTCCTACCCTCGAGCAGATCGACACACGCACCTAACTTGGTGTCATCTGCGAACTTACTGAGGGTGCACTCGATGCCCTCGTCCAGATCATCGATGAAGATATTAAAGAGGACCGGCCCCAGCACCGAGCCCTGGGGGACGCCACTAGTGACTGGCCTCCAACTGGACTTGGCTCCATTCACCACGACTCTTTGGGCCCGGCTATCCAGCCAGTTTCTAACCCAGCGAAGCGTGCGCCAGTCCAAGCCAAGAGCAGCCAGTTTCTTGAGGAGAATGCTGTGGGAGACGGTGTCAAAAGCCTTGCTGAAGTCAAGGTAGACCACATCCACAGCCTTTCCCTCATCCACCCAGCGCGTCACTCTGTCATAGAAGGAGATCAGGTTCGTCAGGCATGACCTGCCTTTCATAAAGCCATGCTGACTGGGCCTGATCGCCTGCTTCCCCTGCAATTGCTGCATGATGACTCTCAGGAGGATCTGCTCCATGAGCTTTCCTGGCACTGAGGTCAAACTGACAGGCCTGTAGTTTCCCGGGTCTGTCCTCCGGCCCTTCTTGTAGATGGGCGTCACGTTTGCTATCCATAATGTGTAAGTGTGGCCCTTGGGTTTATTATTTTTCATTAGAATATTTTAATTAAACAATTATTATTTGAGAGTAAAATGTACACATCTATTCCTAGTGAGAGGTGTTTTATAAATTTATTCACTGCAGTCTAATCCTTGTACCTGTTTAGAGACACCAGTCTTGTCAAATAATGATAAAGGAAATGTGCCCCTCTATGTTGAAGTTCTGCTTCACCCAAAGTCTGATGGTTTTCATCTAGCAAGGATCTGTCAGTGGTGCTACTTTTCTATATATCCCCTTAAAAGTGTGAGAAAACAGTCAAAAAGTAAACACCAGGAATGATGCAACTTCATGTGCAAAAACAATGCTGCATGTACTTTCTGGTCATAAGATGTTTTCACCCACAGCCAGGTCAGTATTAGGATCACAGAAACAATAAAATTAATCATGATTTTATTTTTTTAATAATGAAATGTAAGAGTCTGTAACAAATGCACAGGCAGTATAGGACTTTTAAAAATGTACAAAGGTTTGGAGATTTCTTTAGTAGAGGGAACACTGATTTATACAAATATAATCTGTGTTGGGAAATATTTTAGTTAAAATGAGATTTGACCACAATGAATCTTCATAATGAATAGTAAATGAATCTTTTTATTGTAACCTACAAATATATTTCACTGTCATTGGTTTAAAACAAAAGAAGTTAGGCAGTGAACATGTATCTTTGTGTCTAACAGTTTCATCTTTCTTCCCAGAATGCCTTCTTTGCAGTCATGTCTTAAAAAAAAAAAAAAAAAAAAAAAAAAAAAAAAAAAAAAAATTAACCACACCAGATATTCATCCCAGTTTGTAAACCAAAAGGTTCAGCTAAACTTTCAGACTTTGGATAACTGTTTCCAACACAAACAGCATTTCGTAAGCAGTGTCCTCCTTTACATGACAAAGATATGGAAGTTAAAGCTTAAACATGGGGAAAAAAAAAAAGAACGGATATAAGCAGTTTAAGCACTTTGCATAAATATTATCACCTTTATATTTCGTGCATTTTGTTAGGCAATTTTGACATATGATACTTCACTGTATACCTTCCAATAACAACTTTATCTCCATTCTTGGAAATATATTCACGATACCTTTCAATCCAGATTAATATGCATTTATCTTGTTGACAGCTGAAGTATATACTTAGGTTGACATACATACTCAGGAAAAAAATAAAGGAAACTATCTATATATTGTAGCTATCCTCAGTATGACTTAATGGTAATAAAAATTTGAGTACCTGGACTCAACTGGACATCAACTGGACATCAGAAGTCAGTATAGTTCTTTAACATTAAAGGTAGAATTAACTTTTATTGACTTACTTCTCTTCATTTTCTCTTTCCTATTTTAAAGTGACTTAGATAATATAGTGCTTTAAGAACCATGACATTCAGATTACTGGAAATCAACCAGAAGAACAAATTCACAAGCTAAGTTATCCCAGCACGGAATACTACTCTGTTATTTTTTGTTGTTCGTCTCAACTTTGACACAGCAGCTTGGGGAGACAGATGAAGGCAAATATGACTGGTGACACATGCTGAGTAGTTTCATGTGCCAGCACTAAACTCAATCTATAAAGGTCAATATTCACTCATTGCTGTTACATGAATGACAGAGAGACCACTGTCAGTTGAAAGCTGTCATTTGGCTCACAGAACTTTTGCCATGTGATGTGCCACACTGTAGCACAACCTTATACTGCCTACTTTGAACCAAGTCCCATTCTCCAACTAAACCCATGACCAAAAGAAACATCCTTCAGAAACTGAGATAGCTCTAGGTATACACAGCAATAGTGATTTCCCCAAGACCCAGCCTGAAGGGTAGATCTGATGTTTTTGCTTGATTGATGTACAAAAAAGCTCCTCCCTCACAGAAAGGTAAAAACAGGTATAAAGCAATTACTTGAGTCCTACCCAGCCATTTGAAGCATATCAAAGGATCAGATGTTTCTGAGTACAGTTTCCAGCTTAGTATTGGCAAATTCCTGATTTGACTCAAAACTTCTGAGAAGGGAGCAATCCCAGAACAGATCTATCAAAAGAAAATATCTTAATCTGTTGTGAATCTCATACACTCCAATTTCTGCAGTTGTTCTGCAAGGATATTTGTTTTTCTTCAAAAGAGAGCATTTAAGATTAATCTCAGGCATAGATTGAATTTAAATATAATCAAAACATGTTGCTTTAAAGAACTCTTTTTTATTTAAATTTTTATAAATACATATATAGTAGTGCTCATGCAATAGTTTTTCATGTTTAGTTTCCAAAGTAGGTCAGTCTTGGCATTGCCCAGCTTTAAAGAACGTGACATGTAGAATAGAGATTATTTTATTTAAGTGTGAGAGTGAATTTCATTTGCATTTCCTTTACCTTCCTCCTCTGACTCATCTATAGCACTGAGGTCCAGACCACATTGTTCACAAAATAAAGCTGCAACTGTGCCTCTACTCAGAGATAAGGGGTTGCATGGACACGAAGAAAGAACTCTGGTACAGCCATCATTCCTCCTACCAGCTGAGCAGCAATAACTATCTCCATGTTGCCTGCTTCAGTTCTATTTTCAGGATGTTACATTAGGGTCCAAACATGAGAGTGATAGCAAACATCTGTGTTTTGTCTTTTGTTGCCATGCAAGCTGGAAAATTCTGAAGAATGCATGTAGCTTAGTACAAATGTCATCTCTTCCATTAAGGTTTATGTTTTTCTTTCAAATTAAGTTAATCTATTGCATATTGACTACAGGAAAGAAGAACCTTTAATTGAGTTTCTGATCATTGTATCTTGTTCTCTAGCTTCCAGCTCCTTCTGAGCTACAGAAGGTATATTCAAGGGAAGATAGGCTTGTAGTTAACAAATGTAGTTATTCAGAGACAAGTTTAAAGGCTGGCTATCCAAAGTCATATTAATGTATAATATCTGGTACAAACTCAGATATGACTTAGTAGGAGGAAAATGTTAAAAAGGACATGCAGAAGTAGACCTCTGTTCTGCTCTGTGGTTGAATAAAAATTCTGCAAGTGTTTCCTTTCTTGATTTCTAAATCACGTTTGGCACTATACAAGTGTGGAGAGATGCATTATCATCTCCGGAAAGAAAATGCAACCAGAGGGAATGATAAATTATAAATTAAAAAATATAGCAGCATTTATCTATAAATCTAATGAGACAAGGTGCTGAATATATAACAATCATAGCACAGTTTAAAACAAAATGAATATATGTAGTTATTCAGAGTGTAAATTGGACTTGAACAGTGCATTATAAAATTTGATATATAAAATGGGTTAAAATAAATAAAAAACATAATGCAAAGCTTATTAACCAACTTGTGAACAGCACTAAACAACTACAGGCATATGCTTACTCTGATCTCAGCCTTTGTTTTTCACATTCCCAGCTAATCTCTTCACAGGGGGTACTGAAGAGAGACATTGGATAATGAGAAAGAGTTCTTGGATCTAAATTGGAGAATTATATTATTCAAAAGACCTCTCCTTTAATTTTTTTGTGTTGTTGTTGTTTGTTTGTTTTGTTATGCTAGCATTCTCCAATGGTACTCTACAATTTGGTATACAGGCACACTTCTCAACTTGCAGATTACAATAATTTTCCATGTTCTAGTCTCCATATTTGTTGGAACAGGTTCTGATCTCTGACTTCTTATCAAATATACCTGTACTGGACACCATGGATCAAGCAGAGTTTGCAATTTATTGTGTCACAAGCCAAATTTAAAAGAAAAATCATCCAACCAAGTTTTAAGTAGCACTGAGTGTTATGGACTGTATCTACTCTACCTTGGATAATCCAGCTAGCTACACAGGAGCTAGCTAGCTACCTGAGAAACTATGTAGAGCTTTCTTGTGTCTGTTTGAAGTTTGATAAAACAATCACTGGAAGCTTTTCCAGGTTTACTGTTTTAGCAAGTAGATTCAATAGAGACAGATTATAACAGGCTGGATTTGTATTGTTCTTCTACTGTAATAAGTACATGTGAGTGAATAAATTCTATATTGAGTGTATTTCTCTTACAGTAGATGGGAAAAATTGAAGAATGGTTTGAGTTAGAAGGGATCATAGAATCATAGAACATCCCAAGTTTGAAAGGAACCCACAAGGATCATGGAGTCCAACTCCTGGCACCACACAGGTCTACCCAAAATTTTAGACCATGTGACTAAGTTCACAGTCCAAACACGCTTCTTAAATTCAGACAGGTTTAGTGCAGTGACTACTTGCCTGAGGAGCCTGTTCCAGTGTGTGACCACCCTCTCGGTGAAGAACCTCTTTCTGATGTCTAGCAACCTGCCCTGCCTCAGCTTGACACCATTCCCACAGGTCCTATCACTGATGATTAAGGAGAATAGGTCAGTGCCTGCCCCTCCACTCCCCCTCGCAAGGATGATAAAGATCATATTACAGCTCCCCTTACATGGACCTGGATACAAGACAACATTGTCAACACCTCCATTCAACCTACCCTGGAAAACTTCCCGGGATGGGACATCCACAAATTATCTGGGCTCCTATTCGCCTTTGGGCCCAACCCTCGCCTTCGGCTCCTAAGTCTCGGGAGGGCTGCTATCACTAGTTGATACAATGTCAATCTGTATGCAGCCTTAGATGAGGTTGCTGAAACCCATTATTTCTGAATTGTGCCATGGAAATTCATTGTATCACATCTGTCAGTTAAGCCAGATCCATGGCCAACCTGCACAGGATGGAAACTGAAAACTTATGTCCACAAAATAAAGTAGTTATGTAACTATACTGTGTAACAAATGCATTAATACTCATTTTTTAGGGGATGTCCCCAACTATAGATACAATTACTGTGAATGTTGGTTTCAGGTTCCTTCCCCTCTGTACAACAAGTGACGTAAAGTATCAAGACATAGCATACCTTTTGTGAGAAGCTACTCAAAAATCTTCCAGTCTCCTATGCTGTCTAAAAAGAAGAAAAACACTAAAAACACTGGTCCAGGAAAAGACTATCTTCTAGAGACCTGAAATTATCTTTTTGTGCAGAGAATTGGCTGCTGATCACTTTGCACACCCATACATTTTACTCTGGGCCTTATTTATGTCAGATCATCTACAGCATGATTTTTTACAGCAACCAGGTATGTTGTACAATGCTCCAGAAAAGTACCTGCAGTTATTCCTGTATGCTTATACAAAGTAAATTAGGGAATGAGTTTGTCAGTCATCACAACTTTCACAAAATTAGGAAAATAGACACTGAAAAGGACAAATTCATTCTCTCAATGGCAAAGATCACGCAAGGTAGAGAAAAAAATAACTGATTTTATATGAAAACTTTCTTCTGTGGTGTAGAGAGCTTACCTTTTGTCTCATTCTTTGTTAAAAAAAGTAGAATTTCCAGGAGAAAACTCAGCCTGCTTTCCTATCGTTTGCTTGCCTCATAAAATATGCAAGACAGTGCTGGCAATGAACCCTGCATCAATTCATCAACATGCCATTCCTGAAGATTCAACCTTCATCGTACAGGAGGAGTCACCATCTGATAGTAGGTTAGATCCATACTGATGCTCTCAGTGCATCAATAATTAAACAGGACTTTCAACCACATCGTTTAATACGACAAAATATTTCTTAAGAATTGTGAAATTATCACCCCCCAAAAAATTACCAAGATTACAAAGAACCCATCATGCTCAGTGGTGTGTGTTCAGAGACATAGAGTATTCCTTCCACTTTAACACAGCAGTAGTATTCAATGGCTTCAGGCTGTAATTAACAGCACAAAGCTCTCTTACTGGGAGACAGGATAACAATTCAAGAAAGTATATCTATATTCTGCAGCAGGTTCCTGAGATGCTCATGGTTTAAATAGCTTTTAAAGCAAAGCTAAAGGAAGTTGCACAAATTATGGTTAGTACATGTGAAAAAAAATGAACAGAATCCAAGCACTAATATAAGAAATTAACACCCCTAATTAATTTTGCTGCCTTACCCTGCTAACTCCAATCAAAAGTGTTGCAGTGTAAGTCTCCACAGGTTGGGGAACCAAACTGCTCCTAATGCAAACATCACCTGTTCTCTTGGAAAAATATTAGAGTTGGAAGAAGTACCTGGTAGCATGCTCCTGGCTTTACAGTTCATGTGAAATATTTTGGGAAGTTCTTCTGTACATGGAGGGGGGAAAAAAAAAAAAAAAAAAAAAAAAAAAAAAAAAAAAAAACTCCTGTAAAGGTCAGATGCTTATCCTTCAACCTGCCCCTGAATGTTGCACAAAGCTTGCAATTCCTTCATGCCATTCCTGGTGACTTCTTAGGAAAGAGAAATGGAAGAAGCACAGGTTGGACAAATTGTTTTGATGATGGCAGCCTGCTACCAGACATCTTTCCCAAGGGCCCAGTTTTTCCTTCTCTAGTAAGTGGGAAGAGATAAGGTGAGAGAATAGCTGTACTCTCATTTGGTGTCACTGCTTAAGGATATTTTCACATGATCAGATACATCTGAGTCATCCCAGTTCAGCTCACTCATAGTCCATCTGTAGACCACAACTATGAATATTATTTCACTGTCAGTTCATTGCATCCAAGAGAGACTTTTTTTTTTTTTGCAGTGTTAATGAAGAAAATGGACTGCTTGCAATAAGCAGACCGGTTTATTCTGTTTCAATTGAGATCCAGGAGAAATTGCTGAACAACTTTTTGAAAAAATTACTGCATGGAAGAAGAGAACAATCTTGTAAGATAGTTTTGGTCTCCTGACTTCTTGGCCTTTCCCAGTCATGGCAAGAGTGTCCTTTCTCACTAAACTGTATTAGTCGCACTATGCAGTCTTTAGATAGATGCCAAGAACTGAGCTGTGCAGAATTACACTCACCTCTAACATTTCTAGGTGAAAGCGGGAACCTCTTGTGGTTGAAAGAACTGAGTGTAATGCCGGATAAGTACCCAAAAGTATCCAAAACTGTAGCTTTCCTGTGATGTGGGAAAACCCTGTCTTCGTCTCAATTCCCATCTAATTCCCCAGTTTGGAATCCCTAAAAAATAGGCTGAAGGTGACTATTCTGTTCTTCTTGGCTATTTTTTACTGTAAAATGACTGGGAAAGGAATTCTCTCCCATCAAGCGCCTATCTAGTGGCTGTCACAGAAGAATTCTGTTAGCTCAGATTTTAGACATTCTTTTGATGCTACTGCTAATAATAACAGTAAGAAATTTCTCTTGTCAGGAACTTGAGCCTCAGTGTGCTTTGCAGCCCATATTCTTACTAGCTTCCTTTTCTCCACAGAAATTAAAATGGAAATGTCAAAGCAACTGCAGCAGCAAGCAGCGCCTAAGTACAAACAGTGTAATACAGATGTTAGAGCATTTCATCTGTAGCTTTAAAAAAAATATATTACTTTCTTTGTACATAAATATGGATTTTATTGCTATCTTAGTAGGAAGAAAAACCAATAAGAATGCAAAGCTTTTCTTACTTCCTACCTGGAAAATATGAAGGATCGATATTTAAAAGCATTTCTGTTTTGTTTTTTTTTTTTTTTTTTTTTTTTTGTTTTTTGTTTTTTTTTGTTGTTGTTGTTTTTTTTGGGGGGGGGGCTTTCCTTTTTTAAGGAAATTTTAACTACTTGGGACTAATTCAATTATCACTTAGAAATAGCTTGTGATATCAGCTTTAGTACAATTACTCAATATACTAAGAACATTTTTTTTTTGAATAGCTGAATAGTGACTTAAAGCATCTTTTTCTGTGTTGTTTCCATTTACAGAATGTATATTGTTTCTAATGTTGCTCCTAATAAGTGATGAGACTAAATGTAGAAATAGCAGCAGAGCTAATGGTGTTGTAACGCCCTTTAGAACTCAGTGCCAGTGGTTGGAGCCAGCCGCAAGTTCTTCACCTTACTTTATCTTCAAAATATGAAGAGTTTCTAGTAGGAAAGTGTCAATCCAAGTGTACAACAAGCATCAGAGCAGCCAGGTCAGTGTATACTCCAGGGACTGTGGTGAGTCTGATTTACGCTGCAGTTTCTCCAAGGCTGTAGTATCATGAGATTCCAACTTCACAGGTCATTCCTCTCCTGGCCATTACTCCTTCCTGCTTTCTGCTCCTACACCCCTAAAACAGCACTCTCACAGTTTACTGGTATAAATATTTGTGGGACAATGCAAATTGTATTAAGGTTAAAAACAGTCTTTCATTTATTCTCAGGGCAGCTTTGCCTCTAAATTGCAGGTATTGTAAAACTGTGACTTGAACTATGTGAAGACAGAAAGACTCCTAGAAGATGTGTTTGTGAACAGAACCATAGCAACCATTCAAGGTGTTTTATACAACATTTTATACTGACATCATTGTGGAAGGTAGTGAGAAAAAGAACACCAATCTCAGAGAGATCAGACATTCAATATGAGAACATTCATAATCAATTCTGAAAAAAAAATTTTTTTTTAATGTGATTTATGGACCACTATTTAAATCAGGAAAAAAGACAAATCAGAAACAGAGTCCTGAATTCTCAGAAAGAAACAGGTCTGGTTCACAGAAACAAGCTTCAGCCTAAGTAATAATATGCTTATTAGAAAAAAAAAGAATTGAAAACTAGTATTTTCTTCTTCCTCTTGTGACAGTTTAGTGTTGTTTTACCAGATTATCAGATCTATTCCCAAAATAAAAAAGAAAAATAAAAAAAATCGAAAGGCTCAGCTTCAGGTTTGCTGGGGTAAATGAATTATGAAACCGCAATGGAATTGCTGTCAAAGATGCATGTCGAGAGTGACATTAAAAACTTCACATAAGTTCTAGATGGATTTCCTTGTTGGCAAGCAACCTTGGAGAAGACTCAAGAGAGGTTTTGACAGCAGCATATGTTTGAAGAATAGCTTGGAGAAAGTTAACACTCAACCATCATCTCCACTGGATTAGGTTCAGAAAAATTCCTGAACTGCAGGTATAGACTTCTAACATTAAGCTTTAAATCCAGTGCTGGTGTTGAAAGCATGCACACCATGCAAAACTATGGATCATAAAACTTAAAATGATTCATAGCAAACAGATAAAGTTTGCTGTATTAAATAAAGGTAGTAATTATTTCTCAGAATAAGGATGGACTCCATTCATTTTAAGAGGCCTAGTTGTCTGAACAAAGTACTTAATAAATTAAATAAATAAATTAAATAAGTGTTTGAGAACATTTGCTATATAGCAAAAAAGACCCACCAATTCTGCATCAGCCTCACAAAGGTAAAGGGGTCATTTTGATCCTGTCACCCTGAATCTGGCTCCTGACAGTTAGAGGATGTAAATGCAAAAGTAGATAGAACTTTAGAAAAGTACACACTATGTTTCACTATATGTTTCATACATTATCTACTCCCTAACATGTCTTTTATGCCCAAGCCAAATTACAAATCATTTCCAGTAATTGGAATAAACCCTGGAGAAAAACAATGTGGCAATGAAGTATCCCTACAAAAGTTCCATTCTAAAGCATTTAAAATGATTCTTGGGGTGGTTTGTTTAAAAAAAAAAAAAAAAAAAAGTAATATCATGCATCCACTTTTTAAAATCTATATTATTTCTTTGTCTCTAAGGAATAATATATGCTTATAAGAAGGAGTACCATAAGATCAGGCAGCTAGTAGGAAAAAAAGAATACAAATATTTAATTTATACTAAAACATGAGAAAGCAGGGCAAACAGGGCAAAAGGTTTGCTCCCTTATCTTCTTTAGCTATCTCAATCTTAGAGAATGACCAAGACTGCCAAAATACACTGAGAACTTGGTGCTCTCTCAGCCATAGCTGCTAATACTTATACTATTTCCATCCTCTGGGAGGAAATTGCATCCACAACAAGGTGATGGTCACCTATTTCTGGAGATAAAGCCAGGCATTTTCTCCTCTGGGCTAATTAAGATATAGCAGGGACACAACCATAAGTGGTCCCCAAGGAAAGCAGAGCTGCTGCCATATAGTAGGCTGTGTTCCCATAGCAGAATAACCCATTTGCAAGTTGGCTGAACTCCACAGACCTCCTTTATTTCAGCTTTGCCAACAATACCTGCTTGGGGTGAACAAAATAGAGGCTGTCCCAGACAACTGTCTCTATCATCTGTAATTTAGTTTTTTGTTGTTGGTGGTGGTTTTTTTTTGTTTGTTTGTTTGTTTGTTTGTGTGGGTTTTTTTTGTTTTTTTTTTTTAAGTGCTGGAGAAACACTATAAAGTTCAGAGCAGAGAGAAAAAACTTTCTTCATTTCTCATTGAGGCAGGAGAAGTGACACGTTCATCCATATGAATCCTGACAGAGAGAGTTGTGGCCAGCTCTTCTTTCGCATGTGTTTGCTAACCAGGTCTTAAAAAAAGACATCACTGAGGGTTTGCAAGGTTGAAAGCTCTATGGAAATAGGATATAAAAGGAGCAGATTGAATATGTAGGTTTTTTTACATTACCTTCTTGGCTAGATCTCAGGCTTTCTGCAGGCTAAATAAAGACATTTTCTAAGGCAGAGTATTTCCTCCTGTCTTTCCATCACTTCTCTATATTCCATGGCTAATTTCCTATGATAAGGACAAAGAAGAAATAACCAGGTTGGTTTCACAGTTTAAGAATCTGTTTCTTGTTAGCAAACAAGCAGCTCAGAGCTTTCTACCTGGGCATTTGGTCAACAGCTGCATTTAAAAAAGCATATATAACCTTGAAAACAGAAGGAGCCATCAGGAATAACAGCCTATAAAGCAAGCTATAATTCTGCTGGCTCATAAAAGTACAACAGAAGACCTAGACCAGACAACCATTAAGATTAAAACAAGGCAAATGGGCTGTGTGTTTAAATCAAGAGAAAGTGAGCAACGTAGCTCCAGAAGGCCCCTCTCTGCCTTCAGTGAAATATTTCAGAACTTGCCTGTGTACATGTTTGTCTCCAAAGCAAAGAGAAAGACAGATCATGTCATTAGTGCCCATGTAACTCAACAGGAAAAAAAAAAAAGGAAATAAAGGAAATATAGAGCAACAAGATTAGCGTGACTGTGATGACGATGATTAAAACTTGGTACCATATTTGTCTGAAATTCTTCTTTTGCTGTAGTGTAAAGAGTAGTTGTGAGTGGAATGACATCAGATTGACTGTCACAAGTTATTATCAAAGAGAAATTAGTGAGCTGCAGGATGAATAATGTAATGGTCATGATAGATTAAAATTTGTCCTGTTTGATGCATTCCAAATACAGTGTGTGGTTACACAAGTTGTGTTGGCCAGGTGATCTAGTGTTTGAGTTTTAATATAGGACATAGCAACTTGAATTCAGCATTAGAAAGGGACGAAACTGAAACAGAGCGAGAGTAATGGTATTTTGCGCTCAATCTTTTATTCTGGCATTTGTGCAGTCAAAAGATACCCCTTCTGACCCAATGTCAATGTCAGCTCATGGTCCTAGCTCTTTAAGAAGAAAATTGCCCAAGTGACATCAAAATAGACTGGGATGCTACAGACAGCTCTTCATCAGAGCAAATATTAGTTATATGGGGGAGTGTGGCCATGGGGGTTGACAAGCCCCATGGTTGGTGATAACATTGTGCTCTTCATGATGAGACCATCAGAAATGTAAAGGGTTTAGAGGGAACAAAGAAGGGTGATTCAGGAGATGCCTTGTTGTCTCAGGTTTCTTGTTCTCCAGCCATTAAGGCATGGAAGTTACTGGGTGTTTGCTGTTGCTGGGCAAAGTTGTTGATCAATGAATAGTTATTGGAAAAGTACTGCTGTGGGGCAAATAGTGTAAGGGAGCCTGTCCTCAATATGGGGATGCAACAAGAATAATTAAGTTATGTCATCGATATGATAGATGAAATTAGGCCCTCAGTAAGAGATAGATGAAGTTATGTCATCAATAAAGTAGCAGTTACTGATCCTAAAATAACCCTGGTGTCCATGTGGTCGATTCACAAAAGTTATCCCACTGGGGATAACAAACTCAAGCCTGAAGATGGAGCACAGACTGTCAGTACAGGTGAGATCACTACACACAGGATAGGAAGGAAAAAGTGTTAGTGAAGAAGGAAAAAGATATACAGAAATGTTTTAATTCTCACTGATTTGTTTTCAGTGGCTTTAGACCTAGGAGGTCTGGTGAAGAACAAACATTTAGTAGTCACTAGTTATGGTAGTGTCCATTTCCTTCAGGTAATTTTTAACATGACTCAACTGAATGCAACATCTTCAGTTGAAGAAATATGGGATACTTGAAAATATAGGGAAAGACAGCAGAAGTCCTGTCCTTCTAAACGAGAGAGCACCAAGTGTACTGAACCACCCAGAGGAAGCTTGCACAAAATTAGCAACAGAAATTAATTCTAATTCCTCAGTTTACATTTCTCTTTCTTTTCCCTCTGATGTCTTTCACGAGAAATCAGGATTTTACCTTCCTGCTGTATTTGAATGGTGAAGGTCTTATGGATACTTTGAGATTTTTCTAATCCAGTTGCTAGATGAAGTCTCCAGACATCACCCCAGCAAATGCTTGTACGAGAGGTAACAAATTGTATTCTTAAAACAGGGAGACACAAGTGACAGTAAAGAGATTCCTGCCTTCCACTTGATCCCGGATCCTGTGAAGCTGAACATATGATTTCAAGTTCTTCCAATGCAGAAGTTATTTTTGTTCCACTGAATTGTATTTCCGTTGCTGGGAAAAACAAGCATTGAATATTCAAAAGGTTGAGAACTCCAAGAGGTGACAGGCGAAATTCTGTGCCATACACAATAAATTAACAAAACCCCATGTGCACCCCTCCAGCAAATGCAGCCAAGCTCCAGCAATCTCAGCTCCAGAGTAAAGTCATTTCCATATCCCATAATGAAGGATGCATAAATATTTGTTATTACCATTAATTTATTAAAGAGGCACATACACTGGCAATCAACATCATTACAACCTAGAAGGAATTTGTTGAAAATCATGAGGGGACAGAGCAAGAAAAGTTAATTGCCCACACAAACCCTAACTTCAAACTGGGACTCTGTAGAGAGTTAGACTTAATGGTATTTGTGAGGGTAGAGTCAGATTTAGTTAACTGATTAATGCTTAATTATTCCTGCAAGAGCCTAGCTTGGAGACAGAGGAACAGGGCCCAAAATCTGACTGACCTGCACTGAGTGTGGTATTTTAGAACAGGCTCACAGAAAATCTACCTCTGAACTTCTGTGGACATACAGAATTTGGTAAAAGCCTCCTCTCTACTCCCTTTGCACGTAGAGAGGATTCTCTATTATTCTCCTTTTTGTGAGATCTTTTTTCCAGCTCAAAACATCTGTGGTAAGCCTCCAGACAATTAGAAAGCTCTTTAGTTTACAGTCACACACTTACACAACATGCAAGCACAGAGGGGAAGTGCCTTCCTCAGCCAACATCTCAAGTACAACATTGGCATTATTTTGAGGACTGTGGTAGTGGAAGGAGCCCAGCTGCTCCAGTCAGTGACTGGCACCTGCACTTCTGGATTACAGAGCAAATTCCCCTTAAATATCCACCTGCTGGGAAGCTTCAGCCCCTATAGGTAATCCTCTATAAGCAAAGGAAAAGGAAGATAAACCCTAGGGCAATGTTGCACTAGCTGTAAGGCTCATCCAACACAACTAAATAGCTGACCCCCAAACACATACACACTATTAAAACAGAACTTTTAGGTTGATTCGCTGCCTCCTAGAAGGCTAACAGAAATACTAGGCTCTCTTTCAGAGCAGATTACATGACTAGCCAAGAAATCTGCCTGGAACCAACACAGGCTTTTCTGGAAAAACCGTTCATGGAAGTATTTTGTCATGAAGGCCTTAGTACCATGAGAAACCTTCTCCAAATGAAAGGATGTTTCATTTCTTATTACAAGAAAAATTTGTAGGTTGCTTCCACACACAAACTGAGTTAAAGTTGCAATGATCCCTTCCAGAATATTGGATTTAGAGAAAACCAACTCAGGGTTTCATCAAGCTGAGTAGCCTAAAATCCTCACATAGTAGACCCTGAGGAGTATTTCATTGAGAGATGCACAAGAGTTTCAAGGACTAGCATAGTGAAGGATTACTTACCCTGGGGATCTGACTGCTTTTGGAGTGAAGGTTTAGAGCTCAGCACACTTGAAATCAGAGTCTTTGGGGAGAGGCAAGTGTGGCAGGGGGCTGTAGATCTAAAAGCACATTTCAGTCCCCTGCAGGTGGCCAGGGCTACTTAACACTCCTGATGTGTTTTTGTTTGTTTTATAGAAAGCCAGAGGCTTCTATAGCTGTACTCCATATGCATAGAAAACATACCTGGGAAGAAGCAACAAAAGAAAATTCTCTCTCTGTTCTCATTTCCTGTACATGCTGTTGAGCCCTCCACGTGATGCCACTTCTGTTCTTTTACTTTCTTTTTCTCACCAATCATGCTAACTCACAGGACACCTGAGAAACTTGACTTTGAATCACTGCCCTCATTATTAGGCTGTCTTGAAGATGCCCTGCCAACCCCAAACACTTCATCTCCCATGAGCCTTCCCTCCTCAGCTTCCTTTCTGCCAGCATGCCATAGCCTCACAAAAGGAAGCATGTTTTATATATGACTTACTGAGCATTCAGGTGTTGGTGCTTCTTGGTGTTAATTTGCTGCCCTGGTAAATAATTTAGAGCTTCTTAGCTGGAGGCACACAGCTGGAACAGGGCAGTCACCACTGAAAAACCACAGGTGGGTTACCCGCTCAAACAAATCCTGCCTGGCACTGTGGGTGCTTTTACTCAGCACTAGGCACTAATAATTTCAAGTCCATCAGCTCTGAAATCCCACCCTGCCCACTATTATCATTTATATTGTGATAGTGTCTAGAAACCCCATCTCTTGCTCACTGAAATACCCCATAACAGGCAGCAGGAGCATAACAAAAGGCCAGAAGCATAACAAAAGACCAGCCACACCTCCTCAGAGATAGTTTAGGTGCTAAGGATGGAAAGGGAAGGGGAAAAAAAAGAAAGAAAGAAAAAAAAAAAAAAGAAATAAAAAATGTGTTGTCTGTCTTTGCATTTGATCCTTGTCTTCCTCCACTCTTTTGCTTCCTTATCTTCCTGCATACAGGCCCTGCCTTGTATCTTTCTCTATGCAGAAATTTCTGTATCTTTTCTGTATGCAGATGTCCTTGGGATCCCCCTTCCAGGGAATATTTACTCAAGTCAACCCTTACCCTTTTGTCCTCCTCTTGTTTCAGTCTGAATTATGTTGTCCTCACTGCAGCTACAGGACTTTTCAGGAGACACATGAGCAGGAAATGGAGAGGGCTGGGGTGACACACAAGGCCGTTGCAAGGTTGGACTGCAGTGTGTAGGGGAAGAGGTCATGACCAGAGCTGTAGGAAAGAGGATGGTATCACAGACCACAGAGAAATACCAGAAGTCTTGCTAAAATCGATTTGGTGGTAGCCAGGAACCTGCAAAGCCCCACATGTCTTAACGGTGAAAAAATCTCCTGGTCTCACACACACACCAAAAAGGAGCAGATGCTAATGAACCTTTGTCTCTACCTCTGTGGATTCCTACATTTTTTGTCCCCATCCTATGTTCTTTCCTTATTAATGGATATTTACCTGCCTGCATTCAGAAGAAAAACCTAGTCTGATTTTTCCAGACTTGTTTTCTGTTCTCATTCCTGTGCATAATGCTGATGGGGATCTTAGTTATCTTTGCTAGTTGCTAGTTACCTGATGGGGGGCTTAGTTAACTTTGCTTAACATCAGCCATTGCTGCAGACTGGTACAGCGAGGAGCTGAGTGCTTTATCTACAAGTGCCTGTAAAAGAATGGGAACAAAGCATACCCTGTCTGCTTTATCTAACAGTTTATTAATATCTTGCTGTAGAAAAACAAGCAACAGTAAATAATTTTCCTTGGGAAAACAAAAAAAGTCAGCCCTTGGGCCCGTCATGGTGCACACACTGGAGTGACACAAGGAAAATGATTGTGTCCACAGACAGCAGCTCATGTCAGCTCCACAGAGAGACTTCTGAGTAGCCCACAGCTCAGCACAAACTCGGTTCTCTGCCGGTCTCACCTCCCACCAAGTAACCCACCACTGGCAGAGTTTCCTCCCAATACCAGTGATGTTTCAGCCTCCCACCAAACTACTGTGGATGTCCAAGTTGTACATGCCAATATTATCACATCAGCTGAACTTCCTTTGGCACATGTTATGGCATCATCTAATGACAGCCAGTACCAGGGAAGCCTGCCTGGGAGTGCTGTGCTCTTTCATCCTGAATATCTAATTTAGTGAAAATGATAGCTTACAAAATGGGGAAGGTTATTATAACAAAATTACAATGAAGCTTCCTAGTCTACCCTAATTAATTGCATTACTTTGGATTTAACTAGTGATTCCCCCAGGATCACAGCAGGAATAACTAATGTGGAGACCCTGATTAAACAACAGGTCAGTTCCTGTTCATGTACCATTCAAAAAGTCTGTGTCTTTTTCTTGACACTTTGGCTGGGCTGTAGAGTAAAAGGGCTGGGTCTGTCATTATAAGATGGTGAAACAACAACATTCCTGTTGCACTGAATACTGAAACAGCAAGAATTGTAAACATTGCTGTCCTGATGTGGGCAAGTGGCAAAGTCCCTGTGGGGTAATTATGTCTCATCATGCTAAGGAAAGATCATAATGAAATGTTAATTTCTCTAACACACTCATAAACTCTTTGAACAATCTCTTAGTAGAGAGCACCAATTCTGTGCTGCAGCATTTCCCATTTGACAGCATCCTCACTAGCAAAACGGGGCATCCAACTTAACAGAGCAGTGCTGGACTGTCAAAATGGGCACTTGTGACTCCACCATGTAGCTGTGGGGATTTGATTTATGCTTTCACAAGAAGTGCTTTTACTCTCAATGTGGCAATGGCAGGATGAGCTAAAGGAGTCAGACTGAACCTGTATTAATGAAATTCAGACATCACTTAAGATTAGTCTGAGCTGCATTTGAGTTACTTCAAAATGAAAATGACAAGGGTGCAAGGGCACCAGGGTAAATAGAACATCTCATGATAGGCTGGCTGGAGGTGTCTGGATGGCAGGACTGAAGAGCTCTTCACTAATGTTTAGCAATAATAACTCTTTGCCCTTAAGTTGTGTGTCCTGACTAAGGATCAAACTCTGAAGAAATAGCTACTTCATAACCCTGTGAGAGGAAATATACTTATTAATTATATAGTATTATTGTCACAAAATAACGGGAGGGCTAACAGTGCCTTCTCTCATTTGGGATCAGGGTTATATTGTACCGGATGCTGTGAAACTATGCAGCACCTGACTCAACACAAAACAACTGCCTCTGGTTTCCATATAGCTGTGGCTCTAAGTGTTTTAACATCTGTTCATTGATAAATTAAAGCAATGGAAAGCTCTCAAGAAGGGGTATAGCATGAGAGAGCAGATCACAGGTGAGCTCCTGGGTTAAAAAGATTATTAATGAGAAGTAATATTTATACATGGGCACTAACATGCAAAACTGTGTGGCAGTAAAAAGGAGATTTGATGCATCCCACAAGACCCTTGCAGCTTGGAGTAGCAGGAAGTCTTCCTGGGGCACACAACAATCTTCATCCTGAAATGAGGATTCAAAGGGTGCTTTTAGCTGAATACAGTGTGAAGAAAGCCAGCCCAAAGCCTCATGACACTGGAAGGATATTTTAGTATTTTTGCTTGGTTTTGACAAATGTGAGTAACATGAGCACTGAGGCATCTTCCAACCGCAGGGAGGTTATTTACAAGAAGTGCTTAATAGCCACTCTATGACACAATCAGGACAGGTGGTGAGAAGGACAGAAGGGGCAGAGATAATCCTCTGATATGTAAAGGAAAGACTGTCTATCCCTCCCCTCACCAAACAACAGTTATACCTGGCAAATCTGGTTAATTTTTGCCTCCTAGGCTGTTACACAAAGATGCTAATGTACCTGCTCTTCAGGATGAATGACAGTGAGACTGGTGAGAGAGGCAGGCATTTAATGGGTGCAGTAAAGCATATGATACTTGTCAGAGCCAATCTGGCTGACAACTGTGTTGTGCCAGGTCTTCTCAGGCTGGCTAGAGAACGATAGATGAGGACTCAGTCTCTGGTCCCTGGGCTGGAGCAAGGGAATGGCAGTGGCAGCTGCTTGCAGTATGGATCCCATGGATCATGTGTGCAAGACCCAGCACTTGCTCTACTAGCAACAGAGATTCACCCACGTACCATTATTTCTCAGCAGCTATATAACTGCAGCATATGCCTGTGCTCTTTGAAATGCTGAGATAGCCTGGAGGTGTTGTTTCTTTTGCAGTAGACCCAGATGCCCCGCTAGCATTAACCAGCACTGGTTAACATTAACTGGTTAACATTAAACAGTCACTGGGGTGACTGGGAGGCCAGATCTTCAGCCAACATGTATCAGTGCAGCCTCACCAGGCAGATCCATGCTGCCAAAGTCCCACTTCTGCACATTGGTGGCTCTGGTGATGGTCTGGTGGAGAGGCAGCCTTCTCAGGCAGGTTTACAGGATCATACTTAGTAGATGGGAAGTTTCTCCAAGACACACAGAGGTACAAAGCCACCTTCTTGGCTGTTCAATCTTTTCAGAAGAGAACAGAGGTGTCTGGCCTTGTCTTGTCTTCATAGCCCGGACTTCCTTTTAGTCAGACTAAACATAGTTTTCACTACAGCTCCTTGAACTGTAGTTGCAGTAAAACTGCAAATCAAGATTCCCTGAGCTAATGACTTCAAAAGTGAAGCGGGGAGGGGTTTGCTTGATTTACCTTTTGGATTTTAGGTTTTGAGTTCTAGAATTTTTAAACTCTTCCCCACAGTCATGAACATTAAAAGATTATTCAAGTAAAACAAATGAAAGAAAAACAACAAAGACGTGTTTTGTTCGTTTGTTTTTTAATCCTCCTGCTATTTCTATTACTGCAGAGACTAATCAGTGTCCCATTGCCTTACAGCAAGCATACAAATAGAGACAAACCAAGAGAGGAAAAGGAAAGGAGAAGACATAGGGTGGTTCACTGTCATTCTGAAGCAGTGGCAGGAAACAGCCCGGCTCACTTCAATACAGATTAGGATGTCAGCCAAAAGTTCATGCAAAGTTTTAAATTGTTCAGTTAAAATAACATTTTCATATTTCATTATTCATATTTTGTTATTCATATTGAATACATTTCTTTCAATACCTGTAAATTCATTCCCTAAGAGGTATACCTCAGTAAAAGATTGTGTTACACTGCACATGGGATTGCAGTTTAATGGTGTTCTGACACCCATACTTTCCTTTGATGGAAGAACCGTGAAGAAAATATCATTAGGCATTGGAATTTGTACCCACCAAAAGTCAGTTTCTGACTGCCCCCAAGCCAGCTTTATATCCTCCAACATTCACAGAATTGTTTGGGATAAATACAGTAAGAATGAGGAGAGGAGAAAATATCTTTAGTGTGGGTTTTCATTTAGGATCAGATTTTACCTCTATTGGAGAGGGCAGGTACTTTACTGCAGACTCTGTGAGCAGGCAAGTGCTGACCCTGAGTAGCTAATGCAATAAAAATCCAGTACGAGCAATAATAAATCTTCTGATTAATAATGGACAAGGGGGCAGAAAGGAAAAAAATAAATAAAAGAGCCTGACTGCACAGAGGCTGAGCTCAATTTTTGCACTGAACCTGGCTGGAGAAATAAGGAATGCCCTTCCCACAGGTCTGCAGATATGGTCAAAGGTGTTCCTATTTATTATGGTGACATGGCAGGTAGGAAATAAAATTAGGCTATTTCCAGGACAGAGGTGGACTCAGTTTTACAATCCTGCCATGCTGCCTTTTGACAGTCTTTGGCTGTTTTAATGTCTTTGCTTTGTATGCTGCTGAAAAGGACAAAAAATGTGCCACTTCCAGCATCAAGAGAGAAAAATATCTGTTTTTCTCAAATTATACCAAAGAGAAAAAAGGAAGGAGAAAAAGTCTTAAGTAATCTGTGGCAGCAAGCGGACCAATTGTTGTATTCTCCTACAACAGCCATCAGTTAAGAGGGTCAAGGTTTATTGACAGTTGTGCTTTTCTCCTCTTTCTCTTCCATGATCCAAAGCTTAAGCTCCCTTTCCTGTCCCAGATATCCTGATCCAAACCTATGTAAAGAGAGGAGAATTTATTTCAGTTTTGGCAGATCAGGCCCAGAACTTCCTTAGCTCCTTTCTTAGCGTCCTTAGAGAGGAACAATGTCCATAGGTGTCCAAGACAAATGTAGCAGCGACCTGGGAGTGGAGGATAAATGATATACAAGTCCCTAGTTTGTCACGCTGGCTGTAAGTAAGCTCAGCACAGGGGTCCTAGGTTTTGACTGTGTATAGGCTTTGTTTATATTTTTATTCTTAGATATTTAAGGCACTGCCAGAAGATTAGAGATGAAAAAATTGTGTAGCTCAACCCTATCTTGTCAGCTCACAGCAAGTTTAGTCAAAGGTCTCCCATCAGTTTGAAGAAAATACTTCTATTACCCCCATGAGCTGGAGTGCAGACTATCACCTGCAGTATGGCCTGCTGCTAGCATAGTCCTTTCTTCCTCTGCTATGATACACCATGTCACTTGTTGTCCCATCACCAAAGCTGTTGAGAAGAATCCTTCTAGCTGAGATCTATTGAAGTACAGTAAGATACACCATCATGTCTTTGTATTTCTATAGAAATTTTGCTCAATATCAAGAGGACAAAAAAAAAGTAACAGTAGTACAGTGGGGAATGCTAAATTTGTTATATATATTGTTATATTTGTTATATAAAGAATCTATTTAAAGATTCATATATCTGTGAGATCTGGAAGTCAAAGCAATATGTTTCACCATTTAATGTTATTTACACCTTTGGGAGGGAAAAGAAAATGTATTTTTAAACTTGTCTCTACTCTATGCTCTGGGGTGATTCCTCTCTACCAGTAGGGAAAAAAAAAGAAAAAAAAAAAAAAAAAAAGAGAAAAAAAAAAAAAAAACACACCAATTACACTTTCTATATACAATACCTTATTTTATGTCCATTCATCAATTTTTTGTAATATGTCTTCTCCCAAAGCTGAACAGACATCATTCTTTCAGAATATAGAGAAGAAAAAAAAAACCTCCATCAAGACATTTTGACCCTTCACATGCTTTATTATTATACTCTTGTATATTCCTCTTTTTTCTTCTTCTTCTTTCTATTTGCAATGCAAGAAGCAGAACGTAACTGCCCAGAGATCTGGATGCAGATAGATAGAAATCCATGAGCTGTGGAGGCTGCCTAAATTAACTGCAAATAGACATGAGTGTCTCAAAGCTCTGACTTCAGCATCAGCATTTTTCATCTAAGTGCCCCAATGCCTTGCAGGCATGGTCATTTATAAATGCAACAGGCATAACTCAAATGGGGAAAAGTAAATGTACAAGAGGGAAAAAAAAAATTGTGCTTTGGTCGCATCAATAACAAGGTAATAAAAGAAACCACCTGTGAGGGAAGCCATGATTAATGAAAACAAATACAAGAAAATGGAAATATAAACTATGGAAAAAGGGCTTTAGTTTCAACAGTTTCAAAGTTCAGATCTGTTAGTAAAACATGACATAAAAGCTTATAATACACAGAATAAACAGAAATCGTGGAGGTGAAAAAAAATGTGCCATCAAATTAAGAATACTGTTTAAATAAGATGAACAATGCATAAAAAATAGACAACAGTTCTATAGATACTAAAGGGAAGAGATCTTTGCTACAAACATTTGGCTGAAATATATACAATTAATTGCTACAGTGATCTGCAACCCAACCCAATTGCACAGTCCCTTGTTCTCATTCACTGAAAGTCTTGAAGGATTACAATGTCACTGGCAAAGCATACTCCAAAATCAGCATAGCAGGAGCTATAGGATGTCTCCATTCAGTAACACTTGCAGAAGAAACTGCAAGAAACTTGGGTGTCCAGTTAACTCCATATTCTAGTCACTGGGTTTCTGCCCAGACCCAAGGTTTTATCGGTCTCTGCCTTTCAGGGATGCAGGTAGAGGGCTGCTCCAAGATTGCAGGCTGCTGCACTGGTCTACTCTCAGGACTCCTCCTCAGGTCTCAGTTTTAGCCTGCGTGGATGTGAATTCTGTCTGGATTAATCCTACAAGCAACTGAATACCCCAGCTCTTATCAGACTTTCAGACCTTGGCTGAACAGCTACCTGTTCGTTCAATCCCTTCTATCTGAGAACTGTACTTGTATCAGTGTACTTGTACTTGCACTTCAGAAACCATTAGTGGATACATTTGTACTCGTTTAGAATAAATCTGCATTTGGTTTTCTCAGGAATATTTCATGGCCACAGAAAAGGCCTTTTTTTGTGTGTGTGTGTGTTTTTGTTTGTTTGTCTTTGTTTTTAACTTTAGGAAAAATATCTAAATAATTACACCAGGTCCAAAAATTCTGTCCAAGTGAAGTTCAAAACATTTTTCCCCCCAGGGCAATACTGTCTTAAGTCAGTTAATGTTCTCATGACAAATTCCCAATAAACACCTTCAAATATTTTACCGCCTGGGAAACACGCTTAACAACATTCTTAGCACATTCATTTCCCTGCTGATATGACTCTAAAACATCGCTTTACAAGATGATCATTAAATTGTTTGTCTCTGGTTAGTGTTTTAAGTGTGAAAAAAAATATGCCAGGATATCACTCCAGATGGTTAGTCTTGACAGCTTGTCAAAAAACATGCATATGGAGTTTATGTGGCCACAAAACATAGCCCTATCAGCAACGAAGCTGTCTGGTCAGAACAGAGAATGGTGATTAGCTTGAAAAGATGGAGTTGTTCTTCCATTTCTCACATCAGAAAACAGTTAAAAGGAGCATTATCAGACTGTAAATATTGATACTTGACATTCCCCTGCATGTGGATTTTCAGCCATTGTTTTATTATTAAAAACATTAAAAAAATGAAAATAAAATGAAAAAAAAAAAAAAAAGAAGAAGAAGAAGAGAAAGGAGAAAGAGGGAGGGAAAGGAAGAAGGAGAGGGAGAGAAGGAGAAGGAGAAGGAGAAGGAGAAGGAGAAGGAGAAGGAGAAGGAGAAGGAGAAGGAGAAGGAGAAAGGAGAAGGAGAAGGAGAAGGAGAAGGAGAAGGAGAAGGAGAAGGAGAAGGAGAAGGAGAAGGAGAAGGAGAAGGAGAAGGAGAAGGAGAAGGAGAAGGAGAAGGAGAAGGAGAAGGAGAAGGAGAAGGAGAAGGAGAAGGAGAAGGAGAAGGGAGAAGGAGAAGGAGAAAGGAAAGAAAGGAAAAGAAGGAAAAGAAAGAAAGGAAAAGAAAGGAAGAAAGGAAGAAAGGGAAAGAGAAAGGGAAAGAGAAAGGGAAAGAGAAAGAGAAAGAGAAAGAAAAGAGAAAGAGAAAGAGAAAGAGAAAGAGAAAAGAAAAGAGAAAGAGAGAAAGAGAAAGAGAAAGAGAAAGGAAAGAGAAAGAGAAAGAGAAAGAGAAAGAGGAAAGAGAAAGAGAAAGAGAAAGAGAAAGAGAAAGAGAAAGGAAGGAGAAAGAGAAGGAGAAAGAGAAGGAGAAGGAGAAGGAGAAGGAGAGGAGAAAGAGAAGGAGAAAGAGAAGGAGAAGAGAAGGAGAAAGAGAAGGAGAAAGAGAAAGAGAAAGAGAAAGAGAAAGAGAAAGAGAAAGAGAAAGAGAAAGAGAAAGAGAAAGAGAAAGAGAAAGAGAAAGAGAAAGAGAAAGAGAAAGAGAAAGAGAAAGAGAAAGAGAAAGAGAAAGAGAAAGAGAAAGAGAAAGAGAAAGAGAAAGAGAAAGTGCTCTGTAGGAGTGGTTCTCAGAATCACTCAAGTGGAAGAGGTACTGAAGATTATCTAACTTGCACAATTTTGATCTTCAAGTGTAATAAAAGGCTCACTGGAGTGAGGTACAGATAGACTCCAGTTAGCAACATTTTTAAAGTCATGCAGCTCACCTGGGGCTAGGACTTGGTGCACAGCACTTATATTGAAGGATACAGAGATGTGGAAGAAGGTAAAGTGCAAGGTTTGTGACCTATAGCTCTTAAAGGTAGGACCAAAAGACTCCTGTGCAAGCTGTGAAGCTGTACCCTAGAAGAAAATCTGATGTCCCTCAAAAATAAGGGTCCTGGTTTTCCTTTTTCATCCTGATGTTTAAGGGTGAGTCCATGAACATGAGGAACAGATTGCCCAGGGAGATGGTGGAGTCACCATCCCTGGGGGTGTTTAAGGAAAGGTTGGATGTGGAAATTAGGGACAAGGTTTAGTGGGTGACATTGGTGGTAGGGGCACAGTTGCACCAGATAAGCTTGGAGTTATATTCCAGCCTTAATTATTCAATGATTCTATTTTATGATGTTATCCATACACACGCCCCTGTGAACAAAGGGCAGGAGCACAGAAATATGTTGATTCATTAAACACTAACCTTAGGAAACACATGGTCTGTTGTTGAATTCCACAGGACAACTTGGGATGCCTAAATGATGTCAAAGAAGGGCTTACGAGGAGTAACTTCTGGCATAGTTTCTGTAACCTCTTTTCTCTTGGCTGATTCAAGAACCTTACAGAAAAGCCATTCTCACTTACTTTTGTACTTCTCTTTTCAGCCCTATTTCTTCCCACGAATGACAAGTACAAACAAATGTGAAAAATACCAGTGCATTTTATGTTTATGGAAAGAGGCTCATTTCATGTGATCCCAAAGTTTTGTCTAGGATTTCAAAGAAGGTAGAATTGGCTGCCAGTGTCTGCAGAGGAAATAAAAAAATGATTAATTCAAGCCCAGTATAATCACTGACACTTGTAACCACCAGCTATGACATATTTACATCTTCTTTTACCAACATGTTCAACAACATGAGTGACATATTTACTCATCACAACAAAAGAAAAGAAAAATCAAATGGCTTGTTTAGCTGAGCATATAAGATTGGAGGTAGTTGATCAAATTCTACTTCACATCAAAATTATCCCTAAAGAGGTGTGAAAGAGATACAGATCAAGCTGTCATCTCCCAGACAGTCTGTCTGCAGTAACGGGCTGTCAGACAGGTTTGAAAACATCAGTGATAGTGAATTGAAAAGGGACTCCAATGCTATGGAAAACTCAAGCAACTTCTGTAGCCTGCTTACTGTGGTCCCATGGGGTGGGAAATGGTGTCCTTTGTAATTGTTTCTCTTGAGGCACAATAAGAGCCTGGATTTTATTGAGCTGTAAATGCTCAGGACTCCTCAGGATACAGGCACATGAGTGGAAATGATGGCGTTACCACAGCTCATTGAATTGCCATCTGTCAGTGAAGACGTTGAGGCACCAGGAATGACCTTGCGAACACTCCTAACCTACCCCCATTAGAAAGGAAAATGGAACATAAACCACGGTGGTTTAAGTTAATACATTTCGTTTTACAGCCAGAGCAAGCCATGGATGTGTGCTCAGTCAGTCACGCTGGCTCAGCTGACAGGCAAGGACTTGATATGTTGCAACACTGGAAATACTTTCAGTCATATGCTTTTGTCCTCATTATAAGTACATTTATCATTTTTCAAAGCTATTGTGCCCTACATTTAATTTTCATCTCCTAAACAGGTTATATCCATTACTTATGAAACCACTCCTCTTCAGAGACAGAAGCAGGCCCTTGCACCACACATCTTCACCTCTGAAGCACCTCAGTCTGAGTACTACTAATTCATTAACATATAAACTTTTAGACAACACTTTCCATGTAGCTCTCACCACAGACATTGGAATAGAAGTCTATGGTTCACACATGACTGGATATGCATCTTCATGAGTATAAATGGCAGAGGGCTTTAACTATATCATACTCAGACCATACAGCCTTACATGGACACACAGTCTAATCATAGATACGAATGTTTAAATTTCCAAAGTGGGTGTTGTGGGCATAAGGACTCTTGTCATCACTAACCATGGAGATGTTTCTGACACGAAGCTGAAGCAGACACTAGAGATTACTTGTCTCCAGATGTTATCTTGGTCTTGACAGGTCTAGTTTGTATCTTTGCCTTCCACTTTTCTACATCTACATGTCAGTGTTGAGTTAACAGATGTGTTCAGAGCCTCTCTACCTGACTGGTGCTATGCAAGCTCACATTTCTCTTCAAAATTCTATATATAAAAAAAAAAAAAAAAAAGCATACACAAAACTCAGGGGTTAAAGAGATCATTCTGAGGAAATTAATGACCACAGCTTCCACATTGCTAGTAAGGTCTGTAACTCATTATTTCATAGAAGAATGAAGAAGACAACACCTGACTGAAGGAAGGCTGTTCTCAGAATTCAACCTTAGATTTAAAATCTGGAGTTTCTTTTTACTGTATCTTCCCTGTGCATATAGTTCTCAATGAGAAACCATGTCTGCATTGTCAGCCTGAAAAATACAGCTATCCAGGCCTTGAATGTGTTCTCAGCAAATGGGCAACACTCCATCTTGTCCTACTTTCCTGCCCTGAACAATACTGTAAAACTTGGTCTGTATTTCATGGGGTGTTATTTCTTAAAAAAAAAAGGGGACTCTCCATGGCAAGTGAAGAAGGAATGATATTGAATTGATCTAAACTACCTAAAAAGAGGTTACATATGCTACTTTCCCTTCAGCTACAGTAAACATCTTGCAAATTCTCTTCACCCCACCTCCCACAAAGATGCATTTATGCACCCTCTATAGGTACATTAAGGCTATCTATAGGTACATTAAAGGAGGCTGTAGCGAGGTGGGGATTGGTCTATTCTCCCATGTGCCTGGTGACAGGACGAGGGGGAATGGGCTAAAGTTGTGCCAGGGGAGGTTTAGGTTGGATATTAGGAAAAATTTCTTTACCAAAAGGTTTGTTAGGCATTGGAATGGGCTGCCCAGGGAAGTGGTTGAGTCACCATCCCTGGAGGTCTTTCAAAGATGTTTAGATGTAGAGCTTAGTGATATGGTTTAGTGGAGGACTGGTTAGTGTTAGGTCAGAGGTTGGACTAGGTGATCTTGGAGGTCTCTTCCAACCTAGACAATTCTGTGATTCTGTGATTTGCATGACCATGTTCTGTAAAACCTTGGAAAATTGTAACTTGGCCCACTGCTGACAGTTTCTCATTACTCTCTGCATAGAGATGCCCTTCTACCTAAATCAATTACATGGCATAACAGCGTGGACTTTGGTGCTGTTGTCTTTTTTCCTGATAATGCTTTCTGCTCATCTGTGCCATATGCTGCCTTGAATTTGTGCTGCTGTGCTTTATTAAAGCTCAGATTTTCCTTTGTCATTAAAGGCAAAATAGAACATTTTAAATGGACTGTGAAATAAGGTAAAGAAAAGTTTAATCGTGCTAAAATCAATTCAGTAGAGTGGCTATATTAATAGTTATTGCCTTCTGCATCACATTGCTTATTAAATAGTGTGCATTTCGGGAAACTGTACTATTTTGTGCAGCAGTTACATTGTACTTTAGCAAGCGGCTAGTTCCCACTTCATGAAAGATTTAGAGAGACATACTTTTTGTTCATTGACAAGCCACATCACCAGAAACAGAGAAACCATTTTGCTGGAGGAAATTATGGACCATATAGTACAGTATCTTGTCCCTGGCACAATGTCTAATACCACATTCTCAAGAGGAAATTGTAAAGGAATTCACATATGACAATTATGCATTACTCTGTCCAACTCCTACCCATTAAATGCTGACTTACATAATTCATAAAATTTTCTGTTTATTTTTCACTTTTATGCATCAATTTATGCAATTGTAAATATTCCTATGTACTATGCAAAGAACCTGTATGTTTTTCATTTGCAATAGAAGCTAAGATATACTGATATCTTGAAGCAATGAGTTCCATAGATTCATTATGCACACAAAAAAAAAACAAAAACAAACAAAAAAAACACCCTAATTTTCTTTTATTTCTCCTTGAAATGAGTAACTTTGTTTCAGAATAACCAAGACATCTCAGATATAAGTCAGCACCTCATTATAACTACACCTATATCAATCAGAATAAAAAGTGCTTAGCCTGTGGAAAAGAATATTTTTCTTTTTATTTTCTTTTATCCACCTTCCTCATCTGCACCCCCATCTTTCTTTTTCTCAGACAAGAATCTGTAATATTCATCTGGTCTTGTAATGTAGGAATTTAATATTTTTTTTTCAAAAGCCTCAGGATGGACTTCATAGTCTTTTGCAAAACTCTAATGTTTTTTAAAAACGCCATTTTTAACCTGCATTTATATTTTAATTTGTGTCTGTTCCTGCTGAATGATCATTCTGTGTTTATTTGAATTCTCTAGTGTCTGCTTCACCATAGAGCTAATAGAAAAATATCTTTATTTTTTATCATACACAGCTGATGATGATGATTTTCAAGTGAGGCAGAGAGGAACTAGAACAGCAGATAGCTGTTATCTCCTGGTCCTTCCAATCACTTATCTGAAAATGTTTCTTATTTGATTTTATGATGAATATATACACATTTCTTGGATTCCTATGTAGTGAAGTACTTACTAATCCACAGGTGGAAGTGGACTCTTGTAGGGAAATATATAACCAATATAGCTGCAGCTTCAAAGAGTGGTGAGTTTATTTGCTGCTGAGAAAGGTGGTAATTCAGAAATATCTCTCCCTGCTTCCCTTTACCCTATTCCTTATAAGGATAATTTCCTCACATGGTTCTGCTGTGTGCGTGTGTCAATCCATCTGTTTCCTATTTTCCAAAAAAACATTAATTGCCTTGTCCAAATTAAATACAATCTGACAAATGAACAGAGGTCTTAAAGTTATTAAATGTTTCCAGAAGTATACAAAATGGAAAACCATTGTACCCCTGAACTTCTGTCTCAGTTTTTCTTTGCACTCCCTAACTCTTACTCCATTATGCTTCTGTCCTTTTTCCATCATCTGTAAGTAACAATGAACCCTGAATAAGTAGCCTTGCTGCCTTACCCCCAGATTTTAGGAAAATAAAGCCATCTGGAAAATGAAACAGACTGTACAAGTACTATCAATTAAAGGAAAGCCCTAATATCACTGAAGCTACAATGATTCCTTACTGAAATTGTAGGTAAGATTGTTTGGAGAATAATTGTGCAGCTGGTCAGACGCAATTATCACTTGTGTTCATTCAAGACTCAAAACCCACACACCCATCCTAAGTTAAAGTACAGATTTTATTATGTCATTGATCTTCATAAAATCTTAGTGCCTTCCATATAAAGTTAATTAGCAACTGTGAATTGTCTGATACATGTACAATAAGTCTTCACAATGAAGTAAGAATGCTTCACATGTGGTTGGTTGCCTTATATCATTACTTGCTTCAGGTCTTTAGTATACCTGAGATAATCTTGTAGCTAAGAGTATGATAACCACTTATATTTCAGATAGAAAGTTTTTTAAAGGATTTTTCATCATTTACCAGATTTAGCTGATTTGTACAGTTGGTAGAGGATAAGATAGGCTTTCTTGATCTGAAATCTCAAAGACCATTTGTAGTTCCTAGCTTTTCCCCACCGGATTTGTACTTCTTTTCTAATTTCTAATTTGGTCCCTACAAAAAAGGGAAAAAAAAAAATGGTTCAAAATTGTATAAGCTGAACAAATTATTTATTTGTTTGCTTTATCTCAGTTCCTAGTTGTTATCTGTTTTCGTATCTTTCAGGCTCAAATGTTTCCCCGCTGGACCTTTGCTCACTGTGTTTGATCATCACCTAGCAGAACTCCAATGCTAAGTGTAGATTTTGACAACCTAAATAATAAATAAATATGTAGTACACGTGAAAAAAAAAATAAAGAAAGAAAGAAAGGAAAAAAAAAATAGAAAAAAAAAAAAAGGAAAGAAAGAAGAAAAAAAAAAAAAAAAGGAAATTTGGACTACAGTTTGGGCTACAAATTCTGGAGCTGACAAGTATCCCATGAGTCTCAGAACCTGGTAGCTCACGAGATCCTAATTCCTAAAACTTACGTGTGAAATGTGAGGCCTAATGAGAGAGCTGCATTGTAGTAAGAAAAGATATTTCCAAAAGCAGAAAAAAAAAAAGAAAAAAAAAAAGAAAAAAAAAAGACCATTTAATGTGGATATTAGGGAAACTGTTCTGTTGTCATTAGGAAAGTTGTGATATGCCTAGTTTTGCGGATATTTAAGAGGTTGTTGTCTAATGATGACCTAAATGTGGTTTATCCTGCTTCTTTCCAGAAGAGCATAGTGACTTCTGCAGGCCACATCCAGTTGCACATCTACAATGCCATGAAAAGTCAGAAATGCTGTTATACTCATGATCTTTCTGGATCATAAAGCAAATATCTTTTGCTGTTCCCACATCATGCTGATATTTTTCTCCTAAAAGCAGGATTTGAACTTCAGAGGAGTTAGAACTTCATAAGCACTGAATATATTCATGTTTTTAATTTGTGTGTGTGTGGAAATTGCTTAGATCTTGTAATGATAACTCCCAAACTAAGACACAGACAGATAAATAGAAACCAGAAAGAATATTCATGGATCCAGACTCTAATACAGATCGATTCAGAGTCAGACTCTGACTTGTGATGAGGAATTAATGCTAACGTGCAAGATTTTTCAGAAAACCTAAAGGAAGCTGCTCCTACCCAGTGTCCCACTGGGTAATCCAGCCTTATTATTAAGTACGTCAAAAGACAGAGAAAAATGTTCCACCTTTAATGAAGAAGAAGAGATAGTGCAAAATAGTTTACTAAATTTCAGCCATGGCATTTAAACCTATTCATGTGATTCAAACTCATTTACTTCCCCTGAAGTTTCCTGACAAGAACATATATTTCCCTGGAAATGTAGCATACTAAAGCCATTGTAAATAAGCTGCATGAAAAATAGTGCTTTTATTTACATTATGATTTACCAGTCTTAGCTCCTTATCAATCTAGGCTCCCTGTATGCTTGCTACAAGGCTGAACATGAATCAATGTTTTCTCTCAGTGTCTCTTCAAAACCTCATGAAAATCACTTTCTGATCATGGGGACAACTGGTAGACTTCACCCTTGGACTGTTATTTCCAAGTAGGTGGCAGTAAGGAAATGAAACCATACCTAAATAAGTTTTATTGACATGCACATACAATATATACCCACATTGTTCTCTGTTGGAAATATCTGAAAACATCAACTAGCAATTGGGTACAAGTTGAATGACTGTTCGCACCAGAATAAAATGGAGATATGTCTCATAAAACCCATGGTCTTGATAGCTGGTGGTCCTCACAGCTCCTGCAGGGTGATTTTTGCAAGCCTAGATATGCCTATCCTGTGCACTAGTGCATAAATTCTGTCAACACTACACTGAATAAAGAGTTTTCCTTTACTTCTACCTGCTCATTGAATGTGGCACTGTGTATTAAAACAGTTGCCCCATTTTGATCTCGACACAGCTGCATCTCCATAGAGTAAAACACTATATGAAACAAATGGGTCTTATTGTTCCCTGTGAAGAGAAATTCCCCTGAATTCCTTGGCGTGCTCCAAACATAATTTAAGAGAAGCATCTATTAAGTGGAGATGTGCAACTACACAGAGAAAGGAAAGTATGTTTTCACTAGTAAATGTTAAGTTTTATTAAATGAATATAAAAACTATGTGATTACACTATGTTTTTAATAGAAGGGGATGACAAACATCTTGGAAAAGTTCCAAATGAGTACTTGTGTAAGAAACCAATAAAGAAAAAATGTGTATCCTAACCAGAGTCAGATTCCCTTTGTGCCCAGCTCAATACACAGAAAAATAAATAAATAAAAATGAGATGCACCCAAAGATTTGCCATCTAAGTGAGAAAGACAAAGGAAGTACTAATGTTATCTACATAAAACAAAAACAAGTCAACTGATGAAGTCACAGAAGTGGTAGCAAGAACTATGAACTGAACTGAAATTTTCTGAGTGTCAGATTAACACTGAACTGTTTCATGATGGGAAGCTGGCAATAAGCAAGATGAAAGAAAAAAATCAGAAATTCTAATTTTAGATCAAAAGACTCCCTGGTTTTGTGGTGGTTGTTGTTGTTTGTTTATTTGTTTATTTGTTTGTTTGTTTGTTTGCTTGTTTTAATTGTATTTAAAGCTTCCTGTTTGTTTTGCATCTACAGTTGTTAACATGACCATGAATACGTGCATCTGTACTCCTTCACTCTACATCTAGTGCTGCATTACCCAAAATTTCAAACAGCCTTTCAGGAAAATTTTGGCTTAATATGAATATATGGTGTACCAGCACTATCCTGATTGTCTTCACTTAAATTGTCAAGGTCAGCCTTTCTAAGACACTGAAGTGCCTCACCTCCTGTGAACAGAGATTATCCTGTTGCAGAAAAAGATTAGGATGCCAGTATCTACTGCCAAAGGTTTCAGTGACCTTGGTCTGAACCTTCACTATCTGGGGCAAAAACTTCCTCCAGCTGTGTGTCAGTTTTGTGCCCAGGCTAATGACACACCAGCCCTAATTAAGCCTTTAAACTGCTGCTGTAAATTTAAGATATGTTATCACTTATCCAAATACAACAAAAAGGGTGGAGGTTACTACTGCAATTGTCATAATAAGGCTCCTTCAGCTGTAAGTTTGTTGTAACCATGATGGTCTAATGATATGAGTCAGGCTTAATGAAGAGTCTCTCTGCACAGATGCTGGCCTGTGTTTTTTGTTTGTTTGTTTGTTTTTTAAATTCTATTAAAATGCATGGCCTCTCACCATAAACCTTGCTTCTTTGTATATCATTATCAACCCTTCTCTTGGAATCAAGACAAGAAGAGGAGCAGAGTGATTCCTTATTTTCCCTCAAGGAATAAATTTCTAAACTTCCAATCTTTGGTCAATAATGAACCCTCAGGCCACCTTGGGTAAATAGTGGAACCACAGGGACCCCTGCCGCAGTCAGATGAAGCTCTGATGAGAAGGATGTGTGCCAGTCTGCAAGAAAAGTCAAGAACTCATAAGAAGATGAAAATGTTGATCACAATCAAGGGGTCCAAACAACTTAAGAAGCAACCTCAAGCATTATTATCTCTATTCAAACAGACTTCCTGAATAATTATATCTGTTCTGGATCAATGGACAAATTTCCTAGGTTGGTCAGGTGTTGACTGATACTGGCATAGCCTCATGTGCAGGAGTAGAGCTTTAACCCACAAGGAAGCTTATGCAAGAAAATCTATATTTATCATCAGATCCCACCAAGACAGTTCTGAAGTATTTTAAGGACTGTGTGCATTATCATAATTTATTTTAAGCTGCTTTATTTTAATCACCCAAAACCAGAATCTCTGAAAAGACAGAGTACATTTGCTTCTGAATAAGAAATGGATCAGGATGAACACTAATTTCCAGTCACTTTCCACCAATGGGGATGTAAAAATCAGCAGCAGCACAACAGGAAAAATGAAGGTCATGAAGGATGCTACAAGTGTTACTGATGAAGATCTAACCTCTATCAGTAGAAAGACTGTATCAGCTGATGTTTGATGTTTCTTGGAACTGGGAAAGTCTCAAACATGCTGCACCCCAAGTTCGCACAACTGAGAGACATGGAGGAACAGAGAGATACCAATAAAGTGCCCCATATCACAGGGGCATTCTCCCAGGCCTGATGGATTTTTGAGTGCTTTGTGCATCCAGAGGGGTATATAATAACAATAATAATAATAATAACAACAATAACAATAAAAAAAATAATAATAACAATAATAATAATACATCTTAAGTTTGATCACTTGGAGTGGTAGCCATCCTTTCCATTGGTTAAGTCTTGGTGTCCAGTTGTATAAACTGCAGCAAGGTCTCAGGCAGAGTCACTATGTTTCTCTTTTGTGACATACTCTTTCAAACTCTTTCTTTGGCTAGGGTTTCTGTTTGGGGTCTTTTTTTTTCTGTTTCACGGAAGTTCTTGTTTTCAATCAGTTTTACAGGTGGGTTGTCTGTGGTAGATGGATCACAAGAAAAGATCCTAAGGTAGCAACCTGAAAACATATAAATTCCAGCAGCAAAAACCAACAATACAAAAGTATTGAGCACTAAATTCTCTCCCTCGATCTACTAATGATCACATTGATGAGCTTGTGAATAGGTAGCAGGTGCCATCTAGCAAGTGGCTGGAACACTGTGCAGTAAGAAGTTGGTTTGCTCTTCTCCATCCTGACAGGTGCTTTCATCCTGTTATGACTTTTCTCCACACCACCCAAGATGTTTAGTTAACTGTCACTTCCTCAGTCTTCTTTCTATTCTGTGCCAGCAAGCATGGCAAAACACTATTTTCATTCTTGTCCAAGTGAGACATATCCTATTCACTACCACCATCACCACCATGACATTTATTTTTCAAGACTTTCCTTGGGCCCTACACAGTTCTAACAGGCTGTTCTTAAAACCCATACAGCAGTGCAGTCTGAACTGTCTGCCTGGTAGCCTGCAGTTCAATTCACCTGCAGTTTAACAGCTTATGTCAGGATATAATTCCAGAAGCTTGAAAATTCCTCACAGCGTTATGGATTTAAGTGGAGATGTGCTGCCACACCTTCATAGCCTCTGTGGGACAGGAAGCTTCTTCCCTGAGTGAAGAAGAAGTTCCTCATAGACTTGACCCCGACATCTTCTTACAGATCACTGCTACACACAGATTTATTTGTTGGGGCCACCATGGGCATTCTTCATTGGACATCAGTTCCTGTTATTTGTCCCCCAGAAAGGTATCTTGCAAACCATGCAGGGAATCCATTGCTTTCTCCATGATGGTTTATTCTTGAGCTTTGTCTTCAACGTTTCCCATATTCACCCTAACTGCCATCCACCGCTCAGATGATACAGTTCTCTGAGTCATGGTAGCAGCTAAAACACATGCCAAGGTGGAAAATAGAAATGTATAGGATAAACATTTCCCTTTCCACATTTCCTGAAGTGATCCTGTTTGCATCTATCCCATCACAGCGCATCATTACTAACCCCAGTGTATCCAAATCTTTAACTGTGCAGATCAATATGATTTTTTTTTTTTTTAAGATGATTATATCAGGATGATTTTACTTGTTTGATTTACCAAGAGCAAGTAAGCATTTATGAACTTTCCAGCAACCTTGCATTTGCTTCTGTACTTTCTTCAGCCTGGCATAATACATGCTTGTATGCCATTTCACTAGCTACACCAGGAGGGCCTAATAGCCAAAGCAAGTTGTTAAACATGTGCTTTCTCATTGTGCAATAATTAGATCCCTTTCCTTTATGATTACTAAATACAATAGAGTTAGAGTTGGATTTTAATAGCCAAAAGTAATAGGGAGATAACTGAAAAGAAAAACATGGTTGCTATGTCTCCTGAGCATACTCAAAGCAATGACACAGAAATATCTAAAACCACAAAGGTTTTTGAGATGGTAAGATCTATGAAGTCTACATCTTTTGAGAAATTTGGCTTGTCTTATCAAGCAATGTAAAGGTCAAGAAGAAAATGCTTGGTCATTACAGATCCTTCTAGAGAACGGAGACTGAAAAAAAGTCTTCTGAATTTTGTTCTCAGTTCCCTTCTAAAATAGATTATGAAGGTGGTAAGGAGTAGGAGTACGAATAGAGGGATTCAGGAAGCCAGCTGCAGGCAACTGGTGGCTTTCTAACCTATGTTAGTGTCCTAGCAATGAATATACTACCAACACCTAGTTTTAAGCAAGTGATCAAAGCTCCCTTTGATTATGCATTTTAAAAATCCTAGATGCCATGCCCTGTTTATACAAAGGAAAAGGAGAGGAGCTGGTGTAAGAGACAGGAGACATGGAAAGGAAAAGAGAATATGTAGCAAAAAAATAAGTTCAGTGAAATTAAAGTATTGGGAGGGAGAGAGGGGGAATTGCTCATGAATTTCACATGGAAAACTGCAAATAGTGAGATAAGTTAGCTTGCAAAATAATATGCCTGGGATAGTGATGGGGGCACCAGAGCTTGAGACGTTTAAATTACTTTGGTTAAAGCACCAGGGTATGGAATATAAAGAGCAGCAGCAAGTGTGTTGCATGTAACATAACAGCTCATTTCTCTCTCCTCAGGGTTTAGTTCCTCAGTGCCCAAGGACAGACACAGTCCTTCCAGCTCCAGAACAGTTTCTAGCTGCATGCTGTTCTCTGAAAATGCCATCGGTGGGAGTTGGGGAAGAGAGGGAGAGGAACAGGCCTGTCCTGCTTTATTGTCCTCTAAAAAGTATCTTCTTACCCCAACTCTGGTTACTGCATGCACCAAGCAGTACTGGCAGTGGTGCCACTGGCAACCATGTTCTACTGACATGTGACATCTCTTTTTCTCCCTTTATGGGTAACTAAACTACTTGTGACCCCTGCCTAGCTCTCTATCACAAGGGTTTCTCTGTATCCATAAACCTCTGCTCTGTCCCAAGACAAACCTCAGGCTAGGGAGCCACTACCACACACAGAGCATATGTGTTGTGACTCCCTCTCCTTTGCTAAAAAAGATATGGCTGTGTTGCCTTCCCGGCAAGGGCAGTAAGGCCTAACCCGAGAGTACAGCAACTGTCTCCTTTGAGTGATTAGCCTAATGATAAGAAAAACAATAAATAAGGTCAGTATCATGAGCTCTGGCTATGGCTCGTCTCTGCTGCTTATGTCTTGGAAAAATCGTGTTGTGCTAGAGATCTTTGTAGGGATTCCTTCTCTCACCCCCTGGACCACCAGCACGAGGTGATGTCAGATCCATTGCTTTCTTTATACGGAGACTTTAAACCAAATCCCAGTGGCCACAGACTAGACAAGTTCCCAGTGACTCTAATGAGAGCCAGGCTTGTTTCTTCACTGCAAAATCATGCTTACTGGTATGGAAACCTGATAGTAAGTGGCAGAGGTCAAGGCAGGTACTGTAACACACTCAGAGAGATCTGGGTAATCTGCAGGTATAATTCTAAGCTACAAGTAGTTACAATTGTTTGCAGGACTCCATCAAAGCTTTATCCTACCTATTTTATTCTCAGCATCAGTCTGATAATAGCCTATTGGAGTTTCTAACCATTACTTATAACTTTGTAGGAAGATAGTGGTGCATTTGAAAATAGGTAAAAGGCTTCAAAAAACTCCTTTCTTATTCTTCACCTGGAAAATAAAAGCAGAACAAGAAACAGAGCACAACCTCTATGACTGCAGTATATATAGAATTGCTCGTAAATGCTCAGAAGGCAGCAGAAGGTAAATTAAAGTGGTATGTGAAACCCACATCTCAGCTCCTGTTCCAGATTTACCTGAATGGGAATTAATACAATCTATCATGTGGCTGATAAGAAGTAAATATCTTGTGGTAATATTGCAGCTGAGGGAACATCCTTTAGAAATCTTTACACACCAAGAAGACAGACATGCTTAATCTGCAAAGACTGAGGAAGCCAGGCAAGTATCAAGGCAGGAAGGAACACTCCTATTAATTTTGTGAGATGACTTCAAACCACTTTTGTGGGAGCATGTAATAGCAGGACTTACTACAATTGTGTTATAGCCCCCATAATGTTCCACAGCCAAGGCACCTATTCATTTGATCCCAAGACCATTTAAGCTCCATTTGTCATGAGTTGAAAGTAATAATGGTTCTTTCCTTGTCGTCTTCATTTATTTTCTGGACTTCTTTACTCCTTTATGTAAATGGAACCTTGATAACCAAGTAGTCTCATTGGGGCTCCTCAAACCTTAAAAGCAATCTTTTCCAGACTCTATTCACAACATTTCTGAGTTGAACTATTTGGATGACACACATTATTACAAATATACAGGCACCTCAAGACCTGTTTTAGACCTCAAGACCTGTTTCTTCAAGACCTCAAGACTAGCTTTAGATAGTACAAGAAAACAGACCTTTTATGAGACTAATATGTGTTTCCACACATTTAACTTGCTCGCTTTCCTAGCAAGGAGGTATGCCATGAGCATTTATTTTATTTTTGGATATTAGATTAGATTTCTATGAGGGATCAAGGAAATTACTCCATTCTGAATAGAAGTGTATGACTGTTCTTCTGACTGACCTTCCCTGCTAAAACCTCCTCAGACATGGCCAGAGAAGGAACATTTTTAACCTCTAATCTCTGTAGTCAGGGCATTCCCTGACAAGCCTTAATGAGTGGTCAAATTTCTGAGTATCTGATTCATTATTTAGTTTCTTCTACCTTGCCGGAGAGGCTAGACTTGAAAGAAAGGTTCATCTTGAGCTGAGGTATTTTGTTGTCAAGAAGGCTTCATTTTAATGGATGACTATCAACTTTTATCATTCCCATTGCAAGCCTTGCATTAGCCCTATTCTAGCAATGTACAAATATTTCCTTTCTCTCCAATTCTGGCTCAACTGGGAAGCACATGAAAGAAAAAATAAATAAATACAGCAAAAACTCCACCTTCCCTTACAGAGTTTTCAGAAGAACAGGAATCCATGTAGCAATTTCCTACTATCCAAGAGAATTCATAAACTGAGCCCAGAAATATTATCCAAATTGCCACACAGTGCTTCAAAGCTCTTTAAAACAATTAAAGTAATGATTCTATGCAAGATATTAGATGAGTTGTTTTAATATACTCATTCTGAGGAATAGTTCCATGGCTTACAACAACACCAGCATGGAAACAGGATCTTCTGAGCTATGATAAGGATTGAAAAAATGCTGGTCTTTGAGGTCCTTTTTTTTTTTTTTTTTTCATCATTGATCTGATACTTTTAAAGAGCACATTCCCACCCAAAAATTCACAAGTTACACGTGCCCTTGTGTTCTTCAATCCCTCCCTCGTATAAGAGGTCACATACCTCATGCTCATAAGAAATGGCAAGAACAGAGGAAGCTAGTGGTTCTGTGAGGTTGTCTAAGTCACCAGCCTCTGGAATGAAGCTCTGCACACTTCCAGATGTTGGACTGGAATACATTTTATTGTAACAGACCTTAGGTAAAGGTCAGTGAATTGCAGATAGGTGCCTTTCACTTAAAATAAACTACAAGAAGCTCAGACCTGCCTGGCTCCAACCTAAGCTTTGCTGCAACCCAACACTGTGCAGCTGAGACAACTCACATTGCTGAACTTGACTTAATGTGGTGCAACAGACTGAGGTGATAAACAAAAACTGACATTGTCTTGTCCAAATACAATCTTAGGTGGCTGTTAATTTTGCAGCTCATCTTTCTGCTCAAAATAACAGCTATATATGAAATAAAGATTTTGGGTTGGGAGGGCATGAGCTTTAAATGCCTTGAAGTAGGAGTCAATGAGAAAACAGTCCTAATGCACTCTGTGCATTTGGAGTAATTTAAAATAAGAAAAACAGTGAATTTAAAGTAAGCCATTCCTCATCTGGCAGAGAACATTGCATTGAATGCAGTTATAAAGAGGGACATTTTCATCTTCTCAACAGAGTCTCTCAATTGCGGTGGGCCTTCTCATTCCTCCTCCTTCCCTAGTAGACTAAGGGGGACTAATGAAAGTTAGTGCCTGCCTGCACAACCCACACTGAGAGATCACAAACACCCATGCTCCTGCATGTACAGAAGTTAGCTGTTCACAAAGGGGGTAAAATTGGTCTCCAGGTCAGATCCAGTCCTTAGGCCTGCTTTTGACGGCTTTCTGTTACAAAGGACCAAAAGGTGTCTTGACCATGCTCTGTAAAGCACCTGTAGTGAGAAAATGCCAAATATCAAACAGTTCATTTTCATGAGATTTTTTTTTATTTTTTTAACTCAACAAGGACTAACAAAAATTACAACTGTAAGCACCTTCTTCTTCCTGTTTCTGCCCTTCTCACTGGCTACAGATAGAAACCCAGTGACTTTGACTCATGTTCAACTATCCCACAATGGACTTCATAAGAAGCAACTTCTACAAAATTGCATGGACTAAAATCTTAAACCTTTCGCTTGTTTTTAACCACCAACATATTCAGTCCCGGTTTTGCCACTCTTGCAGAATGACAGGAACTGAGCTTGATGTGGTACACCAGTGGCCAGCAATGCACAGTGAAACAAGGTATCCAGAAGTCCACTTTCCAACGGATCCAAATAGTGTCCCCGTTCTCTACATACATAGTCAATTCTTTATGCCTTGCATCATTCATTTTACTATATAGACTGTCATCTTCTACCATGTTTTGCATGCATTTTAAACCAAGCCATCATTTTATCTAATCATGCAGCATAAGCACAGCTTATGATCAACAGCAGCTTATGCCATATGAACACACAGCCCTTGGGCATTTTGAGTTCAGTGGTATCTGGTAGTCCTGGTCAAATACTACAATTCCTAGGTGGTTCCCATATGATCTCAGCAACACCAAATGACCTTGGAGACCATCTCTCTGTCTGAGCTCCACTAAAGAGCAATGCTCTGTGGAGATCATCAGCTGGAGCAGAAGATACTATTTGACTAATTTCAACTCATTCTTCTGCAGACAGAATTTAGGAGATTACCTCTCTGGTTTTGGTCACACTATTTCTCAGTCACTGACTAATTTTTTGTTGGAAGCCATGCCTTGAAGATTGGTTAGCTGCTGTTGAGTGGCAGGTCATTAATCAAGGGACAAAGCCAATCATTCTTTTAAAAGAAATTCATGGATTGTCTTGGGATGCAGAATAAAGTCATATTCCTCCAATGGTTACATCTGACTCTGTCACATCATCAATAATGACAGGCTTCTGAAATGCCACTCTTTGCAATGGTTTTCCCATGATGAAGAAAAGAAGGAAGATCAGTTGAGTTGATTCTGCTTTTCTAATCATATTTTTTTACCATTCTTTGTGGCAGGTTTTCTTGTCACTGTTTCCACACTGACACTAACATCCCCTGCTAATTGCTGAAATTATCTGTGTTGTTTGCTTTAGTATCACACAGGCTGCTGACATGGCAGGAGCTGGCTCTGCAATGTCTGACATCATGTGTGAAAAGAGAATAAAAGAAAAACGACAATAGAACCACTAAGCTACTGAGAATTAAAGTAGATTTTGTCCCAACATATTCACTGATCTGCTAGGTTCGTGCATCTGATTGGGTTGAGGAAGGTGGAAGTTTTATTTAGCAGTTCAATGCTTATTTTAGGGAGTTGCTTTTTTGTTTGTTTTCATCTCTAAAAAGAGCATGAAGACAGTCTTGGAGACTGGATTTTTATTTTGTCTGAAATACAATGTAAGAAATGCTACCAAGTGCTAACTGGGTGGAACCAAATAAAGAAGCAACTTATACCAGATGTAACAAAACACCCTACTGTTGGGACACAAACAGCTTAATAAACAAACTTCAATCCTTCATCCTTTTCATTTGGAAGGGGAGATGAGGAGAGTTTCTGTCACTAGAAAGTCTTGTAGCTCATAACCTCATGTCTTTGCATCACAGACACATGAACATATTGGGCTACAAACTTCAGGAGATCAGCCCCACTTCTCATCAGTTCGGCTGCTCCTGCAGCACAAACCATCAAAGAGCTGCAGAGGAGGTGTGGGTCTGGAAAGCCCTACAGACACCCCAAAGTAGTCTACTCACAATTCTAAATGACAGTCTTTAGACTGAAATTATTTCAGAATACAGTAGGGAATCAGGAAACAGTTTAATAATTATTTTTCTACAAGTCCTCTCCCTCTTTTTAAGATTTGCAGAAGTTATTTAATACCAATGCAAAATAAATTTGGGGGAAAAGTTTTAGCATTAAATTAACTTTTCATTGCATTTTAGCATTTTTAATCCAGCAGACAAAAAAATCATTATTTTCTTAAATTTAATTAATTTACTAAACTCCTCACGGTTCATTGAATTCAATCCTGTATCTGCGATCTTTCTGGGTCCATTAAGCTCCTGGGGTTCAACTTCATCTCTTCTAACTCATAAAAATCTCATCAAAATGGAAATAAAATGCAATTTTGAACTTGCTAATGAAGGGAAAAAATGTTAACTTTCCAGTGCTGTTGAATTAATGGATTATCTTTGCCAGCCCATTTTAAAGGAGAAAACTTTCACACAGGGGCAAACTTATAAAAGTGGGAATAATTGCACAAAGAGGCATTAGCTGTGCCAGTATTTTTCATTGCTTTTCTCTGCCACTGTCTAAGATATTACTGCATTAAGATTTCTTTCCCCTGAGCTTGCTTTGTCTTCTATCCAAGCAAGATGGATATGAATGTTCCTATAGCATATCACATATTGTTATTAACTGCAGAAATAGTCCTAGATGTCAAATGTTCATTATGGCTTCAGTTCAGTAAAGCACAGAAGCACCTGCAAAATTTTAAGCCTGGGGAGTAATCACAGGTTATGAGTTTAGAGTAAGAGTTTTTTGAGGGATAGAGAGAAAGCAGGTGAACACTTAAGCAGTGATTAAAGTAGTTGGGGCATGGGGGTCTTTGCTTCTGACATTTTTACAGATCAGGTGTTGTGTTATCACAAATAATGTTTTAGTATGCTTCCTGCTTAGTCTTGCAATTTCAGCTGGGTTTGGTTTCATCTTCTAATCTTAAATCAGGGTAGAATAACAAACAGTTGGAGGTTGCTATCCAATACCATAAGACACAGTTCTTCAAATCCCTGAGCATATAAAGGAGAACTCATATCTGGGAGGTGTAGAACTAGTCATATTTTTCCTAGGAATTTTTTTTAATTGACTCTTCTAACACATGCATTTATCATAGCTTGTCATGTTTTTGCCTTCCTTTAAAAAAATATTTGTATTTCTTTTTTTTTCTTTGTATTTTTTCTGCCATAATTTTGTATTGGTTTGCTTCATTTTAATTGTAATATTTGTCAAGATCATTTCCGCTAAGAAGTAGCTGGAAGAAGAGGAGCTTGAAAAACAGAGATAAATGAAAAAGGATTTATTTTTTACTTTAAGCCTGCCAAAGTATAAAAAGGAGATGGAAGAACTGAGAGCAGTATAGAAAGCAGGATAAAAATAAATAAATAAAAATAAATAAAATGACTTGCTTATCTCTGTGGGATGAAAACTAATTCAGAATTCCACAAAGAAAAAAATGCAATTTTTCAGACATTTTTAGCATAGTGAAATGTGCTTTTATAAATAGATAGGAGCATTGCTCAAGAAATAAGTGATCACTATATTATTTTTACTGTCATTATCATCATCATTATTATATGCATAACTGAATCATGTTCATGGACCAAGCTAGACTAGGTTAATGTCTGTGCAAATCATGCACAAGCAGTGACTGGATCAATGAGTTTCTCATATTAACAGCACTTAATTGCCATCCTCTGAACACAAAACCTGAATGACAGATGAGTATGCCTTTAGGAATAATCCTAATTATATTTCAGATTGACAAGGAGTTGATATGATCACCCCAGATCTATAGTTTTGTCTCCTCCCTATGTCTGCCCTCCTAGGGATATCACATGTAGCTGAATGGGGGCTTGGTAGGGTATGGATACTCTTCTCTGAATGAATTAATCTGTGCTTGGTTTTCAGACAAGAAGATTTTAATCTTCTGCATGTTGGATGTGGACATTTTGGCTTCTCTGGGCAGTCATCTAGATCTTCTGCTTTGGAGTAGCAAATCTGAGCGTGCTGCACAGGATGCCTCTGACTGACTCACTCTGCCCTGTGCCAACACTAATGAAATGGTCCCAGTAGAGGTTTTAATGTATGAGCCTAAATCTCTCTGCTTTTCCAAAGTGGCTGATTTCTGTGCTCTCTTCAACCCATTTGCGAATGTCAGTTAATTAGCTAGTTAATTTTCCCACCTACACGCATTGGTGCTTGATGCAGCTTTGCCACGCTAAGAAAGCTTCAGGAGTTAACTTTGTTTGGAATAAACATCTAAGAGCTGAGCTGTAGCCTTTAGATATGCAAAACAGGGACCACAAACGTTGTAGGAAAAAATTTCCCTCACCATCTTCAGAATTCGTATGTCTGGTGGATCAACGAATCACAGAGAAAGAGGGAGAGAGGGAGTCTGAGAGAGCTTCATAAAGCTCTCCCAGCCCTGTTGATGCCTCAGCACTGCCCTAAGTTTGCTTTCACACCTAAGTGCACTTCAGGACCACAGTGATGGCAAATCACCACACTCCCTTGATAATAACTTCCAGTGCATAACTACCTTGCTGTTATAAATCTTTTCTTGGCATCTAACATAAATTGTTCACTATAATTTAAGCCCTTTTCACGCTGAATTTGGTTATCACTTCCCTGGACTAATCACACTCTGCTTCTTCAAATTTCCTGGCGGCAGCTTTCAAGTTCCCAATGCTTTCTAGGCTTATCTGCACCACCTGAAATATGGTGACCAAACTTAAACCTGGCATCCCAGTAAGGCCTTACTGGATCCCAGGGATGGTTATACCATACCTCCCTGGTCTATATCCCAGAATGAGATCTGCATTATTTTCATGATCTGAAACTGCCTCATTTTTTATCCTCTCTACTCCCACTGTCCTAGAAATAAGTACCTGGCTAACTGTTTTCTTCTTTGTGTTTGCACAGCACATTATTCCTGCCAAATAGAGAAACTTACACTCACCTTGTTGAATTGCATGCTATTATCCTTTTCCAAATCACGTCTCCATTTTCATTCTCCAGCACATTTACAGTATCACCTCATTCAACATCAGCCTCAGCTTAATAATCATATTATTATTCCATCATTCAAACTGTTAAGAATAGTTTCAGGACAGCAGCTTGTGGGATGCCTCTCAATACATCCTTCCAGTTTAACTACAGAAAACTATTCTCCCCATATGGTTTTCCAGCCATTTTTCATTCACAGTGCAGCACTTTCACCTAGACTATTCGCCCATGCTGCCACCTAGGGACCGATTCTTTGTTGCCTGTTTCCATGCTGTGCTCAAGATTTCCTTGAGCGAACCAACGGAACCTAACCCACTGCTCCACATACTTGTTGAGGCATCATCACTGTTCAGCTATCTCATTTAAGAATGAGCAATCCAGGACAGTCAGACTGATTTTTTATTATTTTTTTTTTGTCATCACAAAATGGAGATATCTTCCAATACCACTGTTTCAGACACTTTAGCTGTTAATTAATCACTGGTATCAATATGACTGCTACTGTTATTAAACCTAATGACAACAAGACAAGATTCAGCTGAGGAGGGGGTGATTTAACAGCTACTAGCTAGCCAACACCTGTGGTTCTTTGATTTCCAGTTCTCACAGCTGAATATGTGCCATCACCTCTGCAAATGGTCTCCTTTGCAGATGGGTGAGGATTCTTACAAGGAAAATTCTTGCCTGAAACCAGTTGACCCAGCCTCGTTTTCAGTACTTTGATTTAAATGTTAAGGCCAATTTTAGATTATTAATATTCCATCTACATTTCACATTTATCTCTGCTGTCTAAAATATCAGGAAATAGTCTAATTGGAGTGAAACTCTAAAACTGCTATGGTCTCTTTTTTTCTGTCTCTCCCTTTCAATACCTTTGCACAAAGCTGAGGAAAATTAGCAGATTAGCCGAGAACAGTCCAATTAATAGTGATGGATTCTCCTACTTCCATGCATACTGAGAAGCTTTTCACATTGCATAAGTACCTGAAGGCACCTTGAACAGGACAAAAGTGTGTGCTTGTCCCAGCACTCTGACAGAGTACCCAGACAAGTCATTTCAGAGGCGGGTACCCTGATCATTTGTTTTGCCTGTCTGTGTAATCTCCCATTCTGTGTTTGCACAGCACTTCTTTGGCTCAGGATAGAAGTGCAAATGATAAACAGGAGGAGGAGGAGATACAATACAGTTACCAGTGATTCAACGGAGATACTGAAGCAAAACTCTAGGTTACTGATAGATATACAACTCCTACCTTTCCAAACAGATATCAACAATGCCCTGACAAATCCATTTCCTTTCACCAGATCTAGATCTTCCTGCTCAGGCTGAGTCCAGCTAGCCTGACACTTGACTGAGCTTTATAAGCAGCCTGGCCATATTCTGCAATCAACATAAAGATAGATTCCTCCAGAGGACTACCATAAACCCACAGGTTTTCTCTGTGGTTGACTGTTTCTCCATGTGCAGGCATGAAGGTGGTTTCACTCTCATGTTAAATACCAAAAGATAAATTGAATTAATCTAAATCATTTTCTTTTCTTTGCCACCTGTTCAGAATAGGGGTGTAACCAGTGGAAAGAAAACAAACTGAATGCTCTGTTAATCTCTTCTGAATAGCCAATGCAACTGAGCTGCATCGGCACCTAATGTCACTTAGAACCAAGGGCAATGGTGATGTAGGAAATTAGATGTGACGTAGAGCCATGATTGGAGGAGCACTGCTTCCTTGTGTGCTCTGTTTTGCAGTCCCTGCAGCTACTGCCAAGCTGGCAACATATGTTGGTTGTTTGCTTATTCCCAGCTCTTGGAGTCTCATAAATATTTGGTGTCTCAGCTACTGCTTTTTGAAGTACTGTTCTAATTTGAATAAATGTAAAAAAAATGGTAATCATGATCTGAAATCAATTTCAAGATACAAAACCTATGAGGAAAAGTATCTCCTATGTTTTAAGTTTTTAGAAACTGTTATATCTGAAGGTAGTGCTGAGTGGCAAGAAACAGTTAATTCATTATTTCAGAATTCTTGTTGGCCAAGTACGGTCAGGTTGTGGAGCGGTTCAGTGCCCAAACTCCCCAGCCAGATTATGCTTTGCAATAGCAGCAAGTCAAACAAACTAACAAACCAAACAAAAACAAAAACAAACAAACAAGCAAGCAAAACTCTAACAGGCAGGTAGGAAGATACTTCATTTTTTTTTTGTTTAGATCACATAAATTCTTTTTGGCTCTATGTGAAGTCCATAAATAGCAGGCATTCATTTTTCCACAGATTTGTTCAGAATAATCCAGAGACACCTACTCATTTCTATTCCAGTACAATTTTTGACTCTCCTTTCTTTTTCTTTTTAGACTATGGTTTTCCTCAGAACAGAAGTATTTTAGGAAATCATTAAATCTTGATAATTTACTGCCATTAGTTTGTCAAAACTCTTATTCCTCATTTCTCCCCATACTCATACACACACTCTCTTGTCAACCACTGCAATTATGTTGATTTTATAGTTTCAACTTTATTAATTGAAGAAGTGTGCTAAAATTGCCTCTACCCCACTGGGGTCCCATTGTTTGCCTCATGGAGATTTTATGCAGCTGGTGAATGACAGCAATTAACTTGTGCCCTAATTACTAAATGATTTGCCAATATAATTATGTGTTTTATGTCAACCTACTGATAAACTGATAATTAATAATTCTGCTTAGTCAGATAAATCACTTTTCCCAAAAGACTTTTCTGCTACATTTGTATTTTTGGTCATAATTAACATTTCCTTGGATTTGGATGTCATCTGTAAGGACTGTTGATTTGAGAATGACTGTGGTATTGAGGGGGTTGTCATGCTCTGTGCAAAAAGCAAACTTTTTTAGCTTTTAGAGGGGGACACCTGGACACCAAGGTCCCAGCCCTGATGTTACAACCAAAAGGAACATCCTGGTTGAGCACTGCTTCAAGTTTTCCCCCGAAATGGGACTCCCTGGGGTAGCTCAAACTGATCACCTGGCACTGCCTGGCCAGGGACTCCTCAGCCCCTTGGCCATTCTCCTGCCCAAATTCTACCCCTCTGGCTCAGAGTCAGGAGGTTGGTGGTAGGTGGTGACCCAGGTATGTGTCTCACACCTTCTCACATTACTGGAGCAACTGTTTCTGCATAGGACAGTTGCATTCTACTGCCCTTACAAAGTATTCAACTCTGTAGTTACCATCTCTCTCCCCCATGTACTTCTATACACTACCAGTGCAGACAGGGAAGCTGGATACTTTTTCCCTCTTGTTCACCTGCACATAGAGAAGCAATGTCCAGCTCAAAACATCATTCATAAGTCAAGCCTTCATCTTTACCAGCCCACAGAAATGACCAAAATAAAAGGCAGGAAAAGGTATCTCTGAAGAGTGTGGGTCAGTTGTACCCTGTACTACTGCACCAGCTATTTATCACAAGAAGCTTTTGGCCAAGTTAATTTGAGATGTGTCTTGATGCACTGTCATTTAAAACCAGGACTTTAACTAAGGAAAATCATTTTGGCAAGTGTATGATGCTGTGTTAAAACGCGTTACTTTAAATCATATCCTCTTACACACAGCACTGCACCATTTGAATACGTTAAGTTTCTATAGCCTCAGTTTGGTAGCTTTCAACTGGGTTGCACGTATGTCCCTTAAAAATCAATATTTGTAATTACAGCTCATATTCACACGGGACTTAGGGACACCCCTAGCCCCTTAAAATCAAAAAACTAACACCATAACATTTACCCAGTTCCTCTGTCACAGAACTAAACCTCAATAGCCAGCACAAAAGTTACATAACTCTTCCCTAAGACAGCAGGAAGCAGAGATCAAAGATGTTACCCAAAGATGAACACAGGATCTGTGGCAGAACCAGATATCAGCTAAACTCTCCTGGAGTATGCCTGTGCCTTCTGCACGAGAAGTTTTGATACAACTGCTTTTAGTCTCTCATATATGGGGATCAGTTTTATTATTACTCCTATGAGATATCTTATAGAAGGACAAAGAAGACAGATTACTAATGAAAAGTTGCCACCTAGGTGAATAAAATTGCCTAAATGTATTTGTACGCTTATTTGAACATTTAAATGACTTCACCTTACAGATTTATGGGGTGGCAAAGGCAGACAGAAACACAGACAAAAGAATAGAATAGAAAGGAGTGATACATAGCTTAATAGACAAATTTCCAGATGTTTCTTGAAATTTAACACAGAGTATTATTTTTACTGGGGAAGAGCAAACAAACAAACAAGCAAAAAACTTGATGGTGTGCAGATTTCCCAGACTGTGAAATCTGTTGCGAAAGGAAAAATGTTTTCTGTTCCAGTTTTGAATGAAAATTTGACATTTCAAAACATCTACATATATAGGAAGAAATCCATGAATGGATTCATAAAATTCTTTACTTCTATTCCATCAACGTCTTTTTCAACCTATCTTTACCCTGAACTGATGACATTTCTGTGTTTTGGCCCTGAAATGTGTCTCAGCTCAGAAAATATACAAAACAAATGCTTTCACCATTTCAAACCATCTTCTCTACAATATTTCAAGAGGGAATAATTACTAAAACCCCTCACCACCTTCAGACAAATCCAGAAGTTTGTGTGGAAAAAAAAATCACAGCTCCCTGAAAAAAAAGTTTCTGAAGATCTGTTGGAAACCAAGACTAAAACCATTTAGAAATCAATAGGGAGCAACGTGGTTGCCCTCAGAGATGCATGAGCAGCCATTTCCTTTTTAAATGGGTTTCTGATACGAATTGAAATGTTTGACCCAATTAAGTTTCTTGTGCTCAATACCTCCCAGCCATACTGTGAGCTGGGAGACTGTGAAAGATGGATGGGTATTCACCAACATGAACAAAGTCTCTTCTGCAAGAACTCCTTATCCTATGGGCTGACAGTTTCTGAGACCTCCAGGTACTATGTCTATAATCAGACAACTGTGCTAACAGTGACAGTTGTGCAATCTGTCCCAGAGCAAGAAACAGTGCCTGTTAGTTGTGCAGTGTGACTGCTGTTGCAGAAACTTTGTGGGTTTTATTTGCTTGCTTGTTTGTTTATTTCATTTCTTACCTGTTTTTAATGATAGCTGTACAGTTTTAATGGAACTGTAATGAACTCCTTTGTGAGACTGCATTTGGAATACTATGCTACCAAATCTTTATTTCACACCTTATTGCAGCCCTTGCCATACGAGGTTTCGCAGTCATCAAGCCCAAAGTATTATTGTGCAGACAGTGCAGCTCAGCAAAAATGGCCCAAATAGCATTGCTGATGGTGAGTGCCTTACAATATCTACTGCAGAACAAAAACCATCTGCCTCATTCTTGTACCTGTCCACTTTTCCAAAAGGGTAATAGCTATGAGATGCATTGCCAAGCAAAGTGTGAAATTTTCATTGTCCCCTCTGATGGCTATTTCTGTCAGACACCATCACCACAAGAGCCCAATAGATTTTTGTGCTTCTTGAACAGCATTTGCAGGCAACTCCTGGAGCCAAACCAATCTTCCCCAGCTTCACATCCACACTTGTTTCCAGAGATGAGAACAGCGACAATGCTCTGGAGTGTGGGGGTCAGGAGTGCTACACTACTTCAAACTCAGCACTGTAATGAAAAGAACATCGAGGGCAGCACAATCTAGAATACAACTGCTATCTTTTTAATTTTGTCTTCCTCCTCAAACTGCATGGTCCTAACCCCCAGCCCTGTGCTGCCAATGGTACTCACATACATGTTTGTACAGTGGGACAGCTAAAGGAGTTGATGGAAAACTAAGGGGGGGGTGGGAGGAGGGGGGAAATGTGCCCTGGTTTGGGCTGGTAACCGCCCAGTTGCATGAGTATCAATGATCCCTAAAGCAGAAGGATGGCCTGAGCCTCGAGAACCAAAAGTAGCACATCAATGACTCCAATGTAGACAGGAGTCAGCTGCAATGGCACCGCATCCCTCATAATGGTACCCTACTCCTGTTATGTACTACGTAAGTATTATGAACTCTTCAGCTTTAGGGGTTTTAAAGTGAGATGGTAGTGCTTAGGACTCACTGAAGCGTTAGTTATTGGGCCTAGATTTCTGCAGTGTTATTTTAAAAGCCGTCTCTCCCAAGCATGCTGTTTTAGAAAACTCCTAGAGCTATGAGCCCTACTGCCCAGCCTGATAATAAGAATTGTTTGTGTGTGCTTGGATCATATTATCGCTCACTAAATCCAGTGGGCACATCAGGGCTGGATTTTCCTTGTCAATAATCCAGTGCACAACTTTGGGTACAGATTCCCATACAATAGCAAGAGAAAACTGTTGCTGTTGTAATATTTCCCATTTTTCCTCAACAAATACAAATGTTACAACATACCAGATCTATGCTCAAAATGTTTGCAATCATAAATTCTGAATTTCCAAATGCCTGAGATACCCCAGGGTGAACCACAGAAGGTATCTGGCTGGGGCTGGCACTGCAGAAGTGCAGGACCAATCGCATGGAAGAACTTAGAAGACAGAGCACAGAGCTTAAGAAAATTGTTAGAGGATGGCATTCCACATTCATTATCAATGTGTCATAAATATGGTAATTTCCAATCTGCCTCCCTTTTGCCCCTTTCAATGGTGAAGTGTGAACGAATAGCAACTCTCATGTTCAATTAAAATTTTAAAGAGATACCATTGGGTATTGCTTGTGCAAAAATGAAGTTTTAGCTGAAAAGTGAAAAACATGAAGAAAAAAATAAATTAAAAAAAAACTCTCATAAGGATAGAAATGTACCCTCAATTCATTTTAGTATTTGGAATAGGGCACAATTCAGTGTTGGGTTTTATGTTATTCTTTTTTAAACTGAATCTTTTATAAGTTGCAGATCCAAACACCACTCACTGCAGGTAAAAATGAGTCCTGAGAAATGAAAGTGGTCTTGAAATAGAAGTGTTGAAGCTTATACGTCGAGGGAAAAACATCCATTATTCCAGGCAAGTTCAATTTGTTCGCTATAGAAATGAGCCCAAGTAGATTCTGGTCCTTCTCTACTTTTCTCTGAGACTTCTGTATATCCAACCTGCCTGATAGTTTTAACAGGTCAGTTTCACATTTAGAATAATCTAGGCAGGTTCATCGTAACTTTGCAAATTAGCTGTACCATAGATATCTAATACAGATCATGCTGTCAGGAAATGCTGAACGGACATACAATATTCATACCGTTGAAATAATGAGTTCACACACACCAAATCCAGCTGAAAGATCTGAATAGATTGCACATGTTCCAGCTGACCAGGACAAAAACAACAGAAATTGCCCACTCACATGTCCAATTCTACCTACCTACCTACTTACTCAAGGTCAAAGCTACTTGCGATTTTCTGTAGAATCCTAGTTTCTGGACATGGAGATGATGCCATTTATCAGGAAGTACAAGGAAGATGTTAACTAAAAGCTTGGAAAAGGACGGGATTTATTTTTTTTAAAGGCACAAACATATCTCTTCTTGAAATAAAATCTGATTTTTAAATCACTAATGATCGTTTACAGCTTTGAGTAGGAAATGCCACCCCTCCACACACATACACACCTCCATTTGGATGCAACCTGTATGGCTATTCTACAGGGAGGTGCTATCTTTAAAGGTTATTTCGATCTACAGAAAGTCTTGGATTTTTACTGTCTAAAAAAATCTCTGTGGTGATGGATGAGTGGGTCACCCACAGGTGAAGAGATCAAAGATCCATGATAATTGCAATTTAGCAACAAAGGACAAAACAGAGGGACAGGAAACTTTGTGAAATAAGAATAATGGTAAAGATATGAATATCTAAGTTTCTGGAGTTTCTAATGAGTCAACATAGTGTAGGATGATGAATTACCTGCCAACTTTAACTCTACAGATAGAGCGGCATCACTCTGAACTGATATTCATTCATGACAGGGAAAAGAGAAAGTGGTTCTTAGGAAACATTTTATTGCCACTTCCAAAAGACACCTTGCTATGGATGGAAGCCTGGGAAAGCTGATTTGCATTTCACTATAGCAAAGACAACCCTCCATTTCAAGCTTTGGAATAGTGACAAGACAGGGACTTTTTACTGACACATCAAGGAGACTAACGGGAGGTGTCTCTGTTACCAGTTCTGGAAAGAGCCTGACCATGACAGAGTGAGGATTTGGGCATGAGAAATGCTACGGCATGATACAACCCATGCAAATCTCAGCAGTGCGTTTTTCTCATGTGTTAAGTGATATGGAGCCCAAACTTTCCATATTGTGTCTCCATTCACCTTTAAACACCTTCTTGATGCTTCACAAAGGCAAAAGTCCTGATGAGGTTATCCCTGGGCAACTGCCTATGAAAACTATATCCTCAAGCATTTTCTCCCAGTCACCTATTAAAGTCAGTGCTTCAAATGTGACTGCAAGCTGATTTTGAGTATTCCAAGTTCCCAAGACAGTAAGAAATCCCACCTACATGTTGCTGTTCAGAACCTTCAGTCTTGAGATGGCCACAGCCAGGTTCCTAGTCTTGTTTGTACAAACATCAGAAATAATGTTACACTGCTTTCAAAGTGCACATAGGATGGCCCTTTACTCTCATTTCTCCCTACATTTCTTAACCTTGTACTCATGTCTTCAGTTGAATGTCTTCAACTGAATGCCTTCAGGGTGAATGCTTAATCCTCTTTTTTATTACTATTTTTTTCTTGAGCAATTCTTTAATGACCTACCCAGAGGAAGAGCAAGGGCTAAAATATTTATGTACGCAGATGAAACTGTTCCTTTAGTTGCTGTTAATGATGTTTGCTTCCATTTCTAATACCCTCTCTCCCAAAATGACATGTATGATCACCAGGCTTAATAATACGCATCTCTATCTTAATAAAACTCTACTAGGCTTTCTGTCTGCTAGCACATTTAATCCTTCTAATACCTTTAACGCACCTGACCCTGTTTGCTCAACCTGGGTGTGAGCAGATTCTGTTTCTGGACTTACATTTGTCTCTGATAAATTTACTCTCTAGATACTTAAAAATACTGTCCTCCTTTAGTACACATGCTGGTGATTAGACTGCAAATAGAATTAAGTTATTCTTAGCAGCTGGTGTTGGGCAGAAAGAAGTGATGTGGATATCTGGTTGGGTCTGCTTATCATTTTGATTCTGATTTTGAATCTGATCATGAGCTTGCTCATACGTATTAGAATGTAATGCCTGCCTCCCATACTTTTGCTTGGGCTAATTATGTTCTTAGGCTTTGTTAGGCCACTTGATGTCAGAGGTTCAACTATTTGTCCCTCTTCCCTACAAAGCAACCTGCAGAGATGCTGAAATTGTCCAAAGAGTGTGGGATGAAGGGTGCCATATTTATTCTATGGTTGCAGGGGCTTTAAATTTTCACAAAATAAAGTATTTGTAAACACAGAAGAGCTGACTGGCTACTACTTTTCAAAGCATCTTTCAGAGACATTGACACATGCTATCTTAAAATAGGGCATCTGTGAGCTCAGTGGTGCCAGCCTAGCCTAAAATGGCAAGGGGTCAGCAGGTGAATTCTAGCACTCAGTGTGTCTGGCAATCATGAGATACCAGAGAAGGTATCAAGGCTTTTTCTTTTCTTAAATTCATTCTGCAGTCAGAATGAATTTACCAGTCATACCAGTTCAGTTAAATAAACCTCAACAAGGATGAAATTTTGTAGCATTAGGGCTGATCTTGTTTTGAGCAGGAGGTTGGACTGGATGACCCACTGAGGTCCTTTTTAACCTGAATTATTCTTTAATACTAAAGGCAATCTCATTCCTTGTGTTGGAGGAAAGAAAGGGAAAGGGATTAATAACTAAGAATTTTTGAGCACTTATATTTTGACGATTATGGAATTCTATCTTAATTTTTAAATATGCATTTTTTTATTACATGTATACAGACACACATGCAGGACATCTTCTGATTTGTACTGTTATAGCAAACATCTAGAATGAAACTTGTTGAGTACGCAAGCATAATGGCACAGGAGGGAACAAAAGATAAAGCAAAATCACTGTGAAAGGGAGGTTGTGGTAAAGCACATGGGATTCTAGACTCACAAGTGGCAGGAGGGCAAGATTATGGGAGGAGGTTGAAAGAAATTAGGAGAGGTTGCAACAGAATAATATTGAAGCTATTTTGTGTTCACCTGTGCTGGAGCAACAGAAATTGCTCCACCTAACTGAGAGGTTAATGTGTCTGTTCAAGTGTATTAGAGTTTCAGAATTTCTTATAGTCATAATTATAGCTTCTCTTCCATTTAAAACAGGTCTTCTTTCCCTTTTTTGCCTACAGGGAAGCCTGTTCTGGACAGTCATTTATGAATTCATGGCTTAGGAAATAAAGCAAAACTTTCTGTGACTTCTCAAGAATTCATTTCTATTTGTTGCTTCCCTTGCATTTGTTTAGACTGACAGGGAATATTGGCCTGGATAAAGTGGTATCAAGAGTACAACACCTGCAAGTCCATCTCCATTTTTGTATCAGGCATATTTTTCCAGTGCACTGTGAATTGTCTCCACCCACATCCAGATCAACCAGGGTACTGGCTGGGAGGCCGTCTTGTGCCCACCTGTCAATTTTGTATTCAACAGGCACAAGGAGAAATCAAGTTTTAATGGTCCAGCCCAAAATGTTAATAGCTGTTCCTTCATTTTTCACTAGCTCCATGCATGTTTAAATCTGGTGTGTTTTCACCTAAATAAAATAAAACAAAACAAAACAAAACAAAACAAAACAAAATAAAATAAAATAAAATAAAATAAAATAAAATATTAAGGGGAGCTGTCCAGAAAGCAGTATATAAGTTGCAGGTTAGGTTGCCAGGGTGAGCATAACTGGGAGCCTAGAAGGCTTTTTTAGTTAAAACCCATCAGAAAAACTGACTTTGCATGCTGTGGTTAATAATAAAAAAAAAAAAAAAGGCATCTGATACCTTGCTCAAGTCTGGGCAAATGAAGTATTCAGAGTGAAAAAGCTAGAGAGAAAAACCTAAACTCAGTATCAAGCTAGCTTGGTCCCAGGTTCCCAGAATTTACACAGGAGTTTAATTCACCCCTCTTTCCCTTGTGTCTAACACTGCTTTATTAAAGAGAGTTAAAATCAGCAACTTTTACCTACTCTAAGAAGAAACTCTCATGTACTTTGTTTAAGAAGCTCCCTATAGGTTACAGCAATCACATTCAGTTTTGCAGACAGCCCAGTTTGAATAAGACAAAGGTCCTAAGCAACAAGATACAGATAATACTGAAATAAGAGCATGCAGTAAATCTGGGGGAACTGATCTCTGCATGGGGTGGAGTCATAAACTTTTTGAGTGGAACCTCTCTGTTATAGTGGTATGAGCTTAAATGAATTTATTTCTGCAGACAAGGTGTTATAGTTGCTGTAGTACAGATTGGATGGAAACCAGGTCATCTATAGATTTATTTTTTTTTAATTTTTATTTTGTCAATTTTTAAACTTTAAACCATAAACATTTTAATAAAAATACAGAAGTACAAAACAAAACTGTGGGTTCATATTTTATTCAATAGCATTGCCAAATAAGAGACATCCCCTTTAGGGCAAAAAAAAATGCCACTTCCATTTCATACTGTACTTATTTCTCTAATATCTCCTAAATGATTATTTGCCAAGAAGTATATTATGGGATCATCATTTTTTCTTCTACCTCCCTGAGCAAAGGCTGTTCTGTTTCTCAGCAATCAGGGAACTGCTGGCTCCAATTTCTTTTCTCTTTTTCCTTTTTTGTTTCTCTTCTTTTTTCTCTGTGTATGTGCTGGCAAATTCAACCTGCATTATAAACAGCAATTCTACATGCCAAGCAAGATGCTCTGCAGCTTTAGCATTGTGCTTCTTCAGAACAGCATCCCCAGAGGAGTGACTTTACGGGTTATTAGTAACATCCACAGAAATGGCAACAGATATCCCCATCCCATCCTTCCTGTGTATTATTCATAAGGCTGTAGATTTGTCATGATAATTTATTGGGTAAATCACAATCTCCTCTCACTGGGGTGTAGTCTGGGGACCTCGAGGAAAATAATAGCAAGTTGTGGACATTGCACAATATGAGTTCACGTTTTATGTGCCACCCCAAGGTGCAGTGAATATACACTGGAGTTTCTCTCCCTAAAGAGGCTCTGAGAATCTGGAAGAATTCTGTAATTGAAAAACTGATTTTGTAATGTGAATATTCATCTGGTGGAAAATGAACCATGGATGCCTCAGAAGAACTAGGAAGTGATAACTTTCCCTTGCTACTAGCCAGGGGTATAGCTGAATCATAGTAGGGAAATTCATCAGAATCCATATTCAATTCACCAAATCATCAAGAACTGATTTTTTCAAAGACTGATGTGCCTTTGAACTGAGTATCTAAATTCCTTATGTTCTCTTGGACTTCCTTGGCCACTTTAAATTGAAATGCAGGTTTAAAACTGTAACAGTTCAGAAAGGTACAACTGGAGAGTGTACCATGTGTCTCAAAAAAGTAGCTTCTTCAGGAAGCAAAATTAATAATCTGGGACTCTTCAGTCTGGGATAAGAAGACTGAGGAGAACTCAGTAGAGGTCTATAAGGTCCATAAAATCATAAGTGGTACAAAGAAATCAGATATAGAAATAATGTATTTGGTATTTTCCAGCACAAAACAACTAAGGAAACAATCAGCACTTTTAGAGCAAACAGAAGAGCTTTCTCACTCAGTAAGTACTTGTTGTGAGGATATCTTTAGAGCATGTAAATAGGTTCAAAAAGAAAATAGACAAATTCAGGGAGAAGAGGCCCATCAGGAGCTATTGATCCTGATGATCAGCTCAATTCCACAGCTCAAAAATTCTTCTAGTGCATTTTTATGGATGCTGAATAGGTGTATCAGAGGCAGGCATATATATTCTAGTATAAGAATTAAGGAGCTTCAAATGAAACTGGAAGGAGGGGAAAGCTCAAAACAAGAAACATAGGGCACAAACAGTTTAAATGGGTTCAAGGGGAGACCAAAAACAAAGAAAAAAAAAAAAAGAAAGAAAAAAAAAAAAGAAGATGATTGAAGATTACCATTACAAAAGTCATTGATCTATAAATGATCAAAGAATATTCAATGTAAGTATCATATAAGCTTGCTCTGTTCTTAAACATTCTTTCTTCCACAACTACTGAACCCACCAAAGCCTATCTATATACACAGCCACCCTGTGTGACAGCTTTCTGTGTACAGGATGAAACTACATGTTGCCCCTCAGCAGGGTGGGGGGAAAACACTTCAATGAAACAAGGCATGGAGCTGCTTTGGAGTGCTTGGCCATAGACATAAAATGATAGACACAATAGCTTTGAGGAATCAAATACATCACAAAAGTGAGTAATGAAGAGGATAATACCTTTTCCATATAGTTTATGATCAGTTCCATAAAAGTATTTGGCCTTCAAAATCTTATTGACCTCAGTAGTAGCTGGGTACTGCCTTTGTACCTGACAGCCTGACAGTGCTGGTAAAGGAAAAAAAAGAAAATCTAGATAAACAACCGGCTATGTGGGAACAACAACAACAACAACAAAAGTATCACAGTATTAAGTATAATAATCTGGGAGTTTCTTAATTAGCACTTCTTCCACGTGCTATCTAGAAGTTACTTTGGCTCAGCTTATCTGCAGAAGATGATATGCCTTCATCTTTGCAGCACATGCTGTGGCCAACCAGCCACAGGAGTGGTCTGGTAAATGGCAAAAGCAATAAATAAACCTGTCTGAGAAAGATCAATGCTGTTCTGTCAGACTTGGGCAGATCCTAATAAGTGATGATTCCACTGTGCTCTTCAACAGTGAATATTCCAGGAACAGAAAGCAAGTGAACCCTGTGAAAGCTCAAGACTGACAAATTTGATAAATGATGCTTCAGCTCTCCTCCCCACACACAACCTCTCCAACGAGTGATACAGCAAACCATGAAGGTGGACAGTAAATATTTGTAATGCAATGCTGCTGAGAAATGGCAAGAGCAAAAGGAAACAGAGAGAGAGATATTCTTGCATCTGTGGTCAGACAGACTTCCATCCTAAGCTTTGCTAGGAAAAGGGACAGAAGCAGTTCCCTTGGGGCTAGCTTTGGAGTTGTTTGTGATTTCCCATGTGGTTCTGCTTTATTTGGTACTACTCCACGTTGCGGGTACCTTAGCTTCTGCCAAATCCCAGCCTAAGGATCTAAGCCCCTCCAGAACAGGTGGTCCTACTGACTGTCTTTGCTGCCCCATACCAATGAATGAGGCACTCATCGGCCTTATCAGAACAAGGTTTTCTCCTCAGATTTCCCCAACAGGGAAGTTGTCACAAGAGGTGCTTAGCCCACAACAATATGAAGTAAAAAAACTCCCACTGACTTCAATATGGGAATAACTTGAATGCTTCCATGCCTGGGAAATGGACATTTGTACCTTCACAAGGCCTACATATTCACTAGGGAGGTTTTTGACTTCCAACTGAGAAATAATTAAGATGCCAAATACTTGGACATTAGATTTATACCACAATGGCTAACTCAGCCCACCAGTTTACAGGTGGTGTGACCTTCCTACTGTTCTCTGAAGAAAAAAACCACCACCACCAACAACAAAAAAGTGTGCATATTTTTGAATACCTGTGAGCTCAATCAAATGACTAAGACAAAAATGCAGAAGATTATAACCTTAAACTGAAATATTATAATCTTACACTTTCCTTCTATGTTTTAGCATTTTTTAGCATTTTTCTCATTCTCACATTAAGATGTACTTGTGAATCCTGAAGCATTGCCTTCTGCTTTCCCATATAGTCCCGGCTTTGCTTGTGAAGCAGTCTTTCCAATACTTGTGTGTCTGCAAGGGAAAGAATATATTTCTAAGGCACATCTGACATCTGCAGAGGGGAGAAAGTTAGTTCTGCAGTTCATTAATCCAAACAGCAGCTCTTCTGTGCACAAAAGGTTTCGCTTTTTTTTTTTTTTTTCCCCTAGTCAAATTGCTACGCCCTGTATATATGTTCAGGTGTAAAATCTGCAAAAGGTAATTACTTTCCAAGAGTGCTATCAAAGCTGGGGCACTCTCCTCAGCACATAAATCTGAGGCAGCCGCGCATGTCTCCAGACCTGAGGAGGCTCCTTGAAGAAATATAAAAACTCTGAATTTCCCTTTTCTTATTTAAACACCTGTGATTTCCTCACAGAGGCAGCGAGTGCCAAAGCCCCACATAAATGGTTTGTAATGCAGTTTTGAATCAAGCCCTGAAGGATTATTAAAGTAATCCATCTTAATTATAGTGAAAAACTGTTACTGGCCTTACATAATAATGTTTCGTTTAAAATTTCCACTTAGGTCTGCTTTCCTCCCTCTCATGCTTTCCTCTTTTCCCTGCTGTATTTTTCCTTTTTCTGTCTTTGAAGAGAATTATTGAACACCTTTGAAACTCAATAGAATATTTGTAGGGTGGTGGGATGACCTTGTGATTAAGGTGAAGGTCTAAGAATAATGACACTTTAGATTTTCCTAATTATGTCTGACCAAGGTTCTCTGTTCCATGAGTGAATTGCTGGTCATCTTTGCAGTTCCAGCCAAGAGCAGAGATGAATGATATGAAATGCCATAAAGGTTCACCTCTGCCCCAGTCTAAATACATTTATCTATCTGTCCTATAATTTACATTACCTGTGCTGCCGGTGCCAATAAAATATGCCTCTTCAAGGGGAGGCTGAACCTCTTAAAGTCTTGTTAATGCAATAAGATCCCAAGTAGGGAGAGAAAATTATTATTCTGTGCTGGAAGAATGATTAGATGATTAGGACTATAAGAGTTTGATAAAGACTTCAGAAGATATACACCCATTGTCTCAAATGATGTGGCATTATTATTGTCATTCATTTTCAGGTGAGGTTTTGAGTTCTATGAAGAATAACCGATATGCCATGTTTGGGCTGTGTCTGGGGACCTGCCACTGGTTCCCTGGGTGTTATCATGCCCAGTGTTTTCATCTCAGCTTCAAAAGCTGTGCATGAAATGCTTGCTGCCATGCACCTCCTTCTCCAGGCAACAAGCCTGTGCCCACATCTGGTATTTTGGAAACATAGACAGAGTCCTAAGCAGAAACATATGTGAACTTTTTGCTCAAGCATCTTTAAGTGTTTGGTGAGCCATGTTTCAGTCCCCTAGTTTATAAAATGATATGTAAAATTTGTCAGCCATCCTTCAGAGTCTTAGTCATCACCAACACAAGGTTGTGAACAGGCTACCCAGGATGAACCTAAAGCTGTATATTCAGCTGTATATTCAGCTGCCCCTTTGCTCCTCTAGAGATCTCATAGCAATCCCCTCTCTCTTTTCAAGCCTGTGTGACTAAGGAAATCCCCTTTCCCACTGTGCCTCAGCCAGAACTCAGTGCAATGAAGTGACTTCCCACCAGTCTTCATCTATCATCTCAAAATAGCCTTCTTATCTTTTTGTTATGGTTTGGTCCTAAAGCTTTTGGAAGGCTTTCATAGCTATCTTTTCTAGATTTTGCTTTTCTGTAGCTTAAAAAAAAAAAAAAAAAAAAAAGGAGTTGTATTTTATCCCTCTTATGTCAGTAGAATAGGATCAAACACAGAAGAACCTCTCTCAGCCAAAAGGTATTTGTTGTTCATTGCCACTGTTGGCAATGCCACGTGCAGCTGTGGATATCAGTCACAGCACATAAAGCTTTGGCCAATTGGCCCTGCTGGTTTAAGGTGGCCTCTAAGTCACTCAATGGGGTTTGTGTTTCTGTCATTTAATAATCAAAAATTAAAAAAAAAAAAAAGAGAAAAAAATGCAAACCTATGAACTTTTTTTTTCTTTTCAGTTTTACACCTGTACAAAATAACAAGAAGGAACTGTAATGCTCAGGAAGAGCTCAGCTAGCCCCAAGAGAATCTCACTTCTTGACAATTCAGGTAACCTCATGAAACATTTGTTTCTTCCAGTCAATTGCAAAATATACATTATTTACATTAATTGCTTTTTAAATTAAAGTTGTCATCCATTATTCCCTTCATTGTGTACAGTAAAGAGCTGATCCAAAATGCTTTCCATGTAGAGATGCTTACTTTCAACATCTCCTTCTGAGTTTTTTGGGGGATTGTCTATGTGCTTTATTGAAAAAAAAAAAAAATCATCTCAATTTTACATATACAATGCTTGAGAAAATAGAAACACAAAAATTGATCCCTGGGGTTAGCTGAGAATCTTGCTACACATAAATATCTACTCTGCATAATTTCTGGGCACATTACAGTCAATATCATTATGGAGACATCAAGCTTAGAAGTCTTGGCTCATCTATATGGTAAAGGGAAACCAGGTTTATGGCAAACCCAGCTACTGATCAACATTTCCAAGATTAAACTTTAATTGAGTCAATTATTCTTCTCTTGCTCTCCCATGGAAGAAAAGGTTAAGCTAAATTTAAATAAGCCACGTTGATCTCTACATTATTCATTCAGTCACTGATATATCACTGTCTTGATAATTTATGGGTTCTCAAAGCTACCGTGATGTTTACCGCCCATCCCAACATTTTCAGTAATCATCGATTAAGATGTCCCTTGGTTCCCAATTCATTTCAATTCTGATAGATTTGTAGAAATTGATCAAAAATACTATTCAATCATTGTTTCACGTGGAGCTTTCTGACCTCACTGCATGGTATCAACACTCATTTTGTGATGAAGTGGATGTCTCCAAGCTAAAGCTTCAGATATTAAAGACCTACTATTAATGTTAGCAACTATTTAATGCTGCAGCACTTGTAAGCCTACCTTTTTATGTTAGCTTTACATAAAATCTTTTTTTATTTAGTGACATAAGACATTTTGCCTTTTGTTTTAAAGCATGTTTTAAGCAATATTTTCAAATAGAGGAAAGAAACACAAGAACCTAAACACCATTTTCAAAAAGTTTTTAGGCACTGAGATCCATTTTCTGCGATGCATTTCGTCCTGATGCAATCACTAGAGCTTCTTTGAAAACCTTAGAAGCCTCAAATGCAAGGATTTACTAAATCTGCATCCAAGCGTCAGCATCGAGTCAAGCATTGCTGCTTGAGCTGCCTCTGAGTTCAGCGAATAGAAAGCAAGCTCCCACAGGCAACCCACCAACCTTAAGGTGTTTGTGAGGTAGCTGGAAAGAAACTGTCTTCCTGCGAGTACTCACATCTCTCCTTTGACCACAAAGGGAAGCAACTGTGACCAAAAGAGCAGTACAATGTGCAGTCAGCAATAGCAGAAATTTAAAAGACACTTAATAATGATGACTTGCAGCAAGCAACACTACATTAAATAGAGGAAAACATTTCCTCAGACAAATTAGAGTAATTTTTTAAGTGACTTGGGCAGTTGGAAGCTGGACACCACTTCCTTTCAATGAAACTCCACCTGTAGACACATTCGAGTGTAGCCCTGCTTTGTGTTACAAGTTCAAAGCATAAGATCAAAAAGTCACATTTTCAAGATTAAACTTGGCACTGTGAAAAGATTTCATCTCATCAAACTACCATCATCAAAGCTTAAAACCTAGCTTTCTGATCACTGTCCTAACACGTGTCCTCCTAATGAGACATCATATTCTTAACTGCACCATTCCTAGCCCCATGACTACCAGTGTAGCCCAGTCCTCCTCTTGCACACTCCTCCTCTCTCCTTAGTAAAGCAGAGAAAAGAAAGAAAACAATGCCTGAAAATTAGGGATATAACAGACCACCCAACAGCAGGTAGTCATAACAATGTATTTCCTCTGTCACACTTCCTACAATGAAATGATCATTAAAATCAATGATCCATACATAGATACTTCACATTTCACCCACAAGTATGATAGGGGGCGGAAAGGGGAAGGGATAGACAGGGAATGGTATTTTTGTAAGAGCATGGGGCACACCTTCTTTGTAGGTCTTAATGACAGCTCCAGATCTGCAAAAAACCTTTCATTGCTCCTGTTGAGTTTGTCAGCCATCTAGTACTGATGAAAACAGCAGCTTTAAAAAGCAAAAGAAGGCCAAAAGATTTGTGATAGAAAGAAGCGCTGAAGCTATCAGGAGTTCAGTGAGCATACAGAAACATGTCAATCATTGTCAGAAACTCAACAGATTAAAAAGGACACAAAAGCACAGTGAATGACAGCAGTGGGATGATCAGTTCTTTATATTGGCTGTTAAGCCACCAGACTGCTCGGAGTACCACCAATGGAGGTCCAGATCACTACTCCCTGTAGCTGATGGGATGGATATCAGGCTAGAAATTAGAATGGAGGCTGGCTTTGAAGGGCCCAAGAGGCAAGGAGAGAAATAGAAGTGTCTACAGCCACCAAGATCAAAGTATCATCTGTTCCCAGCTAAGAGGAGACTTTCTGGAAGGTCCAGGCAACACCTTGCCCCATCCCATCCCACGATTCACTGCGTGATGCCATCCATGAGGTGTGACTTGCTGGAAGGGGAGGACCTTGCTGTTGGGGTGGATGGCTTTCCCTGCCAGCAGCCAAAAAGGTACACCTGACAGAGCCTTCATAAGCAGTCACTGCAGGATGGAGAGAGGAATTTTTTCTTACTGCACTATATGCCAAATTGCTAAGGTACCTGTCACTCCAGGAGCAAAAAGTCTCTCTACTGTTCTCTGCCCTGCTTTGCAAAACCTTCAGTCACACACATACACACACAAAAAGACAGAGAAGACCCCTGGTCACAACCTGCCCAGGTACTCTGCTATGTTCAAGCTGCTAATAAATAATTGACAGTGGGTCCCAGAACAGACAATGTCACTGTTGGCCCCCATCAAGTACTAGACATTTGGGAAATTTGTGTTTGTGTTCCTTTTCTGGCTTTGATTTGATTTTCTCACTCCCTTCCCCCTCCAGTTGCCCTAAAGCTGTAAGAATAATATAGGATCTGTCTCATCCAGTATCTGTGACAAGCACAGCTCTGCACGCATGGCCATGCAGAAGCAAGAGGTCTCCAAGTCTCCTGTGTCTGGCTGCCGAGTGTGAATTAACTCCATCGCCAGGCATTGCATTTCCAAGAGAGAATTGCTGCTCAAGTAAGATCCAGGCTGCCCTTTTCCCCATCCTTCTTGTTTATTGATGGGCTTTATTTCCCTACGCGCTCTGTGCTGCAGCATTAAGGGAGGTAGCGGGAGAACTTGAGAGCTGCCTGCCTTGGTCAGCAATGGCAGAAAGGATCCTGGTACATACTGGCACTGTGCTGAACTCAGTGCTAGACTTCTTGAAATGCTAAGATACTTATTAAAAACCCCACCCCAGAACCTTCCTTTATGTTTTCTTTTGCTCTCCTGTTTATAACACCTAAGGATACTGTGAGGGTGGGGTGAGTGGTGCCAGCACCTTCTGGGAGCAGGATGGCAATGGCTTGGCATAGACTGAAGAATAAGTCTGCTTGTTCTGAAATGGCAAAAAGGGATTGTTCCAGCCTGGCACAGCCGGATATCATGAATCACAGACAGATTTTCCCCTGTGCTTCTGCCTGATTCCAAGCTTGTGTGTTTACATTTTCACCCTGCATGTCTCCTTGAGTATTACTGCAATGCAAGAAATCATGAAGAGCAGCACTGTCCTGTGGCTGGTGCCTCTGCCACCACTCTGCTGCATGTCCAAGGCTTGCTGTCCTACTCTGTCTTACCTGTCCCTGCTGCAGTTCATCTCTGGTCTAGAGCAGTGGTACTCTTAAGGTCACTAGATGGTGTTTAGTACTTCACAAGACGCATCCAGTGCCTCAAAACTGCAGCTTTGGGGATGTCTGGACTCCCCTGGAGCCCACAGGCAAAAGGAAAGGTGGTGCAGTCAGGCATCTGGATTTGATGCCCCAGAGAAACCCTCTCAGTTTAGCTGGAATTTCCCAAAGGTTTTCATGGCCTTAAAAGTGAGGCTGTTGCTAGGCTGAGTGCTGCAGATGGACATTTACATTTCAGTCTTTCTCTGCAGCAACAGGCAGGCACATGTGTTTGAGGAAAGCAACAGAGTGTATATGAGTGACCAGTTGTTCCTGACACAACTGCACTGCTTTTTCAGTCTCTGTTTGCTAATGGAACCTGAGAGCAAAAAAGACACTAATAGTTCTTCATTAAAGTCATCTTTTTTCTCTGTCTGTTTATTTCCATTTTTAAAAGGCCACCTTCATAACTCAGAGCAGCCTGCCCTCCTTGCTGTTACCAAAGAGAATTTCAAGCAGGCTTAGACTTTATCCTCTTTCCTGACTAATAGATCCTCAATTCCAAAACACCACTCTGCACTCTGCAGGACATGGGGAAAAATTGCAGCAAGGGGATGCTCAATAGGAAGAAAAGATCCGTGCTCTCCAGAAGCATAAATACTCAGCACACAGGCTGCAACTTCTGGCTCTCCTCATCTCAGCCTAAGATGTTTTGTTGCAAATTTATGATGCCATCTTGAGTACCAAGGGTAGCTTCCTGGCTCTTTTTTCGTTGTTGCATTTTTCCTAGCTGACAGATACCTGCCCATATCTTCTACTCCTGGCTCTGATTTAAAGTTGTCTTTGCCAGTCAAATTTAGCACTTGCTCATTCTAGATGACTGAAAGTAAGGCCAGGTGTGGGAAAGCAGCTTTGAGTTACATTGTGCAGCTTTTCTCTCTGTGTCTCCTGCCAAGGACACAGGGTAGTCATACTGGCTGCTTCCCATGATGTCTTTTGCAAATCTTTAAGAATAAATAAATAAATTAATTAATTAATTAATTAATGTGGGGAGTGCGGGGGGAGAGGGAGGAGGAGGAGGAGAATTCACTGATAGGGAAGCTCTTAAGCTGCAAATTCTTGTTTGTTTCATTTGTTGCCTAGGCCCCAGTTAATTCCAGGACAAGCCTGGATTAAGAAGTAATGGAAGTCATCTCCCACGTATACTTGTTAACCTCTGCTTAGGGAACCTGTGAACTGTGCAGGTGAGCAGAGAGAGGTTGCCCAAGCCACATGCCTGCCTAATGGGGAAGAATTCATTTCACAAGTGCATAAGAGAAGTAGAAAAGCAGTGGGTAAAGCAAGTAATCCCTTTCCTGACATGTGGCCAGGGGTTATGCAGTCTGCTCAGTCAAAATTTCCTAAGCCAGAGGTTATATGCCTATTTCTGCATTAATAGCCTTGGATGGAGGAATGTGTTCAACTGTCTGGGGGTTTTGACCCACAGCTAATTGCTAATACCTGTAACAGATGGTAAAAGGTCTGCTTTTCCTTACCTTTTCAATCCTGTTGCTGAACTGCTCCACTGGGTGCTCTCATCTCATGGTGAACTTCCTGTCTCAGGCTCTCCTTGGACAGCAGCAGTAGACATCAACTCTGGGCAAGGAAGACTGCAGGACTCTGCACTTTGGAACCCTCTGCATACTGAAAAAAAAAAAAAAAAGAAAAAAACAAAAACAAAACACAAAAACACGCAGCCCTGTGCTGCTGACTGCCATCATCAAGTGACAGTGCTGGCATGACACCCACCTTCATAGCGTGCACCCCTAATTTGGCATCAAAAACATACATACCTGGGAAGGGTGTGTTGTCTTGAAGGGTGTTAAAGAATCTAAGCCAGAAACCAAACTCCTTCAGCCATCTTCCCCTAAAGGACCAAGCAGAAATACCATTCCTTTCTCCATAGTGGTCCACTTGCCTGGTAGACATACAATTTCTTCCTTGAAGGGATGCCTTTCCTTCACAGCTGACAGAAGACGCCTCCAGAAGCTGTAAGGTGGTGCTCTATCTCCAACTGCATTGCCAATGCCTGTGTCTCTAGCAGGGGATCCCAGCAACCTGGCTTCCCTGACCTCTAATTCCACACAACTGGCTCCGATGTCCCAGCACCGGAGCAGCCAGTTGACAAGCTGCTCACCTCTACAGCAACCAAAATCTTTTTGCACACCGAATCACAGAATAACCTAGGTTGGAAGAGTCTTCCAAGATCACCGAGTCTTAACTCTGACCTAACACTAACCAGTCCTCCACTAAACCATATCACTAAGCTCTACACATCTAAATGTCTTTTAAAGACCTCCAGGGATGGTGACTCCACCACTTCCCTGGGCAGCCCTAACCAACGCCTAACCATCCTTTCAGTAAATAAATTTTTCCTAATATCCAACCTAAACCTCCCCTGGTGCAACTTTAGCCCATTCCCCCTCATCCTGTCACCAGGCACATGGGAGAACAGAACGACCCCCACCTCGCTACAGCCTCCTTTAAGGTACCTGTAGAGCACGATAAGGTCACCCCTGACATCTCCGCTGGTGTAGGTTTTGGTTAGTTACAGTTGCTTTTCCAACAATCTTCATCTATCTTCATCTTCATGTTTCTCTGATGTCCTGGCCTCATATTCTCCATACCCAGTCTTAGCAGGAGTTTCTCTGCGTACTAAATGACCTGACTCTCTATACCATTTTTTTCACCTTGGTTACGGGTGCAACCGACACTGGTACAGTTTGTTTCCCTGGCTCAGCCTTGGGGCCTGCTTTAGGGTTTGGAGTGGCCACTGGCCCTGTCTCAGGGGTTGAAGTGGCCACAGGGTCTATCACTGGGGTTACATTGGCATAAAATGCAGCTTGGTAAGAATAGGCCAAGCCTCAGCACGTTGAAGTGATTTCTGTATGTCTGCTACTGCCAGGGCGATGACACACCTTTTTCAAGCACTCTACCAGTTTAGGATTTTTTCAGTTGTTTGGGGGTAAATTTCCAAAGCACTGGAGGTGCCCACTGCTCTAGATGCCTGCCCATATCCTCCCACTTTCTAAGTACCCTGCCTCAGCACAGATATCTGGATGACACTCTTAAGTATTTGTTTAACCTTAGACAAAACCTGAGGTGCATTTGGGAGACACAACAATGAGAACATTGTGGTATGAACATCCCAAGGATATTTGAAGTTTTGGAAAGCTGCCATAACTCACCTGGAGGGGAAGAAAGGGAAAGTGAACAAGTGGCAAAAAATATCTCCTCTTGACCGCTCCATAGGTTGGCTCCCTGAAGAAAAAGCATGAAAGGTGTAATTATTAATAGTTTCTGAGGCAGAGTTCACAAAGTATGGAGTTGATGACAATGCTGAGTACAAATACCAGATTAGTCTCAAGGCTGGTAATTTTATCATATCGTAAACCAGTGTTACACAGTACAGCAAAATAATAACCCTGGTACCAACCCCCAGAAGTGATAAGCACGACAGGGAACACATGCACTAAGTAATGTGCTATATAACTCAATTCAGAAAAGAGGCACAGCAGACTTGAGATCACAAAAATCAGCATGGTGATTAGCAACTATTAAGCTGATGTAATGCTTATAAGAATCTTCTTTTAACACACTCTGGTCACATTTGTCACTGTCTCAACCCTTCAAGCCCCCCGTTGGGCACCAAAAGGACTGTTGTGGTTTAACCCGGCCAGCAGCTAAACACCACACAGCCGTTCACTCACCCTCCCCCCTCGATCTCTGGGATGGGGGAGAGAAACGAGAAAATGCAGCCTGTGGGTTGAGATAGAGACAGTTTACTAGGACAGAAAAGAAAAGAAAATAATAATAATAATGATAATAGTTCTACTTCTAATAATGTGTACGAAACAAGTGATGCACAGTGCAATTGCTCACTGACCAATGCCCGGCCTAAACCCGAGCAGGTGGCCAGGTGTCTCCCATACCCACGATGGTATTTTTGGAAGATGCTTCGTTTTGATTGGTTGGTTGCTTTTGCAGAAGTTGTTCTGCAAGTTAAATCCAGACAGAAAAAATCCAGACTTTTATATGGAAAGAATGAGCACCCCTAATCTGGGGTCAGTAATACACATACCTGGGAAGGGTGTGTTGTCTTGAAGGGTGTTAGAGAATCTAAGCCAGAAACCAAACTCCTTCAGCCATCTTCCCCTAAAGGACCAAACAGAAATACCATACTTATATTTCACTTCATTTTCCCTCTTCCATTTAACGTTAGTTGATTCCTTACAAAATACCCAGATATTTTTCACATATTTGTAAGCAGGGTACTACAGTCCCAGCCCATCTCTATCCAGCAGATGAGAGAATAACCATTCTGTTTTCTGCTTTACAGCCACTATAAGGAAACTCATAATTCAGCCTTCACGTACAGGAAAGTTCTGATGAGATTTAATGGAACTGTAAGTTCTCTTTATGTACATACTGGGAACTAAAGGCAAAGATGTGAATTCATTTGCTGAGGGACATTTACAATCCCTATCCACAAAATAAAGACAGAATGTTTCATGCTTTCTTTTTCTTCTTTTTGTGCTTTTTTTCAGAAGTCTGATGCTTGCTTCTACAAAATGTGAATAAATAATATGAGAAACATAATTTCTTTTAGACCTCTTGCAATACATAAGGTATATAAATATTTATTTTATAATGTTAAAGTACCCAGATTAATTTCCTGAGAAAAGTATACATATTGAAATTTTCTAAGTTGGCAAATACTCTAGCAATAAGACAATTAGAAAAAGTTCTTGTTCAGCTCTCAGAATCTGTTTCCAGCTTGGGAATCACAGAGCTGATACATTTGTTCAGACATGATCACTACAGCCAGAGAATGCATTTTCAGTGGGTAGTCTGCAGTCTCCAGTTGATTTCATGTCATGAAATTGTGTGTTGTGGCTCAACAGTCTGCATATAACTGCATCTACACTGTGCTTTCTGGGGTGGAGACAGCACCCAGACATGCCACTGATCTTGAGTAAAGGGCCTAAATCATGCAAAGATATGCAGAGATACGCTCTGCTCAATGGATAAGCTTAGATAAATGCATAAATCTGTTCCAGATTGTTGCTGGAGGAGTTCCATTAATATAGATTCATAAACAAATTAACTCTCCTCATCTGGAGGGGCCTGGTTTGCCACCGCTGCAATTTTTGAACTTTACTGTGTACTGAAATCACAGCAGTGTAAAAATAGAAGAAGAATGATGTTTCAGGCCTAGTTTGCTCTCATTTCCTATGAAAGTGTATTAATAGGTAATTTGTTTTATCCTTCAAGGCATTCAGGGGCAAGCATGACATAATTCCGAGAAGGATGATAAATTGCCAAAAGATTTGCAAGATAGGTTTCTGAAAATTGAAGAAGATGAAGTTTTTTAATGTAGTGTGGTAACCTCATGTTCTATGCTTAGTAGTCATGCTTGGGTCTTTCCATGGGGGGCATTCACTTCCTCATTATCTGTAAGTGTTTCTTTAATGTTAAATTTATTCTCCACCCACATTCTGAATTCCTAACATGTTTCATTAGAACATCATCTCTAATACCATTTAAATAAAATAATACATAACACATGATCTTTACGTATTCAAAACAGCCACAAGTAGGAGAGAATAGAATTTAGCAAGAATTTAAAAGTTTTTAAGACATTCAGCTTATTCAGCTTTTTTTTTTTTTTTTTTTTTTCCTGATGGGAATATAATGCTTGAGTGATAGGAGAGCAAAAGGTCTATTTGCTGCACAGTCCAAGAAATGGGTTCTACGTGAGAAGAGGTGGGAGGTAAAGCTCATGCTAACAAAGTACAGCTGGTGGTAATGTGACCCCAGAGCACATACCTCTTTGTCTGACATGACAGCAAAAGGAAATCTTCATCTTCATCCTGCTGCTGAGGGAGAGAGTCACAGAGATGCAGGCTCTCCTGCTCCTGTCCTTGCTGGGAGCACAGGAACACCCCCACACCTTCCAGACCAAGGCACGTATCCTGGTTGCCTCCGCTCCGGGTGATCCTCTGCGCTCTGGGACAGTCTGGTTTTGCCTGCACTGAAGACACAAGGGTAAGGTCTCTCCTAACCCTAGGTTCACACACACTTGTGTTCCCCTCCTGGACACATGGTCCTTGACAAACTGTGGAGCAGAATCCATGTAGGAGCCATTACCAAGGCAGTGTGAACAGCTGGAGAAGCAAGAAGCTGGAATAACTTCACGAGAAAAGGGGCACAGACTTACCAATATGTCTCAGATGATAGTGAAAAGCGTGTGTGAGAGCAGAGCCCAGACCTCAGGGGCTGGCCCCACCAGCAGTGGCAAGGAGTAGTCTGCAGCTCCAGGAGACCCAGTGGATGTCCTCATGCTGTAGAGCTGGAAGAAAAGCTTTTATCCAAGGCTAAAATAGGCCAACTAGCACAAAGTTCAAATGCAGTGCAGAGATTACCCATGTTACTTACTTGCTGCTGTTTTTCCATGTGTTTATGCAGGTCTGCCAAATCAGCCACATTCCAGAGAGGGAGATTTGGAGAAAAGCAGGGATTTAACATCACATTAAGAAGCTACTTATTGAAACAGTGAGATGCCGACTGAAACTTGGCATGAAATGAAACTGACTGCATCTCATTGCCTAAATGCCTAGCCTAATAATGGTGTTTATCTGTTGAGTACAATGCAAATTTGAGTTGCAGGAGACAGCAGAGACCTAAAGTACGGGGTGTTCTGCAGAAAGCTCAAGTTATTTTCAACGCTTTAAATTTGTGAAGTGGTTTGCAACAGTCACTGGGATGTAATAGTCCTATTAATGAAGGCCTGAAAAATCTTCCTTTTCTGCTGAGCCACAAAACTTTCTGAAAAGCATAAACAATAATAGCAAGAATGATACACAGTTATATTTATTTTAATTACTATTATTGCTTCAACCATTATTATTTTCACTCAGGAACCAAACTGTGACTAAAACATCATACTTGAATGTTATCATCCTCTTCAGTATTTTAAAGGTGCCCATTAATGCTGGTTTTGGAAAGATGCATATCCCACAATAAAACACATTCCCAATTGCTGATTTGCATGCTGATTTAATGTTCCCTCTGACCTTCTGCCCTCCTGGGATCCCCCACATGCTGCAAATGATTTTGTACTCCAGATTTTCTTCAGCTTCTTCTACATCTGCCAAGTCTCATTTTGGCTCTTCAATCAAATTTCAAAAAATCTGGGAACGACAGGTCAGTAAGTCTAACCTCTGTCAATGGATAGCAATTGGAGCAGCTTGCTTGGGATGCCACGAGGGACCAGGACTGGGGACCAGGACTGGGGACCAGGACCCAGTATTTTTTTTTAAATGAACATAAAAGCCAATCACAGAGACACAAACATTAGGAATATCTGGTCTCTGCTGCTGCATTTCATGTTTAAACACATTTGTTTAATTTTATGGAAAGTTTACTGCAGCATGTTGGAAATACCCATGTGTTTTTCTCTATTACACATAATGTTTTATGCAGGTGAAAAATAACTTATTATGTGGGACAACTTGTTACTTGACATGCGAAAAAACATATTCCATTCATAACCACACATCTCATGTCCTGCTGTGAGCACAGCTCTGCTGATAAATTCAAAACCCATCTCTCCTTTCTCACACAGAAAAATAAATAAATAAATAAATAAAATAAAGCAAAACTTGTTTCTGCTTCTATTGAAATGTCAAAACTTTCCATGACTTTGATAGCTGCTAATAGTTTCAAGCACCAGCTTCTCCACAGAGCGCATTCTCCAGGCTGTTCTCCAAAGGCTGTTCTCTAAAGAGTAAGCTGCAGGTAACAGAAAGTAAATAAATGCACAAACACAACTTTGCATTAGCAGCTGCCTCCTGCCTACCTTTCCATTGGCACCGTGTGGTCCTGTTACCCCCTAGGGCATGGAAGCTGCATTCAGCCCTGTGTTGACGAGGGTACATTTCCCTCGTGTGTAGGAACGCCTCCTTTCCGTGGTTACCAAATCCTGACATCCTTCTTTAAAGGCCATGGGTACTTCATCCCACTTCTTGAAGAAAGGGTCTCTAAAGCTGTGCTCTCCTCCTGTGGAGAAGCGGAAGCCACAACAGACTTTTTTTTACTCATCACAAGTACCACCAAAAAACTTTCTCTTTTTTGGTGCCCTTCTCCCAAGCCCTTCCCCAGTGACCACTGAACCTCTGAAGTACCTTCCCACTTCAGCCTACCGAGGTATCTCTGCTGCAATCCTCTGATAACCAATTTCCTAAACGCTCCTTGACATTCAGATGCATTCCCAGATGTAAATGTTGATAGCAATCAGTTTCAAACCCAGCCTTTGCCCTGGCAGATCATTAGCCTGTGAATAAAACATGGAGATAGATACCTGGATTTCTGATCAGCAGTAGGTATGTTGATGACTTTCATGTGAGGCACAAATTGTGAGTGTGACAGGACTCATTATCTATAAATCACCGGTTGGATTGTGGTTAACTTCCCGTGGTAACAGAGATGAAACACATTCTTTCTCCCTCATTAGCTGAGCACTGACAAAGCACTGCAGGGATCTTTCTGCTGCACAGAAAACATCTGCCTGGATTCAACTTCAGGAGGTCTCTCACAAAATCGTTTCATCTGAGGTGTCACCTGCACAGACAACCCTGAAACACAGACACTTCACACTGGTCCAAATGTCCCAAGCACCAAAAACAAAACTTCCACTCCATCACACACACACACAGCCTTGGGTCACACAGGTGCTTGACTCACACAGCTGCCAAAGGAGCATTCAAGTGGGATTTCAAAAATATGGCCTCATCTTCTTCTGAAGAGGTTTCATCTTACCCCCCCACTCTCAAAAAGGTCAATCCATCCCAGCACTTTTCTCTCTGGCTCCATCACAGCCTCACCCTTCTGCACTAAATAACCTGGAAATTTCTACAACACTGTCAAATTCAGGACAAAAATGCTTTGGGTTCTCAGTATGCTGGAACCTTGGCTTTTTATCAGCATTTCTTTACAGTTTCTCCTACCATGTGACAAGGGCAGGAAGACCATCAAGGCAGGAATTACACGTTAGCAGTGGCTTCCAGGGCTCTGGAATGAACGTCATGCTGCTCCTTAGCTGAAACACACAGAGATAATATTGCTGTACAAGGAGACCTGCACCCTATTTGAATTCATGAATTCACACATTAAACAACCTGAAACCTTCTAAGAGCATTTCACCCTGAAAATAAATCTTTAGGATACCCACAACTCAGAAAATCCACAAAAAAATCAAGGACAGATGCTCTTTTTCAGAGAAACAGCAGAGGATTTGAATGATCAAAGAAATGGATGGAGAAGACAAGGCTGTGAGGTAAATGCTTGTGATGCTTGATCATGATTTATAATTTTTTTTTTACAGATTTTTTTTTAAACTCTCCTTCAGCCAAACCCAATGAGCAGACATTTAATGCCTTTCCAAAGTTCTCCAATGGAAACCTCCTTACATTTCTCCTAATTTCTCCCTATTTTTTGGTATGTTCCATATCAGGGTTTAATAATATGATGCATGCTTACCCAACACTGGACTTGATGACCCAAGTTCACATCTGGTCCCACATTTCAGCATGTCATGTTCCTGACAGTTTCAACAGGCTGCACGAATAACCCCAATTAATCTCTTGAAGGATGAGGAAGAAGAGGGCATCAGATCCCTGCAAAGTGCAAAAGCAGTCAAAATACTAAAACCTTGAAGGGGATAAACATCACTCTTTTCCTGACCTTGAAACCTGAGAAATCCCCAATCCAACTGAAAATTGATATAAGAGATTTTCCTTTTTACTCCTCCCAAAAGTGAAAACCCAGTTGACAGGTGTCACAACATCCTGACTGCTGCCTGGCCCCCAGGGATCACAGGCAATGTACTTACTTGGCAACATCCTGACTGCAGGTGGCAATTCTCACTCAAAGGAAACCCCACACCAACACTTGCTCAAGGTCCAGTGTGGAGGGCAAGCAAGGTAACAGCTGGCAGCAGTGCCCCTCAGTTGCATCTGTAGAGAGAAAAGCTCACACAGTAACTTGAAGGCTACACTACAGTGCAGATAAATCAAACTTGGCAGAATACATCCAGTGCTTATCTAATAACAGCCTTCTTTCTCCATTAGGTGGTTTTAAAGTATTTATTTTTTCCCCCAATTTTACATGAAAATAAAAAAAATAAAAAAAAAATAAAAAATAAAAACAGGAATCCCACTTCTCCTCATAGAATGCACACACAAAAATTTCATGCAGGTCTAGCAGTAATACTTTCAATTTCAAGAAGAGTTCTAGGAAAATAATATCTGTCACTCATATTCATGTCAGCTTCTCTATGTTTTTCTTGAAGCTTCTCTTCTTCCCGGTGCATCCTTCAGGCCACCATTGTCACTGACCTGCCAAGGTATAAAATCAGGAGTGAGTTTCAAAAGACAGTTGACAAAACTTTTCCTGTCCAATTTGAGATTTTTTGCAGCTTTCTCAGAACTCTCTTGGAGAAACCCTCCCTAGGAGATAAACACAGCTTGTACCCAAAACTCAAATCTTCTTGGAAACTCCCATTTAACTTTTTCTTCATTTCCTTTGTGTGTTTTTTGTTTGTTTGTTTTGAGGCTCTGAGGTTACTTGTAGAGAGATGATTTTTAATATTACAACTACCAGGAATGGTAGAGAGAAACACAGATTTTTACTATTTAAGGAAATCAAAGAGCTAAAGGGATTTCCCTCAGTTACTTATATTCTCTCCCTGACACAGGTCCTAAAATCACAAAATCATACTGTGAACAAGCTCTAGTTTCCTGCTCATGCTGCTTCTTTCCCCATATAGTTTTCCATACTACTGAGCAATTCTCCCACTTTCATGATTTCTCACTGTGTTCCCCACAAACACAGAAGAGCTCCCTGCTGTGCTTTGTATTTGGTCACTCTTCAGCTCCCATCTCATCTGGGCACCAGCCACTCTTCTTTCTACATGACTCATTTTACAGCCAAGCCCTTTTTTACTGTTTTGCTTGATTTCCCTCCCCCTCGTTACAATTTGACCCTTCCTCTTTTAAAAAACACTTTTCCTCCCAAACTGTCTCCAGTTAAGTTAGAGATGGCAGTGGAATAAATTCTTTCTTTCTGCTTGCAATACACAAGACTTTTGTTAACATTACCTCAATATAGCATTTCTTTTCTTTGTGCCTGTCAGTTCCAGTTTATCATCGCCTCTATAAATCCTGGCTCCCTTGTCCTTCTCAGCAGCACTACCACCCCTTTAGGATGATTATGAACTCAGTGGTAGACTACCAACTACTTAAAGGTAATAAAAGAGCTGTACTACACTTTATCTTGAGCTCAGAATATGTTGGGGTATCTAATTTTTTATTGGTTTTACTTCCCTCTTTTTTCTTCCCCCCCCCCCCCCCCTACTTCTGACAGCTGCTTGCAACAATAGCAATGATAACAACAAAGCAGTTGAAAATGTTATTTTGATTTAATGAGCCTCTATTCTGTAAAATAGTCAACACTTCCCACAAATAACTGCAGTGCTTCCTGTAAGACTATTAGAGTAAAAAAAAAAAAAAAAGTTTGATAGTAGCAAGTCTTTTTTTCTCCATCACTGCTTGTCCTTTGGGGACTGATGGAAGAACACATTGTTTGACAACTTATAAATCTACTGCACTGCGTAAAAGACTGATAATTTCTATGGTAGCAGAACAGGATCTTTTATCTTAAAACAAAGGCCCTCATTTCTCACAAGATGACAAAATGTTTTCACTATGTAACAGTGGTGAATGGTGTTTCACCATTTACGCAGGTGCCCAAGACAAAAAACTCCCTTCACAGATACCAGGTCCCAAACAAAGACTGTTTTGTCAGGAGACAAAATGTCAGGAGACAAAGTAAAGATCTGGAGATCATTCAGATTTGAGAGAATTTGTACTGGAATTATCAGGAGTGCAGGAGGATGATAATTTTAGGGTTAGGAACACATAAGGAACAAAGACCACCACTCTGATTTCCAGAGCTTGCAGGTAAAGCATTGTAAGCACCAAAGCCATTCCCACAAAAATAAGTAGGAGGCAGGAGAAAGCCTAAAGGGCCAGCCACAGGAAAACCACATCTTCCACACATACAGGCAGTTTGACAATGATGTGTCTTTCACATCACTGGTAAGACCTAAATGTTAATTCAGTGAGATTGAACTCACTCACTGACTATACATACACATTTTCATAGACAAGCACATTTTCACATACAGCTTTTCTTAGTTTCATGTGCATATGATGCTGAAAATCTCAAAAAAAAATATTCAGTTGTAATAAAAAGCACACTCAGCACTGAAAAATACAGTGTAACCTTCAATAACTTAGTTTCATGACAGGAAAGCAACTTATTTCTTTGTCTGAACATTAAGGGTGAACCCTACCCCCTAACACCCAGTCACAGACATTTTAGGCAGTCACAATGTACTTTTTGCCAAAAAAGATCCAAAAATGGGGCTACCACACACCCAGTCAGACATTCTAGGCAGTCACAATTTACTCTTTGCAACAGAGATCCAACGATGGGGCTGCCGCACAGCCCCCATTCAGAGCCATTTTAGGCAGTCACAGTTTACTTTTTGCCAACATTGATCCAACGATGGGGCTGCTGCACGCCCCCCATTCAGAGCCATTTCAGGCAGTCACAGTTCACTCTTTGCCCACAGAGATCCAACACTGGGGCTGCCCCACGTCCCCACACACTCACTGTCTGCCTCCGGAGCTTCGCCCTCGCTTGCTCCTAATAATGTAGCTGAATGTCACTGCCCACGCACCGAACTAGGAACCCCGGAGCCAAGCACCGGCACAGGCCGCGAAGAGTAGCCGGGGTTTACCTTGACGTAGCGGGAAGCAGAAAAACGCAGCGCCCCCTTCCGGAGCTCCGGAGCCGTGACGGGACAAGCGGCGTACCTTTCGCCGCGATAAATGCGGCCTTTCCTGGAGCCGGGCGGACCTGGCAGCTGTTCGCAAGGCCCATCCTGAGCTGGGTCTGATAACTGAGAATAGGATGGGTGGGAATGGCACAAAGCTGTGCCAGGGGAGGATCAGACTGCATGTTAGGAAAAATTTCTTTACAGTGGAGGTGGTCAAACAGTGGAAAAGGCTTCTAAGTAAGGTGGTTGATACACCATGACTGTCAGTGTTCAAGAGACATTTGGAAAATGCCCTCAGTGATATTCTTTGATTTTTGGTTAGCCCTGAAATAGGCAGGGTTGTTTTTTTTTTGTTTGTTTGTTTGTTTTTGTGTTTTATATTTTTGTTGTTGTTATTGTTGTTTTTATTTGGTTGGTTTGGTTTGGTTTGGTTTAGTTTGATTTGTTTTTTGTTTTTTTTTTTTTTTTATGAAGGCATGATTTTTACTTTGTCTCCTTGATAACTTAAGATTTATAAAGTAGAATTTTAATGGATGGTTTAGATAGATCTAAGAACAGGGTAAAGGTGGAATTTGATGGAAGAGAGACAAAGATACAGGACACATGTAGAAGTTTCTACTTAAATATATAAATATAGATATATGAGATCCTGTAAATTAAGATTTCTCCAGTCACCAGAATGAAGCACTGACTTTCTGGGCTTAAGGGTCTTCAATTTCCACCCTTTTTCTGCTAGACAGAAAAAAAAAAAAAAAACTTTACCAAACTTTCAAGATATATATGTTCAATTATTTTTGTGTGCTAAAACCTCATTGCTTCATAGCATCAAGGCAGGCACAGGTCTCCCAGATGTTGTGCCACAGCTGCCTACCCCATACAGAAATCTCAGGCATCCTACCATCACCCAAAATAGACTTAAGTTTCTGGCTTAAGGAACTGGAATGAACTCTACCCTGTCTCACATGCAAAAACCTGTCCCTGAAGACTTTTATCTAGTGGTCTTAATCTGGAGCTGAATCCTATAGAGGCAAGTTTAAGATGTTCAAGCATAGGTCTCTAGAGACATCCAAGACATCCACATAGGGCTGCCAGAGGTACCTCAGGACCTATAGAAAAGTCATGGTATTCTGGAGTACAGCTGCAACTCAGGTGGGTTATGCACAACATCACTTAATGTTGCGCAGTGCAGAATAGAAATACCCATTTTAAGTACTGTGTGTCCAGGTGATCAGTCAAGTTAAGCTCAATCAGTTTATTGATTAAGTACCTAAAACATATATAGTCAGAGAGACAAAATTTATGCTTCCAAATCCATAACTTTTGGTTTGGTCACAGGTGCTGTAGAAGCTCGAAGCAAAGCCAGATAAATATGCAGAAATCACTAACAGCATTTATCTTCACCGTTGATTACACTTAACAAACTTTCCATCACGTCACTTAATTCCCGCCTGCCTTCTTCAGAAGCATAAATTAGAATGTCAGCTACAAGAACGCCCTTCAGAAACTTTCCTTCAGAAACGACCAGAAACAGAGCATTCCTGAAAAGGAAAAAAAAAGGGGGGGGGGGATGGAAAGTAGAAAAGAACACAGAATACAAACCTCATCTATGTTTCTGTGTTTCCTATCAATAAAGATGGGAATCAACAGCTTAAATGAATTGTAAAAATATTTAATATTTACTCAAGTTCCAGACCTAACTAGTAAAGCATTATAGAAGTTTGGTTCATTGCTTGTCCAGTCAGTACTAACCCTTTATCCTAATAAACACACATTCTAAAATCAACATGTAAGTAATAAATGAGCCACCAGAGCTCTGAACAGGTTAGTTTTGATGTCAGAAACAGGCTGTTCATAATCATACAGAGCTTTTCATGAGCAAGCTGATTTGCTCCTCATTGGCTTTTCAATTTGTGCTCTTTGTTTATAGCCATCTCAGGCACTGTGCAGCATAGACATAGCTATAGAACAAGCTACCTTGTGGTACCATCCCAAGACACATCTCCTACAGTACAACCAACATCCCATTCGTATCTTATTGAAGTCAAAGGCAAATTTTTCATTGATGCCTGTGTTTATTGCTTTTGTTTCCAGGTTTTCTGTGTTACTTTATATGCCACAGAGGGATGGTGTTGTGACAACAGATGTTTTCTGAGTTCATCAGTTAGTGCTGCATATTCCCACTTGAATCCCTGGTTGTTGCTTTTATCCAGCTGTCTGATTTGTGCATTTCTAAGGCATTCATCTATAGCAGCATCAGTTGATCTGGAAATGATTAGAAATGGAACAAACACCCATGTTTTGTATTGACTTTTAAAAGCAATTCTCCTCCTCACACTGAGTGAAGTGATGGTAACCATTGGGCACAGAGCCATGCAGGAGCAGAATTAATCTTTTATGCCACAGGATTATGTCAGATGCCAGTGACCTTTATTAAAGCACCAACATATGGGAAATATGACCTCAGAGGAGAGATTGAAAGAGGTAGCACTGTTTAATCTAGAGAGTAATGAGATACATGACAACAACATTCAAATATGTAAAAAGTAACTTCAGTGAGCAATCTGTTCTCCATAAGCCACTTGAGAGATGACAGGAAATATTGAGCTTAAAGGGCAACAAGGGAGGTTTAGACTGCATGTTAGGAAAGTTCTCCTCAGTGTAAGGATAGGGAAGCATTGGAAAGCTGGGGAAAATTGCTCACAGAGGTTGCCTGCCCAACCTATCAGAGAAACATTTCCCAAGAAGGTTCATGTCAAACCACTCATGTTTGAGGGCAGCCCACAAGACTGGATGGCCAAGAGAAAGTTTTTCCAATACCATCTTCTAGATTTCTAGGACGATGTGGTACAAAGGCAGGAAGGAGAGGATAGCAGATCTGTAACATCTTAGTATTCATGTGAAATATGTTCCAGATGTTCCCCATGGAGAAGGCTGAGGCTATATATATGTACCTACTTGTCATTCCTCCCTCTGCATGGACAGGACAAGTGCAGCTGGAGAACAAGATCCACTGCCAAACTCCACTGACTTGGACATAGATTTACATTGCGGTCTAGTGCCAGATCTAAGTTACAAGTTAGACTTGAACTTTATTAACAAAGAAATAATTGAGGAGCAATTTTGCATATATGTTAATAGGGAGGGTATGTCTTTAAAGAAAATGTAATCTAAGATTTTTGTGATGGGTTTCTTAGTACTGTTGCTTTTTGTCATGCAGCTGGCACATGCGATCTTAGCCAGGAAACTGCTGAATGTTGGCAAATTCACAGCAGAAGATAAGCTCTACCCCAGCAAATGTTTCATGTTATCTAGGTTTATCTTTCTTCCTGAACATCCTTAGTAAACAAAGAGGGACAAAATATAGATTCTTTGTCAAATTCTTGAATCCAGTTCCTGTCACTTTCCAACCGGACTTCCCTTTGGAAAAAAACAATAAGCAAACTTTTGTTATTGATATTGCTGAGCTGGATCTGAACCAAGCAGGTGCCCTGGTGACATTTGAGTAGCAGTGATTTTTGTTGTTGTTTTTGAGTATGACTTTGAAGCAGCAAGATTCAGTGCTCCACATCTCTTATTGATTTTGGCTGCTGAATGTTTTATGACAAGGAGTTGCCCTGCATGAATTCTGAATAGGAGATCAATAGACTTCTTAGGATGTCATGCTGTGTTTAGCTGACTGACGCACTTCCTCTTCATTGCCACCGCCCCTGCTAACCCTTTCCCCTCAACAACCCATTCAAACTTGTCTATTTTCCACGTGTATTCTCTGAATGGTCTCACCTGAGGTGTTATAACCTTTCTGATGTGCATTCTGATAGATTGGACACTCAGTTTGCCTGTAACATTTCCTATTAACAATAAAATTAGCACTAGGGCACAGTCTGCAGGGAGGATAAAAGTGAGTTCAGAAAGAACCTGCTTTCCTTCTGTCTTTGAAGTTTCCATCCCAAGAATGCTTTCCTAGAAAATAAACCATTTGCATAAACAGTACAGCGTTTCTTCTCTTTTCAGAGGCATATAGGTTTATGTCTCATCTTTTTTTGGTAATATTGTTAGGGATTTCACTGGACTACAATAGTCTAAATCAATGTTCTTCTGAGCTTCTAGAAACAGCTATGCCATTTCTCATGTTTAGTACCCTCAGCTGTTCTGGGACTGGGCACAGAAGTGCTGTAACCCATATGGAGAACTCCATTCTCTGGGAATTGGAGGTCTAGTTCCTTCACACCTGCCCATCCATCTCTAAACTCAGAATATGGTCAGTGCAATGGTAAAAGAGATATGAAAAGAGTGTCAGAGATTAGGAGGAGGCACTTTCTCTGAGAATTGGATATAGATCATGAAACCAACACATCAAACAGTCAGTGCTTGATGTAACTCACTGCAAAAAGTGTTCACCACAACAAAACAGTACTAGTCCTAAAACTTGCTCAGCCATGCCATAGCTCTAAGGAAGCAGCAGGCAAGTGCAGCTGTGGCTCCTGGAGGTCTCGGATGAGCAAAATACCACCCCACGCACCCCCTCCAGTGAGAAGACAAGTTGTAAACCCACATTTCTAGTGCTTTCCTACATTGCTTTTTTCTCATCTTTGCTATTTCCCCTTCTCATAAGCCAGCTCAACCACACTCCCTTTATTCTCCAGAGAAGCAAAATTCAATTCTGAGTCATTGCCTTGAGTCAGTTCAGATTCAGCAATTGCCGATCAGATTAGATTTTAAGGGAGAAACACTTTTAACTCCCACCACTGAACTCTTCAGTTCCCTCCTGTTTCTGAATAGGATACATTTTGGTTCAAAAGCTACATCTGAATTTATGAGCAGTGAATAAATACACAAATGAACTTTTTAAAAGAATCAGTTCCAAAAACTCTTGTCCTATTCTGTTACATTTATAGTGGAGAAGGGATTAAGCAATATAGCTCAGTTCCTATCTCAAATGGCTATCTAGGGTCTAGATACTAGTGAACTTAATCTAAAAACTATTAATGAAGAAATCAATAAGTCATTTTAGGGACTTTTGTGTTAATTAGCTCCTTCAAAATAAAGGGAAAAAAAAAAAAAAAAGGAAAAAAGAACATGAATCTCAGGAAGAAGGAATCTGTCAGACAAACACATCAGAATACGCATCTAAGTATATCTGTTCTGTGCCATTTCCAAGAGTAATAATTAGTCAATTGTCATTAACTGCAGCTGCAAATTCCCTCCTTCTCTCTGTTGTCAATTGATCATCTTTTTCCCAAAAGGAAACAGAGTAAGGAAAGAACACTGTTCCAAATGATTCTTATAGGACATGTTTTTACTTTCCCAGGAGTAGCACCATTAAAGCTTTCATATAATTGAATATTACACAAATGATTATACTGACATAAGACAGTACATATCAACAGGCATATACAATCATTTTCAAATCTCTCCCCAAAACAGATTTTAATTTTCCAGCCAGGCTGTACTAAATAAATAAATAAATAAATAAATAGTCATCATCTGCCCCAATCTTATGGGCAGAATAGAAACAGCAAAACTAAAATCAGGCAAGATTTTGTGTTCAGTTAAATATTTACCGTTTATGAAAAAATGTTGACTTCCTTTAAAAATATGTATTTTTTTAATGTCTTGAATTTTCCAGGTACTAAAACTACAATATTTTGTTCTTTGTGACTACCAAAAACAAAATTTTTTGAGGGTTTCATTTGTGAAAAAGTAAGAACATTAAAGAACATTTTTATTTTTTTTCTCATTTGACCTTTAACCTTTAAAATCTCATATTCCCAAACAGTTTTATTTCCAGTAATCTCAATAATTTCCCTTTCTATCAGCCATTCCTGTTCCATCAAGAAGTGGGTGCTTGGGCCCTGGAGAAATCTGTGCTGAAGCTGGCTGAAGAAAAGGCAGCATGGCAAAGACATCTCAAGAAAAAGTAAGAACCAGGACTGTTGACAATGTCTGTCACTCTCTGGATATGAAAGAGACAGTGCAAAGGACTCATCACTTCAGTTGTGAGAAAGAAATAGCATCAGTTCCAACTACCATAACACTCCAGCTAAACCCAGACCATGGGTAATGCATACAGAGCTTTTCAGGTATGGAGACTAAAAAGGAGATTACCAAAAGCTTTTAGCAGCACATTAAAAACTGCACGTGTACCTTTTACTTTAACCAATGAGAGATGTTTCATGAGAACTTCATAGCATTTCCATCCCTTTTTACTACACTTTAGTGTTTCTTTGTTTATCAGGAAGGCACATTAACTGATTTTGGGAAAGGAAGGAGGACAGACACTGGTGGTGCAGAATCCCTGAGAGTTCAGGAGTAACTTGCAGTGGCCTCAGTGTGTTTTTTCACTCTTTTACAGCAATCATGTTGAAGTCCCACATATACTTTGTAAGAGTACTCACTTCAACTAAAAAAGTTTTATATTCACTTAAATTTCTTAACATAGCTTGAGTGTTACTCCATTATTTCTGTGATAAACACACACAATGCATTTGTTAGGCAACAGATGAAGAATGAGAGCATGCTTCGGAGTCTACATTGTTTTTTCTGCTCTTCAGATTAATACCTTTTGCTAGCTTTAATGCTTTAAGATCAGTGTAATCAAAACTAATGGGAACTGGCAGAGAGTGTACAAAAGATACCCTTCAGATCAAGAAGCATAAACTAAGCATAAACTCCAAACTTTTCTTACATGTTAATTGTCCTCAAGTGTAAAACAGCATTTTCTGAGCTAACCAATTCCCTGATGAAATCTTTTAAAGTCATCTCTTTGTAAAGGAGCTAAACTGTCTCTGGTGCGTATAATTGAAATGGAGCCTGTTCTCCCCTTCTCTACAGAGATTTGACCAATCACTCTGCTAGAGATAAGAATGGCCTCACACAACAATTCTGCTCTCCCGCACAGAGCTCTCAGAGACGCTTTGATATTCTTTGATATAACTCTAAGTCTCAAAATCATCCATGCTTTTAATCTCTCTTCGGGGACTTTCTACAGACTTGAATATAAAGAACAACTGATATATTCAGGCAGATATTTACAGTGTCATACTTTATGGCAAGCCTGAGACTTCCCAAACTTTCTCTTGAAGCTGAAAGACCACCATCTATGACTATTAATGGGAACCAGTTGTCTCAGTACCCCACAGAGCTTTGCAGATTATCACTGGAGTCCATTGACTTCTAGGAATTCCCTGCTCTTTTCCTTTCTCTCTCCATTTGTTACCATCTCAAACAAGTTGAAATCATGGAACATATGTCTTTTCACCACAAAATGCTTTTCAAATGATATAGAAAAATTCTATCCATGTAGAAAAGTGTTTACTTAACTAAATTTTTAAATTTCCTTTTCAGAAATATATATGTATTTTTGAAATTTTGAATTTTTTTTAACATTACTTAATGTAACAAACAAATGGCCAATATATCTCCTTGAATCTTTAAAAAGTGGCAGAAAATTGTGAGAGTGACCAGTGTTACCCGAAGAGAACTTTGACAAATATAAATCCCCTAGCTTACGGGTTTGGGAAAACTGTTTCATGTTTTCCTCTCCTTTAGAAAACATTAAAAATTTCTTTGCCATCTTTAACACTAGAAATTATTTCAGTCATAATTTATATGGAAAAATCCTTTACTATTGGTGAAAAAAAATAAAAGACACAATTGTTTCAGCTGCAAACCAAGTCAACTAGTATTGACAAAAGCACAAGAAAGAACATACAAGACATAAATTTTCCCTAAAAGAAAAAATATCTTCATTTCAGAGTCTCAGAAAGAAAGTTCCTGCCTAATAAATAAATAAATAAAAATCTAGTTTATTACTTTGTGGAATCAAATTTGCTTGGGTATTTCAGTAAGGTTTGTAGAATGAAAGGCTTTTGGACTTTCCTAGAATTTAGAATTTTTTGTCATCTGAAGTCACCAACTTTTAACAATTAGATTGGTGTTCATCATGGTTCCCTGAACATTCAGCATATTCTGAATATTCTGAAGCATAGGAGAAATCATATTATAGAGTTGTTTCTTCATCTCTACTGATATTCTTGGAAAAGTTTGGTGAGCCTTAGATAGGATGGATAATATTGGACTCTTTCAGGAAAACTAGCTAAAATAGGAGTGAAAGAGAGGGGAAAATATATACATATATTTAAAAGATGAGAAACAAAAGGGTAGGGGTTGAAGCTGGATTCTCACAAAGATGGGAAACCAGCAGTGAAGTTCCACAAGGGTCTGTGCTAATATCTATGCTACTAAACATATTTATAAATTTTATGGAGAAAGAGAAGCATGAAATAGCAGAAGTTTGCTAATGACATGAGCTATCCAAGGTAACAGGGAAGAAAACATATTGTGAAAAATTACAGAAGAGCTTTAGGAAATTAAGTGACTGAAATAAAATGATAGGTGAAAGTTAATGTGAATAAATAAAAAAGAAATATTAAATGGTGCACGGGGGAAAAAAATCAATGGAAGCCTGAGCTGACCATTACCATTCAGGAGCAATACCTCGAAGGTATGACAAATAGTCCCATGAAAACATCATCTCAGTGCTTCACTCCTTGAAATGTGTGGTGCAGTTCTGTCCTTTCACAGCTGAAAATACATAAAACTGGAAAAGATTCTTTTCACACTGCATTCTAGACCTGGGGAACATGTTTCCAAAGAAAGCTTCAAGTTCCTACAGGTTTAAGTGGAGACTGGACATGTGCTTAAGGGATATATCCATTGAGAGTTACTGAACAGACCAACCACAGGAGACTGAGGCAATCCCAAACTCTGAAAAAGATGGCAGAATATCATTTAAGTATCGTACTTGTTTGTGTTACGCTTACTCTTTTTCAAGCACCTGCTTAAGTACACTTCTGGAGTGAGTATAATGGGACAGATAGATTCTCTATGGTCTTTGGTGGGCAGCTTTTCAAATGAGTTTAAAGTCAGAAGCTGGTTTTGATGGAAGCTGATGATAGAGGTATGTGCATGGATAGCATATAGTGAAACAGAGGACCTGCCGCACTGCAGTAATATAAAGCCAGACACTTTCTCTCCTCTATTTTAATGTTGTCTCCCTTTCTAATTTACTTCTAAATTCAATGGGTCTACTAAGACTCAGAATTTCCGTTGGGAACAATGACAGCATAAATATGTCTTACAAGATTTCTTGACAAGCAGTCCCCGCCTATGCCAATAGCCTTTCATTGGCAGCATCAATTCTTATCTCATTTACTGGAAAGTTTTTGCCCTGAAAAGCCATTGGAATCAATAAAACTGGAACATCAAGAAGACTTGTAAAATTCAGCTGGTTAGTAGAGACAGTTCCTTACAAACTAGCAAATTCTAAATATCCTTTATTTTAGGTTCTTACATTATTTTAATTTAAAATACTTATAGAAAAGAATTTTCTCAGATGACTAAATTCTATTGAGTGTAATTCATTTCAAATAGTTTTTACAGAAAAAAATGTTACATCTACTGAAGACTAGTTAGTCCTCCTGTTATTAACCTGGGTCTGGTTCTTCATTTGTCTTATTCTATTTTTATTCCAATAAAACTCTGAATGACTTATGTAGTTGTAGGGATGTAGTTCAGTTCAGCTCCAGTTGATTTACAGTGAGAACAGTGCACAAGTGTGTAACATAATCATTACAGAGAGACTTGAAGAGAGTTCACATGAAGCTCTATTTTTAACACCTAAATTGACAGCAAATGCAATCACTGAACCTCAAAAAGGAGATAAAAAATCAAGCTGCAATTTAAATAAATGTCAAAGTTAATATTTTCCAACCAAGCTGATTTCTTGTTTGAGTATGCAAGCCCAATGTGGTGGCAACTTGTTAACACCACCTGATGGAGCAAGATAGTATGAAGTCTGCAAGATCAAGGAGCTCTCAAGTACAGCCTGAGGATGCTAGGTCCTACACCTACAAAGAAAGAGACTAAGGAGCAACACTTAATGAAACATTTGAGGATAAGCAACACTTGGAAGAAGAATTCTGAAAAAGTGAATGAGCAGACAAAAAGGTGGACTGCTAGGGAGCAGCTGCATCACCTAGCAATGAAAATTTATACTGAGTTATCAGTTAATCAAATTTTATTGTGTTGTGCAAGTCTAGACATGAGATAGGACATGTAGACTCAGACATCAAATCACAATATTTTCTTAGCAAAACTGAGGAAAGACTAGATCTGTTTCCCACAGTCATGGACTACATTCCCCAGTAAGGATTAGAGCTATGCCCTCCTCTTCACACTTTCAGCCATTAAGATGCCATTTACATAAGAAAGTGAAGAGAAAGGCTTTATCACAAGCTTTGGGACCCACATGTTCATTCCTGCTCGTGGCCCACTTATACACCTCATGCATTGGGTGAAACAGACTGTGGCCATGTCTGATCTGTCCTTTCTGCATACATAAGGCTATGGGCAAGGCTAATGTGCTGTGTTGTCCATCAATTTTGTTTTCATGTCAGGGTGTCAGTGTGATGGTTCACTACAGATGGTAAATGAACCTAATTCTGGGACCAAGGTCAGTCTTGCACTTACTAAGTTTGTGTACCCTAAATCTTCCTCCGTGACTTGATGATCCACTGGGGATTCACAACATCCATATACAAGAGCATTCCCCTCCAGAATTTTATCCCATCAGACTTCCAACCCTGATATTACCTGCCAACTTAGCAGGAATTGTGACCTTAATTGGGAATAACACTGTCTGTTATTAGCCTACAATGTGCATTACTGAAATTTGTGCAATTTGACTGCCACAAACAGTTAAGGAGAGTCACCAAAAAAAACATCTCATTAAGTCCTCCGATCACCCAGCTGCCACACTATTTGGAAACAAGTAATTATTTAGGTAAAATGCCTTCATGAAAGTTTTGTTCAGTGCCATGTCACCATTTGCGAAGCAACAAACTTTTCTTCCCTGGGTGTCAGACATAATTTAGTAGAGGATCTACTTATCTTTTAATCTGAATTCTTTCCAGGTTTTCCTTAGTTCATTTCTCCTTTTATCATATTTTTTCTGCACTTAAAACTGAAAATTTATAAGGCACAAGAATTCTGTTTTAACTTGCATATTGCACTTGCCATTGACAAGTAAAGATGATAAAATATTCTGCAAATTTCTAGTTTTTAATGTTGAATAGTCTTCAACATTCAACATGAGAAGGATCTTCCAAACTATCATGTATTTTGTTTAATTTTTTTTTTTGTGATTTGCTTTTGTTGTTTTTATTTTCAGAAGAGACAGATTGCTACTACCCAAACTGAAGAAAAAATAATATTGTTCAAATGCAATAAAATAGAAGGGGAAAAAACAAACAAACAAACAAACAAAAAGCATAATACATCTAAATAGTTGGATGCAGATGGCTGGGAAAAAAATTGTTCTGCTACCCCAGGAATAAATACTTACATTCTATCTCCCAGGACACCTCTGTAATCCTCCAAAAACTGATGGAGTAGTATAAATATTTGTTCATATTAGTTAGCTGTTTTAATTTTAATAATTTAATTATTTTCTTGCATGATAAATCTAGAAATATAAGTAGTTTTTACACTTACTGAGGTCAAAACTCAGCTATCTATATCTGATTAGATACTGATACCATCTTTGTTCCTCAGTTCTCCTTGTAGTCTATTTCAAATGGGATTTAAAAAAAAAAAAAAAAAAAAAAAAAAGATGCTACATGAAATGGAGAGTCTGCTGCAGTGAAGTTTTGCACTTCAGTTACTGAAGGTCTTTCTATAAAGTGCAGGGGGTTAATTAATTCACTGAGCCTCATAGATCAAACTTGTTACAAAGCAAGTGGCCATAGCCACAGCCAGCATGAGTGAATAATTTTGGGTACTCATTAGAAAGGAAAGTGGCATAGTAGGATGTAAACAGGATTATCTTTGGCATATTACATCGGTCCTACTCTATACTAACAAGGCCCTGACTAAAGAAACACATCCAGTTTTGAGCACTGCACATCAAGAAGGATGTTGAACAATGTGAAGGGGCACACAGCACAGTGACGATGATAATCAGTTATGTGCATACAATAACCAATGGAGACAGACTAAATAAACTGGTTGTCCTCAGTCTGATGTATGTAAGATAGAAAAGATGGGTTTACACATTTGAAAAGCTGCTCTAAAGAAAGAGGTAATAATCTGTTCTCCATGGCCATTGAGAATAGTGCAGGAAGTAACCAGATTAAATTGCAGCAAGGTGATCGTGCTAGATGTGAGAAGAAATATTCTAGTGATAAGAACAACGAAGAGGTAGCTTTGATTGCCTGGGGACTTAGGTTTGCAGCATTGGAGGTCTTCTTTAAGAAGAGGCAATGGTAGAAAAAGTTTAAATAGGAAATTCCTCCACAGAGAACAGAAGGATGAATACGGTGACCATTGACAGTCCCTTCTGACTTTTGATTCTGCGAGGTTCCTGTCCCCGGTTTCTCCAGCACTGATACTGTCTAAACAGTGTGACTGTCTATATACACTCAGCTATGCATCATAGTGCCATGAGCTCCAAAATGTACAACAGATCCAGGCTTTGTTAAATGAATCTTTTCTGCACAGGTAAAGGACCACTTTGCTGATCAGGACGGCCTGGATTTATTTGAATCTGAGATAGTTTTTTAAGCAATCATGAGTCTTCACATCAGAGTGCCGGTCTGGAAAACCTCTAGAGCATAACATCAGCAGTTATCTGCCTATAATATTTTACTTCATGCACAAATATACAGATCTGCTCTATTTCTTTGGGATGAAGCTCTCAATATCAGGAAGCTTGGTCAATCATGAAACATGGGAAAAACAGACCTGTAAGAGTAATATTTACATAGTGGGTCAGAAGAAATTCAACAATCACTAGACATAATAAACAGTTTAGATCTGAAGCTAAATTAGTCAGCAAAGGGCCATGTCACTGCTCAGGGATTTTTATGCCTCTGTATTTATTTCCTTATTTACAGGGTAAGTAACTTGGCAGCCATTCTAGGAAGAATCCTGGTGCCCATCTTTACATACACACACCCTGACTAAATGAAATATTTTCTGTTGCCATGGCTACTGGGCCTTTTTTTTCTTCTTCTTCTTCCTTTCTTTTGCTTCCACAAGCAACAATACCTGCTAACCAATTAAATACTGAGTAATACAGGGAAAAGTGGAAACTCAAAGGTTTCATATGCATCCTCATATCCCGCTCATTTGAATGCTGACTAGCTACCAGGAAGAAGAAGACTTTCAAGTTTAGAGGTTTCTAACTGAACTAATAAAAGAAACCACAGAGATTTCAGAGAAGTGGGATACGTGCAGGGTTTGTTGATGCACGATACCATCTGAGGCAACTGGCAAAGTACCTGGAGTGGTGCAGCAATTCCAATTAGGTTTTAACTGTTGCATTCAGACAATCATGGATTCTGCTCACTATCTCCATCTCCCTGACCCAAGCTCATTATGTAAATAAGTTCCCTTCAAAATGGATCAGGTTTCTGTATCCTTGTTTAGCTGAGTCACTGTCTGCCAAACCGAGACACTACCGAGCATTAATGGTTTGTGGTTTCACCATCAAACAAGTCTTTCACCTGGGGAACTGAGCCAGCCGTAAAAGTATCATTTAAAAGAACTGGCATTTTTTGATCAAAAAATGATCAACAAATTCAGTGATAAATTTACACTGAAGAAATTTATTCAAACAAATACACTTCTGAGATGTTTAAGATACATCTATTAGTATCAATGTATTTTTCAGAATTATAATGTTGACCAAGTGGACTGACAGGTTCCTTATTACCCTGAAGCTGCCACAGCCTAGAGCATATGCAGCCCTGGTCAAAACCAGGTGACTGTGCATACTATGCACACTATGGGCCTCCATCTGCCTATCTAAGAAGGGCAGGCACAGCAGGACAGATGCAATGGGGAAGTTCTCCATGGCCAAGGAAGTGTAGATGTGTGGAGAAGATATCTTTTGGGAGGAAGATGAAGGACTCTCCTTCCTCTTCCCCAGAGCCAATTATTTTTTAAAATAGCAATATTCTGTATTGGCTTACAGAAATGATATTGGAATTTTATTCAGCCTTTTTATGTTAAAAGTTAGACTGCCCAAAATATTACAGTCACTGCATATGATAAAGTAGGAAGATTGAGCTTCTTTAGGTCCTACCATAAGACATGTTTTTACAGATCCTGTTTATTTTTTTCTGTGTTTTTTGAATCTTGTCCATTTTTTCTTACCTCCTTTAAATACTTCTCTTAATATTCTATGAGAGGAGAAATTGTCTTACTGCTTTTGGACTATTCCTGCTCAGATAGCTTTAACAGCACCCAACGCCCTAAGCTGCATCTTCTCTGCAATTTTACCTCCCATTGCTTGTAAGTAATGGTTTCCAAAACTTTTCCAAGATCTGTACATTTTAAGGCATACCTGTCACCTCTCATGAAGAGTCTGAGACACATTTTTTTGATGTGCATGTTGGCAGTGGGTGCAGAACTAAACCATAAGAGGTGCAGAAAATAAATAGGGAAGGACAAGGTTTTGTACTCAAGCCTTCTTCATTCTCTGCATGCTCCTCATACAGGAGAAAGACTGCCATAATGCAGAAGTCAGATTATGTTTTTCTTTCCTGGCCATGGTTTCAGGGGAAAGTCCACCAATGCAGCAGCAAAATCCTTCCTCAAGTTTCTCTGGAGAAGTATGTCTTTTTACTGCCACAGTCTCACAGCTGATTCATGCAGGCATAATCAAGCCCTAAAGTGATTAAGCTACTTTGGCCTCTGTAAGGCAGTTTTAAAGACAGATCCATTTCAGCACAATTCAGACAACACAAAGAAAAGTTTTTATTATCCTGATTAATTGAGTTTTATCATGTCTCTTTAATATAAGTCCAATGCCTTGTATTCAGTTTAATGACAATGATTCTGTAAAGCATTAAAACACCCTATGACTATTAAAGGAACATTTATTGAGGTCTAATAAGAGACAAATCAACTTTTCATTTAAATGCCTCAAAAATAACACAGGCAATAAATGGCTGATTATATATTTAATGATACTGTAACTTATACTGTACCAACAGAAAAAGTTTTTGCATTTCTATTTTAACACTATTGCCTGTTTTATCATTAGGGGAAATGTTTATTATTATTCTAATTGGAAACAGCAAGTTAAAATCCATCTTCATTTAAAAGCAAATAATGCTGCTCAAATGCTTAATGTGTATATATAACTCTTGGGGATTCTTCTGGGAATGTTTACTTTTGTTACAGTGGTCTGTTTCCAAGTGCAGATATAACATGGGGCTGGAGAATACCACTGAAGCCACGGCAGGACTCACTTTGGAAAAGGTTGTTCCAGTAGGAAAAGCATTATGATCCAAATTCTGACATCATATTTGTATGTACTGGTATGTACAGAAGAATGCACACCAAAAAAAAAAAAAATATTATTAAGAATTCAAATTTCCTCCTTAGTCCTGGAAAGGCTACATCTTGAAATTCAAAGTCACTTGTTTGGCAAGGTGAATGTGGAGACTGTCTTGTGTTTTCTTTCTACTGTTCTTTTCTATGGATTTTTTTTTCCTTTCACCACTGTATAACTTTTTAAAACTTTGCCAGCATGAGAAAGTCACAAACTTGGTTATCATTTTTTTGTTTGTTTCTTTCTTTGTTTTTCTTTTTTTTTTTTTTTTTTGCTAGTCTGCAAAAATTTGGAGAGACCAAGACAGACAACCTTGGAGATAAATCTCTATAGTGCATTTAGTTCAGAAGGAAAGAAATAAATGATTAAAATTATTTCAATCTCCTTCTCTCAAAAGAAAGGAATATCAAAAAGATTTCCAGGGCAAGCCAAAGTTTTAAAGGGAAACTTTTTATTTTGCAACTGCAAAAAAAAAAAAAAAAAAAAAAAGATACAAAACCTTTAAGTAGCTGGCAGCAAAAACAACAACCAAAATGAGCGCTTTTAAATCTTATTCTGTTTTCTTGACCTCCTTCAGGCATGAAATGACTGACTCATCTTATTTTGGAAGGTACAGGGCTACATGTCTGTATTCTGATCCTAGTTCAGTTTGTCACTATAAGTTAGGTTATCAAATCCAATCCCCTAAAAAAAAAAAAAAAAAAATTTAGTCCACAGATCATATTTTTCAGGCATCTCTTGATGAAACACTCCCTGGTATCTCATGACAGACTTCAGACTTTTAGGAAAAGTCCAAAGCCCACAGAGTCCACAGTATAGAAAGGGGAAATCAGTAAAGTACGTGCCAGTTTCTTATGAAGAAGATCCCAGTGTAAGTTCATGGCCATCATGGTGTTGCCCAAGACACTGGTGCATTGTCCAGTGCTGGGGTCCTTTTATGGAACCCAAAACTATGGACGTTGCTCTTGTGAAAGGATTTCCAGCCTGTGTCTAAGGAATCTCTAAGCATTTTAACTTTGTAAGAGTATAGCCTGAAACTACTCCATGCAGTTGTGCTTTATTTACAAAGATACTGATATGAACCACTCTTTGTAAACAAGAGAGATATGACTGTCCATAGTGGTCTTCTCTGTGGTACCACAATAGCAACATATCAACCTCTCACTGGTTCTGGTTAGTAATGCCTACCCTTTGGATTTCTACTAAAGTTCAAAGTAGTTTTGGCAACTGGCTCTAAAAAGGGGTAGGCCACCATGAGTATGATTCACTGACAAGCTTATTTTCTCTCCTAAAAATTGATTTAACTGTGAAAGCAAAGGATAAGACAGTTATTTAACCAGTTAAATGATTAAAATTGGGAACTGTGGATTTGATTCATCAGCAGGCATCAGCACTGAAATTAAAACTGTAAGAAGTTAAGGAGTTTACCTTTTACATTTTGTAAAGCCCATGAGATGTTATTTACATTTGAGACAAAGATTAAAGGTGCCATGAAATTTACTGTCCCTGCACTTAGCTGGGGAGCACAGCAGAAAGGAGTCATGGAGCTCTTGCTTCCATTCCTGACACCCTGTTAGCTTGCTAGCATGAAATACATTCAGACAGTGCAGAAATATTTGTAAAGCTTATGGGGAAGGATATTAAATCATTCTGTTGTGTATTCAGTGAAGCTTAAGCACATCACTGTTGAGGTTATTCTGTCTCTGGCTTACATATCTTGACTTACCTACCACCCTTCCTTTGCAAAGCATCTATCTCATACGAGACTTGCATTTACCTTCGTACTGAAAGTGCTTTGTGCCATTTCACTGTTCAGCACTGTAAATTATTAAATTCACAGCTAAGATTCAAAGCTATAAAAGCAGAGATTTGTAGTTTTCTACATATGTTCCAGAAAGACATATTTAGAGAGTCTGTGGAGAATAAACAGGCAGTGAACCGTATGACTCCTGCTCCCCTGGTGGTCATATTTTGTTTGCTGTCCCCTTCCATCCTGTCCTGTTTTATGTCTGTCATCCACCTGTTGCATCCATTTTGCCAAACAGATTGAAAACTTACAGGGTCAAGAAAGTTTTTTTGTCTTTTGTTGCACATCTATAAGCATACAGGATCCTTATCTTTGAGACAGGTTCCTGCAGGCCTTTGCAATGGGAATATTAGAGCTGTGCAAGGAGAGATGCAACTTCAGCAGAGAGAGGATTTAGTCTCATAAACAAGTTACTTACAGCATCAGCTGGTACAGATACATCTGCTAAAGAAGGAGAGCAGATATATTATTATCCTCTCGTAAACATGGTCAAACTTTCAGCAATTACTGTTGATATAGAGTACATGGTATCTGAGCAACAATGTGAGCCATTTTAAAAACTCCTGATCACCAAAGGAATATAAGACTCCGATAGATAGAAGACTTCTTCTATCCTTCTCAGATAGAAGACTTCTTCAGCTTTAAAAAAAAAAAAAAAAAAAGAGGTGGGGAGAGAAGGAGAGAGAGTGAGAGAGAGATTTCTTTTAGAGGTCACAAGCTGAATGCTTTAGTGCTTTGAAAATAATACATCTAAGTGCATGCCTGTTTCAGACCTTTCAAACAACTGCCATGCCTTACTTCAGAATAATTCTCTTTTCTGCACAGAGCATTACAATAAAACTAAAATGCAATCAACAGGAAGAGAGATAGCATGTAATACAAAAGATGGTATATCATGATACATGATACACTGGAGTAAATTCACATATTAATTTAAATGTGTTTCCCATTAGTGTCTGGTTTGGGTGTGCTTCTGAATCCAGTTATTTACTAACGTTGTCAAGCTTTCCAGACCTGATATACCCTGTATTGATGAGATGACAGAAACACCACCCCTTGCTTGATTTCAGATAACCACATCCACTTCTCATAAAACACATAATGAACTAAAGAGGGAATACTTTTTAATTATAGTTGGCTGAAATTAATCAAACACTGACTTTGCAGAGTGCTCCTGGTTCTGCTCTCACTTCCTTACTTGCTCAGAGCAAAGTTGTTTAAATGCTCTCCTTTGCAGGCTGTTAAATGAATAACAGGCAAAATGGCTCAGGAGAGCTAAATGAATATAAAAGACAACACAGGGCAGCATGAGAAAAGATGAGGTATTTGTTATTTGCTGAGATATGCTACCTACTGGAGGAAGTTTTTGGGGCAGTGCTACAAGCCCTAGATATAGATAGGCCAGTGAGCAACCTCAGATGTTTTTGAGATAGCTGGTGGGCTGGATTCAGAGGATGCCATGAAAAGAATGACCAGAGTTCAGGTCTTCAGCCAAAGAGGCTGGCTGTTGTGTTAAAGGCTTCCTTTTGGCAATGTCTGTGAGATGTGACACCACCCTTAAAGAGAAACCATGAACAAGCACAATGTCTTTTAAAATTGCACTGTACAATCACAGCAGAGAGCAAATTTCAAAGTGTCAGATCTGGGCAGGTGCCAGCTCAGCTAATGACAGGAGCGTTGAAATCCCATGGAAATTATGGGAACAAAAATGAATCTGGAATATGCAATAAATGAAACACAGAGAGCAGGGAAAGAAACAGAGATGTTTGTCTTCATTACTCGTACATGATCTAGCCCTGGAAAAAGAAGGCCAGGGGATGCTGAACAGAGACACTGAGACCACCCTGCAGGCACTGGAAGGAGAAGGAGAGATCAATTTGTAAACTGCCTCATCTTTGGTCAAGAGCAGAACTCCCCTTTCTGAAGCTCAGCCAGTACCTGCACTCTGTATGTGCTACAGGGGCTGCAGCTAGCTCAGGGGCCACATGAGGCAAACATGCCATAGCAGAAGTAGATGATATGGGAAGGGTGGTCTGTCCTGGCTGTTACATGGCTGGAGGGCTGTGGCAGTGTCCTACTGGAAATCAAAAACAAAGATCAAATACAGGCCTGAGACACCAATAGCATTCTCCAAACCTACTACTTTCATTGTTATTTTTGTGCTTTATAGCCTAGCACATCACAGCTTTTTCTTTTCTTTTTTTTTTTTTTTTCCTTTGCAATGTTCTGCAGAATATCTTCTCCCTTTCATCTTATTTGGTAGACTTTTCCCTGGTTGTTTCAGACCTTTTATTCCCTGAAACACAGCTTAGGGCTACCTTGTTTTCTCCTGATAAGGTGCCATCATGAACCTTCCTTCTGCATCATGGCTTGATCTCACACTGACAGCTCTTGAGAACAAAGCACTGCTTTAACTGTAAGTTCAGGCTCCAGGGATCCACACCCATGGAGTTCAATTAAACACACAGATGCACCTTTCTGTGGAGGAAAGGACAGAATGAGAAGCTGCTAAGTGGGAGGAACAAAGAGTGCCCTGAGCTGGGGTGGGATATGTGTCATACCCCTCTGTATAAATTCAGCCTCTGAGCTTAGACAGAGCATGAAATAAATTTAATGCTGGATGGAGCAGAACAACTCCAGGGGTAACCATGGCATAAAGAGATACAGCAGAGCAAAGCAGAATAGAATAGAATAGAATAGAATAGAATAGAATAGAATAGAATAGAATAGAATAGAATAGAATAGAATAGAATAGAATAGAATAGAATAGAATAGATCATTGTATTCCCAAAAGAAAACTACAATAAGTAAATAAACAAGTAAGCACAGAGGAGGCAAATACCTTACACCCATGTTACACATAAACACAGATGTTTCTCTGTGTGTGTTTTCCCCTTTTTCTTGTCTTCACCAAGTCAGCATTCCCCTTTTCCCTTGTCAGTAGGAACAATCCCCTTTGGCCTTCAGAGCAAAAGAGAACACAAGCCTTTAGCTAAAAGGTGCATGTCATCTGCCCCCTAAGCCAAATGCACTACCCACCAAAGTCTGTTCTCAATACGAAACACTTCACCATCTACCCCTCCATCCAGAAAGAACATGCAAGGTATTTTGCTCCTGTGCTCCCTTGCTCTCTGTTTTCCTCACAGCAGAGGAAAGAGAGGAGAAGCCTGTTAATTGCACTGCAGGAGCCCGAATCTCCTCACTCCAAACCATGACCCCAGGGTCTCTAGTTTCTGAAGGGGATCATTCTGTATGCTTTTTGATCTGACTTTCTTCCAAGCCAGCTGAATCCCTTCATTATATGCAGTTTTGCAGGATGAGAAGGACTCCTTGGGCAAAGACTCCACGAGAAGGTTTTTGTCAACAATATTTTCTGACTATGAGGACTCTAATGCAAAATAAAGGATAGGTTTGTTACAGCATGGGATTAGGTAACAATCATGCACAATCACCTTAGACTCTTATGCACAGGGGATGCACTGGCATGCAAATCTGTCCTGGAATTTTATCCTGGCATTTTATCCTTGTTCAGCCTTAGAACATATTGCTGTTCTGTATAATATGACCGTAAGCTCCTCTTTTTACATGAAAAACATGGCACAGGAGAGTTAAAGTGAGAGCCTTGAGCAGAAGATCCCCCAGCCTGATCTTTACAATGCAGTGTTGTGGCTTCTTTCCTGTTCAAGGGAGAAGAAAACCGACAGCACTCCGTGAGGGGCAGGATCTTTCCCATAGTAGTCAGTGACCAGCACTGCCAAAACGGTAGCTCCCAGGGGACCAAATGGCTACCTTGAACAGCATCTTTTCCCTCAGGCTTCTAACTACTGAAAAGCACAATACTGGCTCTGCCTGGCCAGTAAGGAGACATCCCCACTTTGCCGTGGACTCTGTCAGAAACATCACACACATTTTGTTTCTGAATTCACAGCTTTGAGAGACAAAGACCTTTATCTATGGGCAAACACACAGCACATTTTTGAGCACTCAGTCATGAAATAACATCCGTCCATGAAAAGAGCTTGAGGGGTCAGTTTTCTTTATTTTTTTAACCTAAAGGGAACTTGCACCATCTGTCCTGCTGACAGGTTCACTGAGGGGAGACATTCATGGCCTTTCAGCTGGGTTTCACACACTCACTTGAGAATCTGTCCATGAATAGGATTTTTGTCTCTTGGGCCACAGGTTCTCAGTGCTTTAATTGAAGATAGCACAGAGATTCTCCCATGTCTATTATCATTGGGAAGGCATTGGCCTTCTTTTCCTGTAAGTGTTGATTTTTTCTATGGAATGACCAATTCCAGCTAGATCCATTGCTATTTTCTAACTGCTCAAAATCCTGCCTGTAATTTTCATTGAGAGATAACTTTTATCCCTCTCTTCTCATTCAGCACCACTATGTTGTTTCAAATGGCTGCCAGATTTCCCCCAAAGGTGTCTGTGTTTCGGGGTATGGAGGACCATCATTTCATGACCTTTATATTTTCAATACCTAAAATGCTGAATGTCAGTACAATATACAGCAATTAATCACTGCAAGCGGCAGACACTTAAGCAGGTGTTGGATATCATTTTCTTGTTTCCACCAAAATATTCTTCTTTGGCTTTTAATGAACAGGTCCATGACGATCTACTGTCACAAGCTTGCATGTGGTTTTATGTCCATTTTTTTAACAGATGTCACTACCCAATCAATGAATACTACATTAACTAGGACATTCACAATATCTTATCAAGGAAGTGAAGGCTTTTTCCTGATCAGACATTGATATCAGATTTTAGACTTTTTAGTCCCAGGGAACCCAGTGTATGAATGGTGCAAAGATGTACTACTCAACATGACAGAAAGAGAATCCTCTACAGCCCAAATTCAGTAATTGTGTCTTTCTATCATCAGCCCACTTCCATGTCCAGCAAATGTTTATGATGACCAAAGCCCCCCATCACACTGCCCCTTTCCTGCTTGAGAGTACAAATAGATCTTAGTTCACTGTGGAGAGATACAGCAGCAGAAAATCTCCTCCTGGCTTCTCCTTTCACTTCCAGGAATAGAAAAGACCCTCAGGCAAAGGAGACAACCAAGGCCTTTATTGCAAGTGATACCATTCAAGCTTTCTGCAGGGAGCCAAATTGATATAATGATTACACTGAAGAGCATCTCAAAGAAAGAGGATGGAATAATTTAAGAGAAATGAAGACTGAGGGTAGTAGCTGACACTTATAGCCCACAGGACAGAAGGCACAAATACAGTAAATTACCTGTAAGATGTCTCTTCTTCCTAGAACAGATGACTTCTAAGACACTGGCAATACAATGAAATGAATGAAAGATTCTTCCTTTCTGTCATTAGAGGGCTGAGTAATAATTTACATGGTTCCTTGTACAGCAATTCTTTAGTCAATATTTATAGAACAAAGCAGTAAAGCAGCTTCAAATTTGTTCCCTATTTGATAATAAATAAAGATGAAATTCAGATTTCTAGCTGCCTTTAAAACTGCCTAATCTTCCACTTTTATGTGATTTCAGCCTGAATAATTTAGTACCATAAGAATCTTGCCCCAAACATATGAGATCTCAAAACATATGGAGGGGAAATTTGAGAAACAAAAGAGAAGGCTTTGCTGTGTAGTGTAACTGCAGGTGGCACATCCAGACATTTTACCAAGACAGATCAAAATTCTGGGATAAATCTTACTTTATATCCCTGTTACTGACTATGATATAATAATAAGAAGGTGCTAATTACAGTTGTTACTTTGGTAGAAGTTTCCAGCCTTTCATTTTTTTCTAAGTGTTTTGCTCTGCACTACATTAAGCAGTTTCAAGAAAACCCTGAGTCTCTTCTGCTTTTCTTCTCAGTTAGGACTAAAATCATTCCTGCAGCCCAAGCACATGGGTAACACTTGGATATGATAGCTATGCCTATGGGAATAGAAGGGAATAGAGTTCCTGCATTTTCTTTCAACAGTAATACCTCTTTCCTGTTCTTCCATTAAGTTTTATGCTCACTACTCCAAATTTATGCTTCTCAGTCACTGACTAAATCTGTAATTGTGAGTGTGCTTAACTGTTGGAATAAAAGAGAAGTTCATCAGTGCTGAAAGGTGTCTTTAGCAGCAGTTATGTTCTAATACACTGCACTGTTTCCTTCATCATTACAGACTATCCAACATTCAACTCAGGTCCTCCAACTCCTCCTGCTCTGCCCATGACACCCCAGTAAGTGAACCACAAGAAATCTCAGTACACCCTCCCTCTCCCCAAATCACTTATTAAATTACGTTTTATTCCTCTGAAGTGTGTAAAGCTGGTCACATCCTTACAAAAGGTTGTTTTATGTTACTATTTTACTGACATAAATAGGTAAATCCATTCTGTTTTGTTTCTGAAATTAAAATTCCATTGAAAACTAAGGGAAAGGCTTAAACATAAATGAAGTTACCTGAACCAACTGAAGTTTCCATGTCAGTAAAATTTAGCAACCCTTCTTGAAAAGGTTGAAGTTGGACAACCTGCAGATAAATCCTGCAGAGCTGCCACATGCAGAACAGGCCAGGATCCACGCACTGTAATCCAAATCAATCTTGATTTACAAGAGCTGCATATCAGGCCATGAGGCATCAGCCCATCACATCACAACAGTGTGGTTTTCCATCTCACCAGTTGTGCCACTGACCTTTGGACCACACATGTCATCACATTATCTGACCGACCACATTATCAATCACTGCAATAATAATTGAAGTGTAGTAGTCAGTGATATTCTCCCTGACTTTATTTAGATTCATTGCTGGTGGATCCATATGACCTAGGGTCTCCTTCCCATGTGAACATATTGCTGACATTATATTGTGTGTGTTTGTGTGGGTTTTTTTTGGGGGGGGGGTTGTTTGTTTGTTTTTTAATCCATAGTTTGACTAACATATGAATTTCTCTCAAAAACACACCAAAAAAGGCCAGAAAATGAAGCTTTTAGCCTTGGTCTATTTAAGGTAGTTAGTTCCCTCTGGGTAGATAATAGATGATTAAAACTCCCCAGCAGGAGTTAACCTTTACTGAAGCAGCGGGCACATAGCAGGCTTCATCAGGAAGCAGCTGTAGCAACAAGGTTATAGACACCCTCCTCTGTGCAGCCAGTCCCCACTCTGCACCATGATGAATGGTCTGTCTGAACTGAGAGTCTGTGGCTCCAGCATCTGAGCTGCTCAGGTACCATCTGGACCTCAATGACACCAGCCCAGAGGGAAGGGCTGATTTGTTAGTCAATGTCTTCACATCTTTAAATACTTCCTCCCACTCTCCAAACTGATAAAGTGAGCTTTCTTCATCAATTTATTTCTCTAAGAACTATCTATTTTTCAAAACCCTATATTTCCACCTGTTTGACAGAGTAATGCTGACAGTAAAGAACACAGAAATGGAAACTCTTAATCCAAAGAGTATCAGTATTAACATAAAAATATCTGTAAATTCCATCAGCTCTGGCTCAGGCCTGAGGTGGAAGGGGTTCTGGTAGCCACATGCTGTTTTCAAACTGTCTCCTATGGCAAAAAAAAGAACTGTGCTATGGTATCTAAAGAAAGGCAGTAAGAAGATTAGTATGCATGCTGTTTAGCATTGGGAGGACTTGACCGCATCTGCAGATATGGGAGAGAGGAAATTTTAACACACCTAAAATAAGGTTAAACAAAGCAGCTCCAGTCCACAGATAGCAAATGGAGTTAGGATCTAGCATTGGTGGGTGGCAACATGCATAAATATGTCCTCCCTGCTGCATTGAAATATGCACTCAGCTTTCATCTAAAATGTGAAGAAATGGGTTCTGCTCTCAGCTCTGCCCCAGCAACTGATGTGTGACATTTGGGCTCCTGGGCCTCAATTCTCCTCCACAAAGAGAACCTTCATAATATGATTTTGTATCTGGTCTCTTTAGGCTGGCAGCTTTTTAGGACCAAAACTTCTTCTGACTTTGGAATATAGAAAGTATTTTTTACTCAGGACACAGCATCGTTAGAGGTTTCTAGGCAACATTATAGCACAGATAATAACATATAATAGTAATATTTGGTTAAAGAAAAATGTTGGATAACTTTCTCACTCCTTACTGACTGGCTGCAAGTCCAACACAAGACACTTTCTGAAGACTAGGAGCAAAATCTAAGCAGATAATCCTCCATTTATGCTTTCACTTTCTCACTTATGCAAACTCTAATCCTTCATCAGGACTGGATCATGGCGTATTGATGAATACTTCTATAGTCATCAGTAAGTGCCCACAACATGGTACTCAAGAAAGGGGCTGCAACGTCGTCATTGCACTCAATCAATTGCAGGAGCCATTAGACTGCAGACAGCTCCCATACTCTGCTATCAAGATTGTAATGATACCTCTGGTTTTGCTTTTCAGCTATCATTTTGGTAATGAATAAATGCTCATGGAAGCATTCTATTTTACAGACAGGTGTTGAGACAGAATGGAGACTGTGATGCAAGAAGGCACTAGGAAGTTATGAGAAAATTCATTTTGCTTACACATTAGGGCTCTTTAGGGGTTTTAATTATGAAAAGGAATTACAAGTCAAATTTATTCTCTAAGAGAAATATCCCTTGCTTCCTATATATGGGCCAATTACAGAAAGTCTGGTATATCGAATAGTCAGCTGAACAAGAAATAGGTAGATGGGTGATTCAAGGGATGAAAGAAAAGAGAAAAAGACTGAGAGGAAGTGAGTAACCCTGGTGTTCATTGTTACCAGCAACTCTAAAGACCCACACTTGTTAAGCTGTGGTCTGTCTTGTTAAACACCAAGCACATCCTCCAACACACACAGCTCAATGACCGACATCCTGTGTATGTATATTTCCAAAGCTGTTAGAACTGAATGCTGTTTGTCAGCATTTCTGGAAGCAGGGGGAATATTTCTAAGGGGAACGAGCTTGCTCTGGTTTTGTTTCTTTTTCAGCTGCAAGGAAGAAGGTGTAATTGAAATCATTGTATTGGCAGGACTTGGAAGGGACAGAAAAAAGATGCAAATGCCTTTTGTACACAAATAGTTTTTGTGCAGTAAAGGGCAGATCTAAGCAGATCAGAGTCTATCCTGACCCTGCCACAGATTTTCGAGGTGACCAGGGCAAGTCCTTCCCTCTCCTTGTCCTGCAGTGAGAAGGCTGCTAAATTTGAGGTTATTTTGGGTAATAAATCCAGTCTTCAGATTACTTACTTGAGGAAATGTGGAGCCTGAGGAGCAGGTTGTGAAATGGAAGTTGTGCTGTTTTTTCTATGCTCTTGTCTCCTCAGACTTCTACATTTTTGAAAAGCATTACACTCTTTATCCGTATTTTTAAAGTATCTGGAGTTTTGGAGTGGCGTATAGTAAAACACAATAGATGGGTACTGATGTCTATTTATAATGCACTTGTCATTTACATGGCAAGATACTATTGTTTTTGTGCTCACAATGTCTTCAGCTCTGAGAATCAGCTACTGCTGTTTGCAGAAAATCTTGTTGAATAATGTAGCGGCAGTGGGAGCACAACACTGATATCCTGTCCCTGGTTGTACCAATCCAATCTTTTTCAGCATCCCTAATAAATAAATAAACAAAGAAATCCTAACTGCGATGCTCACATTAATTGGGACCAAAATGTATACTCTAGTCAACAAATATGTGCAGGTGGCTTGTTTGTCAGCTTCTGGTACAAGCTGTGAAAATTTCAAAGCTAAGGTTCCCTCAAGATACAATGAACACTTTAAACACAGGCAATAAAAAATGAATGGTGGCTCTGTAATGACTTCCAAAAATACCCCACTTCTGTAAGGCAGGGATCAGCACTCAGAGAAAAGGGCACATCTCAGTCCCATCACCCATGGGACCAAAGTCCAACAAGTATGGATCAGGTTGGAGTTGAATCACTTTGGGCTGTAGGATCCAGGAGCTTTTGTCAATAGGAATGTCTAGAAGAAAATCCTGCTCTGCCTCAGCTCAGATAAGGGCTTAAAATGCTAACCTTGGTTGGGAGCTCCACCTCCTCATGGGGATGGAGCAGGTCTGGTGCTGAGCCTTTATCCTGCCAGGTCCCCCTGGATGCAGAGAACCTATCACACAGCCACCAGCACAGAAGATGTGGCTGCACTACAGGGAGCTTGTGTTCATAGCACCCAGCAGATGGGCACGGTTCTGCCAGATCCCACTCCTTCTGTCAAAGAGGGGAAAGGCTACGTCTTAACGGTCCAAGTCAGGAGATTGCTTAGCATTTTACTGTAGAAGAATAAATATTTTCATCTGGTAAAAATAGGGGGTCTCACTTATTTCTGGCAATATGGTGATCACTGCGATTTCTGTAAGATAGAGAATTTCACTGGGCATTTGAAACTGGTAATTAACCATTTATTATTGGAAGGGGGGAACAAAGAGGTAGAGCAAATTGAATCTTAACAACGTTCATTGTCTCAGCACCAAACACAATTACAGCTGCTCTAATGGACACCTTCAATTTTCACCATCATTAAATACAGACATATTTCAAGCACTTATTGAATAAAGCTTCAAATGAGACCTTTCTTTTAGAAAAAGGCTCCTCCAGTGCCAGAGCTGTGTTCACCCAGGGAGCAGATTTACCCACCCAGGCTGCAGATCACTGCTGGGCCCTGAGGCAAAGCCATAACAGCTGGAGTCAATTAGTCCCTGCTTGATTTCAAATTCAGGATGCTATGCCTTTTTGGGGTTACTCAACTCTTCCGTTTCCCAAAGAGGCAGATCTGGGCCTTAAATAAACTTCCTATGTGTCTCTCAAAACATGGACCCTTCCACATCATGCCATATGGAGTGGAAAACCTAGGGTGTATAGGGATCGCTTTCTAACAAGTTTTCTTTTTTTGTTTGTTTTTGTTTTGTTTTTAACAGATTTAAAAGACTAAGAGGATGCCCTCTTCAATGTCATTACACCATCAGTGTCAGGGTGACACTGTGACCTCCCCACTTCATGAGCACAAAAGCCAAACTCAGTGGATCATCCACTGAATCTCAAGTCCCAGGGAGCCACGGTGCAGAGCTGCACAGAGTGAGGCAGGTGAGCCAGGCATGGCCACAGGGGCAGCAAGGGGGGAACCTCTTCCTGACTGAGACTGGGCATGTCTAACAAATGCCTAAAGTCAAAGCCAGCTCCTGGTATGTTCCTTTGTAGTCAGGGCAACAATGTTTATTGAACCAAAACCTAAAAATTTACACTGTTATTCTCACTTCTCCATGTCTTGCTTTGGCACAGCAAGACTCTTGCTGAACATGTGCATGTGCAAGTCTATCTCTATTCAGTTAAGCACCCACTTAACTTTGAACATGAGGTTTAAATGCTTTTAAGGTTGTTGGGCATCCAGAGGATGTGCTTGAAATTAAATATGTGATCAAGTATTTTGCTAAGGCCATAAAACAACCTAAAATGAAAGAATGAAAGTATGAAAAATAAAATAAAATAAAATAAAATAAAATAAAATAAAATAAAATAAAATAAAATAAAATAAAATAAAATAAAATAAAATAAAATAAAATAAAATAAAATAAAATTAAGTGCAGTGGAGCAAATAATAACAATAATAACAAAAATAAATAAATAAATCCACTAGTTACTGCTATGCTGAATTGAAACATACTGTGTTCTTAACACAGAATTTAGGTGGTTCTCTGGCAAAGTTATCCCTATACACAAAGGTCTTTCACTTCTCCACTGTTCTGCGTGTTTATCTCAAATATTTCTGCCACTCCATGGAAGAATCCAACTCATCTCATTGTGATCTAGGAAGAACCTGCTATACTCATGCAGTCTCATTTTGGAGAACTTAGGGGCTCTTACAAAGCTGAGCCAGCACATGAGAACCTGCATTCAAGCCTTGGCCTTTCCACTGGAAACACTGGAAAAGCTCCACATTGTCCCCTGCCTCCATTTACCCATCTGTAAATTACTGTTCTCCCTTGTAAAGCACTTCTGATAAGTGCTCAATCAGGAGCATAGCTGATCAGTGTGCTCAATTTGTCTGCTGTGCAGTGGAGGTCAATGCAGAGACATCTAAACTTGCCCATGACCAGAATAGCTGCATTAATTAAGAGGCTGATTGGTGAAACTAATTTCCACCAATAAGTCACAAGGTAAAGATTGTTGATTCCATCATAATGCTACTCTTGCACAGCTCTGCTGCTTCCAGATAGCTCCACAGCTGCCAGATCCTCACATGCCACCCCACACTCATGCACGTCTCCCAGTGAGAGCCCTTCTGGGTGGCCCATTTTCACTGTCCCTCACTCTTCATCCCCTTTTCTCAATGTGCCAGTACCAGCAACGTTTTTGTATCTATTTTGAAACTGATGTCTAATGAACTGCAATGTTTTTATCCTCCCATTACGTTCACCAGCAGTAGACTCCAAAGAGTGCAAAGACAAGCCCCAGGTCCCTCACGTTGCCTTTTCCTCTGCACAGGAGATTAATTCAGGTCAGATCCCAATTTCCCTAGCAGACTGTTGAGCTGAGATCTGAGACTGCAGGTTAAGTCCACTGATATGTATTTCCAGGACATATTTTACACTCCTGTTGCCTTTTTGATAGGAGGATTGACAATTTCACAGATTCTTTCACTTCCATCTGTCTGAGCCTCTCTCTCCTCGTTACCCCCTGCAAAGAAGTAAATGAATTGTAGGCAGGGAGGGTCTTCACCGGTCAAATGCACTTAAACTGCTGGAGCCTCCTCAGCAGTTGACAAGTTTGCACTGCTACAAACTTGTCTGGATGCCTTGTGACACCTCCCAGCAGGAGAGCCATTGGTCTTCAGCAGCAAGATTGACCTTGGAAAAGTCCACGCTGACCTCCCACTGTGTGAAATACAGCAGAGACGCAGGGGATCCTGCCATGCAAGTAAACAAAGGTCAAATTCAATTCAATTTGTGTGATTGCTGCAACAAACAGCAGAAAGAGCCTTGTTGAACTTGGAGTGCAGTTCCTGAACAATCCACTGGGCAAAACAAATAGATTTTATTTTTTTCCAAATGGGTGCCAATCAACAGATGCTCAAAACATTGTTATTACTGATTAGTACTTTATTTGAGTGAAAAGAGATTTTTATTGTGAAGTTTTCAGGTAGGAAGGGGGAAAAATAAGCAGAAGACCTGCAGTAAAGTTTAGTTTCCAAAGCCATACATTACTTTGAGATGAAATTCTGTGGCCAAAATAGAAATTCAGTACTAGGAGACTTTCCTGAAAAACGCAGCTTTTCAAGCACAGAAAATAATAAAAATAATAATCCCTCAATATCTGAAGAACATGTAGTTTGAGGCAGCTGGGCACACCCTAAAAACACACAAGATTCTCATTTTTTAGAGGTTGAGACCAGTAAATTGACAGTGATGCATGACTCAGCCCCACTGTCTTTCTTCATTCTGTGAATGTGGGAAAAGCACTAAGACCAAAAGCTACTTCTTTTCCTCAAAACAAACTTTGGAGAATGATATGTATCATTTTGGGGTTCCCTCTGAGGCATGCAAAATGTTACCCGCTGTCTTGTAAGTTAGCAAGAATAGTGTCTTTCCTTAATTTTGGTTTAATTAGTACGTTTTGGGAGAGTTTCTCTGGAATTCAGCCTTGAGGAGATTTACAACTTACTCTCAGTAAATATTGTGAATTATAATAATTGCAGAGGAAGCTGCTGAGGTGTGATCTAAGTGGAAATATTGAGAGGTGCAAAACTCTTTGAAAAAGTAGCTCTTTGGGTCAAGCATCAGTCCAGTCACATTCAATTCTATATTAATGACCTGGATGAACAAATATTTGTGCTACTTATTAAATTTGCAGAGTGATATCAGGCTGGAAGGGGCTGCTAGAACTTTGGAGGAATGGATCACTGTCAAAATGGTCTTGAAATTAGTGGAGGAATAGAGGGGGAAAAATAATTCAAAGTCATTGAAGAATTCTGCCTTTTTTAGGAGCAGTCACAATCAGATCGGCAGGTTAGGAAGGATCACAAAACTAAATCTGATAACGTTATATAGGAAAGTAAACTTTATTTTGAGATAAATATATAAGGAAAAGGTCACAAGAAAGACAAAAATACTGGATAATCCTTCCTTTCTAGAGTGAACTAGCGAAGGACAGTGTGCAACAGCCGGTCTGGAACAATGTATTTAAAAGGAAAAAAAAAAAAAAAAAAAAGTGAACTGAGTGAAGAAATAGCAAACGATATCAAAAGAACAATCGGTGGTCTGGAAAATATACACTCTGTGGAAAATCTAAAAGAAGAAAGCTTTCCAAGTCAAACTAGAAGTGAAGGGAGTCACAAAAATCTTCGAATAAATAAATGTTGCATAAAGAACAAAACACTTTGGCTTAGATTGTGACAAGCATGGTTTCAGGGTTCAGTTCTATTATATAGACATAAATGTTTGAAGCCATTTCAGATGTTTCAGGGCATGTAATACATTTCTACAAGGCTTTCTACAAGTCTACAGATACGACGCAGGACCTACAGGAGGCAAGAACTTTCTGGAGACAGAGTTAGTAGATTCCAGGTGATGTGAGGTAGCAGAAGACAGTGATGTTGAAACAGTAAAACTGAGCTTTGGAAGAGCTTTTCTTAGTGGTGAGGACAGCCAGGCTTTGGGATACAGAGCTGTGGAGCCACAATTTCAGTTAGGTTTTAGAAACAAAGTCCCCATCTATTAAACATGGCTCAAGCTAAGCTGATCAGCCTTTGAGCACACTACCAATTAGATGTCTTCTCAAAGTCCTTGCCAGCCAAACTGAAAGTCCTTAATTCAGCCTGGATTCTCTCTCTCTCTGACCTATTGAGTAGGATTTACCGGGAAACCTGTAGAGCTTGTGCCAGCAAAGCCTTCTAGAGGAGCATCTGGTATGAAAAACAAGCTGTGAACTCTGGACCCCACGGAGTATTTCCAGTCTCTATGTTGTTGCTGTTGCAGGCAGATTGACAGGGATGAAACACCTTTAGCAATTATTAGTATCAGGCATGTCTTCAGTCCACAAGAACAGAGCTCTGCAGTGCAGGAATTTCCCCCACAGACAATGTATTCATTCAGTGTGACTAAGCAGAGCTGTGAGGAAGGGTTTCACAGTGCCATGCACATAGGTTTGAGGGGGACACTGTAAATATGTTTGGATTTGCAGTTGGATTTGCATTTGGATGGCTGCAGTTATAGGACAGTAAATCAATGTGTAGAGGGAGGGAACCTCTCAGTTTCCTGTCAGCTAAGGATACATACAGGGAGTAGAAGCATGAACAGGGCACAACAAAACCCTTAATAATCTCTAATATTTGAAGGAATATTTGCCTTCAGATAGAATATACATATATATATATAAAGTGGAAAGTTCACTTTGTGGAGGAAGAAGAAAGACTCCACCTTAAACTGCCATCACTTTTGCTGTAATAGGACTGTTCTCTTCTATGCCTTCTTATAATTCTGACCAAAAAGTTGGTGAAAAAAGGAAAAAGGAAGAATTTGTTTGTACCACAGTGCAGCCGTCTATGAAATTCTGAAGTTACACCATTTTTTTGCGATCTGTCAAGTTCTCAGGGCACAAGTCATAAAAGCAAGAGATGAGTTCCTGGCCAGCAATGAGGACTGGGAAGCACAACGACAGCTTCACCAGGAAACATCAGAGAGGAGGAGTAACACAATGTGCAGAGGCTGTTCAGCATATAGTTACAAACAACAGTTGCTGATGGCTTTAAAAAAATAATAATAAAAAAAAAAAATCTGCTTCTCAGCAGAGACAGCAACCTATTTCCTTTAAAAATAAAAGCATACTGTTTGTCTCGTTTCCCTCCAACTGCTAGGAGCCTCGTGGCATGCACAACTCCTGGGGCCATGCTTGGCACCTCATAACCGTCCTGCTTGCTGAGCAAAACCTGCCTGCCACCCTGGGGAGCAGTTTCCATGTTGTGCAGATGGAAATCAGGAGCCACATCCCCGATGAAAATCAAAGTACTGAAATGGAGGCAGAAATTCAGCACTGTGCAATCCCTTAGAGGCTGCCTTTGGGGAATAACAAACCTTTCACTGGCCCCTGCAAAGAGAATGTAAACTCCACCTTTGCAGATGCAGCAAATATTTCTCAAGAAGCAAATTTTACAAAATATCAGGCCATTGCATCAGGATCTAAACCATTCCAGCATGCCCACCTCTGTCTCTGCAGAGAAATGACTTAATTTTTCCTCTGTTTCTTCACTGCCCAATTTGTGCATAAAACCCCTCTGGCAACTCTGTTTCTAAGATATTATTTAGTAACTGTGGCATGAAATGTTGAGAGGAAAAGTATCTAGATTGGCTAAAGTAGCATCTGAGATTGAAAACGCATCTAGATCTTGTGTATATTTAATGTTTCAAGCAGAAATGCAGTCTCCATGCTTCGATTTAAAGACAGAAAAGCTCAAATCTTTCCAATACTGTGGGAGGGAGATCATAGGACAAAAAATAAGAGTTGGGGAGACTATCAAGACTATCATAACCACTTAATTATCTGCTAGATCAGCCACTGTAGCAGAGCTGGATTTATCTAAGAGACAAATGGAATTTCAAGTTTCCATCTTACAGTTTTATGGTTCTCATCATGAAATAAAAAAGTAAAATAACTCAAAGTAAAATACTAGAATAGGTTTCATATGACGGGTGGTTTCTCCTCTGTCTCTCACTATTTTCACTTGTCACAACCCACTCTCCTATTTAATGGCAGTTCAAAGCTTTCCAAACCTTTTCAGGTTTGAAATCAAAACTAAAAAGCCATTGCAGAAACAATTTGTGCATTATGAAGTGGCTTCCTTTACATAGGAAATATAAGAAAGCTGGAGGAAAGATCAGAGCACATGAATTTCTCACCCAGTTGCAGACAGTGCAAGGTAGTTCTCTGGTTGTACTTCCCACCTGATGACCCACATGTGAGATGTCACCTGCTGTCCCCGTGGAGGGAATATGTGATCCTTTAAAGGAGAGTACAGATAGCCCTGCTCATCCTGTAAATTATCCCTTCTGCCTCCCTGAATATTTTGACCATTGAACTGTAATTTTCTTCTGCACGCTGCAACAGCTCTGCACTTCTCAGATGCTGTACCTTTACCAATAACTCATACAATCTTTCTTAGGGGGCTCATTTCAGCCTGGCACCTCTTGCAATGGCCTTGAAAAGCAATATGGTAATATTGGTGCACTCATTTGTTATATGCCCATTTGTGACCCTTTTAAGCCATAGGCTACGGATTGCTCTTGTAAAGGAAGCCTTGAGTTTTTCATGCAGATGCAGCAGATGCAGCAAGAAAAGAGTGCCTTACATTTCAAATATGCAGATTGGAGCTTGTGATGAACCACAGGTATGAGAAGTATACAGACCAATTTCAGGATTACATGGTTGGGGATCATGGTTATCAGCAAGTTGGAGAATTCTGTTCAATGCAAAAATTTCTTCCCAGTGTAATGTAGAACATTTGGATATTTAGTTTTTGTAACTAAATGAGTCAAATTAATGACTTGGCTTTCTCCTTAAACCAATATCCGTCTTTCAAATCCATTCCCTAACCTGCTATTTTAAAAAGTGAATGCACAAGTAGAGCAGTTTTTTTTCCTTTTTTCCAACTCAGAAAAACGATATTGTGCAGCATTAACTTTTTTTCTCCCCTTCCTCACTCTGCTTCTAAATAACCCTATCTGTTGTAGAGCAATTGAAACAGTAAATTGCTGCACATGACGAAACAAAGTCTGTGTAGTCCTATAGCCTGCCTCCTTGCCTCAGATGAAAAGTAGATTTCTAAAGGAGAGGATATGTGATAATAGTTCCTTCAGGGAATCTTCCATTCTCCAGCAATGTGCAGTTCAGTGCCTTGTACTGAATCGTTTGCAATGGAGAAGCATGTCATTTTCTGCATTTTCCTCTGATATCCCTTGTTGGAATTGTCTTCTTTGTCTTTCACACAAACCACCTTTTTCCTCGTTCTTTGCTGTGACCCTTGCTTGAGAAGGAAAATTAACTTGGTTAAAAATACTTTGAACAGACCTAAGAAAACAACTGAAAATTCTCGAAAGATATTCCAGAGGTCAGATGAATATTTTCTTCATGCTTAGTCATACTTGTACTCAGCACAAACTCCCTTGTCTTTCAGTACTCTCGGTACTTCAGACTGGGCAAGACAACTAGAAACATCTTCACTGCATTGTTATAATTTGCAGCTACTACATTGAATTTTAATACTTTGAAGAACTCTATCTGGTCTCCTAACTGTTCACAGTAATTATTTCTATCAACTCCCACACAATATTCAAAACCTCTCATTTCAAAATGGTTAAGAAATGACTTGTGGCCAAGACATGGCTAAGCAAGGAATAATGCTGGTAATTTAGGAGAAGTCTACTCACCAATGTAGCAGCAAAGTTTGAGCTTCAAATAATTAAAAAATGACAGAATACTCTGTAATGTATAGGATGCTTCAAGCTCCCATGAGCTCATTCTCAGCTGGAAGCAAGCCTGTTTCTAGCAAAATGTGCTTTAGTACATGAACTTCTGAATTTTCTATTTATAGGAGTGCATTTGTGACAGAACCCTAAATGCACAGGGACAGGCAATAGTTAAAGAATAACTGAGTTTCACTCCATGCTCTTGGATATATTTTGGAGCAGGCAGGGGCAGATTTTGATTTTGACAAACATGAGGATTCTGTAAGCCAGTGTCAGGAGGTATGAGCACAAGAATCAAATGATGGCCATTAATACAGCACTGGCAGTTAAACTGTAAATGAGCTTGAATACAGTTATCTGAAATTAATATATTTCCTTTTTCCTCAAAGTACAAAAGCTTTCTGTGCCTGAACAAAAGAAGGGACACTGTTGCTGTCAGAGGAAGTGTTATCTGTGGGGAATGTCTTTACCTCATTTTCACTTTGCATTAATCAAGCAGCTTCTATAGTGAGTTTGGGAGAGGTTAGTGGTACAGCTTACCAACTACAAAGAGACAACAAGGTAAAGGAAATTCTGGTGGGAAAAAAAAAAAAAAAAAAAAAAAAAAAAAAAAAGCACATTTGCATGGACTGAAAGAATTTTCAGGTTTGTAGGTTTTTGCATTATTATTCTTTGCAATTTACAAAAGTCAAAGCGTTTCAGTGGCTTTTTTTCATGGAGAGTTTCTATGTTCCATGTCAAAGCAAGCTGATTTTCAAACTTTCTCTTAATATAAATCTTCAAAGTATGTCTTAAGAAAAAAAAAAAAAAAAAATCAAACACTGAAATACCTTTCAAACTACCATAAACTCTTCTATTAAATGTTTACTTCTGACTGCTTTTTAAATTTTTTTAGAATTGAAATAACTCTCCTATTATACATTTTTGGTGGGGCTGTAGGAGCAATGTTTTTTCCTCACTGGCTACCAATTCAAAAATTTAAACTGTTCTAAAAGAAGGGTATTTGGCCCTTTCCCCTGGAAAGTTTTGAAAGGGCAGCTGCAACCTTGAACATGTTCTGGTGAGTTTCATTGCCAAGGGGGACTTGTTTTGGGGTGACAGTAATTCAGGCAAGTCTCTAGTGCCCTCCATGGCTGTCTGGGAAGCATACAACTGCATTCAAAATGCTGTAGTTGTGCCTGGTTTAGTTCAGGACCAGCTACATGAAATGCATTGCCAACACAGCATGAAGAGTTTATGCACTTACACGGTGGAAGGTCCAGACCTGAATTATCTGAAGGCCTCCCACATCTGAGATGTCTGAATTCATAATTCTGTATCTGAATCTCCTTTTCTTTTTCTTCCTCCTGCTGATGTGCCTGACACAAGGGAACACAAAAATAAATGTTCCTGAGAGACCAGACTACAGCATCCTCTGTGTCTACTACAAAGGAACATACGGTTTTATTCTATACCTTACAATGTGCACCACGTTTTCAGTCTGCTTTCACAGACTCTGGCTAACTTTTTGAAGAGTTCTATAAGACAAAACTTTTAATCTTTTTCCTTTACTACTGAAGAAATGGTGAAGCTGAAAAAAAGCCAGTGAATTCAAACATAAGGCAAAGGCATTGTCCATCTAGACCTAGATGCTGCCAGGACTTTCTGACTAGTGCCTGACTGTGGGTACTTCAGTGTGTTGTTGCCACACTCTGTCCCTCTGTATCCTGCATTTACTGCTTCTCCTTTCTGCTGGTCTGCATGTCACCATGAAGGTCTGTCCTCCCCTAGTCCTTTTTGTCTACTGTTGTAAGGACCGTGTTTGTGGAGAGCAATTTTCAAGGCAGGGCCTCTCTTGACACACACAGCTTTTCTGCGATTCCTGCTGGGTAAAATAACACATCCACAAGACAGGTTGTACCCTGCAGCCATTTAGAAATTCTCTTCACACAAACCAAAGGAGAGTTAAGTTCTTATTCTTTCTGTAGGGTTTGCCACAAATCAGTAGAGGCAGTTATTGCTGCCTGACAGGGCAATTGAATGAAGAGATTTTCAGAGGTGGTACTATAAAGGACTTTGACCATTGATATAAACTACTCCTTAATAGCTTTTTTGTGAGTTCCCTTGTGAAGAATATGTGGTCTCATGCTACAACCAAAAGTCAGCAAGTGGTTCATCTTCTACTTCAATTCTCCTGGTAAACACAACTAAAGAAAGAAATATGGCAGAATAATGAAGTAAGGGATCTAAGTGATGTTTAAGAGAGGACCTGGAGTGTCAAACTAGCTCAGATACAAAGATAAAGAGCAGTGATACCATTCATGTGATCAAGGATTCGACAAGCCAGTGGACATATCTGGACCTATAAAAACTTGTCTATGAACTATGCTGCAGACATGCTGGGTTTTGAGGGTCATGATGGCATTTGCTATAATCAGAGTAGTCAAAAAGACTGTGGGATGGTTACCTGAGAAAGGATGAACAAAATTAGACTTGCTCTTTTGATACTCTTCTGTTTGCCTGCAAGGGATCATTATAGCCTCTTCTGTCTAAAAAACAATGGTGTTTATGGACTGCTGTTATCAGTCTGAAGGCCCATAGATCTGGTAGAGGATCTCCCTACCAGAATAAATTCTGAAAGTACCAGTTGACTTCATTCAAATTTGACAGAGGAGTAGGGTTCTCAAATGGCCACCCTCAAGTTCCATGAAAACCTGCAACTATGAAAAGAGAAGAGCACAGTGGTATCTTCAATGGCAAAAATGCTGCTGGATAAACGAGTCCTTTCCTAGACACCAGCAGGCTCAGCCACGAGTCACAAAGCTGTGCAAATGAGATTTCCTTCATTGTGCTGCTCTCAGCAATATTTGTTTATCTAAACAAGCACATGTGATATGTGCTGTAGGATACTTGGGGCTGGGTGACATTCATGAGCAATCAGCTTCTCAATGAAGCTGAGGTGTATGGGCCTGTGATTAAGGTGGACAATCACGGAACAGAAAGTGAAATTTCATCATCATGTCAGCTGCATCCTCACAGGGTGAGACAGGCACTTCATTTTCTCCTCTCTGTCTCTGTATCCAGAAAATGGACACAGTCATTCAAGCAGAAAGAAGAATTTGCAATAAATGATGTATTTGACTTTGGTCCTTCTGACTTACAAATGCTTGTGAGGAGACCACAGTTTTCACTTTTGAATGGATTTAGTGTGTATTCTCAGGCACACCTCCTTTGCTCACCCTCTCACCTTCCAATAGTCCTTACAAAGGAAAAGAATATGGGCAAAATGTTTTACTGAGAAACTAAAGTCAAGCCCATCTACGGTCCATGCTCAACAAGTGGCACTCCACAGACAGAGAGAGGTAGTTCTGGACAACAAATAAATATATAAATAGTTAAAACGTGAGGTTCTATATGTAACTTCAGTAAGCCTCTTCAGAGATTTATTCACATGTTGCCATGAGCTACTTAATTAAATTTCAGTTAATAACCAAGAATGGTGACATAAATACTTCTTCCAATTGTTATTTAATTAATTTTACATTAGCATTACGTGTCAATTAAATGCTTAACACCATCTCTTAATTTTCCATATTAATAAGCAATACGCACATAATTAGGTTGAATATGAAACCTCAGATCCATCTAGCATTCTGGAAAGGTAGTGTGTCCAAGAAGAAGCAGTTGCTGGATTACTTTGTAGTTGATTTCTCTTTATCAAATCAACTCTAGGATCAAATTATCTGGTGATTCAATATCATGTCATCAACATAAATATGCTGACAAAGAAAATCATGTTCTGATCGTATATTCAGCTATTTAAGACATATTTTGAAATTTAAGGAACAGATCTTTGTTGTGCTTTTATTCTTCAAATAAATATGTTATCTATTTCTGTGCTGTAGTATGCAACGTGCATTCAGGAAGTTTTAGACCAGAAATGAACCTAAGGTTGAAGAAAATCAGCTGTAACAGAAGAGCCAGACTTTGTCCATTAACTGATCATTTGGTCAGCTTGGTTCCCTTTGCCTCCATCAAGCATTTGAGGGGGCAGATGAGACTTGTTTGCTCTATATCGTGACTTTTAGAGTTACATTACTATTACTTTTGCCAGGTGGTACTAAAGCTGTGCTTATTTCATCTCCTATCCTAGAAAAGTTTCTTCCTGAAAGCAGCAGACTCCAACCGCCAGAGCAAAGGAGGTGGGATATAAGAAAACATCTCCACAAATCAAGTAGCTGAGTAATCCCAGTGTGCCAAGCAACATGAACACTGGCTGCTCCAGAGCAGGGAAGAAGTCTAAATTTTAATGGTAATGAAGGTGGGCAGAGAAGAATAAATACTGTCTGAGTCTGCTAATTATGAAGAGAGATGGATGTCTGCTGTAAATCAGTGTGCTGTGGGGAGAGAGTCTTGAGACAGATTAAGTTATTATTCATACTGGGGCTGTTCAAATAAATCAATGGAAATTCCATCAGCAGCAGATTCCATTTTTGTTTCGTTTCTTGATTTATGGGTTATGCCTTTGGTCTTTTTCTTAGAATCTCCTTCTACTTTATTCCTAACAGGTATATATAATCTAATCTGAAGCCACCAGATACTTTTTTGAACAATAAATATATATATATATATATATAAAACATCCCAGTGACATGAGAATTCACAGGACAAGCTGAGTTTCTTTATCTTTTCATCTTTTTTAATCATTTCAGAGTACTTACTGAATTTCACTTTGCTTACATTACCTACCAGAAAAGCAAGGATTAAAATAGTGATTTCCTCCATGTTGTTTAGCCTAGTCTTTTAAGGAAATGGTATCAATGTAGTCACTTCATGTGTCTCAGCAGATTTTTTTCACTCATTTCAACCAACTTTGGAGAAGGATAAATGTCTCAGGGACACAGAGTTCCTAGTATAATGAAAACAGGCACTTGGGTAGAAGACACCAAGTGCCCCTATCAGGAAAATATAGTGGATCCAGATCAGATATATTATTAATAGGGAAGAACTTAAGTGAAAAACAGGCAGAAACTCAGGTCCTGAGATCTGCCACTCATTTCCTTGTCTATTTAGATGACAAATTCTTTCTAGTGATGGCTATCTTTCTGTGTTGAAGTAGAATATCTCCTGTATCATGAGAGTGTATAGGCACTGCAGTGGGAGAAACATTAAATAATCCATGACATGGCGTCAGGAAGCCCAAAAAATATTGCATTGCATATTTAACCTTAGTTTTACTTTATAAAGTACCCCAGCAGCAATGTCTCAGGTTCTAAAAATAGATAATGATGTGAAGTCTTGGAGAGTCATTATGTTTACCAGATTTTCTAGTGATGTCCCAGATGCAGGGGAAGAAGTCTGGCTTCTATAGTCAACAGATGAATGCCCAAGCACTGCCTACACAACATAACAGAGCATGGAAAGTAGAAGCATGTTTCCTCTACGGAATGGACAGACATAAACAGGTATTAATGGAGTCCAACATCCTTTCAACAAGAGCAAGCTAATGAGCTGGACATGTAGCAAAGAAGGCAATAGTTGGGGACCAGCTCACATCTACAGAAACCTATGTTATCATCAGGTAAGTGCCTGAATGTATGCTAGAAAAGTCCACCCTCTACCTATTAACTATGTTAATGTTAAACCTCTGACTACATTATAGAAATAATGATGCAGACAGTAAAAAAAAAACTGCACAGAAAGCACTTACCTCTTCCTGTCTTTTTCTAGCTTGAAAGAGACATTTATAACCAAAGAGCCTACAGTACCAGTCTGTTTTTTACCAAGTGCCCTCTTGCTCTGCAACTGTGAAAAAAAAAAAAATATGTTTTGTACATCGAGGCAGTCTGGAATGGTATGTTTAGATGCCCAGTTCCCAGCAGAGTATTTGCAAATCCAGTAATTGCATATCATTTCCTCATTTGTTGCAGTTGTTGTTGCCTGTGCACTAGTTTACATGTGGCTTTGGGCCACTTAAATTAGCAGTAGAGAGGGCTATCTTTAATGCTCTTCTCTCCAATGGTTTGTTTGAAGCAATGTCCATACATCTTGGGGCCTTGTAAGTAAAGCAGCATGCTGCAGAGCTTAATTAAAGAGGAAATAAAAAAATAAAAAAAAGGAAAGAGAAAAAAAGTCTTTCCCTAGTGAGCTGAGAGAATTGCATACTGCTGAAGCTGATGGGATGAGATTGATTGTCTGATGTTAACAGGCAGAAAAAAGAAACTTTTGACTGGGTGGGGGGTCTATACTTCATTAGGGACAACACCATTAAAAAGGACTTTCACTTATAATCTACTCAGATTTCTTTTTATTTCTGTATCCAGCAGTGATTTAAAGTAATTCCCATCCTGTCTCCTGCTGTAAGCTTGCAAGGAAAAGAAGCCAGTTTTATACACCAAAGCCAAACTGACAGCCCTTTTTCTCTCTCATGGACCATTAGCATGGGACCACCAATACACCCAGGTCATGGCTGTGCTATTTCCATCAAGCATATGACCTGTCCTGGAAATGATTTCATTATCTCATCCAATTAGTCTGGAAAAGACACTGGGAAATATGGTCCACATGATCCCTACTGACAACCAGGTCCATCATTTCCCATTTTCTGGAGGTGCCTATGTCAGGACTAGTAGCCACCATTTCAGAGCCCTCAGGACTCTCCTTGCTGTCTGTAAATGCATGCAGAAGGCACAAAGCAGTTTTCTATAGGTTACTGAAATGGTTGGGCAAGCAAGTTTACGATTAGCCAATGACAACAGAGACAGAACATCAGTTTTCTTTTCCCTCCAAAGTAACAAAGCATTTTTAAAAGAGTACTTTCTGCTTAACAGAATGCCAGTGTGATCTCTATTGAACACTGAAGGTCGTCCTTGAGGAGGAAAAAGCATGTTTCCACTAAAACATATCCTGTATATTTGGCCCAGTGATACAAATCATTTAGTTTCCTCATGGTATTTTAGTGATGTATGTAAAAGAGGTTGAAGACAGCAATCCAGTCTCCAGCAAAAAAAAAGGTCCACTCCATGCCATGCATGCACAAAACCAATTCATGTTGCAATCAAGCAATTTTAGTTAGAGCACAGAGGCCAGGAATTCATGTTTTTCAAGAACATTATGAAACATGGAAGCAAAGAGAATAAGCACCTAGATAGCTGCAGTCTGACCCCTTGTTATCTGAAAGCCTGGTTGGACTGGGCTTTGGGCAATCTGTTTAGTGGGAGGTGTCCCTGCCCATGGAAGGGGGTCGGAACTAGGTCATCTTTAATGCCCCTGCCAAGCCAAACGATTCTATGAAAGTAACACTAGAAGGCCTTCATCTGTTATTGAAATTTGCTTCCTCTGTACAAATATGCAAAAAAAAAAATCACAATGTCTATACTGGAGGCACAGTACCCCCACTCTCACTGCTCAAAGGCTGTGTGCTTGAGTCTAGAGAGCACTTTTGTGATGGGACTTTCAGCACATGCCCCATAACAAAAATAGCACCTGAGCAGACAGGTAGCATTTTACAGCAGTGTAACCACCAGCCCTGTTACTGCAGTTGGCTCTAACTTGTTCTTCTCCCTGGGAGGCACAACAGCAGGCCTTGCCTCTGGATGGGTGGCCAATAATTTTCTTAAGAGTAATTTTGCTCACAAAAAACATGCATGGACACATTTAGATGGGTCCCAGCTCTACCGGCAAGGTCATTTCACTGCACAGGGTTATTTGACTGCTTTTATTATGCCTGCTTTCTCTACCAAATCCTCACCTTTTAATGACTGTACATTGGAGTTAAACCCATCTCTTGACATAAGGCACCAAAGAAAAGGCCTTTCCCTTTCCTCCCCATGTCATTCCTGTCTGCCTCAGAGGAAAGCTTCCCCACACACCTGTGCTGCCTCCACAAACAAGGTACGTATGCTGAAACTGCATGTCCAGCCCTCTGCGGTCATAGAGATTAACAGCCCATGCAGCTTTTCTTCTTGGTTCTTATCAACTAATCAAGGATCTCTGTTTTTGTATCATTTCACAAATATCACTCCTTTCCCTGGGATCATATTAGCTGCATAATAATGACCTGTAAGTGCCAATTGTAATATTCAGCTGACCTTCAAGGTAAATTGTGCTTTGCATTTGCCTCATACACTTTCATAGGAACATAATCCGCTGTCCAACATAAATGATCATTTCCAAAGAACATAATGGTTCTGAGTGCAGACAATAACTGGCTGCAATTTGCTTCATGAGCAATTTTATTTACATCGACAGCAACAGAACTAAATTGAAAGGTCTGCTCTTTGACTGCGGCTGTGTCTATGCTAACGCCAGAAGTATGTTCAGCTTCAGGAAATCAATTCACCTTTGATTTAGCTCTCTGTATTATTAACACAAGAATAATACTGAATATAGATTTCCTGCCCAGATGAAATGTGAACGTCTCTCTTCATGCCAAGGCAAGCACCACCCAAACTATTGAGAAATAACCATTTGATGGAGGGAGAGAGTGTATCTCAGAAGGGCTGTGGGTAGGATTCAAACAAGTGGAGCTGGATAAAGATAGCTGCCATGCAGACACACTCAGGAAGCTCCATGTCGTTGTGTTCATGGACTATTGGGTGATCCTCATGACATGCTAAAGGCAGCCCTGAGGCAGCCTTCATAGTCACACATGGACTGCAAGTGGAGAAGCAAGATCTTTAATGTGTTTGGAGTGCATTGCCCAGAGAAGGCTCTGCATGACATTGCCACATTGCTAAAAGGTGGGTAGGACATACCATACTCAGTCTTTCAAAATGCTACAGGTCACTGCCAGAGCAACATAAAGCCAGTTCTGGGCACCACAGCACAAAAGGATGTAAAACTGTTGGAGAGTGTCCAGAGAAGGGCGACGAAGATGGTGAAGTGCCTAGAGGGGAAGACATGTAAGGAGCGGCTGAGGTCACTTGGCCTGTTCAGCCTGGAAAAGAGGAGGCTGAGGAGAGACCTCATCACAGCTTCCTTGTGAGGGGCAGGCACTGACCTATTCTCCTTAATCACCAGTGACAGAACCTGCAGGAATGGTGTCAAGCTGAGCCAGGGGAGGTTTAGGCTAGACATCAGAAAGAGGTTTTTCACCGAGGGTGGTCGCACACTGGAACAGGCTCGCCAGTGAAGTAGTCACTGCACCAAGCCTGTCTGAACTTAAGAAGTGTTTAGACTGTGCACTTAAGGTCTAAAATTTAGACTGCACAGACAAAGCAGGCAACCTAGGCAGACCAGAACCTGCCTGACATGGAGATGGTGTGGGATGCCTTAGACTCACTGTTTTCTATAAATTCTCCTTTCCTTGTGTAACTTCATTTTTGTAGAGGGAGACTGCTTTGATGCTAAGTATACCCCAGTTTTTGAAAGCTGTTTTTGTTAAAATAGTCGTGTGTCATGTTTCCTTAATCAGAAAGATGATTCACAAGGTGCTATTCAGAAGTTAAGGGAGACAGTTTGCCATTTTATTTATGCAGAAAATGTGTGAAGCACCCCAGGTGTTACCAATCCCAAAGAACCTGCAGATTACACAGAAAGTAAACAGCTCGTAAACATGAATGTAGAGAGTGCTTATATGTGATAACGATTATGACAGGTTTCAAGTCATGATCGATGTCCATCCAATATTAGGCTCTGTTCCCATTCCAGTAACAACCACTATAATTTTTGTTCCTATTCTATGAATTCTTCTTAAAAAAAAAAAAAAAAAAAAAAAAAAAAAGTTTACTGTGTAATTAACCAGACATCTCTGAGCTAAAGAGCTTCCAATCTAAGCACTTTGTACCTTGTGGCAGTAATTTCTGTGAAACACTCAGAGTGAAAGTGAGTATCTTCTGCTGAAGTGCTGTCTATTTCTGTGTGTAGCACTGATAGAAACTAAACACTACCTGATATGGGACCTTGATGTTCCAGTGATGCATTAAATTCCAAACCATTCTCTGAAGTTTTCTACATCTAAATAATGTAGAGAACAATCATAAAAGCTGCATGGATTATTCAAGAAGAGCTTGATGCCCATGTTAAGTGTGGCAAGTGGAAGCGAAGAAAGGTTAAGTTACCCAGTATCTTCTGATAAGTATGCAACATTATTTTAACTCTTAATCTAGTACATTAACAAGAAGTCCATCATTGTAAGCCAGTAACTATTAAAGGTGGGTGTGATGAATTTAGTGAATCTATTCCAATTTACTCCCACTGAAGATTTGGTAAAGGTGAGGGAATCACATAGTAAATTACATTTAGATTTTTCTGTGATGACAGTCTATGAAAAAAAAAAAGCCCAGACAAATTTGGGCTGAGTCACAACAATATTGCTAGCTGACATTAATGCTAGGAGATCACTAAAGAAATATGAACTCCCTCAAGGTCAGGAAAAGAAGTTTTCATAGTGAAGACTAAGAAAGGGAAAGGAAGCCTGTCTCAAGTGCTCCAGCAGTCCCTGAGACTGTCACCGGGAAGACTTAAGACTTTGCAAGCATTCTTTGACCTCCATCAGAGGCAGTGATTGAGAGCAGGTGGCAGTGGTGTGAAGGTGACTTACAGCAAGAAGAAGAGCAGAAAGAGCCCCATGCAGTAGTGACACTTGTACATGCAGCCATGGGCTGATGTATGTCTTCAGTTACCAGTCCCTCCTGTGTTCTGGAAAAGAACGGCAAAGATAGCTGTTAATAAAAATAAATAATTATAATTTATTTTAAAATATTTTTAAAGCTTAATTCAATAGTGACCTAATTAAAAAAAATAAAGTAGAATAAAAATATATGATTGAGTTTCTTTGTTTCTTCCTTTTTTTTGTTTTGTTTTGTTTTCTCCAGAAAGTATATAAATAGCCATAAAAATGTCAGTGGAAGAGAGGGAGATGAGCAAATAAAAACAAAGCTTCCGGTGAGCACAAGAAGTTTATAACCTTAATCCCAAAACTGCTGTTATCTTGAAGTCAAGTTATCATCACAACATGGAGTACAACCCAGAGAGACAGCAGAGCCAGTGGCAGCAAGGAGCCAGGCCTGTCAGATTAACCATAGCCCCATGATAACACAAAGCTGTGCTAGACTATGTGGTTACAACAGCATTGAGCTCAGCAATCCATTGCCCCAGGAAAAGCAGCCATGGCACAAGGAGGTGCAGTAAAAGGGGAAGGGAAGGGAAGGGAAGGGAAGGGAAGGGAAGGGAAGGGAAGGGAAGGGAAGGGAAGGGAAGGGAAGGGAAGGGAAGGGAAGGGAAGGGAAGGGAAGGGAAGGGAAGGGAAGGGAAGGGAAGGGAAGGGAAGGGAAGGGAAGGGAAGGGAAGGGAAGGGAAGGGAAGGGAAGGGAAGGGAAGGGAAGGGAAGGGATTTGCATTTGTGTGCCTTGAAGAAGATGGGAGTAGGTAGTGGGACAAGTGCTTGGTGCAACCCCAGCAGCATAATATCTTAGGCCACCCTGTTGTTTGCTCAGGGATGATGAAAGTGAGAAGTACTGGATGAAAAGACTGGATTGTCGTTGTGGATGGTCACCAGATCACACACTGCACCTCATGCCAAGCTAAAATGGTTTGGAGCAGCTCCCCTCCCTGCCTCAGAGTGGGAGTGGCAAGGAGAAGATCTCCAGGTTTTATGGAGACTGACTGTCCCACCAAGTCTTTGTCCCTTGTATGAAAGCATCCTGAGTCACCTGGACCCTCCCTGGAGCTAACAGTTCAGGCAAGCAACCCAGAGCCCTGTCAGTCTTTCCCCTTCTGAGTTCTACACTAGTGTGCTAAGACACCACTTGTTCTATTTCAAAAGACAATTGTTCGTCTCATTACCCACACACCTACAGATTTTTTTTTGAAAGATTTCAGAAAAATATTTAAAAATTACAACCAATCTTCTTTTAGGAATGGTAAAAATTCCTATCCATTTGTATATTGTATTAAAATATATTTCCATAACAGTTAAATGCATTCAAAATATGTATCCATTTTGTGTAAATTTGTATATAAACCCATAAGGTAAATATTTTCTGGGTTCCTTGATGACTGCTTTTATTTTTTAGACCATCTCTATTGTCAATTACACACTTTTCTGATGTGAGGATTCTGACAGCAAGAATAGGAGAGATTTGCAGCAAATGCCTCCAATTTAAAAGCAGAAAACCACAGCAGGAGCAAGTGATGTCCAAATTATGAAGACCATGTCAGTCCATGTTGGTAATCACATTTCCACAGACAGAAAAAAGATGCGTGTCCTACCATTAAAACAGGGCATTATGCTATTGTACACTGAATATGTATTCCCATAGAGGGACTTTTCCTTCATCAGGCCTTCAATCTAAAGGGTTCTGGTGTACCAAGAATTGCTGTTCATGTCTCAGCAATGCCTCATGATTTAGACATTAGATGCAATCAAATATATTAAGAAGTGTAGTTTAATAATCCACATCCTCTTTCACTTCATTTTCTATTTATTGCCACAGTATGCAGCAAATGTGAGGCATTTCATGGCTAACAAGATTCAGAAAGGTATAAAAAAGAAAGAAAAGAAAGCCTTGAAGATGGTTTTGTTTTGCTGGTTTCACACAGTTCATAATGGGACACTCTGCACAGCATGTGGTTTACAGAGCTGGGCTTATTCCAATGGGAAAATAGTAAATGTGAAATGGGTTTATATTCTGTGAGATACAGATCAAGTGCCCTGCTTTCATCAAATGAGTCCTGGAAAACTTTCTTCTTATTTCACACAGACGTGTAAATTCATTAAATCTTTTAAATCTCATTAAATTACTTGAGGGGGAGGTAGCCAGAACCATCCCTGTGCCTGCAGGAAGTTTAACCAGTGCTGTACCTGGGGCTAGCCACCAGCAAGGATGAGCTGCATCCCCAAAAATCTTAAAGATTAAAATGCGGGTGTGGCAAAGCACTTAGGGAATGGCTCAGCTGTGTCTGCTTCTCCTCACAGCTACTTATTAGCATATTGCAAAATGCTTTCTGAACCTCAGCTGCAAGGCACGAAAGGAGGGATGGTGAAGGAGCAGGAGGAAGGCAACCTCCTTCCCACTGACCTGCCTGAGCACTGCTCCTCCTGAAAAGAGGACTGGCAGCCAAGTCCAGGTTCTGTTATCTCTGGGTGACTGCTGAGATCACTGATGTTTCTCCTGATTTTGCACCCATCTGAGGATAGGGCAGCATGCAGAATTTCTGGGCACTGCCTGCTGAGATGGATTTGATCAAATGCCCATCATGTGAAATCCACCAGAGCCTCTGTTTCAAGGCAGCTCATAGTAAAAGTGACTTGGAGCAGGTGGCCAGTGAGTTCCTGCAAGAGGGCAACATCCCCAGGTCAGCACAGATGCCTAGAGCCATAAAGCTGGGGATGCTCCTTCTTAGCCAAGTCGTGCCATAAATACATTGTGAAGGTTGTTTTCTGTCCTGCTGCCATTTCATCACTTCCAGCAGTGACATACAAACCAGCTTTGTCATTCCTACACACACATACAAAAAAAAACAACTTTAATAATAAACACCTCCCCAAGTTTTGCTGCTAGTAAATGACAGCATTATAAAGTATTGATACGGAAGCTCAAACTGATTGGAAGGACAAGAGGTGTGTCCATCTTTCTCACTGCACTTTACCTTCCCGCTGAGAAAAGTTGAGGCTGCTATTTGGCCCCATGGGAGTTTCAAAAGAGAAAGGGCAATTGTTAGGTTTCTGCTGAGCTTCCAGCCTCTCAAAATGTCAAAGCTAAAAAAATAAAAATAAAAAAATCAAATGATCATAAGTAGTGCAGATGTTCAAGGTGGAGAAGGCCTCTTCAGCTATTAAGGTCACCCCCCCTTGAAAGCCTGGCTAGTGGGTTTGGCTTCTGCATTTAGAAATAAAGTATTTCCTTTAGGCTGAAAAAAAATTTCTCTTCCCAATGGGTGGAGAATCAATTTTTTTTTCACTGTTTCTGGGATGGGAGATCATTCTGCTGCTCACCCCATTGCTCACATGCTGGCCAATAACTAGGGTCTCACCTGGCCATGAAGGAGGAGAAACCATTTTGATGTATTTTCCTGGGAAAAAAAGGAGGTTTAGCACATCCTGCCCTGTTGTTTTATAATTCCTTCTGGTTGTAGCTAAATGCTGTTTCTTTGGAGAACGTGGCCAGCCAGTAGCTGTTTGCCTCAGCACTCAAAACCTTTCCTATTTGCAGTTATTTCAGTTGCTGCACCCCCATGACAGGGCTGATAAATTCAATTCTGACTGCAATGGGACCAGGTGACAGCTGAAAACAAAAAAGCACGAGTGATCCTGACAGTGCCTCACTTCAAAGAAAAGAAAAGGCAGGGTAGGAAAATGTTCTTGAGGCAATCTGGTGAAAGGGAGCTGGTACTGAGCCACTGCATTCATCTGAGTTTTTCCAAAGGTCACTCTCATCCTCCCTCTTTCCCTGGTCTCCCATACACCATCTGCGGTTCAGATAACGCAGCTTTTATTGGGCTCTCCACCTGTCTCAGCAAAACCTGATTACATATATTTTTCTCTTGTGGACATTTCCTCTCCTTGTTCACTTCCTTGCCTCTATTGTTTCTTTCATCTCAGGCTGATCAAAATTGTTGTACACTCAAGAGCAGCTCATACCTTGGGAACAGCTGAATCCCCAGCCCTACCAGAACTTTATAAATGTCATTAAAATCTTTCTTTACTGGTCTGCACTAATAATGACCTGTAGTTACAGTATCATGCTATGAAGATTTATGAGAACAATAGCATACAAAAACCAGTAACACTTATTGAGATAACACAAGCAAGACAATAGTATTTAGTTAACATAAAATGGAAACCAGAAAAAATGTCTATTACCTTGTAGGTATCTTGTAATTCTCCTATTCAAACCTTTTCATACTCAGCCCAGCTGCTGCTCTATAGCTTGTCTAAAAATTAGCGTAAAATTGTATCTATTGAAACTTGTTGCCACATGTAAAAAGATTTCATATCCATTTTTATATTTACATATAATTTTATCAGTATCGATATACATATATACATTTGCCTTTTACTAGCTTGTTACAGAGTTCCCATGCATTTGTGTGCTGAGTGAGTAGCTCTTGGTGGGGACATTGCTGCCTACCCTTAAGCTTGCAGACAGGCATGTGGAAAACCGGGCTTGGAAAGGATTTGAGTATGGAAGGGGACACATGAGAAAGTTCAAAAATACATTTCTCATAATAATCATTTAAAACATTCTAATCTTGTTAGGTATTATCTTAATACTTAAGCAACTATACTGATTTTATTTCATGGAGTATTGCTCTCTTAAACCTCCTTTGCATTACACATGAATGTGTGTACATGCACACATGTACACAAAACTCTACTACAAAATTTTCTTCTGAGATGCCACCAGCTAAAAGGTATTACACACCATTTTGTACTCCCATGCATGAACGTCACAGTTCAGCACAGCATTTAAACACATGCTTAGTCTTGGAAGCCTCATTGATCCCTGTGCGACTTTTGCTGGGTCTAGAGTTAAGAACAGCTTTGAACCAGAGGTAAGGATGTATCTCTCTCTCAGTCTCCTATAGGAATGCAAGCATTATCAGCCAAGAAGGTATGCCCTTAGCAGAAAGCACTTATACATCTAAATATAAACAAAATACTAAGTCTTGTTTAATATTCCTGGTTCCCAACGTTTTAAAGAGCTGTGTGAAGCCCTGGGATCCTGCTGTGTTGTTACACAAAAAGCAAACATCAGACTGGGTGCATTTACAGAATTGCTGTAGGATGGATCTGTGAAATGTTCCTTCCCTGCCCTGCTTCAGTGCTGCTACCGGGCCTGGAAAATGCTCTTTGAGAAAGATGTAAACTAACTTAAAAATAATTATTGGCTTAACAAGGATGATTAGGAATCTAGAAAGCCTGACTTCATTTGGGAAGACCAGAAAAAAAGGAACTGGTTTAAGTCTAATGACTGAAAAATAGACAAATTAGAATAGCAGATTTCACATGCATTGAAGGTAACTGTAGAGTGAGTCATAAATAAATAAATTCATGTCCTCTGTGGATAGAAGGTATTGACTTAAAAGCAAGCTTGAAGGATTTAAGTGAGACGTTAGGAAAAGGCTGGCAAAGCCCTGAATAGACTAACATCAGGAGCTGATTCTGCCTTGGGGACAGAGCTGGGTCAGGTGGTGTTTCTGTTTCTTCCTCCTGCATTTTTTACTACAGAAAGTGGTACCTTTCAGCTTTTGGAGGAAGTTATCTTTTAGAAATATGTTTTTCCTGACACTTTTTGAGTTACTGAAAGTAACATTACTCTTTGGTAGTTCCAAAAGAGACTGGCCAATTTAGTAGCAATGCTTCCACTTTTCAGAGGCTGGGATTTCAAGGGGATCTTAAAGTTGCACAACTGCCTTAGACTTTCTACACGATTTGGACCTTTGGATGGTACTGATTTTGTGTTTGTTAACAGAAAATTGCAATTGCAGTTATAATACCATTTTATCAAAGAAGCAGAGCTGTAGTCAGGCTACTCACATTTTATCAGGGTATGTCTTGGTGACTAGGAGGGTCCCAACACTGAGAAAAGTCCTGGTGAGTCCACATGAGTTACTAGGTTTTGCTCTGCCTGCTCTGAGTGTGGTTATCAATACTGATGATGTACTGCATGATTCTCACTGTTGTAACCACATTGAGATCCTTTCACTGTGACTTTGAGACTGCAACTTTGTGACTGTGACAAAGCTGTGACTTTGCCTTTGTACCCTTTGTGTTTATCGTTGTGGAGAGCCGTTGGAGGCTCTAGAGGATGATTTTGCACTTTCTGCAATGCAAAGTAGGCTGAAATGGACAAATAGACCTTGCCTTCAGTCACTTCCCAGCAAAGACAACTAGCTCCAACTGAAGAGGTTTATAACGATTAATAAATATCAGTGCCTTGTGTTTTAAACCGGGTGACAATATACAACACATAAAAGTTTTCCAAATCATGTTTCCAGCTGCATAGCCCATAATAGAAACAGGCAAAGCAACACACAGACTCTGCAAAAAGTGAGCTCCGCTTCATGGCTGACTCCGGGGTTTGTCATGACCAAAAAATGCATAACTTTTTCACCTGGTTCAAGCAAAAGATATCCTGGGGAGAGGATGGAGAGTGGTATACAAAGTATGATACAAACTTTTCCACATTACCACATAAAGCAGCAGGCTCTGTTTTAGACCACTTATCCCTGAAATTGTCTCTTCTTTAGTAAAATTGTGTCATTAGTTTTCTAACATTCAAAACCATCCAGATATATCACCTTATGCTGAAATGGCTCACCTCGTGCTCTCTGCACACAAACAAAAAAGTAATTGACTTTAAGTGCAAAAGGAGACCTACCTAAATAAAACCTCCTTCCTAGTCTGCATTGGCAGGCAGCAGAAAATAGGACAGCTTTGGAGGTGAGATGTCTTGTGGAGAAAAGAAGTTTCTGGAAGGTCACTCCCAGCAGGACAGAGATGCATTAGAATAGCCTGGTATTCAAGCACCATTGCTTATTTTCAAGGAAAATGGCAATTTCACTTTGATTGTCCCAGGAGATAATAACCTCCTTAAAACAGAGTACTTTACACTTGGCCATGTGCTAACTGTGTGGCTCCCAGGAAAATGGGCAGGCCCAGAGCAGAGGTTATCTATGCTCTGTACAGAGAGGATCTTTACTGGCAAAGGAGCACAAAATACACTAAAATGCAGAGAAGCCTTCATGCTCCATCGGCATTGGCTTTTGCTACTTCTAGGTTCTGTACCTGTGGTGATGTGAGGCTGATACCATTTAGCCCTCCCATGTTTTGCACGGCTCCAAGGTGAAAATTGGTTAATTATCCACTCATTAAGTTACCTTGCTTGAGACCCTATTTCCATAGCAATCAAGCCACTAATACTGTTAACTCTGCTTCTGAGATGAAGCAGAGCAGCCTACAGGTTTGTTCAGAGACAAGACACCCTCAAGGTTTCTGAACATCCCACTGAAACCCTTAATGTACTTGAAACTTCTTTTTTTGCTTAGTCTGTTAGTTCACACTGTGAGAGGAAGCAAGATTCAGGGAGGCAGAGAAGGCAGGAGAGTGAGCAAGACAACTGAAAGATCAGGGAGTCCTGTGCACAAAACCAGCCTCATTTGTGTGATATGTGCCGTTGTCGGTCAGAGCAACCCAATTAGACTCAGTGCCTATTCATGAGCCTGAATACTTTCTCCTGTTCAAGCACTGTCAACAAAGAACTTTGCTCTGAGCTGTCCAAATATTCCATAATTAAGACGAATTAGCAAGTAGAGAAGTAACTGCAGCAAGAAGAAATAAGTAAGAAACAGTTGTGCAGAATACTAATTTCCCTACTGAAGTTTTAAGTCTGAACTGATAGCCCTATGCACTTCTTTGCTGGCTTTTCCTTTCTTCTTTTTTTCTTTTCTTTCCCCTTCTCTTTCCTTCAGTAACAGAAGAGTAAAAAGGACAAAACCAATAGCTACTAAACTGAAGCACTACTTCTTTCTTATCTTTTTCATTTCCATGCTACCCTTTACAGAGCCCTTTGAGCTCACAGAACATCTCCCTGCTTCTTCCCTGAAACGATGATTAAACCAGAAGAGTCAAGAGTGATGGGAAACAAGAAAACGGGAAACATGTTCCTGCCACCTACAGTCTGAAAGCACTGCTCCATTCATCAGCAAGCACCACATCTCTAGGAGAAAGGGAAGAGTTAAATGGCTTTCAACTTTGTATTTGAAGCGACCATGATCATCTTCCAAGAGATGGGTAGAGGAAAAGGGATATGTCACATCCTAGGTTTTCTCTGCTGCCTTTTCTCTTGTGGTCTACAGGCAACACGTGATGTTTGGATGCATCAAACTCATAATCAGGAGCAGCTCCTTCTCGGCTTTCCCTCTTGCAGGTCACAAGCACAGTGAAAAAGTTTAGCAACCAGATGGCAGCAACCAGTCTGAATGGCCATGCCTTGCTCTTAGATTTTCTGTCTCACAGGGTCCTCAGCCCTCAGAAAAGGCTGCAATGCTTCTGCTCAAGCCCTTTTTGTGCAGTTGGCTCTTGGAACAGTTCCTCCTCACAAATAGATATGTAATAGGCAAAATAGACACTTAGGATTGACTGAGTTTAGACTGAGCCTGTGGGCGACAGGACTTACATCTCCCTCCTTAAGCATCATTTGTGGTACTTTTAATCTCACGGGATTTTTAATCTCTTTCCTATGATTAGGAACAACTTCCTTCAACCTACAGGAATGCAGGCAGTTGAACGTTCATTTTCTGCCTTCAGTTACAGGTTGGATAAGAATATGTTGCTCAGTTCAAGCCAGTTCGGGGCATTAATCCTCAGTCAGGAATTACAGCCAATAAACAGAAAAATCTGTGAGGGTAAAGCAGCAGCTGAAGTGGATATTTCCAAGGATTGAAACTGCATTCTGGCACTTACCTATCCCTTTCATCATCCTTTAAGGACCTAAATCCCAGGGAGTCCTAGCAGAGAAACCTTTCCTAAAATGATCTGCTAGAAGTGTCTGATCTGTGTGAGAGGTGTAAAAAGAGCTTTGGTCATCAGAGGTTTCTGCTCACAAGAGAAAGGACAGTTCTGGAAGTGATGTAGAGGCCAGAAAGGAAGTTTAGTTTGTTTGACATACACAATAATATTATTTAATTAAAAACAAACAAAACAAAACAAAACAAAAACAAAACAAAACAAAAAAACACTCATCATTTAGGAGAATTTTATTCCCTCTTACTGTTATGGGAGTTTTAGGATTTTCCAATGCAGAACACATCTTTACTCCTTAACTAATAAAAGCTGTTCATCAGGCACATGAAATGGGCCATTAGCCTTTAAAAAGAACAGGAATATATGGCCTCAAGTGTAAAAGTCTTTCAGTAAAGGCTTGTTAGGGCAAGGTGGACTTTTCAGTTTGGTTTTGTTGCACATTTCTTGGTGGGAGGTAGAAATAGGCATGAATGTGGCCCTTTTTGCTGGCAAACCAGTCTAGAAAGCTGCTCAGCCTCTTTTACCCTAGAAGAAATGTTTGCCCAGTTCAATCCCCAAGCACCTCCTTTCCCAGAGATTTCACCTAATTGGATTCAGACATTCAGAAATGCTGAGAAGTAGTGGCTGCATGGGAAGTTCAATACAGAGAACATTCAGTATTCAGCCACCCCTGGCCCCAAGGTATATCATCACTGCAGAAACGTAGCCATGTTCCTCATTACAAACAAGATTGATGTATTTAGATCACCCTGCAGCTCTCCTTAATCAGCTATCTAATTTTAGGCCTTTTCACTGAGACTGAGAAAGGGAGGAGGGAGGAAGGTTATTGACAGAGTTCTTAAAATACTGTAGTAAAAACCTACACTTGTTAATCATTCCCTTTATCTGCTTTATACCCATAAGATATAAACTGCTCTTCCCTCCCTCAACTCCTTTATCCCCTCCAGGATTCACATTGCAAAGACCTAAGATCAACTGAAAAAAAAAAAAGAAAAAAAAAAAAAAAACACTTTAATGAGGTCTTCTCACGTTAGATTTAGGTTCTCTGTACTAGCTACCTCAACCCTTTTTTAGCTTCTTGGTTGTATTATGTTTTTAGTTTCAACCCCCAGTCATTACTGGTCTGTCCTATTGTCAGTCACATCACCAACAACTTTCCATTCCTTTGGCTCATTTCAACCACATTGATGAATGAGTTATTGACAGCAAGTAACCAGAAAGAGAAAAAGAAAGTGCTCTCAAGGAGATGCGTATTGTGTTTGAGCTTGTCCCTTTATTAGACATGAGGGAATCTACATTCACTGTGCTTGCCTACATTGATGTACCAGGACATGCTATGTCCATTTAGCACAGGAGAAAAACAGTGGGTGGTATTATACAAGACTGTATTGAGTCATAAAGGAAATCACTTTAATTCCAAGTGCATCCTGACAACATTAGTCTTGGAGTTTGAACATATGAATATCATATACTCTGCACTAGATCTGTAAGTCCTTCAGTAAGCCTGGGCTTTGCCTCCCCAAACTGGGAACCCAAAACCTCATCCTGTGACAAGACAGCAGAGATTAGCATTACCTTCCCCTTCACATTGGACTAACAGATCATACCAATTTTAATGTGTGCAGCACAGAGGAAATTAAAAGCCCCTGAAAGGAGCTATCATCAGGATCTGCAGACACTGCCAACATTTCCACGTGTGTCTGCTCCTTCTGCTGTTTTGGTTGGGAAAGCCAGTACACCAAGGCTTGTCCTAGCATGTACTCAGCCAGCATCCAAGGTATAAAATGTGAGGTTTGTTACATATTAGCCCCTGTTTGGTGATAGACATGAACTTCTGCTACGGTGCTTCAACTTATGCCTGCAGTCACAGTATGTGCGGTGAGAACAGCAGTCCCTGATTACTCCTAGATTACTCCTAGATTCAGTCATGTCAAGCAGACAAAGCTTGATTTGACTTCTACATCCTGCCAAACGTCACATTAGCATTAGCCCAGGCCCATTTTTAAAGCTCCCACTGTCAGAGCCTGAAGACTCTTAAGTTCCTCGTTTTGGACATGACTCTCAAAGACACAAGTTCAAACTACAAATGCTGGAGCTAAACCCTATACAAATCATCATTCATTTTCTAACACTAAAGGTGCTCTAAATAGGGTGAGCAAGAACTTGGGAAGGAACGCAGCCTTGACAACCTACTCAAAGTGACCAAGGAGACATTCCATGATTCCATATAATGTCATGCTCAGCAACAGAAATTGGGCAGAAAGGTGGGTCTTGCAGGCAGTCATCTCTCTTGGAACAAAAATCCAGTGTGAAATATCATCCAAGTTTTTTGCAGTTGATCTTAGCTTTTTGTAATGTGGATGAGTCAGCATCAGTCTGTTTGTGAGAGGTATTAAGTGATTGCTTTTGCATCACTTGTTTGGAGGTTTTTTACCTTCTTTCCTCCACTTGTTGAAATGTCTCTAACTTTACCCACAAGTTTTTTCATTTTTATTCTTCCTCCCTCTGGAGTAAGGAGTGAGTGAGCAGCTGCATGGTTCTTAGTTGCTGGCTAGGTTTCTTGCTGTAACCACATCATCTGTGTAGCTCCCACCGGGAAACCCAGGGACTGTGATCCTAGAAAACACAAGAGCATTCTGACTCTTGCAGGTTAGTGATTTATCTCTATGTCTATCTGGAAGAGCAATGTCAATAAAAAGTTATTACAACTCTTTCTTTTCCTATAAAACTAAGTCAATAAGATATTATTGCAGCAGCTTGTTTTACAGGGAAGCCTGCTAGCAAAAAAAGCACACAGAGAAACAAGAATGGGGACTTGGGAGAGGTCCCCTAAATACAGAAGTTCTGTGTCTATCCACCAATTGTGTCTGAGGCAGCAGTTCAGCACCTGAATGCCATAAAGATGAATTTGACTCATTGTCTAGATGGCCTGATGGTTTTTCACAACAGCACTAGGTAGGAAATTGCACCTGTCCGCCCTTGCTAAACAACTGCCTCAGCTTTCCTCCCTTTGGGACGCAGAGAAGACCAGTTCCCGGAGACTAAAACTCACTTCACAAGATTATTCTTCAGTGGTGGATTTTATTATCTACAAATCTGAAGGGACCTAACTTGTTTCTTTATTTACTGTAGATCATTTAGATCCATGCTGAAAAGATATGCCAGTGTATAGCTAGTGCAATCTGGGATGAAATCTAAGGGGCAAGCAAAGCAAAGCAAAGCTGCAAGGGAACTGCTACACATGCTCTACAACTGAAGTACTGAAGATAACTGCCTACAAAATCTGTCCAAGGGGATCTCATTACTTGTTTGGTGGGCATCCCATCACCTGTCTGCCTATGTCACAGTCTGTATCCATGTCTTAACATATCTCAATGTCTATTGAATAGACTTGCGTTCCAGCAGTGTAAATCCATACAGTCTGGCAACTGTGAAAATCCCCATCACCAAGAGATCTAATTTTTGAGATTTGGTGTGAGACCAGGAAAAGTTAGTCCTCACTCAAAATTGACCTCAGCTGCAGTACTTTTTCTGTGCTGCAAAAACCCTTCCAATATGATACAGTCTTTTGTACCTCTCATCACCGACATCAGACAGGTCTTCAACTAATCCTTCTTGGGCTATGAATATTAATTTCTTACCACAATCAACCTTTATTTAAATTAACAGCATTTGTTGGTAGTAGTCACACAAACTTGTTGGAGTTGCATAAGCAACCACATCCCCAGAAATTTTCATTTTAGCTGGACGCACATGAGAACATATGAAATAAAGCTAGTTGCTGCACACTAGATATGAATTATCAAGCCTTCAGTCTCTGGATATAGCAAAGCATTTGGTGTATGGAAAAGGGTGAAACAGAAGGAAGGAAAAATTATGAAAATATTACTCTCCAAAGTGTCTTTACAGACTCATGTCTGTGTATATATTAGAGGTATCACAGGAGGAGGAAGCAATGCAGGAAGAGTAGGAAAGGAGAGACGGTGTGCAACCTAGCAAGCTAATCCAGGTGACAGACTGGAGGGATTGTTCCTTTACTTGCACAGTCCAAATGAAATATATATATTTGCTATAGCAGTAGAGAGAAAACACAGCAGTCTGGTGTTCGCTAACCTCATTACAGTATAACTGATGGCAGAAAGAAACGGGGATGGGCTGGTTATAGCTAGTCCATTAATCAGGTCCCCGGCGAAGCATCTCAGCTAGAGTTAAAATTAACGTTAGCAAATTAATCGGGTCTTCACAACGGAAACCGCGAAGCATATGGTGTCAGCTAATGGAGAGGCTGTAGGGCTGAAGCCTCTGAAACTTCATGTCTTCCTGAAATCTAATTAGACCCTAATGGAAGGAAGACTGAGTGAAGGCTCTAATTGAAAATTACACTTCCAGTTCAATCAAAGCCTGCTTCCGTGTTGCTATTAATGGCCTTTTAAAAATAGCTGAATTCTACAGTGACCTTGCATACAAAGTGTTCGTTTACAGAGAGTAGCTGTATGGATAATCAATGGATGCCTCCGTGATGGATTTGGACCTGTTTTGTAATAATTTATGACTAGTGTGTATTGAACTGGCTGCTGGGATGTTGTCTGTATGAATGAATATATGGCTTAATCTAATACGAGCTGTCCAGAAGGAACGAACAAGCAGGTAAAACTGTCTGAAGGCAAGCCATTCCTTGACAAACACTCCAGAAGGGGTAAGAGAGAATGCACAGACAGGAAACAGCCTGGAAACAGAATTGATCTGAAGAAATGTCACATGCCTGAAAAGGCAAACTTTCTCCAATGGAGGAATAATTGTTTTCCAGGTGGGTTATAAATGCCCAGACAGTTTCACCTGACTTCAAACATTGAAGGTACTGAAATTAGTGTGTACTCAAGTACAATTGCTGTGGGTTCCCTCTATAACTTTTAGGCTGTTGCAGAGGCACTGGGAATCACAGTGCAGAGATGCCAGGCTGGCTTGAGAACAGACAGCAGAATATCTCCACCAGGAGCAGCAGGAGTTCTGTGACTGTTGTACTTTGAAGATCCAGACTAAAATTTGCTTAGCAGGGGCTCCTTGGTTAAAGCAAGGTCAGAAGTATGGGCAACATCTCAGACCTTAAAACTTCAAGACTTTCTGACTAGTGCCTGAAACTTTTCATGCCAAGACAGCTGGAGGCCGCTCTGCTCAGCTATGTGCATCATTCCTCTTTCCCCTTTGGTACACAACCCAACAGTACATCTTGTAACTGTCTATATGCTCTGTGAAGCATCCTCTGTATTTGCTCTTTGTATTTAGAATGACAGTAAGATTGTCCTCCATTTCACTTTCCCACAGCTCAGTTTACCTGTCTCAAAACCCCCATCACTCCCCAGGCTTTGCTACCCCAATGCCCTACCCTGCAGCCTTGGAGACTTCCTTGAACCTTCCACAGTTTGCCAGTTTAATTTTTATGGCTTGTTTCGCCTTTACTCTCAGCAGTGATTGCTGTGTTCCTTCTCACATCAACCAATGATTTTTAAACACCCCATGAAGTTTTGCTCTCCTGACACAGCCTGAAAGGCATTGATTCTTGCTGTATTAGGATTCTTTTCCCCAAGATATATTTGTTACTTCTAAGTAAATCAGAGAAGTCTTTCCACAGTTTTAACTCTGGCACAGCATTACATAAATGTTTGATGTCACTGGTGGCCTCTGATGTGAACTCTCCCTTCAGTACACTTCTGTCTCACTCTTTCTCTTGGACTTTGGGTTTTACAGGCTGTGGCAGGAGATGCATGAGCAATCATTTGTTCATAACTTGTCTGTCACCAACTCATGGCTCAGTTTGGTCAGCTCAAGTTTAGAATTGGTGGGATTTGTACATCAAGCTTGAGAAGGTAAGATTCAAGATTATCCTTTCAAGTTCTGGGTTATTTGGAGAAACATCTAAGTGCAAAATCCACTAAATAATACAGAATTACTTGTATCTAGAATCAAAATACTTAAAACTGTCTGGACAAATCAATAAAAAACAGGAACACAGTACTGAAGGACACCAATCTCTCCGAGCTGCAGGCAACCATAATTTCACTCTGTATCCCCTCCACACACCTCACAAAAAGAATCCGAACTGCTGCTTGACACAGCAGAGAAGGGATGAAGCAGTCCACTCACAAATGCTCAAGAGACCTTTTCTCTTTCCGCACAGGGATTTTTCCTCTCCCAGTGCAAAAAGCATAGAAAGCACTCACAAAAGAGCCTCTCCACGGTGAGGAGTGAGCAGCTCCAGGGATGGTTCTGCTGCTTTAAATGGAAAGACCTTAATGAATCAAGGTACTTTACTGGACACTCATTGCGATGCTAGATATTCTTGCAAAATGTGGCTGGCAAGCCATAATGACAGTATCAGAACCAGAACCCCATGATAACTGAGCTTAAAGCAGCCCATAGAATAACAGTAAAAGAAATACCTATCCAACCAGAGTTTTATGTATGGCCTCTCCATATATATTCTGTGAGTTCAGTAATTAATTACCATGACACAGGTAATTAGCAAATTAGTTAGAATAACTGGACCAACAAAGTAATTACCACTAATATTACACCTATGCATATTTAAATTCCCATAGTAATTTCAGACAGAGGGACAAGAAGTACCAGTGCCAGAAACCTGAAGGCAGGCAAATTCCACCTAGACGCCAAGTGAATATTTTAAACCATGTTTATGTCTGTTAAAGCACTAACAAATCAAAGAAAATCATGGTTTCTCCACATCTTCATGTCCTCAAGCCAAGACTACAAGGACTTATTCATGGAAGATGTGTTATGGTAAAATAAGAGTTATTTGATTCATTTTTTTTTTTTTTCATTCAGTAATGTAAGTTTCCAGACAGAAACCAGACTGTTCCACTTCTGACAATTATTTGTTGCTAATTCTATCTAGTTCATTTATTCTCCCTGCTGCTGCTTCTTCTGAAGGTATGTTCTGGGTAACTTCATGCCTTCTTTGATTCCATATAACTCCTTCATCTGCATGTCTGGACACTGCCATACACAGCTAATTTCACCTATGTTCCCTTTTAATTCAAATTAATAAACAACTGCATGTTCCTAGCTCTCTTTGTTGGTAAGAAAGTCTTTACACCCAATATCCAGACTTCTTCCTAAAATTTTATTCTCCAAGGCATCTGTTTTTTCCTGTTTTGTACTTTGGCAGTTTCCTCCATCTCACAGCAATATGTTATATTTGAGATAACATTAAATGAGTAATGCTCTTACTTGTTCTACTACTGTAGGCTTCCTAGTGGAAATCAAAGAGCTTTGATTTATTTGAGCATGTTTGAGGAGAAAACAGGTACAATTCTGCAGCTTAAGTTAAACAAGATGCTGGAAAGAGTGGTCTAGTGATCTTAAAAATCCATATTAATTAGCCCACGTGGAAAACCTCTAATTTCTTAAGCTTTATAGTAAGTTTATTTCTAAGCTTCCTAAGAGTAACTCAACCAACGTATAATTTTCAAAATAAAACTGGGATTGCACATGACACATTGCAACTCAGACACTGCCTTCAATCTCATTCTGGGCAACCACTGTCATGTTTCATCCTGTCTCATCAGACTGCCAAGGCAGCATCTTTGTTCTGGAGAAGATCCCCCATCTTTACTCACTGACCCAACACAACACTAGGATCCAGTGAGAATAAACACCTCTTTCTGAGGGCAGTGGAACTTTCTGGTGGGTTTTTATTTTCACAGAGCCCATGAAATTTGGGTTTACCTCCTCCCGAATGATCATGGTCAAGTCATTTCACACTTACGTCCATGTGCAAAATGGAAGTAATGAAAGTGATTTCTTTTGTGAAGTGCATCAAGTTTTCTTCATGGATGATGTAGAATAAATAGAAGTTTCAACACATTCTTCTTATACAATCTGGTCTTTTCTCTATCAGAAATTCACCTGAACTCTGAAGAAACTGGTCTTTTGCAAATCTCCATCTTAGTTTGGGGGAGAGGGTTAGTGATTTCAGGTAGTGATTTTTTATTATTATTTCTTAGTTAACAGCAGAAACTTAAACTTAGCCTCTGACTTCTCTGTCTTTTCCCACTTCTTTTTCTGTCCTCTTCACAATAACAACTGTAAAAAAGACTGGAAGAAATGAAAACAAAGGCTAAAAATTAGAAATCACAGCAAGGCTTTCACAAGAGCTGATCTCCCTTTGCCAGTCCAAAACTATCCTAAAAAAGAACCTAATCACCTGCCTTTGCCACTGTCTCTGTGAACACAGAGGGAGATTTTCCTTCATTTTAATTATCCTGACTCCTTTTTAATTATACCCCTTCCTCTGTTCTGCTCAGTGCCATCAAGTACTGAAACAAGGCATTGGATTCAAGCCTAATGCATTTTGGCTAAATCAAAACCCCTGAGTTTCAAGTTTCTTTCTCCACAAACAAACACAAAAACCTTTTTTGCTTAATGAAGTTTTGTCAGAGGCCTCTTGCAATTTGCACAACTGCTTGTTTGCACAGTCTGGTTTTACAAAGGTTCACATCTGCTTCTCTGATGTTTTCTTCTCTTTACCACCTTAATAAGGAAAATCCAAAGCTTCTAATTAATTTGCTTGTAACTAATTTGATATGAAACTGAGTTCTTCAAACTGAAGATAAGCATTTTTGTTTATTGCCAGTTGATAAATTGGCAGTGAAATTACAGCTCTGCCAGGGCAGAAGAGCTTTTCAAGTTGGTTATGTTTCTTAGCTCATTTCACATCTGGAATTCAAAAGAAGCAAACTGACTTCAAGGCTCAGAATCTGGTGTGTGGGTAGTCTGAGAGTATAACAACAATGATCCACTCTAGCCTAATAAATCCCTAGCACTATTAGTGTTATATTTAAGAATTTAAAAGTACTTTTGCCAAGAGCGATAAACAAACATAAATAAGGGTAAAAACATTATACACACAGAATTAATTGTGGTTTTTGTTTGTTTGCTTTTCGCTGTTTGCTCTTTCAGTTTTGTCTCCATGCTTTCAAGTTAGATCCAGAGAGGCTTTTTGGAAAGTTGCTTAGTACTAACATGAAAGTGAAACAACATCTGGATCCCAATATCTCCAAGTATACATATTCTATGAGTCCTGAAACCCTAGTACTGCATAACTTGGGTACTCAGAAAATCAAAGCTATTGTTGTAATTTGGGATTTCTCCCACAAAGTTAGATTCACAAATCCCACACCTCACACATCCCACAGAGTTTCATTGCCATTCTTTCAGCTGCTCCTGAAGATATTAAGCATAGAAAGCCTTAGCAGAATCCTGTCTGAAGAAGAGACACTCAGCTAGGAAGAGAGATCTCAGCAGCTTTCCCCTGCCAGTCTTCTGTGTCTCTACTGTAAATCTCTTCCATTCTAGAAATAAGAACTATATAAGATTATATGTGATGGATTGGACTCCCACAAGACCAAAAACAATTGCAAAATATTTTGAAAGCAGCAGGTATGTTTTCAGTTTGCCTTCCCCAAAAATGCACAGGGTAATACAAGGCAAAAGTCTTCCCAAAGAAAGAAAGCACAACACTTCTCATACTACCCTTCCCCTTAGTGGGTCAGATGTTACAGCATTTAACACACAACCGAAGGGCGTTCAGGCAGGAGCCTAGAAATCGATATCTGAAAGGTTTTATTTCAGCCCCTAAGCTAAATGGACCAAGTAGGTACAGTGCATCTTTCTGTTTTATCTTACTTTTCCTTAAACATTTCTGGGTCCAGCATTTTACAGCCCTCCCTTACCACTCATTCCAGTACTCATCTGTGCTTCCAGTTAGAGAGTGGAATCCTGTTTCAGGGCAAGAAACTAGTATTTGGAGTACGCTGGAAATAGTTGCAAGTTTGAGTAACATGGCACTGTACCTCAGGAAAGAACAGTTTTCAAGAACAACTCAATATAATGGATTATTAGATCAACTCTTAAACAACACCACCACCACAAGGCAAGCTTCCATGCATACAAAGCCCCTCACATCATCTCATGTTGTTATTCACCATCTGTGCTCAGACCTTCAAAAACACCTATGTATCCTCAGCACCTTCATCTAACAGCTAAGGGAGAGTCACACTCTTAAATCTATTGGGTGATTCTGAAAACCTTCTTTTTATGAACATGTTCATCCTTTATGTGAAATGAAATCATGATTTTCCCTTCTCCCATCACATTCCCATTCTGGGAGCTGTCTCCATAACAGCATTCAGTAAATGATGCTCCTCCACATAAAATGGCCACTGTCTTCCATATGTTTCTCTCATGCGTGAATAGATTAAAGAGCTGCTGCTCATTTCTTTCTGAGGGAGTTAAAATTCACAGAGTCCCACTATTCTGAAGAAGTTTTACAGAAATTTGAGAAGAATATAAGCAGTAGGGAGACATTTACGCCTCTTTCGTCTTTTTAATCTAAAAACTATTTGCAGTTATGAAACAGGGACTAGAGACCTCATTTGCACTGCTTCTGGCAGCATTTCTGTTCTTTTTTGCTCTTGGCAATGCCTACATATACATATACCTAGAAATGCAGAAAAACTTTCTGAGAAGAGATTCTTCCAAATCACATTTGTAAGTGGAGTTATCCATGCTTGACCTACATACAAGCCATTTTGAGCCTCACTACTGAAATTCAAAGTGGCACCTGCCAGTTAACAACAAAATCTCCTTATTACTTGAGCGGGAGAAAGAAATTTGGTTTGATTTGCAGGTACTCTAAGGATACATCTATATTGCAGAGCTACAGAAGAAGGGCTGGGTGGCATTTTCCTGATTAGCCTGAGTGTCCACCTTACCTGGTTTGCCTTTTGCAGCCCAGGTTGACTCCTAGGAAGGGTTCACCCTGAGCAGAGAGCAAGACAGCAGTCAGCTAGGTCAGCAAACTAGGGAGGGCAAGAAAATCACATCCTGAGGTGATGAAGAGATGTGGCAGCCACACTTCTGGGCTACCTCAAAGATGAAGTCTTGGGTGACAATGACACAAACAGAGAAAGCACCCACACCAGCCTCTTTGCCAGGCTCAATGGAGATATGGTTTTAGGCAGCTAATAAGATATTTGGAGATTTATGAAGGCAGCTATCAAAGAAAAACTGTTGTGATTAAGGAACTTGAACCTGGGGAGCCTGAAGTGCTTCACAGACTGTTCTCACTGCTGACAAGGGAACACCATTTTTCAGCTCCAAAATGGTCTACAAGCTTTAGCTGTAGAGTACCCCAGTGGCATAGCAGCTGCACCTATTTTACACATAGGGAAACTGAGTTATGGAGACTGAACTCATCAATAAAGGCAAGTTGAGCCTCCCTTTGCAAGATTCTTGGCTGTTCCACAAGCACACATCATGGGAGGGGTAGTTGAACTCTTCTCCTAGAAGAACACATTGCATGAAGTAGAGCTGCCTGTAGGTGCCACAGAGGTATTGCTAACTTATTGCTAACTGGAAAAGAAATCCATCTTCACAATATTCACATTTTTAAATCAAAAAACATTTTTCCCCAGAAAACTGATACATTTATTTTATAAACCCTATTTTTTTTTAACTGAAAACTTGACTGACCATTATTTTCTAATGCCTGAGCCACACTTGCCCTGGGAGACAAATCTTCAAATTACTGCATGTTCCAAAGTTAGCCTGTGGGAACAAAGCCTTGTGCACTCCCTCCTTCCTATCCTTCACAGTGCTGAGACTATGAGTCATTCCCTGGAATAACGCTGGCAAACAGCAAACCAAAAAATCATCATGAAAACAGAAACACTCTCAGGGCTTAAATCTACAATATTAGTCAGCCCAGGGTTGGGGTGAGGAGCTAAAATGGGATTCCTCAGTTAAGTTTTCTTTTCCTAACATGAGATAGAAGAACAAAAAAAATTCCACAGCGTGGGAATTTTTTACCTTGCTGCAGAGGCAAGACACCTCTGAGCACTTATTAGACATGATCAGAAAAGACCACTATTCATTTTCTTCACAAGGAAAAGTTTTACCTGGAGTGCCTTTGCAGCAAGCTGCCCTCCCTCAAATGCTCTTGCAGAGCCATCAGAAGGAGCATGGTCCACAAAGGCCACTAAGCCCCAGGTACCTCCACCACAGAAGCCTATAGACAAGTCAGCATTACAGAATTTAGTGCGCATGAATGACAGCATGCTTATTTAGCCTCCAGTTACACTGACAACTCACAACCCATTTTCATTAGATGGCTGTCAGCACATTTGCAAATATTAAGACCTAAACATCAGCTGCTGCCTTTCTGAGCACCAGCTCCTGCCTTTTAAGGGCAAACGTGACTCTTAACAGATTTGTTTCCCACTCTTCCTTTAATTTCAGCCATGCAGCTAAATTGCTGTCCCTCATACTTCCCACCTAAGAGCCAAGCTGTCAGTCTTCAGAGCTGAGATGGTCAAGGCAAAAGCTGCTTATTTGGGGCACAAAACTTGAGCAATGCACTCTACAAACCAGTAGGCTGATACAGAAATGATGCCCCAAATAGTTGCTGCAGTGTAACAGGAAGGAAGCTGTCCTGGTTTCAGTTAGCACAGAATTAATTTTCTTCCTAGTAGCTGGTGGAATGCTGTGTTTTGGCTTAGAATGAGAAGAGTGCTGATAACACCCCGATGCTTTAATTGTTGCAGAGCAGTGCTTATACTAAGCCAAGGACATCTCAGCCTTTGCTCTGTCCTGCCAACGGGCAGGCTGGGGGGTGCAGTAAGAGCTGGGAGGGGACAGACCCAGGACAGGTGACCCAAACTAGCCAAAGGGGTATTCCATACCATCTGACGTCATGCTAAACAATATATAGGGGTGGCTAGCCGGGGGGAGGGGGCCGGACTGCTCGGGGTTAGGCTGGGCATCGGTCAGCGGGTGGTGAGCAATTGCATTGTGCATCACTTGTTTGTACATACTATTATTACTTTCGTATTATCCCCATTGTATCATCATTATTATTATTGTTATTATTATTTTTGTTATTTTTTTTTTTTTTCCTGTCTTATTAAACTGTCTTTATCTCAACTCACGGGCTTCACTTTCCATTTCTCTCCCCCGTCCCAGAGAGGGAGGGGGGAGGGTGAGCGAACGGCTGCGTGGTGTTTAGCTGCCGGTCGGGTTAAACCACGACAGTCTTTTTGGCGCCCAACGTGGGGCCCGAAAGGTTGAGATAACGGCAGATCTGATCAGAGTGTGTTAAACTAAAATTGGTGTAAGGATTAGACCTGCTTAATAGTCACTTGTCATGATGCTGATTGCTTTAATCACAACTCTGCTGCGCCTGTTTTCCAAATTGAGTATTATAGTACATTATTTTCCGTATTTGCTCTCTGTAGTGTTGTTTCTCCTCTCCGGGCCCTGGTTTCAGACCATTATGGTACTAAGTGTTATAGCAATGGCTTATGAGACGATAAGATATCTGGTCATGACTCTAACTTGGTATTTATACTCAGTAACATCGTGGACTCTGTACTTTGGAAACAGCATCTTGGGAACTATTAGCAATTATACCTATTGTTTTTCTCCATTAGAGAGTCAATCTGTGGAGGGGAAAGGGGAGGATATTTTTCCTTACTTGCTTACTCTCCCTTTCTCTTTCACCACCCCTGTATCCTCCTGGGTCACTCTGCCTTCCTCCTTCACCACCCTCTTATCCCCTGAGCTTGTCACAATAGCTCTCCAAGATATTGAATATTTCTGGAATACTCAGAATACCATAGTCTTGTTGTTCTGCCTCATGAATGCACTTCAGATTCTGCTTAAAGTTAAACAACTACTTATGAAGCTCATCCGGAGATCTGCCCGGAGGCAGTATAGTTGTGGGTGGCAGGGAGTATGGGTGGATATGGGCAGGCATCTAGAGCAGTTGGCACCCCCAGTGTGTTGGAAATTCACCCCTGAACAATGGCAAAATCCTCAAAAACTGGCAGAATGCTTGAAAAAAAGGTGTAATGATTCTGGCAGTTCCAAAGTAACACAAATCATTGTAACGTGCTGGGGCCTGGCTCATGCCTATCGAGCTGCCATTGATACTGCTGTCAACTTAGTGACAGACCCTGCGGCCACTCCAAACCCTGTGACAGATCCAACGGCCACTGTGACCCCTACGGTGGATTCTGCAGCCGCTCCAGTCCCAGCTCCTGCAGCCGCTCCAGTCCCAGCTCCTGCAGCCGCTCCAGTCCCAGCTCCTGCAGCTGCTCCAGTCCCAGTTCCTGCAGTCGCTCCAGTTCCAGCTCCGGCCGCTACTCCAGTCCCAGTTCCTGCAACTGCTCCAGCTCCAGCTCCTGAAGCCGCTCCAGCTCCAGCTCCTGCAGCTGCTCCAGTCCCAGTTCCTGCAGTCGCTCCAGTTCCAGCTCCGGCCGCTACTCCAGTCCCAGTTCCTGCAACTGCTCCAGTCCCAGCTTCTGAAGCCGCTCCAGCTCCAGCTCCTGAAGCCGCTCCAGCTCCAGCTCCTACTGCTGCTCCAGTCCCAGCTCCTGCAACTGCTCCAGCTCCAGCTCCAGCTCCTGTAGCCGCTACAGCTCCGGTTCCTGCAACTGCTCCAGCTCCTGTAGCCGCTCCAGCTCCTGTGGCCGTGTCAGAGAAACGAGCTGTAGCAGTGCAAGTTGACCCTGCAGAGGGCATTCCAACCCCTGTGGCAGACCCTGTAACAAAGTCAGAGAAACGAGCAGTAGCAGTGCAAGCTGCCCCTGTAGAGAAGGTGAAAATATGGTACAGAAATTCAAGTCGTTTAGAACGCAGAGAGTCTTCTGCCAATCCAGGTAAGGCTTCTGCCAAAACTAAGTATAGAGATGACGAAGATGATGACGACGCTGGGCCGTCAAGGATTCAGGAGGAGGAAGATGAGGATGCCGAAAGAGCAACAGTAACTACCCGAAGCCTAAACGAGCGCGAGCTACGAGATGTGCGAAAAGATTTTGGTCGCTGTATAGGTGAGCAGCTTGTCACCTGGCTGCTCCGGTGCTGGGACTCTGGAGCCAATTGTGTGGAATTAGACGGCAGGGAAGCCAAGCGGCTGGGATCCCTTGCTCGAGACGCCGGCATTGACAAAGCAATTGCAGATGGAGCACGACCCACCAGCCTCTGGAGGCGTCTCCTCTCAGCTGTGAGGGAAAGGTATCCCTTCAAGGAAGATATTTTATGTCTACCAGGCAAGTGGACCACTATGGAGAAGGGAATCCAGTACCTGAGGGAATTAGCCGTACGGGAAGTGATTTATGAGGATCCAGACCTCAATCAAACATCCACAGATCCAGATGAAGTCAAGTGTACACGACCCATGTGGCGGAAGTTTGTACGGAGTGCACCATCATCATATGCCAGCTCATTGGCAATAATGGCCTGGAAAGAGGATGAGGAACCCACAGTGGGTGAAGCGGCTAAACAACTCCGGCAGTACGAAGAAAGTCTCTCCTCTTCCTTACAGGCCTGCGTCTCAGCTGTGGAGAAACTTTCTGAAAAGGTTCACCAACTTGAAGAGAATCTATTGTCCTCCCCACCTGAACCAACCAGTGCCCACCGACCAAAGGAGAACACTTGGGAGAAACTTTCTGAAAAGGTTCACCAACTTGAAGAGAGATTATTCTCCTTCGCACCTGTACAAAGCAGTGTCTCAGCTGTCAGGGGTAGGCGTTCACCCACACAAGGAAGACGATATGGTGGGTACTCACCCCGTGCCACCCTGTGGTTTTACTTACGAGACCATGGAGAGGACATGAGAAAGTGGGATGGAAAATCTACCGCGACCCTAGAGGCACGGGTACGTGAGTTGCAAAAGAAAACAATCAGGAAAAAGGGATTCTCCGAAAAGTTTGCTGCTCCAACTTCCAGCAGACAGTCCTTCAAACACAGAAACGAGGAAGATTCTGACCAGGATTAGGGGGGCCCTGCCTCCAGCCAGGGGGAGGAAAGGGACAATCGAGTTTATTGGACTGTGTGGATTCGATGGCCTGGCACATCACGCGCACAGAAGTATAAGGCTTTAGTAGACACCGGTGCACAATGTACTATAATGCCATCAAGCTATAAAGGACCAGAGCCCATCTATATTTGTGGAGTGACAGGGGGATCTCAGCAGTTGACTGTATTGGAGGCTGAAGTGAGTCTGACTGGGAATGAGTGGGAAAAGCACCGCATTGTGACTGGTCCGGATGCTCCATGTATCCTTGGCATAGACTATCTTAGAAGAGGATACTGCAAGGACCCAAAAGGGTTCCGGTGGGCTTTTGGTATTGCTGCCTTAGAGACAGAGGGCATTAAACAATTATCTACCTTGCCTGGTCTCTCAGAGGACCCCTCTGTTGTGGGGTTGCTGAGGGTCGAAGAACAGCAAGTGCCAATTGCTACCACAACTGTGCACCGGCGGCAATATCGCACCAACCGAGACTCCCTGATTCCCATCCATAAGCTAATTCGTCAATTGGAGAGCCAAGGAGTGATCAGCAAGACTCATTCACCTTTCAATAGTCCCATATGGCCAGTGCGAAAGTCTAATGGCGAGTGGAGACTAACAGTGGACTATCGCGGCTTGAACGAAGTCACGCCACCACTGAGTGCTGCAGTGCCGGACATGCTGGAACTTCAGTATGAACTTGAATCGAAGGCAGCCAAGTGGTACGCCACAATTGATATCGCTAATGCATTTTTCTCCATCCCTCTAGCAGCAGAGTGCAGGCCACAATTTGCCTTCACTTGGAGGGGAGTCCAATATACTTGGAATAGGCTGCCCCAGGGGTGGAAACACAGCCCTACCATTTGCCATGGGCTGATCCAGTCTGCACTAGAGCAGGGGGAAGCTCCTGAACACCTGCAGTACATCGATGACATTATTGTGTGGGGTGACACAGCAGAGGAAGTTTTCGAGAAAGGGAAGAAAATAGTCCAAATCCTTCTGAAAGCCGGTTTTGCCATAAAACAAAATAAAGTCAAAGGACCTGCACGGGAGATCCAGTTTTTAGGAATAAAATGGCAAGATGGACGTCGTCAAATCCCAATGGATGTGATCAACAAAATAACAGCTATGTCTCCACCAACTAACAAAAAAGAAACACAGACTTTCCTAGGTGTTGTGGGGTTTTGGAGAATGCACATCCCAAATTACAGTCTGATTGTAAACCCACTCTACCAAGTAACTCGCAAGAAGAATGAGTTTGAATGGGGCCCTGAACAACGACAAGCCTTTGAACAAATCAAGCAGGAAATAGTCCATGCAGTAGCCCTTGGGCCAGTTCGAACAGGACCAGATGTAAAGAATGTGCTCTACACTGCAGCCGGGGAGAACGGCCCCACCTGGAGCCTCTGGCAGAAAGAACCTGGGGAAACTCGAGGTCGGCCTCTGGGGTTTTGGAGTCGGGGATACAGAGGATCTGAGGCCCGCTATACTCCAACTGAAAAGGAGATATTGGCAGCATATGAAGGAGTTCGATCTGCTTCGGAGGTGGTCGGTACTGAAGCGCAGCTCCTCCTAGCACCCCGATTACCGGTACTAGGCTGGATGTTCAAGGGAAGGGTCCCCTCTACGCATCATGCAACTGATGCTACATGGAGCAAGTGGGTTGCACTGATTACTCAGCGGGCTCGAATAGGAAACCCCAGTCGCCCAGGAATATTGGAAGTGATCATGGACTGGCCAGAAGGCAAATACTTTGGGATATCATCAGAGGAGGAGGTGGGTCGTGCTGAAGAAGCCCCACTGTACAACCAGTTGCCAGAGAATGAAAAGAAATATGCCCTGTTCACTGATGGGTCCTGTCGTATTGTGGGGAAGCATCGGAGATGGAAGGCTGCTGTATGGAGTCCTACGCGACGAGTTGCAGAAGCTGCTGAGGGAGAAGGTGAATCGAGTCAGTTTGCAGAAGTGAAAGCCATTCAGCTGGCTTTAGACATTGCTGAACGAGAAAAATGGCCAGTTCTCTATCTCTACACCGATTCATGGATGGTAGCAAATGCCCTGTGGGGATGGTTACAGCAATGGAAGCAAAACAACTGGCAGCGTAGGGGCAAACCTATCTGGGCTGCTGCATTGTGGCAAGATATTGCTGCTCGGGTAGAGAACCTGGCTGTGAAAGTACGCCACGTAGATGCTCATGTGCCCAAGAATCGGGCTACTGAAGAACATCAAAACAACCAGCAGGTGGATCAGGCTGCTAAGATTGAAGTAGCTCAGGTGGACCTGGATTGGCAGCATAAAGGTGAATTATTTATAGCCCGATGGGCCCATGACACCTCAGGCCATCAAGGTAGAGATGCAACATACAGATGGGCTCGTGATCGAGGGGTGGACTTGACCATGGACGCTATAGCACAGGTTATTCATGACTGTGAAACATGTGCTGCAATCAAGCAAGCCAAACGGTCAAAGCCTCTTTGGTATGGAGGACGATGGCTGAAATATAAATATGGAGAGGCCTGGCAGATTGATTACATCACACTCCCTCAAACTCGCAATGGCAAGCGCCACGTACTTACAATGGTGGAAGCAACCACCGGATGGCTGGAAACATATCCTGTGCCTCATGCTACCGCCCGGAACACCATCCTGGGCCTTGAAAAGCAAGTCCTATGGCGACATGGCACCCCAGAAAGAATAGAATCAGATAATGGGACTCACTTCCGAAACAACCTTATAGACACTTGGGCCAAAGAACATGGTATTGAATGGGTGTATCACATCCCCTATCATGCACCAGCCTCCGGGAAAGTTGAACGATACAATGGCCTGTTAAAGACTACCTTGAAAGCAATGGGCGCTGGGACGTTCAAAAACTGGGATACGCATTTGGCAAAGGCCACCTGGTTAGTCAATACTAGGGGATCTACCAACCGAGCTGGACCTGCCCAATCAAACCTGTTACGTACTGTAGATGGGGATAAAGTTCCTGTAGTGCATGTAAAAAATATGCTGGGTAAAACAGTCTGGGCTACTCCTGCCTCAGGAAAAGGCAAACCTATTCGTGGAATTGTTTTCGCTCAGGGACCTGGATATACTTGGTGGGTGATGCAAAAGAACGGAGAGGTCCGGTGTGTACCTCAAGGAGATTTAATACTGGGTGAGAATAGCCCATGAACTGAATTGCACCATGTTAAATAGTATATTATACTGTATGTTATCACTACCATGATTACTATAGGTGACTAATTAGAATGTATGGAAAAGAGTGTAACCTGAGCATGACATAAATGGTATGGAATAAGGGGTGGATAGATGTCCTGGTTTCAGTTAGCACAGAATTAATTTTCTTCCTAGTAGCTGGTGGAATGCTGTGTTTTGGCTTAGAATGAGAAGAGTGCTGATAACACCCCGATGCTTTAATTGTTGCAGAGCAGTGCTTATACTAAGCCAAGGACATCTCAGCCTTTGCTCTGTCCTGCCAACGGGCAGGCTGGGGGGTGCAGTAAGAGCTGGGAGGGGACAGACCCAGGACAGGTGACCCAAACTAGCCAAAGGGGTATTCCATACCATCTGACGTCATGCTAAACAATATATAGGGGTGGCTAGCCGGGGGGAGGGGGCCGGACTGCTCGGGGTTAGGCTGGGCATCGGTCAGCGGGTGGTGAGCAATTGCATTGTGCATCACTTGTTTGTACATACTATTATTACTTTCGTATTATCCCCATTGTATCATCATTATTATTATTGTTATTATTATTTTTGTTATTTTTTTTTTTTTTCCTGTCTTATTAAACTGTCTTTATCTCAACTCACGGGCTTCACTTTCCATTTCTCTCCCCCGTCCCAGAGAGGGAGGGGGGAGGGTGAGCGAACGGCTGCGTGGTGTTTAGCTGCCGGTCGGGTTAAACCACGACAGAAGCTCATAACAGCTCTGGTAATTAAGAGCCAGGGCTGCCTGCACTTCTGATGATTTTCTGTCACTGGGAAACCTGCAATCAAGGCTGGACAGCTTTTCCATTCAAGCTGTTGATAAAATAAGAGTTGATGCAGGGAAGCGGCCTGGTCTGTAGAACAGAAAGTATCAATCCAGACAGCCACAGGAGTGTTTTTTGACCTTCTGAATTAAGAAACAGCCGGACCACAAGAAATTAAAAATCTGGAAATGTCCCCCTCAGAGTGCACATGCTCTGACAACATTAGCTGCAAGTGTTTCCGTCTGTTCAATCTTCTAAGCTGAAGGCAATGTTGCTCCCAGTGCAGACATCATTTCCATGTGCCCATGTTAATGTCAAACCTATCCAAGCTGACTCAACCAGATCTGGAAACTGCCATCCAGAGCCAGAGCCTTTACTCCAGCGCGGCTGTGTGATGCCATGCTCCCAGCAGAGGCAGATCGCTTCGCCCTCATGTAACTGCCAAGCTGTTTTGCAGTGATTCCTTACACTCTGTGGATATTTGAAACCCGACTGCCTCCATGTTCCCCATGCAAAGAAGGAGAGGTGGAGGAAAGCAGGAAATTCAGCCCAGGGAGAAATCATCTGCTCTCTCTGAGGCTTTGTGGCTTTCTCACCTGAAAGGAAATTATTGTCAATGGGAGCTGTCAGTGATCTTGCTGCCTCATTTACTTTTTGTGGCCATTTCAGAGGAACATTTTCCGGTTCCAATGGTTCTGTGACAGTCCAAAGCTAGCTCCAGATGAAATCTTGGAAAGCCCTGAGGCTACCAACTTCTGAGGATTTATCTGTCTGATGCAGTTATTGTTATTATTTGGTGCTTATCACAATACCCAAAGCATGGCACTTTGCTTGGGGTGGCCAGATCATTTTTCTCAGTGGTTGATGTATAAGCAGCCTATTTTACTTACAGTTTCCATGTTTTCCTCATGGCAGTTTCATTCCTTGCCAAGAAGCTTCCCTGCCCAACCATTAGGATCACACCGCCTTGGAGACATGCATGCCCTCCAACTCAAAACCCAAATTATAATTATCAGAGACACAAAGCACTTCAGAGAGAAAGAGAACAACACAGCAAAGCCCACTCCTGCTGGGTCCAGCTGTGGATATGCTATTTTTGGGGACTTTATTCTACGATCATACCCATAATAAACTAGGACATACTCCATTCTCATTTGCAAGATGACACTCCAGCAAGAATTACTGGGACATTCTTGGCCTGGCACCAGGCAGAGTATCATCACGTTGTTAGCACACCTGCCTGCCAGTAACAAACAGCACTATATTGTAAACACGAAGCTGCCAGAAGTTTAGCTCTTACGCATACTCCGAGGTGTTTTTCCTTCATGATGCCCAACCCCATGGTGATTGTGAAGGCAGACCCATTTCACTGTTGAGGGAAGATTCTGATTATTTTTCTTTATTAAGCTGTTTATTTGCTAGTCTCACACTAAGTTGTCACAGGGTGTTGCATTTGCATTAAAAAAAAAAAAAAAAAAAAAAGAGCCAACTGTCTTTGTTGCTAAAATCAAAGTTAGCACTAATGACAGATAAGCTTTCTCATATTTACAGTCCCAGTAGTGGGGAAATAAGATGAACACCAGCTCCTTCAACGTCACCTTAGGAAACTACTCAAAAAAGCTATTATTTTTTTTCTTCAAATAGACTAATTTACATAATCATTAATTAGCTAAATATGTCATGGATGACCCCACAAAAAAACTCAGGGTACCATTTCCTATAAGCTATCATAACATATTATAACATTAAATCATATCATTATTTTACTTAAGCTAAGTATCAAAACAAATAATTGGAAAACAAAAAAAAATGACAACAACAAAGAGCTGTTCTTATGGAATGCATTGGATATTCTAAACATCAAAGCATCAAATCTTTCTTTCAACTTATTTAAACTTATTCCAATGAAAACAAAATGACACATCAAGTTTATTGCTATAGTGCCTACTTATCAAAACAATCCAGACACAGGATCATAGAAATGGTGGTGGGAAGAAAGCTCTGGAGGTAACCTAGTCCCACCTCCTGCTGGAAACAGGGCTATTGCCACACAAGCTGTGTCTTTGGCACCAAAATGCCTGCTCTGATTCTAGTGCACGCTTGCACAAAAGCAAGCCAGGGCAAACTCAGTGCTCCCTGCCCAGGAAGAAGATCCACGGAGAGGAAAGAATCTAACCCCAGGCAATGCAAAGTGCCTGTGACCTTCCCCCAGCATGTCAACATCTCCTCCACCACACAGTCTAATCTCAGTCACTGTGCTAAAATGCTTTGTGGGAACTGATAGGAATAATAACTCTTTTTCCTTCTCAGCAAAGACACCACAAAGCTAGGCAAAATGCAGTGCATCTGTCCTGCTGCTAATTGCATTTTTAGACGCCAGGTCCTTTGAGGAATAAAAGAAACGCCTGAAACACTCCTGTTGAGTTCAACCACACGTCAGAGCAGATGTGGGTAGATGTGCTATGCCTCTCAGATTCACTGCAAACTAATTAAGGGTTTTCTTCCCCACAACTATATCCAAAGGTGTTATTTCCCTAATTTTCCTAATTATTTTCATTCCAAATGCATTGACTCATGAATGGATTAGGTTCAGAAACTCCCTCATTCCTGCATAATTAGCTTTTCTAAAGCTCAGTCTTCGCTTCTGGTCCTTTCTGCTAAAGTTTCAGTGTCTGTCTGATGGTTGCCAGGTTGCATCCTTCTGATTTCTTGCCCTCAGAGGAAGCTGTGATAGAGAAAATGGACCAAAGCTGGGGTTTTTAAAACAGCAGCATCACACTGTGTCAAATTTTTCAGAAGCGTGCCACATTCAAGGAAATCAGGTTTAAAATTCCCTGAGAGTCAATCTTACAAAAAAAAAAAAAAAAGGCACAAAAAAGATTAATAGCACTAAACTCTGGAGACCCCAAGGGAATGTCGAGTCACCTTGTCCTACCCCCTGAGCAATTCAAGTGACATTATTCCATCTTGCACTCTGTGTGGCATGAAAGCACATTGCCCAAAAGGCATCTAGCCTTGATTTTACAACTTCTAAAGAAGCCGGATCCATACAAGGTCAAAAACCCACCTCTGTCATTTCAGAAAAAGGTGGGAGATCTGAACTGATTCTTTCTTCATCTTGCGCTTCAATTATTTGCTTGTTCCACTTGGCTGCAATCCAGTTTAGCCAAGGCATTTCGTTAATTTCTCCCAGGAGAAGGAAATCCAGGTCCACAGAGATCACATCGCTTATTTTCAAATATGCATAGAATCAACTTCTGAGTAAGGGATGACTTGGGCTATCTCTAGGTTTCTTGTAGACACTTTTGACCCGAAAGAGCTCACTCAGCCTCCACTTTCCTCTCACCACATTCTAGACCTCTGTCTCATTTTCTTTTCCTGACTTTTATCCGTCTCCAAGGAGTTAATTAGGCTTCTTTCTCATTCTCACATACAAACACAAACACACACAACTGCTAAAACAAAGAGCTAGAAAAGACCTGTAACACTGCACAACCGCCTGCCCCTTCAGAGCTTCCACGTGCATCTTGTAGCATGTTCCTGTAATGGGCAGAGGTTATTCTCATTTCTTATAAGAATTTAGCCACCTTCTACTTCTCTTACTAGGTGATTGTAATACTTAGAAGTGTTAGAATTTTTTCATCCAGAGAGCATCTTCACCTTACAGATATCTGAGAGTCCCAACCACTGGCTAGATTTTCATTTCTGAACAACAGAATCAGCCCCTCATCCCAGAGTGCAACTCTGGCACTGATTGTCTATCTCAGGTGTAGCAAAATTAGGCTGGGATGCCTTGGGATCTGATAGGCTTTCTCCATTCTTAGGAAGAGGACTAACAGCACTGCAATTAAAAGTTTCAGCCTGTGAAAACAGCAGGACACCATGGTGTTGTGTTCCCAGTGCCCTTCCCACATCAAGACCCTCACACATCTTGTGTTTCATCAGTGTTCTACATCTCGTCATGAAAAGAAATGACTAAAGAAAAGACTAGCTACCTTTTGTGGTTGAACACTGTTTTCTGGTGACTGGTGTAAAGCACCACTGATGTACTAGTACTACAAAGCACTGCACAAGACTGTAGCTGGAAGGTGCTCTAGTCCAAGAACACAGCATTCAACTGCTTTCCATATTACATATCCTAGTAAACCACTTCGTTCTTGAAGGCACATATTTTTCCTCAATTAAATATGAAAGCTGTTCAAACACAAAGATGACCTTTAATTATGGCTTTAAATGCACTTGGTTAGAATTACCTCCTTGTTCATCTTGGGAACGTATAATAAGAAGTAACATGATAATATGCAGTACTGTAGTTTTGGAGTAATTGCCTACTATGCTTGAACTCTGTGAGGCCTTTTCCAATTACGTTTTTAGTTTGCTAATGTTTGGGGATTTTCCAGGATAAATTACGTTAATTGTATTCCTTGGATCTGTTTTCCACAAAAAGCCCAATAAACAGCAAGAAGGGGGAGGGAGAGAATTAAGTGGCGGAGTTAATTAGATTAGGCTTGTGCTGTAGTGAAGCAGGAAGATTCCACTAAATCCTATAATAGGCTCTAATGAGGATTTTATCATGCTTGTTAAACGGGTCATTTAGTTGTGTGACGGGGCCGCTGAGTGTAATGTAAAAACTGGTTAATAAAAAAAAAGTCTTTTAATTGCACACACAGGCAAAGCAGTTTCAAAAGAGTCCAGCTGAATGGAAGAGCCTCCAACCAAACAGGAAAAGCTCTGCAGATCCTGTAATGGTGAACATGGAATGTGATTAGGCCACTTAATTTTCCCTGACTGGCAAAAAAATTAATACTTTACAAATGATCAAACGGTTAACACTCGGAAAACTTTAATAATCCAGATTGATCAAGATGGAAATTATTTCTTTTTCCTGATTTTTGGTTGTTGTTTTTTGTTTTTCTAAAAAGGGATAAAAATGAACATAGAAGTGGTCACTGTTGAATCATATGTACCTGTCCTTTCCATTACTGTTTGTAGAAGTCCATAAAGGAGTCATTGACTGCTTTGGCTAATGTTATTCCTTGAAGGGGATGAAACAATCTTTGGATCTTGTTTTCAGGTAGCAGGCATCACTCAGAAAAATCAGAGTCCTGCAAAATGCGCTTTATAGAGTGTGCTTCCTTAATACCTTTATTTTTCTAATTTGAATGCAAAGTTTCTGGATGATCTGCTTAAAACTGGGCACAAGAAAAACCCATATCTGCCCTCACTTGGCCAAGGGGTGTAAACATCCATTCGAGTGCCAATAGTCTGTTGGCTGTCTGCTCTCCCAGCTCCAAGAGAATAACCTTACAGATGCAGACACATTTGGGGGCTAGATTCAGTAAAAAAAAAAAAAGAGAAGGAACAGATCTAGGCCACGGTCAAAAAGGGTGGAGAAATCACTTGATCCCCTGCTTGTCAAAGTTTACCAATTCAAAATGAGACATGACACGCAGGATTTCTGAGTTCAGGGTCTCCTGTCTCCTGGAAACCTATCAACATTTGTTCACTACATGTTTCTTTCTTAGGTGACATCTGGCCTGCATGTCTTCAGAGGAAGAGTCCATCCCTTCCCCTGGCTGTTATTTCAGCTCAGAGCTCACTGCCACCGTTTGTATTGATGCTCTCCTTTTACAACAAGGGACGATGTGTCCCCTGCCTTGCCATTAATTTTAACTTTACCCCTCCTGTTATGGTCCCATAGATAACGCCACTTGTTGACCACCCCTCTCAGCATTCAGTCCAAGCAGTGGGATAACCCCCTGCTCTTCTGGCAGACTAACTGCTACAGCTCATCTCTGGCACTTCCTTTCTTGTGCTTTAAAACATCAATTTGTTTTCTTAAGGCCCCCGTTGCTGAGAGAGTTTGATTTATACCAATCTCTGTGACATGTGACAGGGACCAGGTGGTGACTGCACAGAGGACCACCATGATTTCCACCCGTCCAGCAAATGACAGCCATTACTCCAAGGATCCCACTGAGACATACCAGCTGCTGCTGCCTCCAGCCCAGCTTGGTGGCACCCCCAGAGGCAACGATAAGGAATAGCAGGTCATTCATAAACACCTCCCCTACCACCCGGGGGTTCTGGTGCCTCAACAATTGAACATCTGCTGGCAAAAGTGAAAACAAGAAGTTCATCTCTTTCCTGTTTATTCATTCCATGTTACTGATTTTTCAGCCTCTTTCAATCTGCCTAAGAGTATTCCAGTGGCAGGATGTGAACCCCCTCACAGTGATCTGTGACAAACATTAATAAACTTTCTGTTCTCAATTTCATTTTCAGAGATGCCCTAGAACTACCCAGAGACCCAGGACTGGCCACAGGTAGAATATCACTGTCCTAATCCACACTTTCTAAGAATAACATAACAAGTTATATAAAACAAGAAATACCCATCCATTAAAAGCACAACACCACCAAACCTGCATTATTGGCATAGTAACTCTACAATCAGTTCAGTCTGAGCTTGTTTAAAATCCAAGCTTCATCTGTGAAAAATACGTTCCTTACAGGGCAGCTACAAGTGTTTACCTAAAGAATTGCCTTAATTTATGAATGTTATCTCACTTTCCTTCCTTAAGTCCTTCTTATAGAAGTCCTTTGCCTCAGCAGGTCCCCAAAACCATGCAAACATTTAGTTTTCATTGTTTTGTAAAACTGATATCCTTGTTGTGTCCAGTTCCTCTGTATCATTCCTTTGTAGCATGGATCTCCTCCGCACTACAAATATGCAAATATTATTTCTCAGAAGTAATTGATTCTGTGATTCTGTTAATAGCTCCTGGGCAACATAGGGCAAGGATGCTCTTGCAGATAAGGTAGCTCCCAGCTAAATAAACTAGCACTACAGTTTGGCTTCTTTGCTCTGTGGTTTTTCAGAGCTCTGTTCAGTCAGATTACTATGAACCAGTTCTCCAGTCCATGGCATCAAGTTACCTGCACAGCCACACCAGGCAACAGACAGAAATGAGCCCTGATGCTCACAGCCATGTTCCAGAGTACAACTCTTTTGTTGATCCTGCAAAAAGCATCAGCCCCTGTTTACAGTCCATTCTACCAAAATCACGCTATTGGTGAGCATAGGGATGCTAGCAGGGATAGCAGGTTAAAATCATGCTGATGGTCAAAACCACATCAATGCCAGCCAGTCACATGGGTAAATACTCTCTGAAAAGAGATTTGAAAGACCCTTATGTTCAGCAGGGACTTCTGAAATGGTTAAAGCCAAGCATATGCTCTGTTGCTGTGTTAATAACCATATTATATCCTTCATACTACAGAATGTAAATGCTTCTAGTGGTAAGACAGCATATTGCTATTTAATATTTCATTGCACATCATACCGCACAAGTCAGTCTGTTACTGAAAATACTTGTGGAATTAAAAGTTTGCTTTACTGAACCATTTTGCCCAGAAAGGGTTTCTGCTCCTTTTGCACTAGTCATCCAGCTTTGCTGTGCATGCATGTTTCTGTGTATGGGTGCACACATGTATGTACAAGAGAATCCTTCAGACATACAGCTATGACTAATCACACAGCAGTGACTAATAAACACAGTCTATCACAAGAGATTTGTGAAGAAAGAATCAAAACCTGATTGCTTTTGCAGAAGTAATGGTATTCAAATAAGCTAATTCTTATCACTGAAGGAAGGAAAGCCCCTTCCTTCAAATCTAACATTAACCCTTCTTTGAAGAGGAGGCTGTTTCCCCAGCATTCGCCTGATTCTGCGATAGTCCTTCTCGCTGTGTCCATTAAGGCCAGGGAAAAAACAATGGATGCAAACTGATAACTGCAGCAAAGATTTAAATTATATATCAGGAGAATTAGGAACTAGGTAGCTCAGGAAAATGTGATGACTCTTGCAGAGGAGTTTTATGATCTACATAGAAAAACATCTCCCTGGAACAGTCTCTGGGGCAGAGGGATGGATTAGATGATCTCTTGAGTCTCTGCCATACCTCTGATACCTGTGACTTGATACATCTTCTGACAAAAGCTGGGTGAGGAGGATGTACTTGAAAGGATCGTATTGCTTCACAGCATAGCAGACAACCCTGTGCCTTCCCTTCCAATCGATGAGGCTCTCAGAACAAAAAGTGCTGAAATAAACTCGAGCCATTTTAATTGGAGACTTTCTTTGTTTAAACAATAAAGAAGCAATATGGGTCACTTCTGCTGTGAAGCAGTTATCTGTCAGACACAGAAAAGACTTGTGTAACAACGACACGGGAAATGCCGACTTCATGTTCTCTTCTATTTTATTTGTGACCCGGACTTCTCCTTTTTCTTCCTTTTTTCTCTCTCTTTTGCTTTTTTCTTCCTAATACGAAGCCCCCAAAAAAACATCCTGACTTGCCAAGTTTTCTTCCTACTGACAGCTGAAGCTGCTAATTACAATCCCATCACTGAAACACAGACCTGCCCTTCGTATGTACCGAACCATTCCTGTCTTTCCCCTGCAGTTAATGAAGTGCCTCATACTGAGGAAGAAGTACTTTGTAAGCCCAGCTTTCACAAAGATACTTAAAATGCTGTGCTCACAAAGAGGAATTGGAGCCAAAGCTCTCTAAAATTCAAAGGAATGAAGAACCAGCCACTCTTTAGCAAGGCAGGCAGGCAGTGGGCTGCAAATGACTCCAGTTAACTGGGGTTGACTGCACTGCGAGGGCTTTGGGTGCTTTGTTTAGGGTCTCCTCCAAGACACTTACTGTTTATTTGGTTTGTCCCTGATACAGCACAGCAAGTCCCTCATCTAAGACTCATCTCTTGGGTATGTGTCAAAAGGTCAACAACAATCTCTGGATAAAGTGTGGCTTCTACACAGGCAGAGGAAATGTGCTTCTTGAGGAGGAATGAAATAGTTTGCCATGAGAGGGGTGGCACTGCACTGGGAGCAAACCTGCCTTTCAGCTCCAGTCCTGAAAGTGAAGCTACACTTGTGTCAGTGAAGAAGCTACACCTGTGTCACCCAGCAAACAGGGTGAGCATCCCAGCACAGCATGAAAGCCCATGGGCACTGTTTGCTATCCCAGAGTTGAAAGTCATGTAGTTTGGGGTGGCAAGCTTATTTCTTCTCAAGAGGGTTGGTGTGGTTTTCAAGTTTATCATTTCCAGTAACAGGTTATATTGGATTAGCACCCTAGACTTGATACCTGAATTGAACTGGCTTGGGGCCCTCTCTAATATTCCCCAGCAAAGAGGGCCTCAGCATGTAAAGGGAAAAAATTACAGTCTTTCTTCAAAATCCAGGGGTGCTGGAGCATCTGGTCACGGATGTCTTACAGCAGCATTAGTTTCAGCCATGAGAAAGCAGAATTGCATGAGAAGCCTATGGACTAATCTCTGTAACACTGAAAGTAACACCTTACGAGGATAAAATGGATAATCCCATATGAATGAATCAATTTCTGATATGCCATGACAACTGCCTATTTTCACCCTCAGTATTGGCTCATGGGATCTTTGCATGTCTCTGCCTATCCGTGCCCATCTGCCACTGTCTTCTACATAAATTCAGAACTTGTACTACAAATGGGATCCCAATGTGCATCCCCTTGATCAGAACATTCCTTTAATTACATAATTGATGAAACTAAAAAAAAAAAAAAAAAAAAAAAAAACAACATATACTGCACCACCAGGAGGGAGGTGCTCCAGAGATTAATATGTGACACCATTATTGTTAGCACCTGATCTCTTCAGAAGTGCAAATCTGGCAGTCATTCCTATCACAGATGTCTCTGCTTTGTATAGGAAGGGCTGAAGGACAAACCAAAAACAGCGTTGACAGATCTGTGCAAACAGAATAAGCAAAAACAACACAGACAGGATATTGAAAATAATTATATAAAGATTGAGGCATATCTTCTTGCTTCTCATTAGGAAGTATCTATTCTTATCTCTGCCTGTAAAAGCTGAAAGCTGTCCACAGTCATTCCAAAGTTCATAGTTAAGCTAATCCTTAAGCATCAGTGAAAGCAGGATAAGCAAAAGAAAGTCAGGTGTGTTGTACAGTAACCCACAGAATTTCAGAGGTCTCTTACATCTCTACAGGAAATGTTTAGGAGTCAACAAACTGCAACTGTTTAGAAATGCTTTTGATTTATAAAGCTGTGAGCACCTTATCAGTCTCTGTATTCTGACATCCATCTGTGTGGATGTTTCTGGCAAATTCTCCTTAAGTTAAAAGTCCCCAGATCTTACTGTTTGAATGTAGCAAACCCAAACTGTACTGAAAGCGCTCACAGCCATGGAACGAAAGAGGGAATGCAACCTCACCGAATGCTATAGCCCTCCCCAGGGGCAGCCAGCTCAGCAGGGAAAGGTACAAAGCTTTGCTGTGCTTCTTGTCACCAGGTGCTAAATCCCATTCAAGAAGAAGTGCTCCCAGGGAAGAAAAGCTTTAATCTTCACTCACTTATTTCTGTTAATGAGAATGAGACATGTACATCATCTGCCTGACACAGGCCTCTAGTGCTAGATGTGGTCAATTATTTCCCTACAAACAGCTCTGCCAACACACCTCAGCCAGGGCTGCCCTATGGCTCATCTGCTATCCAAGCTCAGGGCTGTCCATGTTGCCCAGCTGCATTGTCTCTGCTGATGTCCCCCAAGGTTAAACCAGCTTTGTCCTCCACCATATTCTACAGCTTTATTCTGAAGAGGTGAACAACCAGTAACATATCTCACTGCTGCTAAAAACCTTAATAAGAATGCACTCTTATGCACATACAGAGAAATCAAGAAATTCATCAAATTAATGGATAGCCCCTGCAGCACTGTAAATCCAGATGTATGAATTTTAACATATTCAGGGGGTTTAATGCCATTTTTCCCCTCTGGTATCTGAATAATATAAAACTCTAGGCAAGTCAGTGAACCAGGGAATGCAACTGATTTGAAATAAAAGCACAGTGACTCAGGGGTTTAATTGTCCAAGCCAGGCAAAGTTAAAAAGAAAAAAAAAAAAAGTAAATAAGTACTTTGTTATACATGATGAAAAACAAATTGGAGCAGAGCCCAATTCTGTCAGCTTTCTTCAGGCAAAATTCTCCCGAGCTTCCCTGGCAGGGTCATGCATGTGTTCCCAGGGACTGAGTGGCTGGAAATCATCAGAAGTTTCTAGAGTCACAGGGCATTTCTGAACATCAAACTTGAAACTGCCAGAAGGTGGGTGATTTTCAGAGCATTTCACCTCTAGAAATCTGGTCTTACAGGATCTCCACCAGGACAACAAAAAGCCTGGTTTGAGGGAACACACCCCCCGAGGTGGGAGCTGATGTGAAGCACAGTTATTAATGTTCTATAAGTTGGTTTTTTTTGTTTGTTTGTTTGTTTTTGATGAAATACTTCCTTGATGAAAGAGAATTGTTGTGTTTTTTTTTCTGTTTTTTGGTTGGGGTTTGGTGGGGTTTTTTTGTTCATTTGTTTTGATTTTGTTTTAATTACAGGTGCTTTTATTCACAGGAAAGTTTTGTTTCAACTTTTTTTTTCTTTTTTTTTAAGTGGAGAGACAAATAAGGGGATTTTAGCTTTTCATTGACATTTCAAAAATGCCAGAAACATCAACATTTGTTTAGATCAAAGATGCCACCATTCATCAATCAGAACAGGGATTTTACAGAGCAAAAGCATTCAATACAACCTTCATTTTCCCACAAATCAAGATGTCCTTTACAAAAAGATCTGCCAATCCTGTGTTGAAATCACTACAGCCACCAGCAGTCATGTGTCTTGGGAGCGCTCAGATTGGCCTGCGTGGGCTCCCATCCCCAGAGACTTGCACAGCACGGCTGCAGTAGCACCCAGGCCAACCACCACCACTCATCTCTCTCATGAGCCAAAGAGCTCCACATCTGCTGAGGCTGGCAAGAGGCTCACTTTGAGCAAGCAGGGGAAGAGATGTGCAATATCCCCTGTGTTTCAGAAGTGGACTGTAAATAGAAAAAGAAGAAAAATGCAGATAGCATAACGCTAGTGACAGGGCTATGCAGATGGATATGCACAGTACCTGTAGGTAGTACTGCAGCTCAGAGACCAAGAATAATTAAGAGATGATGTTAGGGAGCACTAAGCATTACCAGCCTTGCCTGCTGTCTGACCCCATCATGTTGCCACCTCTGCTTCCTTCTCCTCCACTGAGGTGGGTGCTGCTACCTGCTACCCATCCACATGAAGGGAAAGAGACAGGAAAAGGGTCCTTCCATTTTCTGTCAGTATTCATCTCCCTCCCAAAAAACACACGGGACAGCAGAGCCACTACACAGCAGTCTGTAGAGCCCTGTGTCAGAGGAGAGTGGTGTCTGGTACTTGGGAACTGAAGGAAAAAAATAAGAAAGCACTTCCCATTGTTAAACTGGGCAAGCAGAGAAGCTGGAAATTCATCCATTTTTCCCACCTGTTTCATTAGGGGGTGAGTCCTTGCAAATTCATTTGCCTGTCCCATCTCTCCCTTCTCCAGGTGCCAGCACTAAGAATGAGGCATACGATTTCCCTGAGGCCCATTCATGTTGTGAGGCTGAAAGCTCCTCCGGAATTGGCAATGCTGCTAAAATCTAATCAGGTGCTTGTGCGCAACAGACCCAGAAGCAATTGCAATCAAGCCAATTGCTGCATCTGATTACACATGAAAACCCTCGTGCCACTAAGTGTTTTGCAGTCCTTAATAAAATGTGCCTGTCTTGCCTCAAATTGCATCAGGCAGGATTTTTTTCTTTTTTTCCTTTTTGTGCGGTTTGGGTTTTGTTCATGTTGTTGTTTTGTTTCTTGTTTAATGATATTAAGAGCTATGTGAAAGGAGAGGGGGAGGGAGAATAGGGTGGAATGAGAAAAAGCACCAGTGAAAACAAGATATATAAATGCCTAAAATACACCCATTGCTTCCATAATACTAAGCCAATTGGGATCTTCAGAATTAACTTCATGGAAACCACAGTTTGACTGAGAAGTGGAAGAAAATGTGGCCAGATGCCCACAGCTCTCTCGCCATCTTTATAAGAGAAGATTGAACAGGTTAATCAAAGTCAGTGATCTAATCCCTCATGGAATAACAGACTTTCAGTTTAACATGCAAAGAGTTTTGTGGCTGGTTGTGTTTGGCAGTGCACACAGCAACCACAGTGTGTGTATACAGAAATGCTCACACATCCCCAACAGACACGCACACACAAAACAGTATTTGTATTCTTTGTGTCTGAGTTGCCTTTTTTTTTTTTTTCTGTCTTTCTAGCAATATGCACAAAGATAGAATGAGAAATCCTAACCCTTAATTTTCCATGTTGACCCATCATTCAAAAGTCGTTGATTTTGCTATTGCTACATCAGGACAGCCCATAGTAGGACCCCTAAAGTTCCTCTGGATTTAAACTGGGCCAGCTGTGAAAAAGAAACAGCAAGCCTGCGATAAAACAGCAAAAATCTCCCACACGTCGTGCTTAGTTGAAACGGAAACCCACCAATTGAAATCCACCTGGAAACCCACAGACCCTGCAAGCCACGCATCTGCCCCTCCAGCCAGTCCCATCACAAGGGCTCAGTGCAGCCCTGCTGTTCCTTAGACATGCTGTGACAGTGGTGTCCCTTGGCTGGGCACCCAGCTCTACATCTGCTCAGCTCAGACTCGCTGCCTGGGCCAAGCTACCTGCAGCAGCTCAGTTGTGTCATGAGCCCAGAGAAAATGAACTATCATACATGCAAAGCTCATAAAGAAGAACAGCCATTTCCAGAAAGCCCCAGAGTTAGGGAAGCCCCAGATAGGCTGTCTCAGCATACAGGAGAAACAAAAAGAGATTGAAAAGGGGAACTAACAAGCAAAATGCCAACCAGGTGCATTTTCTTTTATAACAGAAATGCCCCAGTGTAGGATAAAACCTAGTCATGGCAGAGGAATTTATATTGCTGTAATAACTAGTGAAAGCCTGGAGCAGCCACATGTCCTGGAGTGCGAGGGCACTCACCCCTGCTGCAATAATTTGCAGCTATGAAGCGCAAAACTCTGTAACAGGAGATTCTCCCCTCCCTTGGTCAGAAAGACTCTTTGTGACCCCTGTGTCATGATACTCTTACTACAGACCAAAACCATTGAATAAGATGAGCAGTAGCATGGAAAGACAGGTCCAAGGAAAGTACAGGCCCAGATGCAACCTTTTGCAAACCTTTCCACAGGAAAGTGCAGACCTTCCTGCCCAAGGTTGTTCTCTAGGTCTGGGGACAGGGCTCTGGGTCCTGACAATGGCAAAAAGAGAGCAGGGAATTGCAATGGGACAAGGAAGCATCATCTCAACCACTATTTTTCTATGCACACCCAACCTCTGCTAACTGCAGTAGATGACTTGACTCTATTTCCTGCAAGGGGGCAACTGGAGCTGATGAATTAATAACTTCTAAAAAGAGAACCTGTTCTTTGTGGCTACTGGTCACAGTTTGGCAGAAGAGCTGCAGAAATCCATGTGTTAAGGGGGGAAAGCAGCAGCTGAAAGCTGTGACTCGCAGGCACCAGAGTGTGTCTTCTTCAAATAGTAAGAGTCCCCTGAGCTCAGCAATCAAATTCCAGGGCAGGGAATTGCACCCTAATACAATTAAAGAAATTAAAGTCATAAAATATTTCATGATACAATGAAGAGTATTGAGAATCGTTATTATTTTGACTCAAGGGCAAGACAAGTAATAGGCAAAAGTGTTACTGCCCTCTTGAAATGACAGCTTCCATGAACATGGGGAAATCTGGATGCTCTCACTTTTCTGCATAGTTCCTCTGGTACATCAAATCCAAATGCTCACTTTGGTTTCCTTGTGAAGCCCCATGGAGCCCTCTTCCGAAGTCCACTGAGATAATAAAGAGCCTTTTGGAGCTGCTGCCCAAGTCCTCTCGCAACCCCAAAGCAAAGGCCCTGGAAGGGTTAACACATCCTTAGTGCTGGAAAAGGCACCACTTAAAACATTTAGCAGATGGATAAGACTGTGTGCATGCCTGTTCAGAGACTCACATCAGGAATTAAGCCTGCAGTGCTCATTAATAATAATGGGAGCTAAATGCTGTATTGCATGTGTCACAATGGGAACAGACTCCTTCTGCTACAGCATGGGGCTGTCCTAAACAGCTGATTTAATCAGTATATTACAAGTATTGATTCTGGGAATAAATATGAATTCAGCAAATATCTCTAATGAGCTTCTTAACCCAGCAGTATGTCCTCCACACAAACCAGAAGCATTTTCTAATTTAATATATGCCATATCCCAATACTGACAGGAAATCTTAAAACCACTGTTCATGGCAGGAGCAAAACTAATGGCTGCCTCTTTCAAATCTCTGCTTAAAGTTAACACTTGTAAGTCATCTTTCCATATTCTTATTTTAATAGACAGGTTCCTCTGTTAAAAGATTCTTTTTATTTTTTATTAGCAAGCAGAATGTAGTTATGAGCAGTGCAGACAGGTTTCCTGTTTCCCTGTCTCTGGACATCTCCCTTGAGTAAAGATGCCTGTGAACCTGCAGACACCTCTCTCACAGGCTAGGACCAGCTCATGCCCTGGGTTAAAATACTGTGTTCAGAGCAGTCCTTCTGTTCCACTGCCAGTTCACATGTGCAATTCCAATTCTTGCTGTGTTGCTTTTCGTTCTGCACCTCATTTAAACTTATTCTGGGGCTAAATCCTACTCGCTGCTCACTCCGGCAAAAACACAAGTGCAGCAATAAAAAAAAGTTCATCAGGTTTCAACCACAGATCTTTCTCTGATCTGGTAATGCACCAAAGTGTTCAGTGGGTCTCCCAGCTGTTCTGCAAAATATGAGCACTTCCAGATCCTCCTTTGTATGGCCTTCTTTACTATCTATCAGCAAACCAGACCTTTCCCATCTAATCCTACAAGTACGTAGCCCTGCATAGAGCCTGGAGTTGTATGCAGTGATGCTTGTGGGTCCCTTCCAGATCGAGATTGTGTATGATTCTGATACACCTCTTGATTCAAATTCTTTCCTCTCAATGACCCATTGCACCACCAGATTTTGCATCTGTCTTGCCTCATATGTGTAATTACATGCAAAGTGGAAAGAATGGAAGGTTTCTTCCTACAGCAGTGAAGCAACCGTAGCCAATAAAATAGAAGAGGCTTTGCAAAGATTCTACCCAACGAATCTGACCTTTACTTAACAGTTGTTTGTGTGTGTATATATATATATATATATGTATGTATATATATATATGAACCAAAACTTTTATCTGATGTGTCTGATTTTTTTGCAAAGGAGAGATTCCCAAGCTTCTGCATACAGTCATTAGCCGATGCTTTCCCATCTGCTCTTTGTAGGGAATATGCATGCTTGTTGATAGTATTAGATGTGGTAGTCAAGGGAAAAATCTCAGATCGTTGTGCATTAGCTCAGCTTTTCTCTGCTCTGGCAAGTTTGACTTATCATTAAACATCCCAGAAATGTCAGCTTTAAAAATCATTTCTACTTTGATGTTATTTTCCACTTCTTAGACATTGCCACTCTATTTCTGGGATTTTATTTTTTATTATGAACTTTTTTTTAAAGGCCAGAAAGCTAGAAATAAACTAAAAAAAAAAAAAAAAAAAAAAAAAAAAAAAAAAAAACAATTCCACTTCTAATTCAGGAACAGAAACCAAACTCTTCTACATTTGGGCCATTTTTTGGAAAAAAACATTTTCCAATCTATTTCATTCTCCCTCATTGTTTGCTCCACAAATGTATTGAAAGGAAAGTAGATTTTCTAGGCAAATAAAGTAAACAGATATTATGCTATATAATAGCTAGTCTAGGTTTAAGCAAATGTCTAGCCCAATGTTGATCCACAGTACATAAGCAATCCCCACTGGAGGTCAAGACAGCATACACAACACTTCAGCCCGAGCATTCCTTTGATCTGTGCGGCCATCAGAATTTTCCTTCTGTTCAGTAACCCTCAGTTGAGCATAATAACTAATCAGATATATAGTCCACACAGCTCAAATTCAATGTTAACTTATGTTAATCAGCTGGTACAATGCAGTATCTGGCCTTGCACATGTGTGTTATTCCTACTTGCAGGCTGGAACAGAGGTTTTTTTGGTTTTGTTTTTTGCTTGCTTGTTTCTATTGATTCTGATATTTTAATGCTAAGACTTCAGGGCTTGATTGTTCTCTGCAAGCCTTTCCTATAGACCTAAATAAAGATCTGAACTATATAAAAATCGTAGCATGGAGTTCTCTGTGGAGACCAATCTTGGATCATTGCTACGAACACTTAATGATCCTTGAATTCACAAGGAGGAGAGAGGGGATTACTTATCCCATGAGTCCACTTTCACCGTATAGATTCAGACCCAAAGAAAAAGATGGCAATTTCCTTTCAGGAAAATTTCTGCAGATTTGATTCTGCAAAGAAAACACCGAGATGAAATGTAATTGAAATGAGTTGTTTGGTTGGCTGTGTTTTTGGCTGAATTTCCTGGTGTCTAATAGTGTGTGAGCTCTGAAGTTTTTTCCGAAGCTTGGACTGTAATAACAGCACACTCTTGTGTAGACTCACTACTGTCTAGTAAAAGCTGTGACTGTGCACTAAGAATACAGATAAAGTCTCCTTGGCCTCTTTCCGGCTGCTTCTTTTCACAAAATGTGTAAGAACCAGCTATATTTGAGATTTATACCCCTCTGTAAAATTTGGTGATAATTCAACTCACTAAAAATCATGCAGGCAGAAGATGGACACAGATGCCTAAGCACACACAGAACACATAGTCACACAAGCCAAGGAGAGCAGGATAGAAAGAATCAAAGAACACAAATACAAAGGGTAATGAATAAAACAGTGCTCATTGAAAGACGGTTGTCACTTGGAGAAGCAAGACAGACTGGGAATGTAGTTCACAGCTGCATTCTGCTTGCTAATGGTTTATATATATATATATATATATATACACACACACACATATATATCACAGAATCGTCTAGGTTGGAAGAGATCTCAAGATCATTGAGTCCAACCTCTGACCTAACACTAACAAGTCCTCCACTAAACCATATCGCTAAGTTCAACATCTAAATGTCTTTTAAAGACCGCCAGGGATGGTGACTCCACCACTTCCCTGGGCAGCCTATTCCAATGCCTAACAAATACACACACACACACGCAGAGTAACAGGAAAAATGTCTATTAAAATGAAAACACATTAACTTGCAGAGGAGGCACTCTGCTGTGCTCCAGACCCTGGCTTTGTGAACACCTTTCTTAAACCTATTTCCCTGGAAAATCTTCCCTCTTCCTGCAGAACTCCTGAGATGTGTGAGTGATGGCATGGCAGACACAATCTCATGGGAATGGAACCTGCTTTAAAAAATCAGCCTTTTTTACTCTTTTAAAGGGTCAGGCTCTGTAGTCAGAATTGTGGTAGGCAAATGTTATTTGATCACTAGGAAATCCTGTTTAAAGTTTTTCCTAACCAGGCAGGATGCCCTTGTACATGATACCCATCAAAGCTTTTTTCATGTGAATTTGTCCACTAATGTTTTGCACTCATGTAAACTTCCAGCATCTACACCATCCTGCTGCAAGGAACTCCACAGCCAAACTGTATTTTGTGAAGGTGATTTCCTTTTGTTTGCTCTAAGACTACATCATGACAGCTTCATGCCCCCATATTTAAAGGGCATGGGGCAGTATCTTAGATAAAGAAAACAACTCTTTGAAGTAATCTTCACCATCACAGTCAGTACAAGAAAGTATCTGGCCCCCAGGGTACTCTGGAGACCAACATAAGAGCCTTTATAGGGCACGTCAGATGTTCAAATACCTACAAATCTGAAAGTTACTAGACCTTGGTTTACCACCACGTCAAGAGCTTTGAAAAGCCTTTGAGACCCAAAACAAGGAAGAGTGAAGGAATAAAAGTTCTCACCCTGAACTCCTTTTCTTTCCTTTTTTTTTTTTTTTTTTTTTTCTTCCTACAAGCTATCCAGCATGGTCTGAAACATCAGATATTTGATCCTGGCTTTGGAACTTTTTTAAACTATGTAAGTACCTCGACCATCTTCTGTATGTCTGCTATATTAAATATCATCCAGTAGCTATTGGAAGCAACAAAAGCCTTCCAGTTCAGCTCAAAATAGTTAATTAGGCTCCTAAAGCATATTTTTATTAATCTGCCTTAAAAACCTAAAAATTAAGATTTGTTTTTTCTTATGAGGCTTCTCAATGTCTTGAAGAACTACTCAATCAGTCTCTCAGAGTAGATTATTTAATAAGTTAAAAAAATAGAGGAAAAAAATAAGTTTAATAAAGTCTTGAAGATTGATGAAGGTGATTTTCACTGACTCTCCATGGAGGAAAACTTAGGGCTGCTAATACCAAATATAATTCAATAAATCATTTTAGTAAGAGTGACCTAATTAACACTCAAGCTCTAATTTGAATGCATGAAGCTCATTATTTTGACACAAGGTTCACTCTCACATTTAAAAAAAAAAAAAAAAAAATGTAAGGAGCAAAGTTTCTGCATAAGTTGGGCAGCAGATATCTTCCATGCAAATTCTGCTGCTGGTTTCCCAGTCTAGACTAGGAAATGATTTCCAGTAAATGAAGCAGAGGGGTTCCTAGAACAAGAGAAGTAGAGATCAGTAGTTTTGAAACTGAAGCTTGATTTATATGACAGGGATTACATAAAGGCTGAATTTTCTGTGGTGGATGCAGAGCTCTTCTGAGACCTGTATTCCTGCCTTTATATTTAGAAAGCTATACACAAATACAAACCTACGTACATTGTTCTCCTTTTACAACCTTTGAGGAAGGTGTATGAAATTGGGAAATTGAATCCATTTATCTCATTAAACCAAAAAAAAGAGTGGAATACTGTTCCATACAACTCACTTAATTAACTAACATCTGAATAAGTGCTTGATTGGAAAGACTGCCATTATAGACCAGGAGCCATTACCAGCAATTTTGCTTTTTCTGTTAGAGTAATTGAGGAGGGTGCCATGTGATTATCCCATGGCTTTCCTGATTAATTTCTCATTTCTTTGTTTGCATTTGATTTTGATTGATTTTCTGTGCACTTTGCAAATGAACAGGTTGTCATGAATACAAAAGCACTCCACACACACAACAGCTACCAGAGCTCGTTTGTCTGTTTTCCTGGTATCTTCTTCACAGCTACTCATCCCTTTGCTGACCACCAGCTTTGACTTACAGCAGCTGAACTAATGAGTACACCTGGATGCCAGTTTGCACAGAAGAATGGTGTCCTTACCAGAGACACAGCAGGACACAACAGCACGGAGTCACATTGTTATTTTAGTATAAAATGGCAGACTATTCAGACACAAGTCTCAGTGCAGCATGGCACCGGATTTCTGCATACCTGTGGCATTTTTAGATAGCTCTGCTGATGCACAATAGTAAATATTTCAGGAAGGAAACAGAGATGAGGTCGTATCATAGGGCAATACCATACACATACGGTGGTGCCAACTTGCCCTGTTTGGTTTTGCAATGAGCAGAATTACATGACGTTGATAACAAAACCTTATTCCAGCTTTACATAGCTAGCTAGTAAATGCAGTGAGCTCCTTGGGAAGGTTGCAGTACGTTAGTATAAGTCTCATGGCTGGATTAGCAAGGCATATTAACACAACTGTGATGTGGTCTTAGAGGATTGGGAAGGAATTCACTCTTCAAGCTCTGAGGAAGTTTACACAGCATTTCTTGATCAAATCTAAGTCTTTTTGTTAATCAGGACATGTCTGGTTCCTGGGAGTCTGACAAGCTGAACTGCAGCTTGGAGCTTTGCCCTGACTTTGACAAGGGCAGATCCAAACATCTCCTCTAACCCTTTTCTGTAAGGCACAAAAGTGCAAAACATGAGCCTGCTGTCCTCCAGGCAGAGTGGTGAGAAAATGTACTCAACTGCAAACATCTAGTTTTGCAAAGAAAGCCTCCCCTCACAAGCTTATTAATTAACACTGTGTTACAGCCCCTCCACACATTACTACCTCTCCTTCAGGTCACCATCCCTAATCATAGACCATTTGAAAGCTTCTTGCACTGACGCAGCTAAGTGTTAATAGCCCACCACCAGGCTTGCAATTGTACTGCTCTTGGGACTCACAACACTTCACTGCAGATCAGTCAGTCAGGGGCAACTTGCTGAGCTGCAGTAGGTCTAGCACTGCTGTCACCTGGGCATGATCTTCTCAGCTGCAGATAAAATTCACCTTGCTCATGCACTGCCATATTCTTACAAAGCCAGTGGGAGAAAGTAGACATGTCCTTCCAGAAAGATGAGGATGTGAGGGCTACTGATCTGTAATACAAGAGAGAGTTCAAGGAAAAAGGGAAGGAAGTGCGCCACACTGTCAGTTCACCACAGAGCTTGGGTTTGCCTGGTAAGACAATGATGAATTGCATCTTAGACTAATGAAGGGAAAGAGATCTCTGGGAGACCGCAGACCTGAAAACTTTCGCTGTTCAGTGACTGCAATAGCTCAAAATTTAAGGCAGTAAAGACAAAATATATTGTGGATATCAAAATATCCAAGTTTTGTATCCTGCTTGGGGACTGAGATTTGAGACAGTTGTTTACTTTTTCACTCTTTTTGACCTCGTTTAGTTTCTTTGTGCCTAAATTTCTCCCATAAAAAAGCACATGATCTCATTACTTGACTTTATGTGGGGCTTGTGAGGAAGATGTGTCCAATATGGAGAAATACCATGCCTGTGGTTGGATGAGTGGATGGATAAGGTAAGAGTAAAACAGTATTAACAATCATAGAATATCTGAGTTAGAAGGGACCCACAAGGATCATTGAGTCCAACTCCTGGGTCCCCAAAGGACCACCAAAAAAAAAAAAAAAAAAAAAAAAACAAAAAACAGAGAGCATTGTCCAAACAATTCTTGAATTCTGGCAGGCTCAGTGCTATGACCACTTCCCTGGGGAGCCTGTTCCAGTGCCTGACCACACTCACAGTGAAAAACCTTTTCCTGATATCCAGCCTGAATCTCCCCTGTTGCAGCTTCAATACATAATACACTGATGTTAGGTAGAACTTAATTAACACTTTTTTTCTGGGCAAGGTTTGATGCTGCCAGGTCATTGTATAAAGTCCCAGAAATACTTAAACACTAACTGATCAAAGACGTCTCAACAGTCTGCTATTAAAGAAAAAAAATCGTATTAAGCAAAAAGCTTACACGCAGTTTGCTGGTTTCTTCATATTCACAGATTTCTTAGTCTAGCAGGGTAAAAGGCAAGCTGTTATTAAATAAAAAAATCATACTAGAGAAAACCCCAAAGAACCACTTTCCACACATGCCCTTTCAGAACTGAGACTGGTTTCTATGTAGTTCCAGTTTAGTAATGTATATATATGTTCTTCATGCACTCATTAATAATGAATGTTAATAATATTTCTATATTTTTAAAGTCATATATTTTAAAATGTTCTACCAAATCTTTTATGGCCATATAGTCTCTTCACATTTTATCAAAACCCACCTGTATGATCATTTAGCCTCCCAACCTTGTTACCAAATTTTTCTCATCACCTGAGAGGAATGCAGTCTTGCTATTCTCTAAACACATTCCATTTGAACAAATTAACAGAATATATTAACCTAATGCCTTTGATATGGAAGAAATCATTTTAATTTGTTTGGAAAAGTAATTGGCTATAAGTAACTGATTCCAATTTCCATTACACAAAGCACCAAAAGGTCCCAACTAGGCAGAACCTTTAGAAATTGAGTTTCCTCCTACTTGAAATTACCAAAGAATATGAACCCAAAATTACAGGCAGCAATATCAGATGGATATGCAAACAGAAAGATGAATTATCTGTTAAGTCCAAATATACCATATATGAGTTAATAATGGGAATTCGGTCTGATGTTTAGAAGTTCATCAGTCAAGAAACCTAGGTGTGACTTGTGACTCTTCCTTACGTGTCATTAGGAAGGCAATTAATAGTTTTGTGCATCAGTTCATCATCAGCAAAAAATTGATATTATTATTCTCACCTCCAGAGGGAAGTTGTCTTGAAGATAAATATCTTACTGTTATGAAGCATTCAGATACTGCATGGACCAATTGTCTAGCAGGTTATGCAAATGTCAGTACTTTGTGCTCAGTTTCCTGAACCAGCAAGTGGTGTATAATTACCATTCTGTCCACAGCACTGCAAGAAATTAAATCCCAAGTGAGAATAGTTATACTTTTATTATCTCATGCTGCACTGTTGGAAAGATTGGAGGGGTTGTGCAAGTGGAAAATGAAACTGACTGTTAACAAGAAATGAGCTATAACTGTGAAGACCAATTAGAAAACAAGAAAAAAAAAAAAACATTCAAGGATATGGGGGTAAAAATGCAGAAACAACCATTCTGCTTTCAACTGTGTCAGAAACAGTGTCCTTTATAGCAGCACCATTAGGAACAGAAGATGGCAATTATGATTTTGTATATATGTGCCTGTGTATGTGTACTTGCACATTTGCATTTATTCACATTTGTACACTAGTACCTCTTCAGTTGGTGGTCATGAGTTCTCTATCCATCCTCAGACATAGTTCACCAGAACAGAAGGTATCATAACACGGCCTCTTACTAGTAGTGGTTTTAAAAATAAGGAACAAGAGCCAACGTGGTATGATCCCCCTTAATGGAAAGCAGAACGAAGACATGGGGTTCAGGATAGAGAGAAGGAATAAGGATTCAAAGTCTTGACTTACTCCACATTTGAGTTTAAACTAATAGAAATTACATATTACATTTAAAGGATTACACTGAATTTTTAACAGCATGCCACAACACTATTCTAATGTCACCACTCAAACCTAATAGTAAGCAAGCTAGAGATATAGAGAGGTGCAACCCAGGTCCTCAGGGCATCAGAATCTTACACATTGAGCAAATGAGATAACAATTAAAAGCTTTTAGAGTGTGAAAAAGAGCACAAAAGCTCCTGAGATTTTGCACAGCCAGATACCTTATTCTAGCATTTGTTGCTTGATAAGATGCTGATATACTCAAGATGATTCTTAAAAGCTAGATAAGTGTCCCTACTATTTTTTTCAGTAAGAGACTATACAACACTGAATGAAGCCAAACTAATTTTTATTAAATCTAAAGCTGCTGGAGGAATAGTGAACATGGGATACTCTCCTTTTCACCTCATGAAAGAAACAATAATGATAACAATCCTGGAACTTCCATTCATACTGCCTGGTATTATGAACACTTCACAAAGACTTAAAATAATTAAATTGCCAAATACCTTACTATTTACAATAAGATATCTTTTTAAAGTTTTCAGAGTTCCCACCAGACTCATTTTGTGATCTTAGGAAAATAAAGCACTCAACAATACTCCTAGACACAGAAAGAAAGGTGGGTCCTAAGCAGCCTTTTTTGCCTGAGGACAAAAATAACCTGTTGCTTCCAGTTTTAGATCTGATACACAACAGAAAACATCAGAGGGTCAACAAACCTAATTAGCTTCAAACCACAGACAAGCACATCTTAACTTCAGCCCAGATCTCCAAATAGCAGCCAGTTGGCAAAGGGAAGCTCAGCAGGTTAGCCATGTCCTCTCTGCCCACTTGCTAGAACAAATGGTGCTATTTCAGTAGCTATTTTCTGTGGCTGCAGGCAAGAGATTAACTCTCAGACTGACGAATTGAGAGCAGAACTAAATGAATCAACCCAATTTTTCCATTGGGTTCTCTAATTGCAATTCACCACCTAGTAGGAAGAAGCACAATCTTTGATTTTTCCAGCATTTCTGATGGGTAACACAATTACACTGTAAAGCCATAATACAGTACAAAAGTGCATACCTATATGGATCTTCTGATGGTTTAGTGGAATTGGAAGAGTAAACCCAGCCCATATTACATGTAGAATATCTTCAACCCCCGTGTTAAAAAAGATAACCAGCAAACACAGTCTGCAAAACCTCCCTGCAATGAAGCAACATGGGAGAGATGAACTCAGCATGTAACAGAAACTAAATTAGTGCATGAGAGAAATCCTAAAATTGGAGACAGGTGAGGGGGAGGAGTTATCTGAGAGGTAGAGAAAGCAATACAAGAGGATAAACAGAGGAACCAGGACACAGGGAAACTGAGGGAGAATTTCAAAGAGGTTGAAAACTGAAAATAGAGAAGAACAAAGATATGGAGATGGGGGGGAGGAGCAGGCAGGTGCTTAAAGAAAGGGACAGAAGTGGAGAATAGAAAGTCTCAGTGGAGGAGGCCCAAGACAGCAAATACAGGGTGTGAAAGCCAGATTGTGAAATTTGAGTTGAAAAGAAACAGGGAAAGGAAAGCCCAGGAGAAAGGCAGAGAAGAGCTGAAAGAAAAGAAATGTGTATAAAGAAAAAGAAATGAATTAAGATTGAGAAGATGTGATCATTTGGGAATGCTGTGGGATTGACATATGCTGAGGTATTCACAACCTAGCTCAGTGTTAGTTCTGATAAAGGTTCTTCTTTAAGCTCATCCACCACCCTAAACTAAAAACACTAAAAATGTGACACACTTTCTGAACTTATTTTCTGTGGGGTGGAACAGTAGGAAGCTTGTTTCAAGGGAGAAGCTGGTGCCAACCTCTGACTTGGAGAGATACCTTCTCCAACCAAAAAGCTCAAACCTCACAGTCCTGACAACATCCTCCTATAAGTGAGGCACACAGCTGCCTACTAGACACCTCCACACCGCCCTAGTCAAATCTCTGGGGCTTGCCTGCTCTGTGATTATATCACTTCACTTGGCTCGGAGCAGCTGGCAGAAATAAACCTGATGGCTGTGTTCAGATCACTCATCTTTCACCTCCACCCCAATGGCATCCTCTCACACCCATCCATTAACACCTCCCAGCCTGGAGAGAGGGCAGGGACTGCCTCTGCCTTGCTTCTTGGCTGTTAATAACGGGCGGTAGATAGGAAGCCTGCAGGCTCCCTGGTGCTAAAAGGAAAGTTAGTTCCCTCTGGCTTGTCTGACCTCATTTCTGCAGGTTGGTTTTCACTTGACTTTTCTGCTACCCTGGACCACAGTGTTAAGGAGATGGCAAGTTTGTTCCTGCATGTGAGCTTTTCATCAGTTATCTAGGCAGGCTGCAAATAAGAGGTGGCCACAACGTTCAAGTAAAGTTTCTAAAGGGATTGACTTCCCGTTCTCCATGCATATCCTGAGATCATCACACCAGAAAAGAATAATTGCCACAAGTTAGTTATGGTCAAGTAAAGTCATTTCCCTTACTGAATCACATTCTCCAGGGTCTGCAGTATGTGTAGACTGAGTCTAGATCTAAATTGCTTCATGATCAAACAGCTATCAAATAATGTTTTAAAATAGCTGAAACTGAAGCCTCTGGATCACACCAGGAAATACCTGAACTTGTGACCTTATCATTTACATTTCCTACAGAAGCTGTTGAGGAAACAGGGCTGGTTTAATCCCTCCCAGGGAAATGGCAGTCCCCAAGCATGAATGACCCCTTAGGGGAGAGAGAGAGGTGCTTCTAAGGGTGTCCAAACAGCCAGTTCAGATGCAGGTATCTGCTTTGCATTGCAGGTGGCTACGCTGGCCAGATGAACACCAGGGACTGCACAATAAACAAACAAATGAAGCTAATGAGGGCTAATCCTTCATTATCAGTGCTGATTCCACTGGTCTTTACAGCAAGACTTTATCACAAGCCGATTTAAAGAGGAGGAGGGATTAAAAGGACTAATTTTTCTTGATGTTTTAATTGCCTTACCTACACGATCAGCTGTCTGAGATGAAATAGTGTAAATGTCAAAGGGAAGGAGTATCTAGACACAGAAGGGAATCTCCTGCTTTGAGAATTGATCAAACCTCCACAGAAGTTCAGAAACTTTCCAAAACCTTTTTTTTTTCATTTTTTCATTTTTTTTTTAATCTCTCTAGAGATCTTATTTATGGCAATATATTGGAAGTCTAATCTTCAGAGTGAATTGGCATACAACCTTTTCAGTGGCCCTAATGAAAGATACTATCTTGTAACGGTTTGCAAAATACTCAATATAAAGTCTCGGAGCACTAACAGAATAAGTTGCTTTGAAAATGCAGATCATTTTGGCAACTCTTGAAACCACCTGAACCACCCATAAACTGGAGCAGTCTCGGGGGGGGAAAAATCACAAGCGCTACTAAGATGCTTTATCAAAGTTTTCTTCTGAATGTTTAAAGCTCAATGCACCATTAGCATGAAAATTGGACTTACTCGCATCCACTCAGAAGCAAGCTGGGGCCAGCTTGCAAAGGCACCCTGTGCATAACACCTCTACTTGGAAACCAGGGCTTACAGGTACTGCAAAATATTTTGTGGAAAGCCCAATTGCAAAAGGCAGGAACTATAAAAATTCCCAATGGTGTTTACTGCAGAGTCCCTGCTGAGTCCCTGCCAGCTACACAAACACCAGAACCCCTCAAAATATTGAAGAACAAGTTCCTGCCTTCTCTTATGAATTGTCTGAAAAGCTCAAGAAAGGGTGAGGTTGAGTGCATGTTTGCTTTTCCTTCCTACACCTTTTTATACTGCTGCCACGTTAAGGTCAGGATGAAGTGGAAATGTAATCAAACATTTCCTCACTGTCAGAGCAGAGATCTGACCATATCGTGAAATTCTGCTCATATATTCAATAAATCCCTTTAACTTTTAGTAGGATTATTTAGGTGCTGCATGTGCCAATGTTTCAGAATGCTTGAGACATAGGGCCTCATATGTGAATATAACAGGTCTAACACAATTTGCTATTTTATCTGGCAGCAAAAAAACCTTTCTCTACATAGTCTTGGTATGGCAATTTGGATGCCCTTTCTGCTGCACTTCTTATAAGGACTTAATTCCTTATTTCCTAGCGAGAAGACAACACAGCACACAATGGTAGTTTGATTCCCAGGACATGGGGGTTTCCAACGCTCCTTTTCCCCCAGGGAAAAATGGGGAAAAGACCTGAGGGAAGGAGAGCAGAGATACATTCTCCCTGTTTAACGGCGCTCAGCTCTTCTGATATAGGATGTACTGCTGCCAGGGCTTGAGATGAAGGTTGTATGTTTGTGGGAAGGTTTTGAAATATATGAGAGAGAAGCCCTGCTGCATTACCAGCATCCAGTAGAGTATTTTCCCCAGTGTGCAAGTAATGAGATCACACCACATCGAAAGTCAATTAACACTTTGAAGCTCTGAATTCACAAAGACAAACTAATTCTTACAGTTTTTGCCTTTTTGAGCTAGCATTTGTGGCAGGCACCTGAAAAGAAATGCTAACTAGACGGAGAGTAAATACAAACAATTACTGTGTTTTACCCATGTGTTATCCCAGCGGTACTTGCCATTTTAAGAGTTTAAAGTTTAATTACATTTTTGCTTTTGGTACATTGGATAGCCATTCACCTATGAAGAAAAGCATCAGAGAGGGTTTTGAGCTCATTTAAAACACTCAGAAGCAAAGACTGCTGAAGCGTGTGAGGCTGGCTTTGTGTTTTGATGTGCTATAGAATAATGTATGGAATTATTTATACATTCACTAAGTGGTGCATTTTCATTGTGATTTCAGCTAACTTGCAAACTCCACTGGCCCCATCTCAGAAAACTCTTCTTTCTACATTCATTAACGCTTCCAGTAATATGCTGAATTTTTCCTTGCCCCATCACACCATTGTGTCAAAGGAGATATTTGAAAGTCTGCCCAGACTGCAGATGTTACAAGAAAGGGGGGAAGAGATGATCAAGAACATTTCAGTCACTCCATTGCTCACAAAATTGCTTATTTATTCAGATTTTCCACTCCTAGCTTCCACTGATCACCTTGCTTTCTGAAGCTTTTCCTACCGCTCCTTTGTGAGACGGGAGCTGGGGACCTTTCAAATCAAATGTCCCTGAATGAGTTCACTTGTGAGGAACTGTCCTTACAGTAGGAACAAGAGGTTGTGTCCACAAGGCCCCCTGCCTCACCTGGGTGAGCATTTAAAGCTGTCCCATTGCCTGAGAGGAAGGGAGCCAAACCCTCCCTTCAGCATGGAGCCCATTCTACACTGGGCTTGGAAAATTCCCCCTGTGGTGCCTGGATGGATCTGGTGGTTTCAGGGCCCAGGCTGTTTTGGTGAAGCATTGCAGTGGTTTCCAATGCACCTGATTATCTTCTGAGCCCTGCTGCCCACTGGTCATTTGGCTTCTCCAGCCTTTGCTGGCTGTTCTGGTACTCGCCCACTGCTGTGGGCATGGAGTGTCTGCTGGCCCAGGCTCCTCGAGCCTGTGCTTTGGAGTGGGTGAATTGATTTCACTAACACACATCTACAAACACTGCTTCTCTGCTTCGGTAAATCAACACAGCTCCACAGGATCAGACCAATAAAACACAAAGCAAGCTGGGGGTCTATTTCCTCTGCCTGAAGGGTGCTCCATCACTCCAAGCTATGATTACTACAGCCCCACACCAGCAATCTCTTTCATTTCTCAGTCCAGTCTCGGTAGCAGGGTGTAGGAGCACATGGCTGCTTGTTTTAATCTAACCACCATTTATTTTCAATTATCCAGGGAAAAGAGAAAATCTGTCACACACACAAAGCCCTGCATTTCTTCTCCTCTGGCTATGAGTGGGCTGGTTGCAGAAATAAAGGTCCTGGCCACACAGGTTCTGATTTGGGGGAAAGATGAAAACTGTGTCAGTGAGCAAGAAAAAAATAAAAGAGCATTAAGAAGCAGAGGGAAAGGTAAGACTAAAGGGAAACTGTTAAAACAATGCCAAGGATTTTTTATATGTAAAGTCACTGTATACCTATGTATAAAGGATGGTAGGTCTGTATATAAAAAGTTCACCTTTAGGATTCATTAGGAATGTCATTATTTTCATTCTAATCTAGGAAGGATTCATAGATACTAACTCCTACATTTCCTTCTCCTGCCTTCAGTGAGGCTTTTTTCCTCACTCATAGATGTCCAAAGGATTTTCACATACAGAAGCATACATGTACACACACATGCTTATCTCTTTGCTCAGATGCTTGAAAGGCTGTCCTGGCCAGCAGCTATTCTCTAAGTCATAAGGAAGGTTTGTCTCTTAGAAGCATGCTTTGTGAGAGCCAGCTATACTTCCAACAACTCACTGTTGTTTCAGGTTTTGTTACTTTTTCTTATTTAGCTGCAGAAAATGGTTAGAGAGAAGTCCAGCTCCTCACAGTGCTTTTCAAAAGCATTTCAAATGTACCCCACTGGGCTGTGACATGTGTTTTTCCCTTCTTTAAAAAAAAAAAAAAAAAGCAAGTTCACATCACAAAGGCAGCATCTCCCCCACCTCCAGCAGCCTCAAAGCCTCTCACTATTGCATGGGGAAAGGCTGCAAGCACTGAAGATGTTACCTCTGTTTCTCTCTGCACTAGCTCAGGTCAAATCACAGTACAGCATCATGCCACATTACTCTTTGTCCCTGCACAAAAAGAGGTTATGAGGGCACTTTCACTTCAAGGTCAAGAGCTCAAATGTATCGTGGGTCAGGCTGGTTGCTACTGACCCTTCAGTAAACTATCTGAAAAGACAGGGTGGTTGGGCTCCTAATCCATACAGCCCAATTACACCAGAACTACATGTGCTCTTACAGAAATACTCCAGAGAAACACTGAGGGTCAAGTGTGCACAGTGACTGCTGCACTCCCAGTAGGGGCAGTCCAGCCACATCCTGCCTGAGGTCACCTTCTCAGGTGCTGTAGGTGTTGCACCTACCCTGACCCTACTAGATTTCCTGTTAGGTCTCAGTTCTTGTTAGAAATATTGATACAAGCAATTGCTATGAATAAGGAATTCTGCTATGAATCAGGAATCTGAAACAGGCGGTCCTGTTTCAGGATATTCTCATTCAGATCAGTCCTGCTGGCTCAAGGACATGCTAGCCGCAGACTCGCCCTCCCACTAGGTATGTTCCTCACTGTTTTGCAGAAGAAATGAGGTTGTTTGCAAGACCAAGCCCTGTGCAGGACACTGGATCATGGACAGGACTGGATTTGACTGTGGCACCTGAGCAGGATGCAGAACCACAAATCTTGTACAGAATGTACAGAACCAGGAATCTGTCTGGTTACAAGGGGCTACCAGGCTGATGAGTAATCTTGCTGATATCCAGTTTTATTTTTTGAGGACTCACTTCTCATCAATAGTACAGGATTTCCCTAGATTGCACCAGGGAGATGAAATTCTTTCTAATTCTGATTTTGTTAATCAGACCTTCAGATTCCAGTTCTAATGGGGATGCTGCCAACATCAAGAAAAGGGATAAGGGTTGTTATTTGATCAGCCCTTTCTAAAGCAAGGGGCAGATGGGTGGAATTTTAAGGCACTGGAAAGCTATATCAAAAATGATTTATAATTGTAGCTGTTGCACAGCAGCTCCAATTTAAAAAAAAAAAATAGGACTACTGTTACAGAAATAAAGGTAACTACAAAATAACCTTCCTGAGGCACTAGCATTCCCATGTAACAGCCTGAAACCAAATCTAGACTGCAAAGAAATAGTTTTCTGAAAAACCATGCCACAGTCCATTGGCTGGGTCATGCATGTGAACTGAACTGTGACTCCTGGATCTAATGGCATCAGTCACTCCTGTCAGAGCAGCCTCAGTTGCTGTGAAGCAGGAACCAGAATCAGATCCCTGCAAGGGGACATAGACAAGTTTGGTCAATATATTATTCACTGTGTCTACACTGACAGCTGGATTGGATCCAAACACCCTGGCCACCCTCTGTATTTACCAGAGGCCTTTAGAAACTGCATCTCTGCTTTAGCACAGTGCTGCCCAGAAGTACCAAGCCCTGCTGAGATCCCAAAACAAAGGTTAGAGTAGGTCAGGGCAGCAGTAGCCATGGGAAGAAAATGGCAGGTTTCTGTCAATGTCCAGTTAGAGGATTATCACAGCTCTGTGGGATACTTTTCCTAAAATAGGCCAGGTAATGATGTCCTGCCTCTGAGGCTGACTGAGCTACTGTGCAAGGATGCTGCCAGTTGCAATTGGAAGGAAATAGTTACAAAGAGGTTTTTTAGCTGAATTAAGATCTCTTCCTCTTGTCCAGCAGTGGATACTCATTTTCTCATGCTCTCAAAGAAACACCTATATTGGATTTCTAAAGGACCAACTTTGTGTTCTGCTACAGTGTTCCTGCAGAGACTACCTTGGTTTATTATGTCTGAGTTACCCAGCCCCTGCTGTAGGCTCTCATACCCTTCAATGTGAAAAAGTACAGAGTCAGGGCAGCAAGGAAATAGATACTTCATGGAAAGTCCTCCACAAGCTTAACTAAAATACAGTGAGCTGTGAACCCACCCAAGGAACACTCAATCCTAATCACACTCAAAGCTCAGGCTCAACATCAGGTTGGAGCAGAACATCAATTCTATGATTCTGTGATCAAGCTGCTGATCAGTGCATTATTACACAGCAGCTGTGCTACAGTAACTGCATGATGCTCCTTAGCCTGCACTAACATCCCAGATAACAGAGCATGGATTATCCCCAAGGGAAAAAAATAAAAATTAAAAAAATAAAATGTTACATCATGCTGCACCATTCACAGACTTAAAACACGTGAGCAGAGGGGCAGTCACCAGTGCCCATCTGCCTCCCAGTAACAGGCTGAGCTGTTTTAATTTGGAAAATGTCCAAACCCTGTATTTCACAGTATCTTTTTTAAATATATATACTGGAGGCTGTTTCAGATGTTAGGCTGTGTAGTTTAGGGCTCTTCTGTGGTCTTTAGAGAAGCACAGTGTACTACGTTTCCTGAGAGCACCCTTTGCAGGCACTGGGGAGGATCACACTGCCTGGCATTACTCTCCATGCCAGGAAGACATGCACTGCTCCTCTCAGGCCATTCCCAGCCTCTCCAATTGCACAGGAGTGATCCCTATGCTGGTTTATACATTTTGAAGTCTCATTAAGACTGACACACTAGTGTAAGTTTCTTATTCTTATTAAAAGGGACATTTAACTCTGAGGTCCTAAAAGAAGAGCATGCGCATGCTGTAGCCACCCTGAAGCCCTTCACATATTTCCTATGTGCTGAGACAAATGAGTCACTTCCACTGGACATCCACCTTCATCTCTGTGAGAGTACAGGCTGCCTGTTGAAGGTGAGGCACTGAGGAAAGCCAGAGACACATTGACACTGACTGACTTGTTCTGTACCTGCACCGAGTCGGTACAGACAGACATATTGTCCTTAATCTTCATTAGCACAGAGCTCTGCATCTGAAAGGGAAAATCAAACACTGGGAAAAGACAAGGAAAGCCTGACAAAATGAACACGGCCATCTTCCTACCCATTTCTTAACATAAGAGAAAAGGATACTGTGATTTAGATTGTAAAAGGAGCCCCCCTTTGAGAGAGATGTCTAAATGAGCTATTCTTCCCTATGCTCCATCTCTCACAGATGCCACTAAATGATAGTAATGGAGAGCTAAGCTGCCATCCTTTTCCTGGAGTGACTTCCAATTACTTTGGCTACATGTCTGGTTTTGGTCAAATTCTATGTTTTATTAAGTGACCTCAAAATCTCTTACAAAGATAAAAACTAGCATTGACTTTCTTTCAGAGAGGAGAAACTAAGACATATCATGGCATGGGATCTTGTCCATGGTTTCAGTGATTAGGGATAGCTGGAGATGATTTTACAGCCGCAGAGTAATTCAGGCTATATCATTCAGGTTGGTGCTGGGTAGCTGCAGTTAGCTTTTGTTCCTGCAAGGAAACAATTCATTGATCAAGGGATTTCTCAAACACATATATCTTGCATGCACACATGGAATTAATTGTAACTGCCTTCAATCTAAACTACATGAAGTCATTAAAATTCATTCCAATTAATGGCAATGAGCTGAAAACAAGCCCAACACCTGCAAGCCATGGAAGAATCAGCAGTTACAGTAGTTTACATATGCTACCCCACAGTGGAAATTCTTCAGGAGCTTTAATGTGTAGATTGTGCACTGAAAAGAAGGATTTCTCTGCTCAGAGAGATGTTCCCACCTAAGGAAGCAGTGAGATTAGAGGAGCCAATGCCCAGTTAACCTTGCTGTAGCACGCTGCATGGGAAGTCAGGTCCTGAAGCACCTGACTGGGGGACTTTGGAAAACCTTTTTTCCTACAGCCAGGGAAAGCGAAGCACAGAAGGAAAGGCTTGCTTGCAGTTGCGGTTGTATCTGAGTCCCACCTTGAGAAAGAGTGTACGCACAATTATTTGCCTGATTAGGGTTGGAGCAAGCAGGCAGAGTCTACAGTCACAGTAGCTTATGCTGCTTCAGCAGAGAGTTGAGAAATAGGAATAAACAAAAAAACAGGATGCTGATAGCAGGCAGTGCTGGTGGTGAGAACAGCCCAACAAGCTGCTGAGGTCCAGTTGCAGCTTCCAACCTCTGCTCAAAACATCTATTTATCAACTATAGCTGAAAGCATGAGAGTACACAGATTATTTGCAACAGCCCACAACACAGCAGCCTCTCCCAGCGCTGCACCAGCCTCTGAACTAGAGGGGCAGAGCTGAAAACTCTCCACACAACCAATTCCCTTCCCAGGGATCTCCCCAGCCAGCTCTTGATATGTTAGCTCCTGGGTACTTCACATTATTCTCACCCACAATGAATATGCAAACTGCTATGAAACCACCTTTGCTTTGTGTCACTCCATCATCCATAACCTGGGCTGATGGAGCTTTTGGGGAAGGAAGGAGGAAAAAAAAGGAAGAGAGAAAAACTTCTGAAATTCATACAAACTACTGCCTGTGCTTTTGTAACACAGCAGCACTTCAGAGACAGAAGTGCACATTGTGTTTGCTCCCTCTCCTATCTGCAGCATTGATATTCGCTTTAATGATCTTTTTTTCATTTTTTCACTGAGTGTTCATTGGGAATCATCTGCGTCTCTGTTCCCCTACCAGGAGTGAATGAACCACAAGTGCGTTTTGTATTCAACTTAACAGGCTGATTGACTTTAGACTAAGTTTCACTATTTCCCATCTGACTTTCATTACCTAGAATAAGATGGTAAGTCAACCTGAACTGAAAGTAATTAAGGGAGCTTTGGAGAGGAAAAAGAGAAAGAAAAGAAGAAAAAAGCATTCTTTCTTCAAACACATAATTGTATGAAAATAACACAAAATGCAAATGACTTATAGATGCGCCAATCTGACTCTTTTATTGTCACATTGAAGGCAGCAACTACAAAGGGCTAATATTTGTAATCTGCAGACACAGTAGTACTACTAACATATGTTACTTAGCACCTTCCAAAAACATCTCCTGGGTTTGTCTAACAGTATCTGAAGCAAAGTTAAAAATTCTTTCCCATTTAAACCCCAAAACGACGAAACAAGCAAGATGTGGAGCAGACTCACACAGCTTAAAACTCCCCATCTTGTACTTCACAAAAAGTGAAGTAGAGCCTCTTTGTCAGCATGACTGTGTGCAAGATCAAACAGGTGGCTTTAAGGATTGTGTCCAAGGCTGAAATATTTTAAACGTGCTTTATGCAAACTTATGGAGGTTTATGGGACAGTATGCATCAGCTGGGTGTTTAAGATGGGTGCCTCCAGCCCAAAATAAATTGAGCTCCTTCAAAAAACACTTTATGGTGATTTTAACCTAGACATTATGTTGCTTAGACCACAAGGTCTCCAAGAAGAGATAACAGGCTCAATATACAGCCCATCACTCATGTGAACAAGAGAGAGATTAGGCAGAAAAGGCAAGGAGTAATGACAGCAAATCCCCATGAACAAGGCAAGGACTGGCAGCACAAGAGGAGATCTACACGGTACCAACTTGTTTGAATCTTAGTTCAAACACCTGATAAATTCCCACCATTGAGTGAGCTTTGGGTCAGTCTTCTGAATAGCACTTCCCATAATGGAGAAGGCTTCAGCAGACAGGAAAAGCTAAGATCTGACATTAAAGCCTGCCTTCATTTCAGCAGCAGAACAGATTAAGGACAGAATTTGGGTCGGGGTTTTTCATCAGGGCAGGACAAAGCACAGAGGTTGTCCTCCCACAGAAATGTGTAAAGTAAACAACAACCATGGGGCTGCTGCAGCTGTTGTGAGATGTCTGTGAAATCAACAGGTTTCTGGCCAGTGTTTTGCTTGCAATGCATCAACTGGAACCACACATTGAATGTGCATCCATAGCCTTTGGGGGCTTGCTTTCGGATAACTTAATATGAAAAAACGTTTTCTGTCTTGTTTCCAGGCAAGTCTGTGTTGCTGGGGATTTATCCTCTAAGCAAGCTCCTCTGTCACATTAAAAATAGTCAAACCTCTTGTATCTTATTACAAAGAAGAATGTGTCTTTAGATAGTGTGTTTAAGCATCCAACATAATGAAAGAGGATAATTTATACATCAAATAATAAGCTGCCACTTTGTTCTGTGATGTTGAATGGTGTGAAATTCATCTCTTGTGATACCTCGCAGCAGGAACTGCAGGGAATATGGATGTGAGAAGAGTGCCCTGGGTAGCAGAAGTCTGCAAAACAGCATCATCCACCAGTTTTCTGTCAGGCTATGAGGTTCCAGCACCTCCTTTACAGATTTCCAAGCAAGAATTTCCATATATAAGATACAGGCAGGGGGTGCATGCTTAGGGTTGTCTGCTCACTTGGTTTGTTTGTAGGTTCTTAGTCTGTGTTTGTTGCTGGTACCTAAGTGCCTTTCTGTCAGGTAGCAGTAATATGATGAACCTCTCTTATGCTGGGTCTTTCAGCTGTGCTTAGGAAGGGAACAGATTCTTGGAACAAGTCTTACTTGGTCAGGAATTTGTTTTCTTCTGTTTTATCAGGAGAGCAAGATCTCGTTTATCAAAGCTGTTGCAAGGCACCATAAGGGCAAGAACATATTCTCCTTGAAGAGTATATCAGATGATATCTCTGGAAATCAAGACTCTCCATTATGTGGATGACCCTATTAGCCTCATTTTGTGGGAGAATCAAATGCATGGGACAGGATACAGGATACAGGAAATCTCTGGCAGCTCTGAGAACAGAAGTGGGATTTGTTCACTCTTGGTTGCTGTCCCAGGACCATCATTCTTCAAGTCTAGTGCTCATATATAACAAATCAAATAGAAACAGTTCATCTTAAGCCCTGCCCATCGATACCAGAATTATCTGTTTCTCTATCATCCACTGTGAAATGTCCAGCCTGTCCTCGGAGCCTTTCTGTGTAACAACTTTGGCTCCACCTTATGTGATACAAACAATCTTCAGACAGCATGCCCTTGATACAACACTGCTTATCCTATGTGGCATGACAATGGCCAAGCAGCCTTTTACCATTTTCTGCTAATTTCTAGTGATGCCAGGTCCAGCTGAGCAAAAATGGTATCAGCTTTTCAGAGTTCTGGGTGCAGTGGGGCCATGAGTTGATGTTTTTAGCAGTTACTGCCACCTCCTCCTAACCCTACTGTAGTCTTGTGACCCAAAGGAAAAAAAAGATTTTTTTTTCACAGTTTGCTTTTGAACTCATTTAGTTCCCTGACCCTGGTCACAGCACTTTTGCACAAGCAGTGGTGGCTGTGCAGCAAAGATAAGAGCAGGAAAAAACAGCAAAGGGAATGGAGGGGATTGAATACCTGACTCTGAATCATCATGAAAGATTGTCTTGGGAAATCAAACCTCAGTGTTCCCACCTGCTTCTGAGATTTTAACAACCCTTTCCTCTCTAATTGTTTAACTGATTCCTGAAATTAAATCAAAGTAGGACAATTGTGTCTGATGTTTATTTACCTGAAACGTTGCTGCTTTTATTTCAAAGAAAGGCTGTTATGCCTACAAGCTCCTTTGATTATATGTGTGTATATATATATATATATATATATTTGCTCAATGTGGATCTTGATTTAATAATAAGAAAATATTACTCCTGTCTGCCAATCTTGTCTGGACTATTTATGATGATTATGCTACTAGGTGCTGTAGAGTTACTTATTTGTCTATATCTACTCACTAATTTATTTGTTCATAATATTTTTCTTAATTTACCTGCAAGGCTGGTTTTCCTCCATCTCTATTTCTGTTAAGCAACAGATCTTCCCTTATGAAGAATGGAGGCAGATTCAAGGCCTTTGGGATGACATTGGAGGATCTGGGTAGGTTTTTTTCCCAGAGCTGCTAGGAATCTCAATACATTATGCAAATCTTATAGAGTAAGATACTGAAAAATAAGCTTTATAAAGGATTAGTCAAAAGATCTTCCTCCAACTTCACACCTCAGTGCCATCTGTGCCACACAAGGAACTCAGGGGGCTTTCATAGGCCAGGGTAGAGCCTCTGTCTGGAGACAGAAGACACAGGAGGGAGGGAGGGAAGGGAAAGCCATTCTTCCAGGTTGCCTGAATTATTCTTGAGGCAAGTACATACCTCTCAACTGCAGTGGGTTTTATCTTCCATTCACTCCATTGAGTTCCCAGCAGCTGGCTCTCCTTGCTTGTTCCTCCTCCACTCATCCTGGTTTTCAGCCCAATGGCCAGCTTGGCCATTCAATAATTTTTCAGCACCCTTTTTGGTCCTGCCACCTGATACAAGAGAGGCTTTTAGACAAAAACAGTTTTGTGGAAATACTGTCCTCTGTATTTTTTCAGGCACAAAACCAGAAGCCCCCAAAACCTTTGATTTGGGTTTGCTTTCAGAGGCCATTTGCATGTCTGTAAAATTATGTTTGAATGGCAGGGTGGAGTGGAATAAATCCACATGTTGGGCAATTACCCAACTGTTAATTTTGATAAAAACACTAGCGTTTGATTTGAAATGCACTGAAAGCATGGGAGTCGCCAGCCACATTCAGCATGTTCTGGAGCAATCATTCCTTTAACTTTAGAGGAGCTGTTTTATCTCAGCACCCCAGCAGTGAGCAAGTGGAGGAGCCATGTCAAATGCGAAATAAAAATGAGCAATGCCTATAAAAGAGAGATATCATGAGAATCTGCCACTTGGGAATAATGAAAGGCTCGAGCAGGTTGCGCTGATTGTGCAACCTACTAGAGGCCTGTCAGCTTTGATAACAATGGCAGCCATCAATTCCTGTAAAAATGGCAACAGCATGAATTGGAAATTGTGAAGCACCATTTAGGGTCGAAATGAGATTTTCTTCAGAATGCATTTGTCTGCGTGTTCCCACTCACTTGAAAAGCTCTGGACAGATCAGAAGGAACGTGAAGTAGCCAGGGTTGCAAGGTTGTTGTTTTTTGTTTTTTTTATTCCTCCTTCATACAAAGCAGTTTTAAATGCCAAGAGCTTTCACAAAACAACAGCAGTTTCAAATCTGCCAAAGGGCAATTTAAAAGTGAAAGGTATTCTCTTTAAATTACCTTGGAAAATGATACATGTTATGAAAGGGGTTTACTTTTTGGAGTGTTAAAGAGATACCAAAAATCCAATTTTATTGTCAGATTACTAAGGCAGGCAGTGGCGGGGAAAGAGCTGCGTAAAATTGCCTGAGCTCCTCTTTATACTCCACATATGCCTACTTGCCTTTCATGGAGACCTACAAGGATGTAGCAGACAGGATTGAAATAAAGCTGTGACTGTTTGGAAAGTCTTTTTTTTTTTTTTTTTTTTTTTTTTTTTTGATTATTCAAAAAAGAGGTCAAAACTTCCACGAATGGTACATATTAATAATGGTGAGAGCACACAGCTTGAGATAATGCTGGTCGAACTTTCTAGAGAGACAGCAGTCATGAGTAATTTTTATATTGTCTAAAGGAGAGCTGAGCCAGAAGAAGAAAATAAGTCTGTGAGTTTTAATGCCTTATTCTAGCTACAGTATTTAGGATGTGGATTTTTGCATGTTTCCCCCCCCCCCAAACCCTGTGGTGTAATGAAAGGGTTCTTTTAATTTTCATTTTTCTGAACACCTTCACACCTATTATTCCCCATGGGAAAGAGCAAATCAAGTTGGCCTCTCAAATGTACCTCTTTTAAGATTGGCTGGATGGAAAATAACAGCACAGGCCTTTAAAATAAAATAAAATAAAATAAAATAAAATAAAATAAAATAAAATAAAATAAAATAAAATAAAATAAAATAAAATAAAATAAAATAAAATAAAAATAAAATAAAATAATAAAAGAGCCTGGAATCTAAATAGGATGAACATAATTGTTGCACTCAGTGCAAACCTCGAGACTGATTTTCTCCCAAGACAAGCGGTGAAACATAAGCCAAGGGATGGGTTCATTCATACGCACTTTATATGCAATAGAGGCTCTTTCCTTATAACTCCCAAACCTATTTTCTTTTTTTTCTTTGTTCTTGAATCTCTTTTGATCTGTCAGAGAAAGAAGAATTGGCAAAAGGAGGCTACATCCTGAAGAGCCTAGCACACTTACTGTCCAGCCAGCAGACTTTTCTCCCTCTGAAACTGCAGAAGGCTTCTGCCTTCTCTTCCAGGCCAGTCTAGCCTGTGACAGCTTTGTACCTGTGGCTGGAGATGATGCTCATACACTCCAACCTGAATGTGACAGCAATGGATGTTGCCCTCATCCAGTTTCTAAGAGACAAATTCTTAACTCAAGGAAAGCCGAGGGATTAGATCTGGCTCCCACGGGGCACAGTGCTCCACTCACTGATGCCAGTCCTGCAGCGAGCACCAAGTTATCTCAGAGGTAGAACTGGGAAGCCTTTTCTACCTCTCCATCCAAACTTCTTGAAAACAGAACGCCACAAGGCACTCTTCCTTTCAGAAAGTCCCTTTTTAGGCAGGATCAGATCTCATGGCCTTTTCCTATAGCACCGCCCCCTGTGTTCCCCAGCTCTGGCCTTTGACCTGTGCAAAGTCACAAGGTTTGCTGGGAAGATTTTAAAGTAAAAAGGCTAAAGTTGGCTTTGTGATTTCGTCGAGCGCCAAGACTTGCCTTCAAGGGACAGAGACAGCAGCACTACCCTGTGTGAGACACCCTGTGTCCTTACAATCTGGGATATTGCAAATAATCGTTATGAAAAAAAACAGCTGCAGACAGCAACTCACTGCTGGCTTTTAACTTGTGTTTTCCTTGCCAGCTTAGGTTTATAGAAACGCACTGGCCTTTACCAGAGAATCTTAAATCAGAAAGAATGACAAGAAAAAAAAAAAATTTTACACTTCCCCTTGTTTCTTGCTTGCTTTGCTATTTGAACTTCAAAATTCTTCCATCAAGTAGGCTGCAAATCTGTATTTTCAGAGTATGTGGTGTACATAGGCACACATACAAAGTCTGAATCCATTGCATCTGTCAACTGCAGTGGGCTCTTTTCTCCCGCGCTTTTTGGAGATGGTTGGGGTCTGTGTTCTCCAGCCTCCGGAGAAATAAGCAGTGATGCAGCTGAGATAACAGATTCAGACTAAGGGGGGATTGAAAACTTGTTTGGGAATTTGTCACATTAGAAAACTGTGTTAAGAGAATGGAAAGTTTAAAAAGCCAAATACACCAAAATAAGGCATTATGTCCTTCTTAAAAAACAAATCCTGATTTGCCATCATATTGAGAATAAGGACACGCTTTCTAATTCTGGGACTGTATGAAGGTCTTCTCTTCACAGGACCCAAGTCTCATTGCAAAAGTAAAATGAACAGTGCTCCTGGAGTGCTCAATAGTGGTATATATCTAAGGAATATCTGTACACACACATATGCACATGAGTATCTTCCCACCACCAGAAGCTCTGATTGTATCTGCTCGTTGAAAGCAAAGTTTGTCAAGAGAAGCTTCCAAGGATAAACAAAGCTCGCTGCAGGAAAATGGCATTCATGATTCATATCAGTGGCAAAATTGCTTCAGCTTGAGGGGCTGGGTGCACGGAGGGGCCGTTTCCTCAGGTGGGATTGTGAAAAGCAAGATATTTGACCATTTGTGGCTTGCCAGGGACTTTGCTTTTGAGGGCCTGAGGGCTCTCAGCCTCCCTGATTATTTGCTGTTCCCGGCCTGCAGCTGCAGCTGAAGCAGTATTTTTCCCATATTGTTTTGTCTTCAAATGCTGGCTTTTCAGTCATACCATGTGTAGGTAACAGATGCTTCTCTTTGTTGTGAAGAATATGTTTGGCCAGGTAGAGAGGGCAGCCTTGGAGGAAAGATCAGCATCTCTTCCAAACAGAGCTCTTGGAGAGCACTTGGGGCCAGTTGGAGTCTGGGTATCCACCTTATGGGAAAGCTCAGAGAGGTTCACATGGCAGAGATGGGTCTAGGTGAAATCACACAAGTGAATGCATTGGGCTGTAACAGGGGCTGTCAGCACAGCAGTGATGGCAAGACATTTGCAGAAGCTACACATGCTTGTGCTGCTCTGGTTGTACTTGCATATTGCAGCCTTTCCCCAACACATCTCAATATATCCCGGGTGTCCTGTGGTGTGCTTCAGTTGTCCCTTTCAGGTCACGGAGCGATGCAGATTCAGCTCCCTTCCTCTGCCAAGAGATTTCTATTAATTTTCATCAACTCCATAAGCCATATTTTGGTGATTCATTCCCACTAGAATCAAAGGGTTTAAGTTTCCCTTCGGCCCTTGCTTCCTCATTTGTCAGCCTGCGGTGGCACTGTGATAATGAACGCATTAGAGGCTGGGAGAAGTTCACACTCTTGCTGGATGCAGAAGGCTGGCAAAAGCTAATTTTGGCAGGCTGGGAAACAAAAGCCTTGAGAACAGCTTCAGGCTCAGTGTGTGCTTCCAGAACAGTGAGGGCACGTGGTACACTGCTCACCCATCTTTGATATTCCACTTCCATCATAGTCACAAAGAAGTAATCGATTAAAAATTAATACTCCAGCTCCAAGGTAGCAGTATTATTTCCTAATAAGTTTCTTGCCAGCTACTGCAAGGCAGTAAATCTGACATGACATGGTCATAAGAAAAAATAAAATAAAATTCACCTTTTTTTTTTTTTAATGTCTGTTCAGAATTCACTCTCATGCTTGTGGCAGTTTCCAGGTGTGGAGAATCTTGCCCATCCTTTTTAAGCAATGTGTGGAGCACTAGTGAACAACAGCTAATTGCAATATTTGGCCTGATGAAGCCTTTGCAGTGTTTGGCAACACCCACATCATTAGAGGCCCCTCTTTCCTCTAGGGCACGTAAGCCTGTTCATCACATCACCATCTACCCACCTCCTTAGCACTTCTGTGCTAAGCCCTGACAGCTTTAGACAGATTTAGGCTAAATCTGAAGTGGAGAAAGATCTCATACCTGGGGTTACCAGCAGATTCGCCGTTCAAACACTCTTACTCAAAATTTCCTCACCATCAGCGTTCATAATCCATAACGTAATTTCACCCCTCTGTTTCTCCTCCCTAATGTCTCATCCTTCCAACAGAAAAATGATGCTGGGAGCTGATATGTTTTCACCCCAAAAGCTTGGTGTTGACAGCTACAGCAGTGTTTATCTCTTACTAACTCTGTACCACCCCCAAATTTAATCTCCATAGTACTTGGATGGACTGACTTACATGCCATGAACCCAGTGACCCAGTGTTTGGCATCTTTAAGCCATTTGCCAAGTGTGAGCAGTCTCTGACCAGCAAAGGGCATTTCTAGCTGGAGAGAGGATTTAGCAAAGCAAGTAAGAAACAGCTGCAGTCAAATAAAGAAAATACCAATGTCCATTATGAGCTGAAAAGTCTAACCATAACCAGTAAAGTTCCTCTTCTCCCCAGCCTAAAAATATCTGTTTTTAGGATTAACTCATAGCTAGTCAACCTTCTCACCTTCATCCCTTTAATGTTTAATACAACATATTAAAGCAGAAATTAATGCCCTCAGCTCTTTTTCAAGAAACAGTGTGAGGTAAACTATATCTTAATGTGTGTCTTGATCTTTTTGCCAAGGGAAGCTTTCCTCTCTTTCCTTCATAAACCTTCCTGGTAAACTGGTACTGCTGATGACCTGCTCTCTGTTGGACTGGCTTTGTCGTTTTCTCCATGTAATTATTATTTTTGCCATGGCCTTTGTGCTCTGAGGTTCAGTCCCCAAACTCCCAACAACCAACAAATACCTGTGTGTGCAGTTCTTTTCTGAAGCAAAGTGCTGGAGATCTTTGTTCAGCTTAATACCAGGCTGGAAGAGGAGAAACCATCCACACCTTTTGGGAGAGCCCTGCCCCTCGCACGAGTGCTTACGCACACACCTGGTGAGCTCCTGCATCCAACAGCACCATGGGCCCCTCCCTGTCTCCTGTTCCATGCTGGAAAGTGGCAAAGCTGAAAGCAAAGACAACCAAGGGCAGCACAAGCACCCGGCTTCCCAAGTGACAGCTGAGCCACAGCAAGGCAGCACGCTGAGCCCAGACCCCCCGTCACTCAGCCCTCTGCCTAAACCACAGGGCTATTAAGCTAATAGGCATTAGTGTATGATTTTTCCCACAGGAGCATTTATTTCCTTGTGTGGTTAACAGCTCCGTCTTGTATTTCTCACTGCCATTGCTGTGTTGGCATTCTGCAAATCTTCTTATTTGTTGTTCTTTGCCCTTTCCTCTTGGGTTTCTGTCTGCTCTGGGATTGAGGTAGACGGAGGCGCATTTCCTCTTGCCTGCTGCAGTAATGATGTTTGCCATGAGAGAAAGGGTTTGATCAGGGAAAAGGAGGGGGGAGGATTTAGAAGGAGAAAAGCAGCAAAAGGAACATGAAGGAAAAGCAGCTGAGACAGAGAGGAGAGATTGAAAATGTTGCTTTGACATCTGATGCTTCAGAGAAATTCTTGGCCATGTCTACTAAACAGGAGCCTTTGCGCTCCCTCTCTAGCAGCAGCAGAAGCAGCACAGCAGCAGAGCTGTTCTGCAGAAAGTCTATAAAATCCCTTATCCTCCAAAAAAAAAAAAAGAAAGAAAGAAAGAAAGAAAAGAAAAAAAAAAAAAAAAAGAAAAAAAAGAAAGAAAAAGAGAAAATCTTATCTCTACACTGAAGGATAAAATGCCCTGCATGGATTTTGCAGGATTGCAAATCCTACAAAACAGCTTGGCTCCATTTTACACATTGCTACTTCTCCTCATTCTTTGTGCTCCGCCTTTTTATTTCAAGCCAGAGAGTCTCCAGTGCCTCGACAAAATATCCCTGATGGTTTGTGCTTAGGTGAGGTGAATACAGAAACAGAAAGTGAGTCTTTTCTCTGATGGAGCCTTTTCCCCTTGGGCAACACCAGGTTTGGCTCCTCATAGCCACAGGGTTGTAGAAAACAGGTCTGGAAACAGGTGAAGATGGTCGTCCACCACCATGACAAGCTCTGCCTGGGCACTGCTGACATTCTGCTTTATAAGCACACTGTTTCACCCCCTTATGGCTCAGGGTTGTTACCCCACAGTTTAAAGAGAAAATGCAAGGGGAAAGCAGGTGGCAGAGGAAGCCTCTGGCTGGCTGAAGAGCAAAAGTCATGATTCAAAAGCCAACTAGCTGTCTCGGGCATTGCGAAGGCTTGGGGAAAGCCCCATGTTGCCTAGTGGAGATGTTTTTCTTCCCAAATCAACAGAGATTCATGGATATCTCAGGCCTTAAATCTGTCGTTGCACCAGAATAGGATATTGCCTTTGAGACTGGAATAATCCTGAGTGATGCATTACAGAGGGGAAGCAGGCAGCTCTATATACATACTCACTCACACACCATGCCACACAGCAGGATGCCTGCAACAGGACACCTTCCTGAAGTTCCCTGCTACAAAACTGACAGCCACTGTAAATGGGGATGTGTTTGGATTTATGATTCATATATAGATATATAAATGTATTTCTGTATCTCTTTATATATCCTGAGGGCTGCATTATTTCCATCTGGCAGCCCCAGGACAAATGCATGTGCTTTTAAGCACATGGGCCATAGGTTCCACATAAACTGCACAGAGCATACACACAGCAAATCTGCTGTTCATGGGAAATGGAACTGTACAACACAGGCACTGTAAGTCAGACCACACTGAAAATCCAGAAAAAATAAGGCAACTTCTGAAAATCAACCTGGATGATGATTTCTGGACAGATAAAGTGGACATGCCTAGGAAAAAAATGTGGTGTCCTAGGGCCTTCTTCCCTGTCTATACAACTGTATCTAACTAGCTAGGAAGGTAGATAATATTAGATAGATAAATAAATCTCATAGATAATAAATTGCACAGGAAAAGAAATTGAACATATTTAGCAGGCAGATTTTGCATCTGTACCTCATCTGTTTGAAGTTTCTCAAATGCATGAAGCACTGGCTGTCATCCCTGGGAGACAGGACAGTGCTGAGAGCACAGGTGAAACAGCAACCAGCGCACCAAACAGCTGGGTCCATACAGACACTTGTGCCACCACTATCTCCCAGCCAGGTGATGCAGAGTGTCCCTAAAAGGCTGCACTTTCCTTTGGGAAAGCTAATGACTGATGGCTTGGCTTTTTATACTGCTCCTTTCCGATGCTTCCTATAGCTGTAATACATTTTTCCTTTCTATCAGTTGTAGCAGAAACGAGTGTTTGGCATGTGCAGTCACTCCAAACACAGAAAATAGAAACAGCCATCTCTTCCTACAGGGTGGTGATTTTATATTGCCAGATGTGCGCCCAAACTCAGCCTTGCCATAAAGCCACTTTAATTCCAACACTTTGTGACTGCAGAGAGGTGTTACCCAACAGGGATTTTGTCAGTGTGCCCTTAATTAAGCCCAGCGTGGCAGGGCACAGCTTTCTGCAGTTTGCATCTGTGTCTTTTTCACATGAAACCCCTGATGCTCACTCTAGGGATACAACTCTGTGCATCAGCAAGAAACAGATATCAGCCCAAGGAATGGTTCAAACCACAAGGCAGCACTGCCACCCTGAGCTGTTCCTGCAAATCTGCAGACCTGAAAGGTGGAGCTGTTGGGCTGACAGCGAGAAATTTATCAGCATAAGGCAACAGGATCTTTGTGCTTCCTGGCTTTGGCAGCAGCTCCTGTAGCCATAAAGAAAGCTGTCAAACTCCTTCTGTCTTTCCTCTCCACATCACCTTTGGATTACACCGCAGATGGTGTGAGACCCCAGGAACGATGCTTCAGTCCCCATGTACTTTCAGCAATGTGGATGTACTCAATGGCCTGGCTACTCACAATTTGCAGACTCTTAGTTGTCTGTAGGTTGGGTTGTTTCAGAGTCCTGAGCAGAGAGTGTGCCCCTCTGCATGTATGCCACTCATTCAAAGTCATCCCATACCATGCATCTAATACTGATGTGGCTGATCTCCTTCCCTCTTTGGGTATGTGTATGACTGAATGCTCATGCATGTGGACTTACGTGATATTTCAGCTGAATAGATCATGTGGTCGAATAGGAATGTAAACTGGATGATTAACGTTCACTTTTCTCCATTGATACCCAAGAAAGCTGAAGGGGAACAGGTCTAAATCTATTTAGAACTGGATGGACCTGACAAATCTAACTTCTGCTTTGTAGTGTGACTGCTCTCCTGTTGTGTGCGAATACATGGACTTAAGAGGGCATGGAGGTGTCATCTGAACATGAGAAACCTCAAATCTCCTTTAAGCTCATGGAACAAGTCAAACAATTTCTGTCCAGATATGGTACAATTTTGCACCACACTTAACCCAGCCCACCTTGCTTTATCTGTGCTAACTGGCTCACTTGTGTCAATGAGGACAACATCAGGTCTACATCAGACATCTACCACCAGACAAAAGGTATTTTAACATACAGGTTCCTTTCCTTCCCTCTCCTGTGCACTGGACTGCTAGGTTTAGCTGTAGACATTTTCTAAAATAAGTTTCTAAGGTGAATTAGATGTACGTCATTCCTAACATCCAAGTCATATGTCAACCAGACATTGCACCCATATCTGCGCTGTCTAAATAGAGCTGTCAGGTGTCACCCGTAACACCAGTCCATCAGTCCAAATTCCCTGGTTGCCCTGCACAGGCAGAAAGCGAAGAGGAGTTGGAAATTTGGCAGAGATAAGATTGCCTTAACTCCAACTGGGATGAAGGGGAACTACCCCAGGGACCAGGGGAACATCTCTGTCTCATAATTGAACAAGGTGTGGACAGACTATCCTCCTACTCAAGCAATACTCATAATTAATTCTGTTGTGGCTGCTCCCAGAGTCCAGTCATTATCAGAAATGAATACAGGAGTTTTTATGAAGGTGAAGTTTGAACAGGGTCCTGCTAAGAACTTCTCATGCTCAATAAGAAAGAAGCAGAATAAAGTTCTTGAGGGAAGCATCTTCCAGGGGCATGGGTGGGTTTTCTCTGCAGCCACCTCCACACACAATCAATGGCCATTCAGCCAGGAGAAACACCAGGTTTGCTGAGACCCTTCTTCCAGGGCCACTCTTCAAGCACCCTGTGCTGCTCACAACCTGCCTTATGCAACTTCCCCCCTTTCAGGAGGCCTCGATATAGCCACACTGCTTCCAGGGGACCTGGCCACATCCCAAGGATGATTTTACATTCTTACTCACAGGGGCTGAGCTGTTTGCAAGGAGGAAATACACCCTTGCACAAGGGGTCAGCAATACATACAGGTTCCCTGAAGGATGGTTTGTGGAGCCACAAAAATACCATCTGCAGTATCCTGTGCAATACCCAGCACACTGGACATTTAGGCTGAGTTCAGGAGCAAAAAGAATGATATTCTTTAAAATGCACAGGTCACTGCCATAAATTTGTCCTTTTATACATGCCTGATTTGATCAGCGCCTTTGCTATCTTTCACAGCATGGCTATAACCAGTCTTGTGGCTTTCACTCACCACAGGGTTTTGCAAATGGACTACATTGGACCAGCATCCCAGGCACTTTTACACCACTGAAATTTGTTTTGTCACAGAGTCCATTAAGAGGAAACGGTGCTGCGCTGCAAAGCAACTCTTTTGTACCCCTGTAAAATCATATAAATCTACCAATCTCACTGCCGGGAACGACTGCAAACAGGCTAAGGGACTTCTGCGGGAAGCCAAGGCTATTAAGTGCTACCAACTGGACTTTAAAACACAGGCCACTGCTGGTTCTTTTAAACTCTGCATTAATGACTGCAACATACTCTCCCCAGCTCCTCATCTCCCTCCTTTTCATTGGAAAAAAAGTAGCTTTGTCTTCTATCTTTTGCTGTAAAACCAGCCCAGCTATCATTATCCCCTGCCCTCCATCATCTGATGGCCAGGCCACGCTCCTGGGGCTGACCCAGCCTCAAATAGCAAAACTTTTATCCTCTGAGGTGCAGGCATCACAACTTCCTTCCTTGTAGTATGAAAGGAGGAGCAAAAACACAAAGCTCGCAGCTGTAGGGCTTTATCCTAATTACAGAGCTCATTTTCCCAGCTGAGATGAGGCCTGTTAGCTTTCCTCCATCCCAGCACATAGACCAGTGACACCTAAAATATGATTTCCAGCCATATAATGAGGCTGAATGTGGTGACTGTGCCTTTTACTGGGGCTCTGCAGCATCCCTCCTACCCTGGTGGTATTTTTCCCCCAAGCCCAGAGCTGGGCTGAGACACTGCAGAGCTGAAAGCTGCATGGGACACTTGGGTTGAAGAAAGACAGCCATGACATGGCAGCAGCCCGAGGATCATAGCAAAAGCCCCGAAGGCAGTGGTTTTAAGTCCTACGCAAGCTGCAAAAGAACTGACTGTAAGTGAGGACTCATCTTTGTCAAAGCCCAGCTCTCAATTTAGCTATGTCCGTGGTTGTAGCAAGAGAAGAGCGAGATCTAAATGTTGGAAGCAAGAATCAAGTCTGAAAATGCCAGAAGAGGAGGATGCTGCTAATTCTCTGTGTCTGACAGCTGAAGACGGCCTCCTACCCTGTAACCTCGTATCATAAGAAGTGAGGTCACATAATGCTGTCTCTGGTAATGCAAAAAGACATTTTATCCTTTCTGCAATGTCATTTACTAGAGATGCACATTTCTTCCAGCCTGTCCTGAAAGGAAGACGAACCCCTAGGAGATTTCTATTAGCCTAGCGTGACAGTGGGCCTCGTGACAGTTTTTCAGCTGAGAAAATATGGACAGTATCACTTCTGAAAAGTAAAAGAAGCCCATCTCATCCCACCAGAGGCCCTTGGCTTCTGCACAATGACAGCCATCAAGAAAGCATCGCTCTGCAACTGGCACCCACAGCAGAAGAGGCCAGTAACACCACATCCACCTGGATAAAAACACTTAATGCCACATGGGGCCATTATGGAGGTACGTGGCCACCGAGGGCAGGTTTTGTACATGCCCAGTCAAGCTGAGTCCTGGCAAGGGGTTGGGCTTTCCCCTGCAGACATGAGGAACGGGACAGATGTAAAATCTTCCATAACAGAAAACCACATTTTATCCAAGCATCTAAAGGAGACCGATGCGTTACTAGCTCTTGATAGAAAACAGACACAGTGGCAGTCAAAACCTGTTTAGGGACTAAATAGCACTGCGGGTCAGAGAGCTTTAAGCCAGCATCAGCCAGCACCAGGCCCCCTCAAGGGACTGGGCCTCTCTAATTTCCTGTCACCACACAGCCAGTCTGGGGGATGGTGAAGACCAAAGTCAGCTCTCCTCAAGATTGCTCCAGCTGAACTTTCCTTCCTGATCCATCTACCCTTGCTTGTAGATGATCTCTAAGACTTCAAAGGCATCTGATCTAAATCCCTTTTCAATGGCATGGCACTCATCAAATTATACATTTATTTTGTTTACTCTGCCTTAGCGTGAAATATTTTTGTAGTTGCCAGCTCTCCATGACACCAGGTATATTACCAACAGTTCTTCTTACAGATGGGGATTTCCAGAAGCATCTCAGCAGCATACCAAAATGCCCATTGATTTCAGTAAGATTTAGATATGGAGGCTTCTCAGGCATTGTCAATCCCCTTAGGCACTTATCTGAATCTTCCAGCACCTAAGCACCTTTGAAAATCCAATCCAAACACCACACTGCAGCCTCTCACTAGGATGTCTGAATTGTTTCATAATCGGCATGAAAAACCAGCAGCCTTCATGCAATTATCCAGCTGACAGCTGCTTCCACTACAGCACTGCTAACATTTGCATGAGTGAGTATCAAAGTGGGACAGCTTTTGTGCATCAGTACAGGAATATTTGGCCAGAAGACGACTAAGCAGCCTATGAAAGCTGATGCATGTCACAACACAGATAACAGACGGTGGTTTCCAAGTATGATGCAGTGGATTCATTCATCCTTTTTTCCCCCTATTTTCTTTGGCTTTTTTTTTTTCTTCCATTTTTTTTTCCACTTGAGCAATTGCTTAGAGACAGTCTCACACCTGAAAGCAGGCAAAGCAGAGGTGCTTTAGAACTGCTATTGCTGTGGGACTCTGCATGCTGTGAGAAGCAGTGGTGTCTCAAAGACTTACCATGGCTGCCTTTCCTGCAGAGAAAGGCTGCTGAAAAAATTTTCTTTGCTACCATCGTACAAATGTATCCCCTCACCTTTAGCCGCAGAGAGCATAATTTTGACATCTACAGTTCAAGGTCTTTCTGCTGAGCAAGCAGTATGGCTTGACCGTAAAAATAGCTCCTCAGTTTTAGAAATTAGACTGAGTCTACATCCTTTAAGGTCAGCAGTGCTCTGCTGGGTTTTTGAAACATTCAAGTCCCTGGTCACACCATGTCTCTGTATACCATGTAAAAGTTTCTTAGATATAAAATAGCAGCATTCACAGACTTATGGAGAACAGAAGCAGGAATGTCTCAATGCCGTCTGTGTATGGTGCATCACATATACACAGAGAGGAAGCACTGCAATCACTACAGCCTCTGTACAGAATAATGCACCCACTATAGCTAATAGTTTAGGACGCATTTTATTCCTTCAGTGACAGCATCATTTACACACCCATACATTAATAAAATGGGGGCTATGGGAAGAACCACTCCTCTGCTTGTACAAGTGCTTTCACTGGTCCTAAATAAGGCCTTCCAGGAGTTAAAGAGCAACAAAACAGCAGAAAGTTCAAGTAGGAATGAAGAAAAGTCATTACAGATTTAACTGGCTGTGTAAAACCCCCAAAGCTTAGAATTAAAAGCTTTTAAAAAGCTTTGGCAAGACTCACTGAATCATCAAAATTTAAAGGCAGAAATATCGCTAAGGAGATGTTACCCAGACCTTTAACTCAATAATGGAGAAAGAAGTGGGGCAGGAGGGGATTTAAAAAAAAATAAAAGAGAAAAATCCCTTCAAAGCCACTGATAGACTTGGGCTGGTCAAGTTACTGCTAATAGTATTTATGAACAGCTGTAAATCCCACACTTAATGTGCAGTGTGGAGTATGAGGGAAATGTACAACTGGAAATTACACAGGAAGTCGCTTGGATGTGCTGGACCACCACACAGTCCCCTTCCAAGCAGCTTATTTTATTATTAAGTTAATCATACATTTTCCTCCCACCAAATGCCCATTCCTTTCTTCTTCAGCATATCTTACATTTCTTCAGGTACTCTGTACCTACTCGCAGTCCTCATGTATCTTGGTGTAAAGCCACCTATGGTTTTGGCTCCTACCTTTCATAAAAAAATGAACTTTTGTTATAGGAAAAACACTGCTCTGACCATACCCCTGTAACCTGGAGATTTCCATATCCTTCCTAATTCCTGCACATCAGAATAACAGAGGATTAAAAATAATACACTTTATTTTCATGCTCCAGCTATTAATAATAAAATCATGAACAAATTTGTGCAGCATTTAAAACCAACTATGGGCTTAACCCAAAACCAGCTGGAATCAAACAGATCCTATTATCCTATTTGGTTTGGATCACTTCCTTAATCCAAGGGCCAAAGGCAGCTGTGGACACTGGAGGCTGAGAAGGCCTGCCTGGTTCTGGTTGTGCTTGTGGCTCTGAACACTGGCTTTCATTATTTTTTCCCTGTCCTTTCGTGTTATTTAGCCTAGTAAACATAAGTAGTATTGCATTTCAGGCCTGGGTATATCCTTCATGAAATTAAGAAAAAAGTCTCAAAGAAAAGCAGAGATACAAGCAGCCTCAGTTATGCCACCCAAAAAGTCTCCATAGGAAACTTTGTCTTTGGGGCATCCTAATCCTTATTAAAACCTCAGGGTTTGGTCATTTCTTTTTCTGGCTATTTTAATATCATCACATTTAATTGAGCAGACAATTGCATTTTCTTTCCCTTTGGATTTCTGTACTCTTGCTAGGCCCTGCAGGGTTCCCTCCTGCTGATGGAGGTAAAAATGGTGCAGGCCCAGAGGCCTTCTCCTGAGGAGTGCTCCTCTCACAAGCCAAGGAAAGCTGCTCAGCACTCCTCCAGCTGCGTCACCTTATGTCAAAACAAGTTGATTCAACAGAATCTTAAATTTTTGTAGAGCTTTACCAACTTTGCTGAGAATTTTTGTAGTAACAATGTTATGGTCTATAGCGTTTGGGATTTTGACAGTAGAAGTTTCACTTCCACAACAGCATCATGTAATTAAAATCAGGTAACAGACGTTTATAATAAAATGGAAGAGATGAAACAGGAAAATAAATAAAATACAAGTTTTGTATTTGGCAGAATGATATGTTGTATCAGTTCATTGAAACTGAATTTTAACTTTTCATCTCAGTTTGCATAGAAGGCAAATATGGAAGGATCAGGCTAGCCCACAAGTAGAAAACTGCTTTCTGTTGTATCCAAACTATATCTACTCCTGCAACACCTTCATCACCGAGAATTCTTCCAGTCCACACAATAATGGCAGGGGAAGACCCCAGTTTTGGCTTTTCCCCAAACTTCCAGCGTTAACAGACAATTGTTATGGATTGAGAAAGTTGCAGTTCCTGCAAAGGGACTTGGAAAATACACACACAGCTCTCTGAGTCTGCTCCTGAGGCCTCTTCACATAATTTATGTCCTTTGGCTTGCAACGAGCCCTTATGCAGATCCCATGCAAAGCCCACAGAAGATGATGTTTGTGAAAAGCTTCAGCACCAATGTGAATACGATCAAGTAACAGCACAGGAGTCATACCTGAAGAGAGGAAGCCAACAACTCAGTCCAGTTTCAGACAGAGAAGACTTTTCGGCTGTCCCACACAGGCATCAGGAAGCCATTTGTTTATGCATTATTATTATTTATGATAAATGAAGTGTGCTGTAAACCTAAGGCCAGAAGAGGCTGTGCAGATGGAATAAGATGCTCCTCAGATGGCTGCTCTGGGGAGACTGAAATGTTTTTGCAGAGCTAATTGCCTCATAAATTGGTTTTATTCTCCTGGCTGAGTCTAATGTCTTCTTTTAAAGTTAATAAAAAGAACTCAATTTGCTGATTGTTCTGGACTCAGTACTAGCAAAAAGAGCACTCAGGGACTCTGGAAGGACCCAGACAATTCCTCAAAGCCATTGCAGCCTGGATGCTAAGTGGTGACAAGCGAGGTGTTCCCTGCTGCTCCTTAATCTGCTTTCCAGGGACACTGACACACTGGGCGCCTTGGGTATCCCCCACAAACATCTGTAGGGGAGAGATCACAATTGGCAGCCCCCTGCAACAGACTCCAGGGCTTGGGGACTAAGAGAGCAGAGCACACACATGTGCCAAAATACTATCAGCAGGCATGAGAGAATCTGCAGTGTCGCAGCAGCACTAAAATCCCAGCCTAGCTTCACACAGCTTGGTGCACAGCATCGCGGCCTCCTCACACTTCCATTTCAGTCAGATAAGTGGCACCCCAGCTGGCAGCATGCCCCTCAGATAACTAGCACACCAGTTAGAGATCGATGCCCAAGCAACTCTACAGTGATTTGTCAAATGGGGCCCACAGAGTTATGCATACAACCAATGCTCACTGACAGAAACCCACATGCAGAGGCCAAGAGAGAGTGGAAACACCAGCATCCACTTTGTGGCCCTGGTTGGGTGGGACAGAGCGAGCTGCACCCAGTGTCTGGTCCATATCCCAACATCCAGAGTCTGAGCCCCTCACAACACAAACTCCCTTCCATTATAGCCAAAAAGAAAATTAACTCCTTACCCAACGCATGCCTGAATGAAATTCCCAGTGAGATGACATGATCCAGATTTTTAAATCTGTGAACCTTTCACTTGTTTCCAGTATTTCTTATTTTCTGGTGAACAAACCTATCTTAGTTGGGGGGAAAGAAGCACCAAAACCCTCTGTCACAGCAATGCTCTGAGCAATAACACAAACTGGTTCAGTGTGGGGTCATCTCCTGAGGGGACACCAGGTCAATTGCCAGCTCTGCCAGTGCTTTCCCTCTTGCTTTGGATGCCCAGATTTCACCCAACTGCAAGTGTTGATAGTAGGAAACAGTGACTAACTGTTAAGTTAACTTTTAATGAAATCATTTTGATAGCACATTAATAGCAGGAGGGGCTGGTTAGTGATGGGGCAGAAAAGTTTTCAAAGGGCATTTGTGAGGAGGGAGATTGCCCCCCCCCCCCCCAGATACTGGAAGGGTCAATTCCTCTCAAAGTGCTGAATACAGAGAATTTGCCTCTGACGCTGAGCTTAATTAAATAGAAATATGAAGTAAGAAAGAAAGGCTAATTAGATAGAAATGCAGAGTTACAGGATGTGAATGCTGATTAACCTAATAATAGACAATAATGCTGTTAAAGGGAGTTAAATGGTTTGTTCAATGGATGGAATGATCTATAATATATAATATATAAAGTACTTAACAGTAAACATTTAATTGCCAACTTCAGTTGCATTTTTCTTTACTATGCAGAATAGTGTTTCATATAAGATTACTGGATAGGAACGATTCACAGTCCTGCAAAAAGACAATGTCTGTATCACATGGGAAAGAGCAACAGCATCTGCTTTGCAGAAAGCCTGAGACACAGCTAGCAATACTGGAAGCTGCCAGATAAGGGAGAGAAACAATAAACAAAACTAGCTGTCCTTCTGCTCTGGCACATCAATACCTCTGTGGGCAGGATATGCAGCCTTCCCCACATGCCTGCCCATAGGAAGGAGGGCTTGGGAGGCAGAAGATGAGCACTTCTCCTCACTTCACAAGATGGCTCCAGGAGCAACTTGCTGAGGCTTTTGGAAGGTGTCCACTTGTCACAGAGAGGCGAAGCAAGCCTCTGGTGTGGGTTGTGGGGAAAGCTCTTAGAGGGCTGAAGGCATCTCTGGTTAGTGTGATCCTTTTTGTGACCAGTGAGAGAAAAGCTGTGGCCCAGTGGATAAAATGCCCTGCCTGCTCCCATCATGGATGCTTTCAGCATGAGATTTTCTCAGATTTTTTAAGAGGGCACAGATATTTTGCATGCTTACAGTGTTCATCAGGTGTCCAGGATGTTTTGTATTGAGGTGGGGGACTCAGATTTAGTGAGTGCCTTTGTGCAGCAGGATTGCTGCATACGTAACCACAGCATCACCTTCAGTGGCAAACACACCGTATTCTGAAAAATCAATAGTCAGGACATTTCAAGCAGTCTCTAATAGAATTGAACAGTGGACGTAAGAGAGGGGGAGTCACACCAGTAGGCCAGCAAATAAACAGTCCTCTTTTATCTCAGAGGCTCACACAGATCTCTGAATTGGAGGTACAAAAAAAAAGACAAGCATAGGATGGATGCAAGGCAATAGGCTTGCACTGCTCCTCTCACTGGCACACAGACAGCACTGGTCCCATCACATTTATTTCACACCTCAGACTGCATCACATGGAGCAAACGATGTGAGCGTGGGCAGTTTAATACCTTGCACTCCTGCTAGAGCTCTTCTTTCCACCACCACACTGCATGCAGCTGGGAGGAGATCATCTCTACTTGGTGGAGCTCAGCCCCTGCCTGAAAGGGTCACCTGTGGAAGGGATTGATTCACCTCGCTTGGATTTCCAAAACCAGTCTCGCTCACACGTCCTCGTTACTGCATGGCTTTACCACCCAGCTGCCTGGCACCTGCTTTGCAGTAGCTTAGGCTCGGAAAAAAAATCATCTCCGACTCTGATTTCTGTGCCCCTGTGGTTGTGACCTTCAGTTTTTCGCTGTTTACCACGGCACCATGTTGTTTACCATCTGCTGGGGGCCTTCATGCTGACCACCTTCCTCTCCCCTGCTCAAACATCAGACCTCCAGCTTAAATGCACCTGTAGTCAAGCAACACAGATGGGAATTTCCAAAAGCAAACAGTGGAGAGAGTTGGGTACCTGGCTTAAATAACTAGCAACCCCCAACAGATCTATCCCCCTGGATTTAGAAAAAAAAAATAAATCACAAAATGCCTCTCAGCCACACACTGAAACAGCTTGCAGATCCTCCCCACTGCTCCCGGCAGCTGGCTGCCTCCCAGCCCAGCGATGAGCGATGCCAACTCCATTACCTGCACCACAGGGCCAAGGGGAGCAGGCCGGCCATTAGCTGCCCGTGATGAGCTAATTAATCACGGGCACTTGCTGAATTCCTGCTCCTGCACCATTATTAATGGCTCTGTGGATTGGGGCGGGCAGCAGAGGGTCCCCCACCTGCTGAAGCAGCAGTCCTGCTCTGCGAAGGGCACCGCTGCACCCAGCCAGCAAAGAGGAGACTTTGTGGAGAGCGGCCCCAAACTCACATCTCCCCCTTGGGTCAGAGAGGGGCTCCCAGTTCCTCTCCGAAGCACCTGGGCTCAAACTCCCTGCCATGGGGTCCTCCTGATCAGTGTGGGGCATCATAAGGCTGAAGGATGGCCCTGGTGGCAACTTCTCCTCCCTTCACATGGGGACACCATGGAGCAGCTGCATGCTGTGAGTTGGGAACTGGCACCCCGACCCTTTTCCACGCATTACCACCCAGGCCTGGCAGCACCCAGGCACCCAGCCTCACTTCCTGCATCCTCCATCTGTAGAGGCTCCTGGGGTGAATCCCAGCTCTCCTGCAGTGTGGTGAGGGCTCTCGGGGCTGACCGGGGGCTCACAAGCAAGTTCCTGCCCCAGCACGCTGCCAGGGCTCACACAGCTGCAGCCTGCACGCAGCCACCAGCTGCAGCAGCAATTTCAGGTGCACAGCCTGCCTCTTCCCTTGTGCCTGCTGCAGGGTTCAATTCGGGTCCATCTGAGTGCCGCAGAGGTGAGAGGCTAAAGGCAGTAAAACCCTCCGTGCTGTCTGGAAACGAAGGAACCACACAAACACCGTCTGGCCTGCTCCCCGTGCTGGCTCTGAGGCTTGTGTGCCTGCATGCTAAAGCAGAGCCTGGCAGTCCATTCATCAAAGCGCTAATTGGCACCGGTGTGCATCAGATCATATTCCAACCTTTGGCCAGCGCTGGCTGTTTACACGCCGTGCCCTGCATGCTGCTGCACTGAGCCTGTCTGGAACGAGGTATCTGAGAGAATGGCCCCAAAACAGTCAGCTCTAAGAGTAAATCCCTCTCTAATCCCTTCCCTCAGAGGATCCCAAAGCACTCTGGTTGAAGGACGGATTCACTCCCTTTCTACACATGAAGAAATCTCCCCAGTAAAAAGCAGGCCCTAGAGCAAGCCTGGAAACTAAGAGCTACCCCAAGAGTGCCAATGGGCAGAAGGGAGCTGGGACACGCTTGGCCATATGGGGTAGGACACCCACTTGGCGTCACATTCCCATCAACAAACTTGCCTTAGAGGATGAAAATCACACCACAGCGGGGTTAGTAGCTGTTAAAAAGCAAATATCTCCTCTTCTTCCCTAAGTTGAACTCACTTGGTGCCTGCTCCTTCCAACAAACAGATTGCTGCTGGAGCAGTTTCTTCTGCTGTTGAACTCCTTCAGGGGAGGACCAGCAGCACCCTTTCCACCCCACGTGTTTGTACAAACTCCCAGCATCAATAGCAAGTGGCCAAACCCAGCTCTTTGAGGTTACTCACCTCTTTCAGGAGAAAGAAGTCCTGAATTGTTCTGAGGTTTTCAGGTGGGGAAAATAGAGAGAGAGAAACTGACACAGGACTTAGGATGACACAAATTGTATTTCTGAACATTGCCAAGAAACAGAATGGGACAAATCCATCTAGTACTTGTCACTGGAACTGGGCATCACAGCTCTGAATACAATGGGAGTCGTTCAGCGTTGTTTAAACAAAACAAGAATTAAAATAATTAAAATAATAAAAAAAAAAAAAAACCAACACCCAAAATCCAAACATTTCTCACATCATGGTGGTTAAACCCAGACACTGAATTAACAGAAGGAAAAGAGATTGCCAGCACATTGCCAAAGTCGTTGCAATTTGATTCAGTTAAAGAGAAGCAATAAGCCCAGACCTGCATCTGGCAGGTTTCATGTAGGGAGCATCTAGGTGAAATGCAGACTAGAGACAGGAACAGCAGAATACACTGTAAAAAACAAGTGAAGGAATTATAGCCAGAAGACACATCAAAATACAAACTCATACAGATCAGTCTTAACAGCTGTAGTTTTTCTCCACTTAGTTTCATAAATACAATTTCTGAAGTGGCCTTCTAATTCTCAGCCTCCATGTGCCAGCAGCTGTGCCAGCTTACACGGGCTGGTGACACAGCCCAGCACCCTTCTCTGTCAGCAGTTTGCTACTCAGAAATGTCCAAGAGCATGCAAGCAGAGGTGCCTGCAACAGCACTAGCTGTGATGGTACCTATGTGGCATGAAACAGCTTCCTTTGGCAGCCCAGAGAAGAAAAGCTTTTGCTTGTTTTCCTGCTATCAGCATTATCAAGCTGCACTATGCAGGATTTGCTGAAGTCTGTGCATCTTCTAGCTTCAAGCTGGTTGAGGGTGCCCTATGTTAACGTCAACCTCAAAGAGCACAGAAGAGGTTGGGAAGCAGTCTGAAAGACACAGACTTCTGAAGTCAAGAGGACCTTAGGCACCCCACTATTTGTGGGATTTTTGCTCTCACCTCTTTTGTAGTATCTCTGGCAACTGCACCTCAAGGTCATACTCTGAGTGGGGCCAACAGCCACGCTAAGGGAGCGGAAGATAAATGCCTTGGGCCTTTTCCTTTCAAAAGGCTGATGAAAAACTAAACTGAGCTAACACCCTGATTCCAGGGAGAATATGAAGCTCTTACAACCTGCTCCAGGCTATAAAAGACCCCTCTGACTTGGGGCTGTTTGCCTTGGGTATGGTCTTTGGATAGCACAACAGGACAGGGTCCTGCTACTACAACTGGCGAACACAGAGCCAGTGGTTCCACAAAGTGTGGCAAACAGATCACAAAGCTGGACTAACTCTGCACACCTGGAATGAAGCCTGCACAATCCCTTTTGCTTCATGACCTCCACAGCCAAGAAGTGCAAAGGTGGCAAAAGCAGACAGCTGAGGACTGCCCGTGGAAAGAAACAGAGCAGGAGGGAGTCTGGAACAGCGCATTCATCTTCACCCTGGGACCTCTTTCCCTGACTCCACCTAGTAAAGATTTATTACTGACATTGCTAAGACAAAGATAAAAAGGGAGAAAGAACAATGCCTTATTTCTCTCATCACTTGGGCAAATGATAATTCTTGCTGCACAATGGGATTAGGCTCAAATAGGAGAAGTGTCATATCTACAGCCATAAATCCATGACCAAACTGAGATTGATAACGAATGTCTAAGTCAGGCTAAAAACCAGTCAATAGCAAGGGCTGAGAGATGCTTTTATTGTTCACCCAGTAAAACAATCCACTAGAATATGGGGAAACAGCAGGTTTGCTGGTTTTAGATACCAGGTAATCCTTGAAATGCGTCCAGTGTACCTGTCAGTGGAGCAGAACCGGGCAAAACAGGCTTCTTTGGGTTCTCTTCAATGGATAATGGATTCACCAAAAAATGCAGTTTGGGGTTAACTGAAACTATTCATCAGACTAAGAAAAAAAGGCAAAGGCAAAAAGACTATTAACGATAAAACATTTTCTTTCAGCATTTGCAGAACGGGTTTCACATTTGCGCTTCAAAGCAACTTTTTATAGCCCAAGTCATAATGGTTTTAAAAAAGTGAAAAAGCAACCCTAAAAATGAAATGCTTCATTTTTGTTTGAAAGTATTGGTTTATGTTTTGATTTTTCCTTTTTTAATTTCACTGACAAAATGAAAAAAAAAAAAATTGTCTCAAGGTCACCCTTACAACTTCAGGTTACCCTTACAGCTTTTTTTCCCCAGGTTTTTCAGTTCAGCCTGCAAACTGAAAAAACAGTGGGCACAGCCTACTTGGAGTTTACTGCCCCTATTTCTATTTGAATCAGTCCTAAGCCAAAGAAAATGGGAATTTTATTTCACCAGGTAATACCAACCAGAATCGAGGTATTTAGTAGATGAAAAAATACTGAAAATCAGAGGAGTTGTGCCTGTTATGGGCTGAACATAATCCAGGAGATAAGAGACATCCTGGCTCCAAAGAACACTGCCATCTACAAGCTTCCTGCCATGCCATCCTACTCTCACGTAAGGCAATTTACACAGTGCAGGCCCGATCCTGCATTTTTAGAATCTGTGATGTGATGTGCACCAATTTGCAAGCAATGCAACATCTAGGTTACCCAAGCTACCTGCTCTAAGCAAGGGCTTTTGGGGGCTGGGATTTTGGCGTTAGGGGGAAGCAAATGGAGAAAGATGCAACATCAACCCCACTAGCAATATTTGAGCATCAACCATGTGACCTGAAAACAACATCCCTTTTTTGCAGAGCGTTACCACTTCTGCAGGGATAATACAGTACTGGATAGTTGCTTTGCAAGCTCAATTAAATGAAAAGGCCTTACAAGGATTTCTGTTGGGACAGTCATCTGGTTTAAACACAGCAGAAGACATCATCAACAATAGGAAAAAAAAAAAAAAAACAACAACAACGAAAAAAAAACAACAACAAACAATAAATTAGGTATCAGCACAGCTTTCTAAATGTTCTAGAACAATTACTTGCAAGACAAAAAAATCACAGCTCTGGTACTTAGAATCTTGTCTTTTTTTAAAAAACAATAATCCACAGGTTTTGCATAAAAATAAACATTTTAAGCTGACAGCATTATGTTAATTGGATTCAACCCGCTTTTTAATATATATATATTTCTATGTATATTTAAATGCATATTTTTCTATGAATATTCTTTAAAAGGAGTAATGGGAGTCACAAACGCATAAAAATAGATATTTTGGAAAGAAAAAGTAATAATAAAGACAACCCTGGTGAAAAAAAAAAAAAAAGCAATCTAACAGGGCAGTATTCTAAAGCAATGGCTCACCATACTATAATGTGCGGAGTCCAGTCCTTCTGTACTGTGAGCAATTACTCCTAAATACTATTGGGGTTTTTAACAGTGATGTACAATACAAATTCCTGCAAGTTTATTAAAAAAAAAAAAAAAAAGTGGGGGGAGGAAGGGGTATACAGGACAGATTTTGACACTTGTTACATTGCTGTAAATACCTAACACAGGTCTTCTTCCAAGATGAAAGCTGGAGGAACTCCAGCACTTTCTGCATTTACAAAAATATACTTTTGATCAAAATCTGACCCTTCCCTCTCAACTAAAATTAAAAAATAAAAATAAAAAAATCCACATTTGCCCTACTATGTTTTTTTTTTCTGTTGTCATACAAGCAATCAAAGAAGATCAGAAAAGGTGGGATTTTTAGTAGTGTGTGTCAGCATTCCATGCTTCTTTGATGAAAGCCAGCTCCTAACAGATATAGGAAGATTATTTCCGAGAGTGATCCTGTCCCTTTACAGCAGGAGGTAACCTCACTGTTAAAAATCCCTTCAAGGCAAAAAAAGATCATGGGGTAAAGGGTGGGAAGCCATTAAAAAAATAATAATAGCCTGACCTGCTTGCCAGCTGCATCAGTATTCAAGTAAAGTTTAAAGTACCTTTGCGGGACTTCACAGAGTCTTGGAGGGTCAGACCGGCTTATTTTAACAACTGTAATACGCGCTTTGAAACAGCTTTGTCATCTGCTTGTTTAAACTTAAAAAAAAAAAAAACAAAAAAACAACAACAACAACAACAAAACAAAACAAACAGGAGCAAAGGAAAGGTCTAGGAAAGGTCTCAGCATCAGTATTAGACTGCGCGGTATCTTCTTGACACTGACACTTTGATATTCTTCCTTCCTCTTCTAATGCATTAAAACATCGAGAAGTCATGCAGCGGTTTTAAACAAGTACTTTAAGAGTCCAGTTTTCTTAGAGGTTAACTTGATCACCAGCACAGCACTGGAGAAAGCTGATCTAACAGTATTTCACTTACAGAAGTCTTCAAAGGAAAATAAGAAATATTATTCCACAAAAAAAAAAAAAAAAGCCAATTAAAAACACAGACAGCAAATTGTTTTTTTCTCAGTGTTTTTTCTTAGACATTCTTTCAGAAGAAAAGTTTTCTTCCCTTGTCTTTCTTTAAAAGCACATTTTCTAACCAGACAGATTTGATAGCTATCTTCCATCTATGTGAATCTAAGCTTTTCTGAAACTGCCTACAGGGTTTGGGAGGCAGGAGATTCCCTTTCCTAAATTTCAGAGTCATCTAAAATGCCATCTGCTCATTTTGTCTTGTTTATTTATTTTTTTCATTTTCCTTAGCTTTTTCCAGGCCAATACACTACCGTGAGAACGTAGGTGCTTGCATTTGAAAGAACTTTGGACTGAGCACAGCTTCACACATTTCACCTCCATGCCCTTACTGTGTAGTTTCTTCTGTCTTTACTTGTATAAAATCAGTTTGTGTAACACTGTTTTAAAGGAATAAAATAAATGCACACGCACACACACATACATTGTATTGGTGAACACTATACACTAAATATTTTTTTTTCAACAGCATTAACAGAAAGTTTGGCCTACTGTAGGTTGAACACGTGGGGAAGGCTGAATTTTTATGGTTGCCATGCAAGCCACCTTCAAGACAAAACAGATGAACCCACCCAAGAGCAAATGCAGCTTCTACTCTCTTTTTAGACAAATGCTGCTTTCCAGGGATCAGACTGACATCTCACCAATTCAGCCAATGCAGTATTTACAGAACCACACTGAGCTGCTTCTGTGTCAGTCCTCTGAATCCTAATGCTGTTAAACCAAAGGGGGAAGAAGGTAATTGATTTGCCTTAGTAGTAGTAGTATTCATACATATTGATAATGCTTTGAATTGCGATTTACTTCTGAAACCTTGCCCTTTGAAAAGCACACACCCTTTAAGTTGACAATTTTTTCAGGCTTCTGTTCCGTTAAAATTCTCTTCTTTTCATTTTGCTGCTCTTTTTCAATTCTCTACCAGAAAATTTGCTTTTTCTTCCAGCAGAAATGTGTCCGGTGGGCTTGGGCTTTCACTGCACCCGCTCTGTGAAATTCTCAGGGAAAACCCCTCGGCATTGGTCCAGTTCCTTATGCTGGATCCAGTCAGACTCCTTCACACCCATCAGCCATCCTTCGTCCTAGAGGAAAAAACAGAGATCAGGCACTGAGGAATAAACAAGAGTGGGGATTTTTCAAAGAGTGCAGGCCAAGGAGATGTCAAGGCACGTCAAAGCCATGCTCATAGCTGGCTTGGAGACGATCCAGGTAGAGGATGGGGGAAAAGGAGAAGAATGATATTGTTTTCTTTAAAAAGAGAGAAGGCCACTTCCCCACCAGAGTCAATACCAAAACTCATCTGACCCAGTGTCTGGAGGCAGTGAAATGTTGTAAACAATCAGCAAGTGCAATAGAAACGTCATAATTTATACCCAGTAAAGCAGGGTGCCCCAGTTCTGTGGGGCAATGGGATGGGAATCACCTGCCCTACTTTTTACTATCTAAATAGAATCATGGAATAGTTTGGGCTGGAAGGGACCTTAAAGACCATCTAATTCCACCCCCCTTCCATGGGCAGGGACACCTCCCACCAAACCAGGTTGCTTAAAGCCCCATCCAGCCTGGCCTTGAACACCTCCAGGGATGGGGCATCCACAGCTTCTCTGGGCAACCTGGTCCAGTGCCTCACCACTGCAGAGTAAAGAATTTTTTTCCAATATCTAATCTAAATCTACCCTTTTTTAGTTTAAAACCATCACCCCTTGTCTTATCACTACACTCCCTGGCCGAGAGTCCCTCCTCAGCTTTCCTGTAGGCCCCCTTTAGGTATTGGAAGGCCATTATAAGGTCTCCTAGAAGCCTTTGCTTCTCCAGGCTGAACAACCCCAGCTCCCTCAGCCTGTCTTCGTAGGAGAGGTGCTCCAGCCCCTTGACCATCTTTGTGGCCCTTCTCTGGAACTGTTCTAATACTCCCGTGTCCTTCTTGTGCTGGGTGGCAGTGGTGGCATTCTCCATCACCAGAAAAGAGATGGGCACCTCCACAGGGCAATTCATCCCATCCATCTTGGGCATGGGTCTTTGGAAAGGACAAATTGTTCCCTGGGAGTGCTCACCCTTGTTCTGGTGCTAATCCCCCAGATCCATAAGCAGGGATCAATTTTCACTGAGTGAGGCAAAGGGAGCCCTGCCCAGTAGGACTTGCTCAGGAGGAGAGCCAGGACTTCCCACAATCTCCCTGCTCTCTGCAGTGTGCCCAGCACCAAGATTCCTACTCAGGAGGGAAACGAGATATTCAAGGTAGGAAGGCTGCACTGTTTGTAGCTCAGGTGTGTGGCTGCCCTGTTGTCTGCATGCCTAGGAGCTTGCAGATTCCACAATGCCACCCCTGCAGCTTTCAAGTGCCCATTCATGTCTGCCTTTTGCAGGAGGGCAGCCTGTGGGGCAGGAATGCAGCACGAGGCAATGGAGCTGCATGGGGGACCACCGCCTCCAAGCTTAACAGCTTGCTCTGCATCTGCTCCTCTGAGCGAAGTATACACCAGACTCATTTAGAGATACATCAACACCATTTAGCTACATAACTTGCCAGGGCAGAAACGCTCAGGAAACCAGATGCTCTAAGCCGTGGAGATACAGGGCATGCATGTGCGCAGCTCAAACAGTTGTTCTTACACTTCTTTCGTGGAACTGGCAGGAGTTACCTGTGAATTTACCCAAGGACAAGCACTGCCTCCCTTGAAAGGTATTCTTTAAAAACATACCTGCACGGTGCAGGAGTGAAGCAGCCCTCACACCAGGGAAGATCCACGGGGCATGCATGGCTTTCCACTGCCATTTTATAGCTTCTGCCCTCGTCCTGTTTTCTGTGCATTTCACATGGCAGCAGCTCAGACCAGCCACTGTACCGAGCTCCCTGCTCCATGCAGGTTGCACTGGGTGCCTGAGGCTCAGCCAGCCCTTGCTGCTGCCTCAGAGTTGAACATTCGGGGATGGCATGGGAATGGCGTGAGACAGGAGCCCATCTGCAGCAGCCAGTTGCAGGGGCTGCAGAAGGACTGACATGCCATATATCAGGAAGACAAACAACTAGGTGGCAGGTGCTGGGCGCAAGTGCCTGGAAGGCATCTTCCAGCTAACAGCACAACAAGCACAAAAGCTCATCCATTTGCATGTAGCATCTGTGCCATACAGCATGCATCACTCCCACGGCATCCTGCTACCAAGGGTCTCCTCAGCTGGAGGGATCAGGCACCAGGACCCAGACTGACCCCTGCCTGTTTTGAACAACGTCACTTGAAGTGCCAGCTTAGAAGCACTGCTGCCTTTAATTCCTTCTATCAAGACGAAATAAATCCCAGCCTGCCTGATGAACACCGACACCTAAGCTGCAAGACAGAGACCCAGATCACAGCCTATTATCCTAAGCTTCCTCCACTCACGTGCACAGTTCATGCACATGTTAACAGCCAACGCTGTCTGGCTGGGTTTGGTCAGGGTTAGGGAAATGAGCTGTAGCACACAGTACACTGTAGGAGGGTTAGAGGGCTTCAGTGCAGCTACAGCATCATGTTAGCAACACTCAGAGCTCACCCTCTGCAGCTTGGAGAGTCTCGAGTTCATGGCTGTTGCACCCACATCCAGCTAGAGTGCAAACATAGGGCATTGAAAAACTCCACTCCACAAACGCCATCTCCTACCACTGAAAGGGAGCTGCCCCTCATTTCCTGTCCAGAAAGCTTTCTGAGAAGGAAATGCTCACAAATGCTTATGCAGGGCAGTCCCACCCAGTGAAGAGTTGTCTTCAGAAAGAATCACTGCTTCTTCCCCATACAACCCTTCTGCCCAGAGCATCAGCTCTGTGGGAACTGCCGGCATATTACAGCTCCCATTTCACAAGCAGCAGCAAGATCTGACCCCATAGTTCACAAAGGCAACAGCTGAGCCACAGAGGATCCACATGTCCTGTGGCCAGTGCATGACACCTTCCCTTCACACCCCTTGTGGAATCCAGATTTTGTCTGGACTTGGCCAAAATCAAAGAGCTAGTGACTTCTGAATCAATTTGGAGAATTCCCTTCCTTTTCCAAACAAAAACCCAGAGACTTGAGAATGAATGTTACACAATCACCACCTCTCTCAGGCAAAATAGTAAAGCTGCAGCAGTCTCTATCAGCTGGAAGCCCTCAAACATAGCAAGTGAGGAGGATTTACTCAAGGCTTTCAGAAATAACTGAGATTAAAGAAAAACACTGCCAGTTAAATTCATGTTGAAGATGGACAGGGGAAGTGTTCCGTGGAGCTGGGAATCCTGCTCACATCTTTGGCTCTGCTGCCATCTCCTGACCAAACACAATCTTTTAGAAATAGGCATTGCTATGCCGAAGTGTAGCACACCGACCCTAAGCAAGCTTCTTTCTCAGAGCCTCAGCATTTCTTAAAAGGGGAGAAAAACATCATCACAGGCTGTGGTCAGCTCTGGGCCAACGCCACAGTCTGCACTGCAGTAGTCACAGAAAATGTTCATCAAGATTAGGAGCTAGGTATGGGCTCTGTAGGGTTCCTGATCAAGAAAGCCATTGCCTTGACTCAAATGCCCTTCTAAGGGCAGAAAGCCACAGCTACTTCACATGCTATATGCAGAATAAGGTCTCCACTTTTGATTCACAAGCAGAGTCCTCCTCTGTTGCGGGAAGCAAGGACAAGGACAAGGACAACCGGCTCTCCAGCCAGCTCCCAGCCACAAACTGATGGCTCTGCACCCAGCCAGCAGGCTGTTAGTGGAGGAAGAAGCAGCTCCAGAAATCCCTTTGGCTCACCCCAGCCCAGGCACACACCCTGTCTTCTCTGCTCACCTGCTCCTCAGGGTTCTCAAATGGAATCACAAGTACCACGTCTCCGGCCTTCAGCTGCAGCTCGTCACTGTCAGTGGCTGTGTAATCATGCATGGCCTGGACCTGCAGAGAAAGGAGAGGAGAGCCACATGCTTGTTAACACAGCCCTGAAGACTCACATGACAGAAAGTCTGTATTCACTCAAATGGTGTCCTGTATTATTTTTGCAGCTGGACTTCAAGAGTATTAGTGATTATAGCCTCCCACCTCAGCAGGGAGAGGAAACATAGGTAAGAGCATCAGTTCAAATCTTCAAGTGATTGTATTTTTGTATTTTGTCATGTGTTTTTTTTTTTTTGTACTCGTCTTATCTCCTATCAACATCTGTATTACACCTTTCTACTTCAAGCCACAACCCTCTGCTTCAACTGCTACAGTCTACAGTGCTGCCTGTAACCTGTCTGAATTTGATGAGTCTCCTATGGTTCCTCAAAGTTTTGCAACCCTCCTGCTTTCAGCAGATTTCCCTGAAAAAGCAGTACAGGGACGTAACTAAGCAGAAGAAAAGAACTCCTGTAGCAGGTTAGGCAAACAAAAGAGGAGAGTGCCATATCTCACGTTCAGGACATGATGCATCTGTGCTGTCTTGCTACCAAGGCCCTTCAATGTGACATAGCCCATGGCCATGCTGAGTGAAAGTAGTTAACTTGTTACAAGAACAATTGTCAGAGACTCAGTGTCCCACCAGCATGCACTCACCTTGAACAGAAATCCTGGGGGCATGTCAGCTCTTTCAGAGGAAGCTCCTCCTTCCACGGTGCCATTGACAGTAGCAGGGAAAGTTTCCACAACAACAGCAGGCAGAGAGGTCTGAAAGGCAGCAGCCAGGAAAGGAAAAACATCACTGAGAAAGGAAAATCCCAAATGGCAGCTCCTAGACCCACCCTGGAGGATACACATCAAAACCATAACCTATTTGGGTCTCCCAACACTATCCAAGGATTCAGTGGATTTTCCCAGCACACTAGGCAGTGATGAAAGCAACCCAAAGGACAGCAAAGGAAGCAGTGAGAGGGCAGGAGAGGTGACCACTGCCCTCCTGTGCTTAAGGCAGGATTCAGAGCATTTTTCTGGGACCACGCTGGCTACCATTTTCCATTTACTGCAGTCCTTGTAAAGCCCATGGAGAACTGACGACTCACATGTGACAGTCCATAGGAACCAAGCAACCACGAGATGGGATCTACTCCAGCCCCTAAGAACACTGATAGTGTCAGAAGAAGAGAGGAAACCTGGCTAGTCAGGGGTTATAGGCAGAGCCCACAAAAGAAAAAGTAACTGGTGGGCAAGAAGGAGCCAGGCAGAAAACACAAGCTTAACACAGCACAGGTCATGGGCTGGCTTCATGGCATGGGTGAAGAGACAGGTTTTTTTGGGGATCTTCCCACTGAGCTTCTCCCTAAGTATTACACAGGGAAAACACAACAGCTACCTCTGGCCTCTGAGTAAGACCACTGTAGGTGCTGCAGTGGCAGGGATGTGTTTTCCCAAGCCATCACACACGTCTTTTGTCAGCCCAACGTCCCACATGTCTGCTGTACAACAAAAGGACATGATGGGACATAAAGGGGCTTTATCTTGAGGCTTACCGATCCTGAATCAGCTTCGGTTTTAGATGCTTCAGCTCCAGCTGCTGCTTCAGATCCAGCTGCTTCAGCTCCTGCATGGGCTGCTTCTGCGGGCTGCAATACAAAAGCCATCCAGGTGGAGAGTTACACTCATTACAGCTACGTGTGTGTGTGCAGAAACCACAGCTCACTCTGTCCAAGTGCTCTACACGGTTGACTGCTGCCATCTGCTGACAAATGTGTGAGGAACTTCAGGTTCTCACCATGTCTCCTCAGTTCTCTGCAGCCTAGTGGAACCGCAGCAAAGCCTGCATTCCCTCCCTCCAGCCACACAGCAGGTGATGCTCCAGAAGAAATCAATGCAACCTGCAAAACCTGTACGCCTCCTCCTTTTCAGGGCCTAACTTACAGACCTACTCACACATACATGCACAGTATCTGTACTACATCTAGGTTTCCACTTGTATGTGAATACATGGCTCTGCTTACGTGCCATACACTATTTCCAAGGATCAACAATCACGGAATATTTAAGCCTTTGCATGCTCCCAGTAATAGAAGTGTGTGCTAATGACGTGTCCAGATCTGCAGCTTCATCTGGACCCAGCATCCTTATAACATTATCATTGAATCAAACAACTGAAGAACGTGACCTTTTTTTATCCAACTAGGTTTTGAGAAGGCCCAAAGAGTCATGAACTTGGATTCTGTTTGTAAGAATTTGCTGTGACTATCCTGCACAGTGTCTGCATGGTGGGGAGGGGAGAGTCTAGCACACAAAAGCTACCGCCACCAGGGAGAAACATTCAGCATCATCTACAAACCACTGCCTAGCAGAGACTGCTCCTGGAAGCACGCTTCCAAAGCTTCAAGCTTTTAGTCTCTTTCACCTAAAGTCAGGTTAGCTCTGTTCTCATTCAAAATTAAAGAGGTTCATTTCCCGCTCCCAGAAATTGCAGCAACACAGGAATTAAATTAGATCTAGTAGCATTAATGCTGCCAGCCAGGCATCATACGGGCTAACTCCTGACAAGAATCTCAGGGGTTGAGTAAGGGAATGTCTTCACGGGCAATCTATATTTGTTCCCTACATCAGGCATCACAAGCACCTCTTTGTATAATCCGCAAGATTCCTACTCTATACAGCACAACAGAGATTGCTACACAGACATCTTCCATTTTTAACACGTGAATAAACAAGTTTTGGCATGCCTACACACCTCACACATTTGGTAAACACGTGCCCCTAAACACAACCACATTCAGCACGAGGCATTGTCCTGATTTCTTCATGTTGTAATTCTCATCATGCCAACCCTACAGAAGCATGTAAGTCCAGGTTCAACTGAGCAGTGAAACCCTCAACTTCCACCTCTTTCCCTGGGAACCCAGATAACTTGGTTGAACCTGGGTTCTGCAGATGTTCCAAGCCATCCCACAGTGACTGAAGCCCAGACACACGGTCTGTGGACTGATCCCAAACATCTCCCTCAACCACGTCTCTTCCCCTGATGAGAACACTGCCCAACAAGACGATGTGCAGATCTACCAGGTTTTAAACCATGCTTTGCATGAGCATGTTCTTCCTTCACCACATCTCTTCCATCATATCTGGGCTGACAGCAAGCCAAGATATGGCTCTGCTCCTACACCTGAGCAGATGCAAAGCACCGGTCAGGAACTCCAACACCTCCTGGGTTAACCTGGCCATGCCAGAGGACACACACTGTGTAAAGCACCAGCCACAGTAACCCTCAACTCCACACCCGTCTGGCTACTAGCCACACACTGACACAAGACTCCAAGTGGTTTTCTAATAGCAACAGAAATCAGCAAGAAATAAATACCTTGATTTAAGAAAAGGCCATCACATGGCCTTCAGCTGTTCCAACAGTGCCATTTAGCACATGCCTTCCTCTCCTGTCACCTCCTTCCTCATGTCCCCCCATCACTGCGCCCACAGGCCTATACTGCCAGAGGGTATTACACATAGCAGAGCTGTTCCCATCCTGCAGATGATTCCCAGAGCAGCTTTGGCAGTACGAAGGTAAACGTATGCATATGAAATGCTACCATGGCTCCTCCTGTTTAATTAGATTTGCTCCCAGGTTGCTTTCTATATGGATTCAGTGAAACTGGAACAGATGCCAGCCCAACTCTATCTGGTCAAGCATGATTTTTAATATGGACAAGTGAAAAGGAGTTCACATTTAGCCATGGGTTTCTTAGAGCAGCTGATTTGCAAGAACAGTATTTAATAACCAGAGAAATTAAACCTCAATTAATTCCCTGGGTTTCAAAGGGCATTTCCATGTCAGCTACTTATTTTTCTATTTTATGTACCCGTGGGTGTGCCAAAGTCTATAAAAGTATTTACAGTCATGGTGAGATACTACAGGGAGAAGAGGGGCAATTGCTCACTGCTGTTGCCAGGTTTGAAAGCTGTATTTATGCCAACAGCAGCATCACACACACCAGACGCAAGTTTAACTGGTCTGCAGAACTAAGCAGATTCTCCAAGTTTCTATGCAGTTGTTAACCCCATAGCATATGGGGCTGTGCACCCAGGCAACAAAATCTCTCATCAACAGCTAGGAACAACATTAGAGCAAAAACACTTCAGAATGCTTGAGGAGCAAAAAGGAGGATTCCCCAGCTATGGGGAGCTCTGCCCTTTAACACTGTATGGGATGCCAAGGTGAGAACTGGAATGGTGAGAGCATCTCGTCTAGTACCATTCCCCAGTTATACTGTCCTTCGGGTTTCCAGAATGGGAGAAATGGCCCCAAACTTGACTGTAAGCACAGTTCAGTCACACACAGTCATACCTCTCGCACTGCCTGTCCACTTGAAAGGCATGATGAGATCTTTCCTTGCCAAAACACAGACTTTTATTTCTTTTTAAGACAGACTGACAATGCACATAAAATGAAGTGACAGATGTTAAACACTGATGGCTGACAAAGCACACAAGGGCAACATCTTTCAACACGACCCAGGCTCGTGTGAAGGAAAGCACTGGCCACAGTGAGTCCTTGGGCCAGACTCTCAGCAAGCGTAAAGCTGTTTCCTTCTATGCACTGACTCTAGATGCTGATCTGGCCTTTGAGAATGGGAAGGTTGGCAAGACTCAATCCCGTGGTGCAAGCCAAGGACACGTGGCTTACGTCTACACCATGGGTTACAGCCAGCTCAAGTCACAGGCTTGAGTGCCCAGACCAAGTGTTTTCTGTCCACACTGCTAGCTGTTTGTGCAGAGGCGCTCAAAAGCAGCTGTGCTTGGTGTATCCCCACATGGGCTAAACTGCAGCACTCTAAGACCTTCCCAGGCCTGATATATCTAGAGGGCATAAATGAGTGTCCAGCTTAGGTTCAAGATGCAGAGCGTGTGTAGAGTCTCCCTTGCTAACAAGCTCCAAAGCTGGGATTGTGGCAGGTGACAGGCAAGTCTTGGGCCTGCTCTTAACATTTTGCTCAGACACAGGCTGGGCTATTTCACATCAGCCTGACAGTGATGGTCAGTGAACAGCAAACACTGCAGAAAATCCCAAACATGTATGTATACCCAATGGTACAGGTAGTAAGGACCAGGGGCACCCGAGACATTTATGCATCACACACAAGACCAACAGGACACACAGAGTTTAGGAAACACTGGGGGGATGGAGGGTGAGGATGATGCCACAGTGGGATTAAGTCTGGGGAGAAGGTCACAGCACCATGCCATGGGAAAGGTAAGTGAGTTAGCACTGGGGTGGTTTAGTGGTGGAGGCATTAAGTTACAGCGCCAGACTTGATTTGCAAACATGGCTGCTCCCAGGGCTTGACAGAAGGTGCAAAAGTGGGTTCAGCATTACACGGAGCAACTTTGGTTTGGGTGATGCATGGAAGAAAAGCAGTGAGGGAAATGGAACTGGTATGCACAAAGAGATGGCACTGGCACATGCACAGTACACATGATGAGAGATTAAAGCCATATGAAGTTCTTACCTCCCATAAATCCCAAGGTAAAGACTATGCATGTCAAAGAGCAACAAAAACAAAACATGTTTATACGTGATTGTTTTAGTGAGTACAAACATTATAGACACTGATCAGTCTGAAGCAGGCATATGCATTCAACAGCACTTACCTCTGCATGTTTTACAAATATTTTTTAATGCCTGAATTTATCCACTCCTCCCCCCAGCATATCTACATTAAGTCCCAAGGCATTTGAGCGAGGGTTATTCCTACCTTTGGAATGAAAGGAAACAGACAAGCCACATTCAATTATAAGTGGCAGACCACACAGCCAGAAAGAAAATCAGGAGTTTGTAGTCTATTAGAGCTAAATATGCACCCTTATCTCCCCAGACAACACAGTTAAGAATGATTTCAGATCAAGACTTCAGTTGGTGTCTTTGGATCAGCAGTGAAATATTTTAACCTCTCTGCCATACTGTCTGCCCTATAGGAAACAAATTTGACTCCTTTGAAAACTGTGTGGTTTGTGCTAGGTTTTAATACTGTGGTTACCATTACAATTATTAATTTCAGACTCTTTAATGACTTCTGACACTAACAATAAATATATTGGAACACCAAATAATCTATTGTTGAGCAGTTTTGAAAATCCTACTCAGTGTAATATTTGTTGCTTGCTGGAAGGGTAACAAATAATACCCTTTTAAAGTCGATTTTATACTAATACCTAATATCAATATACCTGATTATCAAAGTTATAACTGGTGGTTCAGACAAAAAAAAAAACAACAAATCCTAGTAAAGGAAAAAATAAGCTTATTCTGGGTATGTAGTTTGTTCAGTCAGGCATGCAGTCAGGAAATGCTAATCTGCCCAAAGTTCCAGAAAGTAGCAGTTTGGCACATTGAGGTGTATTAAATTATAATAATAACTAGCATTTTGTAATGTAGTATCTTAATTTAGAAGACTCAAATGCCTAACAGAGATCTTATTGCTACAAAAATTTGTTTCAAACAGGTCTATTTGACATTGTGATAATGGAGAAATATTGTAAACATCCCAATTATGTTATTACAAATTTTAATGGAAACCATGGGAAAAAAATACCCATTTCATACATATGAAGTGGAATGTCTGGGTGAAAGACAACAGCCAAATTTGGGTGCCCTTCACAGACTCCAGCCATTTAGAAAGAAACTGAAGCATGGTCCTCTTGGGACAGTAGCAGGTACAAGCCAGAGCAGAATTAGGCATCTTCCTTTTTAATACATCACTGTGTTAACAGTATGTTCAAGGAAAAAGCTAGTACTTTACTGTGAACAAAGGCTGTTATACCCAGAAGAAAAAAAAAAAGAAAAAAAAGCACTTGATGTTACTTGAGTATCTGTCTACAGCTTTATTCATCTTAAGTAACTGCTATCAAAGAGCCTGCTTATTAAAAATCCCTTTGAGAGCAATTTATAGCAGGCACACAGAGCATAGATTGAATGCCTATTCACAGAGTAATGGTTTAAGTCCATACAGCACACAGTGGATGCTGATCTACGGATGGATGAGTTGAGTGAGAATCAATAGATCCTTAGAGCAAAGCACAGGCACCTAGTGCCAGCCTGTGGCCTAGCTAACAGCCACCTGACTCTCACTGGACTTACAGATCCAGCAGAGAAGATCGAGGTGACCCTTGGCAAGAAGTCAGTTTTGCACTGAGAGGGAATGGTGATATGAACCAACCTGGGAGGCAGGTGTGGGGGTCTTCCCCACAGTGGCATCTGGTTTAATGGGATCAAAATCCAGATCCAACAGGCTGGCTCCCTCCTGGAAGGGCCCAGGGGCATCAAACTTGGCAGCAGTGAGGAAGAAAAGCAGGACGAGCATTAGACACACACATGTGCACAGTAGAGGGTACGCGATATCCAGGAGCTAAGGCTGCAAGCGCAGAGATGTTGTGGGGATGCAGACACCTGACGTGACTCCTGACTGCTTTGTGCCCGTAACCGCAGGCAGAAAGCATGCCTTTGCTATCAACCAAACCTGGGCTTTTTCCACAAGGCTCACCTGACCTGCTACAGGCAAAAAGATCGCCACCACTGCCAACGCAGGTGGCCTTCTCTGTATATCTGTTCCTCACAGCTCATCCAGCTGCCTCTGTGCAGAAGGCCCAGGACAGACCCCCAGCCACACTGATAGGAGCTGCCATCCACACCACTTATCTCAGGAACAGGGACCTAGGCAGAAGAACAATGAAACTTCTGGAAGACAAGTCTGAGGGACCTGATTGCTCCTAAATCCCTCCAGGAACAGAAATACAGAATACGGCAGCTCACACTAGCTAAGGGATCTGAATGACTTTGCACTCCAAAATGCTGTTTCCAATGCCTTCAATTTCAGGACATCCCATCAACATGCACACATGAGACTTCTAACACAGCACACATCTGAGAGGCTTAGCTACCCTCTTCAATGCCAGCAGAATACCTTTCTTTGAATAATGCTCTAGCTAAAGATTATGACGACACATTCAGTGATTACCACTAATAAAACAGTCACGAAGGAATCACTAGTACTCAAAACAACTACCATCACAGCTGGTTGTCAGATTTAGCCTAACCACTATGGCCTTCCTATTCAGCTTCAGAGGAAGCTGCAGTCCAGGAGGATTTGACCCCACTTTCACTGATCTTTCAAACTTGCTTGCCCTACCCCTTGTAGCCACTTGTCCAACAATACACCAAGGCTGTCAGGCTGGTCTTCATTTACATCATGGCCCCAACATGGAAGAACTTATGGAAAGAAGTGAGACATAATATAAGAGAAAGTCCTCTGCATGCAACACGTACCACCATCACCTTCGCCTCCTCTAATTTCCTATTACACCAATGCTCATTTAGATTTTTCCCTCCCTTATGACCATCCTCACCTCACTCTTTTTAATATCCCCAGTTCCAGGAGGGCAAGGAACCAAGTTCACCCATCTCACAACAGTATGCTAAAACCAACTGGCATTCTAGTACACTCCCCCAGCACACACTGAAGCCATTGGAAAGGTTCAACTCCTAATCTGTAGCTTTTTTTTCAGTGGTTGGACAGCACAGGGTCTGGTCATGGAAGAATCTTACCTGCCATTCAAGACTTACATGCAAGGCCTAGCACCCTTTGCCTTTACAAAGATCTCCCACAAGAAAGCTCACTGGACCCAAGCCATCTGACAGGAACAGCCCTGGGCAATGCACTGAACACTAGTGGCTGCTGGGTGCTTCAGTGAAGATTGTTCTGGCAACCATAATACTCCCTCAGAAATCCCATCCAATTGCATGTCACAGCAGATCCCATCCTGGGTCAGGGCACTGATCAGGTGGAGAAGAGCATGTCTGGCTAAAGGCAAGCATTCACATGGAAATATATGATACAAACCACAGGGCAGACAAAGTTGTCCAGTATGATAAAGGAGAACAGAGAATGAAAGAGTTGCTCAGCTGCCTGTGGTCCCCCCCTTCCAATACTGCAGTCAAACCATCTCTCTGCTCTGCAAACAAATCTATCACAATGCAAAATCTGACATTGACATCCTTCCCTCCCCACTCCACCTTGGCTCCTCACAAGCTGGGTGGAAGGTGGCAAACCAGAGGCAAAGGAGCAGCATGATACAAAGAAAAGTTAGCAAGGAAGTCACAGATGAACACTGATAGCGACATTACTTGTGCTTTAACAAGCATTTAGGAAATATATATATATTATATATACGTGTATATATATAAAAAATATAGATGCATGTGTCTCATGATGCAGCCAGAAATCTGGTCAGGCTCCCCTATACATAAGGACCACCATTCTCCTAGATCCAACACAGAATTCCCCATTTAGGCATCCTCTCTTCCAGTGATGTTAATAAAAAGGAAAGTGAAGATGAAAAACACATTGTTTGAAAATGTTGCTCCATTTTTAGGGCTTCAAAAGGTGCCACGTGGCTGGAAACATGCATTCTGATGGGAACCGCTGGCTGGTTAAGAGTGACAGAGTCAGGAGTCCTGAATTAACAGCAGGCACGGTCCTGCCTGTCTGTACTGCATCCACCAATTCCTGTCAGCCTTCCAGCACAGGTATGGGCGTTAAAAGTCACCACAAAGCCCACGTCTAAAGGCACAGAGATGGTACAAAACTGCCTTCTCCCACCACTGGCGCAGCTGCCAGTGTCGTCACTTAGGGATGCACAGGATAAGAAAACACATGCTTCACCCACACCCAGGATCTGTGGGCCTGAAAGGCACATATCATGGGATGCGAGGTGAGCCAAGCCATAATCCATGTGCACTGCTGCTGAACACAGCGATAACTTTCTGGTATCTTCACCAGTTGCATTTCTCACGTTTCTCTGTAAATTAAAGTTCTCCAAGGGCAACGTCTTGGCCAAAGCTGCCTTCTAGCCACCCTGCCCTCTAAGATGGCCCCCCATCTATCCCTTCGCCTCCTGAGGTCCCATGCCAAGCTCGTGCTCCTCCTTTGCCTGACCAGGTTTCATGGCTTGACAGCTCCAGAGAGAATAAAGATCAGAAGGAAAAGTCCAGAGGAAGACAAGTATAATGCAGGGCATAGCAGCTAACCTGCGAGGGGGTTGTCACACTTATCTCAGGGACAAAATTGTCATCAAACAGACTGATGATGTTCTCTTGCTTGATCTCCTTGGAAGGGGTGACTTTTGGAGGCGGAGGCACCGGAGGCCCTTTCCTCAACTGCATGCAAGTGAGCACACGGCCACAGCACAGACGGCGACACCCAAAAAAACCAGAGACAGGAACCAGGTTAGCCACAAAAACTGAAGGTGGGGGAAATCACAACCACAGGCACAGAGAAGGGTTCTGTCAACTCCATCTGGAGAGAGGGAAGGAGAAGGGCAGAACGAAACGAAACAAAATAAAAAAAACAATCACACGCCTCCAGAGAAGGTTTGGCATCATTAGTTACACTTCAGCCGTGGGCAAGTTTCCCTCTGCAGAGGAGAAGCGTAACACAATTAATATGCATCGACAGGACATGCATACATAATTAGAGCATGTGCAACCTTCCAAAGAACCACTGGGAAGGGAGCAGATCAGTTACTCAAAACAGATTCGATAGACCAGGCCAGTTCTGCCACCATTTGCCATACTTACCATACCTAATGCAACGAGAATCCAGACTCAGTTTGTCTTATGGGATGGCCATGAGGCCAGATTCTGATCTGCCCAGCAATGGGTTATCAGTATACCTTATGGAACGTCAGAAAGAACCCTTCATGGCATCTTACCACATCTCAGTTTTGGGCAAGAACAAGTCCAGCTCCTGAGAAGCCGTGACTGCTGTGGGCCCAACTCAGCTCTCAGTTTCACCAATGAGCACTGACACTGATGAAGTCACAAGCACAGCCCAAATGGAGATCCCAGAGAAGGCTCAATGAAATCTGACCCTGTGACTCTAACCCATCCTAATACCCTCTTATCATGCTGAAAGGCTCAGCCTGACAGTGCATCCACCCTCAGTGGATTTATTCAGATTGCTAAGAATATGTCCAGTTCTCTAATGGGTTAACCTACTTTAGACAGTGTAAGTGAGAATGCAAACACGCATTTTCCACTGAATGGCTGGCTAGAGGAAATGATGAAAGTAGTGTATTTGCTCCCAGCTTTTCACTGTTTGCAGAACATGATGCATCCGTGTCACCTAAAAACAATCCCTTACTGAAAAACTGCTTGCCAGGTACAAGAAGAGAACAGAAATTTCAGGGAAAGATACTCTCAGAACAGAGCCACCACCTGCAGAAATTGAAAGCTCCAATAACAAACCCAAAGCTAAAAAGATCCTGACTCTTCTGTGATTTACTTCTCTAAAACAGTCCATATTCTGCCCTCTTCTGTGCATTAGTGTCTTAGAGACCAGCACTTCCACATTGTCCAGCATTATCTCCAACAGCAGTTTAGTACCACTTCTCAAAGACAACAGGACTGCATACTGATGTCAGGTTATACCTTGAACTGCATGAAGCATGAAGAACTATTTTGCTGACTAGAATAAAATAACCCCCCTACAATCTTCCTGCTGATGTGGATCCCACAGAGCTTGATCTGTTTAAATTCACCACAGCCGTGCTGTTTTCAGAAGTGTCATTAGTGTCTGTCAGTGGTGTAACTGAGAGCAAAAGTCTGACCTTTACAATTTCACAGACCCTTGAAGTCCTGTGTCATCACCAAACTACTCGGTGCAGAGAGTTGTGGCCGCTTCTTCCAAAACACAGAAATTTCAAAACAGCTGTTTTCAAGAATTAAAGGAAAGTGACAGTAAAAGAGCTCCTTTTTGGCACAGGGAATAGTTCAAATCAAGTCAGTATTTATGTGGTCTCTCCTGTTTTGTCGTCTTTTTCTCTACAGCCTCTGCTTATGATTTGCATTAGTTTTTCAGACAGGGAGGAAATGGGTAGAGAACTACACTTCCTTGTTGCTTTTTGCTCTGGCCTCCCCTACAGTAGGTGGCCCCTTGCCTCCTTTGCAGGACCCTAGAGCAAAACACTTACCCGTGGGTCAAAAGTAATGACACATGTAAAGCTGAATTGGTGTTAAAGTCAAGCACTGTTTACAGACACTTGTGTCTTCCAGCTGGCTGGCAAGATGACATGGGCTGAGTTTCTGGACCTTGCCATATAGGCACCAGGCTTGGCTCTGAGTACAAAAGCCCTGTCCTTGCCTTCCCTCCCTCTGAAGCAAGCTCCATCTCTCAGCACCTAGTGAGAACATGGAGAGGAGCTCTTGCTCTTCACTGTAGTGAGGCTTAGGAAAATTAATTAAAACATACAGTGGGAAAGAACGGCCAGACGGTGGCAGCAGAAGCTGCAAACACCATTTCGGTCTTGCCTTTGACCCATCGGAGGTTCCAGATGGGGCTCTGCTGGAACATTCTGCTTGCTCAACAAGGGGTGCTTCCAGCCCCATTCCTGTGGGCAGGAAGGCAGCAAGTGAATGAGCAAGCACTTGCAGCCTGGCAAAAACAAGGCTTATGTGTGGTATTTAAAGGAAAGGGAAGAAACCAAACTCAGCAAGACAAGTCCATAGGCAGCACAAGTGAAATCTGCAGTGAAAGTTCAATAGATCTGGACAATGTCTTGTTCCACATTTCCATTTAGTTGTGGTGACCTCTGAAAAAAAAGAAGGAAGGTAGTTCTGGAAAAATATGCACTACCCTCTCTACTTCTATCCATAGACCCCACTCCAAGGTGGGGTCCACCTGGGGGTGGTGAAGCCACTCTAAGCTGTACAATGCTCAGTAGTGCAGAGACCCTGGAGAAGTCCTGCAAAGACACAGCCAGACATCCTCAATTCTCAAATCTGGAAAAGACCTTTTGGCAATGTGAAAATATCCCTTTTTGTCCTGCTGAAAATCAAAAACACAGGGGAGGGAAAAATACTGTGAGAGGTTATTCCAGAAACAGGAAACAACCGTGCTCCACAGGCCTGGATTTGGAATCACATCGCTACATATGATAACAGCAAGGAAGTCCTGAGTTACTTTCATCATTTTATTTTATTTATTTTAGCAGCAATAGGTATTTTCTTACCAGTTTGGCCAGAACACCTCTCAGCTTTAATTCTTCCTGAAGGACTGCTCCTTGGTGTCCCACTTATTGAAATGCAAGGACTGGCACCAGACATGAATCTGGCCCAGCTAGCTTGTCTCCACTAAGCTTTTCCCCTACTCAGCAATAGGGGAAAATATGGAAAATTTAGGAAAAATAAATGTTTTCTTTTCCTTAAATCCCAAAATGAAACATAACATATGATATGCTAAGTAGCAGCAGCTACATTTCCTATTTTAAACATGCTGCTGGGTGTCCCCCATGTAAGGGAAGTACTAACAAAGGCTGTGTGGAAGGTATCAGAAACCACATAACAGTCTCCTTCCTGCTACGCACCTAATTTCTTCATAGTGTAATATAATGCCTTTATTTTTAATCCCAAGGTAAAATACTAGGCTAAAGTAAAACAATGCAAAATAACATATGATCTCCTTATCCATATCAACATTAAACTTTTTTCTTCAGACCCTCATAATTTACAGCAGTTCTTGGGAAGAGGCATTACCATTCAATTCCACAGGTTAATTCAAGTGTAAAGAACAAACTTCCTTGCCTTGCTACACCCTCCCTAGATTTTCTTGGCCATCCAACCTATATTACTGGCCTTCCCCCTGTAGAGGGGTTCAGAGACAGCTTTAGTACTTCCCTGTACAATACAAAGAAGATCAATGAACAACTGGCATCCTCAGAAACCTCATTCTTGCCCACACTGATGGAGAACAACCATCATGTTATGTTTTCTGTGTTCAGTAGCAGGAAGAGGTCCAAAAAAGCAACTGATGGACGTCTAACTCACAGAGCATGTGTCATCAGTGGTCATACAGCAGAGACATGGTCAATGTCATGGGGACGCTACCTGAGACGGTGACTTTGGGATGCTTGCCCCAGGTGCTTCCAAAGTGGACGGTTCCAGCTCATGGTTGACAGTCTTGGTCTCAGGGCTGGTGATGGGAGATCCATCTGGTGGAGGCGAGGGGCTTTTATTTGCTTTCGCTGGGGTGCTGTCACTGAAGGAAGGGGAGAGACGGAGAGAAAAGAGAGACAGACAGAGAGAGAGAAGAGAAGTCTGAGCCAGGCCTAGGAGAAGTTGTGCTAACCAGCACAGATCACTGGCCTCCTTTACCTCTTTGCTTCACTGTCCAGACATGTGATGAAGATATGTGAAGCCTCTACAAACTTTCTGAGAAGCATCCTCGCTGAGTCACTTCCAGCCCAACACAATGAAGTAGGATTACTGGGCAGCAGGTTCCCAATAAATTCCTACTGCATGAATACATTCTGGGGGGATGGAAGGGAGGGAGGAGTGGAACAAATCAAAATAAAAAAAAACACAGGCACCCTTAATTCTGGTAGATCCTAACTCATTTAATTTTATATATTTTACAGATAAAAATTTCTCTGGGTAGAATTGTACTGACACCCACATGGGTTGTGACCAATAGACCCATATGCAGATCTGCAACACCCGAACTAAGGCAGTAATAAAACATTATCATATTACTCTACATAGTACGAACTGGCTGAGCTGGAAGATGGAAAAAGTTGCCCAAAGTTTCACAGATCATTCCAGACAGCAAAGAAACAGTGAGATTTTGGCTACTAATAAACTGTTCCCTACTATGGAAAGTTTCTTCAGCCTGTTTTCTACGATGAACCCCTGCTGTCTTTGTCTTTCCAGCTGGTCCTTGTTCCAGGACTGTTTCTAACACAGTCAAGAGGGACTCGTCAGAGAATTAAGATGCAGGAAGCATATGCCAATGGCATTTGCTGGTTCATTACTTGGGCAGATTTGGATTTTTGAAAGGAATAGCAAGAGGCAAATGCCTTTCCCTAAAGGCATGCCCTGGCTGAGTGTCAAACCTGTGCTTCAACCTGCAGAATCATGAGAGATTCAGGTTAACAGAGAGTTTCAACAGGGATAAAACTAAACTCATTTTCCCAGCCTTATTCTCAGGAATAGCTTAAAAAATTGGCTGAAACTCAGCTCCCTAAAAAGCAACCAATCAGTTTATCTCGAGTCATGCAGAAGCACTCACACTAGTAGAGGATATTTTAGCAGAAGTGCTTGCAATTTGGCAAAACTATGCACAGCTGAACACAGAATATTACAGAATATTTCAAAAGGGCTGTGCAGCCTCATCTAGAGGGAGCAGTGTTTGCCTCCACTTACAAAAAAAGGGAGAAGGCTGGAAGAAGGCTGAAAGGCACAGATCCTTTGCTCCAGCCTGAGACAATAAATCCTGGCACAGAGCCACAACTGCAGCCATGTAGAGCTGGTTCTGAGGAACACACAGATTATTTCTTTGCACTGCCCCAGGAGAGCCCAGAGCTCTGGAGATGTACGTCCACTCACGCTTGGATGCCCAAGGTGTGGTGGTCATGGGCTAACATGCACAATGGCCTTATTCCTAAACACTCACAAGTAAGGGGACAGCAAGAGGAGGAAGGGACAGCAAGACATTTCAAAAAACCTCCCCTCCCAAGCAAGCATCTCCCCCTGCTCAGCATTCCAGCTTTCAAGCTTCCCACCCCATTCCCTCTTCATTCACTTTGCCCTCACCCATTCCCCCACCTTCCACCCCATATCCACACACCCCACACACCTTTTCCCACAAAGCGCTTGCTCTCGGGTCCACATGCAGGTCGGGTGTTTCTGATGACACTGATGCCGGCAGCACACCGACATGATGCAACAAACCCAGGGGTGTTTTGTGCAAGCAGCTCTCAGTCAGGGGCACACACGCCAAAGGTTGAGAGGAAGAGGGAAAGGGGAAGAGGAAGGACTAAGGAACACATACACTGACCTTTGCAGCTCTCCAGGGTGACTGCACATGCCTAGTGACCTTCCTAAGATGTCCCCCCCAAGTCACTTCAACACAGAGGGTTTTGCAGGAAGGATTCTGTGACATTGCCAAGGCTGTGCTACAGATAATAATGTGCTACAGGTAATAATGGTTGGAGTGAAGGTAAGGAAGTCTTGCTCTAAATGAGAGTTACCAGGGAACAGCAGGCTCCACGTAACATGTTCACAACATTGAAACCTCAAAACGATTTCAGGAGAAGCATTATCTTGGTACTATTTCCATGGCAACACCATTTACAGCACCATCAGAGGCTGGCATGATGACCTTGCTGAGCCCAGCCACACTGAAGACACAGATCCTGCACCCCAGTGCATCACCTCTGGGACCTCCAAGGGGGTCCTACCCTCTTGCCAGTGAGGGTTGCTGCAGACGGATGAGAATGATAGCGATGAATTGCGTAGGACTGCCTGGGACTGCAAAATGCTCAGCCCGGAGAGGTGTCCCAAGGCATGGGCAAGTGTGTGTGAGAGGCTTCAAATGTGGCGAACAAAATCAAGGAACTAAACCGGGGAAAAATCAGGAAGAGGTGAGGCAATATGTTCCTCAATCTAACTGTTTTGCTTGTGAAAATGTAAAGAAAATACCTCCTGGTGCTAGAGTTGAGGAAAGAAAAAATGTTACTAGAGTCACGTTGGAGGAGATGGAGGACAGAGATCTGTGGCCGGACTGCCAGGACTTCTCAAACTCCTGGGCAGACTGGGGAGTCCTGGCTACCAGCACTAGTGTACGTTTCTCCAACTAAGCACGTGAAAGGGACTTTTCTCCTGGCAAGAAAGGAGTTCACACTCCTTTTCTAGAAGCCATGAAAGAGCTTTTTGGTAACGTATTTGTGGTGTCTGGCAGTGGCTTAATTTGGAGACGTATTGCTGAAAGACTCCCACGTGAAAGGCAGACCAGTTTCTTCCCCTCATCCTAGAAGGGCTGAGAGGGCCCCACACTAAAGCCCTCATTAAGTCACTGCTATTTACAGCTTGTTTGATGTGTTGGCTGATCCTCGTAGGAAAATGCCACTGCTAATTTTGACTTAGCCTCTACCAGCCCCACAAGCAGCACCTTCATTCCTGCACTTGCTGCTCTGCACGCATTCAGCAACTTGGCGACCAGCACCAGGTCTGCCCCTCACCAGGACCCTGGGGCCTCCACAGGTCCTAGGTGAGCACACGCTGTGTGTCCTGCAAAGAGCAAAACCCTGTTTCCAAACAGACCACTTTTCCCTGTGTTCCTGGAGCAAGCAAGTGTGGGGACTGACCAAATATATCACAAAAAATTGTCAGAACAACACCTGTTTATAAGCAACTGGAAAGGGGAAGAGAAAGGAGAAGGGGAACGGGAAAACCACTCTGCTCTTTGAGAGCCAAAAGCAAGGTCTAACGCAGTTACAATTGAAGGAAAACTGCAAATCGCCCAGCCTCTCCGAGTGCTGCTAAGCTTCCAGACCCTTCACTGGGCTGCCTCATCTATTCTGGAAGAGTCGACTAAAATCTGCAGATGGGGTTCCTATACGCTAGTAACAATCCTGCATTAGAGGATGGAACCAAATCTCCAATATGGTAAAAACAGACAAGTCACCTCCTGCCAAGTTCTCAAGTTAAAAAGAAAAAAAAAAAAGGTTGGCATCTCTGCTAAGGCTCAGATAGCGTCTTTTAGCCCAAAGTAATTAGGCTTTTTTTGTGGCTTCTTTTTGTTTGTTTTTAACATCAAAGCTGTCTGAACACTAGAATTATTTCCACTCCCCAGAAAAGGAGGGACAGAAAAAGAAAAATAACACCTCCATACCCAGGCATCCAGTGGCACAAATGTACATTTTTGCTGCAGATCAAAGAGCAACCAAGTCCCTGACCCTCCTTCCCTGCACCAGGGTTTGCATATTTCTCTGCTCCCCCTGCAGCTGCTCTGACAGCAGAAACCTTCAGCAAAGCCAGGGTCAAACACCTTAACTGCTGGGCCAGCAGGACCTTGTCTGGAGGATGTTGTGGGTAGAGCTCATCCAGATGAGATTTCCTAGGCTCTCCCTCTGCTGGGGCATCCACAAAGGCTACAACGACTGCAAATGCTGCACCTCCTGGTGCAGTCACAGCAACACTGCCCAGCCAAGGTCAGACACACACATCCAGAGAAATACTCCTATAAATCCTCCTTTTTCACATGACATTCACTCACTACTTTTCATTTGAGGAAATAGTTAAGATGTGCCCATCAGTTTCCCTGTGAAATTACCGTTCTCTTCCCTCCAGCTTCCCATTTTACACAGGATGCCCAACAGAAACAAAGAGAAAGGTTGTACAATTTGCCCTAGCCAGTGGGAAGCCAGGATCAGAATGGAAGGATCCCAATTCACCAGCACTTGCTTTTACTGCTGGCAACAACATCTTGAGATTTAAAAGGATTTTTTTTTTTTTCATTCCTATAATGACCTCATGGAAGGAATATCAACACAAAGACTGAGAAAAGCAAGAGTTAGGGGAAGTTTCTATGCCGCTATGCAGCAATCCCCACTTTGCCCCAGAGCACATTCTTGTCAGAGTCCTTGACCTTGACTATGGGAACTCTCAGCACTGCAGCAATCCAGTTATTCAATGACATGACTGTCTTAAAAGGCAAGCTGTTGCTGTTAGTCTTTATACAGGATAACAGGCTTCCCCTTCCTTCAGCTCTGCACAAATCTTAAATGAATGGAGCACAACGGTGAGGATATCAAGAGCAGAACAAGTAAAGAGCAAAACCCTAGAAGTGATATTCTCCCACATCAACATCCTCCCACCACACCAGGTAGATAGGACAGGACTACATATGAAATTGGTCCTCCTGGGCCAGGCAGGGAATGAGAATGCAGCATTTCAGAGCTGTTCAAAAGGGCAAGCGTCACGAGGTAAGACCAGATCTTGTTAATCACCACAATACCCCGTATTTCCCCTGCACAACCCAGCACCACGCTTTTAGTCACCACAAAAACAACCGAGCAGACAACGCCTGAACTTTCCCAGTGCCTTCTTAGGGAGGAAAGGAAGCAAGGCTTCAAACCAGACACACAAGCAGTTAATGGGATTATCCAGACACAGAGATCTCAGCAGGACCCAGCAGGCCATGAACACACAGTATCATGCAGAGGACCCCTCTCCCATCACAGGGTTAACACGTGCCAGGCTGTTAGAGTCCAGCAACAGCCTCTCCAGTTTTAGGAACTAAATCAAACACAGATCGAAATGCTGCTCTCCGTACCGGTACCTGCTCATCTTTTTCCTCAGCCTGGCGAACAGTTTAGTTTTCTTTCTGTTGAGGACGGCACGCAAATCGTTTCCGTTACAGGATGGCACAGTCAAACCAGCGAGGAAAAGTCAAGGCTCCGAGCGTTCGGTCACTCGGTGCCACGAAACTCACAGCAATCCAGATGACATGCACTCTTCTCTTACTCTCACAAATACACACAACACAAAAACACACAAACACACTCTTTCCTTGCTTCCTACAAAGCTTTGGCCTTTGGAGAGGGTGGGAGAGGTCTTTTTGTGCCTGTCAAAGATTTGCAGATACGTTAACAAACTAGATTTGTCCCTGTTTCTTGGAATATGGGGCTAGGGTGCACATGGATAAGAATAAAAAGGAAACTGCATAGCTCAGCAGAGAACTTTGTGACACTGATCCTTTTATTTTTTCTTTCTTCCCCCATGGGTAATTGCAACTCCTCACTCACTCTTGTAAATGCTGGTATACAAGAAGCAAGCTCCCCATTCTCCTTTGTGCCATCTGTGCACCAGTCTTAATGTGGAACCTAATCAGCAGTTTTCCTATTATGTTTTTTTCCAATCTGTCCAGTTATAGTAGGATAATATTACAGACCTTCTAGGTTTTCTAGGCATCTAAGAACCATGAATGTTCAAACTCCTTCAGAAACAAAATCCAAACATCTCTGAAGTTTCCTGAAATGCAACAGCTACTCTATGCTACGCAGCCAGCATCAGGTTTGTCAGCTGTAGTGATGTATGAGGATAATTGCATCTCTTCTCACACCTCCTCATTCATTTCCTGCCATTGTACCCATCTCTGATCCTCTGCCCAGCAGAGAAGGACGAGGGAAGCATCTGCTCCTACCCCGGGCCACAACGGGCAGTCAGATTGGTGAGGGATATTTCCTCCTGCATGTTCTGCCCCAGCTCTGAACCACACTGAGAGGCCAGACGTGGAGGAGAGACACAAGTGCCTCGTGGCATTTCCTGATCCCTGCAAAACACTTACAGTCCTGGCAGACCTTGGACACATCCTCCTACAATATCCTGTTCCACTTCACTCAGGGGTATCACAGCTGTTTTGGGGCAGGTCAGTCCTCTCAGCTGAGGTTTGAGCAGGTGATGCAGCAGCACTCAAATTGCTACCTGCACAGGATCCTCTGTGTAGGCACTTGGGGTTTTGTTCTTTTTTTTAGGGCCAACTAGTCTCTTCGCCAAACAAAGAGCAATGAACTGCAACAGAGACATCCCATTACCTCCCCAGATAAGACTAGCAGTCTGTGAGCCTGAAGTCATAAGAAAATCTGTTTGATTAATTGGAAACTCTTTCAGGCCAGAAACTTCATGCCAGAGCAGTATGTGTAGGCCCAGCTGTCACTACAGCCTGCCATCAATTACTTCAGTAAGAAAGGCAGGAGGAGGAAGAAGCTGGCAAAGCAATGGCTCTGGCCTTCATCTGTCCTGTTACCTCATCCTCTTGCAAGTGCCCCACTGGATGCTGCCATCAGAGACAACTGGCACTGTGGCCTCCTGCATAAAGCTTCAGTCTTGCTGGTGGTGATCAACAGGCACCATGTGCTGACTTAGGAAGAAGACACTTTCTTTGCAAGATGCATTGCTACTCGCATCTTGGGAATTTGGTATTAGCAACCCAAAATTCAGCGGCCAAATTTGATTCAAATTTCCTCTTTCTTTAAAGTTGGCAAACACCACATGCATTGCCAGAACGAGACCAAAAAAAAAAAAAAAAAAAGTTGTCTATGCATGAATGTAAGAAGAGGTTAAACTGGGCGGAGAGATGAGGGAGCACAGAGGTGTCAACAGCTCATCTAGCCCTTCCAAATCAGTACACTCAGACCACAGCTTGCCCTGACTTCACGCTGACTTCACCTCCTCCCTCCATCAATACACCAATTGAGGACCTGGGCTGTGCTCCTGCTCACCCGGCATGTGGGATTAGTGGCAGCTGGAAGCCAGAGCCCTACATTGTTTCATCACTCACACATTTGGATGGGAGCCAGCTGCAGCCTCATCCACTGCCTGACCTCTCCCTCCCCTCTCAGTGCTGGAGAATGTGCAGCTTTGCAGTTAACCTAAATGGACCGGCCCCAGCTGAGCAAAGAAAACTAAAGGACTGGAGGACACACGCTCCTTGCATACACACAGATTGGAAGTGCTCTGAGATCAGAAAGCCTCGTATGAATGAGGCTGTAACTACATCCATAACACATACACATACAGGCAACACACCCTAGTTTGGAGCACAGGAGGGACACGGGGCTTCAGTGAACAAGTTTGGAGGAGGCTGGAAAACAAATGGGCTTTTGAGTCCTCTAGCTCACAAGCTACAGGTATGTGGAGGAAGCTTTTGAAGGAAAGAACAGGACGGGTGCAGGACAACCAGACTCAGAAGGGAAGGGAGCTCAGTGTTACAGCACTGGTTTATGGAATTTGACTTTAAAAACAGTGAGTCGGTTGCCTAAATATCAGCAAATAGTGAAAGTTGAGGCCTCCAGCTGCTATCCTACAAAGGTAGGAGGTATTGCATCGTGTCTCCCAGCCCCAAGTGCAATCTTGGATATCCTCTAGGGATTCTCAAGGCTGGCTATACGCAGACAATCAAATCACTCTTCAGGTGACACCATGCAGGTTTCAATACCCCAGCAGAGACCCCCCAGTCCCTCCTCCCCTGCTGAGGGAAAGACATTGCTCCCACAGTTACTCACCTGGGCTGTGCTTTAATGGGGAAGGCATTGCCTGAATACTGCTTGTCTAGACCCAGCAGGACATCATGGAGGTTTTGGTTCAACTGCAAAATACAAAAACAAAAGAGAGAAAAAGAATGAGACAAGAGCCCCAAGTGCCATGAGAGACCCTGCACTGGCCTGCACAGGCTGACCCAAGCACTGACTTGTGCAGTCAGCTGTCCCATGAGAAAACAGCCCTACATCTGTTTCCACTCCTCCACGGGGTAAAGAACCCTACATTCAGACTACCGAAGAGCTGCTGGCACCTCATGGGAATGCTCTGTCCTCCTAAGACATCATCCTCTTTGCTTCTGTGTCACCTGCCCCAACCTGTGTGCTGCCCAGTACTGCTGCAGTACCAGACCAAGCGTTCACCTGAGGGTCTTCTGTTTACTGGGACTAAAGCTCCAGGTTTGTAGCCGAAGTTGCTCCTTATACCTTCTAATGAACCTGGGATATGGGCATTTAAAATGCAACTACAGAACTACTAAGTCAACAGCAAGCCTTCACCTCGCAGGCTGCCTGGGCCATCCAGGTTTAGGCAGGACCTGGATCTCTTAGAAAAAATGCAGTATTAGGGGTTAAACTTTTCCCAACACCAAAGGCTGAAACATTCACCCTGGACACTCCTATTCTGAAACAGCCAATTCACAAACAAGATGAGATGCCAGATTTATCATCGGCAGGAGGAGGGATCCAATGCAATCAATGTCAGAGGCATTGTGCCGGCAACACCAGCAGTTAATTGGATGCTAGTGCAGTAATAAGAAACAGATGGTTTTCATGGAACAAAGCTAAAGGCCTGCTCTCACACAAAAGTCACAGGGAAAGAAAAATCCAAGACATGATACAAGAGCAGAATTCCTTTCTAGCAGGCATCTTTCCCACATTTTGCTGAATGTCTTTGCTTAACAGCAGACTGATAATTATAATAATCCTCCCTACTCTTAATGATAAGTTCATTCCCCAGTGGAGAAGTGCAGGCCATTAACTGGAAAGGTCCCCGTGAAGTGTCAGCAGGGCTCCAAACTGATGCATTACACCAAGGCAGTGGGCCCCTGACTGCTGGGAATTGAATGACTATAAAGTTGCTGGTTGCTTAGCGGCTGTCTTGTTGTTAGGATGACATTGGGGAGGGAGGAATACAAGACTTTTCCAGATGGACTCTCAGTTGCTCGCTAAGATTTACAGAGAGCATGCATGCCTTAGGAGCAGCATACAGACCTAAGGAACACAAGACTTACTGAGCTTTTAGGAGAAGTAACTAATGATAGAAACGTTCCTCTAAAGGAAAGTGGCAATGGGAGGATTTCCCACAGCCTATTTCTGAGGTCTCTGCTGGGTGCTGGCACACCACCCAAATCCAGCCTGCCACCAGACTATGACGCCGCTTACTGCCCTGATTCCCAGCCCACGACCACCAGGCAGTCCATGCAAGGGCCATGCTAAGCATTCAGATGGCTTCTTTTGCAAACAGATGCCAGGCTGAGATGGCTTGGTTATAGGTTACAGATCCAGATTCTGGAGGAATTAGAAAAGGCAGCAAGACAGACCTGAAAGTGGCTTTCCTCCCCTCTGTGGATCTTCAAGTGAGCCAAGTGACACAAACTCCATGCAGCATGCAGTGGTACTCTACCCTCTCTCCCCTTACTCCATCCCTTCACATTACTAACTCAGATAGACCCTCCCCCATGTTGCTTGAAAAAGTCTGAGGGTTAACATTTTGCTCTAATACAGGGTAAATGCTTTCTTCTCCAGTCATATCATTTAGTTTTCTCAAATAGCAGTGATGAGAGAACAGGGTGTGTTAATAGGACAAGCTGTTAATTGTCTTACCTTGCTCATTTCTTTATGGAAGTTTTCTTCTAGGCCTGCTATACTCTGGAATGTGTTGACGTAGAAACCAACACGACTGCCAAATGAAAAACAAGAGAAAGAAGAACTTAATGGACACCATGCTCTCCCAAAAGCTTTCATCTCTGCCTCACCTGCTATCTCCCACCCACCATTCCCATTTGAGCTCAACTCTGTCAGGCCTGGCACATGCTGGAAGAGAATGGCAGCAAAGACGTGTGGAAGGGGCGGTGGAGCAAAGGCCAGGAGGAGGAGGCCAGGTAGGGTAAGATCTGAATTTGTGATTTGTGCTGGCAAAAGGGATAGGGAGGTGTGGGGGGTGGGGGGAGCACACACTAATGGTAGGGTGATGGAAAGCAAAATGATGGAAGTTGTGATAGTGTGGGGAAAGCTGAGGGAACTGGCAGGAGAGAAATTAAGTCACTCTAAAGTCCCTCAGCACCAGGGGAAGAGCAAAAGTGTGAACTCTTTGCTTCTAAAGGCAGAAGAGTAAGAAAGCATAGGATATGCGCAGAGAGCAACAGGAATGCAAAAGGATCAGCTGGACAGCAGGAGCCTGTGAACAACCTGTGGCACTTCAAAATCCCCGCAGCCGCCTGCCTCCTTGCTTCCTGTATCCAGCCTGCCAGCAGATCCCAGTGCCCAGCTGGAGGAGCAACAGCAGGAGTGAGACACTCTCTTCCCTCAAAGGCCAGCAGCACCACTATTCTGCACATGTAGCCACCGAAATGCCTGCATCCCTCCCAACTGCTTCCTCAGCAGGCCTGCATGCTGCTGCATGCAAACAGCCCAGGCTGGGAGGAAAAGGGGGTGAGGGGGTGAATCAGTACTTTGTTCCCCACTCTGCTGCTGTCCACTCTCTTCATTTCCCCCAGACTAGCACTGCAAACCCAGATATGGTCATTGTATTTAAAAATAAGGAACTGAGACAAGGATTTGGCTTGCCTTCCCTATACATCACCTCCTAGTGCTCTCCAGTTCATCCTCCAAGCTACCTGTTAGTTAGCCTGCTTCTTCTCTCCCCTTTTTATCATCATAATCACTGGTGTGGCAAAACCCTGATCTATCACATCTTCCATCTTTTTTCAACCCAAGCTACGTTTTGTTAAATAGAGCACCACAGGAGGACAGCTGTAACCACTAGTTCTTCACTAGGTCCTGTGTCACAGCCAGAAGCACGTGTTACGGGCTAGAGAAGGCAGTCACCACCAGGATCCTTTCCCTTGGCTTTGTTCACCCAACTGCTCTAACCTGGAAACAGCATTCACAGAGGACATCCAACCTGCCCGCTCACCTTCCCTGTTGTTTAACACCTGCTGCTTCACTGAGTGCTCATAAGCTTACACGGTGAGACACAAGCGAGCAAGGCACCACCCTCCTAGCCCTCCTCAACCACTGTCACTGTATAGATCTCTCAGGCTTTTCATCAGTCAGCTGACGTACCCAGCCTGCTCTGTCTGATGTCCACAGCAGAAGTTAGGGCAATGTGCAGGAGAATTGGGCAGAGTTGGTGGGAAAACACCATTTCTCTTTGTGGTAAAAGTTTGTCATTAGGATCCCGTACCAAAGTGAAGAAAGACCAAGGTGAACCCACCTGGGGGGAATCTTAGGACAGACTCTCTGAGATGATTCAGAAACCTAGCCCAAGCTGAGAACAGTGATACAGGAAGGTCCGTGGAGCAGTGGAAGGTCTTCGCGCCCTTCCAACCATGCCTTGGGAAAACTTCCAGCACTCACCTATTCCATAGTGAAGGCAGCTCCTCCTGCAGATCAACGTTCATCTCTTCAAATACCTTCTGAGCCTTTACTAACTCTTCTTCAGCCTTAATAACAGAGAAGGAAGAGAGTAAGCTCCAGCACATACAAGTACCCTGAAGGGCTGAGCTAACTGTAACTCTTGACTTTGCTGGGAGAACAAGCAAAATTCTGGCACGGGGTAATCCCCATTCCAAACAAGTCTTCCAGAAACCAGGGTTGCATCACAAGTGAGCTGATGCCCCTTCAGCTTGCCTGCACTGCCCTCAATGGATTTCCCTGTCTGGATACTCAGAAGAGACTTCAAATATCCATCCACTAACATATTTTAAGTCCTATAAATTTCCCTGGCTCCCAAAACCGAGTGAACGTGGTCAGGCAGTTCAGCCTCCAGTTTGGACACAAATGAAGATTTAGAGGCCCCTGCTCCTTGTTGGGTCTCTGAAATAGTTGAAACCTATCCCAAATGAAGAAGAGACCTCCCTCGTGAGGGAGGTAAGGTCATTCCAAAGCACCACCTCTTCTTGGGAAGGGAAGAGGTCTGCCTCCTTCACTGATACATCTCTCTCACAAAGCAAAGCAGAGAAAGCAAGGAGGGATACACAAAGCATAAGTTGTGCCAGCAGAAGGCTAGGTTGGAGCAGCAGGTCTTGGTCTCAGCAGCCTCACATACTCTTATTGGTGAAGACCTAATACAAGAGAAACCCCTGGCTGGCTGCTGACTACCAACAACAAAGGAAACATCCCTCATACAGAACCTCTTACTTCCAAAGAGTTTAAATTTTATCTGATCCATTTGACACAGACGTTGACAGACCCCAGCAACAATGCATGAATTCTGGTGCATTTCAGAGACAGAAATGATGAACCTGGTTTCTGTTGCTGATAGCAAGCATCAGCAACATGCATGTTCCCCTTCCCATATCAGTCCTTGATGGCTCCTTCCGTTTTCAGTGCCCTGACTTAAAACTGCAAGCTTGCTAAATAAAATGTTTATATCCCCTAGTTTGCAACAGCACAGTGCTCCTCTGCAGCTGGAAGCAGGACAGGAAACTCCTGCATGTCCACTTGGTGATGCTTCTTAACAGGAAACTCAGCACCAGTGCCTACCTTCAAGTGTGACAAAAGCAGGAATGTCACAACATGCTCCGAAGAGCCAGCAAGCCACTAGGGACCAGGTCGCTCTTCGCACCTCCAGTTAGATTCTCACCCCTTCTTTGAACTGAAATTTTATCTTCTTTCCACCAGCTTAACTAAAGAAATCCACAACTTGCTGCTCCTTAATGCCAGGTCTGTGTAAAGACAGGACTGACAGGAGAAAGGACTTAAAAATATTGTGGAGTTCAGAGTCCTGTTCCTCACAGTGCTGTGTAGGATCCTTAAATTCTTTTGTCTGACTTAGGAGCAGAAGCTCCTAACTTCCAGCTAGCTTCACCTTCCAGAGGGTCACTCATTGCTGCCAAAGGCTCTTCGTACTCAAGGTCAGAAGAGGCTCTTTGCCCCAGAAAAAGACTCCACAACTGGGTATTCAAAACAACTGGTATTCAAAATTTAAGCAGTCCCTGTAAGGAACGGGTAAGAACAGAAGGGATCAGGATGTTTCCATCCAGAAATCCCTGTATTTTGCTGCTATACTTGCTGCAAAACCCAACGCTTTGAGAGAGTTTGCACCAAACAAACAAATGTCCATTTAAACGGAGACACAGTTTATGCTGGATCAGAGCTGATAATCACAAAGACTCATTCTGCCTTAAAATCCCTCCATGACCAAATGTTTCCAATGCAGCCATTTTAAAGGAAGAGAAAAAAAAATCCCATTCCAACCTTCGGTTTTATCTCATACTAGCTTCCACTATAGACTGGAACCACAACCACCCCAGGAGATGGGATAGCTGGGACATGAAGCACCATTGAATGCTGTCAGTTTTTCAGACATGTTGAACATTAGGAAGTCTTTCCCTCTCTCGTTTACCTGTTCAGAAGGCCAAAGAACCTAGAAAGCAACGTGTCAATATTGTGACATCCTGAGGCAAAGGCAAAGTCAGCAAGAGGCAATGCTCCCTCTAGAGCAGCTGTAGGAACCAGCAATCCACGAGGCAGGGGTAAGGACAGCTGGGCACCTCATGCCAGCCCCACCAGTCCCAGCCAGTGCTGCCTCTCCCCTCAAAGGGATCACAGCCCCGGGCCCAACTCACTGGCTCTCCCCTATAGACAGAGGCACTGCTCCGTTGTCACTGCAGCGCCAAGGATATTGCTTTCTGGTCTGAAGTCAGCATTTCAGGGATGCCTGAAAAAAGTCAGGAATTTGCTGTTCTAAGCTATTTCCCCCTTCGTTTCAAAAAGCACAGTCACCAGAATTTGTAACTGAGAGCTCGCAACAGCAAACCTCCCAGGAGACTAGAGGAACGCCCCTGTATTTCTTGTTGTTGTTGCTAGTATCTGTGAAAGGCCCAAAAAGCCAGCAGTCTAAACACTGCAGGGAGGGACTTTTTTTTTTTTGGCATTAAAAATAAATCTTGCTGACCCCGTTTTTGCTTGAAGGTTATATAGTAATAGGAATTATCAGACAAGAGACAGCAACACAGCTGCTGGTACATAGAAGGAAATTTTGTTAGGCTTAATATTCTGAAGCTCTTCAATAAATGCAGTGTCATCAGCCCTCCTGCTCTTCCCATGAGCTTAATGAGATTTAGGGTTGCCATTAACACCTTCAGTCTTACAGTCATGTGAATACAAAGACTGAAGCTTTCTATTTTTAAACCCTCTGCCTGCTGGTGTTTGAAAAGAAAAGCTGGGAAACCCACAGGTCCAGAATACAAACTGATCTTCCTCCTTAGATATTTAGGTTAGACCAAATTAAAAAAAAAAAAAAAAAAAAAAAAAGCCTCACGCAATTAGAAACAAAAACTTGAGGTTAGCAATATTATTATTTAAGGAATGCAAGAGGAAAAACTTAAAGGAGGACTTAAATTGATTTTACAGGGTGACTGAAAATACTAATGCCACTTAGCAGGAGATTAAAGCCCCCACAATACAGCCGCTAGAAAGATTATGCACATCCTTGTTATCTGCTTTAGGGCAAAGTCACCCAGCAGAGAGAAATTATCAGCTGACTCATAGCACCCTCGGATCACAACACAATGGATGAGGGAGCCCTCATGCTGCTTCTGTACTGCTTCTGCAGGTAGTGTGTGGGAGGTGGTATTTCCCCCAGTCACTCCGGCCAGTTTGAAAAGATAAAGAATGACCAAGACCTGATTTATCTGCCTGTGGCTTGCAAAACATCCTGCACCTGCTTTCTAGTGCTCAAAAATGACCACCAGGCAAACAGATCAGTCAAGATCCACAGCCAAAGAGATCATTTCCAGCACGGTCAAGGCACAGGAAAAGCCTTGGGAAGCCTGTCAAATGTCCTCCCTTCAGTCAAGAATGAATACTTACTTCCTCACTTTGCCACGCATTCTAAGCAGGGCTGCTCACAGCCATTCATTCCCAGGCTTTATTTGTGTGGTAACATGGTATTTTCCCAGACCTTCCATCATAATCTGACTGTGAAAATCCCAGGTGCTTTATAAGGTGAGACCAATTATGTTGCCAAACTGCAATGCACTCACTGATAAGGAATATAAAGAAGTAGAAGCTTTTGTACAAGCTTTCATGACACAACCATGACCCCAACCTGGAGCTGTTCACAACTCTAATGAGGGGTGCGAATTTCCTGCTCTGCTCCCTCCTCTTCTACACAGACTGAACCTCTACATGCCTGGAGAGGGCTCTTTTAGGCCAGCAGAGCCAGGCCAGTGACAATTTCAGAAACTTGTATTTCACCACAGGTGTGGTAAGGAATAACTGGCAGAACTACACTACATCCCCTCTGCTGTGGCATTATTCCACAGCCTTTCTTCATCCCCATTTCACTTTATGGGGAGAGAACAACAGCCTAGCATTATCACACCTGGTTAGAAATCAACAGGGCAGGCACAGAGCCATGGCTCATCGATTTCAGTGTCCACTGCGGCTCAGGAGTACCAAGGACATACTAAAACTAGTGTGTAGAAGGGACTAGAGCGAACGTTGCCTAGAGATTAGTTGCACAGTACAGTCTAGAGCCCGAAATAGCACATGCAGGGTTAGAGGCAGGTAGATCAGCAGTCACCTGATTTCGGAGCAGATTAGTTTGCGCAACGAGGTGAGCTTGGAGCTTCCCTTGACACCACTGAGGCGCAGCTTTCTCAAGCAGCGAAACAGGCTGGGGGAAGGGAGCATGTTTGAGGGAAAAGAGAAAAAAAATAAAGAGAGAACAAGAGAGAGACAAACATATACATATATATATTTTTAGGATAAAAAAAATAAAATAAAATCACAACAGAGACTGTATCTAGAAGCTGGACCAAACCAGTGTCACCAAGGCAAGAGAAAAAAAAAAAAAACAACAAATATCCTGGGACTGATTGGTTATGAATCCTTTGAAACATGCCAAGTTTAGCAGTAATTAATGCTCCAGTGTGGGCTGGGATACTGTAGGCCAGCCAGGCAGCTGCAAAGAGCAACAGATAATAGTTTGTTAGTGACCTAGCACACAGACAACCCTACTCCGAGTCATGACTGTGAAGTGGGAGCTCCTTGGAGAGAGGTCAGGATTAATTAACCATTGTAATTATTTGCATGCAACAGCTGAATGTCCGCAGCACTTTAATTTAATGGCAGGTTGTGAGTTTAGCAGTAAGTGGCGGGAGTCCTGGGAAAAGAACATTGTAAATTAGAAGAGAAAAAGAGACTGCATAACCCCAAAAAGTATTTCCAATGCTGTTTGTATTACCATAATACCGTGAAACATCATTCAAGTCAGTTTGTGATTGTACGCTCTGTCATTTATAAATAAGATTTCTCTTTCCTCAGGGCTTGTCGTCACATTTCAAAGTACCTTACACTTGCACCTTACCCACTTCACAGGTCACACAAGCAGAACTGTGGTGATAGAAATGGAGAGGTGAACTCCCTACGTGAGTGCAGTGCATGACTGCAACTGTGGGTCTGAGAGGCTGGGCTGTGAAAGCTGCCTATTTGGGAAGAGCACACACACAGCTTTTGGGACTCTCAGTGATCCCATCACAGGATCAGGCTACTGTGATGCATCACAGATTACCCGTGCATGAGCTTACAGCCTACAGCACAGAGCAGGGGAAAAAACTGATGCAGTGCCTGTTTTGGCTAACGAGAAGGGTCCGACCAAGTACTAAGAGGTACATGAACAGACTGAATCAGGAACAGAGCACCATCTCCTACATCTCAACACTTCACACTCCAAACCATAGTTAACACATGAAGGAAACAGTAAAGAGCAACAACAAAACATCCCCTGATAAAAACACATCTTATGTGAGCATTTGGGGCAACATGAGTGAGTGCAGCGATGACAAGGGCCAGCCTCTTGGGTGCAGATCACCAGCTACCAACCTGAGCAAATGAATTCTTACAAACACCAGTGCCACTGCAGCAAAGATCCCAGAGGCACACACCAAAAAATAGTATCACATCCCATGGAAATTCTTCTCTTACCCCTGAACACACTGAAGTATGGCCTTCAACAGACGACATCAAGTCTGTCGTGGGCCTCATGCCTTGAATACAGAACCACAAAGACACAAATAATGCAATGACACCTGAGCCATCAATCTTTCACCCTTTTGTTTGCCAGGCTTAATCACAGTGCATGCACCAGGAGAGGAGACGACTGATGACCGGCAGCTTAAAAATAAAATTACTTGTCAGTTGGCTAGTAAATGCAGATTTTTTTGCTTGGGTAAAGAGAAGCACCTTATTCCTTCCGTGCCAGAGCCACACTATTGTCTCCAATATAGCCTAAATCCTTCCTACCTGAAATAATTGCAAAGCAAAGGATGACAACCCTTCTCAGCCTTGTTAAAAGATTAAAGAGGCTCAGGCTTTTTTTTTTTTTCCCTGCACTCCTCTATCCCTAAGAGTCCTGATGTGCCATGGTCTATATTAAAGAGAAATGAAAGGTGTCTCCTGACCACTGGACTTGTCATGTCAAGATTTGTCCTGTGGTGTGGAGCATGTGGGCTCAAATCCACTCAGGGTAAAAGAGTAATCCACAGCTCATTTTCTGGGCTATCCTAAAGCCACGAGCTTCCTCTAGAACAAGGTTAGCATTGCCACCTTTCTTCAGCTACAATTAAAAGACAACCTAAATTCTATTTCTAATGAAATTTACTTTAATTAAAAATAAAATTCCGCACTTGTGTGTTGGGCATGCTCCAGAATTAACACTGAAATGAAAGAAGCCATGCCTTAGCAAGACAAAATTCTTGCTTTCCTGCTTTCAGCCTTATTTATTTTCCAGTAATTGTGGTCAGCAGACGATAGAACAGGATCATCAAGTGCACTTAGGGTGCATTTGCACCAATAAACTTGTAACTCCCTCTCCCAAAGGCCTCTGTCCTAGAACATTATAGAACTTCACAAATACCACCAACCTCAAGCAACACCCAAACACTTACTATCACTGCTGATCTAAGATGGGGAGACAGAGAGTCCCAAAAAGCAGACAAACTGGAAAATTTTGCTGTGGCACTACAAAACTTCGTTTCCCCAGAGGCGCACAGGCTTTTCTGTCCTGCAGCATCTGAGGAAAAACATGCCTAGGCCTTGGCTGCTGACAGATGCTGGCTGATGATGGTGGGTGTGAACTAAGACAGCAGAACACACCCTGCCTTCTAGGAGAATTAAACAGGTGAGAAGAAAACAGCTAGTCAAGCCCCACCAGTTCACAATCTCTCTCTGAACAAAGGACGTCCAGCAGAGAGGTACAGGTGTGCTTTACACCTGCTCACTAAGCAAAAGCAGACGTCCCAAAATGAAAGGAGAGTTGCACGTCCTCTCTTGCTTGCTTTACCTTTGCGATTTTAGTTTCGTCCTTCTTCTTTGCAGTTTGCAGGGCTTCAAAGTGGTGTCTGGCGCTGTCGTAATCCACAAGCTTCCTTCCTCGCTTCGCTATACGAGACTACAAAAGATGGAGAAAAGAGTCATGACAATCTTCCCTGGCAGCCAAAACCAAAATGACTGTCAGCAACACCCCCGCCTCAGCTCCACCCAACTCGTACAGCACTGCATGCTCTGCCTGCACAGGGACACCCACTGGACACCCCACACAAGTTGCCCGGAGAGGACTTTTCCCATTTTTCATTTAGCCTCACCTAAGCCTCTGATTTTTCATTTTCCCGAGGGTTGCAGCGAGTCTGTAGCTAACCAGCTCACAGCCCTAGTTCATGCAGAAACTCAAAAGATGAATACAAGAAAGCGTCTCTGTTGTCAGCACAGCAGAAGCACTCCTCCACATGCTCAGGATATGCCTAGGACAGCATTTCAGACCCTGCAACCGGAGATCCAGACAGAAGCACTGTGTTTCTCAGCTGGTGTGACCACAGTCACGGCCAGTGGCCCATTACAACCAGCTATTATGCAAGAGAAGCGTGAAGGAGAAGCTGTAGCACTGTATCACAGATACACAACATCCACCATTTGTCCCAAGCTGTGACAAAGGCAAGGAAGGAGCCAGCTGCGTACCAGGCTCACGCTCAGGAAAAGGATCCTGACAGGTCCATGGGTGAGAATCCAGACCTCAGAGCATCACGGCTGTGGCCTGTTACTCTGTGATACCTCTGTCACCCCCCTCTCCTGAGGTGCCCTCAGGCCCTCTCGCCCATCAGTTTCATCTCATTGAGGCTCAGACCCACTGGGCAGCCTTGTTTTAGGAACCACCAATCCCCCTGAGCCCCTTGCCTCCTGTGCTTTCTACAGACACCCTGGACGATCTGGGTTGGAGCACAGGTCTTCCCAGGCTCAGAGAGGCCTGGTCCAGTGTCAGTGATCTGCAGCCTAGAGACAGACTGGAGAACTTGAACAAAAATGACACAGAAAGGAGCCAGAAGGGTTTCTAATTAACCACACAACTCAGAGAAACTGAAGAATCAGCTCTGGGATTTACTTGCAAAAGCAAATTCCCCCCCTCCGATCCTGCACTTGGCAAGGAGAGGTGGTCTCCTCTCCCGAGGCTCCTGCAGATAAATCTGCAAAACCATGCTCGGGGCTGATCTTTCTGCCAGAGCAGCTGGGACCAGTTTGCACGTCTCCCACACACGCTCCTCTGCACTTCCAGCAAACGCTGGTGCAGCTCCGTGTGAGTCACCAAGGACCTGCAGGATCTCAGCCACACGCACACCCAGCCTGATTTCAGAGCGCTCAGCTCGCTCCAGGAGAGGAATCACGAAGAAGCCGAGCCACTCCTCAACCAGGGGCTGTAGAAGACACCTCCCAGTACCCTGTTTGCAGCCTGCCCTCCTGGGAAACGCTGCCAGCTGGGCACGGAGACAGGGTGTAGGAGGGGGCTTCCAGCAGCATTAAAGTCTCCAAGATGTGAGCTAACGCATCTTCTACACACTCCAGATCTGGGATCTAAGGGAATGAATATTTCCCTTACATCAGGCTGGCAGAGACAGCTGGAGTTTAGAGGGGTTTTGCCAATCTCTGTCTCAAGGCAAACAGCCACCTGTACGTAGTTCCCTTGTATGACTCCAGGAGAGCTGCTCTCCATCTCCAGGAGATGCTCTCCAGGAGAGCCGCAGCAGCCCACCATCACCTAATGGCAAAAGCTGAACTCGAAGACGTGGTTTATTCCTTTGCAATATATTCATCTTAATTTGAGCCTCCATTTAAAATAAATAAATAAATAAATTCTTACTGATACTTGGTTTCAAGCGTAGTAGAAACAGCACATCAGTTTCAGTGCAAGATAAAAATTTGCCAATTCCACAGCTACTCAGAACTCAGGTTAGGGTTCACCTTCCCCAAGCTCACTGCAGAGACCTGTACCCTCGTGGTGTGCTCTGCAACCCCAATCAAAAATTCACTCCGAAATATTTATTGATTATACAAGAGCCCTATTCCAGGAAGCTACAGATACTGACCTGCAAATAAAGGATAAAGAACTTTTTGTGTTCCCATTTCTCAAGTTAGAAAAGACAGAGAGATTTTGTTCACTCCCCCCTGCCAAACTTGAAAAACATTTCCCTTTAACTTAAACTCTTTACTAAAGGAATACTACATTTTCACATTCGTGCTGTGGATCCTGTTGGAAATCCAAAAAATTCAAGGGAACTTTTCCAGCCTTCTTCAGCAAAAGAAGATTCAGAATGTGTTAGAATTCAACAAACACCACGTGCATGATCTAACTTGTCACACATTTGAATTACTGGGCCATTAACAAAAATTAGGCTCTCACATCATTCAATTAAAATCATCTTCTCTCCGTAAATCAATTTTTCTCATCATCATAATACCAGAATTCCAGGGAAAGCAGAAAGTTTGTTTTTGCAGAAAACACAAACCAGAAAACTATTCCCACAACAACAAAAAAACACCGAAGTATTCTATTAATTACATATGACTGTTTTTTCTTTCTTGCATGCCACCCTCTAGAACTTTAGTTCCTTACTTGAAGCCAAACTATACTTTTGTACAACTGTACAAACTTGTTGAAGTTTGGCTTCGACTTTCAACAACAGTCTTACAGTTATTTCTACCAGTCAAAGAAACCAAGTCTGACCTGAGCATTTCTCACTGCTCTGTGGTAAGGAGAACACCACATCCATCTGAACTACCAAAAACCATCTTGACCTTTTCAAATGCATACCAATGAAAACATTAAACAAATGGTGAACTCAGTGAAATATATCCATATCTTACTGTAGGAACCAACAGAAACCCAAATTCTCACTCATTTTAGGAGGAAAGGTATAGGCAAGCAGTGCTCTCTTTAAAGCATTTTTTTCAGTTGTGCACGGAAGTGCTTTAACTTCCCATTTTCTAGAGTATCACCTGAAGACTGAGAACGTGATATCAGTAATAAGCACGGAAGAAATGTGACACTGAGGTTACCTAGTGCACAGCCACAAAATGCTGGTAAAAAACTATTTAGTCAGAAGCAGTGCAGAAGTCTGAGTCTACAGAGAGCCTGAAACAAAACCTCCTGCTAAAGAAACAGTGCGCAAACCTCTGCACAGGCTCACACTATGGGCTGTGATCAGCACTACAGCCTTCAGCGGGTTGAAAGAAACAGCAAGCCTCTTCACCCTTCCCCACCTTGGATTTCCAGGAACAGAGAATGCTGGAAAAATGAAGCAAAACCAAGGAGCCCCAGGAGGCAGTGACACTGCTGTTCAGGGCATATTTTCAAGCCTGTGACCTGCCCCGCTTTGATACAGCACAAGCCTCCTGGAGCAACAAATATTGACAAACGTTTTAAGAGCCATGTGGTGGGGAAAGGGTTGTTTTCACTGGGAAGAAGCCAAGCTGATATTTCCCATATGGTGATATCATTATTAGCACTTCCATATGGCGAAGACATTTCCTGCATAACCTTCTCGAAACGAATGGCGAGATGACAACAGCGGAAGGGGAACCTACATAACATCATTCAAACCCTGGTCCTTGGATACGACCTCACTCCAAAAGACATACATTCAGCATTCCCCTTCCTGGCAAAGAGCTGATAATATGTGCGGCAGGACTTCAGGGAACACAGAAATCTGCCTTCCACACCAGCCTCTACTTACAAAGTACATTTGCCACTAATCGCTTCCTCAACACATTGTACTTACAGGGAAGTTTAAAAAAAAAAAAAAAAAAAAGCCACAACAAAAGACTGGAAAGAGAAACACAGAGCTTGTGAGCTGTTGCTGACACTACCCTCCTGCACTGTGACACAGCGGGGTTTTGTAGGGACCCCCTAGTTTTGTACTGATGTTTTTTCATCAGTGTCTTTCCCCTGGATTCTTCACTCTGTTGCTTCAAGCCCAAAGGAGAACATGGCATTTTCGCATAAACCAGGGCTGCAAAGATCTTGGCTGCTCTGAAAGAGAAGTGTGCAACAGCACAGCACGCACATAAAGAACATAGGGTTGCAGGGAACTGATTCTTATGAATTTTCATCTGCTGTGACTCTAGACCAAAAGGCTTAAGGAGAATCTTACTTTAATATCTGGGAATTGGCCAAGGTAAGTATCCATGGTCAGAAGCGCCTGATCCACCAGCTTCTGATGGAAATCCGTCCAGAGGAGGTCATTGTTCTGAAAAACAAAAGTAATGAGCAAACTGTTAAAAGCACAGAGCTCTGCATTCATGCCTGTCTCAGTGAGTGCTGCAGATAACAATTTCAGTCCCCAGAGCTCTTAAGAAATAGTCACTTCTTAGGAAAAACTGAGGAGCAGAAAAGTTGATTGAAAACTGAGATCACGGCAGAAATGTAGATACAGAAAAGAAACCCTGATGCTGCTAACTCAGACAACTTCTCCACGGACACAGCACCCTTCATGAGACTTCCACTGAGGGCTTGTCCATTCCTCTACTGTGCTAGTCCAAGTCCATGAGGCAGAATGGAAGATGAACAGCAGGCTCCCTTCACCTTCTCCTCCAAGACCCATTCCTCCAGCAGCCACAAAAATGGGACACCTGACACCACTGGGCACCATTTTCTCCTTTGCTCTAACACAGCTTTCTGAAAGATAATGAATAGCAGAAAGCTATAGCAACACTCTTCAGCCCTCACACCACCTGGCCCCATGGAGGTTGTGTTCACAGCTTGCACCTCACCCTGTGCATCCTTCATCTTTCCTCAGCCACACCAACTTCCCATCAACAACCTGGATTAGGTGGAGATTGTCACTCCCTCCTGTTTTTCCACTTGGTCAAAAAGTTTTGACTAAACTATTCAAGAAAAAAAAAGTCCTCTATATGGTGGAATTTCAGGGTGGTTTTTTGTTTGTTTGGTTGGTTTGTTTTTGTTTTTGTTTTTTGTCAGGAATAGCACTAATCACCCACTTCCCTTTTCCCAAATGACAGAGAGGCATTAAATGGGGAGCTGGAGGCTGGAAATATTCCTACAGCCCCTCAGAGTAGCTGCAGGTACTTGTCAGGACTCGTGCTTCTTTTGACTTCTCTGGCTTGAGTTCTTTGATGGGACAGTCTCCCAGGAAGCAACACAGCAGCTCAGAAAGAAACAAGGCCAACAAAGAATGTGAAGCCAAACCAACTAAATTACAACTTTGTTATTTACTGCAAGACCACTTCATAATGGAAAGTTTCCATGTTAATGCAAGAATTGACCTGGAAACGTTCAGTATTTTTTTTGATTTATCTGCTTTGAAGTCAGTATTTACTGGGTAAGACGTAAATGTTATTTCACGTGAGAATTCTGCAGGGAAAGCAGAGGAAAGGGAAGAATCCTTCTCCTGCTTTTCTCCCAATGCCTTCCCCACTGCTTCAACATCATAAACAGCTGCAGATAAGCTCTGTCCTGCAGCCTCATGGCAGATGGATCCACAGAGCTGAACTGCCACAGCTGCTGCTCAGCTGAACAGCTGAGCAAGAGAGCAGAGGGTGTCTGCTTCCAGCTGGACCCACCACACACACAAGCCAAGGGGCATCCAAGATGTCAAATGACAGGCTGTGCCCTAAGCTCCACAGAAAACACCTGGGCAAGTTGGACAGGCATCACCTCACTGAGGGATGAGAACAGCAGGTTGGGGGGAAATATGGCTCAGACAAACAAGATGGCAAGCAAAATATGGCAGCTGGTGATACTGCTGCGAGTAGGAGGGTGACTGCAGCTACACAATGGCTGGCTGGACTGACCATGCTTTGGGCATAGATTTTAGGTTTCCATTCCTCTTGCATGAAGCATGAGCAATATATCCAGATGAATCTATTACAGACTCTCATTGGCATGCCCTGGCCCTGTTTAGCCACTGTTGAGAGAACAAAGTTGCTTGTGGACATAAGTACAGGGCTCTTTGCGCCACTCAAGCACCTGGAAACAGTGCCCCACACAGACAAAAATATAGACCACATCCCTTCAGCTTTCCCTTATTCTCAACGCTGAGTTTGTCTCTCTGATTACTGCTGTAAAGCTGTGTGTCTGAAGGAATTTAGCTCACAGACACAGCTTCCAAAGCCCATCTCCTCTGACACACCAAGCCTGGTAAGCCCACATCCTGGGCTGAGTCTTACCTCTGCTATTTTGTTTGTGTCATCTCTCCCAGGCCAATCCGGCTCATAAACTTCCTGCAAACACTCCGTCAGCTTCTTGGAGGCCTCATGCATAGCTAGGAAAGAGAGGTAACTGCCTCAGAAACAGGGAAACACTTTATCCCTTATCCTGAGGACCAGGGACATGGGAGATGTTGAATGGGTTACAACAAATGCTAAGCTGTTCCGTATGGGATGTCTGCCCCTGGACAACACAGAAAAGGCAGGTAGCCAGAGGGAGAAAGGATGCAGCCACATCAAATCCTCTGTGTTCACACCAGCCCGGCATTAAAGCACAACCCCATCCCATCTCAGCAAATCCTGAAGGAGTCTGAGAGATCCCCCACCCGGACAAGGCGGACCTTTCCTTAAAACTCCTGCCTTGGGATAGGAAACACCAGAAAGGGGATGGCTGCAAAAGCCTCACTGCACAGGTAAGTCTTGAGCAGAAACAGTTTTCTGCATACACTGATCTTACCTTTTACGGAAGCCAAGTAAGTTCGGAGATCCTTCTGCAGCCTCGTGCCTTCCGACTGTGAAAACAAAAAAACCACCAGTTATCCTTCCATGCAAAGACAGTGTAAGAGGGAGGAGTCCAACATTTCTAAATAAAGAAAATGCATCTTGAAGATACGCTGAACATCAGCACTCTAACCAGCCTAAACAAATATTAACAGGGAAACCACATGGCCCTCCAGCCTTCTTCGTAGGTCCACAGCTGGTGACCTGCATGCATCAACAATATCACCAAACTACTGAGCAATTTGATGTGGGTAAAGTGTGATTTGCTCTTCGCAGCAGAGCCAGCTTTAATGTTTTAATTTCATACTGGCAACTAGACAGGGCCCAAAAGACAATTAATTTGTAAGCCAAGGGCTAGTAGGTCTATGCAACACATGTAACCGAAGGGTGTCTGTAGGATATGGGAGATAAATGTAATTGTCTTATTTTGAACTGGATTGGGAGCAGTTAAGCTCACCAATCTTTCCTATAACACTGCAAACCAAAAGCCCAGTGCAAAGTATGTACAAGAGGCCACCAACACCACCACAGAGGATGTCAAAGCATGGGAAAGAGCAAACCAGAGGACACCTATACAGATACAATTGCTGGGGTGTTCAAGGAGTACAGAGAAGTTTGAAAGGCAGAGATCTCTGTTATAAAAGGACTTCCCTTTCCCTGTGGGATCTCACTGGATTCTCTCCATCTCCCCAAGTAGCTGTAAAAACAAGGACACAGGAAAGCAACAGCTACATCTCACCCCTTCCTCACGGCCTGCTGCCATGCCTCGTTTTCCTTCCCAGTTTGTCCCATGGGGGGCCCCCAGCACAACTAATTTTGACAGCTGAAGAAAACTCCGGAGACAGGGAGCTCACAGGACCTCTCTGACAGCTGCCTCAGAGCTAATAGCCTTACAAGCAGATGTTTCCCATCAGCTTTCCCCACCAGTCAGCCACCTCTTCCTTCAACCAAGCTCGTGCCCCAATCCTTTGGGCTCTCGGTGAAGTTGTGCTCTTTAAGCAGAGGCTAAATCTGCCCAGCAGTTGAAGTGGCAGTGCTAGCATATCTTTGTGGAGAAATCCATCTGCTTCCAAGCACTACACCTGATTTAAGTTCCTTGCCTCAAAAGTTTGGATGAATTCACATTTGTTCTCTTCCTACTGACAGCAACAAAGGAAATGAGGGATGGCAAAGAGCTGACTGCCTTTATAAAAGGAAGCCAGACTTCCAGTTGGATGGAGAAGCATTGGAAGGTGACCCAAAGAGAGCACAAAAGGAAAGGGACAGTGACCATATCTGCTGCAAAAGTCCTAGGAGGCCTTAGAATACAAAGCAAGCAAATGTAGAGCTCTACTGGCTTAAGGTGAATGGGGATACCTGGGCAGATGAAACTTCCTTGTGGTGCAATCAGAAACCACGAGGGATGAGATGCCAGTAATCAAATGCACAGAGGACCATCGGAGAGGCTTAGCTGACAAGCAGTAGTATGAGTTTGTTTGTGGCCAAAACAGCAAGCAAGAAGGGCTTAGAGAAAAGCAGTGATGTCTTTGCTTAGAATGGGTCCGTGCTAGAAACCACAGACTGGAACCGGCAAGGTCAGTTGTCACATCGGAGAAGAAATGGCACAGAAGAAACTATCACGCAAAACCCCTCAGTTGTATACATTTTCACCTTGCAGCTGTATTGTTTTTTAAGAATCACTAAATTCAAACACGCAACTTTGAGGTTATCAAAAACTCAGAGGCAGGGAAGGTCTGCTGCAGAACCTGCCTGCCACACTCAACTTAAACTGTGACTTAAACTTAAACTTGGGTATCAAACTGTGACTGAAAACTATAGCACCTGAAATCAGAAACCACCTTTATAATTGTGCCCATACAGCCTTGAGTCCTGCCACAGCAACACGTGAGAGAACCCTGATGCCCTGGGACTCTTCCAGACTAAACGCCAGTCCCAAAGTCAGGGTAACAAAAGGATCTCTGATAGGTCCACTGGCACTGCAGTTGAACATCAAATCGACAAGGACAGATTTTTAGATAGGTCACCTGAAAAAACTGCAAGTCAGGGCCCAAATACTGGAGGGTGCATTTACAGCCATGCCCAGGTAGCTTTGTCCAAGCACACACCTCAGCCAGGCACTGTGCCACCGTGGTGTGCCGTCAGCCAGTACGCAGTGCTGTACCCTGCAACCACCGGGGGCTTTTCAGCCAGCCCTCGCTGAAGGCTCTCCAAGGCTCTGGGGTTTACTTTCAAAGTCCTTAGCCTGCTAAGACACTGGATAGTCTTCATAGCCTGTAAGATCTGCAAGCAGAACGACTCAAAGAGAGGCCCAACTATCAGTTTGTCCAAGAACCCCAGCTCTCTTAGGCACCTGGGTGGCTTGTACCTGGAGCTTCCCTCCAAGTCTCTTTTTTGGCATTTCCATTGTTTTAGTTCTTGCCATCGATGCAGCAGCTCCCTCCTTCGCTGCCACAAGGGTTTCTCTTCATTGTTTTAAACATTAATGCTTTCCCAAGAAACTCTGGCAAATGCTCTCTCTCCATGCATGCAGCACCTGCTTCTTCAGGCAGGCTGAAGCAGGCTGTCACGTACAGCCACGATTCTGCATAAACAGCTCTCACCAAGTAGTTAGACACTGTCAAATGCTGTACAGAAGCTTTCTGTACCCTTGAGTGCACACACATAAGATGCTTCCTACACTTAGAAGTAAAAGTAGATGAGAGTGAAACTGGAATCTGAAAAATGAATATAGCTCCCAGTTATCAAAGAACAGGAGGTCTAAGGGTGTGCAGGGGAAGTTATAGGGTATGGTTGGCCCTAAAGATGTTTGGGAAAGAAATGTCATGCTGCCATGCTTGAAATCAGTGTAATGCAACCTTGTGAGCCTGTAACAAATACAACCAGGTATAATGTGAAGGGCTGTATGTGCAGGAAGATGGATATTTAAACACTGAAGAGTTACACTGGGGCAGCTGGAAGAGCTCTCTCTTCAAAGCCCAAATGAACTACATATTACTTATAACTCTGTGAAAGAAAAGCACAAAAGTATTTTGGGGACTTCTTGTTTTATTTGGGGAGTGTGTGTGTGTGTTTCATTTATAACACCTTTCACCCAGCACTATTTATATGTGTAATTCTCAGTAGAGCTGTTTTTTGGTAGAAGACAAGTTTCCAAAAACATTCTCCCCCAACTTCTAAAGAAGAGATTATGTGCCAATTATTTTTACAACAGCAGACAACTGTTCCAGATGATACTTCTCACCCCTCACTCTCTTGAACAAGGAGGCAAGCACAGAGGGCCCAGAAGACTGCCACGGCTCCTTATCAGGCAGAAGAGGAGAGCATCCCAGCCTTCCCAATGCTGACAGTCAGATCTTGATAGCTCTGCACATGAATTAGCAATTCTGGGCATTGTGCCAGATGTCCTGTAACCCTGCAATAAAGTATGGCCATTTCTGCAACAGGCCACAGGCTTTGCACTGAATTTGCAAGGCCTCAGAACTGAGGCATCAATCTTGCCTTGTCTGAACTTTTCTCAGCCAGCCTGTAACTTTGTTTTGCTTGGTTTAGCTGTGACAGCAATTTCTCCAATTGACTTGGTATTTATGGCTGCTTTCCTTTACTTTTAGTTACCTTTGTGTGGCACAGCTGTAAGCGCTTCTCGTGTTGTTTTTTTCTTTTTTCTTTGCATACTTTTTTATAGATAGCAGTAACAAGCAGTTATTCTATGTTGCATGAGTTATGAGTCTCATAACAAGACTCACGGGAGAGGAACACAGGTCTCCGAGGATAGCAGAGGACTTGAGAAATTAAGACATAGGAGATGGCTCAAAGGCACATTGGAAAACATACAAAAATGTTGCCAATCAGATCCTAGAAAGAGAACTACGAAACTGCCAAGAGGAGCATCACACTGCTGACAGCGCAGGACTTCAGGTGCTGACGGCTCACTCCAGCACCCCACCACCGCCAGAACAAACACTGACCTTTGGACCCAGAGGAGCAGTAGAAGGGCGAGCACGATGCCAGGAAGATGTGTAGGAGTGAAGCATGTCACAGTTTTAACTGCATTCTTTTTCTTTTTCTCTAACAATTCACCTTGGAGTAACTAAATAATGATTTCAGTTTTACAAACCATACATTGTGGGATTTACTTATGTATGTGGCGTGCTTCCTCTCTGCCCGCAAACAGGGTTTTAGGTGTAGCATCCACAGCCAAACCTACACTGCGAGAGCAAAGATTAAACCTGGCACCCCGCGGGGACTCAGAGCAGCGCTGCCTGCCCCGAGGCTGAGTCGAGCACTGTGAAGCGTGGGCAGCGATGGTGCAGCCCGTGCCAGCAGCAGCTTGTCTCCCGGGCACTCGTTGTGAAACACTGTAAACCAACCCAGATCTTCCACTCAAGGGAAGACTCCCAAAGGTATCAAACCCAGCGGCTGTGCCAGGTATAAGGGCTGCCGCCAGCCTCCCCCTCGCTCCCTCCCTCCCGGGAGCATTTCAAGTGCAGGGGAAGAGAAGCCAGTGCCTGGCACATCTCAGGTCTCTTGCTCCCAGGTCTCCGAGGACAATTTGCTTTTGTGCTGGTGCCTGGACAAAAGTGACACTGGGACAGGGAAGGAGAGGAGCCTTCCAATGACCTAGCTGGGAGGCTAATTGCCAGAGATAACCTGTCGTGAGGGAGTAACACGTGGACCAACTGTGCTGTTCGGTGGGCCTTCAAGAGACGCAGGGGAGCCCTGTAGCAGCATTGTTATGCCCAGCTCATTTGTCATGTAGCAAATCCATCTGTCTGAGATCTAAAAAGCTGCCACTATTCTGAGACCTCAGAGCGGTGATCTCATACGAACCTGAATGGAGAACCCTCTGGAAAATGCAATGCCTTCCCTCATGTCCACTCATCCACCATTTGGGAGAACCACAAGATGCTTTAGTTGAAATAATAAACTATTTTTAGACCTGCTCCCCATTCATTGACAGTCATCCCTCCCCCCTGGAACATGTGTCAGCATGGCCCAGAGCAGTCATTAGAATCAGAGGAGCCTCTAACCAACTGAGCAAACAAGGCCAGTGCCACCAGGATGTTTTTCAAAGCTCCCCTCCTGTGTCAATAACCCTCTGGTTGCACCCCAGCCAGCTCCCCAGGAGAGCTATTCTGTTACAGGCCCACAGCAAAAGCTCACCTTTCCTCCAGACTTAACGCTTCCAACTGGAGCACACTTTGTAAGGAAAGGGCACGGAGCTCTCACGCACACCATACCATACACACATACTGCATACATGCAAATGGAAGCAAGTGGCTTTATATGCACATGCAGCTAACGTTGTTTCCCCAGTCTCCTTAGCACCGTAATTCCTGGTCCCTAGATAACAATCCAGCTAACTCACTTTTATGTAGATACTCTGTAGAACAGGCATTGCCTGCATTTATTTTACTGATAGGGAAACCGAGGGCAAAAGGAAAACCAAGAGACCACAAGCAGCAAATGCACAGCAGCCTTTGACAAATTGTTTGGAGAGTTTAGCTCATGGCCTGTCCCTGCAAGATGGCAAAAGAAATTGAGCAGTAAGGGGTACAGAGGTCGTGCTTCTTTAATAGGCTTCTCAATGCACCATGGGGACTGATGGCTTTGGAAACTGAACAGCCATTCTGGACAGCCAGATCAAGGTTTGAATCCGAGTTTTTCTTCTTAAAAAGGAGATTTCCTAATTGCTGATAGTTGGTCTCAACAGTGATATGGAGAAGTCACACTTGGCAATGTCATGTCCCCAGAAGGAAGCCAAACTGTATTCCCGAGTGTCCTAGAGAATACCATTGGTAGACAAGCTATAGAGACATTGCACATACTTCTGAAGCAACAGCTACTATTGCTGCCAAAAGAATGATCATTAGTCTCCAGGAATCTGTAGTCAGCCTTGGTTAGATACAAGTCCAAGTCAGACTGAAAGATTTTCATTATATTCAGCTGTGGCAAATCCTGGCTCAGCCGATTTTGGGACACAGAATCACATCTGCTGAGTCCTAACAGACATGATGCAGCTGCCACTAACAGCTCCAGGAAAAAAAGAAAAAAAAAAAAAAAAAAAAGGCTTTAGATATGTCAGGAAACAAATGGTCTAAAGGTTTTCTTTAGCACCACCTGTGCTTTGGTGTTGCATGCACTTCCTGCCATGAAACAGAAGCAACGCTTCCCCTAACACCAAGCACGGCTGTGCTTCAGCCAGCCCTGTAAATTCCTCTTCTCTGGGTGGCTGAAAGTTCCAGTTACAAAAACATATCCCAGGTCAAGACATAATCCTACTGCTGTCCATGGCAGGGGGAATTGCTACATTATTAAAATATTTGTGTGTTACAATAGAAGCAAGAAGCAGACACTTAAAAGAATGATGACTCGGGTTTGACGCAGGGATTGTGCAAAGATGGAGAGGAAGTTAGATTTAGATCTTATCCATTGAAGGTCGTTCCCTTTTCACCATTTGCTTTGTTTGCCTCTCTTTTGCTCTTTGGAAACTGAATCTACCATTTTTCCATTTTGTTTTTCTTTTTTTTAATCCGTTTCCTCTCCTATCCATTTTTCAGAGAGGCAATGTTGCTCTTATGCCTGTTTCCAGCAGGAAAAAACTATACTGCACAGCAGATGTTAACGGAAGAAAATGTTCTGGTTGAAGTAATTTTTTCCCCCAAACTTGGGTCCAGAACTAGAATTAGTTTTTAGCATACACTCACTCCATGATAGCGGAATTGGAAGATACAGTGTGAAGTCTTGTAAGCAAACAGTTAAGAGTTGTGGGTCACTTCAATATGACTATGGCATCATTTAATTTCATGTGCTTTAATTGCATATTGTAGGAGATGATTAGAAACTAATACTGAAACCCTGGGTGTAATTACATATCTCCAATTATCTTACCAGCTGTTTGTTGAAGTTCTGCACACACTGCTCAAACTGTTCATCTTTCGTTTCATCTGCTTTCCCAAGCTTCTGAAGGACCTGCAGAAAGAGAGAAAAAAGATGGGAGACTTCAAACACAGATGAAACAAAGCAAACGCAAAGAAACACTTGCAAGCTCATGAGGCTGAAAGAAGAAAGGTTAAAAAATGTCTCCCTTATTCTTTTACTCAGAAATTCTGGAGTATTTCTCTACACAGTCACAATCTGAAAAAGGACTTGCAGATGAATCAGAATGCACTCAGATCTATAATACTCTGCTGCACAGAAGAGCACAACTTTCTTTGCTCTTCACATGTCTAACACTTTTTGCAAACAAGGCAGTAGTGACCCAGTTATCAATCTCCTAGACCAACCAGAAACAAACCACATCCCTCATACACCTCATGTTCTGTGGTTATGCTCATCCTGGTTTAACACAAGACTAGTCCAGACAGGCTGGGATTTTTGCTCCTGGAACAGCTGGAGTGTGCTGCCCTCAAACACATAAAGCTGTGCAGAGACATCCTAAGAAAGAGAATATGGATGGAGCAGTGAAAGTCCATCTTCTTTCCTCCTTTTCTCACTGTGCACATGCTTAGCAGGAGCTGGCTGCTGAGAGCAATTGGGGACCTCGCACCATGAGTCTATGGGACACTGTGTCACATCTGAGTTTCAGCAGCCAGCCCTGTTCCTTTCACCACCTCTCAGCACAGCACAGCTCCCCACAGCCTGCAAAAAATCCTTATCAGACTACTTCCCTTATCACATTTCTCTTTTAATAATCTCTGTGCAGCTAAGTGGGTCGCTCCAGGGCTTTGAACAAAGCACTTTTGGGGCAGGAGGGCAGGTCCCATCACAACAGGGCCAGACAAACTGCAGCTGCGGAGAAGGGCAGCACTTACTTGCTGTGCCCCAAGCAACTCTCGCAGCAGGAAAACAAGAGTACGGAGTAGAGCTGGTTAAGCTTGATTAAAACACATTTTTTAATCGAAAATAAAACCTGATCATGCCCAAAAGAAAGCCTCGTCTTGCAGGACCAATAAAAATGCAGAAAAGCCTACCCAGTCCTCAGTCAGAGAGATTCTGGGGAGCCAAAGGTGGGCAAGAAAGGGTGCTGCAAGAGCACTTGGGCAAGGAAGGGCGTGCTGTCTGGTAAGAGCGTGACTTTCAGAGAGGCAGAAAGCACTGGAAAGCAGAAGTCTCTCTTGCTCTGCTGAACACAGCAGGCCTTTATCCATAGATCTCAACTGCCACGTTCAGAGGACCCAGACAAAGGAGCAGGTGCAGGTTGTTGCCATCAGGTCTACAGGGAGGCCACTAGTAAGCATCTCCAGCCCAGCCCCTCTGATGGGCTGACTGTGACAGCCACCTATACCAGCTTCTTCCAACTTCTTTTGCAACCTGCAGATCCTTTCAGAGAACATGAGGAGGGTTATCTTCCTGCAGAGCAGGGATCAGACTTGTACTTTCAGTCCCCAAAATGGCACTGAGACGGCCCATGAAATGGGATGCAACATTCACACGCTGGCCCACTCTCACCTTAACGCACAGGCAGGGTGCAGGATGTTTGTGTTACGTCTCTGAGGCTAATCTCAATTCCCCTCTCTCTCATATAAACACATTCCCCAGCTTACCCCTGTCTGCAGTAACTGCCTCTAAAGCTGTGCACAATAAACCAGCATAGCCATTCAGCTCAGAAATCCTCCTATTTAGGCTGGGATTGAATGTCCAGGAGAGAATCAATGATTTTCATTCTCCCCCTGTTCAGTGGCCTCTCTTCAAATCCAAGAGTCTTTGAGGTATTCATGTGGCAGTAAAGGATGAGGGGGAGACGCACGCGCATGAGGACTGCCCTGCTTGTGACTGAGGACTGAACCCAAAACCTCCAGCTAGAAGCACAGCTCTCCACAGCTCAAGTGACAGCAGCAAGCACTGCAGCTATGAATGACTAATGCACTTAGTAAACTGTCTACACAGCAGGATGCAGACAGCATGAGTATTCACATCTTCCTCTCAAGCCCCTGGCACACACGAGCTTGTTGGAGACTGGAAGAAAAGCAGCACAAGGTGGAGAGGCAGAGTCCTCTCCATCAGCTATTGGCGCCTCCTTTGCTCATGTGCATGCTACAGGAACGCTGCTCAGGCTACACATTTCTCTGCCATTCCAACAAGCATGAAGGGTTCGATATGGCTTCATCTTCCCCAAGCGGCATGGTGAGCCTCTTCCACTGAGGATGCTGCTCAAAGGCCCCCGTGGTCAGCTGTACTCCCCTGAGCTACCAGATCCATTATGGAGCAAGAGTTTCCCATCCACTGGGTGACTTTCTGTATGTCTGGCACATGAAGAGAGCCATCACACCAGAAGTGCCCAGCAAGAGGAAGAGCCGCAAACTGAAAAGCAGAATGAAGTTCCCAAAGTGAAGATCAAGAGAACTGATATGGATATAAAGGAGTTTTTTTATGGGGCAATACATCTGTCTGGCTAATCAGGAGATGTGATGTTTTCAGGCCTGGAGGGAAGGAGACTGTTTAACTCAGAGGAATTTGGAGTATGTTGCCAGGGGTCAAAGGTTTAGAGCAGCCTCTGTGCATCTATACCCTCAGACCATTCATTGAGATGGCCTGCGCTCCTGCTTCCTACATGTCCAAGAAGTTAATCTGCAGTGCCACTGCTCCCTAGGGGACAGCCACACTGAGTGCAGGGTCAGCTGGGAAGCTCTTGTAGCACTGTGCTGAGGGGCTCTGCACTTGTCCTGCAAAACACTTGGCACTGGAATGGGCTCTTGACTCACAGGCTGGCTCTGCGGAATAAGCTTCTGCTGCAACAGTGATGCTCAGCTGAGGAGCAGCTCTGCATGGGGGAAACGGCAGCCTCGTGCAGTCTGCTGTCTGCCTCATTACTTGCTATGATACAGCAGAGACAACATTTCTGCACTGCTCCATGGCACAGATTATGTTCTCCCACCACCCTCCCTCAAAAACAGATCTGCCTTGTACAATCAGCCCCGAAGTCAAATGTAAAAGTCATCTGAGGAGTATAAAATGATGGCTCCACAAGGCTGCTCATCAGACCTGCTCCCAGCTCTCCCAACAGCGCCATACCGGCGAGCTGTACTAAGGGATCCCTCTGGATCCCCTAAACCAGCCAGGGATGGAGCAGATGGCCCTGGGTGTGCTGCTGACTGCAGGCATGCCTATTCTCTCTGCTAATAACCCGTGAGCTCACAGGACAACTCCCGTCCCCAGGCTGGTACGTGCCGTCATAGGTCAGGCTATTCCGGGTGAGCCACGGCTGCTCCCTCCCTTCCCCTGTGACGGTCTCTAATCCTCCAGCTCGTTGCAAAGCCAGATAAAGTTCGGATGGAAACTTCAGGCTCTTTGATAGCTATTAATGGAGCAGATTTACCAGGATAGGAGTCAGAACCCCGCCGTGGCTCCCAAATCTCAGGGCGGATCAGGGCTGGTGTGATCTGTCAGCTGCTGTCTGGAGGCAAACCACACCGGGCAGCGACATGGATCTGGCATTTAAAAGATTAAGCAGCAACCATGCCTAGGCTCCTTGGTCTGCCCTTGACCTGAGAAATCCTGACCCTGCCTAAGGAAAGCAACCATTTCAAAAGGTGGAAGATGAAAGCTCAGATGAAGGAGAGAATACTTTGCATGAATGAGGTGGTTTAACAACACGCATATAATAACAACACACCAATAAATCCAACTTGTGGATACCAAATGATGATAAATCTCTTACTCCACACTGTATCAGAGAAGGGGTTGTGGTCACACCTGATGGACATGGCCCCTCTGCTCCTAAATCCCTCCAGCTCCTGACCTCTCCTTCCCTCACAAATGCCTCTGACTCCTGTTGTATCTGCCAACCCCAGAGCATTATCTTCAACTACCTACCAACTAGGCAAAGAGCCAGTAATACTGTGACTAATTCTGAATTCCAACAAGTTGGCATGTGCCAGTGGGTTAACCAGCAACAGAACAACTAAATCCTCAACCTCAGGCCATTCTTCCACAGAAGACACACAGAAGGCGGGGCGGAGAAAAACAGGACCCAAGTCAAAATGGAACAAGCAAAGCCCCATAACTTCATAAGATACAAAGGGAACTGCACAAGCTTTTTAAGTGTTTTGTCCTTTGCCCCAGTGAGACGTGAGCTGCTCAGCGAAGGACTTGGGTTTTGTGCTTGGGGAGAGGAGCAGGAGCCCCCCACCTGCCCCCCAGAGCAGGCCGCGCTGCTGCCTCGGCGCCCGCCTGTAGGCCCGGCGGGGGACAGCCCGGCCTCCTCGTCCCAGCCTGGCACAATCGAGTCTTTCTTTGGAATAAGTGGACAAAGGAGGATGAGACGGACAGGAAGAAACCCCAAAGGTCTTAGCACTGCATTTTAAATTGAGAAAATTATTCCCGGGGCTGAGCAATCAGCGAGATCACTGGAAAATGGGAAAGGGCAGTGTCACCCGTAGCGCAGACAGAGCAGCTCTTGTTTGCCTCTGTTTGCTGGCAAAATTCAACAGATCGTTGGGAAAGCAGGGTTCAATACAGTGTTTTGTTAGAGACTTCCTGTATAACCTGGGAAATCCACGTCCAATGTCACTGCCATCCAGCTGAAAAGGGGGGCATTTGTTCAGCATGTCACAGGGTGACCACAGTTATCCCGGGCATCCCCAGCTGCCAAATGGGAAAACAGAGGTACAGAGGGGTGGGGTGCTCTCTGTGCTCTTCTAATTTCACAGGTGTCCCTCTCACTAAAGCCTGTATGAATTTGCATTTATTTGCCGTATTCTAAACCAAAATACAGCTATTAAAAAGAATAATAATAAAATATAACAACAATAATTTTCTGGTCACACTGGATGTTCTGAGACTGCAACAACAGCAATATAAAAAAAACTGCTAACAGTGACAAACTTAAAGCATTCAAATAGACTGGACTGAATGGAGATTCTTTGCTAATGGCAGACTTCCAAAAAAAATTAGACAACTATTTAAGGTGTGATTTAAGCAGGACTGCATCCACTCTGCACAGGGGAAGGATCTTGTGAGGCCCTTTCAGAGGTCGTTTCCAAACTCCGAAGATGACAGCAACAGAAGGTTAATCGTCTGGTTTCTGAGTACCCACTCCAAGACCTCACTCCTTCTTCTGTCAGAAATTCAGTCAGAAATGCAATATACATCCAAACGTGACTAAATAATAATGGCAAATATGGCTAATCATCAAAGAAATCTAAGTCTCTGTCACCTTCCCTACATGGCACTATACTGCTAAATATCCGATAGGAGCAAGAGTCACGCTGCACTGCTTTCAAGGTTCATCTCAAATATCTGCCTCTGACAGCTACTAAGGAGCAGTCTCACCATGACCTGCACCTTCAGGACACACCTCTCGAGTTTAACGTGACTCACTCTAGTTTAAACTCAAGTTTAATATGACTCATGTCATATTGGGTTGCCTTACAAGGTTCATCCTCCTTGCTCACTCTACAGCCAATACAAAAAAAAAAATCCAGGAAATCCACTTTCTCGTTCTGAATTATTTCCTGGAGTAACCTGCTACCCCAAAATAGGCTCAGAGATCGTTCAAGGCAGCAACTTTCACCAGACTGAAGTTAGCATCTGAAGGATATAACTGTGTTTCTGGTCTCTGCATGCCAGGTGTAAAGTGAGATGTAGAAATACACACAGCAGGTATGGGACTTTTTTCAAGTCTCGTGGCTGGAAATGATGGTCCGCTTATCCTTAAGGCTGAGTCATAGGTAGTGAGTAACATCCCCGAGAAAGGGGTACACAAAGGACCTGCCCTACTTTTGTGGCTGCACATTGCACCATCCTGATCTAAGAACACCCGCTTTATTTCTGCGTTTTCCTTTTGATATTCTGCTGAAAACTTTTTTTTTTTTTCCTTTCTTTTGGTGAACCATAAGAAGCAGATTGCTTGGCTGTAGCAATTTTTATTTTTTTTTTATAGCAGCTGCAAACCTCCATCTAAACTCAGAGGCTTTAACTGAGGGAACTGCAGGGCACAAGCCTGTAGCGATAGCCTTCTGAGGATAAGCTATTCCTAACTGCACCATGCACTTCACCCAAGACCTCAAGCAAACCAAAATTACTCTGCTCAGTTCCTCCTCATAGGATAAGGCAGCTAGCATCCATCATAAAACACTGCAAAGCCTCACCTAGCTGCTGCACTGGAACATCTCCCAATGCTTATAAACAAAAGCAGAAAGATGTACAAACTTGTTAAGCAACAGTACTACAGGGAGGTTATTATGTTTTCTTACAGTAACAGCACAAGAGATGTTTTGTATTTGTCTGTTCTGTAAAGGTACTTCCACTACTTCACAGTATTTGTTATGAAGACTAATTGGAGGAAGCTCATGAAGCCTGTCACTCTTAAGACGCTTCCTCCAATGCTTGACTCCCTTTGGGGATGGGGATTCTTTTCTCAAGTTACACGATAGTGATGTGAATCCCTTGGTCAATCACAGCACTCATTGTTCACGTCATTATCAAATGTCCTAAGGTTGTAGGTAAACTCAGCGAGAACCAGGCCAAACCCCCAGACCCGTTCAGCCCAAGCAGAGGACAGCTAGCCAATCCAGCAGATCTCAGCTCCTCCTGCACTTGGAGCTCAAGAAGCTGTCTCACACACTGTGTCAGGAGAATTGCTGTCTCACTCTCTAAGTCAAAATTGCGATGTGAACGGGCAGAGCTCTAAGCACAAGGTAAAAGCCTTCCTAGACCTGTGGCCAGAACCTCGAACTCATCTTCGGCACAAGGAAAAGAGGCAGGATGATTTTCATTACCCAGGTTACCCAATCCTCTATTTGTTTTACTCTTTCAGCATTTGCAGTTATATTGCTTGCCACATTCCCCATCCCAGCAAGACAAACATCTCTGAGGAGCCACATAAATGGTTCCCTTGTTTTTGAAGCCTGCCACACTTATAGTACTCAACTCTTTCTGAGGAAGCTAGTAAGTACTTTACTTTCAATTCCAACCTGTGATCAAATCACTTTTCTAAATTGGGCTTTGACATTTCCCTGCTTTAATGTCACTCACTCTGGAAAGCCTGGGCTACCAGGATCTGCTAACGTCTCCAACTATAGTGTATCATCAACATACAAATTAAGGGAAGAAACTAGGAAGGAAGAAAAAGGAGCAGCACAACAGGATAGGCTAAAAGCCCCATACTTGGCTCCATAAACTTCCTTGCAAAAGCCCTCCCTCTTAGAGGAAGATGTCAGTTGAGGACCACAATCTCCTGAGCACAGCATTTTCCTCCAGAAGCTGACATTTCCATTTTCAGAGAGAGCAAGTACGGTGAATCCAGCAGACAAAAGTAACATTCACCAGCCTCATTCTGCTTCCTGCTCCCCCAAATCAGGAGAACGATTCCAGAAACGCTGATCTTGGATATTTATCCAGGTTGGAAGCTTCTCCACCACGAAAAATAATGATATTCTGCCCAAGCAGCCTTTCCACATTACCTACAGGACAGGCAGTACCTTTTTGCAAGGTCAAGTCATGTTATTCAATGGGTAAAGTGCAACTGCTCCCAACATCACAGGTGGGACTTGAGGTTCTGTATGAAGGGACTAGCCCTCTAAGATAAAAATCTGTGTGCTGTAAAAGTTCATCGCTATGAGGGTGCCCACGTTGCTCAAGTATTTTGAAGATGCATATATTCACGCGCATGTGTTTCTGTATAACTCGCTCACACTTCAGGCACCTAACCTCTCTGAACCACTGTAGGTAGCTACTTAAAGATGATGCTGGAGAAGCAGCAGTTCAGAGACCTGCTGCACGTATGAGTTCAGTAAGCCCACAGGCTGTACTTGCTGCACTGAATAAGGCACTTATTAACCTGAGAAAGGTTATGCAAACTGTTATGGAAGGCAAAGCCATCAATATTGCAGCTTGCTAGGCAGAGTAATGCCAACTTAACATTCAGAGCATTTCTACATGGTTATTTTATCCAGACGGTCTACAGATTTCAGAAAGACAAATCCCTCCAAAAGATTGCAGAACCTGGCAAATCCTCATGACCTAGGAATGAGCAGTCATATAGTGCAAACGTTAATTTAGGAGCCCTCTAAGAAGTCTGAAATCTCCCATCTCCTAATATCTAACAAGTTTATTCTCCCCCTCTGCCTGCCTGCAACTATGGGCTGCTACTTTTGGGAATCCTAAGAGCCCACCTGCCGAGAGGTCTGAGCACTGGAAGTCAGTGAGTGGTCTGTGGTTTGTGCACTTAAAATACAAACCAAGACACGCCTGCAACTTGCATTTTTAGCTATTGCCCACTAGGGAGCTGGACTTTTTTTTGTCAAGAAGCAGGGTGTTTCCAAAATAGCTGTCTGCTGACTGATTTCCATGATCCTTCTCTCTAGGCGTAGGCTGGAGGACCTCTTTGTTTCTTTAATCTACCACACTGCCCGGAGCCACAAGCCAACAGCTTCTCTCTCATCTTTCTCTGAAAGCTTCGTGCTTACAGCTGCAGTACCTCTCAGGCTACTACAGCATAGTCCTTTTTATCCTCCCATCTTTGACCATACAAGTACAGCATATCCATTGCTATTTGGCAAGCGTTACACAAGTAGGGAAGAAGCCAAGGTTAAAGCTATCAGCTACACGTCCTGCCTCCAGTGGCCAAGGACTCCCTGCAACGCTTCAGTTTCCTACAGCCACCCTGTGAACAAGCTTGCGTTACATGTTGGAGGCACGTGATCAATGAAAACATGCACAGAGACTTCTGAAATTTGCTTTTATTGCAATAAATATGGGTTAAAAAGGAGCAGTGTAGCATTCAGAATTATGAAGGTATTTTTTGCTTTGAAGCAGAAGGTTGTTACTCATCTAGTCCTCTCTTCACCTTCAGGAACCCGAACTAACAAACTGTTTATTCTGTGCCTCTTACATAGGTTCTCACATGCTGGCATCCAGATCGCTTGATGAGTGCGGTGCAGATACCCAGCCAGCACACTACCAACTCCCACAGCACTGGGCTACAATGTCTAACCCTCGGCAAGTTTGATGGATTGAGTCTCAGCTTTCCACAGACCAGCAGTGGGACTCCTTCTCCAAGGCACGGAATCAGTTCTGCAACCAAAAGGCACAGGAAATACCGCGCGGTTAATCTGTGCTAATTCCAGGCTCACACAGACTCATTAGAGAAAGAGATAAAGATGACATTCAACTGTAAGCAAAGCCCAGGGGCTCAGTCAATTTTTGTGGCATCTGCTCTGGCAAAAAGCCTGTAAATAACAAGGTCTTTGAAGAAACGGGCAAGTTCTATAGGCATTCCCTTGCTTTATTATTTTTTTTTAGGGAAAAATGTTGTTCGTAGTACTTTTGAGTGGATCTAGCTATATTTTTAAGCAAAACCAAAAAAAGGAAACAAAAAAAACAGAGCCTAAAACACAAACCCTCACATCCTCCCAATACCACTGGGATATATTTAAAAACTACACCACAAACACATTGTTCACCTAAAATGATACATGACTTTCAAAAAAAATTACTTTATGAATAGAAGTGCTCCCCTAACAGTAGGGCATCCAATGTATCTATATAAATATATAAATATTTTATTAACTGTCCTAAGGAAGGCCTGAAATCCTTGCAAGGAATTTTAAAATTGATCACATGGAAGCCTTCTTTTATGAGAGACCCTGCAGTGACACTCTATCAGTGGTTAATTGTGAAATGAAGTTTCTCAAAAATCAGGTTCTGCTGATCGACAGGCCTGACATCAGGTACACTACAAACTGGGTGCTACTTGATGGTGGAAGTGGAAAGAGTTGAGCCCCCTCACCTCCCCGTGCTGCCTGCAGGACACATTTACAGGCAGTGTGGAAGGGGAAGCTCTCCCCTTGCTTCCAGCCACGTACATGCACCCACAGCAGGTGATGACAGCGGAGTTCAGCTGCTCCCTTTTCCCAGCTGGCCACAGCTACGTCCCAAGTGTCTTTTTCACATGTGGCAGAAGGTATAAAGGCCAAGCTGGAGAGCCCAGCTCAGCTCCTTTGATTCTGGGGAGGCCCCAGCTGACAATGTTACCTCAGAAAGGGTGCTGTGCAGCAGCCCTGCCGTGCCTGCACCAAGCAATAGGGTTTGCTGAACACCTGTATCTGTGAGACTGGCACACAAAGACATTTTAGCATTAAAAAAAAAAAATCACTGAGTTGCCTTTTTAATTTTTTTATTTTTAGTTTTTTTAAGAGGAGCAGAAAAGTGAGAGTTCCTTCACATGCTAGAGCAGCACGAAGTCTGCAGAACCCTTAAGCAGAGCACAGGACACAGCAACCCAACGAAAGCTCTTTGCCTCGCTCATCCTCCCCTCTCAAACCTTCACACCAGGACCTCCCAACCAAGTCAAAACATTAAGTGCTCCTAATTATCAGCCCAGTCGCATCTGTCCTTCATGCAGTTTCCAGTTCTCAGATAACCAGATCTGATTTGAGCTCAGCAGCTTTTATTTTTGACAGTGGTCTCAGAGCTCAGTTACCAGCCTTGGACAAGCAGGCTCTCTGCTCAGCTCTGGGCTGGAAAGGTGTCGACAGGCACTGAATATATTACACACAAGTGGACGTGAGCTGTCACTCCCAAAGGAGAAGGAAAAGGCAGGCTGAGGAAACTTTTTCACTGTAAATCAACTGGGGGGCTTTCTGTTAAAAGAACTTCAGACCACTTTTGTTCCTGCAGTGCACCATACATTTATCAGCTTTAGAAGTAGGGCCAGGAAACAATACGGAGTGATTGTTTAAAACTGCTGCAGAAGATCTCCAGGAGAGTATAAACAAAGCGTGCAGCTACTTGGAAATGGCTCCAAGAATTTCTCTTTAATCTGATGGGGAATGAAACGAAAGCTTTCTGTCCCATCTTCCTCCAAGGCAGGTGGTACCAGTCTATCACTCGTGTCTTCACAGGTGTCACAGAACAGCTAGAGATTTCAGCACTACCCCATGATTAGCTATTGAAATAATAAGATACGTCAGGTCAGCAGAGATCTGCATCTTTCATGTCTCCCTCTCACCCACAGCTGTGTATCATGACCCAGAAAATCCCAAATCCAGGCAGCAAGTGGCTGATTGCAGCATCAGTGCAGCTGCACGCTCGGTCTGCCTGCAGCATTATTCATCGTATGCAGCCTCGTGGCAAGAGGCCCTTCTTGTTCCCGAGGTTTGATTGCAGTGGGATCCTGCCCTGTCATTGAACCCCTCTGCGTGAGTCGCTGTTAGTGCTGTCCGAAGGCACAGGTGAAGTCTCCAGGGTCACTGCTGAAGCATTCACAATATTCACAAGGTATTAAGAGCCACCAGCCTCCAGAGTCCACTTTTCCTCATAATCATAAGGGAATATAATGTGCAAATCCTTCATGCATCTAATGGAGAATATCGCATCTAGCCTTCAAGGATAAGCCTAAAATGCAGTTATTTCTGTTTGGGTTGTATGACCTTCTGCCACATCAGGCCTTGGAGAAGACAATGCCAGGAGTCACGCCCCTAAAAGAAGGAAGGCTCACCAAGGGTCTGTGATAGGAAACAAACCTGTTCCCTTCTAAAACATTCATCTGAAATAGGCTTTTAACCAACAGTGACTGAAAGCTCTGCCCCCTCAACCACCATTCAACAGCATAAAGCTACAGAAAAGCTCAGGACACCTCTTGCTCGGCCATCACTGGATGAGGAGCTGATTTCTCATCTGCACAGACCTTCAGCACTGGCAGCCTGAGCAGGACAGGTTTCCCTGACAGTGCTCATCCCCCAAGGCCAGGCTGAGGAGCGCCTTGCTGGCTCAGTTGTGGGCTTGTCTGCTGCACGGGAAGGGACGGAGGAGGGCTTGGGGTTGGTTTCTGCTGGTAGCAGGTTGGATTTTTTCCTTCCTGTCTGAGGAGAGGTTCACTAAGAAGAGAAGCTTTTGAAGGAATAATATGGATGCATGGAAAGACACGAAGTCTCAGCAGTCAGCTAAGCTCAGATGCTATTTTCAGATGACTTATGGACATACCCCCACAATACACGTCGTTAGCTGGGCACAGCTGGGGCTGAGGCTACCAGCCAGCTCCAAGCGCAGGTTGCCCCCCAAAAATAAAGAACACCATCCGACAGCCCTATGGTTATGAATATTTACCACATATTTCATGACAGCAAAACAAAAAAGTGTCCAAGTAGGTAATAACCCCCCAACACCTGGAGATCTTGAACAAGGATCCACAGCAACAAGACCGGGAAAACCCATGCAAGTTGAAGGCCTCCTCCTTTCAGATCCCAGCCATGGTTTGAAATTGCTGTTTCATTTTTATTTGCAGGGGTCCTCTCCTGCTTTATCATCTTATTAAGCTGATAAAGCTTAATACACATGCAGACAAACACAGAAATCACCATCTAAACTTAGACTGGAGAAGTCAGCTCCGCTGTAAATGTCACCAGGTTTAAGCCACGGCTGGGAGGAGAGCAAGTTTGTGTCACTGTCAGTCAAAAGTCATGCAGAGACATATTGCTGTATCAAACACCATTGTCAGCTGTCCCCTCCAAAGCAAATGCAGAGTCTATTCTCAGAGCCCGTGAGTCCTTGCTGTGGCCATTAATAACCGGGGGGACTGTCAGCAGCCTGCAGCCCTGCCCCACCACTGCACCTTACAGCCTTGCTCAGAAAGACTGAAAGCTGTGAGTGGACTTGCATCGCTCCTAGAAAATGAAAATGTTTTCTGGGTGAATCAATGCACCTGCCTCCAGGCTGCAGGACGCTACGCAGGAGCAGACGGAGCTGAGCCCGAATTCAGCTTCCTGGCTTCACTCGCTCAGACGCGAACCACAGAGAACTGACATTTGATTTCCACCTCCTCCCCACAAACCGCATCCTATTACAGAGTGGGAGAGAAGCAGGCCTGCACCTGCAGCCTTTAATCTCTCGAAAGGGCTCTCAGAGAATATCTGATAGGTTAGGAAGCACACAGATTCGCGGTGACCTGGGAGCAAGCTCCACCGCTTTTGGCTACACGATTCCACGTTTGTGTGTGCTTGCAGACAAAACCCGGCCCCCTCACTTTTGTTTGCAGTGCAAACACGCAAGGTGCAGAGAAGGGGAAGTCTTGTTATACATGAAGGATCTCAGATTTCCCATACAGACCTTTCAGAGCAGGACAGAAATAGCTCATGGAGAAGAAGCTGGGCAACTGGAAAGCAGATGTGATTTTGGCTTTCTGCAAAGGTGAGCAGTAGCTAACAGAGGGGAGGTAAATCCCTCACCCTTTTCTCTACCTGTGTGCTTCACAAACTACAGCCGTCAGCACCTGAGCACTCCTTGCCCACCCCATTAACAACCTTTCTGTGTAGCCAGCATTTGAAAAGCACCCACTAAAAAGCACCCACGTGTCTACAGATGGCACAGGCATTCCCGCAATCCTTCTGTCATCGCGTAAGGCTGATACACGTATCAGGCAGAGTCGTGAAGGTTGTTGTGACACCCACAGGCTCAAGTGATGCCACGCTGCTCCTCTCTCCTGGCCTCTGGCTCTGCTCTCTGTTCACCACCCTCACACACTTCTATTACACACAAGTCCCACCAGGTGTTACAACCAGCACAGCGATAAGCGACCCCAGCTCCTGCCAGAGAAGCGAGCCCGCACCTCTCACCCTGCTGACATGGATGAATTGGCGCTTTGCGTGCTTTCAGAAGAGGTTCAAGGAGGGTTTTTTTGGAAATTTGGGGTAAACAAGCATCCGGGCTTCTTTGTCCTCTCCTCCAGCAGTCGTGCAAATTAACGCTCCTTTAAACCTCTTGAGCTGTTACGAAGCAGACCCATAAACTTATCACAGCCAGATAATAAACAAGGGGGGAGAAAATAAGAGTTACAAGGAGGCTGTGCTGCCTCGCCAGAAATTATTAACTCCAGTCAAATTCACATTAACAAGCCAGGGTCTCTACTTTTAAAATGCAACTCCCTTTCCCATGCTATCACACTACTTGATAAGATAAAGCCTCCTGGTATTTATTTACACAGGTCACTGCTTCTCATTAAATAAAAAATGGGGAATAATTTTACTCCAACACAGGGAAAGTTCCAGAACATTTTCAAGATGACAAAAAATTGATATTTGCAGGGTTGCTCATGTATTTATTTTTTTTAAAGTGTGCCAATTGCCTTACTTACAGGAAGCTTGAAGTGGAAATAAAGGTGTTATAAAGCTGGATCCCAGTCCGTGCCTACAACAGGAACAAAGTGCTGTGCACACCACACTCGTAGCATAATCACAGAGGTAATTAACAGAAAGGGGAACGTCTGTGCTGCAACACACACTCCTTTAGCACAGATTTCATTTATTATGGGGATTCACCTACTTATTAATACTATAAAACATTAAGTCTTCATGAGCTCAATCAGTCATTGCAACTGGTAAGTAGATGAGCGAAAACAGCCCAAGGGTCAGAAAGGAACTTGGCTTCCAGAAGAAAATCTGGTGCACCTTGTAGCTTCAGCAGTGCCCTCCGTTTCACCCTCATGCCTGAAGCTCAGGGCACAGGGCTTTGCTCCACCACCTCGGGGTTCATCACAGAGCTAAGGAGAAAGCATTGCTCTCACCCCCACCAAAAACTTCTGCAACAAAGTCCCTTTCATGGTTTCTTTATGAGAATTTTCAGCTTGATTAAAAAAAAAAAAGAAAAAACACACAATAAAACAACCTTTCAAAGCTTTGTTTTGGTTGAAGTTGAAAGCTGAGTGACGAAAGAAGTGTTTGCTGTAGGAAGACCCGATTTTGTCAAAGTTTTCAGCCACGCTGTCATAATAACGAAGGTGCTTTCATAACAATCCAGTTAACACCACATTAAAGACTGCCTGACTTGTTCTGAGTCATTTGGTGCTAACCTGATGCACAGGCTAGCAAGAAAATCAAAAATGTCTGTCCAGAGCCTAGAGCCCTGGCTGACCTGCAGTTAAGGCACTTAAGGTCCTGGCCTCAACCTGCAGCAATACAGACACCCCTGTCTCAGCCACCCACAGAGCTGTGTTAGCTCTACTGGGAAGCTCGACAGACACCTTTTTTCTTTTTATTCAGTGCTGCCACAAGGCACGATGGTGCTGTAGGAAAACACAAGGGCCTGGCTATGTGCTTTGGAACAGGAGCAAACTTGGCAGGCTTGACTCTTCACCTCGTACTTGATTTGATACCATTAACCGGTCAGGCTGCGCCTTGAGAAGCTGAGCTATATTCTGCACTGCCGAAGAAAAGCCAGTTCACCACCACAGTGCCAAAGGCACCAGGCTGGGATCTTGAGGCAGATTCTCTAGTGGAGCTTTTAAAATGCCTGTACGCCCTGCAGCCAGCTCCGCTGTGCTCTGGGAGGCACACACCATCACAAAGCCGTGTGTGAAATCCAAAGAGCAAGAAAGGAACACTCAAGCTTTTGTGCCGCTATTGTACAGGAAGCATTTAAATACCTTTCTAAAAGCTAACAGCACGGGTAATCTACTCTAAAACCTGCGTAATTTAAACATCATCTGTCTGCAGACTGCCAAGTACAGCTTTGGGTAACAATCGTTGTCCCAAGCAGCTTTTGGAAAAGCTTCTGCCTCTGGAATGGGGAGAAACGTGTTTGAAAATTCACAAGAAAGTCACCATTTTAAACACATATTATTCCACATTATTATGTGCAAGTCAGTTTGTCCTTTCTCATCCCACAAGTTAAATACAGCAGGGTGGAGTTTTTTTTCCCCACTTGCCCAGTTCCCTGCAGCAGATTTGGTCCATAGTTGAGGTTAGATCTCCTTTTTGCTTTGACATAACCAGCCTTATCCTGGTGGTTCCCCATTCAGCGCCTATTCTTGCTGCTGCTGAAGTCAGGATAAAGGCAGAACCAGCAAAAGAAGGGAACTGAGATTGCAGTGACAGGAGTGATTTAAGGTTTTGTTCAGCTGCTCAAAAAACTGAGCTCTCAGAGAACAAACCCCCCAGAGTCCAGATCTGTGCTGAAGGGGAGCAGGGAGGGCAGTGATGAACACATCAAATGGGGCACAAACAGTGACAGATGATCTGGCTTTCCACAAAGCAGACAAAGTTGCTACAGCTGACACACAGGAATCAGAATCACAGAATCGTTAGGGTAGGAAATGACCTCCTAGACCACCTGGTCCAACCATGCCCCTACTACCAACATCACCCACTAAACCATGTCCCTAAGCACCAGCTCCAACCTCTTCTTGAACACCCCCAGGGACAGTGACTCGACCACCCCCCTGGGCAACCCATTCAGATGTCTCATTTCCAAGTGAGGGCACAGACCCTCCACAAGCTTCCTATACAGCTATTTGTTGGGCAAAGAAAAGCCCAACTTGAGCAACATCTCACAAACCCCTTAAAAAAAAAAAAATCAACCACCCAACAGCAGGAACTGCAAACTGCAGCCTCTCCATCCCTTGGTGTCTCTGCTACAATGCCAGCAAGTTAGCAGGAGGGATGAACTCAGCTGAGGCAGAGGGATAATCCCCTCAGACACAAAACGTGTTAGCTTGCATTCTTCACACGCCCAGGGAAGCAGGATTCCCCTTCTGCTGGGTTTCCATGGGTGGTAAGAGGAGGGAGGAAAACACATGGGTGGTGAGCTAACAAAGTTAGGAGAAGCATTACAAGAGAGAGGAACCCAGGGAAGTGCACTCCCACTCTCCAGCACTGTTCTGCCACAGGGGAGTTTTTCCAAAGCACGCAGAGCTCTTTAACATTCACCTGGCATCAACAGGGAGCAAGAAGTACAAGGCCTGGAGATTCACCCAGTGATGCCCACGGATGGGAGGCCAGTCACTGCCTCCACTGATTCCCACCCAGAGGGTAAAGGCAGCTTTCCTGAGCATACTCGCTTTGTGTCTTAAAGGGCAGAAAGCACAGGGAGCTAACCAGGCAGTCAGGCCAGAAGATCATGGGCTGAAATTACAGATTTGATAATGAAGGTAGGAGAATGTTGTCTGACTTTCAGTACGCGGCCTGCAGGCTCCAAGGCCCACAAAGAAGAGCCATGGAGAGCAAGCTGCATGTCTGACATTTAATGAGAAGGCCAAACCTTTGGAAAAGAAAATTAAGGGCACCACAATTCAATAAAAGGTATGAAACCCTGCTGTAGTTCATCTCTCAGGGGCAGGTATGAGACATCTTCATGAAGCACATTCCTCTTTATTTTAAAAGGCAAGGAGGGAGGGAACATAAAGAACCACAGCAGCAGTAAGCTTTATGTCCAAAAACCTTACAGATATGTTTTCTTACCATTCCTGGGAAAAAATCAGGGGGAAAACAAGCAACCTCCCTTCCTTGATCCCCCAAGCACAGAGCTACTCGAGGTGTCTGAACACGGCCCAGCCTGGTTACACGCCCTGTAGCATCCTGCAGCCAGCCTCTGACCTGCAGGCACCGTGGCCATGAGCGGGTGAAGCCATTCCTCCCTCAGCACACCGGGCGTCACCAGCAGGATGCGTGCTGGCCCACGCTGCTGTCTTCCCGGCACAGTCACATCAGCCTCCTGGGCAGCTCCTCTATACTAATTTTGGCTTGGCGTGACTTTAATAAAAATGAATCATGACAGCAACCAGCAAGAGCTCCATAGCTGCTGCTATCCACACTGCTACAACAGAAAAACAAACGCCGCACGTCCACACTGCTCTGTGCCTTCATTCCCACGAGGCAAGTGCCATCACCTAAATATTTCTGCTGTCACCTGTGAGCAAGAGGTGCAGGCACTGAGGTTACCGTCAACAGCAGCCGCCTGGTTCCCCAGCCACACTGGATGATGCTGCAGGTATCTGCTTGGCATGCGGGACAGCCTTTCACAGATTAAACAGAAGCTTTTGGTATCTCATTACCAAGAGATGTGCTCTGCCTCCTCCCTTCCCCAGGGAGCCAGCCACGGACACAGCATAAAACCTCCCTGATGGACCTGCCACAGGTCTCACTTCCCCTCCTCAAACAGCCCCGTGACTGCAGCTGAGCAAGGAGAGGAACCAGAGAGCTCCCGTCAAGGAGAACAGAAAACCAAGCAGGGAGGAGAGGTTTTTGTACCAGTTGGGTGTTCCCCTGCTCCCAAATTGCTGCTCAACCTCTTCTCCTCAGCAGCCACTGAATGTGGGTACTAGTGCTGCATGGCAGTATTAGTGCTGCATGCCCTGCAAAAGTATTAAATGCTAGGACTGCTTAACCAAAGACAAGTTTTAGGGAAAAAGAAATAAAAGATTTAGCTGTACAAAACATCTTTGACATGTTGACAGAAGAGAACAAAGGTTGCCCAGAGGAGCTGTGGCTGCCCTATTCCTAGAGGTGTTCAAGGCCAGGCTGGATGGGGCTTTGAGCAACGTGGTCCAGTGGAAGGTGTCCCTGGTCATGGCAGGGGGTTGGAATTGGATGATCTTTAAGGTCTCTTCTCACCCAAACCATTCTGTGAAAGTCCCTTAGTCCCAGCCCACTCACTGCTTGTTATCTGCACCTGCCAACAGAGGATCACATTCACACAATATTTAGATTCCTCTTGTGCAAACCTTTTTTCTCTTCCCTCTCCCAGAGCAGGGTGATCAGAAACACCCCTGGCTGGGGCAGCAACCCCGAGCTGGGGGACACGCACCCCCAGAGGCTGTGCTATCAGTGTATGACACCCTGTGGGAGAGGCAAGTGCTGAGATGCACGTCCACACACAGGGCTGCAGCTCCCAACAAAAGGAGCCTCTGTCCATGGGAGGCTGTCAGCACAGCCGCACCAGAGTCACCAGGGACCCATTCCAGCCGTGCTCGGAGACAGGATGGGGGCAGGAAAGAAGAGCCTGGGCTGCTCTCAACCTCTGGGCATCGCTGCCTCGCACAGACAGGGGCTGCACACTGAGGGACCCAGACCCTGAAGAAGGCTACCATATATCCTACAAAATACTCATAGGATATGAGCCTTCAGGCACTGGCTCGAAGATGCAGAAGTCATCTTCTGCAGTGGGCTTGTACACAACACGTTCAGAACTACTAACACCTAATTGCTGCCTGGGGAGAGGGCTGATGGTTGCAGCTTCCTGTAAGAAACAACAGGACCCTCCCTAGAAGCACGTCCTCCAGCAGAGATGGATAGAGCATCTCTTCCACCCTCACTGCCAGAATGGAGCTGTGCTGCTCAGGGATGAAAGGAAGCTTTGCCTGGGCCTGGAGAATTAGAGCATGGAGGAGACTTTGCAGAGGCCACAGTTTCGTGAAGCTCTCCCAATGTGGCCACTGAAACAGTCACATTTCCCACTCCCTTTCCTGCCTCTGCATCACTGTCACCCCTTGTGCTAACCCAAGCACATCAGCGGCCATGTGCTGAACAGGATTGAGAAACAAACCTCAATTGAAAATAGCAATACCAATCTGGGTTTGAAGAAACCGATGGTTTCTGATTTCCCAATCTGGCTCACAAGCGGTGGAAGTGATTTTCCCAACAGCAGGGCCTGCCTATGCACTCTTGCAAAGCATTGGGCCTTTGCTTTCACTAAGTCACATGGACTGAGGATGGATCTTTGGCTACAGGGCTGGATTTCAGTGTCCGGGCAGTTTGAACAGAACGTGTCCTGTCTCTGCACGTGAAGTCCCTGGAAAACAGCAAGATTTAGACTTGCCAAACTTGTATTTCAGGGCTAAAAATTCATTCCCATTTCTAAAGAGGAAGAAATGCAGCCAAATCTTTTTGTATTCAAAGACAATCTGATGAATTTTAGTCTTGGTATTTAAATTTAAAAAAAAAAGAAAAACAAACAAACAACAAAAAAAAACACTGTTATGCAAGGAAGATGGAAATAAATCAGCCAGCCACATTTTCAGGCAAACTCAGTCAACCTGAAAGTGTTTCAGGAACTAGCTTATTTACTGAAAACTTTGGCTTCACTCGCCAAGAGTTTTTGCCAAACCTCAGTTTCTGCACACTTTCTATAATGCCTCAAAGGTTTTGCTGAGACTCGAGTTAGAAGAAGCAGGAATCTCCTGCTCTAAGCCACATACAGTATAAAATTATGCCACATGCTGTATAAAATTATGCAGATAAATCTGTAATGGCAAAATTCCAAAGTACTTTTTTTGTGCCTAGCTTCCATCTAGCTGCCCCACAGAAAAAAATAAATGCCAATCCATGACAGACACAACTGGTTGGATTATCTACCAGAAAGCTGATACTGCCAGAAAGAAGATTCTTAAGGGAAGATGAAACTCAGAACCCAGAGACTTTACAGGCATTATAAGCTCAGTGTTTGTCACTGAAAGTAGGTAATGTTTATTGATGGTGATAAGGGCTCATCATCACCAGTCAGGAGGGACCTCTGGAGGCCACCTGGTCCAAACCCCCTGCTCACGCAGGGCCACCCAGAGCAGGTTGCTCAAGGATGTGTCCAAGCAGTTTTGAGTATCTCCTGTGATGGAGACTCCACAATCCCTCAGCCTGGTGTCCACCAAGACTCTCAGGTCCTTCCGTGCAAAGCTGCTTTCCAGACAGTCAGTCCCCAGCACGCACTGGTGCATGGGGTTGTTCTCTTCCAGGTGCAGGACTCTGTACTTCCCCTTGCTGAACGGCACAAGGTTCCTTTCAGACCACTGAGGTCCCTCTGGACAGCAGAATAAACTTCTGGCATATCAGCCACTCCTCACAGTTGTGTGTCAGAGCAACCTTGCTGAAGATACACTAACAAAGACATTAAACAGAATCGTACCTAGGATGGACTGCTGTGGTACGTCGCTAGACTCCACATAGGTAGCAGCTCTGCAGAGAGCTGGTCTGACCAAGGAGCGTTTTGACATTTGCTTTGTGTTGGCTTTGTCAGAAGACTGTCAAGTGGAAGCAACTAAATGAGCAGGAACAAGACAAGGAAGAAAAACCCAAATTAATTCCCAGAATCAAGTGTGTCATCATTCAAAGGATGATACCAGCTGAGACACCCAAGTATGCAAGGTCCCTAATTTTATACAGCCATTCCAGTGCACAGACAGTATACTGCCCCAATCTCTAATTAAATTTCTGAATGAGAGAAGAGCCAATGCAGCTCAATGTGTGATCTTCTCACAACCAGAGCCCTGTTACTAAATGCAGGCTGGATCACAGAGGCAGCGTCACTGGATTCTGGGAAGATGTTGAGTTGTCTGTGCTTTGGCTGGTCTGGAATGAGAGGAAAGAAAATCCAAAGAGTGAGTTGTTGGAGGTGACAGCAGGAAAATAAGGTTAAAGCAGGGGCACTTTTTCCTGCAAGAAAATGGAGCTGGGAGCACAGCAGCACGAACAGGTTCCTTGGGGCTCCCCGGATCTCACTGGGGGAAGCCCTCCTCCTTGCAGGCTGCCCGATGAGAGCATCCAAGCCCGCAAGCACTTGGCTTCCTACCAAGTCCTGGGGATTACAGAGTGGAAGAAGCGCCTGAGAGGAGGAACTTGAATGATGTGTGGATGATGTTATCAAAAAATGCTCAGGTACTTTGCTAAGCAGATGAAGGGAGAGAAATACGTGCAGGATGAGCACTGATCACCAACACCCTGCCAAGGACAAGTAACCAGCCGCAGCTGTTCTTCCCTATCAGCACCCACCCACTGGGACATTTTGGGATGTTCCTTCCCCCCAAACAAGCACAGAACTTTCCTCCGCACCGGACGAACAATGCGCCACACAAAGCACTGGTGCTGCCCAGCGCACTGCCAGCACAAAACAAAATGCTGCCTTTCTCATCCCAGGCTCCAGAGCAGGGGCATAAACAAGCCAAAGACGCTTGTTTAAGGCAGGCAGCCCGTCTCTGCCGACCTTCAGCACCACACACAGCACAGGCATAACCAATTGCTGCTGCAGGGAGCAGGACAGTCTGATCGGCATTGTAGCAGGGCTGCTGGGAGAGCAGAGCAGGCAGCATGCAATGGCTCGGTGCGCTGAGCAGCGTGCACACAAAGATTTTTCCACTCCAGCACAGAATCGCTTCCTCTTCACTGTTTGCAGATGTCAGAATGAGATCTCTCAAGAACAAACGCCCCGCCTGTGGCTGTACAACAACGTACAGCAGGAATAAGAAGTGAACTTAAATTATATGTAGGTCAACACATTAAACATTACAGAAGGAATGGAGGAACTGTCACAGCTCCCCTTAAAACCAGGAAAAGCTGCATTGAAAATGTGCCTCTGTCCCAGACATTGTTTGGGTCTGTACAGATCACGGTGCCTTTCCGTATCAACACCTTTCCTTTCTATCACAACAGGGCTAGCATTTTCACCAAGCCCCCGAGGAGGCACGATAAAAATCAAGCGCACAATTCCACAGCTCCTAAACGCTGCTCCTTACCACTGCCGAGACCACTGCGTTATCAGAGCACGCTGGCAAGATAAGATTTCTGACACAGGCGAGCCCAGCTTTTGCTGGAGGAAACAAAGACGTTGATTGTGCTCCTGGCTCCCTTTCAGCCTCCAAGAGCTGGGTGATGGCAGGATGAAAAACACAGCTTACTTTTCTAACCTCCGGTCAGCCTTGCACAGGCTGAATCTCAGCCACACAGCATCCTTTCCTTCCAGAAAGCAAGGACATGAGATGTGCAGCAAAAGCCAGTCTGCAGGGTTCGCAGACATCCCCAGGTGGTAATTCTCAAAGTGAGACTTACTGCTTGAGAGAGACAGGATCGAGGCATACGGGATGCATAGCTATTAGTCCCAAGATATGCTAGCACAGGTAAATACACAGCGATTTCCCCAAGCCTCTCATTTTGTAGCTGTTTGTGTACTGCTGGCCACAGCTAGTGCCAAAGCCCCACGAAACGAGCTGCATCAGTCCAGCACGCTTCCCTGCCAAGCCAAAGGCCAGGGGAACCAGCCGATCTCACGGCAGCAACTCCTCTTCCTCCTGCAAGACCCTTGCAGAGCCGCTACAGCTGAATTCAGCAGACGATATCCTGACTTGCACCTTTTCAAAAAAAAAAAAAAAAAAAAAAAAAAAACCCACAGCAAAATCAACCCAAGCCATCCCTGACTGACAGCTAGAAGAAACACCAGGGAGAATGACAGCAACAAACAGAAAGCAGATCAAGGGATTTGAGTAAAGCAGCAGCAGAGCCAGGCTGTGAAAGCACCAGAAAGCATCATACATCAATTTCCATCTCTCAGCCTGTTGCCATGAAAACAGATGCTGTTGTCATACATCTTCCTCAAGTTCCCAGCCACTTGGTAATGTCCCTGCTTGGCCTGGCCACAGCTTCAGGATAACACATTAAAAACCAATTAAGGTTGGTGCATGCTCAGAGTTAGCAGAAAGCCTACCATTACCAGCGGGGATAATAGCCTATGATTAAAAATCATCTTCAGATGGTTACTACAGCCAGAAAATTAAAGAAGGTTGTTAAAGAAGAAATTAAAGGGGCGAAGAAATGAAGGAATAATCTGTCTCATCACACACACCCTCTTCCATTTTTTAGTCTTCTCATCCACTGACTTCTTACAGGTGAGAGCTCAGATAGGGCACAGAAGCCCACAGCTCTTTCAGAGCCCAGGTGTGCCCTTCCTGCATCTCCCCCAGCTGCTTCATTGCTGGAAAGACTTTATCTCAAAAGTGGGAAGAAACAGAAAGGGCTTAGATACATGCTCCCAGTCCAGCTCTGCTAAGCAACAATAACAATACAATACAATAACAAACCAGAGGAATTGAACAATGCATTCTTCCTGAACAGGGTTCATCTCACTCCAATTTTTTTAATTTTTTTTTTTTTAGGGTGAGGGACATTAATCAAGTCTTCAAGTTCAGAGGGTGCGAGGGAGCTGAGGTTTACATGAAGAAGACGTCAAAGTGCCACAGCCCCAACAATAGCTCAAAGGAGAATGGAGAAGGAAGCAGGGGAGGCAGCAGATACTGAGTATGACAAATGCTCCTCCCCAAACAAGCGCTTGTTTCTTCTGATAAGGAGGAAAAGATGTTTTGCTTTCTGTTCTCCACACTGCAAAACAATAATTCCTTGACAAGGAACTCCTTGATCTTCAGCATGATGGAACTGAAAATACCAGAATCGCTAGGTTCTTCTCTGGCCCCCTCAGCCCTTGTCCCTACTCATTCTGCCCAAAAATATCCCTCTCTGCTTTTGATACCCTTCTGCATCTACGCCATGCCTGGCTTCGGAGCCGTGCCACCCCCGGGGCCTGAGGAACATGCTGCAGGGCCATCAACTGTCCCTTCGCCTCGGGCTGCCCATCAGGCTCTCCAGCAGCATTTTGTTTCTAAGGCCTGCCGCTTCCCCAGCCCCCTCGGCAGCCCCCTCCTGCTTTTCATTCACAGCCCCATGCACCACGGTGAACTTCCACTCCCCCAAGACAGCAGCTCGTGGTCCTGTCCCTGTGCGGGTCCAGGGGCACAGGTATTCGTGTCCCAGGGCTGAGAGGGCAGGCAGCAAGCATTGCCCACGCAGCCCCAGCTACCCATCAGCTGCCATTAATCCTCCTCCCAGATAATCGGGGTAATGCTCTTTAAGCACGCAACTGCGGCAGGGCAGAGCCACTCCGGCTGCAGTCTGTGCTAGAGGGCACGGCGACCCCGCAGGTAATGGCATTGGGAATATCGCGCTCCAGAGCCTCCACACACACATAGCCCGTTCATGGAGCCAGCTCTGCAGAACAGAGCTGGAGCACAGCAGAAAGGGCACTTTTGCTGGAAGAGCGTCCTGGCTCACCCTGGGACACCTGGCTGGGTAAGCACCTTACTGCAGTCCTGCATCGATACGTTGCCTCCCCTCCTCCGCCCACTCTGTGCATCTTCTCGCCTAATTTAAGAGTGATTTTGGATGGAACATTATTTATCCCTGTGTGGAAAAATCATCCCGAGAAGACCTAGTAGCGTCATTTTTCTGCTTTACTGGCAAGTTGTTCACACATCACTGGCATCCAGACTGCACTGCAGATGTCAAAACTGGTACTTGTGATGGTAAGGAGTCCTGGCTTCTCTTCCAGCGTCCCAACAGGCTGCATTTCTGAAGATTAACCACTCCCAGCAACATTCACTTTTGAGCACAAACTGAAAAGGAGGGTTTGGGGAGAGGGGGCGGGCTTTGGCACCCATCACGGGGGAAACCACCTTGGTGCAACACGAACCAACAGAAAAGATGCTGCAAGCACCCAAACACCGTACAATCAAGGTGGCAAGGAATTGCTATATTATTTTGCTTTCCCTTTTATCCCAGAAAGAGGATCGGCTAAATTTCACTAATCTGCGCAGCTGTGGGCTCACTCCTCATTCTCCCTTACGTGTGTGCATTAAGGCCCAACCAGTTTACTACAGGCACAACAGTGCTGAGTGAGGTTGTACCACGTGCAACCTGCCGGCCTGACCCCGAGGCTCACTGGGAATTCAGCCTGGTAATCAAGGATAAAGGCACCACTGTTTCATTTGAGAGTTAGCAACTTATTTTTTTGCTGCCACTTACATTACAAGTGAAATAAAACCCGTAAGGAAATGGGGGTGATGGGAGAGCTTTACCTGTCGAGGCAGGAGACTAACATTAAGGATGTGGTTTCTTAACTACAGCTAAAAAACCCTCAAGTGACTTAACAAAATGACCAAGATGTAGCAAGAACCCCTTTGAAACTGCTCTCACAACAACATATGGGACGGTAAGAGTGAAAGAGTGGTGCAAAAGCACAACAAAAAAAGCCAGTCACGGAAATAAGTCAGTATTAGCCAGTCAGTCTAAACTGCAATCTGAGCATAAGCAAAGATTAACTTAAAAATCTGTATCTTAATACATATATTACATATTATATACATACATTGTGTCTTATAATACGTTGTTGCAAGAGAAAATTAACCCACCTTCTGTATTTCTAGTATTAGCCTTCAGAAGAACTGTTTCCCACATGAAAACAGCCATCCTGGAAGTTAAGGGAAATACACAGCACGTCTCCGGTATGCGAGAGCTATTTTCCTCAAGGCAGTTCTGCAGTTTGCTCAGGAGGACACAAATAAATCGCCAAATCTCAGGATGTTGTGCAAGCATTACCTCTCCCCACCTCTGTGCAGGGCCTATCAGTGGAGCAGAAGTTCTCCTCGGTAGATAACCACAGGCCCCAGCCAACCTCTTCCCCCAGAGGGCATTACGAGGGACAGCTCTCGGGCATGCACACAGTACTGACCCAAATTCTTAAGTTCAAAGAATTTGCACAGGAAGATTTTTATCCCCTTGACCATTTCCAACATTTCGAAGTGTTTCTCCTTTTACCCAGGGTTTTTGCAGCTTAGCTTCTCGCATCTTTCAAGCCTAGATTCAGTGATGGTGTGGTGGGACCGGCGCTGTGGCGGCAGGGGAAGGCCATTTCTCGTCTTGCCAACACGGTGGCGTGGCTGGGTCAGTGCAGGCACACCACACTGCTGCCCACACTCACATAATTGCAGCTAATTGTCCATGCCTAAGCCATTTGAGCACCTCCAAGCCCAGGTTCCTTTTAAACACTCCTGCTGAGATTTAGGTATCAAAGCAGAGACCAACAAAGCAGACAACTATGGAGCTGGGTTGTAGCTGCGTTGAAGCTGGGTAGCTCATAATGCCAAATGGCAGCACTTAATTCAGCTGGCATCAGTGTGACATTCCAGGCACCAGGACTTGAGCAACATCCACGTCTATTGCTTGGGTACGCATTTAACATCGCTTAATTAAACCCTATCTATAGCCGACAGTAACACTAGTAAGAGGAACAGATAACATAAATAGTGCTGTTTGCACAAATCCCCCTTCTCATGTCCTCCGCCTCCTCCCCAGCAACCCTCATTTTAAGTACTGATACATTTGCAAGAAGTATTTTTATTTTTATGCAGCCACTGATGCAAAATGAAGTAACCATATCAGGACAAAACACAAAAGGCATTTGGGGCCATGCTGAGCTGAAGAAAGAGATAAAGGAGCAGGTGTGTGCTGGAGGAGAGGGGGCAGAGGAGCTCTTATAAGGCAGAGCCATGAGCAAAGGGACTCCAGAAGCCACAGGCTAGACGCAGAACCCTTAAGAGGCTAGGAAAGCTCCTGTAAGGGTTGCTGGCTGCCTTGCTGAACAGGGATGGGAATTTCTGAAATGCAGGATGGATCTGGAACATGTAACACACAGCTGGGCAGAGGGAAAAGGCAGACATCTGGATCAGCAGCTGGATCTCCCTGAGTCAGAAGGAGACAGCAGCAAAGGATCAGACGCAGGAGGAAGGTTTAGGAACGCTGCCCTCCACGGCCACGTTGGGATACGGGATGTGGCTCGTCCCAGCAAAGTGGGAACATGTGGAGCAACACAGATGATTATCTCTTGTTGCTTCTTCTAAAGCGAGTCACGTGTTATCCTCTAGTGAAAAAAATCTGGAGTCACAGACTACAAAAAGCCAGAAGGGAGCAGCTTTTGAACAGCTCTTCTTTTCCCCCTGAGAGGCCTGCCTTCAGAGGAGTTGTAGGATGAGTAACAGTAAATTTGAGAGCCTGGCCTGATGGGCAAAGTTCTCCTTCTGCAAGCGGGTGTAAGCCCCCTGGCTTCCTTGCCAATGTACTTGCTAAGAATTTGTCCATATTGTCATCGGAAAGGAAAAGCCCCACGATGCCTCCCCGCAGGGAGCCTCCTCAACAAGTCAGGCCTGAGCTGGAGATACGGGATAGGCTGCTTCCAAGGCACCCCACTTAAATCCTCCCACCCCAGCTCTAAGGACCCAGCAGAGCAGCCCAGCTCTTTTCACCTACTAATACCCACAGCCACACCGTAATGTCATCCAGCCCTGGTAATGCTCACTTCCTTCCGCAATTATTTATGTTCACTGAGGGTCAGGGAATGAAGAGCAAAAGCCTCCAGCTTGGCAAAAAGCTCTAAGTCCAGCACTTGACTCCAGTACCCATCTGCAGACAAGCCCTAGTCTATAAGCAGCCCGGATGCAGTGCACTGACGCAGCACCCACAATCGACTCATCACATCACCCCCAGCTTTCTCTGACCTTGCCCTTCCTACCATGGTCCTCATTCTCCCCTCTCAGCCCCTGCACATACAGCTGCTCTTCTTCTCCAAAGAAAGCCAGTCTCTCTTTCACAATTCCTGTGGCTTATGCATTTTCATGAATTTTCCGACGTTCAAAAACAGCCCTGCACCCCTACCTACAAAACCACCCTTACTGAACCTCTGCAAAAGTTATCTAAAAAGCAACTTGAATATGGATTCTGCTGAAATAAAACAGAAGCATCTTAACTAACCGAGGCTGTCCAGTACTTACATTGGAACAGTTACAGGATGGGGAATGTCCATTTTCAGCAACACATAACGCGGTCGCAGTGCTGGTGCTAACAAGCAGCCATGCCGGCTGCACGTCACAAGGACGAATGTTATCAGCACGGGTACTTTCTTGCAGTGGTTTACGTCCATTAACACACAGCTAGGCTCATTTTGTAATGGCTACTCAGCTTAAGGAGGCAAAAGAAAAAAAGTCCCCAGTTGTGTTGGCTCAGTGTACAAAGTAGGTCGTTCATTCCTCCACTGAGGAGCATTTCCATGCAGACCCCAAATATACTTTTACATCTGAAAAAAAAACAACTTTTCCTGAGCATTGTTTCCCTAATAGAGCTTGGCACTTTTCTCACCATTTTTTTTTTTTTTCCCCAAAATCTGTTTCCAAAGTAACCCTTTAAACATGCTGTCCCCTGGCACAACTCGTTCCCCTTTCTGGTCTTGTGTCAGAATCAGTATTTGGACCAGATGGGCCATGTTCCACCACCCAAAGAGGATGGGATGAAGGAATCTGCCTTGGACACTAGCCTACCGCATGACAATTCAAACATCATGCACTAAGCATACAAATTACGGAAAATTAATTCCCTGCATTTCTTTTTTCATATACTATTTTTCCCCTCACATTTTTGCTCCTTTTATCCCTCATAATGGCTGAGGAAGGAGGGATAGAAATAAGTTCGGTCCTTCTACACTCAGCCTCCTGGAACTCGCAGTGTCACAAGACTTACCACAATTTACAGGAATGTGTCACATGCAAGGGTACCAGAGAGCTACACCGTCAGCATTTCTGTTAAGGAAGAAGATGCAGAGATCTACACCATCTTCATATCCCAGCCTTTATACTTCATAAAGTCTGTGTGTTCTGCATACATGCACATCCATCAGTGGCGCCATTCCCAAGGAACCCAAGGGGATACAATCACTCATTCTGCAGATACCAATCAGCTTTGAGCTGAGTTGGTTAAGTGACACGTTATTGTTTCTGGCCTTATCAACCGTGCGATCATGCCAAATGGCTTGAAGAAAAAAAAAAAAAAAAAAAAAAAACACTTTTAGCTCTGTTTTCAAACACTCTAGTCACTGTAAGACTGAAGTTCCCTTTCCCTTCCTGCTGGCAAGCAAGTATTGCACTTCTGCCTAATCCAGTTTGAAAGCAAAGCGCTAGGAAATGCCCAGTGAAACGTGTTGGTACTTCAGCTATTCCAGCCCCTCATCTCCCTCCTGAAAAGGTAACTTAGAAGAAGACTGGAAACTAGCATATCTCTTAGGCAATTCTACCAAAAAGTTCTAAACCTCCTTAAAATGCATAAAACCAACACGATCAACAAAGAACTGGCAAAAAAAATAAAATCACTTCCAAACAGGTTACCAGCTTTCTGAACCCGCACGTCAAATCTTTGCAGAGAGGCCAGGCTTTGATATCTGCGTATCATCAAGAGATTAAATGCAGCCCATGGTTTTACAGCAGGATTAGATGCTGTTAAGCTCTGCTTTCCTCCCTGTTGGTAAAGTTTGCACTCTCCATCCCGCCTGGCAGCCTATATTAAGAAACTGCCACCCAGACTTCTCCTTTCTACCGAGGAAAGGGGCAAAAAGAAAGGCAGCACTTTTGTGACTCTCCTAAGTGCCTCTCAATTAATGTGCCCCTCTAGAAGTGCCTAATCAAAGGCTTTAACCTACCAGCCCCAGGGCTGAGCAGGCTTACTCCAGCACATCCTAAATAGTGAAAAAAAATCTGTTACACACGTGTACTTGTGTAGGGTTTTGCAAGCATACAACCTGTTCCTCAGTTCTTAGAGCTTGCCATGGCTGCTTCGTAATGACTGAGACCTGTCTAGGTCTGTGTAACGCCCTGAGCCCTGGCTTACAACAGTCCCTCAAGCCATAACCAGTGGCCAAAACCCTCCTGAGTGCTCCCAGAAGTCAAGGAGGAACTTGGGAGGGAGAAGGGTGGGGGAAGAGAGAATTAAACAACTGTGAAAACTGTTCAGGTTGGGCTGCTCCTATTTGCATTTACCAGGACAGCTCCTTCAGAGCACAGAAGTGCAAATCAAAGCTGTGCTTTCTGAGAAGCAGCTAAGAAACTACACAAGCAAGTTGGCAAAATAAAACTGCAACCTAAATCAAAAAAAGATCCATTAATCCTATTTTCTGCTAATTACTGTATTTCCTTTTTTTTTTTTTTTCCTAGGAATGAGGGACTGGACCTGTCCTGCAGCACTCGTCAGCTTTGTGAAGATCAAGCAGCTCCAGAGGCAGCAAAGCCAGGAGATGTTCCAGGGGACACCTGAGCTGTCCAAGACCCATCAGTCACTCGCATGCACCTGCTGAAAAACCACCTGCCAAGATTTATCTATCCCCTGCACCACTGCCAACAGTCCAAGCGTTTCTGCAGAGGTCCCTCGCTCCTGTCCTGGCAACGTTACGTGCTCAACTAATAGCGTGTTTAAAATAGATTTTAACTAGCAGGACAATGTAAATGACTCTCTTCTCTCTTCCAGTCCCCTCCTCGGAGAAACGACCCCTTTCAGCATGAATATGAACACCGGAAGGGTATTGCTTGCACTCACACATTCAGTACTGCAGGTGTTGAAGAAAAGCAAACAAGAAGTCCCTCAAGAGAAACCTAAAGCACAGGCTGACGTCAAAACGGACCTTGGTCCCTACTCCACCTGCCAGCAGCTCTCCTAGGAAGCTTTATTCATACTTCAGCACTTGTTCCCGTCTCATTACTTGCAGGTGGACAATGCAGACTCCTGGCCAAACCCAGCGCAGAGCAAGGCAGCCTGATCCCAAAGCAGGTCTGCGCTCCCTGGCTTCGCCAGGGCTTCCTAAAAGCCCCCCATGCTGAGCCCTCAGGCTGCAGCCAGGTGAAGACTGGGTTGCCAGAGCCCGTTCTGCCTGGGCAAACCGAGTGCATCTCCACGATACCATCAAGCTGCCCGTGCACATTCGTGGGGAGGAGGCCAGACCCCGGCACGCACAGGTAGGCAGCCAGCACTGTAAGCTGAGCCCTGCGAAGGGCAGGACTCACACGGCACGCGGCTCAGGTGTCCTGCCACCACCACACAGGGGAAAAAATAGCCTCGCTGATAGCTGTCAGCCTCAGTCACCTTCTTGTTTCTCTGACAGTTTCTGGAAGAGGAGCTTTACGACACGTTTGGGCCCAAACAGCAGGATCTTGTCAGTCTGCCCACAGGGTCAGGAATTAAACAAAACCTGCATTATTTGTTACTATTGCCTTCCACCCCAAAACCCCTGTCCTGCAAGACAGCAAACACCTCAGGCTGCTTTCCTGAATGGTTTGGCCAGTTACGTGACAAGAGCACTTGTGATGTTGAAAAAAACAACATTTGTGGCTGGAAAAATCAACATGCACAAGGGACGGAGAGGACAGACAGGTCTGAAGGCACCTACCTGACTGATGAGCTCTGCAGCACTAATTCTAGTCTGCCTAGAGCCTCACCAAACCTCTGCATTGGAAAAGAGACCTCACAGCCACTCTGTGAACCTGACCTCACAAGAGCTGTGCTGAATAGGACTGGCTGTCAGATCAGAGCTCACGGGGCTGAGAGTGAGCAGGAACACGTCTGGGCCTTTTCCAACCACAAAAAAATTCATCCATCCATGAGATTCTGCTTAAAAGACAACTGCTGCCAACACCGCAGACAGAGGGGCACCTTCAGCAGGGCAATGTAAATGCCCTGCCAGTCAACCCATTCCATGGCAAGGAAACATGTGGAGCCTGGTTTCCAATTTCGCCTCCTCCCTGCCCCATGCAGATTACCCGATACCCAGTAATGCAGCCTGAGCTCATACTGGAAGCATCTGTACGTGAGGGGCATGAATTCAGATCTCTCTCCAGTGCCTGTTTTCCAGCAACCTCTAGACACAAAGTACCTTTGAGATTCTACCTGTCACGTTAGCCTTACCCTCTCGAGAAACCAAGCCAACATGAAGAAGCCCTTTCCTAGGGAGTTCTCCAGGAGTTTTAAAAAAAAAAAAAAGTTTCATGCCAGATCATCAAGAGAACTCCTGCAGCTTGTCAGGCTGTCTCACATTTTGTACTTCCCTGATTCAACAAGGTTAATTGCCACCAAACCGTCCTATCCTATGCAAAGCCAAGTGAAAACTGCAGCAGCTTTGAAGCTTTTTGCTGAAGGATCAATCAGTATGGAACTCCCCTCCTCCCAGCCAGGTAGACGTGGTGCTGGCTTCTCAAGGAGAGAGCTTTCTGCATCCACCCTGCTGTGCTTAAAACCTCCTTTCTGCAGAGGTTCCACACAGCTGGCAGCCTCCTGACAGCAGAACATCTGCATTTACACGTGGTTTAAGGTTCTTGGTTGCTGTTCCTTGATATAGATTCCCTCTTTCAACAGAAAAAAGATTTCAGGCCAGGTGCTCTCACCTGTCATGCTCCAGCTTCTGGTGGGTTTTAAGAAAAAAAAAAATAATAAAAAAAAAAGTATCTTCTGAGAGCAAGCTTAAAATGCAAGCCATGCCTCCTGCAAACTGTGTTCCACTCAATTCACAACCTTGTCAGCCTTCTCACGTTCACAGCAAATGGATATCAAGGGAAGAGAAACAAAGCCTAAGATCCTGGGAAAGGAAAAGATCCTTTCTGGACATTCCCTTTGCTACTGAAATTGTTACATGAGAAAAATTAATTTAAAAAAGAATTGGGAAACCAGGCCACATCAGCCTGCCAAAAGTACTCCTCTGCCTTCCTTCTCAAGGCCAATGTCCTTGGCTATTTCTCATCGCCGGGCTGCAAATACTTTAGTGAAACCTTTGGTTTACTGGCATTCATATGATTTTTTGCTCCGTAGCTGACAGGGAGCGAGCACTGGCAAGCCTAGCTCTAACCAGCTAGGCTCACAGCAGCCCTGCGAGGCCAAGAGCACAGTCCAGCTCCTCGGGCTGTGCAGCCAGAACCATGCTCTGACGGAAGGTTTAATTGGGGAAACTCTGCAAAGATGCGTAAGGGTAAACATCGCTGGGATAAAGCGAGCCAGGAACAGAAAGCAGAAGTGACATCTCATGGTAACACAACAAGGCAATGAGTGGCAGGGTCTACAACCTCAGCGGCACCCCCGACACAAGGGGGTTTGGACAGCTGAACTTCATCAGGTCCTGGGCCAAATCCTTCCCCTTTGGTGAGGGAAATCGAGGGAGAAAAGGGGATGCACTGACATGTTGGTACAGAGTAAAAGAATGAAAAAATACAACAGTCTATTACCACGGCAAAAAGAACAACCCCACAGAAACCTGGTTTCAGATCTCTAACTTGGCCCAAATGAAAACAGCAAGCACAGCCCCTGCAGGACACACCGACTGTGGGAAGCTGCAACATCTAGAAAGGGAAACACAGCTCATCCCGTTCCACTCCTCTCCACACACACACAAAAAAACCTCCAGAGAAAAGCCCAATGTCAACTTCATAATTTGTCTCCTCAGAAATGTCTATGAATCTCTGAGTAATTCAGATCCCTGAGCCCACCTCCCTGCAGCCAATGCCCTTTTTTCCCCACTCTGAATCCCCGCTGAACCTGCTAGGGGAAAGCAAGGAGCTCGATCCCGGGACGGGGGGCTCCCACTGCCAGCCAAGCAGCAACAACCCGGTCCATTTGCTTCGTGAACTCAACCCACTCCTGGACTGTCCCAGAGAGAGCACCTGACACCAGGACTGCAGCAAGTCACTGAGATGTGATTTTATTGTTTAAAACAGAAATGTTTGTGCATGTGCAGATTCACACATCCAAGAATGGGACACTCTTCAAACAGGATGAGAACTATGTAAATAGGGAGGATTTTTAACATTTTCCAAAATATAAGATAAAAACTGACTACGGAGAAACATAAATTTTAATTGAGATTACAGACATAAAGGACAAAAACTTTCAAATCCTTATTGTCAAATAATCATTGGCAAAGTTAAAAGAGCATGCAAAGACTGGGCTCTCCAAGATACTACGACACTGGAGGCATTAAAATTTTACTCCGTTTTAAGAAGCTGAAAACCTATGAAAGGCTCTGAGCTCAAAGTCCAGGTCTGAAAATGCTTCAGATAACAATAGGATGAACACAGTCCAACTCAGCCCAAATCTCCTAGCTGTTGAGAAGGATGATGTACAAGTTCGCAATAGTTGCAAGAGTTCTTTCGGCCAGGTACACTCCTCTCAACAGATGCAACAACTTATTGATATGTTTCACTGGACAACAGGCAAATTTTGGCCAAGTATTACAACTTGAGGCTACATTTAAATAAAGAGAGGGGTTAAAAGGGTACACCACCCCTTTGCAAACAGCACAGTCAACCATTCTGCCCCATATTTCCTGTTGAATCGAGAAAGTGCCTTCCAAAAATAGCTTATAGTTTTGCTGAAAGGCTCAAAACAAACAGCACTTCTGAAAGAATATCTTACATGCTTTACATAATAGCCATCTCAGAAGGAAAAAAAGGATGTGTACAGCGTTTCAGTGTGAATTCTGCACTGAACAAAAAGACATCATTCTTTGCTTAACACAAGGCTTAAATTCACCATGAAGGAAATTGCCGAAGTCAAAGCCTTATGGCCGAAGTTGGGAGGGAGATAGCACTCTGAAGGAAAGAATTTTTATCCTAAATTCGGACTGAAAGAGGCTACGTCAAAGGAACACTGTCAGCTTGTTTAAGCCTCAATTTATTCTTGCCTCAAAAAGGAAAGTTCAAACTCATTTAGCTTCCCTTCAGAAAAATCCAGTATTTTTTTTTTAAGTGCTTCGTCTGTTGTGCACCCAGGCATACCTCTGCAGGTTTCTGCTTAGCCTTTTCTCTTTTTTAAAGACCTGGTCCTTATCTCTCGATGTGTGGTTTAACCTTCCTGATAAACAGCAGCACATATCTACAGTTTCAGATCAAATGCCACAGTACTAATACCAGCATCATGCCATAACCACTGACGTCTTCACTCCGTGGTCTACTGTGCCTTTCCTCGTAAGTTGCAAGCTTGCATTAATGTGCTTGTCTTGGTGAGAGCCTGTCCCTTCAAGACAACTGTAAAATACCAAATGCTCCATAAAAGAGGACTCGTTGGAGACGAAGTGCCAGCAGTATGAAGGAGCCAGTCAGATAAACCACACAATGCCTTTTTGCTTCTTCTTTTTTTTGAAGAACCGAGAGAGCAAAGCTGCATCGTTTGTATTCGGATGGCAACAGCCAAAGGGCCTAGAATTTGCATCGGCTTATTAGGCAAACGCTTTGGGTTTTGTTTTCTTTTTCTCCTCAGAGGGAAACTCGCTGCGTGAAGCGACAAACAACTGACTCCACATCATGCGAGCCCCCTACAACCTGCAGCAAAGCTCTTAATTGCTATCGCTCCCATATCCCCTTACGGTGACTGGGGATGAGCAAGGACACGCGATGGACTTCCAGACTTTGTGGAAAACTCCTCCTTTGGGAAAAGCACCTGCGTGTGTGTTCAGACAGGAGGCAGGGGAAGGGCCCGCCAGCCGCATCGATACACGCAGCAGGTTCAGCAGCAGGCCAGGAGCCCAGCCTGCACCACCTACCTCAGAATTAACCAAAAATATGGTTGCCATCTGGTGGCTAGAGCACATCAGTAGCCGCAAGGAGCTCGGGGTGAGCGGCTGCACACCGGGGGCCGGCTCTGCCGCCCTGTCACCCCCTGCAGCCGCAGCCCCGGCTGCTGGAGCAGGGCAGGCAGGGGGCAGCCACCGGAGCAGCTCCTCGCCCCCTGCATTTTAGAAGCACATCCCCAGCCCCAGCAAACCAGCCCAATTCCCTGGCGGCAGCAGCAGCAGCACAGCGTTAGGCCCGGGAGGCTGCGCTCGTCCTTCACCCCAGCACCTTTCGGAGACCCCAGCCCTGCGGGGCGGCCAGCACAAACCCCCCCCCGGCTGCCGACACGGCAGGGGGCTGGAGGACAGCGAAAGGCTCCGGGAATCCCAATCCCACCCCGCAGCACCGCGCCACCGCCGAGCCTCCCCCTTTCACCTTCTCCTGCGCCCGGGTCAGCTTCTTCTGCACGTTGCTGGCGATCTTGCCGGCCGTCACCCCCTTGCTGCCCAGCTCGGCCATCTTGTGCTCCTCTCCCGGGCAGCCGGCGGCGAAAGGGGGGGAAAAAACCCGGCGGGAGACAATGGCCACGGCCGCCGCCGCCGCCGCCTTTTAAAGGGACCGAGCGCGGCCGCTCCGCGCCGCCTCAGCCCGGCCGCCCCGCCCCGCCACCCGGCCCCAGCGGCCCCCGCAAGGCCGCAGCCGGGCGTGGCGGGGGGCCCGGGTCCCCTCCGTGAGGGGAGAGCCCTCCGTAAAACCTCCAGCCCGAAAGGAGGGACCCTGAGGGGGCTGCAGCTGTGGCCGGTGCTGCGCATCGGTCAGATTTGGGCTGACAGCCCCGTGAGGGATGGTGGCCGGGCATGGTGGCTCACGGCCACGCTGGGCTTCGATGCTTTTCAGATTGTACCTTTGAAAAACACAATGTGACAAATTGGTATTCGAGTGAATCAACCCCCCCCCTCCATGTAGAAAGCAAGATGAAATTCCAGATTTCATCCTGTAATTTTGACTGTGCCTCACGTGACAGCTTACTGTTGGCCCCAGGTAACTGCATCACCTCAGCTTCTTCTCTTTGAAAACTGCAAATAATCAGTTGACCGGCTCATTCACAGGCACATTAGGGTGGATAATTAGTTTGCACAGAACTTCCAATGTGCTGCAGTCGCAGCTTTATGCTCACTTTTGGTTTTATACAACGAACTGGATCCAACGTGGCTGCAGGTGACGGCTGCTCCCACTCAGGAGTCGCCACGCTGCTGGAGTGAAGCAGCACTGCAGAAGACATGGCAGTGACACGGCACCTACCAGGAGAAATCCAGCCATGACTGCCCGGAGTGCTTCACTCAGCTGGGTTCCCCCAAAATCCTGGGACCTCAGCCTGTGTGGTGTTTTTATTCAGTTGGGACTAAACTGCTCGCCATCCCCAGCCCAGGTGTGTACACATCCTGCCTCTTACCTGCAGCGAGCCCGTACTTCCTGGCCACGTGCACTGCAGCTGGTCCTGCCAGAGGGGCTTCAGTCTTCTCTCTCCTATACCCACCAAGCAAATACTTTCATGAAACACCGTTCCTTTACAAGATAGGACAAAATTCTGTTTCCCGGAGCACAGGAAGCCACCTCAGCGCTCTTATTCAAATCCTCACGCTCAGCACCAAAGCTTCCTGCAGTTCCACACACTGCAGTGTGGTCAGGCAGTGGGGAAGCTTCCTTCCTCATCTGCTGCTGAATGCTTATTGAATTTTGCCTGAGATGGCATCTGCTCTGTGCATACCCAATAACCAGTACAGCATCAACCAAAGCAATGCTCTAGAGACAATTTAGGTACCTAAGGAATTTGCATTTGTCCTTAATGAAGACTTGCATCTCTTACACCTATTTGAATTGAAAGATGGTAGTAAAACCTACTTGTATTCCAAGATGATTTCACAGTCTTAATTTTGCCAGATGAAAACCGTTATCTCTGGAGTTTTATATACACAGGGAACAGTGTAGCGGTCACTACTGCAACCTAAAGCAACAGAAAAATGTTGGCAGTGATTACTTGAGAGCTAGGCCAGATTTTTCATCTTACATTTCATTTATTGTTTCCCCTTTCTGCTCCAGTACTATTTCTGTTCATTGAGAACTTGAAATAAAAACAATTGTCTTGCCAGAGCCCTTAGAAACTGTGAGCAGAGAACCTGTCAGCACCTCTTTGTGAGGCTTCATGATATAATGCCTCTGCATTTCTTATCTCGTGTGACAATGGCATTTAAACACAACGAGTAATAATAATTAAAAAAAGCCCTAATTCAGAAACTTGCTTGAATCCATGCTGTACCTCAACTGTGTTAGTAGGCATACTATTTAATATAAATATATAATATAAATATAAGTATTTATTAAAATACTTAGGCATGGTTCAGCTGTATATGCAAATAATGCAGTGATACAAGCTATATCAGACTCAAGTGCATACATGTACATACCTGTGATATCATGCTGCATTGCAAACTACAATTTTATTAAATTCCTTTCTGGCTTGCATTTAATGTCCGTAATTGAGTCTGTTTTTCTGTAGATTTGCAATTGTGTGTTTGGCCCAAATGCAACTTGTTTTGCCCACAATTTCAGCCTTACTATGTATCTTCATATTACTTTTCATGTTTACTATTAGATAATAGTTTTGCAGCATCTCACTGCACAGTATAATCTGGAAAAATAATATGTGGT